>NC_064630.1:152654899-153904899 GCF_023864275.1 Schistocerca cancellata
TCTTGGATATTGGCACTGCGACGGAGTCCTAACTGGTCCCACCTACGTTCTGTCGGGGACAGAACTAGCGATCTCGCTGTCCGCTGGAGTACCTTAACAACCAACAGACAATTCATAGAGGTACGTTCCTTGTGTGGCCTAGCATTGTCCAGTGGAAAAACCGAATCATGGCACTGGCGCACTATAGGTAACATGAGAGGACTCAGGATATCCGTGACGTACGGTTGTGGCGTCATCATTCCCTCAGTCACCACCAGCAATGACCTAAACTCAAGTGTCCCCACATCGTGTTGTAACTGCGACCGGGACGGTCGTGGGGTAGCAATGACGGAAAGCGCGGCGGGACCCGCGAACAACAACACAACGGGAGAGGACGGACACGGCCAACGAAGGACAGAACGAATACAACAAGATCGAACAACGTAGTCACAAGGAAACAAACACGTCCACTCGAACACAGAACAAGGAAGTAAACTGTCTAACGTGAGGCGAGGTGTCAAACGACGTACGCGTGATTAGACTGGCTGGCTGAGCTTTTTTTTCCTTTATTGTTATTTTTATACCTGTACAATCAGGTAGGCTGGCAGCGGCATGCTACGCCGCTCTTCAGCCTTAGAGTTGACAATGATATAACACAGAAAGAAGATCCAGAATAAACATAGTGACGGGCAAAAAATAGTGGACACAGAAATACAAAAAACACGGAGCCGTTCACACTCGAAGATAACGATACTGAAAACATGTTGACACGGCGCACATAACACTGACGAATTCGACGGCACAGGTGAATGTATGAGCGTGACGGCGGACACTAAAAAACACAAAATGACGGCACACACACACGAAACTGATGGCGATGATCTCCGGCGCGCAAATGTCCACATAGTGTGTACGAGTCCGGGGACCTGCCAAGAGGGGAAGAAGGGGGAGTGGGAGGGAGAGGGGTGGGCAAGGATGCCAATGGCGGAGGAGACGGTAGTAGGAATGGAGGAAGGGCTGGAGGGGAAGCCCAGGGGAGGCGTGTGGAGAAAGAGAGGAGGGAGGGAAAGGGGAGAGAAGGGAGAGAGGGTGCCCAAAGGAAAACAAACACAGGAAGAGGGAGGGAGGATCAAAGTTGGTAGGAGGGGTAGATGAAGGGGAGGAGAGCATCATCAGGGAGGGGGAGCTGGCGGAAGCCACTTTGGGAGAGAGTGTGGAGAGTGGAGAGATGGAGAGCAGGTGGGACATGGAAGTACAGGCGTGGCAGCGGACGGGGGCGGGAGAGGATGGGAGAGACCAGCGGGTGAGGAGGATCGAGTTTGCGGGAGGTGTAGAGGATTCGTATCCGTTCGAGGAAAAGGAGGAGGTGGGGGAAGGGAATTAGGTCGTACAGGATCCGCGTGGGGGAGGGGAGACGGATGCGATAGGTGAGGTGAAGAGCATGGCGTTCCAGGATTTGAAGGGATTTGTAAAAGGTAGAGGGAGGGGAGATCCAGGCAGTGTGGGCGTAGGAAAGGATAGGGCGAATGAGGGATTTATAGGTATGGAGGATGGTAGAGGGGTCCAGACCCCAAGTTCGGCTGCAGAGGAGTTTGAGGAGACTGAGGCGGGAGCGTGCCTTGGCTTGGATCATCCGGAGGTGGGGGGTCCAGGAGAGGTGACAGTCAAGGGTGACACCAAAGTACTTAAGGATGGGGGTGAGGGCGATAGGACGGCCATAGATGGTGATGTAGAAATCGAGGAGGCGGAAGGAAGGAGTGGATTTGCCTACTATGATCGCCTGGGATTTGGCAGGATTGACCTTAAGCAACCACTGGTTGCACCAAGCGGTGAACCGGTCAAGATGGGATTGGAGAAGGTGTTGGGAGCGCTGCAGGGTGGGGGCAAGGGCAAGGAAGGCAGTGTCATCGGCATCTTATGGGTGAAGGCGGCGGCATGTCCGCCATATACAAGAAGTATAGAAGAGGGGAGAGGACGGAACCCTGGGGCACACTGGTGGAGGGGGAAAAGGTGTAGGAATCCATGTTGTGGATGGTGACGTAGGAAGGACAGTGGGAAGGAAAGCAGCCGATCAGACGGACGTAGTTAATAGGAAGGGCGAAGGTTTAGAGCTTGAAGAGGAGACCGGAATGCCACACTTGGTCATAGGCTCGTTTGAGGTCAAGGAAGAGGAAGATAGCGGAACGACGGGAATTAAGCTGTTGAGAGAGGAGATGAGTGATGTGAAGGAGAAGGTCATCGGAAGAGAAGGACGGCCGAAAGCCACACCAGGTAACGGGAAGGAGGCGGTGCTGGCGGAGATGCTGGTGGATGTGTCGAGTGAGGATGGATTCCAGGGCCTTGCTGAAGACCAAGGTAAGGCTGATGGGATGGTAGGAGGAGACAGCGGATAGCGGTTTACCGGGTTTAAGGAACATCAGTATACGGGAGGTTTTCCACAGGTCGGGGTAGTAGCTGGTGGACAGGACTACATTGTAGAGCCTGGCCAGGGTGGAGAGTAAAGAAGCAGGAGCTTCACGAAGGGTCAATGTGGGAGAGGAAGTCAAAAGAAATAGGGGTGTTAGGGTGGACATAGATGGTGGCACAGGTAATGGTAAGGCCAGGAAAGAAGAGACTAAGTATCAGGTGTTCGGTGGGGTCGGGGAGGAGAGGTTGGAGCCGAACTGGGTTTGGTAGTGGAGACCAATGGCAACTCCACCACGCACTATCGGGAAGGGATTATCGAAGTGGTGAAGGAGGCAGGGCGAAGTGTGGAGGGTGTGGTGGGGCTGAAGAAAGGTTTCATTGAGGAGGAAGGCATCCACGCGGTGGGTGGCAAGGGTGTGCATGAAGAGGTTCTTGTTGGTGGGAAGGGAACGGATGTTGTTGAACAGGATACGGTGCTGTCGTGCCATGACAGGGATTTAGATGAGGGTGTCGAGACAGGAGAAGGTGAAATGAGTGGGGTTGTGGGAGTAGGTGGCATACATTTTTAGGTGAAAGACGGAACAGGTGGCGAGGGATATCTGTTGGAGGGTATGAGGGTGCTGGAAAGGGTGGACATTTTGCAGTACAATGGTGAGGAACCTGAAGATGTCCTCAGCGGTGGGAGGGGGACGAAGGGAATTGCCATGAGGGGTGGGGGCGTCCAGATGGCGGACAGGGACAGTGAGTTCAGGAGTGGTCGGAGGGGGTCAGGCCTTACATTTTTGGGAGTAGGTGGGATGCGGGAGATTGCAGGTATTACAGGAGGGAGGGGACTGAAGGTTAGGGCACTGCCAGAGGAAATGCGCTTGCTTACAATGTGGGCAGGTGGGGGCCTCGTGGCACTCAGCTGTTGTGTTTGCATTGTAGCGCAGACACCTCTGGCAGCGGAGGGATTGAGGAGGGGAACGGAAGGGGTCGACCTTGTATCTCTGGTGGAAGAGGAGGGCACCCTCCTTCAGAAGGCGGTCAATGGAGGAGGCGTCCTCTGAGAAAACCCGCATAAGGCGGGTGGGGCCGGCGGAGTTAAAGATGCAGCGGACCACCCGCATCTCCAGCGAGGGATGCGCCTTGAGCTCTGCCAACACCTCCTCCTCCCTGATCGTCAGACTAAGCCGAGTGATCACAGTGGTGAGGGTCAGCGGGCGATGCGGGGGTTGGGGTTGGTGGGTAGGAGACGGGGAAGGAGCAGAGGTGAGGGAGGCGTTAGGGCCAAAACGGGTAATGGGGATGTGGGAGAGGAGATGAGAACTGAGTCTCTTCTGGGAGTGAGGAGGGAGATGGGGGCTCCAGGAAAATGTTGGTGGAGAAGGAGTGAGAGGTTCCAGGCCTCGAGGAGGGAAGGATCGGGATGAGAGAGGAGGTATTTGTAGGAAGAGGGAGGGGAGGAGGAGGAGGGGGCGGAGGGAGCAGGGCCAGGCGGGGAGACATCCATGGCATCCTGGGGGGGAGGAAGGAGGATGGGGCAGGGCCTTTTTGGGAGCGGAGGAGGTGGTGGTGCCACTAGGGCGTTTAAGGGCGGCGGAAGGGTGAGTGGTGACATGAGGGACGGGAGCTACAGGGAGGTGGCAGGAAGTGGCAGGTCCCAGCGTGGACGCAGTAGTCTGCGCCGGAGACGGCGACGGTGAAGGTGACGGCGACGGCGACGGCGATGGCGGTGATGGCGAAGGCGATGGGGAGAGCTGGGCATGGCCAGTGGCCCGTCGGGCCACCACCCTAGCTGGAGCTGCAGTGACAGTGACAACGTTCGACTAGCGGGCCAAATGGAGACCCACAATGAGGTCACTTTTCAAACTTTGTCAGGTGCTGACAACACATACATGAGTACGTGGCTCCAATGTGTCTTCCTCTGAGATCACGCCACATCTGACGCTCTTCAAGGCCCTGACGTACCCTACCAACCTCGGTAACAACACTAAGCACGACCAACACTAATGGACTCCAGTGATCATTCCATCTGTTATAGAGTACTGTAACTCTTATCATTTACAAGAAAGGCAGAAAATGATTTAACAATTACTAAAGATATGTAGATAATATTGTATTGTTGCAGCTAGGATCTAATGACGAAACTGATCTGTTAGCTCTTATGATGAACGAACTTTATCCTGACATTCACTTCACCGTAGAACATCAGCAAAATATGCCCATTCATTTTCTTTATTTATACACTGCTAAAGTCAAAATAAATCATTCGTTTTGAATTTATCGCAAACATACAACAACTGATGTCATTATTTCTCAGAACTCTTGCCATCCACAATAGCAAAACAAAGCATTTTTCCAAGAAATGATAAGCAGCTGACTTAAATTAGACCTTAATAATTCAGAAACTATAAAGAACTGAATATATTGCGTCAAATTGCCTCCCAGAACTACTATAATTTTTCCGTAGCAGTTTTGATAAGATATGTAATTATGTAATTCTAAACTTGAGGTTCTTCAAAATCGAGGCAACATAGTTAGTGACGATGGAGTACGCAAGGTAAAATTCATCTCGTTTCCCTTTTACGGGAAAGTTTCTTATAAACTCAGTGCATTGTTTCGCAGTGTTAATGTTAGAATAGTCTTCGAAACCGGTAACACACTAGTTCAGGTCGTACCCAACGTTAATACTGAAAACAACAAATTTGCAACTGAAGACATTTATGAAACCTGCGGCACTGATCCGTAACGCCTTTTATATTGGCCAAACAGGCAGAAACTTTAGAACTAGATTCAAAAAGGATACAGAAGTAGGGAGGAAAAATGCGGAAGGCAAATCTACCTTCGTTTCACACTTAATTTCAAAACGAGACAATGTCACTAATATTGCCAATAACCTCACGATTTCCCATAAAATGGGAAAAGCTACAGATATGTACATTTTTGAGGAAATTGAAATCTACAATCACGTGTACCGCAATAAGAACGATATTCTTAATGAACAAAAAAGCCTAAAACATTGTTTTCTGAATACCTTTCAGACTGTTTGCACAGTAGGCCCATTTCTTGTACACAACAGACCATGCACGCACAGTTCCTTATGGCCACATGTTGTATCAACATTATGTCTGTATACAGAGATATCCTCTGCTGTTTCCATTTGTTTACTATCGTTAGTTTCCAAATGGAGGTTTCGTTCATCATAGCGTCTCTGAGCATCATCTGTTGTGCTTTCTCTTTTCGTAATAATATTTTTACACGTCTTTTCATTATGCATCCTTGATCCTCGCCAGTATTTTAAATTTCAGTTCGTTTTGTATTTTGTTTAACTTTTAAGGCATTATGTCAGTTTTTATCTCATTACTTGCTTCTGCCTGCTTGCCTACCTGTGCCCTTCTGGCCCTGCTAGTAACTTTCGTCTCCCCTATTTACGTGCGATCTCCTTGCACGCCTCAGCCGTCTTCCTCAGTCCTCTGAGGACGCCTGACATATGTTGATTTCCTCTATAACTATCGTGTTTTTATGGTGTTTGCTACAAGTAGTTTTTGACATTATTTAGTTTACATGACATATATTCATTTTAATAGTAGACGAGTTCACACTACGTTAGTTTTTAATTTTTTTTATGATGTGTATGGACGAGTTCTTTTGAAAATTTATGTATTTTATTTGTTGTTGATGCTTATTGCTACATTCTTCAAAAAAATGGCTCTGAGCACTATGGGACTTAACTTCTGAGGACATCAGTCCTCTAAAACTTAGAACTACTTAAACCTAACTAACCTAAGGACATCACACACATCCATGCCCGAGGCAGGATTCGAACCTGCGACCGTAGCGGTCGCGCGGTTCCAGACTGTAGCGCCTAGAATCGCTCGGCCACCACGGCCGGCCGCTACATTCTTCGCCATTTGACTGATTCTAATGTACTTTGTTGTTTGATACTACGTAGATACCACTAATAATTACCTCAGGCACCGAAACTCGTCGTGGTTTAAAATTAAAATAAAAGTGCAAAAGCTGCTGACATTTTCTTCAAAATTATTAACCCAGTTGCGGAATCATCACCAAGATGTTCCACATGCTGGTCACGGAAAGTAATCATTTACATACTAGCCGACTGAGTGCATGTATACAAAGTGAGATTGACATCTGGCCATGTGTTCTGGGTGCTTAAAAAAGTAGATATAATTCTTATAATTATTTATTTATACTTGGTGTAATGGTTATAAGCGCAGACATTTTTATGGGTGACTGAGAACAGTATAATGAACAAAATTACATTAGTATTTACAGTACTGGCCATTTAAACAGCTACACCAAGAAGAAATGCAGATGATAAACGGGTATTCATTGCACAAATATATTATACTAGAACTGACATGTGATTACATTTCCACGCCATTTGGGTGCAAAGATCCTGAGAAATCAGTACCCAGAACAACCACCTCTGGCCGTAATAACGGCCTTGATACGCCTGGGCATTGAGTCAAACAGAGCTTGGATGGCGTGTACAGGTACAGCTACTCATGCAGCTTCAACACGATACGATAGTTCATCAAGAGTAGTGACTGGCGTATTGTGACGAGCCACTTGCTCGGCCACCATTGACCAGACGTTATCAGTTGGTGAGATATCTGGAGAATGTGCCGGCCAGGGTAGAAGTCGAACATTTTCTGTATCCAGAAAGTCCCGTACAGGACCTGCAACATGCGGTTGTGTATTATCCTGCTGAAATGTATGGTTTCGCAGGCATCGAATTAAGGGTAGAGCCACGGGTCGTAACAGATCTGAAATGTAACGCCCACTGTTCAAATTGCCGTCAGTGCGAACAAGAGGTGACCGAGATGTGTGATCAAAGGCACCCCATACCGTCACGCCGGGTGATACGCCAGTATGGCGATGACGAATATAAGCTTCCAATGCGCGTTCACCGCGATGTCGCCAAACACGGAGGCGACCATCATAATGCTGTAAACAGAACTTGGATTCATCCGAAAAAATGACACTTTGCCACTCGTGCATCCAGGTTCGTCGTTGTGTACACCATCGCAGGTGCTCCTGTCTGTGATGCAGCGTCAAACGTAACCGCAGACATGGTCTCCGAGCTCATAGTTCATGCTGCTGCAAACGTCGTCGAACTGTTCGTGCAGACGGTTGTTGTCTTGCAAACGTCCCCATCTGTTGACTCAAGGATCGAGACGTGGCTGCACGATCCGTTACAGCCATGCGGATAAGATGCCTGTCATCTCGGCTGCTAGTAATACGAGGCCGTTGGGATCCAGCACGGCGTTCCGTATTACCCTCCTGAACCCACCGATTCAATATTCGGCTAACAGTCATTGGATCTCGACCAACGCGAGCAGCAATGTCGCGATACGATAAACCGCAATCGCGATAGGCTACAATCGACCTTTATCAATGTCGGAAACGTGATGGTACGCATGTCTCCTCCTTACACGAGGCATCACAACAACGTTTCACCAGGCAACGCCGGTCAACTGCTGTTTGTTTATGAGAAATCGGTTGGAAAGTTTCCTCATGTCAGCACGTTGTAGGTGTCGCCACCGGCGCCAACCTTTTGTGAATGCTCTGAAAAGCTAATCATTTGCATATCACAGCATCTTCTTCCTGTCGGTTAAATTTCGCGTCTGTAGCACGTCATCTCCGTGGTGTAGCAATTTTAATGGCCAGTGTTGAACCTCGTTTGCGGACGAGTAAGTGCAGCTTTTATTAGGAGTAGCATGTTTTTAGATTGGCTAGTACTTCCAAGTACATATGGCAAGTGCAAACCATTAATATTTATTTTCCATGGGGCAGCATGTCAGATTCTGAAGTGTGGACGTATGGAAGCAAAACGGGTAGCCTACACTGAGAGGTTAGTCCATGTAGTGGTGCAGTTACAACCATGCAAAAAATATCAGGTAGCAAAAGTATGTGCCGTGCTTGTGATAAGACTGTCCAATAGAGAGGAAAAACAACCACACCGATGTGTGTACATATTAAGGTATCGAATATAAAATATTTGAACTTAAAGTTGTCCTTTGTGATGGAATTTATGGAACACATTGTGTGAATGAAGTAGACGCGTTATTTCACCTTATATTGTGCACACAAGTGCTGTCACCATCAAACCCAGTGTGTAAGTACATACCTGTTTTATAATATACAGGTATTCCGAATATTTAATGCCAAACTTATTATTGTGAACATGGCGTGTTCTCTGAACGTGGTAGACCGGAGGGCAATGGTTCACATACATGCCTTTCACTATTTTCATAATGATACCTCATTTGAGTGACTACGCTTCTTACTGCTTTCTTCGTGGGTACACTTTCTTGCCCAAACAAAAGTTCATTTTGGTACCTCATCAGCTAGGGATGAGGCCTTTATGAGCGCCTATCCCTCAGTACGTCTGCGACGAGCTGTTTGAGGAGGACTCACGCTGTTGCAGGTCTCTGCAAGGTGACGGGCGGCCATTCGTGTTCGCTCGCTTCGAGAACACGGACCAGGAGGATAGCCACGTGTCTGTGGTGGCACCGCCGCCCCCAGAGAAGGCCTTCGACAACCCCATGTACGGCAAGGGCGCCGCCGGCGGGGACACTGCAGTGTCGCAGGTATTTCGTGGCCAAGATATCGATTTACAAGATTGTGCAATAACACGGTGAGGATTATACAGCTACGCACCATATAGCAAACATTAGATTTTAAACAGGCAAAGGTAAAGAAGACTTTACAATGGACCATTTGTAAGTCGTGGATAAAATTACATAACGAAGCAACGAGTATGCATGACCACTTTGTCATAGTTTCTAAGAAAGCTTTTGACTTGGATACACCAAAATCTGTACTAACAGCATTTGAGAAATACTGAACTGATGAGGCCTACGATAACATACTAAATTATATCCACATTTGAGCTGCATTTTCTATTTGAATCCATCAGGATAGTAAAAAATTCAAAACTGAAAATGATTCAGCAAAGGAGACCTCATATCACGAGGACTATTCTCAGCATTATTACAAGAAATAAAACGAAAAAGGAATGCATCTGGTGTACCATATACCATCTTACGGTTCCTGATGGTATTGAGTGATTTGCCTGTAGCGCAGATAATTTCTGGAATAAATTTCTAACAAATCAGGTTTGACAGTAGACTTCAAACAGGAAAAAGATAAAAATAATTATGGTGAGGGCTTTAGTGGGGTTGGGTTCGGACTGGGGGTTGTGCAGATGTGGATTTACTTTGGCAAACAATATTTATTAAACCTAAAATACCTTCCTCGGCAATTAACAAAACAGCAAGTTGACAAACTGAATTTTAGTATGTGGCCCAGTCGTAGTTCCTGAAGCATGGGCGACAGATTAATACTATAAACGAATAAGAATTTCTTTAGCACAGTGATGAAACAGTTTCAAATTAACACCGCCCCAATAATATTAAATTGTGTGGCAACAACAAGAACTCAGACAGTTCTCAATATTCGCCCTTTAGGCAAAAAAAAAGAAAAAATGAAATAATTACGAAATGAAAACAACTTCCATATAGAACCACTTCAAAAAACAGTAGATCAGAAAAACAGCCCTCAGATTTAATTGGGATTACATACATTAAGACTTGAAAACCCGCCAGGTTAGCCGAGAGCGGTAGTGCGCTGCTTCCTGTACTCGGGTAGGCGCGCTGGCTCCAGATCGAATCCGCCCGGCGGATTACCGATGTCGGCTGGTGTGTCGGCCAGCCTGGATGTGGTTTTTAGGCGGTTTTCCGCGTCTCACTAGGTGAATACCGGGCTGGTCCCCACGTTCCGCCTCAGGTACACGACTCGCAGGCATCTGAACATGTTCGCACTATCCCATGGATTACACTAGACGCAGACAGGTGGGTTACACTAATTCTGTCCTGGGAGGTACGGGGTGGCGGCAGGAAGGGCATCCGCCCACCCCTTCAAAGCTAACCTTGCCAAATCCGTTCCTAACCCTGCCGCAACCGCGGGACAAGGCACCAGCAAAAGAAAGAAAGACATATGTTAAGGCTTGAACTAGATCTACCAACCACGATCTTCACCGCTGCCACTATTAGCAACACAACTGAATATTATCTAGGCAAAGTTCACAATTACAATTCTCTGTACAACAGCATATAGAATTCTGGTTACACTCACAGCATAATGACAGACGGGTAAACAAAACTCTCTTTTCGAGGAAACAACCGTACACCTAGTGCGCAAGCAAGCACAGTAAGCTCAAAACACCACACTGAGCACACGGCCCTGTCATGTGGAACGTGACTGGGAAATCGTTACACTCAGTGTACACTGCTTGTACCCTTCACTGTACATAAACACCGCGTGAATGAACTCAACCGACCAATATTCGACTGTCGGTCACCAAAGCACACTGTCAATGTTCCTCTTGCAATACGAAAAGCCCCTGTCTGCTTATCTTCTGGAATCGCCGTCCTCTCACCCGGGAAGGACACCAACCGCCCCCCTGGCCCGTTGAATCCACACTCTGCGGCCGAGTCCCACGTCAATGATTAGGGGAGTGTGCTCCCTGCCGCCGTTGGATAAGCAGCTGCAGCAGCAAGTCGTATACTCCTAGCTCACTCATTTGTTACATAGTTTAATTCTTAATTTCTTTGCGTGTTTTTGGTACTTGCATTGTTTAATTCATAAATTTCGGGCGTATTATAGTATTTGAGAGTTGTAGCATCGCGTTTTAGTACCTGAATAGTGTAAATTCGCGTAGTCGTCTGTCATCTGTTTTAGTTTTGAACGGCCAGTGTCGGTTGGTCACAGTTAGTGTGCTCCCTGCCGCCGTTGGGTAAGCAGCTGCAGCAGCAAGTCGTATACTCCTAGCTCACTCATTTGTTACATAGTTTAATTCTTAATTTCTTTGCGTGTTTTTGGTACTTGTATTGTTTAATTCATAAATTTCTGGCGTATTATAGTATTTGAGAGTTGTAGCATCGCGTTTTTGTACTCGAATAGTGTTAAATCGCGTAGTCTCCTTCCGCCGCCGAGCAGTGTGTCAGCAGTGCACAAGTGGCAGCATTACTGCATTTACTAGGCAATCTTGTATTTTAATAACCGTTTAAATTTTGTGTCGTTTTGTTTGCGCTCTCTGTAGATTAGTTCAGACGTTCTTTGCACAACAGTTTTTAGCTTGGATAGGGACTGCAACTGCTGTGTTCGGATGCAGGCTGAGTTGGCATCCCTTCGCTCCCAGCTTCAGGCAGTGTTGGCTTCGGTCACACAGCTTGAGGCTGTTGCCAATGGGCATCACTGTGGGGGTCCGGATGGGGGTTTGTCGGGGACGGCCAGCTCGTCCCACGCATCCCCCGATCGGACTACGACTGTGGTTGCCCGGGATACTGCCCGCATTGAGGCTGATCCCTCACCTGTGGTAGAGTGGGAGGTCGTCTCAAGGTGTGGCAGGGGGCGAAAGACATTCCGGAGGGCTGAACGGAAGGCCTCTCCAGTTTGTCTGACGAACCGGTTTCAGGCTCTGTCTCAGGCTGATACTGATCTTCGGCCTGACATGGCTGCTTGTCCTGTTCCAGAGGTTGCCCCTCAGTCTGCAAGATCCGGGCAGTCGCAGAGGGTGGGCTTACTGGTAGTTGGGAGCTCCAACGTCAGGCGCGTAATGGGGCCCCTTAGGGATATGGCAGCAAGGGAGGGGAAGAAAACCAAAGTGCACTCCGTGTGCATACCGGGGGGAGTCATTCCAGATGTGGAAAGGGTCCTTCCGGATGCCGTGAAGGGTACAGGGTGCACCCATCTGCAGGTGGTCGCTCATGTCGGCACCAATGATGTGTGTCGCTATGGATCGGAGGAAATCCTCTCTGGCTTCCGGCGGCTATCTGATTTGGTGAAGACTGCCAGTCTCGCTAGCGGGATGAAAGCAGAGCTCACCATCTGCAGCATCGTCGACAGGACTGACTGCGGACCTTTGGTACAGAGCCGAGTGGAGGGTCTGAATCAGAGGCTGAGACGGTTCTGCGACCATGTGGGCTGCAGACTCCTCGACTTGCGCCATAGGGTGGTGGGGTTTCGGGTTCCGCTGGATAGGTCAGGAGTCCACTACACGCAACAAGCGGCTACACGGGTAGCAGGGGTTGTGTGGCGTGGGCTGGGCGGTTTTTTAGGTTAGATGGCCTCGGGCAAGTGCAGAAAGGGCAACAGCCTCAACGGGTGCGGGGCAAAGTCAGGACATGCGGGGACCAAGCAGCAATCGGTATTGTAATTGTAAACTGTCGAAGCTGCGTTGGTAAAGTACCGGAACATCAAGCGCTGATAGAAAGCACCGAAGCTGAAATCGTTATAGGTACAGAAAGCTGGCTGAAGCCAGAGATAAATTCTGCCGAAATTTTTACAAAGGCACAGACGGTGTTTAGAAAGGATAGATTGCATGCAACCGGTGGTGGAGTGTTCGTCGCTGTTAGTAGTAGTTTATCCTGTAGTGAAGTAGAAGTGGATAGTTCCTGTGAATTATTATGGGTGGAGGTTACACTCAACAACCGAGCTAGGTTAATAATTGGCTCCTTTTACCGACCCCCCGACTCAGCAGCATTAGTGGCAGAACATCTGAGAGAAAATTTGGAATACATTTCACATAAATTTTCTCAGCATGTTATGGTCTTAGGTGGAGATTTCAATTTACCAGATATAGACTGGAACACTCAGATGTTTAGGACGGGTGGTAGGGACAGAGCATCGAGTGACATTATACTGAGTGCACTATTCGAAAATTACCTCGAGCAATTAAACAGAGAACCGACTCGTGGAGATAACATCTTGGACCTACTGATAACAAACAGACCCGAACTTTTCGACTCTGTAAGTGCAGAACAGGGAATCAGTGATCATAAGGCCGTTGCAGCATCCCTGAATATGGAAGTTAATAGGAATATAAAAAAAGGGAGAAAGGTTTATCTGTTTAGCAAGAGTAATAGAAGGCAGATTTCAGACTACCTAACAGATCAAAACGAAAATTTCTGTTCCGACACTGACAATGTTGAGTGTTTATGGAAAAAGTTCAAGGCAATCGTAAAATGCGTTTTAGACAGGTACGTGCCGAGTAAAACTGTGAGGGACGGGAAAAACCCACCGTGGTACAACAACAAAGTTAGGAAACTACTGCGAAAGCAAAGAGAGCTTCACTCCAAGTTTAAACGCAGCCAAAACCTCTCAGACAAACAGAAGCTAAACGATGTCAAAGTTAGCGTAAGGAGGGCTATGCGTGAAGCGTTCAGTGAATTCGAAAGTAAAATACTAGGTACCGACTTGACAGAAAATCCTAGGAAGTTCTGGTCTTACGTTAAATCAGTAAGTGGCTCGAAACATCATGTCCAGACACTCCGGGATGATGATGGCATTGAAACAGAGGATGACAAGTGTAAAGCTGAAATACTAAACACCTTTTTCCAAAGCTGTTTCACAGAGGAAGACCGCACTGCAGTTCCTTCTCTAAATCCTCGCACCAACGAAAAAATGGCTGACATCGAAATAAGTGTCCAAGGAATAGAAAAGCAACTGGAATCACTCAACAGAGGAAAGTCCACTGGACCTGACGGGATACCAATTCGATTCTACACAGAGTACGCGAAAGAACTTGCCCCCCTTCTAACAGCCGTGTACCGCAAGTCTCTAGAGGAACGGAAGGTTCCAAATGATTGGAAAAGAGCACAGGTAGTCCCAGTCTTCAAGAAGGGTCGTCGAGCAGATGCGCAAAACTATAGACCTATATCTCTGACGTCGATCTGTTGTAGAATTTTAGAACATGTCTTTTGCTCGAGTATCATGTCGTTTTTGGAAACTCAGAATCTACTATGTAGGAATCAACATGGATTCCGGAAACAGCGATCGTGTGAAACCCAACTCGCTTTATTTGTTCATGAGACCCAGAAAATATTAGGTACAGGCTCCCAGGTAGATGCTATTTTTCTTGACTTCCGGAAGGCGTTCGATACAGTTCCGCACTGTCGCCTGATAAACAAAGTAAGAACCTACGGAATATCAGACCAGCTGTGTGGCTGGATTGAAGGGTTTTTAGCAAACAGAACACAGCATGTTGTTCTCAACGGAGAGACGTCTACAGACGTTAAAGTAACCTCTGGCGTGCCACAGGGGAGTGTTATGGGACCATTGCTTTTCACAATATATACACTCCTGGAAATGGAAAAAAGAACACATTGACACCGGTGTGTCAGACCCACCATACTTGCTCCGGACACTGCGAGAGGGCTGTACAAGCAATGATCACACGCACGGCACAGCGGACACACCAGGAACCGCGGTGTTGGCCGTCGAATGGCGCTAGCTGCGCAGCATTTGTGCACCGCCGCCGTCAGTGTCAGCCAGTTTGCCGTGGCATACGGAGCTCCATCGCAGTCTTTAACACTGGTAGCATGCCGCGACTGCGTGGACGTGAACCGTATGTGCAGTTGACGGACTTTGAGCGAGGGCGTATAGTGGGCATGCGGGAGGCCGGGTGGACGTACCGCCGAATTGCTCAACACGAGGGGCGTGAGGTCTCCACAGTACATCGATGTTGTCGCCAGTGGTCGGCGGAAGGTGCACGTGCCCGTCGACCTGGGACCGGACCGCAGCGACGCACGGATGCACGCAAGACCGTAGGATCCTACGCAGTGCCGTAGGGGACCGCACCGCCACTTCCCAGCAAATTAGGGACACTGTTGCTCCTGGGGTATCGGCGAGGACCATTCGCAACCGTCTCCATGAAGCTGGGCTACGGTCCCGCACACCGTTAGGCCGTCTTCCGCTCACGCCCCAACATCGTGCAGCCCGCCTCCAGTGGTGTCGCGACAGGCGTGAATGGAGGGACGAATGGAGACGTGTCGTCTTCAGCGATGAGAGTCGCTTCTGCCTTGGTGCCAATGATGGTCGTATGCGTGTTTGGCGCCGTGCAGGTGAGCGCCACAATCAGGACTGCATACGACCGAGGCACACAGGGCCAACACCCGGCATCATGGTGTGGGGAGCGATCTCCTACACTGTCCGTACACCACTGGTGATCGTCGAGGGGACACTGAATAGTGCACGGTACATCCAAACCGTCATCGAACCCATCGTTCTACCATTCCTAGACCGGCAAGGGAACTTGCTGTTCCAACAGGACAATGCACGTCCGCATGTATCCCGTGCCACCCAACGTGCTCTAGAAGGTGTAAGTCAACTACCCTGGCCAGCAAGATCTCCGGATCTGTCCCCCATTGAGCATGTTTGGGACTGGATGAAGCGTCGTCTCACGCGGTCTGCACGTCCAGCACGAACGCTGGTCCAACTGAGGCGCCAGGTGGAAATGGCATGGCAAGCCGTTCCACAGGACTACATCCAGCATCTCTACGATCGTCTCCATGGGAGAATAGCAGCCTGCATTGCTGCGAAAGGTGGATATACACTGTACTAGTGCCGACATTGTGCATGCTCTGTTGCCTGTGTCTATGTGCCTGTGGTTCTGTCAGTGTGATCATGTGATGTATCTGACCCCAGGAATGTGTCAATAAAGTTTCCCCTTCCTGGGACAATGAATTCACGGTGTTCTTATTTCAATTTCCAGGAGTGTATAAATGACCTAGTAGATAGTGTCGGAAGTTCCATGCGGCTTTTCGCGGATGATTCTGTAGTATACAGAGAAGTTGCAGCATTAGAAAATTGTAGCGAAATGCAGGAAGATCTGCAGCGGATAGGCACTTGGTGCAGGGAGTGGCAACTGACCCTTAATATAGACAAATGTAATGTATTGCGAATACATAGAAAGAAGGATGCTTTATTGTATGATTATAGGATAGCGGAACAAACACTGGTAGCAGTTACTTCTGTAAAATATCTGGGAGTATCCGTGCGGAACGATTTGAAGTGGAATGATCATATAAAATTAATTGTTGGTAAGGCGGGTACCAAGTTGACATTCATTGGGAGAGTCCTTAGAAAATGTAGTCCATCAACAAAGGAGGTGGCTTACAAAACACTCGTTCGACCTATACTTGAGTATTGCTCATCAGTGTGGGATCCGTACCAGATCGGGTTGACGGAGGAGATAGAGAAGATCCAAAGAAGAGCGGCGCGTTTCGTCACAGGGTTATTTGGTAACCGTGATAGCGTTACGGAGATGTTTAACAAACTCAAGTGGCAGACTCTGCAAGAGGGCGCTCTGCATCGCGGTGTAGCTTGCTCGCCAGGTTTCGAGAGGGTGCGTTTCTGGATGAGGTATCGAATATATTGCTTCCCCCTACTTATACCTCCCGAGGAGATCACGAATGTAAAATTAGAGAGATTAGAGCGCGCACAGAGGCTTTCAGACAGTCGTTCTTCCCGCGCACCATACGCGACTGGAACAGGAAAGGGAGATAATGACAGTGGCACGCAAAGTGCCCTCCGCCACACACCGTTGGGTGGCTTGCGGAGTATAAATGTAGAATGTAGAATGTAGAGTCCCAGTGTCGGCTCCTCGGCACACCATCTGTGCGGTAGGCTGCGTATGCGTTGGCTGCCCACCGGTGATTGTATGTACTTTCTCTATCACCACTGCCACTCGGCCACTGCGATGCCTTCGGCTTGCTACGTTGTTTCAGACGAGTCGGGTCAATGCCCCAACTCAGTCAGACCCAGCTCCATTCCTCGACTCGTCAGCCCGTCGTAGCACGGCCACCAGTGGAGGCTTTCCTTGACGTCTCCATATGGCCCCTCTGCTGCCCACATCTCCAGGCACAGCCCGCTTCATGAACCCCGGTTACCGCCTCCCAGCACAGGCACTCCAGGCGTTGATTGTTGGCTGCCCGACCACTCCCTGTGGCCACGGCTCTGACTTCCGGATGATGTTTTCTCGTTGTGTCCAGAGTACTTCCTTCTCCCGCCGTCCGACGTCACCCCGGAATGGCAGTAGCTGCTGCTCAAAACGCTGCCGACCCCACCCTTCGGCCAAAGACGTGTGCCAGATCAGCGCCATAACTAGTACATCGAAAATAAAGCAGCCAAGTTTGCAATGAAGACGTAGCACCAGTGGTTGATTTTGTGTGCGCAGAACAGCTAAGAAAACGATTTAGGACAGCTAAAGAAATAAACACGAGAATAAAACTAGTTAGTATTGTTTTTCGTAAACTAAATACGATTTTGAAATGTGAGCTTCCCGTATGCCTCAAAAGGGACGTTTACAATGAGCGTGGTTTGCAGACTATTTGGTCGAGGAGCAGAAGGGACCATGACCACAAGGCATCAAAGGTAAAAGACCTAACAGAAGATGGGCAGATACCTTGGAAAACATTTAGGAGGTAAATGGTTGCTTAGAGCTCATCCTTATGCGTGGAAGAGTCTAGAGGAACTTATATCCAGTAGGTGATGTAAAATTAACTTTTTTTAAATTGAATCGTTTGGCCAGGCCCCCCCGTCGGCAGACCGTTCGCCGGGTGCCGGTCTTTCAATTTGACGCCACGTCGACGACCGGCAATCAAAAATGGCTCTGAGCACTATGGGACTTAACTTCTGAGGTCATCAGTTCCCTAGAACTCAGAACTACTTAAACCTAACTAACCTAAGGACATCACACACAACCATGTCCGAGGCAGGATTCGAACCTGCGACCGTAGCGGTCGTGCGATTCCAGACTGTAGCGCCTAGAGCCGCTCGGCCACTCCGGCCGGCGACCTGCAATCGATGAGGATGATAGGATGATGATGAGGACAACACAACACCCAGCCCTGGACCGAGAAAATTCCCCGACCCAGCCGGGAATCGAACCCGGGCCCTGAGGACTGACAATCCGTCACACTGACCATTAAGCCAGCGGGGGCGTACTAAAATGAATGATGAGCAAACGACTATACCCGTTGACCACAATGCTACTGTATCTAGGAGCGAGGTTGCTTAAGTCTGCTCATGTGTTTACCAGTGCACTTGAAGCCCATCAGCCGACCGCGGTTGCCGAGCGGTTCTAGGCGCTTCAGTCCGGAACCACGCGACTGCTACGGTCGCAGGTTCGAATCCTGCCTCGGGCATGGATGTGTGTGATGTCCTTAGGTTAGAGAGATTTAAGTAGTTCTAAGTCTAGGGGACTGATGACCTCAGATGTTAAGTCCCATACTGCTTAGAGCCATTTGAACCATTTTGAAGTCCATCAGATTGACGTCTACTATACTAACAATCAGAATACTTTCTCGTGAAGCTATTCGGGTTTCCAAAGTGTATACGACAGTCCAAAAAACGGGTACGGTTTTTATTTACTGTAACGTCACCGCGTGTCTCCGATAACGTCCATGGAACGCCAAGTGCATTGGCACCACGGATCAGTAGTACAAGCGAAGGAGATCGCAGGTACAAACACAAGTCATTGTAGATGAAAAAAATATGAACTAACGAAACGGAATACACAAACAGCAGAAATAAAAGATGAGAAAAATCAGATTTCAAACTGACAGTACAGCACTGAATTTTGGTGCATGGATAGCCCTTTCATCCTCTTTCAGCAGATGGTTGATTGTATAAGGTTTGTGCAGCCTGCGGTAGACAAGGTGGGGTGCGCTTTGAGGCCCCCGACAACTGACGGGTGACTCTCCAGTGATGTTTGTCCGCTGCTCCAGGTTTTCCTTGGAACATGTCACTCAAACTCTCCGTACGTTCAGTGTCATCCACGTCCCATAGGGTATATCGTGGCCAGCACGAAGTTCCCATTGATATCTTCAGACCAACATGCAGTAGTTATATTTCACCACAGCTCTATGCAACGAAATCTGTGATGTAAAGGACTAGCCTCCGCAATCTGCAGCATTTCTTTTTCAGAACCTAGGTGGATGCTTAGAGTAAGTTTTTCTTCTTTTTCATATCAATCTCTCACATTGTTCTTCTGGGGGTATTATTCTCATTGAGGTATATACAATTTTGGCTGCAGTTGCCGCAGACGGCCTTTTAGTGTGTTAGTGCATGAATTCGTAGCGCTGTTGTTTTCCATGTTGTTATTCCAGTTGCTATGGGTTTATTTATTTACTGTCATTTCTTATTCGTAGTGCACTGTTACTATTTGAGTTCACATGCTGTCACTTGGAGATTGTAAGTGGAGCTGTGGATGCTAGAAAATGGAGTTCCAAGTGGAGAAATCGGAGCATTTCCGACATATTCTTCTGTTTGAGTTCAGTGGAGGGGTAACAGGAGCGGAAGCAGCCAGGAACAATTGCACAGTGTACGAGGATAATGTCTTTGGACAGAGCACGCCAAGAAAATGGTTTTCTCGTTTTGAGGAGGATCGTTTTGACATTAGTGACCCTACAAGTTAAGGAAGACCTTCTGGGCTTGATGAAGATCGTTTAAACGCATTAATCCACAATGATCCACGTCAGTGTACTCGAGAACTGGCAAATGTGATGAACTGTGACCATTGCACCATCGTGCGACATTTGCTTACAATGCTGAAGATTCAAAATTGGGGTGTATGGGTATCGCAAGCTCTGAGCCAAAATAACAAAATCAACGGGTACATCTCTGCTTGATCGTCATCAATTGGCTCGTGAAAAACAACGACCATCCCTATCCTGTATAGTTACTGGTGACGAGAAATGGTGTCTTTATGCTAATGTAAGGAAAAGACAGGAATGGTTGAGCCTAAACAAAGTAGCAACTCGCTGTACAAAGACCTATGTACATGCACAAAAAAAATGTTATGCTTGTGGTGGAAAGACGATAGTGTGGTGTAATACGAATTGCTTCCCCGAGGTGTAACCATCATGGAAAAAAAGAAAGCACTCCGTCTTCAGGCCACAAATGGCCCATCGGGACCATCCGACCGCCGTGTCGTCCTCAGCTGAGGATGCGGATAGGAGGGGCGCGTGGTCTGCACGCCGCTCTCTTGGTCGTTATGATGGTTTTCTTTGACCGGAGCCGCTACTATTCGGTCGAGTTGCTCCTCAATTGGCATCACGAGGCTGAGTGCACCCCGAAAAATGGCAACAGCGCTTGGCGGCCCGGACGGTCACCCATCCAAGTGCTGGCGACGCCCGACGGCGCTTAACTTCGGTGATCTGACGGGAACCGGTGTGTCCACGGCGGCAAGGCCGTTGCCTGTAACCCTCATAGCTGACATTTATTGTCAACAACTGTGACGTCTTGCAGACGCAATCCAAGAACAACTCCACGATAACGGACACCCGCATTCTGCCATACTTGCAAGAAAACATTATACAGGAGTTGGGTTGGGAAGTCATCCCTCACCTATCTTATTCACCTGATCTTCTGCCCTCAAATTTTCCCCTTTTCCGCTCTCTATAAAACAGACTTCAGGAAACCTCCTTTCCGGATGAAAATACGCTCCGAATATGGCTGGACGAGTTCTTCGCCTCTATATCACGTGATTTCACAGTCACGGAATCTAAAAGTTACCACAGCATTGGCAGACTGTTGAAATAGTGAAGGAGAATATATTATTGATGACTAAAGTTTCTATTATGTGTACGAGTATATGTTGTGTTTATTAAACTAATGGAATAACGCTACGAACTTATGCACCAACCCAATACAATTCGCTCTATCTTATTCAGAACAGTGTAAATCTTTTTTATGAGCGAAATTCCTCCCAAACGTACAGAGTATTCCTCCGCTGCGGAACAGAGGCTAACTTGCGGAGTGCAACAAGGTGCGCAACTCAGGTGATACTAACTGCATTGCGGAAGATGTTATTTCGGGATTACACGATAATTTTCTTGTGCTTCGGAGCTGAGGCTGCGATCATGCTTCACTCTCACGTACTTTGATGCGTCACAGTCAAGCAGCAGTTGATCTCCTCAAATTATCTTCATCTTCTATTAGCTTCTGTTTCTCAATTGATATGTGTAGATTTGTGTTATACTGGGGTTGGGCTTCGGGCGATTCACATCATGATACTTTTACTCATCTTCAAGTACTGTTGACAACTGTATTTACATTTCCTCAAAATTGGTAGCTCAGGCAGCAACTGCTGCAGCATCTGCGAAGATGAGAAGGTCTCGTGCTGACTCCCACTGGATGGCCATTCATGTAGACGTTACACAATAGTGAGGATGGAAAATCGCCTCGAGGAAGGGCGTTTTTCTGATTCCTTTAGAAACTCCCTTTGTTGCTCAAAGTGGCTTAGACTCTCTTATTTTCCAGCAACTATTGGACGAATGTGTTAAACGGCAATTTCGTGTGGTTGCATATAACTTCCCAACCAATTTTCTATGGCTGCCAGTAACGCCGTCTTTCGGTCAAGCCTATGATCTGGGCTCTTTCCGATCCATCCTCAATATTTATGTATCCTACTCGGACGTAACTGCTCTGGGGTGCAGAACTAAATGACAAATGTACGAGGGTGAGTCAAATGAAAACCTTAAATATTTTTTAAATGTTATTTATATGCAGAATTGGTACAAATCCCTATCACTTTTCAACATAATCTCCCCCCCCCCCCCCCCGCCCCGCCCAATGCAAGTCCTCCAGCGCTTACAAAGTGCATAAATTCCTTTAGAAAAAAAACTTTTTGTAGTCCGTACAACCACTCATGCAGCGCGTAGCGTACCTTTTCATCAGAACGGAACTTCTTTCCTCCCATGGCGTCTTTGAGTGGTCCAAACATATGGAAATCACTTGGGGCAAGGTCTGGTGAGTATGTGGATGAGGAAGACACTTAAAATACCGGTCTGTGGTCGTTGCAACCGTTGTACGGGCAGTATGGGGCCTTGCATTGTCATGTTGTGAAAGAACACCTGCCGGCAGCAATCCACGTCATTTGCAGGCCGCAGATGATTTTTTAGGAGATCTGTGTATGATGCACTGGTGACAGTGATCCCTCTAGGCATGTAATGCTCCAAAATGACGCCTTTTTCGTCGCAACAGAGAGTCAGCATAACCTTCCCTGCTGATGGTTCTGTTTGAAACTTTTTGGTTTTGGTGATGAGGAATGGCGCCATTCCTCGCTCGCTCTCTTCGTTTCCGATTGGTGGAAGTGAACCCAGGTTTTGTCCCCAGTAACGATTCTTGCAAGAAAGCAATCACCTTTTCATTCAAAGCGCCGAAGAAGTTCTTCACAAGCATCAGCACGTCGTTCTCTCATTTCATGAGTCAGCTGCAGTGGCACCCATCTTGTAGACACTTTGAAAATTGGAGCACATCATACACAATGTGGTGTGCTGACCCATGGCTAATCTGTAAACATGCTGCAATGTCGTTCAGTGTCACTCGGCGGTTTCACTATGGCTTCAACTGCCGAAATGTTCTGTGGAATCACAACTCGTTGTGCCTGACCTGGACGAGGTCACACTATTTGCGAACTTCCTACTCCAGACTTCGTAGACTTGCTGCTGTGACAAACATGCATCACCGTACTGAACCGTCATTCGTCGATGAATTTCAATAGATTTCATATCTTCACTACGCAAAAACCGAATAACCGAACGCTGTTCTTCCCTGGTGCGAGTCGCAAGTGAGGAGGCCATCTTTATACTGATACTGCGACGGAATGTGTGCATCTGCACTATGCTGCCACCTACAGGCCATTCTGCACGCTGTTTGTAGCACGCTTACCAACTTACAGGATAACGGCGCGAAATTTCGATTTGTTATTACAAATTTAAGGTTTTCATTTGACTCACCCTCGTAATTTTTGCATGTAGTATCCCTGTCAAGTAACTTACTCGTGGATTGATGAAACTTGGACCGTACATAGACAGAACTGCTGGAGTGTAATTCAGAAGGGCATCGAAAGAAATACACAGTGAGACGAACGGAAATAAACTTCCATTCAAAGGCAATAATTGCTCTGAAGTCAGCCAAGTTTTGAGATGGTCCCCTGGACATTACAAATGGTGGGACGTGGTTCTTAGTAGGATGTGTAAACACCACAGACAGCAATGGATGCTCTGCAATGCGGCCCGACGTTGTGGTCAAAGTTGGTAAGGAGATGTGGTAGGGTGCCCACTCCTCCACCAGTGCGGTTGGCAACTGCTGGATGGTCAATGATGCATGTGGACGTGCTCCAGTACGTCTCCCCAACGCATCCCACACTTGTTCAATCCGATTTAAGTCGGAGGAGCGGGCAGGCCAGTCAGATCGCGAAATATCCTCTTGTTTCGAGAGCCAATCTACCAGCGCTGTTCGAGGCTGTCGCACATTGTCTTTCATAAAAATGAAGTCAAGGCTGAATTGGACCCTGAAAAGACGCACATGGAAAGGAGTACAGTCTTCTAATAACGTTGACCGGTGAAAGTACCGTGTTAAATGATTTGGAGGTCAGTGCGCCCACGCAACATTATGCCTCCACACACCGTAAAATCTGGACCACCGAAATGACCATTTTCGACAGTGCTGGACGTACCCGCATATGACGAGAGGTGGGAACACCGAATGCATCAAGGACCACGTGATGCGAGCACATAGCAGAGGTTGTAATGTGCGCGTGGGGCACACAATACTCGTTAAAGCCTGTGCTATGGTAAGTGAGCGGGTTTCACCTTATGAGAAAGGATTTTCGTATAAATCTCGACCGCGTGAACCTGAATGGTGGCAAATCAGACCTACACCCACTCTGTAATAACAATGATCCGTCAAGCAAGTTCGAAATGCAATTACACGTCGGGATGGACCAAAAGCAACACTGAAGATGCTACCAATTTGATAATAATACGGTCGCCAGCCCAATTAGGCATTAACTGAGATTCTTCCCTGTACAAGTTGGTATAAATTCATGCAAAACAACAAGTTGTAATACTGCATAATATAGTAGAATTTTAGAACCAAAAAATCTATTGAACGTTCTGTACTGATATGGAAAAACCATGAATACATAACACTACACTATAATGTATACTACAAAACTTTATACTGTCTATTAATCTGATTAAAATCGGGCATAGGTTACCCTAGCAATAGCACTTTCGTGACACACACAAAATGTCAATTTTGATAAAGATAAAATACTGATAAATTTTGACTTTTATATTGACTTTAACTTTTGCTGGTCAAACCAATTTAGAACACTTCAGAATTCAAATGAATAAAGGGGGGGGGGACCCTGAAACTGTTATGATCGATGTATTAAAAAAATGATTACTGAATTTATTATGCGTTCAAGATTTCCAGTATTTTAAGTTACTACTCTTTTCACCTTATTTACTGCTCATTTAAATACCTTTATATCTGTGTCGAAATAATAAACTTCATTACTATATCAATATTAAAGTTATCTTTCAACTTCGTTAGACCTTCGTTATTCATTTACTAGTTCATTAACAAACCATTTCTTTAAACACCATTCTAACATAGCTAGTTCTGCAAATAATTATTATCAACCCAAATTTTAATTTTGATTTTGGGAAACTCGGATTGCACAACATTTGGAAAGGACCCTGTCTAGGTTAGTTGAGGGGATAATTAAATGATGGGAAAGTTCTGGTAAAATTTAGGTTATTATTGCACAGTTCACTCTCTGATCCATACGAATACGGTACTAAAAGTTTAAACCTGCTAGTATCGATGCGGCGGTTGGCGGGCGGCGAGATGGCGAGGAACAGAGCACACATACAACCACAGCTATGGCTCTTGACGTATCGGCACTTTAATTCTTCTTAGCGTCGCAATACTTTTCTATTTAGTGCCTATGGAATTTTTCCATGCTGTGTGGGCGTTGGAACAGCATACCCGAGGCTCAGTGAAACTACGTCTTCCAGGAGAGCCTCCTCGCTCCAGAAGGTGTTGCTCAGACCAATGCCAAACTCCAACTACTACTGAGCCCGTTGTGCCGTACAGTGCGCGCGTGGATTTTCCCGCGCTCGCCTGCCATCCACCTTTTACCGCTCCCTGACAGGCCGGGTACTCACCCGAGGTTTTGCATTCTACATATCCTAACACATTGCCTACGTATGGACCAGACGCAGAGTCACAATTTTAAACATCTTACAACAGTTTCAACATTTGTTACATTTCAATTCTATTACAATATTGCTTGACATTTGACATAAACATTAATATTCACATTGAAACTTATTTACAGTTTTTTTAACATAATGACATGAAACAAAAAGAAATGAAATCAGAACATCAATTACACAAGTTTATCGAAAAATCAGAAGAAAAAAAATTACTTATATGTACAATAGTACAGCGTCGTTGTTGTTATAAGGTGATCACACACTCTATCTATGTACGGTCCAGATTTCATCGAGATATGTTATTTGGCAGAAACTCATCATGTGAAAGTAACTTCCGTGCTTAATTTTGTACACTAGTGTAAAAACAAAATTTGTAGTCTCTTGGATTGGATTGTTTGGGGGAAGAGACCAAACATCGAGGTCATCGGTCTCATCGGATTAGAGAAGGATGGGGAAGGAAGTCGGCCGTACCCTTTCAAATAAACCATCCCAGCATTTGCCTGGAGCAATTTAGGGAAATCACGGAAAACCTAAATCAGGATGGCCAGACGCGGGATTGAACCGTCGTCCTCCCGACTGCGAGTCCAGTGTGCTACCACTGCGCGACCTCGCTCGGTTGTAGTCTCTTGCACGGTGTCACAGATACTAGTGGATGCAAAGGGCAATTGTGTTTGGTTGTTGACGTCAGACTTCACATGCTGATTAGAAGCAAAATCCAGAACACAGAGAAGGTTGTCGTAAAGCGTGATAAATCTACTCGGAGAATAGAGAAACGTAAATAGACAACGCTGAGTTCAGAGTAATCGCGTGGCGCGTAGAGAAAAATCTTCATAGAACAAACGAGAGAGCTGGTGCCAGGCGGCCAGCTCTGGTACTTATCAGCGGTATGACGTCAGCGGCTACGCCCACCTCACGTGCCGGCCTCACCCTGCACAGGATCATGCGCCAACTGCGTTGTCACACAGCCCGAAGGTCTCTGGCCGCGGCTGAGAGCGGAACGTAAATGACTGTCAGGCACAAAATATATGTCGTGTCAGGATAAATATGTGAACAGAGTATAACTTTCCTAGATGGAATTCACAGTGATCCTTTAAAGAGTCTGGTCAGTATCTTAAGAGGTCGTGTTAGTTATAATTCTATTCAAGACATTAGAGGGATACATTTGATTATCATTCTGTACATGACCTTGTAGAGGATCTAAAGACTACGGAAATAGAATAGTCGAGAGTGAAGATCGCGTTTTTTGCCACTGCTAACGATTTCACACCTATAATTCCTACGTAGTTCTCGAGTTTCCAAGGCGTCAGAGGTGCATTGAGAAAACCTGATGCAACTTTGAAATGTTGTTAAATCTTTCTGCGAGGATTAAGAACATCGCTCTTACTTTTTCTGATATTTTGTGGACTCACATTTCTATGTTACACGACAAGTGTCAAGAGTGCCTATCGTTTGCAGCGCACTCAGCAACTAGACCGGCGCCGGCCGTTGTGGCCGAGCGGTTCTAGGTGCTTCAGTCTGGAACCGCGTGACCGCTACGGTCGCAGGTTCGAATTCTGCCTCGGGGATGGATATGTGTGATATTCTTCGGTTAGTTACGTTTAAGCAGTTCTAAGTTCTATGGGACTGATGGTCACAGATGTTAAGTCCCATAGTGCTCAGAGCCATTTGAGCCATTTGAACCATTTGAACCAACTAGAACGTCTGGTAGTATTGGCGGCTAATGATACATCTCACGTCTCTGGAGCTACAATGTCGACAAAGCTACCCGCTAACGAAACTTGTTCAAGGATGCGCGGAGAATGATACATGCAGTGGGGACTATAAATGATATGTTCACACAGATATTCAATTTCTTTACAATCTAGAGGATTCTCAGGCCAGAGGAATCTGCACAGTAGTTTTCCCATTATTGGAAGACTCTTCTAGCAGTGAGGCAAAGCGCCCTTTTCCCCCAAAAAGCAGCAGTCGTTACAAGCGAAAGGGATCGCCTAGAACGGATTCATAACCAGATCGTCCAAAACAAAAATCTCGTACAACGAAGGTTTATCGCTCAAGAGAACGCGCCAGGAACATTTTTCGGAACATATCGCGACCGACCGTCTTGTGTCCTATAGACAATGGTTGCTGAGTATTCATCAACATTTCTCAGTAGACATTCGATGTCCATCCATCCGATACACTAACAAGTACACCCCGTATTCTTGTTCTATTTGTGAATCTATCGTTGCGAGAACGACTATTGCTAAGACTTCGTATGAGCTCAATTATCTCTGATTTTAGCGCCATGGTCGCTTTGCGTAATGTATGGAGGAGGAAACAAGATATTGCCTAAGTCGTCAGGGAATGTCTCCTCTCAGATTTTCAGTAGTAAATCTATCCGTAATGGATTAGGTCTCTCTTATAGCGTTTGTTACTTAAATTTCATGACCATTTCCGCGACATACCCGCGCTTACTAAACGAACCCATTACGAAACGCTCCACTCTCCATTGGATCTTGTCTCCATTATTATTACTACCTGGTAATGTTAACAAAGCAAATGACTCGTCTTTCCAGTCGCTCGGAGCGCTTCTGTACTCTATCAACCTACAATAAACTGGCGCTAGAAGGGGAACAAGTTCTTTCGCATAATTTTATTTAAAATACTACAGATAATCCATAAATTCAGTAGCCTTTCCCTTTTGAGCGGTTTTAGCTGATTTTCTGCTCTTTAGCTATTTGTTTCAGTACGTGTCATGTGACCCGACGGAAAGGAGGAATTTTAGCACTTTCTTCCTAAGAGAAACAGTGTCTGACGGCAGAATTCACCATGTCAGCCTTCTCTGCGTCGGCTTCCATTTTGGTGCTAGTATGGGCACTGATGCTTTTCCGTTGTTACACCGACGTTCACTTGAGTACAAAAAAATGGCTCTGAGCACTATGCGACTTAACTTCTGGGGTTATCAGTCGCCTAGAACTTAGAACTAATAAAACCTAACTAACCTAAGGACACCACACACATCCATGCCCGAGGCAGGAATCGAACCTGCGACCGCCGCGGTCGCTCGGCTCCAGGCTGCAGCGCCTAGAACCGCACGGCCACTGCGGCCGGCCGCTTGACTACAACTACCGATCTTCTTCAGAGTACCATCCAACAAGTTGGCTGAACTGTTTTTGCACTCCCTAGTTTGGTCCTACATATTTTACTAGGCCCGTAGCAAGTCGGTTCACTCAGTACTATCCCATGGTATGCCCGCCCCTGGTCAGCGCGACGGAATGTCATGCCTAATGGCCCGGGTTCGATTCCCGGCTGGGTCGGAGATTTTCTCCACTCAGGGACTGGGTGTTGTGTTGTCCTTATCATCATCATTTCATCCCTACTGACACGCAACTCGCCGAGGTGGCGTCATCTCGATTGACTTTCACCATGCGAACGGTCTACCTGACGGGAGGCCCTATCTGTAGTGGACTGACAAGACAGCCAGTCCACAGTGACGGGTAACCGAAAGGCACGCGTTTACACACGCAGGCTTGCTTTAGGTCTGAAACAGGATACGTAATGAATGCTATAAAGAAAAGTACGTAGCTGCTGGAATACTTAACTTTAATCCATCATTTGTATACAGCATTCTTGATGATACAAGTGAGACTCTCTCTGGAAATGGTTAATGGCGCCTTGCTAGGTCGTAGCCAGGGACTTAGCTGAAGGCTATTCTAACTATCTCTCAGCTAATGAGGGAAAGGCTTCGTCAGTGTAGTCGCTAGCAAAGTCGTCCGTACAACTGGGGCGAGTGCTAGTACGTCTCTCTAGACCTGCCGTGTGGTGGCGCTCGGTCTGCAATTACTGACAGTGGCGACACGCGGGTCCGACATGTACTAATGGACCGCGGCCGATTTAAAGCTACCACCTAGCAAGTGTGGTGTCTGGCGGTGACACCACACTATCCACATGGCATTTACATTTTGTCCCATGGTATAATCTTCTGAGGCAATGTAGTTAAGGTCAAGAAGAATTTGTTCTACAGATGAGTGGAGTAAGTTCATAACCCGAAGCCTCTTCGGGAACGTTGGGATCGTTACATTTACATGCCAATATATTGTCCCTCTAATTGTATTTGTGTAATATCATAAGAGTACATTTAAGATGAACTGTGAAATTCACAACCACAATACTATAAGTAAAAATAATTTGCATGTAGACTGAGCTGTGCGCGGCTCGTGTTCGTGCCGTTTATTGCTTGACGTCTTGTCTTTGCGGTACTGCCGTTTCGTTTCTTATTCGATTTACTGGCGTCACTAAGTTGCTGGCTTGCCTTCCCGTGAGTGGCAGCAGCAGCGCTTATCGATAAGGGCACTATCGTACTATCTTTGGAGCGACTGCTAGTACTTCCGAGTCGTCATGTGTCGGGAGTTCAGTCGGGACGGAGGAGCAGTGAGGTCCGGACAGCCATGATTCGCTCGACCGTTGCCGACACACGACTTGAGTGGGGACGCCCTTGGTTGGTCGTTCGGTCGGTCGTCTCAGCGGACGACGTGTATTTGGTCGCCGACCGCCTCTGCGTTCTCCGTGTGTGTCGACTTGTGATTCGCCCTTGTTGTTCCACAGTCGCTGGCAGTCGATCGGTTGGGACAGACCAGCGAGGAAGTCTCCGTGGACCAACTTACGCAGAGGATATTCGATGCTGCCAGTACCATAAAGGCAAATGTGCATGTGCGCGAACTAGTGTCACGAAACTGAGTTCGCCATAATGAAGCATGTATCAAATCGAATGATAGGCATTTTGTAGTATTAGTGTAAGAGGAAACAAAATAATGTGGGTTTCATTTTGGTTCCGGTACTGTTGTACAAAAGGAAAATAATCTGAATTTAATTTTCGTTATACACTCCTGGAAATGGAAAAAAGAACACATTGACACCGGTGTGTCAGACCCACCATACTTGCTCCGGACACTGCGAGAGGGCTGTACAAGCAATGATCACACGCACGGCACAGCGGACACACCAGGAACCGCGGTGTTGGCCGTCGAATGGCGCTAGCTGCGCAGCATTTGTGCACCACCGCCGTCAGTGTCAGCCAGTTTGCCGTGGCATACGGAGCTCCATCGCAGTCTTTAACACTGGTAGCATGCCGCGACAGCGTGGACGTGAACCGTATGTGCAGTTGACGGACTTTGAGCGAGGGCGTATAGTGGGCATGCGGGAGGCCGGGTGGACGTACCGCCGAATTGCTCAACACGTGGGGCGTGAGGTCTCCACAGTACATCGATGTTGTCGCCAGTGGTCGGCGGAAGGTGCACGTGCCCGTCGACCTGGAACCGGACCGCAGCGACGCACGGATGCACGCCAAGACCGTAGGATCCTACGCAGTGCCGTAGGGGACCGCACCGCCACTTCGCAGCAAATTAGGGACACTGTTGCTCCTGGGGTATCGGCGAGGACCATTCGCAACCGTCTCCATGAAGCTGGGCTACGGTCCCGCACACCGTTAGGCCGTCTTCCGCTCACGCCCCAACATCGTGCAGCCCGCCTCCAGTGGTGTCGCGACAGGCGTGAATGGAGGGACGAATGGAGACGTGTCGTCTTCAGCGATGAGAGTCGCTTCTGCCTTGGTGCCAATGATGGTCGTATGCGTGTTTGGCGCCGTGCAGGTGAGCGCCACAATCAGGACTGCATACGACCGAGGCACACAGGGCCAACACCCGGCATCATGGTGTGGGGAGCGATCTCCTACACTGGCCGTACACCACTGGTGATCGTCGAGGGGACACTGAATAGTGCACGGTACATCCAAACCGTCATCGAACCCATCGTTATACCATTCCTAGACCGGCAAGGGAACTTGCTGTTCCAACAGGACAATGCACGTCCGCATGTATCCAGTGCCACCCAACGTGCTCTAGAAGGTGTAAGTCAACTACCCTGGCCAGCAAGATCTCCGGATCTGTCCCCCATTGAGCATGTTTGGGACTGGATGAAGCGTCGTCTCACGCGGTCTGCACGTCCAGCACGAACGCTGGTCCAACTGAGGCGCCAGGTGGAAATGGCATGGCAAGCCGTTCCACAGGACTACATCCAGCATCTCTACGATCGTCTCCATGGGAGAATAGCAGCCTGCATTGCTGCGAAAGGTGGATATACACTGTACTAGTGCCGACATTGTGCATGCTCTGTTGCCTGTGTCTATGTGCCAGTGGTTCTGTCAGTGTGATCATGTGATGTATCTGACCCCAGGAATGTGTCAATAAAGTTTCCCCTTCCTGGGACAATGAATTCACGGTGTTCTTATTTCAATTTCCAGGAGTGTAGTATTGTTGTCAAATGAGGAAACAGTTGATTTTAATTAATGCACAACGAATTACGTGCTAATTGTTTGATTTTGTACTATGGGAAAAACATTTTATTTGATGTTGGCTTTTCATTGCTAACACGACCTTCTTTATGATAATGTTGTAAAAGAGAAAGCATCTGATTGTACGTAATTCATTGCTTACGTAAAACGAATTACGCGTTGTTGACAACCCAATGACTATTGATATTGCTTGTTTAGGTAGTACCTGACCACCGCACCGCGTCATTATAAACGTCCAAAGTTTACATTGCTCTGATTCGTCCGTTATCTCTCTCTGAGCGCCGCGTCGATGTCGGTAATACACAAAGAAGTTCGTGTACGACCAGTTGACAACGTGAATAGAAATGCGTCTATTATCAATCCTACAAATATCTGCTTTTCTTAATACAAAAATAAAGAACACGATACAACGGTATTTCATTAGACTTTTTTGTCAAGCACACCGAGATGTATCTTCTGTTTAATTTTGGAAGCTGTACCGTTTACAGCCTGTATAACTTATGACCGCTACGTCAGACAAGTCGCCCGGTCGTAGGCACTTAGCGCTTCCAGTGCGAAGTAATTTAGGAGTATAATCTGATCTGTTTCACACTACTGGAGGTTGTAATTCATAACGGGATTTACGGAACACGATGTGTAAATTAATTAATTAATTAATGTTGTAATTCATGCACTGTCGTAGACTAAGCTCATCTTCGACGCTAATGACATGCTGAGATCCGTTGTTTCCTCAACTGTTGTTGAGAGCGAGGTCATTTAGTCCAGTCGTGAAATACGATTACGGTATACGTTGACGACAAACGTTTATAAGAATGGCAAATGAGCAGTTTCAGGTATAGTCTCCATTCGGCCCTTGGTCCGAATACCCGTTGATCACGCGTTTTTGCAACTCGAATGAATCGCCCTCTGTATCCACGACACGGAATGAGTGTAGGCACTCTTACCTGCGTCAACAGCATTCATCGCGAGGTGCATATCATCAACTACACTATACAGACGTGGCGTCTAGTTGGACGTTACACTCCAGTGCTTTCAGACATAGTGCAATGACGACATGCATACAATAAAAATCAAACAATAACGAGGAATTTCGATATGGACTGCCAGTGAAGCAGATTCTTGCAATATGCAGGTTCGACTGTTTCACTCGGTCACGGCGGAAAAGCTCTTTGCTGGGAGGGGCCACCTGTTCTCAACCTTGAATACTAAATTCAGATGGTTCAAATGGCTCTAAGCTCTATCGGATTTAACATCTGAGGTCATCAGAACCCTAGACTTAGAAATACTTAAACCGTACTAACCTAAGGACATCACACACACCCATGCCCGAGGCAGGATTCGATCCTGCGACCGTAGCAGCAGCGCAGTTCCGGACTGAAGCTCATAGAACCGGTCGGCCACAGCGGCCGGCCCTGGGAAAGGACCAAGTTACATCGCGCGTATAGTATACTCACGCCTCCGCCAGACGACTACGCCTTTTTTAGTGTCTCCTCCAACGCGAGAGGGTAAAAATAGCTCGTTTGGATGTAATCTTCTCCTTTACAACCGTCTCTCTAACGTAAAACATTCCGATTCCTTACCTTTAACCCTCCGAGTCCCAATAACATGAAGAAAAATTTCATTTTAAAATGTTTCACAAAATTTATCTTCATCATCATAGTAAGAAACGAATATTTTAAGGAACTGACAAGAATTAAAAATTGAGTTGTTTTAAGGAGTCAGTTTCACTTTGAAACCACTGGGACATACAGTTTTCAACTACTCATCATTTCATCAGATATATTTGAAAACGATTTCTCTTTTTTCCTAGACACAGTCCAACATCTCGAAACTTCCATGAACTCATAATGGCTAAAACAAATAATAATCGTAAATAACAAGCAAAAATGAGCCTAAAGTTTAATAAATTTATATTTTTAATTTTTCTAAATCAGTCATAAAAGCACAAGTATAAACACAAAATTCGTTATAATACCTTGAGATATAGTTTCTTTCACTGTCGATGATCCACTAAATATGATCACTATAAAAAAAGACATCTCAATATCTCCTACAACCACGTAGCACAATCTCTTCGACGACTGTTGTTTTGAACGCTTTAAGTGACTGCTACAACACACTACATTCATAGAAGTACTTCAGGGTACCACTAGATGTCTCTGCCTTGAAATAGCATCGGTAGTTTCATGTGAAAGGCACTGGTACTTTTTAAAAAAATTAATGAAAAGGTGGTTTCAGACAGAGACCACTGCTACTCAAAGGATTAATCCTTATTTTAAATTTAGCTTCGTCAATGCCCATACTAATCAGCCGTATCAGTTACTAAGGTATTCATGATCCTTCCTATTTCAGACTGAGCTGAGTTTCATTCAATGATGTTCTACAGGACAGTACTCTCGGCTAACTCCTGAACTAGGCAAAAAGCATTCGTTGCACAAAATGTAGTAGAGTTATGTGTGAGGTTCACACATGTACATTTTGCAGGCGCCCCTAAAAGCGACTATGAATATTAATCACAGCTTCGAAGTACATTTATGCATTGATGAAATATTTAGTCAATAGTCTATTGCAGTTTTAGAGTAACACAAATATTTATAAACACAAAACCACAAAAGGTAAAATGCTCTGCATTTACCTCTACCGAATTTAACGTTTCCACAGAACGGAATGAAGTACACACCCATGACAGTCGTTCGTAATATGCATGTTGTTGTTGTTGTGGTCTTCAGTCCTGAGACTGGTTTGATGCAATTCTCCCTGCTACTCTATCCTGTCTAAGCGTCTTCATCTCCCAGTACCTACTGCAACCTACATCCTTCTGAATCTGCTTAGTGTATTCATCTCTTGGTCTCCCTCTACGATTTTTACCCTCCACGCTGCCCTCCAATACTAAATTGGCGATCCCTTGATGCCTCAGAACATGTCCAACCAACCGATCCCATCTTCTAGTCAAATTGTGCCACAAACTGCTCTTCTCCCCAATTATATTCAGTACCTCCTCATTAGTTATGTGATCTACCCATCTAATCTTCAGCATTCTTCTGTAGCACCACATTTCGAATGCTTCTATTCTCTTCTTGTCCAAACTATTTATCGTCCATATTTCATCTACATCTACATCTACATCTACATCTACATCTACATCTACATCTACGTCTACATCTACCTGACTACTCTGCAATTCACATTTAAGTGCTTGGCAGAGGGTTCATCGAACCACAATCATACTATCTCTCTACCATTCCACTCCCGAACGGCGCGCGGGAAAAACGAACACCTAAACCTTTCTGTTCGAGCTCTGATTTCTCTTATTTTATTTTGATGATCATTCCTACCTATGTAGGCTGGGCTCAACAAAATATTTTCGCATTCGGAAGAGAATGTTGGTGACTGAAATTTCGTAAATAGATCTCGCCGAGACGAAAAACGTCTTTGCTTTAATGACTTCCATTCCAACTCGCGTATCATATCTACCACACTCTCTCCCCTACTACGTGATAATACAAAACGAACTGCCCTTTTTTGCACCCTTTCGCCGACCGGAGTGGCCGAGCGGTTCTAGGCTATACAGTCTGGAACCGCGCGACAGCTACGGTCGCAGGTTCGAATCCTGCCTCGGGCATGGATGTGTGTGATGTCCTTAGGTTAGTTAGGTTTAAGTAGTTCTAAGTTTTAGGGGACTGATGACCTCAGAAGTTAAGTCCCATAGTACTCAGAGCCATTTTTTGCACCCTTTCGATGTCCTCCGTCAATCCCACCTGATAAGGATCCCACACCGCGCAGCAATATTCTAACAAGAGGACGAACCGGTGTAGTGTAAGCTGTCTCTTTAGGGGACTTGTTGCATCTTCTAAGTGTCCTGCCAATGAAACGCAACCTTTGGCTCGCTTTCCCCACAATATTATCTATGTGGTCTTTCCAACTGAAGTTGTTCATAATTTTAACACCCAGGTACTTAGTTGAATTGACAGCCTTGAGAATTGTACTATTTATCAAGTAATCGAATTCCAACGGATTTCTTTTGGAACTCATGTGGATCACCTCGCACTTTTCGTTATTTAGCGTCAACTGTCACCTGCCACACCATACAGCAATCTTTTCTAAATCGCTTTGCAACTGATACTGGTCTTCGGGTGACCTTACCAGACGGTAAATTACAGCATCATCTGCGAACAGCCTAAGAGAACTGCTCAGAATGTCACCCAGGTCATTTATATAGATCAGGAACAGCAGAGGTCCCAGGACGCTTCCCTGGGGAACACCTGATATCACTTCAGTTTTACTCGATGATTTGCCGTCTATTACTACGATCTGCGTCCTTCCTGACAGGAAATCACGAATCCAGTCGCACAACTGAGACGATACCCCATAGGCCCGCAGCTTGATTAGAAGTCGCTTATGAGGAACGGTGTCACCGTAATCACAGCTAACACTTGGTTCAAGAATCGTGAAAGAAGGTTGTATACATGGAAGGAGCTTGGAGATAATAGAAGGTATCAGATAGATTATATAATGGTAAGACAGAGATTTAGGAACCTGTGATGATACGCGAGTTGGGATGGAAGTCATTAAAGCAAAGACGTTTTTCGTCGCGGCGAGATCTGAAGGTTGTATACATGGAAGGAGCTTGGAGATAATAGAAGGTATCAGATAGATTATATAATGGTAAGACAGAGATTTAGGAACCTGTGATGATACGCGAGTTGGGATGGAAGTCATTAAAGCAAAGACGTTTTTCGTCGCGGCGAGATCTATTTACGAAACGGTGTTTCACTTCGATGCATGAGACGTTTGTAGTCCTTTTTTCCTGCTTCATTTACTGCATTTCTATATTTTCTCCTTTCATCACTTAAATTCAGTATCTCTTCTGTTACCCAAGGATTTCTACTAGCCCTCATTTTTTTACCTACTTGATCCTCTGCTGCCTTCACTATTTCATTCCTCAAAGCTACCCATTCTTCTTCTACTGTATTTCTTTCCACCATTCCTGTCAATTGTTCCCTTATGCTCTCCCTGAAACTCTGTGCAACCTCTGGTTCTTATGGTTTATCCAGGTCCCATCCCCTTAAATTCCCACCTGTTTGCACTTTCTTCAGTTTTAATCTACAGTTCATAAACAATAGATTGTGGTCAGAGTCCACATCTGCCTCTGGAAATGTCTTACAATTTAAAACCTGGTTCCTAAATCTCTGTCTTACCATTATATAATCTATCTGATACCTTCTAGTATCTCCAGGCTCCTTCCATGTATACAATCTTCTTTCATGATTCTTGAACCAAGTGTTAGCTGTGATTAAGCTATGCTCTGTTCAAAATTCTACCAGGCGGCTTCCTCTTTCATTCCTTACTTCCATTCCATATTCACCTACTACGTTTCATCTATATTTACATCTACATACATACTCCGCAGTCCACCATACGGTGCGTGGCGGAGGGTACCTCGTACCACAACTAGCATCTTCTCTCCCTGTTCCACTCCCAAACAGAACGAGGGAAAAATGACTGCCTATATGCCACTGTACGAGCCCTAATCTCTCTTATCTTTGTGGTCTTCCCGCGAAATATAAGTTGGCGACAGTAAAACTGTACTGCAGTCAGCCTCAAATGCTGGTTCTCTAAATTTCCTCAGTAGCGATACACAAAAAGAACGCTTCCTTTCCTCCAGAGACTCCCACCCGAGTTCCTGAAGCATTTCCGTAACACTCGCGTGATGATCAAACCTACCAGTAACAAGTCTAGCAGCCCGCCTCTGAATTGCTTCTATGTCCTGCCTCAATCCGACCTGATAGGGATCCCAAACGCTCGAGCAGCACTCAAGAATAGGTCGTATTAGTGTTTTATAAGCAGTCTCCTTTACAGATGAACCACATCTTCCCAAAATTCTACCAATGAACCGAAGACGACTATCCGCCTTCCCCACAACTGCCATTACATACTTGTCCCACTTCATATCGCTCTGCAATGTTACGCCCAAATATTTAATCGACGTGACTGTGTCAAGCGCTACACTACTAATGGAGTATTCGAACATTACGGGATTCTTTTTCCTATTCATCTGCATTAATTTACATTTATGTATATTTAGAGTTAGCTACCATTCTTTACACCAATCACAAATCCTGTCCAAGTCATTTTGTATCCTCCCACAGTCAGTCAACGACGACATCTTCCCGCACACGACGGCATCATCAGCAAACAGCCGCACATAGCTATCCACCCTAACCAAAATATCATTTATGTAGATAGAAAACAACAGCGGACCTACCACACTTCCCTGGGGCACTCCAGATGATACCCTCACCTCCAATGAACACTCACCATCGAGGACAACGTACTGGGTTCTATTACTTAAGAAGTCTTCGAGCCACTCACATATTTGGGAACCAATCCCATATGTTCGTACCTTAGTTAGGAGTCTGCAGTGGGGCACCGAGTCAAACGCTTTCCGGAAGTCAAGGAATACGGCATCCGTCTGATATCCTTCATCTATGGCTCGCAAGATATCATGTGAAAAAAGGGCGAGTTGCGTTTCGCAAGAGCGATGCTTTCTAAAGCCGTGTTGATGCATGGACAGCAACTTCTGTGTCTCAAAGAAATTCATTATATTCGATCTGATAATATGTTCGAGAATCCTGCAACAAACCGATGTTAAGGATATTGGTCTGTAATTTTGAGGATCCGTCCTTCTACCCTTCTCTCCCTTTTCCTACTATCGAATTCCAGTCACCCACGACTATTAAATTTTCGTCTCCCTTCACTTCTGAATAATTTCTTTTATCTCATCATACATTTCATCAATTTCTTCGTCATCTGCAGAGCTAGTTGGCATATAAACTTGTACTACTGTAGTCGGCGTGGGCTTCGTGTCTATCTTGGCCAGATAGTAATACGCATATGGAAATAAAATGTCTGGTGGACGGCAGGAGTGTTTTCAAATGTAATTTAAAGTTATTTTTGCTCGAGCACTGTTTCTATACCGTGTAGAAGTTGCTGAATAGAAATACAGAAACAGCTACAACTTGTAAATGATTAGCATGTAGCCAGACGAACACATATTCGTCAGTCGTCCCTGCAGGCTCGACACATTCCGCGTGGTGAGGTGTATGACGAAGGTGTTGTTACCCGGCAGGAGGAGCGCAAGGCGGCGCTGTCGGCCGCCACGACGTACACGGAGCTGCAGAGCCGCGTCGACACGCAGGAGCTGGTCGACGTCGACATCGGGGCTGCCGCCGCCGCCGCCTCCTCGGACGTCTGACCGCCAGCCGGCTCCACGTTCTCTACTGTCTCTGCAAACTTGTAATAAAATCAGTTCCTACCTTAACAATAAAATAAAAAGAGTATTCCACCAGCAGCATTCCTTTATTATACCTGACAGGCTTCATCTACGATTTGCAGCCATTTTCAGATCTAAATATGCAAACCAAACTTGTCCTTACCCTTTCCTCTACTGTGTTTATGTTTCTGTTTCACGGTATAAGGTTTCGATTGCCTTGGTGGGTGTGGTTCGCTGCGCACAAATTGCACACGGTTTTCCGTGTATTTCTCCCACAAGACACACGTGTATAACAACCATGTTTACGCAGAAAAGTTAACACATCTCTTCGTTGAATCACACTCTTGAAGTCACAGAATCTCGCCAGGAACGTAAAAAAAACTACACAGACATATACGAGGGGTGTTTGAAAAGTCCGTGCAAAAATAAAAACTACACTCCTGGAAATGGAAAAAAGAACACATTGACACTGGTGTGTCAGACCCACCATACTTGCTCCGGACACTGCGAGAGGGCTGTACAAGCAATGATCACACGCACGGCACAGCGGACACACCAGGAACCGCGGTGTTGGCCGTCGAATGGCGCTAGCTGCGCAGCATTTGTGCACCGACGCCGTCAGTGTCAGCCAGTTTGCCGTGGCATACGGAGCTCCATCGCAGTCTTTAACACTGGTAGCATGCCGCGACAGCGTGGACGTGAACCGTATGTGCAGTTGACGGACTTTGAGCGAGGGCGTATAGTGGGCATGCGGGAGGCCGGGTGGACGTACCGCCGAATTGCTCAACACGTGGGGCGTGAGGTCTCCACAGTACATCGATGTTGTCGCCAGTGGTCGGCGGAAGGTGCAAGTGCCCGTCGACCTGGGACCGGACCGCAGCGACGCACGGATGCACGCCAAGACCGTAGGATCCTACGCAGTGCCGTAGGGGACCGCACCGCCACTTCCCAGCAAATTAGGGACACTGTTGCTCCTGGGGTATCGGCGAGGACCATTCGCAACCGTCTCCATGAAGCTGGGCTACGGTCCCGCACACCGTTAGGCCGTCTTCCGCTCACGCCCCAACATCGTGCAGCCCGCCTCCAGTGGTGTCGCGACAGGCGTGAATGGAGGGACGAATGGAGACGTGTCGTCTTCAGCGATGAGAGTCGCTTCTGCCTTGGTGCCAATGATGGTCGTATGCGTGTTTGGCGCCGTGCAGGTGAGCGCCACAATCAGGACTGCATACGACCGAGGCACACAGGGCCAACACCCGGCATCATGGTGTGGGGAGCGATCTCCTACACTGGCCGTACACCACTGGTGATCGTCGAGGGGACACTGAATAGTGCACGGCACATCCAAACCGTCATCGAACCCATCGTTCTACCATTCCTAGACCGGCAAGGGAACTTGCTGTTCCAACAGGACAATGCACGTCCGCATGTATCCCGTGCCACCCAACGTGCTCTAGAAGGTGTAAGTCAACTACCCTGGCCAGCAAGATCTCCGGATCTGTCCCCCATTGAGCATGTTTGGGACTGGATGAAGCGTCGTCTCATGCGGTCTCCACGTCCAGCACGAACGCTGGTCCAACTGAGGCGCCAGGTGGAAATGGCATGGCAAGCCGTTCCACAGGACTACATCCAGCATCTCTACGATCGTCTCCATGGGAGAATAGCAGCCTGCATTGCTGCGGAAGGTGGATATACACTGTACTAGTGCCGACATTGTGCATGCTCTGTTGCCTGTGTCTATGTGCCTGTGGTTCTGTCAGTGTGATCATGTGATGTATCTGACCCCAGGAATGTGTCAGTAAAGTTTCCCCTTCCTGGGACAATGAATTCACGGTGTTCTTATTTCAATTTCCAGGAGTGTATTTACGTGTTTGGGGTAAACTTCTTTTATTTTTCGACATAGTCCCCTTTCGGGCTTATAACTTCGTCCAACCCTGTTCTAATTTGTTGATCCCTTCCGAATAATAGGAATTGTCGAAGTCCGCAATATACGAGTACCTATTAGTTGCTGGCAATCACCTTCTCGTTTGAATAAAATCTTTGTCCTGCCAGCCATTTCTTCAAATTGGGGAACAAATAGTAGTCCGAGGGAGCCACGTCTGGAGAATAGGGGGGATGTGAAACGAGTTGGAATCCTATTTCCATTAATTTTGTTACCACAAATGCTGAGGTGTGTGCTGGTGCATTGACGTGATGGAAAAGGACTTTCTTGCGGTCCAAACGCCGGCGTTTTTCTTGCAGCTCGGTTTTCAAACGGTCCAATAGCGATGAATAATATGCACCTGTAATAGTTTTACCCTTTTCCAGATAGTAGATGAGGATTATCCCTTGCGGATCCCAAAAGACAGTCGCCATAACCTTTCCGGCAGAAGGACTGGTCTTCGCCTTTTTTGGTGCAGATTCTTCCTTGGTTACCCATTGTTTACGTTGTTGTTTCGTCTCAGGAGTATAAGTAATGTATTCATATTTCATCCACAGTGACGGAACGACGCTTTAAGTTCTGCGGATTCTTCCTGAACAGCTGCGAACCATCCTTGCAACACTTCACACGATTCCGTTTTTGGTCAAGCGTGAGCAATCGCGGAACCCATCTTGCGGATAGCTTTCTCATGTCCAAATGTTTATGCAAAATATTATGTACCCATTCATTCGATATGCCCACAGCACTAGCAATCTTACGCACCTTAATTCTTCTGTCATCCATCACCATATCATGGATTTTATCAATGATTTCTGGAGTCGTAACCTCCACAGGACGTCCAGAATGTTCAGCATCACTTGTGCCCATATGGCCACCCCGAAAATTTTGAAACCACTTATAAACTGTTCTAATCGAAGGTGCAGAGTCACCGTAATGTTTATCAAGCTTCTCTTTAGTCTCCTGGGGCGTTTTACCCTTCATAAAATAATTTTTAATCGCCATACGAAATTCTTCTTCGTTCATTTTTTGACAATCACTCGATTTCCTTGATTCACACAAACGCCAAACACAAAGAAATAGACCAATACGGCTGAAACTTGGTGTGATTTCTTTCCAAAGATGCTACTAACTAAACATGACCTCGATACGCGCCGATGGTGCCATCTCTCGGACTTTGCATGGACTTTTCAAACGCCCCTCGTATTACATGTGATGTGGACTCTAGCAGGAAACTTAACAATACAATGAGGTGTGTGCGTGAAATTATATTAAATCTACTTCTTGTAGGTATTACAGCATGATATGCACCAGCATACAGATTGTACTCGTAGTCTTCCAGTTATTTCTCTCACTCGCGAGTTTTATAAGTGGAGGGTGTATGTGCATGACTTCCGCAGAGGAGTTGTCTATTTTTAGTTGTGTCGTCTGTTACTTGACCAATTGCGAATAGTAAGAAAACAGGAGGGTAAAATTTTCTGAGTTCGAATAGCCAGCGTTGTTTAGTGACACAGAAGTATCAACAACTGCTACCTAGGATATGTAAACATTTCAACACAGTTACTCAGGCAGGAAGACAGTAACCTCAACACTCTTGAGCGAAACTGTGCGTGAGCTCAGCACCAAATCGTTAGAAAAGTGCAGATCGAACTGCTTCGTTATGTTATGTAAGAGACATTAGGTAGGACGCAGCATAGCCTAGCATTGTTTGACAAAGCAGTAAAGACACTGCAACAAATTCTTTAAGCAAATGTAGCGGAACGGAAGACCGCTGACGACTCGTGAAGAACAGAGCCACTTCGGTCATTACGAATGAGCGGAGCCACACCCCATTAGCTTTTGGCACTCGACCAGTTGCATCGATTGCGTTCATGTCGTTCGCACTCGATTCTCTAGTTACTGCATGTAACATCTTGTGAGATTGTTCTACGGTCGGTCTTACACTTGCTGCCTTACGAGAACATGAGCAGTCAACAACCACGAATAATGAAATCCAGCATCCAGTCTGAAGGCAGCACAGCAGCTAGCACTGGCGGATAGTCCAGGGCTCTAGTCAAGGGCAGAAGCTGCCCTAAAATCCTAGCGTCGCACGAGTCTGACGGCCAACTGTACCGGTAGGCCAGGTTCAACGTTCACATCACAGCTCCCGACATCGCGGTCCAGCTGATGGGACAACTCAGGCAGTGACCTAGGAGGGACTGAATACTCACCGAAACGACGTGTGAATAAAACACACACATCGCGGTCACCGCCATCTCTAACCAGAACTACCGACGGAGCCTACCCACCTAGCCAGCGAGCGGTAAACCGCCGCACCACGTTGTCATCGACTTCCACTACGAGCTCATGCGGCGTCTTCGGCAGCCTCCAGTCCGCTGTGAGTTTCGGCGAATTCCTCTCCCTCTTGTATATCCACCAGCCGTCGCAGAAGACACGGCAACGACTTATATTCTGTATAATAAACGGAATGATCTCGAATATTGTTTTATTGCGTCTGACGGTCTGCATCCTGACAAAATAGTAGCGGTTTCCTGCCCGGCAGTGGACAGCCCATACATTTCTATTAATAACTGTGGAATATCCACATTTGTAGCTGAGCTACTTAATTCTACACTGTCGTTTACTGATGACTGAAAGTTTTAGTTGTTCGTATATCTAAATCTTTACTGCAGTCCACTGATAAACAATCAATAGTCTCGATCTCAACACTTTTACAGTCTACATTATGCTTCCCTAAACACACGCACTCATATACATGATGAACTGATGACTGAAGGTTTTAGTTGTTTGTATATCTAAATATATATATATTCAGAATAACCCATTTAAACGTTTCAGTGATGATATCTCTGGAAAAACAATGGATATTAAAAAGCGACTTTCGCGGTTATAAATGACGAATGTGAGATAGGGGCTCATGAAAGCAATACTATGAGACATTATAAAACGTAAGAAAATATTATTTGCAAGAAAGACTTTTTTTAATGGACACCCCGTATTATTTCTTTCAAAGTCAGTAACTTGAAACATCACAAAAAGAATGGTGTTGACTGCATCGCGATAGGTCAATTACATCCTGAAAAACTGTAAAGCGAAGCTGACGCTTGAAATAAATGAAAGGCGCCTCAGTTTTACATCCCGAGATGCAACCGTGAACAGCATGTCACCCGCAATAGCTATGTGATTGACATACTGCCATGTGACAAACGCAGTACTTATCACTATTTACTAAAAACTGTATAGTGCGCATATGAAAGTCATACCAAAACATGAAAATTTTACTAGAAGCCATCAAGTATAATGACTCTCAATGACAGATTTGTGGTGAGTTGTAAATGGTGGCACTGCTATTATGTATGCAGTTAGGGTATACTAAATATTGCTGCTTTCTCTGTGAATGGGATAGCCGAGCTCGCGCATCTCATTACAGTATACATGAATGGCCCACCAGAAAATTTCTTCAAACAGGTATAAAGAACATTAAGAGTGAACCTCTAGTAGACCCTAAAAAGATTCTGCTCCCGTCCTCGCACATCAAGTTGGGTCTCACGAAAAACTTTGTTAAGGGAATGAACAAAGATGGTGACGCGTTGCAATACTTACGGCAAAAATTCCCTTGCTTAAGTGATGCCAAAGTAAAGGAGGGCATGTCCCGTCATACATAATGAAAAGTAAGGAAGTGATTTACTCGTTCGTGCTTTATTGATCTTTACCACAGTACCACAACGGACATAACGGAGACGAAATACCGAATACCACCGGCCAGAGTAAATATAATTAATGGCTAACGAAGGATCTAAGAGAGGGGTAAGTGCTAGTTGAGCGTAGCTGTACATCAATTACATAATTGTACATGACACGTACAGAATATATCACTAAACGCTTTCGATAATTACATTAGAATTGAACATTTGCACACGGTGAAATGATTACACAAATGTACAATCGTACCAACAAAACAAACATACGTCTTCTAAGAAACATATAACATCACAACATGTACGCCGGTATGCAATCGCATTCCTCGCAACGGAAACGCTGCAAAAGTATGTTCGGAGAGATCACTATTTACATGTCAACACCGCCGTGCGAGCTCCAACACTGATCGACCCACTGTTGTTAGTGTTTCTGCTGTTATTGCTGCACATGCACAGGTAATAGGGGCATTCATGTTGGCCATTGCTGTTTGAAACTTTTGATACTCTAGATTTTTCACAGGTCCCCAGACAAAAAAGTTTATGGGGATGAGGTTCGCCGACCGTGCTGGAAATCTCTGAACAGGACAGCCCCATCCTATCCATTAATTTAGTAATTGTTGGTTTAGTACACTGACCAGTAGTGCTCCTTAGTGTGTAGTAGATAAATTAGACACTACAGAGGGAAATATATCAATATCTGTGGCAGGTAACTCTCGGTCCTTGTGATAAAAGTGAAAGTAAGATTACGTACATCAGTTACATCGCGAGTATGAGAAACGAGCGGTTCACCCTTGCATCTCGGGATGAGCAATAGTGGCGCGTTTCGTTTATTTCAAGCGTCAACGTCGCTTTGCAACTTCTCGCAGTGTAATTGACGTATTGCGATGCAATCAGCTCCATTCTTTTTGTGATTTTTCACGTTACTGATTGGGTAAGAAATAATACAGGATTTCCATAAAAAAAAAAGTTTGTGTTGAAAATTATACTTGCTTACGTTTTATAATGATTCATAGTGTATATTTTAATGAGCCGCTGACTTACATTTATCGTTCATACCCGAGAAAGTCGTTTTTCAACATCTGTTGTTGTTCTAGAGTTGTCTGCGTTGAAACGTTTAAGTGGACCACTATGTACTCAGGAGGATGTCGTCATCAGGAGAAACAAAATAGGTGTTCTACAGATCGGAGCGTGCCCTTAATCGGGCATGTATGGTAGAGAACTTAAAAAGGACAATGGATAGATTGAAGTTAGATATAGTGGGAATTAGTGAAGTTCGGTGGCAGGAGGAACACGATATCTGGTCGGGTGAATGTAGAGTTATAAACACAAAATCAAACAGTAGTAATAGAAGAGTGGGTTTAATAATGAATAAGAAAATAGGAATACGGGTAAATTGTTATGAACAGCATAGTGAACGCATTATTGTAGCCAAAACAAATACAAAGCCAACACCCACCGCGGTAGTACAAGTTTATATCCCAACTAGATTCGCAGATGATGAAGAGATTGAGGAAATGTATGACGAGATCAAAGAAATTATTCAGATGGTTGAAGGAGGAGAAAATTTAATTGCGACGGGGGACTGAAATTCGATAGTAGGAAAAGGAAGACAACCAAAAAAATTGTAGGTGAATCTGGACTCGGGAAAAGGAATGAAAGAGGAAGCCGCCTGATAGAATTTTGCTCAGAGCATAACCCTGCGCAACAATGAAAATTTAAATCGAATGAAAATAGCCAATTCCTATCAGTTCTAATGTGCTGATCGCGAATATCACAAACACAATTCAAAATTAGCTATAGTTTTCATTTTACACTATTTTCTTACAGTGAGATAATTTTACACGGATTTTTATGTTAAGTTTAAAATCAAATATTACGATGGTTTGTCGAAGTCATAATAACTAGTAAAAATGGATTATATCACTGTCCCTGGTCTTACTTGTGTGCAATATTTTGGATATAAACATTTTGATAGCAATTTTAATGATCTTTTTGTCTCCCTCATCTTCAACTTCAGTGACTTTATTAATGGTTGTAATAATTTTTGTACATTTGTTTCCAGATTAACTACCAATTGTTCAAGTTGACTGATATTGAAGTGAACAAAAATGCCACGAATTTGTGTTAACAGCGCAGATACCTTTCCCTATGTGTGTTGAGAAGTGACATTTGCTTCACAAAAACAGCAAATAGCTCCATTGATTAAAACAGCTTACAGCTGTTATTTTGGGTGCAGAATAGGTGATCAGGATAAACCCTGGGCTCCACATGTGATCTGCAACACTTGTGCCAGCAACTTCAGTAACTGGATGCATGGGAAAGGACGTTCAATGCCCTTTGCAGTGCCCATGATCTGGCGTGAGCGGATTAACCATGTCAGTGACTGCTACTTTTGTACGGTTTATCCTATCAAGAAGGGAACATCTAAGAAGAAGAAGCGGACAGTGATCTATCCTAACATTCCATCTGCCATACGTCCAGTTTTACACGGGGAAGGACTGCTAATACCTCAACCAAAAATGGTTCAAATGGCTCTGAGCACTATGTACATCTACATCTACATTTATACTCCGCAAGCCACCCAACGGTGTGTGGCGGAGGGCACTTTACGTGCCACTGTCATTACCTCCCTTTCCTGTTCCAGTCGCGTATGGTTCGCGGGAAGAACGACTGTCTGAAAGCCTCTGTGCGCGCTCTAATCTCTCTAATTTTACATTCGTGATCTCCTCGGGAGATATAAGTAGGGGGAAGCAATATATTCGATACCTCATCCAGAAACGCACCCTCTCGAAACCTGGCGAGCAAGCTACACCGCGATGCAGAGCGCCTCTCTTGCAGAGTCTGCCACTTGAGTTTGTTAAACATCTCCGTAACGCTATCACGGTTACCAAATAACCCTGTGACGAAACGCGCCGCTCTTCTTTGGATCTTCTCTATCTCCTATGCGACTTAACTTCCGAGGTCATCAGTCGCCTAGAACTTAGAACTAATTAAACCTAACTAGCCTAAGGACATCACACACATCCATGCCCGAGGCAGGATTCGAACCTGCGACCGTAGCGGTCGCTCGGTTCCAGACTGCAGCGCCTAGAAACGCACGGCCACTCTGGCCGGCCATACCTCAACCAACGATAGAGTACGAGATTACTTCTCCTGGGGATTCTGAATGTCTTGAACCATGGATATCACAAGATACAGAGTTTCTTCCAAATATGTCATCAACTGATGATCCACAAAAATTGTCTCAAAATGAGTTAAGTGGTCTCATTAGAGATTTGGAGCTCTCTAATGCTAAGACTGAGATTTTAGCATCAAGATTGCAGCACCGCAATTTTCTGGAAAGCAATGTAAATGTTTCATTTGAAACGTCCCCTTAGAACAATTGTACATGACTGTCCTTAAACTGACACACAATATTTTTAGCGCAACGCAATCTGACTTTCAGAAATCCCTACAAAAGAATGGCCCTGACTAACATTAACCTATACCTTTCACAAATCACTTACCTCACAAAAATCTTCGTTACTCGAACTACTGCAATACAGCGAGCGCCACTACTGCCAGCTAAATAAAAGATTCTAACTACTAAAGGCACTAACTACTGATAGGCATAGTTAGCAAATGAAAGATTTTAATAGAGAACAAACAATGTATTTACCTTAATAATCATAATATATATGCCATCCAGTCTTACAAATTTCAAAACTCCGCCATTTCTCTCCCCGCATCCACCACTGCTGGCGGCTCACCTCCAACTGTTCAACGCTATGCGCTGTTCACATCCAGCTGCCCAACACTACAATGGCTGACAACAATGCAAACTGGCCACAGACTGCACACAGCACAGCCAGTGATTTTCATACAGTGCGCTACGTAACGTTGCCAATAAGAAAACATAAACAGCCTACTTACATAGCCTACTTACATAGCCCCCATGCTCCGCAAAAAAAAAATTTTTACAAATTGTTTTGGGCAGTGGCCAATAATGATTTGATAAAATTTTTCATAATTACAATAACAAAGATATCAAATGCAAACACTTATTGATACAATGTTGGTCAAAAGCTAAAATTTTCTTACAGTCCATAAAGACAGTCCTGATCATTCATCACAGTAAAACTGCCGTTTCTTTTCTCAAAGTCTGAGCAGTAAAAAACAATGCTCACGGAAGTAGTGGATTTCCAAGCAGTCTTGAAGAAGTAGTGTTGTCCTTCCAACGGAAAGACAGTGCTGACTCTTGACATGCTGACAGGTAATGGGCTACAACAGAGCAAACCCACAGCAGAGTCATCCAACGTTTTGAAGAATATTGGTAGGTAGGTCATCACAGAGCAGAGCCACTGTAGTCCTGGTAGAGATTACGGTATTGGTGGGCCACCAGAGGTGCAGACCCACTGCAGTCCTTGTAGAGACGGCCAGCAGCCATCTGTTGCGACTGTGCAGGTGCACAATCACCATCGAAGAGTCTTGCGGACAATATAGCAAGTCCATGAACCACCACTTGTGCACTCACAAAAAAATTTTTTTGAAGTGTCCTTAGAACCAGCAATTCTGTTAACCAGTCCCTTGGTGAATTATTAACACACATTATTAACAAACAGTAACAGTCCCTACTTCTCACATATTGTTCATATACTATGGCCAACAGAAACGTGTGGATGAACTGGTATCAATTACAATTTTATAACATAAGAATACAATTACAAAGGTACAAAATACATCATTATAGAACATAACAATACAGATAACATTTGTAGTACAGGCTTTACAAAAGAATCGAAATAACATATACATCAGTGTTACAGGAATTATGACATAAGTACATACATAAAAGATCAGAATAACTTTTGAAACATCACCTTCACACATGAGCAACAAAACAGAACAGAATTAATAATGCATAAACATCTTTACAAAGAAAATGACATATTATAAATGCAAATTATATTTGAGGATAACAGTATTCCTCATCATTAGTGAATGTAGCTTAGTACCAGAAAAATTCTACAACATAAATCATATTAGCTAAACATATAAAGACAGGAAGAACATAAATACACAAGGGTAGACAAACATATAGCGGAATAATACAAGGAAAGGACAGGGTTTGTTTTACTGCAGTATTTTGCAAACAAAACTTTCTTTACTTCTCGGAGATCTCCCTTCGTTCTTCATTATTTCCAAAAGTCCTATCTATACCTGCTTTCTGTACTTTTCTCGTATAGCCTCTCAGTGCATTTCTTCAAATTCATCGCAACTCATTCTCTTATAGGCTACCCCCTCTTAAGCTAACTTAAATCTACTGAGCTCAGATGCTAAACTAAGGGACGAGGCAATGCAGCAGCATAAAACAATTAACACAAACTTCAATGACAAAAAATTCAAATTGGCAAAGCAATTGCAATATTTCAACTAATATAAGGCACTGTGCAAGAAAAATAAATCAGTAGTAAACTGGCTTAACAGCGTAATACAAAGTCAAATTCAGTAACATTATGCTTGGCAAACAGCAGCAGCAAATGAAATAACTTATATCTAAACATGACATAGCTCAAGCAGAAAAAAAAAATTACACTAAAGACAACTGTGCACACAAGGGAAATGTATATTCACATCGTAATGTCTATGTAATTAAAGTGGTGCACCACAAAAAGTTATTCTACCAAACAAATTACCAAGTAGTTGAAAAGAAAATTCCGTATGCAATTCCTGTGAAGGGAAATGTCTTTTTGTGCTCCTTCGTTTTTTTTAAGTACATCAAAATTATTATTTACTGGATCTGTAGGCATAAAATATTTATATTAGTACATCTATAAAATTTTTTTTACCAATGCTGCAGTGCTGCTAGAAACTATATATTAACGAAATGAGCAAATATGTACAAAGGAAGGCATGAAACATCATTCATTAGCCATATGGCATTTCATAAGGTAGTAAAAAAAATCTATCAACTAGAAAGACAGTAGTCATAATCAGGTGTATAGACATAAAATATTTCTCGTCATTTCATTAAACATTTCAGTAAATATAATAAATTAAGAGCTTCACAGTGTTATCATATGTTTTCAAGTTTGAGCGTGTCGTATTTGCGATTCTTTCTACAAAGGAATGTCAATAGCGCTTTCTACAAAGGAATGTCAATAGCGAGGATAATGGCCCTTTTTTTTCTCCACCTGCGCCTCTGAAAGGCACACACTAATTGCTTTTTTTTTTTTTTTTTTTGGGCGTCTGTCGCACAGCTGGGTGCCCACGACGCATTATGTGAAGGTGGTCACTTAACTTTCTTACCGAAATATTTACGACAGCAGTTTCCGCTACAGTGACAGTCCCATATAAAAATATTTCACAGGTCAAGAATTTGCGTTACAAATCTGCAGAAACAAAATGCTATTGATATAACAGTGTCCAAAAAATTTTCGTCGGCATTGTAATACATTCACGCATTTACATACATTTCATAACTCTTAAAGTACGATTCTTGGTTTCCAACAACCTTTTTCACAAACCAGAGTCCCTAACCACTACTCATTATTCCTTACCTTATTCGTCGACACTTCTTCAATATTTCATCATAACAGATACGTAGCATAATCAAATAACTCATATAGCATCAGCCTATTAATCATAACCATACCTCAGCAGCATATTACACATCGTCGTCATAATAATAACATCATAACAGATCAATCACATCTCAAAATCGTCGTAGCTTTCTGAATATTTTAATTCTACAAAAAATTCTCTGCTCGTTTCAGAAGTGTCATCTACCTCAAACGTACTTTAAAAATCATGATCTCATATGAAACATCCCCTTAGAACAATTGTACATGACTGTCCTTAAACTGACACACAATATTTTTAGCGCAACGCAATCTGACTTTCAGAAATCCCTACAAAAGAATGGCCCTGACTAACATTAACCTATACCTTTCACAAATCACTTACCTCACAAAAATCTTCGTTACTCGAACTACTGCAATACAGCGAGCGCCACTACTGCCAGCTAAATAAAAGATTCAAACTACTGAAGGCACTACCTACTGATAGGCATAGTTAGCAAATGAAAGATTTTAATAGAGAACAAACAATGTATTTACCTTAATAATCATAATATATATGCCATCCAGTCTTACAAATTTCAAAACTCCGCCATTTCTCTCCCCGCATCCACCACTGCTGGTGGCTCACCTCCAACAGCGCAACGCTATGCGCTGTTCACATCCAGCTGCCCAACACTACAATGGCTGACAACAATGCAAACTGGCCACAGACTGCACACAGCACAGCCAGTGATTTTCATACAACGTAACGTTGCCAATAAGAAAACATAAACAGCCTACTTACATAGCCTACTTACACATTATACCGCAGAAAAGAGCAACAATTCACTCCTTTTTTTAACATCCAAGATAGTCTTGTGGCATTTGTAGACATAAATGGTCTAATGAAGGCTCTCAGAATTAATTACAAACCTGATGAGTGGAGACTCTTTATTGATTCGTCGAAGTTGAGCTTAAAAGCAGTGCTTGGTAATGAGTTTCCTTCTATTCTAGTTGTGCATAGTGTGCATATGAAAGAGTCATACCAAAACATGAAAATTTTACTAGAAGCCATCAAGTATAATGACTCTCAATGGCAGATTTTTGGTGCCTTGAAAGTGGTTGCACTGCTATTAGGTATGCAGTTAGGGTACACTAAATATTGCTGCTTTCTCTGTGAATGGGATAGAGGAGCTCGTGCATCTCATTACAGTAAACATGAATGGCCCACCAGAAAATCTCTTCAAACAGGTATAAAGAACATTAAGAGTGAACCTCTAGTAGACCCTAAAAAGATTCTGCTCCCGCCCTTGCACATCAAGCTGGTTCTCACGAAAACTTTGTTAAGGAAATGAACAAAGCTGGTGACGCGTTGAAGCACTTACGGCAAAAATTCCCTTACTTAAGTGATGCCAAAGTAAAGGAGGGCATCTTTGTAGGCCCACAGATTCGAGAGCTCTCTGGAGACCATACTTTTGATGGAATCATACAGGGTGATGAGAAGCATGCATGGGAATGTTTTAAGACAGTTAGCAGTTCTTAGGGAACAAACGAGCAATAAATTACAAGGAAATTGTAGATAACATGTTGTCATCTTATGAAAAACTTGGTTGCAACATGTCATTGAAAATGCATTTCTTACACAGTCATCTTGAATTTTTCCCGAAAGATTGTGGTGCAGTAATTGATGAACATGGGGAGCGATTTCATCAAGATATTGCCACATTTGAGAAGAGGTATGCCAGAAAGTAGAGCCCTATTATTTTAGCATATTACTGCTGGACTGTCATAAGGGATGTTCCCGAATATGTGTATAAACGTCAAGCCAAGTGAAAACGGTCATCTTCTGGATTTATCTCCGAACAAAATATGTAATTGTATATACTGTACATATGGACATTTAACATTTGTAATCCTTTATATACATTTGTGACCAGTTAATTTTTATATTTTCTTTTGTGCTTTATATAGTTGTGGTACAAAGTAGCAGTAGTAGTAGTAGCTTCAAACATGTAATATTATCTTTTTTTTTTTTTTAATATGTCACTTTCGTACTTCCTGAATGGTACGGAAATTTATCAATGCATGACACATGACATAATTCAAGTAATTATTCGCTTAAAATTTGTTATGCTGAATCTTGGAACATGAATGCATGTTTAGTTAGTTAGTTATTAATACAAAAAAGTAGATTCCTTTAAAAAAAAACTATAGCTAAATATTTACGAAGATGATGATTTTGGATCATTTTATACTGAAATAAACATAACTAACTACTCAACATCATGCAATTTACACACTTTCACTTCAAATTTCTTGGTCAATTAATCGTCGGTAGCACTTTGTTTAAGAATCATAAAAGAAGGTTGTATACGTGGAAGAGACCGGGAGACTCCGAAAGATTTCAGATTGATTATGTAACGGAAAGACAGATTTTAGGAACCAGATATTAAATTGTAAGACATTTCCAGGGGCAGATGTGACCTCGGACCTCAATTTATTGGTTTTGAACTGTAGATTAAAAGTAAAGAAATTACAGAAGGGTAGTAAATTAAGAACATGGGACCTGGATAGGTTGAAAGAACCAAAGCTCATCGAGAGTTTCAGATGGAGCATTAGGCAACGTTTGGCTACAATAGGGGAAAGGAATACAGTAGAAAAGTATGGATCCCTTCGAGAGACGAATTAGTGAAGGCAGCAGAGGATTAAACAGGTAAAAGACAAGGCTTAATTGAAATTCTTGGATAACACAGGAGATATTGAATTTAACTGATGTTCAAATGTTCAAATGTGTGTGAACCCCTAAGGGACAAACTGCTGGGGTCATCGGTCCCTAGACTTACACACTACTTAAACTAACACATGCTAAGAGCAACACACACATCCATGCCCGAGGGAAGATTCGAATCTCCGGCCGGAGGGGCCGCGCAATCAGTGACATGGGGCCTCTAACCGCGCGGCCACTCCGCGCGGCTTTAACTGATGAAATCAGAAAATATAAAAATGCAGCAAATAAAACAGGCGAAAGGAATAAAAATGTCTGAAATACGCGATTGACAGGGAGGGCGTAATGGCTAAGCAGGCATGGCTAGAGAACAAATATAAGAATTTGGAAGCACGTTTCACTAGGGGAAAGATAGATACCGCCTACAGAAAAAATAAGGAGGCCTTTGGAGAATGCAGATGTGTGAATATCAAGATCTCAGGTGGGAAACCGGTACTAACAAAAGAAGGTAAAGCTGAAAGGCGGAATAGGTATATAGAGGGCCTATGCAAGGGAGAAAAACTAGAAGGCGATATTATGGAAAGGGAAGTGGACGTAGATGAAGATGAGATGGAGATATGATACTGCAAGAAGAATTTGACAAAGCACTGAAAGATCTAAGCCGAAACAAGGCCACGGGATTAGACGATATTCCGTTAGAATTACTGATAGCCTTAGGAGAGCCAGCCATACTAAAACTCTTCCATTTAGTGTGCAAGATGTATGAGACAGGCGAAATACCCTTAGACAGTAAGAAGAATGTAATAATTCTAGTTCCAAAGAAAGCAGTTCCTGACAGGTGTGAAAATTACCGAACTGTCAGTTTCATAAGTCATGGCTGCAATACACTAAGGCGAATTGTTCACAGAAGAATTGAAAAACTGGCAGAAGCCCACCTCAGGGGAGATCAGTTTGGATTCCGGAGAAATATAGGGATGCGCGAGGCGATACTGACCCTACGACTTATCTTAGAAGGTAGGTTAAAGAAAGGCAAATCTACGTTTATACGTTTATAGCATTCGTAGACTTAGAGAAAGCTTTTAACAAAGTTGAGGGTAAAACACAGGGATTGCAAGGCTATGTACAACTTGTACAGAAAGCAGTTGGCAGTTATAAGAGTCGAGGGGCATGAAAGGGAAACAGTGGTTGAGAAGGGAGTGAGACAAGGTTGTGACCTATCCTAGGTGTTATTCAATACACACATTGAACAAGCAGTAAAGGAAACCAAAGAAATATTTGGACTAGAATTTAAAGTTCAGGGAAAAGAGATAAAAACCTTGAGATTTGCCAATGACATTGTAATTCTGTCCGAGACAGTGAAGGACTTGGAAGAACAGTTGAACGGAATGGACAGTGTATTGAAAGGAGGATGTAAGATTAACATCAACAAAAGCAAAATGAGGATAATGGAATGTAGTAGAATTAAATCAGGTGATTCTGAGGGAATTAGATTAGGAAACGAGACATAAAGTGGTAGGTATTTCGGCAGCAATATAACTGCTGATGGCCGAAGTAGAGAAGATATAAAATGTAGACTGGCAATGGCAAGAAAAGCGTTTTTGAAGATGAAAAATTCGTTAACATCGAATGTAGACATAAGTGTTAGGAAGTTTTTTCTGAAACTAGTGTGTCTCTCGAAAGACGCCAGGGAGGGGTCAGCGGGTCGCGCGGCACGACGACCGGCCGGCAGCTGCCACCGCATCCGCCGGCCGCCGCTGCGCCCGGTTCTCGGCCACCAGCCTTTATTTACAGCAGGCGCTCGAAATGATGTCCCTCTGCGGTAAGAGCAGCCTGACGTCTCCTGAACTCGTTACCAAACACCCGACGAATTTCGGCTCCCGAAATGTGGGAAATGACTAGCCGAACCCTGTCTTCCAACTCTTCGAGGGTGTGGGTATTCGTTGCATACATTTTGTCTTTTAACATTCCGCAAGGGTAAAAACCACACGCACGAGTATTTAGATCTGGAGGACGAAGAGGCCAGTTAAGCATCCTTTCATAAAAAACACTTCGTATTGCTGTCATAGAAGCATTAGCGATGTGTAGTCTTTCAGGAAGTTTAAAAAGGTTCATATGGCTCTGAGCACTATGGAACTTAACTTCTGAGGTCATCAGTCCCCTAGAACTTAGAACTACTTAAACCTAACTAATGTAAGGACATCACACACATCCATGCCCGAGGCAGGAGTCGAACCTGCGACCGAAGCGGTCGCGCGGTTCCAGACTGTAGCGCCTAGAACCGCTCGGCCACCCCGGCCGGCCTTGCATGACGTAACTGTACATCTTTTCGTTAGGTGTTAGTTCCCGAGAAAAAAAAAAGGATGCAGTAATATTGTTCACAGACCTGTCACAACGTATTACTGCTTGAAAATGATTGGTCCGTTAATTCGGGTTGCACTAACTGCACAACACACTTTGTTGTAACATCATGCAGAGGGTGTTGATGTAATTCATGAGGATTTTCAGAGCTCCAACGTCGCTTGTTCTTAGAATTTCAGATATGTTTCATCAGAAAAAGAACCATCTCAAAATCAACTTCCCCATCATGCACAGACTGTAACAGCCAGTTGCAATAACGAAGTCGGCCGGCCAGAGTGACCGAACGGTTCTAGGCGCTACAGTCTGGAACCGCACGACCACTACGGTCGCAGATTCGATCCAACCTTGGGCATGGATGTGTGTGATGTCCTTAGGTTAGTTAGGTTTTAGTAGTTCTATGTTCTAGGGGACTGATGACCTCAGAAGTTAAGTCCTATAGTGCTCAGTGCCATTTGAACCATTTCAAGGAAGTCGTACAACAATGTCTGAGTTACTCAGTTGATGCACTACAGTTATTTTGTATGGTTTCAATTTCTGTTTGTACACAGCTCTTTGAGCAGATGCTCTTGACACACCAATCTGAAGTGCCAAACGGCGCAGAGATTTTCTCCGACTTCTTTTCAAGGCCTCCCTTGTCTCGTCTATTTTATTTTCGGTTAAAATAGTATAGTCACTAGATCTTCGTTTGTGTAGCACAGATTCACTCTCTTGAAATTTCTTCATTAATCTACATATCGTCGAATCCTTGGGAACATGCACACCGGGAAATTTTCATATGAATTCAAGCCGACATTCCAAGTACGATTCTATTTTTGCATAGTTCAACACAAGAAACTCTCGTTGATCCTTCGTGTAAACCATTACCGAATGAAAACTCGACAGGAAACTCAAAACAAAACACCCGAACACTCAGGCGCACATTATAGAAGGCAAGCACACGGCATTTCTATCTGAGGACCGGATCCAGCCACATGTGGGCAGGAAAAGCGCCTGATTAGGTACAGTTGCAATAATGACGTCTAGCAACAATATTTGAAGCGATCAAACTTGACAAAAAACGAAAGAAAACACCAGTACACTCAGTCGCACAGTGAAGGGGGCACGCGCAAAGTGTTGGTGTCCGAGAACTACGCATAGCGATAAGTGGCAGCAGCCGTGCGGTTCTAAGTGCTACAGTCTGGAGCCGAGCGACCGCTACGGTCGCCGGTTCGAATCCTGCCTCGGGCATGGATGTGTGTGATGTCCTTAGGTTAGTTAGGTTTAATTAGTTCTAAGTTCTAGGCGACTGATGACCTCAGAAGTTAAGTCGCATAGTGCTCAGAGCCATTTTTTAACAGCCGGCAAACGCGCCGCGCGTTTCGCGGACCCTTCCCGGGGGTCTTTCGTGAGACACCCTGTGTTCGTCTGGAGAGTAGCCATGTATGGAAACTAAACATGCACGATAAACAGTTTAGACAAAGAGAGAGTAGAAGCTTTCGAAATATGCTGCTACAGAAGAATGAGGAAGATTAGATGGGTGTATCACATAACTAATGAGGCACTGTATAGAATTGGGGAGACAAGAAATTTGGGGCACAACTTGACCTAAGGAAGGCGTCGGCTGATGGGACACATTCTTAGGCATCAAGGGATCACCAATTTAGTACTGGAGGAAAACGTATGTGTGCAGGGAGGAGGGGAGGTTAAATCATAGAGGGACACCAAGTGATGAATACAGTAGCAGGCTCAGAAGAATGTAGGTTGCAGTAGTTTGCAGTAGCTATTTGGATGTGAAAATGCTCGCACATGATAGTAGAATGGAGAGCTGCATCAAACCAGTCTTTGAACACACACACATATATATGTGTATCATGAAATTTTAACCCTGGGTAGCTGATGCCAGTAGGAACCAACATTACTAGTCTTGTTTTGGTCGACAACGCAGTGGCTAGCGTTGCTATCTCTGGATCACGGGGTCCCAGGTTCGATTCTCGGCTGGGTTGGGGATATTCTCTGCCCAGGGACTGGGTGTTTGTGTTGTCCTCATCATTTCATCATCATCCTTATCATTCGTGACAGTGGCTAGATTGGACTGTGAAAAAATTTGGATTTCGTATGGGCGCTGATGACCGAACAGTTGAGCGCCCCATTAAACAAAACATCACATCGTCCACAACGCACCATTTTGAAACTACGGAAACTTGGCGCCACGCATTCCGATTGACCGCGGGATTGCCCTGATGCCGTTCGGCGCTTGATGGGCAGCGCTATGGTTGTCGTTTCACACACACAATCGTCCCTCGCCCCGTCACTGCCCCAACGTGATACACACACGTGTCGAATACGTGCGTTGTCCAGAGCATCCGGCAACAAGGCAATCCCACGGCCAATCGGAGCGCTTGGCACCAAGTTTCCGTAGATTAAAAATGGTGCGTTGTCGACCTACACAACATTAGTAATTTTGGTTCCTTCTGGCATCACTTATCCAGGGTTAAAACTTCGTGACACAATTTTTCTCCACCCTGTATACATACTGGGTGTTAGCAGTACGGGTCCAGCTATTGCTATCGCTGGTGTTACTTATGTTTTCTCTTTGTCTAACAGTCTTCCCGCAAACACGATATAGTTTACTACCTGATGTTTTCTGTGTGCTCATAACTGCGCTGTGAAGAGGACTGTACCTGTCGTTACTGACTATCCATTCTGCATCCACATGTCCACACTTCATTAACTGACCTGCTTCACAGGTAAAAATGAACGTTAATGGCTTATTTTTGTCACTTGTACTTGGAGGTACTAAGCAATTTAAAAATATGCTACCTACAACAACTATAATTATTAGTCTGCAAATGAAGTAAATAAGATACTGATGTAACGTTTTTCACTACACTGTCCTCAGCCATTAATAGTAATATCTGTGCTTATAACCCTAACACCATACAACCATAGGTTAACTTCTGGAATATCCTGTCCATTCTCTCACTAGATTCGAGCATAGATTTTGCTACTGGGGCGTCACATACATGTTGACCTTTTCTTTCATTTTATAGCCGTGGCCCTTTGATGTATGCATCACGTTTTATTGTACTACAATCTGAAGTTTGTATATTACTTATTTTGATCCTTTTTACTTCATGGTACTGGTTGAACATTACCACAGAATTCCGTTCACCTTTTAAATCCCCATTAAGAAATTCATTTCTATTTCTACAAGCTCATACTTCTCTATTATTATGTAGACTGTCCCGCTGTCCTAGGTAATTTAGGATATTATTAACCTTATTAAAGTCTTCCCCTATAATTGTTCTCTCTGCCTGGATGGGCATGTGACTTTTCAACACTGTATTAAGAATTTTTTCACTAACTGGTTTATCTAAGAATTTCATTCATGTGAGGCGCCATTTAAAATACACTCCTGGAAATTGAAAAAAGAACACCGTGAATTCATTGTCCCAGGAAGGGGAAACTTTATTGACACATTCCTGGGGTCAGATACATCAGATGATCACACTAACAGAACCACAGGCACATAGACACAGGCAACAGAGCATGCACAATGTCGGCACTAGTACAGTGTATATCCACCTTTCGCAGCAATGCAGGCTGCTATTCTCCCATGGAGGCGATCGTAGAGATGCTGGATGTAGTCCTGTGGAACGGCTTGCCATGCCATTTCCACCTGGCGCCTCAGTTGGACCAGCGTTCGTGCTGGACGTGCAGACCGCGTGAGACGACGCTTCATCCAGTCCCAAACATTCTCAATGGGGGACAGATCCGGAGATCTTGCTGGCCAGGGTAGTTGACTTACACCTTCTAGAGCACGTTGGGTGGCACGGGATACATGCGGACGTGCATTGTCCTGTTGGAACAGCAAGTTCCCTTGCCGGTCTAGGAATGGTAGAACGATGGGTTCGATGACGGTTTGGATGTACCGTGCACTATTCAGTGTCCCCTCGACGATCACCAGTGGTGTACGGCCAGTGTAGGAGATCGCTCCCCACACCATGATGCCGGGTGTTGGCCCTGTGTGCCTCGGTCGTATGCAGTCCTGATTGTGGCGCTCACCTGCACGGCGCCAAACACGCATACGACCATCATTGGCACCAAGGCAGAAGCGACTCTCATCGCTGAAGACGACACGTCTCCATTCGTCCCTCCATTCACGCCTGTCGCGACACCACTGGAGGCGGGCTGCACGATGTTGGGGCGTGAGCGGAAGACGGCCTAACGGTGTGCGGGACCGTAGCCCAGCTTCATGGAGACGGTTGCGAATGGTCCTCGCCGATACCCCAGGAGCAACAGTGTCCCTAATCTGCTGGGAAGTGGCGGTGCGGTCCCCTACGGCACTGCGTAGGATCCTACTGTCTTGGCGTGCATCCGTGCGTCGCTGCGGTCCGGTCCCAGGTCGACGAGCACGTGCACCTTCCGCCGACCACTGGCGACAACATCGATGTACTGTGGAGACCTCACGCCCCACGTGTTGAGCAATTCGGCGGTACGTCCACCCGGCCTCCCGCATGCCCACTATACGCCCTCGCTCAAAGTCCGTCAACTGCACATACGGTTCACGTCCACGCTGTCGCGGCATGCTACCAGTGTTAAAGACTGCGATGGAGCTCCGTATGCCACGGCAAACTGGCTGACACTGACGGCGTCGGTGCACAAATGCTGCGCAGCTAGCGCCATTCGATGGCCAACACCGCGGTTCCTGGTGTGTCCGCTGTGCCGTGCGTGTGATCATTGCTTGTACAGCCCTCTCGCAGTGTCCGGAGCAAGTATGGTGGGTCTGACACACCGGTGTCAATGTGTTCTTTTTTCCATTTCCAGGAGTGTATTTTCTGTATCTGCCCCAGCTTGTACTATAGGAGCTCTGGTTAACAGTTTTAAAGTAAATTTGTGCTGTTCACCTTCTGATCAGTACTTGTCGAACTGCCAGCCGACGTCTAACCAATTTAGTAATTCTGTAGCTTGTGACACACCGTACTCTGTGGCTTCGTCTACTAAATATCTTATTGGCTCAAATGGCTCTGAGCACTATGGGACTTAACATCTGAGGTCATCAGACCCATAGAACTTAGAACTACTTAAACCTAACTAACCTAAGGACAACACACACATCCATGCCCGAGGCAGGATTCGAACCTGCGACCGTAGCGGTCGCGCGGTTCCAGACTGAAGCGCCTAGAACCGATCGGCCACACCGGCCGGCTAAATATCTTATTATTTTTGTTCTTTTCTTGCAGTCCGAAAAGGCAGGTAATGCACCATTAAACGTTGTTAAGAAAAAACTGCGTGTTCTGCACCATTATGGTTGAATCATGGAAAACGATTGGATACGTGGATACCACTTTCAAGAGCTCGTCTCTTTTCATTTATTTATTATTAATAATCCAGATGGAAGGGAGTTGAGTTAGTTTAATGAATTTAACGAAATTATAGTGATTGTATGCTCCAATTTCATTTCGTCTTTTTAAAATTCTGTAATATAACATGGCACTGGCTATATGCAGCTCGTGGTCATGTGGTAGCGTTCTCGCTTCACGCGCACGGGGTTTCGGGTTCGATTCCCGGCGGTGTCAGGGATGTTCCGTGCCTCGAGACGACTGGGTGTTGCTGTGTTATCCTCATCATCATCATCATCACCGGGACCTCATCATCATCACTGGCTGTATAAATTTGCTTTTATGGGCAAGCTTTGGCAGTGAGCTGTGCTATGAATATGAGACATGTAGTGAGGCTCAGTGAAACGATCCCCAGTGAGCCAAGGGTACACGAACTTTCATACTACTATAACGGAGGTGAGGAACGGGTATATCCGCCTTTCCTTGTCGAGGAGGAAGTTGCTTGGTGAGTGGTGTTTTTGTGCTATTTATTGCACGGGTCTGCTTAGGACGGCTCAGTTAAAAGCATTTGCCACTGAGGCTGATGTGTTACATGTTCAATTATCACAGTTGCTGACAGGGCTGCACAATGTTAAAAATTCTTAAAAGCATTCGTTTGGGAGGAAGGAACTCTGTCAGCGGGAGGTAGGTGCAAGGACCATGTTTAGAGAAATACTTCAGCAGATAAACACCTCTTGGCTTCCCAAAACACTTGGAAAAGAAGCTCTGACGTACTAAAGTTTCTGAAGTTGCAGCAGTCAGCGACTAGCCTCTTGGACAGTTTCTTAGCATTTCTCAGGACCTATAGTGTGAGGCTAGCTGGTGATTGAGAGAGAGCACCAACTGGTGTGACAGAGGCCGTAACACTTAGCGGGAAGTTTTTTTTAGAAAAGACTGGAGGAAATTCAGTCATTGGCTTGTTACGTTTTGCCATTTCTTGGCAGAATACTTTGTTAAAGGAACACCTACGCCATTGGCGCCTGGAGTAATTTCAGAGAGAATTGGTTGTAGAGTTTCGTTGGTGGGAAGAAGAGACTCGAAAAGTGAGACTTGGTCATCGGGCATGGATCTGAACAAATCGGAGCTTTTCAGGCTGTTCTCTCGTCTGGAGGAGCCGACTGAGATTCGGTGTTCAAGTCCTCAGCAGACCGATCGTAGCGTCGAACTTCATGGCAACAAGACATGGCGTCTCCACTCTGTTCTTATTGCGGCGAAGATCATTGCTAGCACAATTTTCAGATCTGGCATATCAGGACAAGCAAATGTTTGTAGTACAGACTCATGTTAGGTGTCACTGTCTTATGTTTACCAGTGCTTCCTCAGATTTTTTGGGATTCTTCGGTTCTTTATTCAGACAAACAGTCATGTAATATTTATGTTGTCAGGTTGCAATACATTTGACAGAGTCAGATATGAGATTATTAAGCAACTCCATCCCACAGAGTACCTTTGCCAACTGACAGTCTTAATTCCTCAATTCTCATGGGAAAGTGAGTTACAGTAACTTTGATAATTTCATAATTGTTTATAATTCCAGTGTTTTTCATAATAAAGTACAGAGTGCACTTAAACCGAGATTTTTACTACATTTAATCCTTTTCAATGATAAATATTATGTCAATTTTCCACTTTAACATTCACTACTAGGGCCAAAATAATTTATAGCTTTAGTAAATCCGTTGCGTATATTGATTTCAGCAGTAGGTGTCAAGGGTTACCTGTTTCACGATTATTTCTGATTCAGTTGAACTCACTTGCAGACAAGGAGCTTTGCAGCTTTACGTTCTGAATTCCTCCCACCAGTCTTTCGCAGTCAGGATTAGAATTCGTTCAGATTATTTTATACCATTTCTAACCACAAGTTTTTTGCCTGTATTATATTTCGAATTTACTAAATTTTCAACTGTAGAATTGTAAGTGACTCCACTTGTACTTTAGATTGGTAGTATCTGTCTGTCTCTACTAACCAACCTTCAACTTTTTCGATTTGACTGGAGAGTTCTCCATTGAGAGTACCGGCCTCTCTGACATACTGTGAAATATTACGATTTCCTTCCTTTAATTCAGCTATAATTTTGGAATCGATTTCTACTTGCTTCTTAAGTGCTTTTAGTTCCTCCTTTTCTTATTTCCTGTTGTAAAACATTTTCAAGTTTTTAATATAGGTCTACATTGACTCTTTCAATAGTTTCGATAAATTCTTTTCTATCCAAATCTGTATTATCGTATATTTCTTTTATAACGTTTCCACTACTATTTTCAAGTTGTCTGAACGAATTTACCTTAAAACTGAATAAATCTTCACTTAGTTTTTTGAGTTCATTCACGAACGTGCGTCCTGAGTCGAGCGCCAGATCCTGTTATTTGGTCAGGTACCTCTCGTCTTATAGCCTTATTATCGTTTTTTATTTGTTCAGTTTTCTGCAATATTAGTGCCTGATTATCCTTTTACTTCCTACATTTTTCAGTTACTTCTAATCTCATGGCCTGGCTATTATATTTTATTTTTATAATATCATTCCTTATTCCTCTTACTTTGTCTTTTAATTCTTTAAGTGTTCTGTACTGTGTCACACACCACTTTTATCTAACTATACATCCTGAAAATCGTATTACTATATAATACATTTTCCTCCACTTATTAAAAATCCCACACTCAAATCACTGTTCTTAATAATGACTCATAATTATTTATCAACAATTTCCCCGCTACAACGTCACTGTCGTTCTGAAGACAGTTTATGTTTTAATTTGGTGGGGATATGGTTTCGGTGTTAACGACAGCAACGGCTGTAGTTCCCTCTCGACGCAGCTGCGCTCCACTGACGTCTTGATAGGTGGCGTCCGCCGTTGGTTGGTGATGGTGCAAGTTTGTCCATCGTCTGTTTTGATGTACCCACAGATGCTGGAATGCCGACCTCGTACGTAGGCGGTAATTCTGCTCCTGTACAGAACTAAAACTGGTGCGGATGTGCAAAGTTTTTCGGCATCCACGAACAAAATTTCAGCGTACTCAGTCTTCCTGCGATGTCCAGTGCTTCATTCGCTTGTGCCCAAGTCTCTTCTTTTGGTGTTGTGTCATAATCGTCACGAAGTGGTATTACTACGAATTTTTTGGGCCAGAGGGAACAGATAAGGTTATCTTGAATTAAAAACAATTAGATGGTTGACTGTGTGTCGTCACGTAGCGACACCACATTCATGATAGTTTACCTGTTTCTTATCTCTCTTGATGTTTACCAGGGTTTAATTCTAAATCTTCCAATAAAATATAATTCAACAGAAAGCTCTTTTTCTTGAAGTGCGAAAAGAGTGGACACTGATTTTGTAACTTCTTATAATGTTCAGCCAAAAATCACTCGTATTTGAGAAACAAACAAATGTCGTCTTCAACATCGATAACTTCCAAAGATGTTACTGTTCACGAATTTTCTTAATCATTTCTCGCGAAGTTCTCGGTGCGTGTAGCTTCAGTTATTACTTATACGAGGGTCACTCCGAAAGAAATGCACACTATTTTTTTAATCCGTCTTTTATTCTACATGTTTGAAAGTTTTACAGTGTGTAGATACATCCTTTGGGAACAATATTTTCATTTCTCCACATAATTTCCATCCATCTCAACTGCCTTACGCCATCTTGAAACCAGCGCCTGTATACCCGCACGGTAAAATTCTCGACCAAGCTGTTGGAGCCACTGTTTGGCAGCGTACACAAGGGAGTCACCATCTTTCAACCTTGTTCCACGAAGAGAGTCTTTCAGTTTTCCAAAGAGATGATAGTCACATGGAGTCAGGTCACGACTGTAAGGCGGGTGTTTCAGTGTTGTCCATCCGAGTTTTGTGATCGCTTCCATGGTTTTTTGACTGACATGTGGCCGTGCATTGTCGTGCAAGAGCAAAACATCCTGCTTTTTCCGATGTGGTCGAACACGACTCAGTCGACCTTGAAGTTTCTTCAGTGTCGTCACATATGCATCAGAATTTATGGTGGTTCCACTTGGCATGATGTCCACAAGCAAGGGTCCTTCGGAATCGATAACGCTGTAGCCATAACTTTTCCAGCAGAAGGTGTGGTTTTGAATTTTTTTTGTTGGGTGAATTTGGATGATGCCACTCCATTGATTGCCTCTTCGTCTCTGGTGAAAAATGATGGAGCCATGTTTCATCACCTGTCACAATTCTTCCAAGAAATTCATCTCCAGCATTCTCGTACTGTTCCAAAAGTTCGCTGCATACCGTTTCTCTTATTTCTTTGTGAGCCACTGTCAACATCCTGGGAACCCACCTGGCGCAAACCTTTTTTAACGCCAACACTTTCAGTATTCTGCAAACACTTCCTTCTCCTATCCCAACGTAGCGTGACAATTCGTTCACTGTGATGCGTCTGTCAGCAGTCCCCAATTCGTTAACTCTCTGCACATTGTCTGGAGTGTGTGCAGTACGAGGCCTGCCACTGCGAGGACAATCCTCAATATTGCCGTGCCCGCTGTCATTACGTAAACTGCTTGCCCACCGACTAACTTGACTGCAATCGACAGCAGCTTCTCCATACACCTTTTTTAATCTGTTGTGGATGTTTTCGACTGTCTCGTTTTCACAGCACATGAATTCTATGACAGCACGTTGCTTCTGACGAACGTCAAGTGTAGCAGCCATCTTGAAGACATGCTGTGACGGCGCCACTCACGGGAACAGGTTGAATTAAGTTTGAAAACAAGCGGGAAGGATGTATCTACACACTATAAAACTTTCACACATGCAGAATGAAAACCGTATTTTTACAAAAATAGTGTGCATATCTTTTGGAGTGACCCTCGTAGCAGTCAATAAGAAACTCTCTTCAATATCGGTAACTTGCAAACATGTTATTGTTCACGAATTTTCTTAATTACTTCTCGCGAAGTTCTCAATGCATTTATCTTCAGTTATTATTTATAACAGTCAAAATAGAATATGAAACTCTTTCTTGGCTATTTTACCCACAACAAACGAATGTATGAAAAAACTTAAATTCAGAACATTTCTTTAGCCACTGATTAACTTTCCGTTCAGCATTTACTGGCGTTCATAGTTCACACAGACAGACATTCAGTAACCTCCATGGTAGCACATAATCTTGACACAGGCTTAGTGTGTACTCTCGAGCTCTCATAGCGAAGTCTTACAATTTCAGCATACAACCACTTCGTTTTTACGCAACAGTATTTCAGGGAATTCATTATTATGTCTTCCAGTATGTCTTCAGGGCCCTGAATGGCGGCTGGTCTCGTATAGTGAGTGACCTGTGCTGCCTCTCACCGCATTGGGACATCATCACTGGACCACCCTGACAGGTGCTCGTGTGATGCACATGTGTAACAGACAGAGAAAACATAGGGCTTTAACACAACGTTCGCAATACTACTAAATACTTAAAAATAAATAACATCAGCTTACCTGACATAGCTCCGACGGGAAATATGACGGTGTTTAAGACAATAAAAATGAAACACACACACAGAGTGAGAGTGAGAGAGAGAGAGAGAGAGAGAGAGAGAAAGAGAGACATACATGTCAAATTTCTAGTGCCGACGACATCCACTGAGAACTGAACCCGTTATCCTTGTATTTGTAATTCTTGCACTTTCTTATTCAGCGAGCCACATTAATATAATCCTAAACTATGCAGAATCAAACCGTAATCAACATTTGGCACACTCAGGATACAATCTTCCCCGCAACTCGTTTAATCATTCCTTATTAACAACTACGTTCACTCATGCGCAGCGTGCTAAATGAGTGGGAAATGGAGGTGTGTGAGTTCACTGAGCAACTAACCATAACAGAAGCATGGCGAGTGTGTTTGTACCTAGCAAAAACAGATTAATGTGCTCTTAATGTAATGAAACTGATGCGCACTTCACTGTACTTTACTGTGCGATTACAATTGGTTAGCATATAGATACAACCCCAAACAAGTAAATGAAGGGACTAATGCTACGAATGTACGCTCTGCTTTATAATCACTACTCCTTATACTGCGGGAGATCCTTTTTAAGGCGTAACCTTTACCCAGTGAACTTTTAATAACACTGACATCTACTTTTGGGACCATAGCAGTGTTTTAGAGAAAAGAAGCTCTCACAGGAGACACTTTTTTACATTTTATTCAGTTTTTTCGCCAGAAGTTTTAGAGTCATGGGGCTGATTTGTGGGATCTGTAGCTTATGCATCCACATCATCTTCACGTGTGGATATTGTGGCCATTTCAAGTATTTCATAATGTTCATGGCTATACAAGTAACTACAACCTAAAAAGAATTGACATAGTGATTCTACAAAACTGTTAAGTATAGGATATTTTACGTTATTATACCCAGTCGTTAAGAAATACTGACAAATAACTTACTTTGTACGAAACAATAACGGAAACCTCAAACAAGGAAAAATGATACAGTGTAGGCATGTAGCATAGTACATATGTCGACGTCCGGAGTTCTGACTTAAAACTAGTAATCAGTCCAAGGTAGCTGCTAACATATGGAAGGAATGTATAAAAAATCTAAATGTTGGAGAATAAGTACCCATCTACAACAAAAAAGACTAGAACTATGCGACATAATGTCAAAGTGTTAGGTAGTTCAATACTGCAATTGATATTTTACAGATACTGGAAAAATGTAATTGTTCTTCCTAACATATGTTCAGAATTATCCCACATAATACTGAACTTGTAGTGAGAACCGCATTCATCACAGTTTTGTAAATAACTTTCATAGTTTAACAATTTTTTTGCCTACACTATGATCAGGAAATGCCAGATTGGAACATCTTTTTCCTAGAATTATAGATCAAAAAACCATATGTTAGAGAGCACGAATAAACTTTCTCTTTAGCTTCAAGTTCTGCGTTTCACTTTAAACTGTATTAAAAATGACTTTAAAACTTAGGTAGGGGAACTCGGGGCAGAACGGATAATGGGGCGCAATGGGAAATTGCTCTTTTCTAGACTGGACAGTGATGCAACCTGTGCCCGCATCTCATGGTCGTGCGGTAGCGTTCTCGCTTCCCACGCCCGGGTTCCCGGGTTCGATTCCCGGCGGGGTCAGGGATTTTCTCTGCCTCGTGATGGCTGGGTGTTGTGTGCTGTCCTTAGGTTAGTTAGGTTTAAGTAGTTCTAAGTTCTAGGGGACTGATGACCATAGATGTTAAGTCCCATAGTGCTCAGAGCCATTTGAGCCATGCAACCTGTTGTATGGGCATGTAACTATTTCTCCGAATGGAAGGAAAGTGAGGGCAGCCATTCTGATTTAGTTTGAAGTGCGAGATCTAAGTGAATTGTTGTCTGTCACGTTACCGCTTGCGTTGTTCTAACATTTGGTGAATTTCAACGCCACGTAAGCTGTTAACTGTTAATTGTATACCCAAAAATGACACATTCCCTTAAAGTGCATGGCATTTGTTACACTTTAGTTATTTAATGCGTTGAAATACGTCAGTTATTACACTCCATAAAATTTGTTAACCTCAAAAGTGCTCTTGGGGCGGAACGGGACGGGGCAGAATGGGATAGTGTCCCGTTCTGCCCCGTCATATTTTGATGCAAGTAGAAAGCAAACCCAGCCTAGATGTTCATGGATGCCAGACTCTCCCGACCAGCTATGTTCACCGAACAACTGAGCTTTCCAGATATCGCCCGAGGCTGTCATTCCAATCCCACTAATCTGTCAAAATACCGGCGGACTCCAAAACGACAAGGAAAAACCTTCGTATTAACAGATTCTCCTTATAAGACGGAACTGCAGAATGCTGTCGCACATAAAGTAGGCCAACAGGAAGGAGGAGGGTGCACAAATATAAACAATGTCAGGACAGAGACGTCAGGTGCAATGCAACTTAAGGCAAAAATATCAAACTGTACACCCAAGAAAAACCAAAACGGAGGACATCAGAGACCTTAAGAAAAATAAAAGGAAGAAGATGATGGAGAAGAGAGAATCAGAGAGAGAGGATGCTGAGTGTCTCTACTGTGGGGACTTCTACTCCGTTTCTAATGAGGGCTGAGTCGCATGACAGAGTGAGTACACAATTCATGTGCTGGCATAGACAGTGAAGATGAAGAGGAAATACTGATTTGTGACTATTGTCGAAAGGGCTAGTAGTTAGTGGTTTGGCTGTTATTAAGCATTGTACATTTTTCAGAATGACAATAAAATATTTTCTTATTTTGAAGAATGACTTTTTAATTGTTCAAATTACACATTCCTTAGTCTGAATTGCCTGTTATACAACATTTTGTCATAGTTTAATACGATATTCGTACTTCAGATTCAACGTTTATTCAATAATTTAACAAAAAATACCCTTATCCCATTCTGCCCCGTGGGTGGGGCGGAACGGGAAATATGCAAGACTTTCTTTGAGAAATTATAAAAAATGCAAAATGTATTGTTTTAAGTGATTTTAAAATAAGGTACATTAGGTTACACTACAAGGTGTTTTTTTATCACTTTAAAGTGTTTCCTTGTGTTCCCTTATTTTATAGAAATTGTGAAACATAAAGTATCCCGTTCCGCCCCGATTTTCCCTAAGTAGTTATTAAATTTATTTATTCTTCAATAAAATTCTTCACTAAAAACATTCAACACGTTTATATCACTAAAATTCTGTACATGTATCGTTTTCATCTCTTTCCAAAAATCTTACCACCAAAACAAAAAAATTGTTTAATTTATGTTATCCTTTATTCAAAACATTGAAATTTTAGAGCTCGAAACACGTACGTTAATAAGAAACCCAGGCCCGAAGTTACTAAAATGTTGCCGACCCTTATGGTTGTAGATTTTACCGAGGAAGATACTAACTGATGGGTATTAACACATAACTCACGTAATATACCAGACCTCAGACTTATGACGTTGTTAATATACAGTATTTAAAAAGGAAAAATTTAAAATGTACTGGACGACAGATTTGTTCAACGAATGGATGGACATTAAGTATTCCATATTCTAAAGGCGTCGCACTATTTCTTTAAATTTGTGTTTGGCTGCCGTATGATAAACAAAGACTGAATAATAAAAATTAAATGTGATTAACGCTTACACGTAAGTTTAAATACCATGGATAAGTTGTGTGACGACAATTTGAAATAGGAATTAACAAAGTATTTGGAAGTGCAGTAAGTTAACTGTAAGTTGTTTTACACAATAACTGTGGAATATGCAAATGCAAATCAATAAATCTTGCTAATTCCATTATAAGTTTGGGATAATTATTTGAACTGCTCCAGTGCTCGTAAAAGAATTCATGTAACGATTCTTTTTTGTTTTGTGGTGTCTCAAGTAGATTCCACTCAACGCTGTAATCGGCAGCTGTCAGTAGCTGTTACATGAGTTCCCTCTAGTGCTGCCGAAGAATATATGTTTCTTGATTAATGAGCTGAAATGCAGTCCCAATTTCACAACGGCGACGTATTTCTTTATTTCTACTTCATAATTGATATCTGAGAAGATTTTCTGCAGTGACAACCATTACATTGATACTTAACATCACGATGTAATATAAAGAGATATTATTTGCAAACAATATCGCATATACCTTTTCTTTAAAGAAAGAAGTTATTTTTTCCTTCATAATAAGAGCTGCAATGTTGTGACATCTTCAGCACGTTTATGAAAGAAACCCTTTGGAATATAGCGAGATGATCTAAGAATCCATAATTTAACAGCGAAGCATAAATCTCGACAAAGCTGCGAGTTACTTAGCCATTACGGCACCCCAGCACTTTGTTCCAACATTCACACCGATAATTTTACTGCACATCTCAAGTAAGAGGCGATCTTCGACATAATAATGCATTACAGCTTTACTAAGCTATCTAACACTTGTAACCGACTGTGACGTGAGAAGAGTGGATTGCTTTTGACTGAAACAAAGTCTCATACCTCTGCTGTACCTGTTGCTGCAATTGAGAGATGGGGAAATACAAATAACAGCCTGCACCTGAGGAGGTGGTGAAGGACAAATTAGTTGAGCATCTTGCAGAAAGCACACGAGACAAAATACCTGTATTTACTGGAGCCACAGGAGCACATTTTGTAGGCTATAATCAGATCACAGAGACACAGCCCTCAAAAAAATTAGAGCAGAACAAGACCATAATATTTGTACTTTCATCATTGCAGCACTGTCATCAAACGTGATAATCAAATACATAAGAAACTATCAGCCTCGATTGCGATAATGAAACCAACCTTTACCTAGGTTTCAGCCCAAATAATTGAGCCTTCTTCAGAAGATATAATAGAATCTATAATTTGTCTAAGAGGTCATCGTCTAGAAATAAAACTAAAACAGCCTAAATAGGCAGAGTCACATTTTAAAAATGCGGTACATAAGTACTAAGCCAACACCAAGACTTAAGCTCTGGCGTGCGCCTCGTCTCCATGGACGCCGTGCGCTGGGCCTCGCGAGCTCATGTGACTACGCCTATTCAGGCTGTTTTATTTCTAGACCATGCCCTCTTAGACAAATTATAGGTTCAGGTGTATCTTCTGTAGAAGGCTCGATTATTTGGGCTGAAACCTAGGTAAACGTTGGTTTCATTATCGCAGTCGAGGCTGATAGTTTCTTATATATAAGGCCATAATAGATGTAAGAGTTTCCTGATGCTTAAAATTAATTTGTTTCCATCAAAGCATTAGGGGACTGGAAAACAAGATAAAATGAGCTTCTTGTATGTCTGGAAGACGTGCATAATTGTGAGGTGATACATGTTCTGTGGCTCTCTGAACACTGTGTAACCAATAGGGATGGAGAAATTAAATATCAGTTCTCATAGACTAGTATCATTTTCGTGTTGAGTTAACATGGAAAAAGGAGTTCCAACATATGTAAACGTTCGACAGAAAGTCAATAAACAATTTTGGTGTAGATCAGATTTTAGAGTCATGTACTTGTGAGCTGTTACTGCACAATTGTAACAGTTTACTGAATCACTCTAGGAAACTTTCAGCTGTTTACCAGAAACCTATCTGAATTATTGAGCTACCTGTCAGACAGAAATAAACACCAATTTGTGGAGATTTCAATGCAGATTTCGTAAAGGATACGGGCAGCAAAAATAAACTCACGTCTCATGTGCAGCGATATAGTAGTGACGACATTTTTAATAATCAGTACGTAGGTTGAAAGAACTAATCTATATCCTCATTGTTAATGGAAATTCTGTTAATGATACGCAATTAATGAAAATAACAATATAGCATCTTAAACCCTGAGGCAGGTTCTTACAGGCAGTGACTCTCATTAATGAAAATAGGATTAATAGTTTAAAAAGTGTAAGTGGAAAAAGATAGGTATGGGAAGAGGTATATACAGGAAGAGACTCTAATGTCACATTCAATTTATTCAATAGTAAATTTGTGTCAATGTTTGAAAGTAAAAGTAATTCAGAAAAATCCATTAAAAACAAGGATGCCATGCATAACTAAGAGAATTAATATCTCATGTAAGAGGAAGGGGGATATTTATATAAAGCCAGAATAAGTGAAGATCTGACATTACTTACATATTACAAAAAATACTGTATATTTTAAGGAAAGTCATTAAAATGTCCAGAAATACGCACATCCTGACAGAAATTAATCATGCAGACGATAAGGTTAAAGCTATATTGGATATTTCGAAGTAGGAGACAGGACAGCTAGTCAATGTACAAGATACCACAACAATTAAACTAAAAAAATGTTGTGACTGATAATTCCGAAACTTTACATGTTCTAAATGTAGCCGAAAAAATAGGATTAAATAGATCAGTTGAATAAGGAAGAGAATATACTAAAAATACCATTCCACAAACGTTTAAGCAGCTGGGAGTAGCACCAATACCTTTCACTGAAAGTAACAGAATTATAAAAATTCTAAGAAACAAAAGTTCACATAGTGTTGATGGAATTTCGAACATAATTCTGAAAAGCTGTTATAGTTAAATAACTAATGTCTTCAGTGCTACTTTCATGTAATGCATCCCTGGCAAAAGGAATTTTTTCAGGCAGATTAAAATACGCAAGTCTTAAAACTTTTTATCAGAAAAGTGACAAGACAGTGTCTCACACTTAAGAAGAAATATTTCATTAACATATGACACTTCGGAATCCAGAAGGGTTGCCCAACTGAGAATACTATTTATACATTTCTGACCCACAAAACATTACAAGCCTAAAATAATAGAATATTGCTAGTTGGTATTTTTTGTGTTCTTTCCAATGCGTTTGATAGTGTAGGTCATGCTATCCCCTTAGAAAAACTCAAGTTTTATGGAGTGGGTGGCCATTCACACAACTAGTTTGAAACATACTTAACACACAGAATACAAAAGTTATGCTGAATGATTCAAACGAAGTTGGAAAGGTAGAAAATTCTAGTGACTGGGGAGAAGTCACAAAGGGAGTTTAACAGATTTTAATTATGGATCCACTCCTATTCCTTGTATATGTGAATATCCTACCACTTAACATTCAACAAGCAGAATCGGTGATTTTCGCATACGATATTAGTGTTGTAATAGATACCATTAGAGCGAAACAGCAGAAGAGACTGTTAGTGATGTTTCTCAAAGAATTATTAAGTTGTTCTCTGAAGATGTGCTCTTCCTTGCGAAAACACACTACATTCAATCCTGTACAAGAAATACCAGCAATTAATGTAGAATATGAGTAGGAATCAATAAATAGAATATAATGTTCCAAATTTTTGGGAGTACGTATTGATGAAAACTTGAAATGCAAGAATAATATTACTGAGGTTCTGAAACAGTTAAGTTGAACTACTTTTGCTCTTCATATTTGTGCTAGTCTTGAAAACAAACGAATCAATCTCTTCATATATTATGCATTTTTTCACTCAATAATGTGTTATATGGGGTGTATCACAAATAATGGCATTAACACATACAGCTGAATGTGGTACCTACACGAATACCACGTATGAACACCACTTATTATCCTTACTCCTCGCTTTTGTGCAAACATTTTCTGATAAAATTATTTACAGGTTGTATCATAAACGCATACAGCTGAAAGTACACGATACTGGCAGAAAAAAGCTTCCAGCAAAAAAAGTCTACTAAACATTGGCTCTAAACTGCATTCATTAAGAGCTATGAGCACTTGTTCACCTTCGATATTGTGAAACACATCTCTTCTACTGAACAAGTAATCATAGCTCTTAAGGTATGCGTTTTACAGCTCAAGTTTACTAGACATATTTGCTTCTAGTATCGTGTACTTCCAGCTGTATGTATTTATGATACAACCTGTAAATAATTCTCTCAGGAAGTGTTTGCGTAAAAGTGAAGAGTAAGGATAATAAGTAGTGTTCATCCGTGGAATTCTTGTAGGTACCTCGCCAAGGAGTTTGCATTTTAACTGCACCATCACAATACATATATTCGCTAATGAAATTCTCGTAAATAATCCACAACAATCTGAGAAGAATAATGATGTACGTACCTACAACATTAGAGGAAAAAAATTAGCTTTATTACCCAGTTATTACCCATCATTACACATTTAATAATGGGTAAAGAATAGAGTTCAAAATGCAGCATCAAAAATATTTGATCCTTCGCCCAATAAATTAAAATGTCTGACAAATAACAAATCAGTTTTAAAGCTAACCGAAAATAATTTCTCCTGGACAACTCCTACGCCATGGACGAATTTATGTTTAAAAACTGGCAGCCTGTAAAAAAAGTACTGGTCTTTAAGTGTTGTTGCATAAGTACGATTAAAAATAATGTGTTCACTAACGTTAACACGTTATGTAACCTCACTAGCTCGATAGAAGACTCGTTCAAATGATCTATCGAATATGCAACTAACTAATCTCTAGCATCACAAAATTTCACCCTCTTCACCAGCATGTGCGGCACTGCGTCTGATGTGTGGTGAGTTACTGGGATAAACCAGTGCATTAGATACAATCCGTCCATTTGAACCAATGACAGAAATGCAACGCAACATGATTTCAAAATGGCGACCATGACTTCATAGTCACCTGTCCCCATGGCGCGTAAAGATACTTCAAGGAATAGTACAAATTCTTAACAACAAATATTAAGTCTACGTGACAACCACTGTAAGGGGAAGGGTTTGGGCGGGTAGAAAATACAGTCTCAAATAAAAATCACAAAACCTCGAAAATATTAAGCTATACTTACCAAGAACAACAGAAAAACACGGTACGACATTTCATATCAAAAACGCAAAAAAAATGTAAAATAGCGCGAATCAAATATAAATGTTATCGAAAACATCAATTGACGTGTGTATCTCAGTTGTAGATATCGATAAGAGTACAGAAAACCAAAATCTCGAAAATACTTTATATCACTTACACGTGAGATGGCACTCACTAAGGGGGACAGTGATTTACTTTAATCCACTGCTCTAGACTATGTTGTCCGCCCCCAGGTCAAGTAATTCTTATAAACCTCAGAACATTACTTGTGATTATTAATATTACTTTCCTTACCATTTACATCAAAGGATTTATTCTTCATTTGCAATTAAATATCTGCAGAACTGCATATTTTGTCATCGTCAAAATTTCAGTTTTTCTTATTTCTGTGATATTAATGTTATTATTCAGTGAATAGTATAAATCTCATTTCGTTGCAAGTTCGCTCTCGTTTCAGAAAAAATAGGTGTCGAAAGGAAGATGTATTGATAAGAAATTTCAAATCACGCAAATTGTAATCATCGTTTACTCTCCTTACTATGACAACCAAAGATAGTGTTTAAGCTCTGGCTAATTAGGAACGTAAGCTCGTTATCTTCTGTTCAGAATCATAAAAATGAAGTAAGAACTTCCATTTTATCTACATTTCTTAGACTTTGGGAAAGCGTTTGACTAAGTTGCTATAAAGCCTGACTAAGTCCTACTGAGAAACAAATCATTGATTCAATCTTTTCTTAGTATACTGAAAATGTATATCCCATTAGGGGTCCCACACACAAGTGACAGATTTCAGCTATCCGTCGCCAGACTGTGGGATCTGTCCGCAGATGGCACGTGTGTGGGTAAATCGCAGATCGCAGCGATCGATCGCTGATCGCAGGAAACTCACTCCCATTTAGCTTAATGAATCGCATGCGACGTTTGAGGATATGGCTGCTTGGCTACGACTCGTTTGTCCAATTACGTGGCAAATTGAGCTCGAAACTCTGTGTAAGTTACTGCGTCTGTACATGTGCCAACAATTTGTAGCAAATAAAAATTACCTTATGTCTTCAGTGGGTCAAAAATAATTAAATAATCCCGAAAATTTGATTTGTTTGTGATACATGATGTTGACAGATGTGAAATACGAAACAAAGTCGTATGCCGAGAGACTGCACTGCCATTTAAATGCGGCACATTCTCAGATTTCCCCTCTTTCCCCCTTCTCAGGCTCAGATAACTGTGTAGACATGAAGAATAAATATGTAAAATGTTAATGAAGTTTGTTTTATTTAGAAACTTTAAGTGTTTTTGCATAAAATATTGGGAAGCATTACTTTTCTGCAGCGCTCGTGCTACACTAAGACATACAAGGTGATCACGTAAATATAATTACATTCAAAGATATCAAAGCATATTCCGTTGTCTTTGTCCGCTTTGCTTTGTATCTCGTATGTGGGGCGAAAGTCATCGTAGATTCGAAAACATTACAAACATCAAACCAGGCGGAAACGTTAAGTTATGAGTCCACACTTATATTAATACGAATAAAAGAAGACGTTCCAAAAGTAAATTTATTTTAACGTGTCAGTCTCGCAGCACTGTCGAAAAAGATTATTCTCACGCTTTTCTTTGCACTCTGGTCTTTCCTTATACCTCTAGTATACAATCGCTCGTTGAAAATCCTTCAAAGGTGGCTTTAGCTGTAATTTGATTTCTTGAGACGTTTTTGTTTTAGGTGATGCGAGAGGTCTAAAACTAGATGTTAACATAACATAATGAAGCGCGAAACACACTCCATCAATGTAATCTGAGATGTTTGCTGTTTTTCTGAAAGTAAATACTTGGTGGCAAATTTCTAGACTGTCTTCTTATTCTTCTGCTTTTTCCTAGCGTTTATATTGTCTAGTATGGGGTCCGCTTTTTTCAGGATTTGCAAACTTAATTTTATTTCTAACCTTTTCGCTGTTTCTCCGCCTGTATATGCATTCGACACATTTACTGAACAGATCTCGTCCTCCCTCTGTCTGTCCACCTCGTCCTCTCACTTTTATCAAAAAGGGTTCAAATGGCTCTGAGCACTATGGGACTTAACATCTGAGGTCATCAGTCTCCTAGAACTTAGGACTACTTAAACCTGACTAACCTAAGGACATCACACACATCCATGCTCGAGGCAGGATTCGAACCTGCGACCACAGCAGTCGTACGATTCCGGACTGAAGCGCCTACAACCACTCGGCCACCGCCGCCGGCTCACTTTTATCTTTCTGTCTCCTTCTCCTCCCGTGATTGTCCATTTCTTCTACCCCTCTCTCTGACGATATCATCCTCCCCCTTCCCAGTTACCATATCTTCCTCCCCCTCTTTCTTTCCAACTCTGCCTCCCCTTTTTCCTTTTCCAATTGCCCACCACATCTGTACACCTTCCACCTGCCTCTTGCATCTTCCACTCCACCGCCTCTCTCCATTCATTTCCTCCTTCCCCTCACTCTGTCCATCCCCCCCTCTGCCCATTTCAACCTGTCCCCAGCCGTGCTCACTGGCACATGTAGCACCTTGCAAAACAGTTCAACAAAACAGCCTGATACTACTCCCACAACATGCCTGTTATGCAGGGCAGGCTAAACATAATGGGCTTGCAAATCATTTATTTGTTTATGATGTACAGGCCGTCATGCAAAGAGTCTCGATAAAGCAGGCTGATACTACTTCAGTACAGCTCATCTGTCATGCAAGTCCTTGTCCTTGGCCGGCCGGAGTGGCCGTGTGGTTCTAGGCGCTTCAGTCTGGAGCCGAGCGACCGCTACGGTCGCAGGTTCGAATCCTGCCTCGGGCATGGATGTGTGTGATGTCCTTAGGTTAGTTAGGTTCAATTAGTTCTAAGTTCTAGGCGACTGATGACCTCAGAAGTTAAGTCGCATAGTGCTCAGAGCCATTTCCTCGTCCTTGACATGAAGGCTGCCCTACAAAGCAAGTTCATTTGGCAGATGGATACTGTTGTCAATATATATATATGGACAAAAAACGGAAGAAAAAGGAACACCATCAGTCTTAAGTTGTATGCGGTCCATAGCTGGCCAAATTCAGAAACTTGGTACAAAGCCAGCATTTACCTACATGACCACGGGAAACTGGAACTGGCTAAAAACCAACTGAGGCTGGTCATTCTACAAGGCCCGAGACATTAATTTGCCACGCAGACTCCATCAGGTCTGGCTCACTTACCCCTCTAGCAAGCTAGGTCCTACTACCAAAACATTTCACGTTTAATAGAGGAAAACATGGTCCATTGTAGGCTGTAGTACAGACTAGATCTATTTAAATTGTGCAGTTAGCTAATTTCGACAAATTGTTATTTTCAAGCACATGTGACATATTTGATATTACATGGCGTAATTGTAAAATTATTTTTCATTTGACATTTATTTGACAAATAAAATAATTTTATAATTACGATATGTAATGTCTAACATTGCACATGTGCTCGAAAAGCTTGAAGGTCGTCGAAGTTGCAGTCTGTTACAGACCATGTTTTCTTTTATTAAGCATTTAGAGGTTGTGGAGCCCCACAAACAAAAATTTTAATTTCTCGTTTACCTTGAGTTCAGTGAGGATTCAATACATCTGTTCCCTTGTGATGCCTTCAGTATGGACAGCCTAATAACACTATAGAATGAATAGTTCATCTGTGCAACGAAGCCCTAGGTGCGAAGCAGGCTGTAGGAAAGGCACAATAGTGGGGCAGACTCGGCCAAAGCACCGCCTTGTGTTTGGTACGCACCTGTCTCCTCTTGTTGCAGTCGCGACTACCGACCATATCGGCAGCTGCTGCGATATAATAGCAGCGTGGGTCACCGCTGTGGCTGAGTCACGAGTGGGCCCAGAAGCCACGCCCGACGACGGCAAGTCCTTATGGCTGGAGCCACTGTCCTGTCACGGTCGCCAACCCTCTTGGCGGGCACAGCCTACGCACAAATGCAAGGTGCTTGGAAAACAGGTTTCATACTTTTGAAATCTATACATATTATTAAAATAAAATTCCCTAATGTGGTTTCCTTCTCTTTTTTTTATTTTAGTATTTATACAGTTGCTGACAGGGCCGCAAAATGTTGCAAATATTTCCTATCTGTATTTGAAAACTAATCTCAGGAACTACTGTAGCTATTTTGATACAATTTTCATTGGTAGGTATGTGTACATGACGCATTACTACTACGTCATATAAGTCACCTGGTCGTAGGTAGGGCTGCCCGCGTGAAGCTTACTGCAGCTGGGGCTATTGTGTAAAATATGCAACACAATTGAAGGGTCACTTCTTTGAAATCCCTTAATCGTCGAGACGTTGCTGTTTGAAGCGTCGCCGATCCAAAGGTGACCTCACCGGGCGCCAAGCTTTTGCGCTATTGCTGAGGAAGGTTATAGGCGCGTTTGAGTCAAATTTCAAAACTTCTGCGTCACAGTGGAAGACAATTAAGGGTTTTAAAAAACTGACCCTTTAATTGTGTTGGGCAGTGTAGTCAAACCTAGGTCTTCATGCATTTGACTTAAGCAGCCAATGCTGCTCCTGGGGGTGGAAAAAACATTCGTCTTCATGTGACGCAATGGGTGGTTGTGCCTCAGAGCGCGAACCCTGCAGGAAGTTGGGGACGGAGCTGGCAATTACACTGAACAGGCAACCACCGAACTATCGCTGCATGGAGGCGAGTAAGTCCGACGAGAATTCTGTTGAATTCCTTCCTAAGTATCGTAGTGCGTAGCCATAACGGCCGACTCAGTTGAGCTCTCAAAGACGAAATATTGCCCAAGTATACACATACGGCAAATAGTGATACGCAGTATCCAAACACAACATTCAATCGAAAACTTTGCGCTGCCGGTAAGTATGATATTGCAGTGCCTGTGTTTGGAAATGCAACGTTCCTTTGGACATGCATGCGTGTCCGAAGGAGTAGGCACTTCGGTGACTACTGCGGTGGATAAATACATGAAATGTATTCGCCTTTGCAAATACAGACAACCTTCAGCTGTGCAATGGAATGACGACAATGAAAACTGTAAAAATAATATTGCAACAGTCATTATTTTTATAGCTTTTTATTTAGGCTAGTAGTTTCGACTCTCATGAAACGACAAAAAGCATCCAGTCGTACATGTATACAACAGGGAACCAATATTTGCGCCTGATTTCCGTAGATGACTTCACGAGCAATGTATTCTCTTCACCACTATACGATACATATGCATGCATCTCCGAAGAAAAGTTGCATCGTTCTTCTTGCCAACACAGGCATTATAATATCGCATTTACCGGCCATTAAAAGACCAGCGACTTTCAATTAAAATATCTCCTCTGTGCGGGAATTATATTATGCAAGTTTTAGATACATGGCCGACGACATACGGCAATTTGCTCGGATAGGCGTAGCGGTTAGAGGGACCCCTCGCGTAAAGCGGGATATCCAGATTCGAGTCTCGGTCCGGCATAAAGTATCTTTGTCTTCATTCCATTACACGGCTGAAGCCTGTCTTCATTCGCTACTGCTAGTAAATTTCGTGTAATTCATTACGGCAGTAGTCATTGCAGTGCCTATTTCTTCGGACACGCATGCATTGAAAGTTGGACGTTTATACACTTGAAACATCCCCTTAGAAAATTTAGTGAATTACTGTGCTGGTAAACCCCTTATGTTATTTGATTTTCAAACAGCTGATCAGAACTGAACGTACTCAGACATTTCTCTCTTTACTTATTCTGATCAACACTAAACTGACGCACAATATTTTTAGCGCAACGCAATCTGACTTTCAATAATCCCTACAAAAGAATGGCCCTGACTAACATTAACCTATACCTTTCATGAATCACTTACCTCACAAAAATCTTCGTTACTCGAACTATTGCAATACAGCGAGCGCCAATACTGCCAGCTAAATAAAAGATTCTAACTACTGAAGGCTCTAACTACCGATAGGCATAGTTAGCAAATGAAAGATTTTGATAGAGAACAAACAATGTATTTACCTTAATAGTGTTCAAAAGTCATTTTATATATACAGGGTTATTACAAATGATTGAAGCGATTTCACAGCTCTACAATAACTTTATTATTTGAGATATTTTCACAATGCTTTGCACACACATACAAAAACTAAAAAGTTTTTTTAGGCATTCACGAATGTTCGATATGTGCCCCTTTAGTGATTCGGCAGACATCAAGCCGATAATCAAGTTCCTCCCACACTCGGCGCAGCATGTCCCCATCAATGAGTTCGAAAGCATCGTTGATGCGAGCTCGCAGTTCTGGCACGTTTCTTGGTAGAGGAGGTTTAACCACTGAATCTTTCACATAACCCCACATAAACCCACAGGAAGAAATCGCATGGGGTTAAGTCGGGAGAGCGTGGAGGCCATGGCATGAATTGCTGATCATGATCTCCACCACGACCGATCCATCGGTTTTCCAATCTCATGTTTAAGAAATGCCGAACATCATGACGGAAGTGCGGTGGAGCACCATCCTGTTGAAAGATGAAGTCGGCGCTGTCGGTCTCCAGTTGTGGCATGAGCCAATTTTCCAGCATGTCCAGATACACGTGTCCTGTAACGTTTTTTTCTCAGAAGAAAAAGGGGCCGTAAACTTTAAACCGTGAGATTGCACAAAACACATTAACTTTTGGTGAATTGCGAACTTGCTGCACGAATGCGTGAGGATTCTCTACCGCCCAGATTTGCACATTGTGTCTGTTCACTTCATCATTAAGAAAATATGTTGCTTCATCACTGAAAACAAGTTTCGCACTGAACGCATCCTCTTCCATGAGCTGTTGCAACCGCACCGAAAATTCAAAGCGTTTGACTTTGTCATCGGGTGTCAGGGCTTGTAGCAATTGTAAACGGTAAGGCTTCTGCTTTAGCCTTTTCCGTAAGATTTTCCAAACCGTCGGCTGTGATACGTTTAGCTCCCTGCTTGCTTTATTCGTCGACTTCCGCGGGCTACGCGTGAAACTTGCCCATACGCGTTCAACCGTTTCTTTGCTCGCTGCGAAATGCCAACCAGCCACAGACTGCACACAGCACAGCCAGTGATTTTCCTACAGAGCGCTACGTGGCGTTACCAATATAAAAACCTAAACAGCCCACTTACACACTTTTTTGGAAAGTTTGCTACTGATTTTGCTATTGCGTGCATACACAAACTCTGAGTCTGAGATATTATTCTCGCGAGTGAACGCAGAGTGGCACAGAGAGAAGCAGCATAGGGGGAGGTCGGAGCCTTCTTTGACGGTGCTAGGAGCGACAGCGGAGATTTTGGTAATAATAGAGGATTTTTGGTAATTTACCTTTTTTGCTGCACGTAGTTGTTACTTGCTTGCGCACAGGAGGGATTTTGTCAGATTAGTGCGTGCATTCATTGAAAGTAATGTTCATATCTTTGTTGTGACCAGAACGTGATTAATTTTAGACATTTTGGATAATTAAAGTTTTTGCTAATCACACTGTCCAAGGAAAAGAAAGGTTTGAGTAAAGTTTGTGAGTGTATGAATCTTCAATTTTCAGAACATAGTAAACTGAAAGTTTTTTATTGATTTCTTTCATTTTTTACACAGCTTAACGCTTGTTGACTAACCCACCGCCTGATCATTTAATTTCTATATAAAAAATAAGCAAAGGAGTTGTCGCATCAATTGTTGTGACCTTGCATTGCACTCTGCATGGATCGCAGTATTTCTTTTGAATTATTTCTGCACATTGCTGAGAATATTTATGCAGTTGCAGCGGCAAGACGAAGTAAGTTGTCTGCTGGGTGCAGGAGCATTGCAGTATAGTTGTTAGTCACAGTCCTATACTAGAGAGTAGATTTTTCGCGATTTTGTTCTCTATCAGAATACTGACATTTCTGATAGTAGGAGGTTTCAGAAAATGTTTGAATACTGACATGTCGGAACAAGGGTTTTTGTAATACATGTTGTACAGATACATATCAAATTTTATGATAACGACAATAAAGTTTCATTAGACTGCCTTGCAATTTTTAGAGAAAAAGTTGTTGTTGTTGTTGTTGTTGTGGTCTTCAGTCCAGAGACTGATTTGATGCAGCTCTCCATGCTACTCTATCCTGTGCAAGCTTCTTCATCTCCCAGTACCTACTGCAACCTACATCCTTCTGAATCTGCTTAGTGCATTCATCTGTTGGTCTCCCTGTACGACCTTTACCCACTGCGCTGCCCTCCAATACTAAATTGGTGATCCCTTGATGCCTCAGAACATGTCCGACCAACTGATCCCTTCTTCTAGTCAAGTTGTGCCACAAATTTCTCTTCTCCCCGATTCTAGTTAATACCTCCTCATAAGTTATGTGATCTACCCGTCTAATCTTCAGTATTCTTCTGTAGCACCACATTTCGAATGTTTCTATTCTCTTCTTGTCTAAATTATTTATCGGCCCTGTTTCACTTCCATACATGGCTACACTCCATACAAATACTTTCAGAAACGACTTCCTGACACTTAAATCTATACTCACTGTTAACAAATTTCTCTTCTTCAGAAACGCTTTCCTTGCCACTGCCAGTCTACATTTTATATCCTCTCTACTTCGACCATCACTAGTTATTTTGGTCCCCAAATAGCAAAACTCATTTACTACTTTAAGCGTCTCATTTCCTAATCTAATACCCTCAGCATCACCCGATTTAATTCGACTACATTCCATTATCCTCGTTTTGCTTTTGTTGATGTTCATCTTATCTCCTCCTTTCAAGACACTGTCCATTCCGTTCAGCTGCTCTTCCAGGTCCTTTGCAGTCTCTGACAGAATTACAATGTCATCGGCGAACCTCAAAGCTTTTACTTCTTCTCAATGGATTTTAATTCCTACTCCGAATTTTTCTTTTATTTCCTTTACTGCTTGCTCAATATACAGATTAAATAACATCAGGGAGAGGCTACAACCCTGTCTCACTCCCTTCCCAACCACTTCTTCCCTTTCATACCCCTCGACTCTTATAACTGCCATTTGGTTTCTGTACAAATTGTAAATAGCCTTTCGCTCCCTGTATTTTACCCCTGGCACCTACAGAATTTGAAAGAGAGTATTCCAGTCAACATTGTCAAAAGCTTTATCTAAGTCTACAAATGCTAGAAACGTAGGTTTTCCTTTCCTTAATCTATTTTCTAAGATAAGTCGTAGGGTCAGTATTGCTTCACGTGTTCCAATATTTCTATGGAATCCAAACTGATTTTCCCCGAGGTCGGGTTCTACCAGTTTTTCCATTCGTCTGTAAAGAATTAGTGTTAGTATTTTGCAGCTGTGACTTATTAAACTGATAGTTCGGTAATTTTTACATCTGCCATACCTGCTTTCTTTGGGATTGGAATTATTATATTCTTCTTGAAGTCTGAGGGTATTTCTCCTGCCTCAAACATCTTGCTCACAAGATGGAGGAGTGTGGTCATTGCTGGCTCTCCCAACGCTATCGGTAGTTGTAATGGAATGTCGTCTACTCCTGGGGCCAAGTTTCGGCTTAGGTCTTTCAGTGCTCTGTCAAACTCTTCACGCAGTATCATATCTCCCATTCCATCTTCATCTACATCCTCTTCCATTTCCATAATATTGTCCTCAAGTACATCACCCTTGTACACACCCTCTATATACTCCTTCCACCTTTCTGCTTTCTCTTCTTTGCTTAGAACTGTGTTTCCATCTGAGGTCTTGATATTCATACAAGTGGTTCTCTTTTCTCCAAAAGTCTTTAATTTTCCTGTATGCAGTATCTATCTTACCCCTAGTGAGATATGCCTCTACATCCTTACATTTCTCCTCTAGCCATCCCTGCTTAGCAATTTTGCACTTCCTGTCGATTTCATTTTTGAGACGTATGAATTCCTTTCTGCCTGCTTTATTTACTGCATTTTTGTATTTTCTGCTTTCATCAGTTAAATTCAAAAAATATCTCTGAGCACTATGGGACTTAACATCTGAGGTCATCAGTCCCCTAGAACTTAGAACTACTTAAACCTAACTAACCTAAGGACATCACACACATCCATGCCCGAGGCAGGATTCGAACCTGCGACCGTTGCGGTCACGCGGTTCCAGACTGAAGCGCCTAGAACCGCTCGGCCACAACGACCGGCAATTAAATTCAATATATCTTCTGTTACCCAAGGATTTCTACTAGCCCTCGTCTTTTTACCTAATTGTCCTCTGCTGCCTTCACTATTTCATCTCTCAAAGCTACCCATTCTTCTTCTACTGTATTTCTTTTCCCCATTCCTGTCAATCGTTCCCTAATTTTCTCCCTGAAACTCTCTACTACCACTGGTTTAGTCAGTTTATCCAAATCCCATCTTCTTAAATTTCCACCTTTTTGCAGTTTATTCAGTTTTAATCTACAATTCATAACCAATAGATTGTGGTCAGAGTCCACATCTGCCCCTGGAAATGTCTTACAAATTAAAACCTGGTCCCTAAATCTCTGTCTTGAGAAAAAGTATAGGTAACGATAATATCGTAAGAGATAGAGCTGTACCTATTTCCGGACATCTTTCAGCAGGTTAATAATATTTACAATTTTTTGATAAAAAAACTATCATCATAGGAAACAAAAAACCAATAAAGACAAGAGACAAGCAAGACAGTACACATTTCTTCAGTGCTTAGGTCCCAGCATTTTTTCTCTCTAATCTTGCTACAGTTTTACATGGCGTGCATTTCTTTCTGCGAAAGTGCCTCATCAAAGTTCAACATATCAAAATGTCGTTGTCTAATACTGAAAGAGCTGTTAATACGAATAGTACCCAAGCCTGGTGTGATCTGATGATGTGTATTTTGTCACTGTCTGCTAGATAGCACGAAATAACCCTTTCTAATTTTGCAGCAATTGTAACACACTCCAAACAAGCGAGACTGTTTTGGCACACATGGTCACGTTTATCTATCTCATTTACAAAAATAACACGACAGGATACAATTCACGCAGTACCAAAAACAAAATCCTGGTAGGCCTTCTACAAGCAAAAAGTTTTATGTTAGGAAATAGTTTCACATTTCATTCATATGTTCCAGTTTCTCAAACATGAGATCGAAAAGTGGTAGTATTAGTACGAAATTCTAATACAAATTTGGAATCGTCATATTCTTCATATAATTTGTGTGGCGTCCCCGTTTCTTTTCCTTCCTCGTTCTAACAAAGAATCTTGTCATCACTAATTCTGTAACTATACCTGTCATTGTCGAAACTTATTCTCCCGTTAACTTCACTAACCGTGCCAGAATCACCGGTTGAGTTATCCCGTGTTTATTCTTCAGTTAGACGTTATTACGTGTTTGTATAACGCGTTTTCCGCGTTATTCCGAGAATAATCTTAAGCGGTTGCTAACCTGGGACTGTAAAACTGACCTTGGTAGTGTAGCGATCTAGTAAAAATTTTCTGTCAAAGTTTCATTTTCTTGGATACATCGAGAAGGCAGTATGTAATCTTTCTTACCTATTAGTCCTGTTAGCCGTTTTTTTCCACTCTGGTAGTCCGAATCTAAGGATTTCGCTAATGATTATAATAAGGCTTAGCATTCGCACACCCAGTCAACCACATAAAGAAACAGCGATTGGCATTCACCCGTTCGGGTTTATTCGGCGCAGCTCTTATAGCAGTCCACGTTCGTCTGCGGGTACGTTCTTTGTTTCTAGATGCGACGAGGATTCCGCTGGCAGAGACATTAGGTGCACATTGCACGCATTCGAAAACCAACTTACGAACCGTTCAGAAATCAACTTAGAATGTGTTAAAAAATGTTCAAAGACCAACAGGGATGCTTTTCAAAATTATGTGAATAATCGACGGACCAACTTTCGCTGGATGCCAGGCGTTTTGTGAAACAAAGTTTTTTCTTCAACTATATGAATTTGGCGCCTCCTGAAATTGCCGTCCGGGCCAAATATCCAGGCTTGCCCCCCCCCCCCCCCCTCCTAGATCCGGTCCTGGCCGGAGGAAGGCAATGACATACCGAGAGGACCGTGCCTTGTAATGCACTGCGGTGTTCAGACCAACCACCTAGTTATGGACAACTTTACATTCCTTCACTTTCGCTTGGATTGCGGAAACTGGTGTGCGTGTGGGAAAGGCCTGCTGGTGACTCACGCGTTGTCCCGTGGGGCCACAGCCGTGTTGACTCCGAGAGCAGCAGCTGCCAGCACAGCTGGTGGTGGGCGAACAGGCCACGCTCCCGCCTACCTGCTCAGCTGGCCTTTTGCGACGCGTAAAACGCCCAGCTCTTTAAAAGTCCACCCAGCTGCAAGTATTATCTCGGTCAGCGCACAACTCTCTGCAACTGCTGTGCAGAAATCGGACCAAATGAGACGAGAAACGTACCGAAGAGCATGAGCTCTTCGTTGTCATGAGAACGAAGTCTGTCGCTATGACATTCTTATTTTAAAAAATTTGGATTTCTGGATGCGCAAAATCAGAGTAAAAAATATGAAGCTTTCAACAATAACCTCCATCGTCTCCAGCAGGAGCAACTGAGCGTCGTGGATGCAATTTTTGCGCAAAAGCGGTTTGTGACTGGCTGGCGTACGACAACATTACGTCATGCTGCCAGACATTATATCGATGTAGGTATGTGCTGCTGGTGCTACTACTCTCGTAGGTGAACATCTCTGTTTCTTCTCAGTGTGAAGAGCTCGTTTTCACGCACCACTAAAATTATATCCGCTATCCTTGTTGAAGTTGTTCTCGCTCATTCTCAATCCTAGTGCCTGTATTAATACTGTAGCATCGCAATATGTAGAAGCGTGATATAATATTTCAGTTTCTTCAAACATTATTTTGTTTTTATTTGTGTGACTGTGCTCAGCAACTGCTGATTTCTCAGATTCTCTATTTATAATGTGCCTCTGAAATCTGAAACGACAGGAATGCTCTCACACTCACAAGGAGTCATACATTCCAGGGACCCTGAATCCCAGACTATCCATAACCGGGTGCAGCACCACCTGTAAATTTGTTAGAAGGTGGGAAAATAGGCTTTTTCCTGGTATTCCCAGGACGAGTTTTTCGATGTCTCCATTCCAATGTTCTGAATTACTCTTCAGTGACATGAGCATTGTGAGGCTTTGCGTTATAGTACTGCAGTGTGACTTGAGGTTGTTAATCGTGAAATGCACGTCACAGCTTCAAAAGTATGTGGATATAGAGGATGGCATCTGTGGCCTCTCCAGATTCAAGATTACCCCGACTGAGGTTCGAATCCTCCCTCGGGCATGGGTGTGTGTATCGTCATTAGCGTAAGTTAGTTTAAGTTAGATTAAGTAGTGTGTAAGCTTAGGGACAGATAACTTCAGCTGTTTAGTCCCATAAGACATCACCACAAATTTCCAAATTTTTTTCTAGATTCAAGAAAACAAACGAAAATGCAAACTTCTGCGTCTCAGAAGAAGCTGCTATACACTTTCACAACTGATGGTATTGTCCTTGCTTTATTTTCTCATAGAGAATCCAAATTGTGTCATTCCATACTTTGTTGTTCACTTTCAGGCTCATAAGGATGGTACTAGCTTTCATATCTCATCGCTACACTCGTCAAAAAGTCGTCTCCGTTTCGATTTTTCAAGAAGACTTCTGAGGTCTTTTCTAATTAATCGTTAGATCCAGTGGGCTCAAAATTTTTGGTAACCCAAGTTTCGAAATATTTCTTGCACTACAGAATGCCTTTTTTTAGTGTGTTGCATTTACGTACGCTTCGCAATTGCTAAGCATGTATGGGAATTGGATGTACGTCCTAATCTCCTTCTTGCCCCTCTCTCTGTCCACCTCGTCCTTCCCCTCTCTCTTTCCATCTCCTGCTCCCCCCTCTCTATATCCATTTATCCCCATCTCTCCACCACCGCTTCCGCCGTCTCTTTGACCTTGAGCCTTATTTATTGATATTTCGAAAGAAACGTTACTGGAACTGAAGTCGCTTAAAATTAAAGGGTAAATCAATGAGATCGTTGGTATACGGGCTGTGGAAGATACCTCTTCAACTTCTGGTTGTATGAGAATAGTAGCTTCAACGGCAATACTTCGCATACTTTTAGTCTCCGAAAGCGTGAAGTTACTAATGTTGGACCGTTCAGGTTCCATACTAGTATTCTGATCATAAACGATAAGCCATAAATACAACTTTCCTGTTATCAATTAAACGCGACTGCGAGAAAGAAAACAATGCAGCACATTGCTGTGTATACGCTTTTTATTTAAAATTATATACAGGGTGATCAAAAAGTCAGTATAAATTTGAAAACTTAATAAACCACGGAATAATGTAGATAGAGAGGTAAAAATTGACACACATGCTTGTAATGACATGGCGTTTTATTAGAACAAAAAAAAAAGTTCACAAAATGTCCGACAGATGGCGCTGGACAGCAAAACTGCTACCGTTTCGGGTGGGAGGTACGGCGATATGTTACAGAATCGCACCATCCCCAGCCTGGCTGATAAACACCTGCCGGAACGTACGATGTTAATGCAGGATGGCGCTCCACCCCATATTACTAGACGCGTGAAAGATCTCTTGCGCGCGTCGTTTGGTGATGATCGTGTGCTCAGCCGCCACTTTAGTCATGCTTGGCCTCCCAGGTCCCCAGACCTCAGTCCGTGCGATTATTGGCTTTGGGGTTACCTGAATTCGCAAGTGTATCGTGATCGGTCGACATCTCTAGGGATGCTGAAAGACAACATCCGACGCCAATGCCTCACCGTAACTCCGGACATGCTTTACAGTGCTGTTCACAACATTATTCCTCGACTACAGCTATTGGTGACGAATGATGGTGGACATATTGAGCATTTCCTGTAAAGAACATCATCTTTGCTTTGTCTTACTATGTTATGCTAATTATTGCTATTCTGATCAGATGAAGCGCCATCTGTCGGACAATTTTTGAACGTTTGTATTTTTTTGTTTCTAATAAAACCCCATGTCATTCTAAGCATGTGTGTCAATTTGTACCTCTCTATCTACATTATTCCGTGATTTATTGCGTTTTCAAACTTATACTGACTTTTTGATCACCCGGTATAAGCAGAAAGGATATACATGATCCAGTCACAGTAATGTGACCATCGCCTGTATTCGAAGTCAACGTGCAATAACCACTCACAGACGGGGCAGGTGGCAGCACTGGCAGTGGAGGGTATATGAAGCGCGTTGCGGGGACGCGGAAACACTGCAGTCGTCTTTACACAGACACGGAGCAATTTATCTGACGTCCAAAAGTTGATGATCATTGCCCTTCGACCCAAGGCTGCAAGCGTTTCCGAGTGGTTAAGTTCACGTGCCGCCGTGTTTAAAGTATACCGTGCACGGCAAAATGAAGCAATCCAAAACTGGCGCCGAGGCAACGGTGGTGCACCATGTGTCATAGACGACAGCGGTGAAGGGCGATTGCGGAGATTTGTACAAGCGAACAGGTGTTCAACTGTTGAACTGACTGCCTAGATGAACCAGGGGGCTACCGACGGCGTCTCCTCAACGACCGTTCAGCGAACGTTGCTGCGTGTGGACCTCCGGAGCAGGCACCTGGTCCATGCACCAGTGCTGACTGCTGTTCACCGGCGACGAAGGCTACACTTTACAGGTGGCCTTTTCGGATCAATCACGTTTTATGCTCCATCGGGCAGATGACCGCTGGCATGTAAGACGTAAAATGTCTGAAGGCAGATACCCTTCAACAGTCGTTGGAGCATTATGATGGCCTGGGGAATGTTTTCGTGGCGTTCTCAGGATGGTCTCGTCATTCTGGAAGGCACAATTAATCAATACAAGTATATCTCTATCCTTGGGGACCATGTCCACTCCTGCATGCATTTTATATCTTATCGGTGCGATGGCGTCTACCAGCAGGACAGTGAACATGTCACACAGCTCACAGTGCACTTTCGTGATTCGAAGAGCAACGCGATGAGTTTACCGCACTCCCCTGGTCACCTAACTCACGGGATTTAAGCCCAATGGAGAAATTGTAAGACCACGCGAGAGAAAATTTTTTTAAAGGTTTAAATGTCTTTATATCTTAGTTAGACTGCGGGAAAGAAAACGAAACTGCACATATTCACTCCACAACTCAGCGCTGCATTTTTTTCTCGTGGTCAGTTTTAATAGGAACAGTGTACGTTGTTGTTTTAAAAAATATATATCATATGTCCGTCCACATGTTTATTAGAGTATCGAGTAACACTTTGAAGTAAATCGGCCAATAACTTTTCGAGATTTTTGGTAACAAATTGATGTTCTTATACCAGATGTAGAAATATGAGACCGAAATTTGGTTGCAATAATCACACGTCTGTTGTTTGAAACTGCTAATATTTTATTCAAAATAATCTCCATTACTATTAATACATTCACCCACCTCTCCGGCAGGATATGAATACCGCACCAAAAAAACAGTTCTTCTTTTGAGGCGAACAAGTCACCGATCCATTTTTGTGCATTTTCATACGAATTGAAGCCTTGTTCAGCGACAGCGTGTCCCAGTGGTGCAAATAGATGATAATCTGATGGAGCGAAGTCTGCAGAATAAGCTGCATGCTCTAGTATTTCCCAACTGAGCGCCTCGATCGTTTCCCTGACCTGTTTTGCTGTGTGTGATGGAGCGTTATCATGGAGCAATATGGCTGTATTGCCTTTTTCCATATTCCGATAGTTTTTCACGTAATGCTCGATTTAAATCGATCATTTGCTGTTGGCAGCGATCAGTGTTAACGGTTTCACCTGGTTATAGCAGCTCATAATTGAAGATACCCTTCTGATCCCACCGAACACAGTATATGTCTTCCTTCCAAAGCGATTTGGTCTTGCAGTGGATGTCGACGGTTTGCCTGGATTCACCCATGATTTACGACGCTTAGGATTCTCAGAATAGTTCCATTTCTCATCGCCTGTCACCATTTGATGGAGAAACGACTTTCTTTTGTATCTGGAGAGCAGCATTTCACAAGTGGTCCTTCGATTTTTTTGCTGTCTTTCATTAATTTCATGCAGAATCCATTTTCCCACTTTCTGCACCTTTCCCATAGCTTTCAACCGAAGAGAAGCGGCTTCCTGCGTCACATTCAATTGTTCCACGAGTTCCTGTTGAGTTTGAGGATCATCATCATCCAATAAGGACTGCAATTCATTGTCTTCGAACTTTTTCGGTGGTTTCCCACGCTCGTAGTTTCCCACCTCAAAATCACCACTTTTGAATTTTTTGAACAACTCCAAACACTGTATTTTCCCAAGAGCATGTTCGCCGAAAGTTTCGACAAGCACTCGATGCAATTCTGCAGCAGTTCTCTTCAAATAATAACGGAAAACCAATGCTGTCGGCAAATCTTACTTCGTAGGCACAAAACTCGACATATTTAAGGGTTTGAAACAGGTATCGATATATTTAACTTGGGTTACTGTGTGTTGACATTCGTCGTAAGCTGTCGCAGGAAGCAGCTAGCGCTGCAGACGGGGTCTCAGGGGCCCCACACTGACGGCTAGCACCATCTATAGGGAAATTCCAGTTTCATACCTCTACACCTGGTATCGTAGTAGAGATTAAAGGTTAACAGGGAAATTTTTTGAACCCGTATGTTTTCTGTTCTTTCTATTATTCCTCTTGTTAGGAGTCGAAATGTCACTTTAAATACAACTTTTTGATTTCAAAATGACACAGCCTAAAGCCCAAAATGAATGTATTCAAATTGGTTCGGGCTTTGAAATCGTACGAACTTATAAGAGTTTTTCTGTTCTACAAGACAAACAGCTTTGAAGTACTTCACAACTGAGGAATAATGTCTACAAATGTTACTAAAATGTTTTAACCGTGCGAGGGCATGAGGTTGCAACTGCGCTAGCAGCGGTGGTCTGGTGAGTACAACCGGAGTGATAGTGCGTTTGCCGCCCCCTCTGCAGTTACGTCACGCCACGTCGCGTCGTGTCGCACTCTGCGACCGTCAGACACAGCGACGCGACGACGGCCACGCCCTCCGCCTGTGACATAGGCAGCCAGCAGTACGCGCCGCATCGCCGGGTAGCGGCTTTGCAGCTTCAGGCGAACTGTTTCTACACCGCATTATAATGTTTGGGCAGAAGGTTGAAATTCAACGGGAAAAAGAGAAATGAGTATGCGCTGAAATGGAATACCGAACATTCAGGAGAGGATAAGTTCAAACGGAAATTCTCTGAGGCAGAGACAAGGACTGTTCTTCGTAACCCCACCCTTGTAACTGAATATCGCGACGTGCTAAGAAGGACACTCAACTAATTGGGAACAAAAAGAAATTTCCATTCACACGAGAGTCATAAAGGATCGAAAGGTTCAAGTTATAAAACAGAAAAATAAACTGAAAAAAAAAGTTGTCGTCAGTGAGTGTACTGAACCGGGCACCGAGAAACGACGGAGAGGCTTTGTCCTGCCACAGCCCTCAGTGGTTCACAACCCCCCAACAGGCCACAGCAGTCCACCCACCTCACCTTAGCCCCACACTGAACCCCGGGTTATTGTGCGGTTCGGCCTCCAATAGTCGCCACCCTCCCCCCCCCCCCCCCCCGGGAAAGCCTCATACCAGACGAATATAACCCTAATGTTTGGGTGGGTGTACGCATACGTGGAGACAGTGATTGCGCAGCAATCGCCGACATAGTCTAACTGAAGCGGAATAAGGGGAATCAATCTGCATTCTCCGAGGCAGATGGAAAACTGCCTTAAAAACCATCCCCAGGCTGGCCGGCACACCGGACCACTGTAATAAGAACAGTAATAGGACAATCCAAATGCCACACACCCCTAACGAAATGAAAGTGAATGGTACCTTAATTTAAAAAAAAAGGCAACTGTTTCGGCACACTGAGATCATTACCTGATGCACCTAAATTAATAACAACGTTAGTGCTGTACTACGAAAGAGAATAAGCAAAGGCGCTGCTCAGTCAAGACGTGTTTAGATTCAAGAGAAGCAGAAACAAAAGAGAAACAATACTCTGTCATACTATAACCATGGAAGACAGAAACAGAAAAGAACATATGAAGGATTCGTTGTATGGAAAGATCAGTTGATTTTTAGAACAGTATGGTTAATTTCAGAGGCACAAAAACCCTTTGGACTATGTGTACAGCAGGGGTCTTTTTGAGGTATGGATGGTGTTATTGTAACGTATCATTGACCTAACACTGTCATTTACTATTCAAGTCAAACTCAGTTAGATAGTTGGGAAACGCTTTTCTCGACGTCGAGATAATGTAAACAGCAGTGTGCATGCTCATGCCATCTTGCGGTCGGTAGTAGGACCAGGAAGATCTAATTGATAACAGCGAAAACGTGAGAACTATCCGAGACCTGGAAGCTCAGTTGTACTTTTAGTTCTTATCATAAATAAAACGAATCTGTGTGGGTGAAAATACAAGCATGTCAGTCGTAGTTCTGTAAGCGTTTGAACTTCTTAGGAGTATGATCAAAATGTGTAAAAATAAATATTAAGCTTTGCGTTAAAAACCTGTAGGCAGAAGCCAAATGAGGAACAGTCATTAATAAAACATGATAATCTGGGATAGATAACTTAACATTGCCAAACCCTTTGCTTTCTGTTTTAACTTTCCGCATTTTTCCGCCATTTTACACTTTAAGTCACCGTTTTATCGCCTGTTTTTCTTGTTTCTTTTCTTCTTCCGTTTTTAAAAATGTCTGTAGGCTGTAGAGCAGCGTACTAAGCTGCTGCCAGCCCGCTCCCTTCGTGGGGAATTGAAAATCAATAAAGGAAAAAAAGAAAAGATAGATAACTACAGACATATTAGTGTGATGGCGTATGATAGTAAGACTGAGGAGACTGAAATTATCAGGAACTTTACTATCCAAGGCATATACGCTCCTGAAGGAAGAAAGTAACATGTAAGTGGTTAATTCTGTGAACAGATACAACGAACGATTGATAAAATCAGCTTATTGTTTGAGGAGATCTCATTGCACAGGTAGGAGGTACTCCAATAAAAGACATGGTCTATAAATAATGCCAATGAACTCAGACAATTTTTCTGTATGAGCCATTTAATAACAACAAACACCATATTTAATAAAAGAAAATAACAAATAGACATGGAGTTTTAAAAAAATGGCTCTGAGCACTATGCCACTTAACTTCTGAGGTCATCAGTCGCCCAGGACTTAGAACTAATTAAACCTAACTAACCTAAGGACATCACACACATCCATGCCCGAGGCAGTATTCGAACCTGCGACCGTAGCGGTCGCTCGGTTCCAGACTGGAGCGCCTAGAACCGCACGGGAAGCACAGAAACCATACACGCCAGAAAACCTGTCAAAAATTGTAGTTGTGATGATCAACATTAGCAAAAACGCTGAGCTAAGCGAGGTCATAAGAATTTTGACACATGTTGATGTAAATATTGCGCGTTTTCTCCTGCTTCATCTATTAAGTAGTACATTCTTCCGTCCCTGCCAGAAAAAATGCAGTTTCCACTTTGTCAGAATAGCCGCAGTTGTCTCCGCTTGATATCAGCCAAGTCCTGCTAAACATGGGAACCTGCACGACGGTTCCTGTCCTGATCCAGATCCTAACATCAAATTTAGTTTCCTACTGGTAGGGTGGAATTAACCCCAGCCTTTTTGCTCAGCAACAGCTGACATAGTTAATGTTAGACTTAGAACTATAGCACAAGACGGGAGCTGAACAAAACTACTCAACCTTCAATTAAACAGATACATCGTCATTTTTAAAGCACAGACAAATGAACTACACCGATTATATAGTTTAGATGAACTGAATTAGGTAAAAAAAAGAGTACTTAATGCACAGAAACAGAATACCAGAATAAATCCAGTAAATATTGCTCCAATGATTGGACAATTGAAATCACATGCGAGTAAATGCTTTGGGTAATGAAGCGAGTGTGGGAGAGATATAGTTAAGTAATGATACAAAATCAGTACAACGTTTGGGGTCGCTCAGTGGCGGCAAGGGTGATCTCGTGGATGGGCGACGGCAGTACATTTGCACTGGCATCATCGAATCAGACAACGAGTTGTCGTGTATCACAAGGTAGCACTCCCAAAAATCAATAAAAATTCTTGGTGAAACTTGGCGGTTATGCAGAGGGGGCAAAATAGTGCAATACGTATTTTTCTGTTTGTGTTCAGTTTCACTCTGAATGTAAAAATATTCTCCGAAAGGTAATTTGTCATTTTAAAAATGGTTCAAATGGTTCTAAGCACTATGGACTATGGGACTTAACATCTGAGGTCATCAGTCCCCTAGAACTTAGAAGTACTTAAACCTAAACTAACCTAAGGACAGCCGGCAGGAGTGGCCGAGCGGTTCTAGGCGCTACAGTCTGGAACCGCCCGACCGCTACGGTCGCAGGTTCGAATCCTGCCTCGGGCATGGATGTGTGTGATGTCCTTAGGTTAGTTAGGTTTAAGTAGTTCTAGGTTCTAGGGGACTGATGACCTCAGATGTTAAGTCCCATAGTGCTCAGAGCCATTTGAACCATAACCTGAGGACATCAAACACATCCATGCCCGAGGCAGGATTCGAACCTGCGACCGTAGCAGTCGCGTGGTTCCAGACTGAAGCGATTTTGGCATTTTAGGTTTAGAGGGACTATCTTCGAAACGATGCTATACAAAAAATGCTTTTCATATAAAAATTGATAAGTTATTGGTATTCTAGAAAACTATATTATCAACTTTTCTAATAATCTGTAATTTTTCAAAATACCCGACTACCATTACATAATTCCGAAAATGAAAACTTCTGTGACAAGAAAAACTAAAAAAGCCACGTAAGTTCCTGTGTAATAAAGCTGGTTTCTGAAATACCATTTCTGGAAAATAAGCTGTGCGCAGTCCGCCATCGGAATATTTCCAACGTACCTAATTAAAATATCTAAACATTCAACACTATTCTAATTATTTATTTTACTTATGTCTGTTTTGTTTTAAACTGTTATTTTACGTTTTCAATGCATGACTGTTTTTTAGTTATCGTTTCATAGACGTGTATTTCCTTAACTGGAAATTATAAGTAGCTCATGATTTTGATACAAAATAATTACAGTAATGATAATCTGTAAGGAAATGCTTAAAACATAACTTTTTTTGCACAATCAATATAAAATGAACGAATTTTTTCGCTTAATATACACGACGAACAACCTAATACAAAACAAAATTCAGCAGGATTTCAAATTTTCACGAGTGATCCTCTAAATATTTGTAGCGGCCATATTTCAGCACATTGGTAAGCCTTGGTGAAGAGAACTGATTATGTACTAGCGACTGCAGCTTGATTGTATTATTTCTCAAGTGGAGATTGACATCGTAATTATTCAACAGAGCTATATCTGAAAATCTTCTCATAAATTCTTCGAACATCAAAATACGTCGCACAGCTGTACCTGTGACGTCGAGCCCTTTGGGATCATCGGATGAACAAGTTCCTTGTCATCAGGGACGATGCGCTAAAGGGATCTTTCACTTTGACCACTGCAGGAACCTAACAGTAATGGAAGTATTTCTCCTTCACTGGGAAAGAAACCATTTTTCAAATATCTTTTGACGTGGTCAGAAATCTATTTACAAAATTTCCATGCTCTCACAAGGACATGTGGGGCTTCAAAAAGAGATCGAATTCTCGGTCCAAACTCACCACTAGTTTCTTTTTAGAACTATGAAAAGGCGTGTGGTTAGTGTAAAAAAAGTTTTGAGCGTCGTACCCGAGGACAAGAAACTTCTGGTGACTCCAAAGGGCTCGCTGGCGCAAGTCCAGCCTCGGAACGTATATGGATCTCGATGTTGGAAGAACTTTGTGAGAAGGTTGTCAGATCTAGTTCTGTTGAATGACTATGATGTCAACCTCCACTTGAGAAACAATAAAATCAATCTGCAGCCGCTAGTACATAATCAATTCTCTTCGCAAAGATTTACCAAAGTACTGAAATATGCCTGATAGAAATCAGAATATTTAAAGGATCATCCATAACAATTTGAAATCCTGCTGAATTTTGTTTGATATTAGCTTCTCCGTCATGTATATTAAGTGGAGAAATTTCGTTAATTGTACATGTATGGTGTAAAAAAAGTTATGTCTTAAGCATTTCTTTATAGGTTGGTTATCATTATTGTAATTATTTTCTATCATAATAAAAAGTTAATTACTATTTTAAACTAACGGAATACACGTATAATAAACGGTAAAACAAAACAAAAAATCCATGAATGTAAAACGTAAAATAATAATCTAAAATGTAGAACAAATATAAATAAAATAATTATAATTAAATTAATGTTTCGTTATTTTAACTAGGTATGTTGAAAATACTCCGATAGCTCCTTGGTACATCTTATTTTCCAAAAATGGTATTTCAGAAACCAGCTCTATTACACAGCGATGTACGTGGCTTGCCAGCTTCTTTAATTTATGTTGTAACAAAAGTTTTTATTTTTCAGAATTGTTTAATGGTAATGGGATATTTTGCAAAATTTCAAATTATTACAGAAGTTGATTATACAGTTTAAAGAACATTAACTACGTATCAACATTTATATGAAAAGCATTTTTTTGTATAGCATTGTTTCGAAGATATTCCCTCTAAACCTAAAATGCCTAATTACCTTTCGGTTGTGTTTTTTCCCGTTCAGAGTGAAACTGGCACAAACAAAACAAACTATTTCACTATTTTATCCCTTCTGCACACCCACCAAGTTTCATCAATGTTGTTCATTGACACTCGCGAAGTGAGTAGAGAAAGTGTGTGTGCTCAGACATCCAAATTCTTCTACACGTGTTAGTAGCTGTAGCCTCCCAGCATGTAACGTCGGAGATGATACAACGTTTTTTAAAATTGGGATACGTACTTGCTTATGTAATCTGCGGACTGCAGCTTGTTCCAATATAAAGTCGCAATTGCAGTTCTGAAAGCAAAAGGGTATTTCTCGTTAACCACAGATCTTAACTTCACTGCTCACTACATTACTGAACAGCTAATTCACTTTATTTATTTTCGGAGACAATTATTATTGACACAGTATCCTAGCAACTGATCTTTCAGAGTATTTAATTTTTAAAGTATTTCGTTTCATTCCAGGTACGAAATGCGACATACACGGCTTTTGTGCTCACCCTCGCCAAGCACCCACGTTTCCCAACGCTCTACTGGACCATTTTGATCCCGGCGGCTACTTTCACAACGCCAAGGAAAATAAAACATTCTGATCTTCGCGAGACGACTGGCAGTCTACTCGCATAGCCGCAACCGCCGCCTCTGCACAAGACGAGCCAACTGTGCGCCTACGCGTCAGGAACAGGCAGCCAGCAGTGCAGCTAGGTTGTATTGGCAACCGGACCCCGGGGGCGGACTGGACCATTACTCACACACGAACGCGGGCTTATTAGCGAAGTTCAGCATGTCTTCCTCTGTTTTTTGCTCGAGTATCATTTCGTTTTTGGAAACCCAGAATCTACTATGTAGGAATCAACATGGATTCCGGAAACACCGATCGTGTGAGAGCCATCTCGCTTTATTTTTCATGAGACCCAGAAAATATTAGATACAGGCTCCCAGGTAGATGATATTTTTCTTGACTTCCGGAAGGCTTTCGATACAGTTCCGCACTGTCGCCTGATAAGCAAAGTAAAAGCCTACGGAATATCAGACCAGCTGTGTGGCTGGATTGAAGAGTTTTTAGCAAACAGAACACAGCATGTTGTTATCAATGGAGAGACGTCTACAGACGTTAAAGTAACCTCTGGCGTGCCACAGGGGAGTGTTATGGGACCATTGCTTTTCACAATATATATAAATGACCTAGTAGATAGTGTCGGAAGTTCCATGCGGTTTTTCGCGGATGATGCTGTAGTATACAGAGAAGTTGCAGCATTAGAAAATTGTAGCGAAATGCAGGAAGATCTGCAGCGGATAGGCACTTGGTGCAGGGAGTGGCAACTGACGCTTAACATAGACAAATGTAATGTATTGCGAATACATAGAAAGAAGGATCCTTTATTGTATGATTATATGATAGCGGAACAAACACTGGTAGCAGTTACTTCTGTAAAATATCTGGGAGTATGCGTGCGGAACGATTTGAAGTGGAATGATCATATAAAATTAATTGTTGGTAAGGCGGGTACCAGGTTGAGATTCATTGGGAGAGTCCTTAGAAAATGTAGTCCATTAGCAAAGGAGGTGGCTTACAAAACACTCGTTCGACCTATACTTGAGTATTGCCCATCAGTGTGGGATCCGTACCAGATCGGGTTGGCGGAGGAGATAGAGAAGATCCAAAGAAGAGCGGCGCGTTTCGTCACAGGGTTATTTGGTAACCGTGATAGCGTTACGGAGATGTTTAACAAACTCAAGTGGCAGACTCTGCAAGAGAGGCGCTCTGCATCGCGGTGTAGCTTGCTCGCCAGGTTTCGAGAGGGTGCGTTTCTGGATGAGGTATCGAATATATTGCTTCCCCGTAGTTATACCTCCCGAGGAGATCACGAATGTAAAATTAGAGAGATTCGGGCGCGCACGGAGGCTTTCCGGCAGTCGTTCTTTCCACGAACCATACGCGACTGGAACAGGAAAGGGAGGTAATGACAGTGGCACGTAAAGTGCCCTCCGCCACACATCGTTGGGTGGCTTGCGGAGTATAAAGGTAGATGTAGATGTAGATAACAACATTTCAGGTATTGAGATCTTCAATCCATATTTACATCTTTTCCCCAATTTTTCACAATAACATGATAGTGACTGGTCAGAATATAGCACTCGCTATTTTCTCTTTAGCCGTCACGGCCTTGAAAACGAAGATCCGTTTGAAGCAATTCTCTGTGCAAATCTGTCCTGTGCAAACCCCTTTATCTCTGCATATCTACCTGAATCTCTTTCTGTGTTCAAGCTTTCGCCTTCCTGTAAAATGTTTACGCAGCACACTCCTCTCCATAACCAAACTAACTGTTCACTGAGGCCTCTTGTAGTATCCTATCAAACGATTCCATCTTGTGCTACAAATTTATTTTCTCCCCGATTCCATTCAGTAATTGTTCGTTGATTATTCCAACTACCCATTTAATCTTCAGCATTCTTCTGTAGCACCACATTACAGAACTTTCTATTCTATTCTTTTCCAGATTGCTTGTCGCCCACTTTTCACTCCCGTAAAAGGCTACATTCCAGATGAATACTTTAAAAAGAGACTTCCTGACAATTCAATTCATATTAGATGTTAAAATACTTCGTTTTCAAATAGTGTTTTTTGCATTTACTAATCTGATCTCTGCTTCCGTTATTGTTAGCTGTTTTGTTGCTCAAATAGTAAAAGTCATCTACTTTTAGTGGTTCATTTCCTAATACAATACTACAAGCTCTGACTTAATTTTAGTATACTCCATTGCCATTGTTTTATTTTTGTTGTTGTTCTCTTATAATCTCTTTTATGCAGTAATCTATTGCCTTGAATTGATCATTCTGACCCATTGGCGTCTCTCACGGAATTACAATGCCATCGCCCAGCGTTACAGTTTTACTTCCTCTTCCTGAACTTAAGTTCCTTTTTGAAGTTTCTCTTTTCTTTCCCTCACTGCCTGTTCAAGATACAAATTGAATGACATGTGAGTTAGGATACAACCCTTTCTCATTCCCTTCTCATGTCATTCGTTTCATCTAACTGCTGTCAGGTTTCTATACAAGTTATAGATAAACTTCCCCTTTCTGTATTTTATTGCTGCTGCCCTTCAACAGTGACGGAAGCTTTCTCTGGAAACAAAAATGTTGTAAGTGTAGGTTTGGCTGTCTCCAATCATCTACTAAAATAAGTCATAGGGTCAGTATCGCCTTATTTGTTCGTATATTTCTCCTGAACCCAAACAGATCTTTCCCAAGGATAGCTTCTACAAGTTTTTCCGTAGCTTTGTAAATAATTCGTGTCAGAATTTTGCAATCAAGATTTATTAAACTGGTAGTTTGGTATATTCACATCTGTCAGCGTCTGAATTCTTTGTAACTGACATTATTTTATTCTTATTCAAGTCTGAGGTATTTCGCCTGCCTCATGTCTCTTGCACACCAACTGGAATAATTTTGTCGTGGTTGGCTTTCCCAAGACTCTCAATAATTCTGAGGGACTGTTGCCTAGGTACGGGGCCTTTGTTTCGGCTTAGATCTTTCTGTGCTCGTTCAAATTTTTCTAGCAGTATTATATCTCCCATCTATTTCTCTTCGGTTTCCATAATTTTTCACCAAGTTTATATCCTTTGTACAGCCTTTCTCTACATCCCTTCAAGCTTTCACCCTTCATTCTTTGCTTTGTATCGGCTTGCCATCTGATTTCTTTTTATTCATAAAGATACTTCTCATTTCTCTAGAAGTTTATTTAATTTTTTTTGTATGTGGCATAATCTTGTCCATAGTCGTGCATGCTTCTACAAAAAAAAATGGTTCAAATGGCTCTGAGCACTATGGGACTTAACATCTTAGGTCATCAGTCCCCTAGAACTTAGAACTACTTAAACCTAACTAACCTAAGGACATCACACACATCCATGCCCGAGGCAGGATTCGAACCTGCGACCGTAGCAGTCCCGCGGTTCCGGACTGCAGCGCCTAGAACCGCAAGACCACCGCGGCCGGCTATGCTTCTACATCTTTGTCCTTTAACATTCCTTGCTTTGCCATTTTGTACTTTCTTTTAGTCTTAGTTGTGTGTATTCCATATTGCCTAAATCATTTTCTGCGTTTGATGTTTCCTCCATTCATTAATTAAATTCTACATCTTGTCTGTTTTCAAAGATTTTTACTAGGTCTTTCTTTTTACCTATTTGATCCATGGTTGCCTTCACTATCTCATTTGTCAAAGCTATCCATTCATCTTTTATTCTGTCACTTACCCTGTTCCAGTCTAAAGTTGTCTAATGCTCCCTTTGAAACGCACAAGAACCTCTGGTTCTTTCAATTTAATTTGCTGTCATTTTGTAATTTCTTTACTTTTAATCTGCAGTTCATAACTCATAAATTACTGTCAGAGCCCATCTGCTCCTGTGGTTTAAAGTAGAGTTTCTAAATCTTTGTCATAACATTATTTGAAATCTTCCAGAATCTCCGGTCCCTTCCACGTTTACAACCTTCTATCACGGTTCTTAAACCAATTGTTACCAATGATTAAAATGTTCTCTGAGCAAAATTTTACCGGCCGGCTTCACCTCTCACTCCTTTCCCACAGTCTGTTTTAGTTTTCCTGCTATCGAATTCCGGTCGCACGTCGCAATTAAAAGTGCATCTCCCTTCATCATCTGAATAATTTGTTTTATATTATCATACATTCTTTCAATCTCTTCTTCATCTGCGAAGCTAGTAGATAAATTTGTAGTACAGTTGGCCGGCCGGTGTGGCAGAGCGGTTCTAGGCGCTACAGTCTCGAACCGCGCGACCGCTACGGTCGCAGGTTCGAATCCTGCCTCGGGCATGGATTTGTGTGATGTCCTTAGGTTAGTTAGGTTTAAGTAATTCTAAGTTCTAGGGGATTGATGACCTCAGAAGTTAAGTCCCATAGCGCTCAGAGCCATTTGACCCATTTGTAGTACAGTTGTGGGCCTTGACTTTGTGTTTGTATTGGCTACGATATTGCGTTCACGACGCTCTTCTTAGTGTTTACTCATATTCGTATGTTCCTATAAGTCATTAGTCCTACTCCTGCATTACACATATCAGATTTGGTTTGACATTCCTGTACTGAGCTGACAAGAAATCCTATTTTTCCTGCCAGTGCACTTCACTAATTCCCCCCATACCTAACTTCAGCCTATCCATTTGCTTTTTAAATTCTCTAAACGATCTGCCCGATTAAGGGACCTATCGTAACATTGCAAGCTCCGACCCACAGAAAGGAAGTTGTATTTCTACTGATGGTAACATCCTCCTGGGTAATCCCCTATCAGAATATTCGTTTTGGAGACTACTTTACTACCGGAATATTTGATCCAGGAGGAAACCTCACAATACAGCTGCATGTCCTAGGGGACTGTAACGCCTGTAGTTTCCCGTTGCTTTCAGACATTCGCAGTACCAACGTAGCAGGGTCATACTGGTTAATGTTACGAGGCCAGACCAGTCAGTCATATGAACTATTGCCTCTACAACAACTGAAGAGATTGCTGCCCCTTTAAGCCGCCAATCAGTAGTAATTATTTATTTGTTTTGATTATCACTTGCTATAGCCTGGCTGATTGGAAAACTAGGCATCGAACATTCATAAGTAGCCAGTTTTGGAGGGCGAACGTACTACCAAGGTACATGCGCTAATAACTAAAGTTCTGGCCGTGAGCTTACGACGCATACGCTGTACATTCTCCCACACTGTTCTATAATTCGTTCCCTTTCAAAATATTCTACTAATAATGAAAAAGTTGTAATATAGGAACACTTTTGTATGACACAGTTAATTTAGTGAACTTTACATTCAAACGTCACGTCCCTGCTTGTTCTGATCGTACTCTTACTATAATTACAGAATTACAGTCACTCATCTTCACGAGCTTATATGAGTTTACCAGTGCTGATTCCTTACAGTACGATAGCCTTTTAATTATATAAAAGTTTCCACCTTATGAAATTAATCTGTGCTTCAAAACGATTATTTTAACCACGATCGCTTTTCTCACAGGCATACACGTCCTACTCAATTGATTTCTCTGGCGTGACAGACACAGTCCTTTGCGTCAAACGATCTCCAGGCACCAATGTGTCCCTTATAGAACTAAGAGGCATCCCCTCCAGAGATGCCGCTGGGATGTAACAACGAAGCGTGGGGGTAGATTCGATCCATCAAGTACAAAATCGATATCAGTAGCCTTACACCTTCCTCAGGAACCACATTTCGGATGCTGTCTGGCTTTTAAACAGATACCTCGCCATGGTTGAATCTATGGTACGACTATATGCAGCGTTGAGAGAGGCAAGCCACCACACTGCAGCAGGGTCTGTGGTCTGTAAAGTGATATATTTTATTACGGACAAGTAGTTACCATCTCCAAATCGGTATAAACAGACTGCACAAGCCGTAGCTATCCTGTATTACCATATTAAGAAAGTTGTGAAGTCTTGATATTTACAGTGGTGACACTAAAATTGCAACACCACGAGTGCGACGTGCAACGAATATCAAACTGGTTTGAAGTGTACTGGGGTGTTGGATATTCAGACGATTAGCACTTCAGAACAACCCCAAAATAGGTACCAGGAACGCCAACTACATTTTGTCAAAGCGTTAAGTCAAGAAATCGCCTCGGTTACAGTAGGGCAAGTATCCGCTCGGAAAGTGCAGCCACGCCTGGAGCACGACTCACTGTCAGCACGGAGACCACTGTTGCGTCTTCCCTTGATCGACAGAGCGAGGTGTGGCGGCAGTGGTGCTCCACATGGATTGGGTAGGCAGCAAGATCATGTCTGTTTCGCATAACCGGTAATTTACAGAGCAGCTGTCTCATTTCTGACGTCATAAGCCAGGTGGCTACGTCCTATCTTTAAGTTTCCCACGAAGATATCTTTCAACACCAAAACGAAAGACCACATTATTGTCTGTGCTGTCCTGATCTAGGTGGATTCAGAAGGATTTTGACTGATTTCCTGGTCAGCATGTTATTCGGGTCTCTCATCCGCTGAAAATGCTGTATCCTCGGCTGACGCCTACGCCACAGCCACCGACCGCTTCGAGATGGCTCTGCCATCTGATCTTGCTGTACCTTAGGCTGTCGCCTACGGTCCAGCCACCTGCCACACTGTGGTGTAACGCGGGGTGCAGCTCTTCCAGTATGCCAGCAACACAACAGTGGGTGATCACACGCTCAGCAGCCGCCACAGTACAAGGTGGTACTACGTTCGCCATACGCAGCATTGATATTATTGGTACTATCTCCCTTCCTTGAGTCATGTGCCATCGCAAAGCCTTACCGGTATACTTCCGTTAGACACCGAGAGTCCACAGTTCACGGTTTCTGTGCTTGATGGCGACCACACCAAGTGGTCGCTCAGTCAGTGTTCCATTCGCCGAACGCGCTGTACCCTGTAGGGTTTACACCGGCCATGACATGACCCACAAGTCAGTGTCTGCCGCTTCGCACGCCGCGTCCAAACCGCCGAGCCATCGCAAAAGTGCGTCATCCACAGACTATGTCCACGCACCAACATTTTTCGGCTACGCCGGCGATATGCTACAAGGACAGACCAGGCAACCTCAGATACTATGCCAGCATTAACTATACGGCTTTTACTTTATAAGGAACTGTTACTGTATGTGTTCAGAAGATTAATAATGTTCCACTGCTCATTAGTTGCGTGCATCACACCCTAAGGATACACCAGAAAACATCTGGTCAAGGGAGACGAAAGACTAGCAAGCCACCACTGTCCATGTCCTACAGTTTGTGAACTCCGCATGGAGTTGAACCAGCGTGGATGCCATGCCGGCTTAGAGCCGTTGTTGCTACCAGGTAGGGAGCTCTTTGCACAAAATCTCACACCCTGTATAGCCCCAAATCAGAAATGTAATCTTGTATTCTTCGTACTGCACTGCATATGCAAAATGTCGTTATTTGTCCTCCTTCTGTTATTGCAATTTTGCCGGCCGCGGTGGTCTAGTGGTTCTGGCGCTGCAGTCCGGGACCGCGGGACTGCTACGGTCGCAGGTTCGAATCCTGCCTCGGGCATGGGTGTGTGTGATGTCCTTAAGTTAGTTAGGTTTAAGTAGTTCTAAGTTCTAGGGGACTTATGACCTAAGATGTTGAGTCCCATAGTGCTCAGAGCCATTTGAACCATTTTATTGCAATTTTAATTGTTACATGTGTAAATTATTAATAAATTGCGTTAATTAGTCTTTTTAATAAGATTACTGAGCTGATAACAGAATTTGTTTCCGATAATGTATTAGACTGGAGCCTTGTCTGACCAGTGTTTCTTGTGAACCCCGGCAGCAACTCAGGAAGCAGCACTTCTTCAGCTCCTTTATCGCGTTTTTCGTAGCTTTATTTTGTAACTTTAGTATTATTTTTTTTTATTTTGCTATTCAGCATTATTTTCCTGCTAATATCATCCAACTTACGCAAGTGCAAGAAGTTCTCTATGCTTTGCAACGCAACCATACTACCGATGGTACCGGTAAAACTCGACCTGGTAAGAAGATTACCGTCGCTTATCATGTTCTACAGCTCCTGCTAGTTACCGCTGGGATATTAATAATTTCTAGCGAGTGGGTTTAAGCAACCGGTAAAAATTTGAAGGCAACGGATAACGCAATCTTTAGAACCACTACAGAAGGCACATATACAGGGCTTAATAGGCAGCATAGAGCTTTTATTTACTTTTCATTTGTCGACCCAGCATGCGACTGAGCTAGTGACCAACTATAGGTTTCACCTTTTCTTTATGATGAAGGGAGAAAATAATCAGTCTAGGAAGTAGATTAATTGACATTTATTTAATACCTATACCATTTCAACAACTAGCCATGTATCTGTTGGAATAGTTACTGCCAATTCTTAGGCAACAGCAGGGGCTCTCATATTATGCATTATCACAACTAGTCTCTCTAGTTAACATGATTTTCTTTCGCCACGTAATTATGGAAAGGGAGAGGGGAGCGCAGACATGGCTTCAGTGGAATTTTATGCAGGCACACAATTATACTTAAACCCATGCCTTCTATTGATATTACGTTTAATTAGTATAGGTCACGCAGAACAAGTTCAGCAAAGACACTAACAAGCGAACTCGGTCAGGGCGGAAGAGTATCTGCCTAAATATTTCAATTTTAAGAGTAATTACAACGTACGCTGAAGAGGGCGTAGCAAGTGGTGCACTTGACTATGACTGCCAATTTTGGTTTAATCCTGCGTTCTGAAACAACACCACGTTACTGAGTTGGGGGGGGGGGGGGGGGGCGGGGGGCGAACATTTACTATCATATGGCGGGAAAATTTCGCAAGTCTTTATCGCATCAACGGGCATTAAAATCTGAACTTTACCTAGATACAAGAGTTTAAACCGTATATTTTACGTAACGCACTTCATTGTAAGCAAATTAAATAGTTATGGGGAGCACAAGTAACATTTACTAATTATCACCTTTGATACTATTCCATATATGCGGCCAATTTGTAGTAGCTAACAGAAATGCAAAAATAACGACACACAAGATTATTCCTTCCCTATCTTACACTCACGCACTACCGTAGAGTTATTGATTAGTCTACTGTACATTCTCAGACCGAAACTGCACTTTACCAATGTGGCGGTTGCTCCAACCGACCACGTGACGGGAAACCAAGTACACAAAGAAAACATATGAGAAATAAAAAAATCCCCCAAAATATTACTGTGAAAGAAACACCACACTAAAATACATTAAATGAGTTAACTTCTGTTACACACAGAGCAGTGATACGACCGTGAGATTAAGGCGTGGCCTGACCAAGGCACAAACGCAAAGTTCTCACTGAATTTTGACCAAATTACCAATACAAACTCCTTTATGAGGGTTTCGTGGTAATCTCACACCAGATTTCAACATCGGGACTTTAGTGACGAACAGATTTGAAACATTCTAATACCTTTGTTAATATTACCATAAGTCGAGAGCTACGTCTCCATGTCTGTCCAGTGCGGCTACCCAGGAACAAGTGGACCAGCGGTCACATCGCCTAACCGTTGCTCGTTCAAAAAGGTTGTGGCGGGGGAGGTTCGCCAACCTAACAGAGACAATACTCGTGCTTTCGCGACCTCTCTGACCTGGCTTGCACACTTTCTTTGCCAAACCTGTTTGCGTTTAGGGGTTGGTACTATCCTACCACAGAACCACTCTACTCATGCAATGCTACAACCTCTGACTGAAGCTTTCTGCTACTTCACATAATTTCTCATTCATACAGCCCAGGTCGCACAAGGGGAATGATGCAGAGAAACGTGACACACACGAAACAAAAATCAATAAATAAATAATCACACTTTGGTCCATTCACTCCTGCTTGTTACCCACCGAGTCATTTCTGCAGAGTAAAAACACTCTTGCTTCTTCTGTACCGGAATTTATTGAGAAAAATCATGAAACGATACAACAAATTCCGTTTCAGCTTAAGTAGCCCTGAAATCTGGTTTACCAGAAAACTATTCCTATGGTAACAGTTTTTCACTGATATCTTTCGTCACCTGTTCCAACTACACTCATGCTCATAAATTAAGGATAACGCTGATACATGGTGAAACAACGCTCTGGTGGGCGGTCTGCGGGTTTAAATCACCTCGGGATATGACCATGCAGTGCATTTGACCTGCGTCGCACGATGGCGCTGGCAGCAGTCCATATACGCAGAGGCGTATTGGTGCATGTCAGAGTACGGTGCAGCGAGTAAGTGTGAAGACGTTTTCAGACGTGCTAATGGTGACTGTGTGTTGAAAATTACTCAGAGAACAAATATTGATGACGTTGTGAGGGGTATAATACTAGGGAGACTGGAGGCTGGTCAAACACAGCAGGTCGTAGCACGGGCCCTCCGTATGCCACAAAGTGTGATCTCAAGATTATGGCAACGATTCCAGCAGACAGGAAACGTGTCCAGACGCTACAGTACGGTACGTCCACAGCGTACAACACCACAAGAAGACCGATATCTCACCATCAGCGCCCGCAGACGGCCACGGGGTACTGCAGGTAGCCTTGCTCGGGACCTTACCGTAGCCACTGGAACAGTCGTCTCCAGACACACAGTCTACAGACGACTGAACAGACGTGCTTTATTCGGCTGGAGACCTTCAAGGTTCGTTCTACTGACCTCTGGTCTCAGGAGAGCCCGAAAAGCCTAGTGTCAAGAACACAGTACATGGTCATTGGAACATTGATCCCAGGTTATGTTCACGGACGAGCCCAGGTATAGTCTGAACAGTGATTCTCGCCGGGTTTTCATCTGGCGTGAACCAGGAACCAGATACCAACCCCTTAATGTCCTTGAAAGGAACCTGTATGGAGGTCGTGGTTTGATGGTGTGGGGTGGGATTATGATTGGTGCACGTACACCCCTGATGTCTTTGACAGAGGAACTGTAACAGGTCAAGTGATCGGGACGTCATTTTTCATCGCCTTTACAGGGGTGCAGTGGGTCCCACGTTCCTCCTGATGGATGATAACGCACGGCCCCACCGAGCTGCCATTGTGGAGGAGTACCTTGAAACAGAAGATATCAGGCGAATGGAGTGGCCTACCTGTTCCTAGACTTAAACCCCATCGAGCACATCTGGAATGCTCTCGGTCGACGTATCGCTGCACGTCTTTAAACCCCTACGACACCTCAGGAACTCCGACAGGCATTGATGCAAGAATGGGAGGCTATACCCCGCTGCTAGACCACCTGATCCAGAGTATGCCAACTCGTTGTGCGGCCTGTGTACGTGTGCATGGTGATCATATCCCACATTGATGTCGGGGTACATGCGCAGGAAACAGTGGCTTTTTGTAGCACATGTATTTCGGGACGGTTTTCTCAACTTATCACCAATACCGTGGACTTACAGATCTGTGTCGTGTGTGTTCCCTATGTGCTTATGCTATTAGCGCCAGATTTGTGTAGTTTTACGTTGTGTGACACCACATTCTGCAATTATCCTTAATTTATGAGCATGAGTGTAGATTTTTTCATTTCTTGCTTTATCCTGTCACTTCTGTTTTAACACCCAGAATTAACCATATGGAATGTGTTGAGATGTGAATTCAACTGTCTAAGCGATTGCGCTAATCACATAGTCAGGGCGGTGGTGGTGGTGGTGGGGTAGGGGGGGGGGGGGGAAGGTTATTTATGCCTATGGAGGAGACTGACCCAAAACCAACCCAAAACCAATAGTGCAGAATGATGCGAGATCACAAACCAAAATGAAAGAAACATGTACACATAGATGAGGCCAAATATAAATGAGGGAAGAATGTCATTCATACACATCGGAATGCATCACAAATTTCCTAAAAGTATTTGAAAAGGAGAAATTCTTGTACAGAAAGAAAAATTAAAAACAAAAATTGGACAGGCGCGAGTAGGACTGCACTCTGAGGGTTCCATACAAACTTAATTATGTATATAGACAGTTCATTCATCATAGGTATCGAGAAATTCGGCGATTTTTGCCTTTTATTGATGTTGATATTGATACTGACAAGATATCGGACGAGGAATTCGAAGACTTTCGACTTTATTTTAATTTTAAGTTTGAAGTCGGATAAAAAATATCAGAAGAAATATTTTATTCATTTGATGTAATAACAAATTAACAATTTTCTGATTTTTTCCTTTACTTGTTCTGTGAAAACTTGCTTCTTGCCAAATTTCATGTTCCTAGGTCAACGGGAAGTACTGCGAGTATCAAAATATCTGACATAAATGGCTGAACCTTTTGTTTGCTTTGATCTATAACCCTAACGCTTTTACAACACCAGCGGACTGTACACCTTAGTATGTGACATAATTTTTAACTTGACACGTCTACCCATTCCTGAGAAAAAAAGCTTCTTAACAGACGGCGGGACAGACATCCAGATAAAAAACAGCAAAAAAATTCTTTTCGTGTAATATAATTACAAATCATCTCTTTTCGGATTTTTCCCTTTATTTGTACTTATAAACATTGTTTCTTGCCAAATTTCATGATTCTCGGTCAGCGGGAAGCACCCTATAGGTTTGATGAGTGAGTTTGCGAATATCAAAATACGAGGTGCGACAATAAAGTAACGAGACTGATTTTCTGTGCAAGATGTGGCAACCCTGCAGGCTTGCGTAGGCACAATATTTTTGACATGGGTCTATAAGCTGCTTCTAATCCAAGCGGCACATCCATGTAGCTGCTCTGTCGTGAGTTGTGCTGTAATAAGTTAACACATGTTTGTGTCTCTCGTCACGGAAATGGGACCGCATAATGTTGCGCAACGGTATGCCATTTCGTTTTGCGTTAAATTGGGTGAAAACTTACAGAAAGCTTCAGAATGCTTTTGGAGAGGAGGTTATGTCAAGAGCTCAAGGTTTTCGTTGGCATAAAATGTTTAGTGAATGTAGAACGAATGTTGAAGATGAAGACCGCAGTGGACGACCATCAACCTCACCGACGGATGTAACTTGGCCAGGATGTGTGAACTCGTACGATCTGATCGAAGATTATCCGTGAAAATGATTGCAGAAGAACCGAACATCAATCGAGAAACGGTTCGTCTAATAATAACTGCAGATCTTGGTATGAGAAAGATTTGTGCTTAAATGGTCCCCAAAAATGTTATACCACAACAGCGAGAAACACGGGAAAATGTGGCACCCGATCTGTTAGAGAAAACGGAAATCAGTCCGGAATTGTTGACCCGTGTTATCACTGGTGATGAAAGTCGGTTTTTTCAGTACGATCCAGAGACAAAACGCCAAAGTTCGCAATGGTGCTCAAAGGGATTACCCAGACCAAAAAAAGCTCTCATGTCAAAGTCAAAAGTGAACTGCATACTTGTGTGCTTCTTTGATTCCAAGAGAATTGTTCATAAAGAGTGGGTGCCTCCTGGACAAACAGTTAACCAATATTACTACAAAGAAATTTTAGAAAGGCTTCGGAAAAGAGTTCTTCATGTCTCTGTGCAAACATTGCTGATTATTGGACTCTGCGTCACGATAATGCGCCATCCCACACTGCTCTGTCAGTACAGCAATTTTTAACCTCAAAACAAATTTCAGTACTACCACAGCCACTTTATTCACCAGATATCGCTCCGTGCGACTTTTTTCTATTTGCAAGAGTCAAAACGGCGGTCAAGGGACACCATTTTCAAACAACACAAGATGTCCAAAAAGCTGTGACGAGGGTCTTGGAGGATGTTACAGAAGATGAGTTCCAGAAATGTTACCATCAATGGCAGAAGCGCTGGAAAAAGTGTGTGCAATCATAAGGGATCTACTTTGAAGGAGACAACACTAAACTTGACTAAAACGGTAAGCAACCTTATTTTCACATCACTCTCATTACTTTATTGTCGCATCTCGTATATGACATAAATGGCTGTACCTTTTGATTCCACTGACTTAGAAGCTTTAATTTTGTACACCACCCAGGAATCGTAGACCTTAATATGTGACATAAATTTCAACTTGGTGGGACTATCCCCTCTTAAGGAAAGAGAGACAGACAGACAGACGGACGGACAGCTGAATGAGCCCTAGAAGGGTTCCGTTTTTATCAGTTGAAGAGCGGACCCTAAAAAAAGGGAAGAATACACAAGATCTACAGCCGATGAATCCACGAGGAAAAGAAGTGTGAGCAAAAAGGAGGAATTGTGGGAGAAGCTTTAGTAAATTACTTCAAATAGATGATGATGATGAAGTCCCATACTGCGAGGAGCGTAGGGGACGATGCAGGAGACCCGCACCGCCGAATAGGCATTCTCCTGACGGAGGTGGTTTGCCATTGCCTTCCTCCGACCGTAATGGGGATGAATGATAATGATGATGGTGAAGACGACAGAAAAACACCCAGTCATCTCTAGGCAGGGAAAATCCCTGTCCTCACCGGGAATCGAACCCAGGACTCCGTGTGTGGGAAGCGAGAACGCTACCGCAAGACCACGATCTGCGGGCACTTCAAGGAGAAGTTTGGACCAAATAACCTGTCTGTCTGATTTGATAGAATTTCCATCCCTGTCTTATTGTCAGTCAGGAGTTCCATGTCTTCGATATCCTTTCGTCTTAGTCACCGCTCTTCTGAACTATCTTTTTGCCTCCATTGTTCCTTCAAGTGCAGTAGTAGGGACGTTACGTGGCATCCTCGCTCGATGTCCACACATCACTGCATACAGGTGAAGTTTCATCAAGCATCCTCCTTTTCTCGGAGTAGTGATGGTGTCGCAAGATAGTAAAAAAGATAGGGGGTTCTGGATGACACTTTTTTTTATATCAGTCTTGTGGTTTGTTTAAAGCGGCTTCCTACCCTGTGACACTCTCTTCTCCTCAGACTTGCACTTACACCCAGAATTCCTTCCTACACTTGCTACGTTACATAGCCACTAGCTCGCAGAAGGCAGTAGCGCTCCTGCTGGCTGGTAGGAAAGTCGCAGCCAGCTCGCGGCCTCGCCGCCTCGCCGCCGCCAGACACAGTTGGAGTTGCGCTCTGCGGAGCTGGGACTGGTTTTCCCACGCCGTCTGTCGCTGAGCGCGGACCACGCCGCGCCTGCCCACGGGTTCCGCCACAGGGCAGCTCCAGACAGCCGCGCAGCTCTTCGACATTGTCACAGTGCGTCCTAAGCCACTAGCAAGGGACAGATTGTAATACCAACAAGTACAGTATACAAGGCAAAGAAAATGACACACCACGAAGGCATTATCCAGATGGGACGGAAGTCGGTAAATGTGATGTACACGTACAGACATACAAATGATTACAATTTAAGAAAAAATTTGGATCATTGGCATTGATTGATAGATTGAGTTGTTGGATGTCCTTCTGAGGGATAGCGTGCAAAATTCCGTCTAACCAGAACGAACGTTTTGGAGGACCCTGCCCATAATTCTCCAAATGTTCTCAACTGGGGAGAGATCCGGCAACCTTGCTGGCCAAGGTAGGGTTTGGTAAGCACGAAGACAAACAGCAGAAATTCTCACCCTGAGCTGGCGGTCATTATCTTGCTGAAATTTAAGCCCAGGATGATTGCAATGAAGGGCAATAAAACGGAGCGCGAAATATCGACGATGTACCACAATGCTGTGAGGGTACCGCTGGTCATCTGAGCTCACTTCGAAGCAGAACTCATCGCTGAAGACAATTCTGCTCCAGTCAGTGAGATTCCGGGCCGAAGACGCATCTCGAGACGGCCTGGATAGCGCTGGGATACCAACCTCACTGTCGCCTGCCATACGCCCCGACAACCTGGAATGATGGTCTGTAGTGCCATCTCATTTCATAGCAGGACCCCTTTGGTTGTCACCCTCGGCATCCTTACACCACAGCGGTACGTCGATGGTATCGACGGTATTCTACATCCTGTTTTGTTGCTCTTCACGGCAGGCCATCCTGCGCTTACATTTCAGCAAGATAATGCCCGTCCACACACGGCGAGAGTCGCCACTTCTTGCCTTCGTGTTTGCCAAACCCTACCTTGGACAGCAAGGTCGCCGGGTCTCTCCCCAGTTGAGAAAGTTTGCAGCATTATGGGCGTGGCCCTCCAACCAGGTTCGTATTTTGGTGATCTAACGTGGTAGTTGGATGGAATTTGGACCGGCATCCCTCAGAAGGACATCCAAAAGCTCTATCAATCAGTGCTAAGCCGAACAGCTGCTTGTGTTAGGGCCAGAGGCGGACCAATGCTTTATGGATTTGCTCAATTTGTGAAGCTCTTCCTCTTGGATAAATCATCCAATTTTCCTGAAATTCTAATCATTTGTCTCTCTGTACCTGTACATCACACCTAACGATTTCCGTTCCGATGAGAATTTCGTAGCGGCGCGTTGTTATTTTTATTATTTTTATTCATTTTTTTGTCTTAGAGTATATTCGTCACCCCAGGAGGCGTCACGCTAATGTCGTGTAACGCAATTGGCTTTAAATGTTCACAAATGTAAAACTGTGCACTTCACAAAACGGAAAAATCTAGCATCCTATGACTATAGTATCAACGAGTCACAGCTGGAATCGGTCAACTCTTACGAATACTTGGATGTAACACGAAACGGATAGGTCACACAGGGTCAGTCGTAGGTAAACAGATGGCACACTTTTCGACTTATTACTGGCAGAGTACTAGGGAAATGCAATCAGTCTACAGAGAACATTGCTTACATATCAAACCCCCCCCCCCCCCCCACACACACACACACATACCAAATTCACATTTTACCAGCAGAAGCTTTTATATTTTAAAGAACATCAGTGTTCAAGTTCCTCAGATAACTTTCGAAGAAACTGAGAGTCTCAAAAACAGTCGAGAATTGTTAAAAAATCTAAGAGCCATGTTTAACACAGGATACTTTTCAGTTGCTTGCTTGAGCATTGAACCATGTGGGTTGCTTTATGCCACCTGGCCGCGGCCAGGAAACATTCCGATGTGGTGTCCATTCGCTTGCCGAGTGCACAAGCTGCCAGCGACAAATTCGAAACGGTTTGTGAGGAACAGGGAAACCAACAGAAGTTGAATAGAGCAACACAGATAGGGAAAGACCCTCCACTTGAGGAAAAAACTTGCAGAAAGTCTGACTTTCCCGAACACAAGCGGCAAATACTGAAAGAAATAGCATTATCCCATTTACAAGCTCTGATAGTCATACTCTTCAGACCTGTGTTGACAATCTTAGCGCCAAGTGAAATGCTCGTAATTACAAGCACATACTTAGATTTTACATTGTGTGAATTATGAAGTTAAGAAAGATGTATGAGTCTGTTTGTAGCACAGCTCTTAAATCAGTTGCATGAGTACTTCTACAGACGAATGTTGAAAATTAGTTGCACTGATAAGGTAAAAAATAAGGAAGTTCTCCGCATAATCGGCGAGGAAAGGAATATATGGAAAACACTGACAAGAAGAAAAGACAGGGACAGGGTGATAGATTTCAGGGAATAACTTCCATGGTACCAGGGGGAGCTGTAGAGGATAATAGAGAGTAAAAATTGTAGAGAAAGAAACTCGAATACACCTATCAAGTAATTGAGGATGTAGGTTGCAAGTAGCTACGCTGAGATGAAAAGGTTGCCACAGGAGAGGAATTCGTGACGGTCCTCATCAAAGCAGTCAGAATAGATATATATATATATATATATATATATATATATATATATATATATATATATATAGTTACCATTATTAAAATCCTAGGCATCTGCGGCACTGAGAGAGGGAATGACCCAAATCATATTAAGTAGTGGAAAGGAGAAGACAGTAATAAATTTTGCCCTCCCCCCTCCCCATAACCAGAACCCTGGCTCCTCCTGCATTCGCGCCTGTTTGTCATTTTGCTGTGCTACCTCAGCTACCATTTATAGACAACTGCAGAAGGTAACTGCGGCCACTAAGAAAACTGCTGTGATTTTTTTCTGTGTCTACTTTGTTTCATTGTACTTCTTTCTTTATTATTGTTTTAGCCAACAAAATGTCTGAAGGTACCAGTGGACGAGAAGTGACCAAAAAAGTGATTAATCCATTAAAATCCTGTAAAGCGAACTCCATACTGTTCGTTAAAGGGAAAGGTGTGAACGGATTCAGTTCCGAATCGCACAAGTGTTGTTGCCGCAGCCATGTTGCAATAACGGGTAACGCTGAACCGACAACCTCTTCCATGCTTAACTGTCAATTACTTTGTTACTTCTATCCTAATCTAATACTCTTGGAGGTTTGGAACACTGTAGTAAGACGACAAATAGAAGACAGAGTTACGAAAAAAAGGAAAAATAAAACGGGCCATGTGGTACGAATGAGAAAGTGGAAGCACTCCGTGAGATCTGCAATAAATTTCAGCTGATAATAGCACAAACACTATTGAAGAATAGAAAGAGAAGGAAATATACTTGCAAGAGGTCTTTAGATGGCAAGATACCACCTGGATTACGTCATCATGGTGCGGCTGAAATTTTGAAATCAGATATCGGTCTTAAGGCGTTCCAGGACTCACAGTTTAGTAACGATGAAGAATATGCTGAAGTGTAAGAGAACAATCAGGAAGAAAGTGTACAAAAGTGGATATTAAAGTATTGATGAAGCGTAAGAAATTTTTTAGTTCCTAAGGCTATAGATAGTACGACAATAAATACTACAGTAGGCATTTCAGCTGAAGACGAATCGACACTCCTAAAAAAAGGCAATCATAGAAGCTGGAAGGAAATACTGTAATGTTGTAACTTTAATTTTGTATGCTGAAATCGGTGCTAATTGACAATGAAAGTGGGTTAAAAGCCGTGATCTGTCTGGGGACGTTAACCGTGGATTACTGGGCAACTGTTTCATCAGATATTTAGTCTAGGTTTACCAAGCAGACTAACATTAATGATAATCTTTTAATAGTCATACAAAACCGGTAATATATATATATATATATATATATATATATATATATATATATATATATATATATATAAAGGAGACTTTAAATAAAAAGAAAGAAATCAGTTTATATTTGGAAATTTATTTTAAGGTTGTTCCTTGAAATTTCAGCATATTATACGTGAGTTATAACTGAGCTGGTGCCTTATTTACGATTAAAAAAAATGTGAGATTGTAATCTTACGGAACACATAAAATATGGAGCCAAGATTGGGAGACTGCACACAACACTGCATTCATAAAATAACACACGAAGAACATTGAAACATAAACAAGAAGAAATTAACCACAACCAACTGATTCAGTTTTTACCCAAAGAAATTACGTTCATACCACAATCCTGTCCGTCATGTAATTACCACACACTGGTATACTAAATTCATATTAACTCTTTGTGAAGACTTCGCAAAAAGAATAGCTGAGGGCTACTTTGATGATTACACCACATGCTTCACGTGATCAACTTGGTTTACACAAAGCGTACAACTCCACAATAATTTTGATAATTAAAATAAATTAGATCGAAAAGCAATTGACAAAAGAAAAACCTTGAACTGGTTACTAACGTCTTACTATTAACCTGATGGGTCAAACAGTTATATAAGCACGTGGTACTGGTCTCGCAAAGTACACCCCACGTGGGTTGAACATAAAGAAAAGCATAAAGAAAAGTTGCTATATTAAAAAAATATTCTCTAGACGAGACGTTATAATCTCACGCACATTCGGATTTAAGATTGATGAACTTAGTTAGAGTTACTGATCAACACGTGGTTCCACTTTACTCACAAAGTAGTAACAAAGCAACTACCAGAAAATAATCTGAACTTCACACGATAATTACACTGCGCTGCAATTTAAGATAACATCGGATATTTTAGACCTAAACCCGAAATAAAGGTGATTAAATTTTCAGTTTGGCTGAACTTAAGAAATCCATTGTCCTACGGACTTAACAGACACGCGCTTAGCCGGAGATCTTACCACTTCAGACGCTCGCCACGGCCACACTGCAACTGCCCTACTCTCGAGCGTGCTTCCTGAGGGTGGCTCACAAAGACCAACGGAAGTGGCCAGAGGGGCAGCTTCCTATACCAACATGACAACGGACGGACAGGACCATACTAAGGATAGAAACCTCTTTGCTTTTAGGAAGCGTAGCTATCTGTTCCGACGTTGGTCCTACTGTTCTCTAGCAGACAGCCTTGTCTGCTACCCTCAAGCATGCAACTAGAAATACATATGCTCATTCATCCTCTCACACAAAAGGGAAGGGGGATGACAGTATCTTATCATATACAGTATATAAAAGAAAGCGGATGTAGGTTCCGTATGAGACTGTGTGACATGAATTACATATAAGAATTACATATAAACTGTGCTTTAAAGTGTAGTAGTGTGACAGATCGTTCTTGTTTATGTGTAAAAGTAACACGTTCCACTGCTCAGTCTCCTCCCAGATAGTCAGAAACGCCACAGTACATTTAGAAGAGGAATTTATTCCATAAATGGCAACAGATTTAAGAAATTAAACATGAAAGGAATCCAACAGAGACCTTTCATAACCCCAACGCTCCAGGAAATGACTGTGCAGGGAATTTTCTGGCCATGCTAGGACATTCCCAAGCAGGCTTCTCACACCCTACTTAAAACAAAAGTGTAAAAGAAAAGGCAAAAGGACACCAGCTACTTGCTAAAACACAATAATTTCAACACATCTTTAGAATCTACCAATTTCAAACAGAAAAAAAAGAACACAATCCTTGACACCTATTTAAAAGGTAGTGTAGACCTAATTCGGTCAGCAAGTAAAATCAATGGTTCCTGTGTCATTAATATGAAAACAATTTCTGGTTGTTACCCTTATGGAGTTCACCAGTATTTGCTCATTGCAAGAGCCAACTGATCACAGGAAAATTTATGACTGTTTATTAACAAGCAAAATTTATGAAAATAGCGAAGGTGCCACAGCAATTAAAAAAAGAACCTCAAATAACATCGGTATTAAAAAACAGAACATAACAGTGCACAATCTGCAAAAGCAACAAAATGATAAGAGAAAAAACATGTTTTACAAAGTGGTTATCGCAAAAAAATTCTATATCGTATAAAACTAATAATTTGTAAAATTAAAATAACTATTTGGCACTCATTTAATCACTCTACTATATTTCAATTAGCTAGCAAACAATGAGCACTGTGTCATTATACTGAAACTACAATAATTATGTGATTGTTACCCTTAAGGGGTTCCTCACAGTAAATATGCCCCATGCAAAGGCTAATCGATCACAGTTCAATGAGAATAAAAAGCTATCTGACTGATAAACGAAGCAATGCCACAGCAATGAATTTACAAAACAAAATATCACAAATCTAATACATCACACAAAAACAAACATTGATAAATAAAACAGTACAATAGTCAACATCTAAAACAAAAAAGACACCTATAAATAAAACACCTGCAAAATACAAGAGTCAAAGTCTAAAAAAGATAAATAGAACACCTGCAAAATACAAGAGTCAGTCTAATAAACACCAATAAATCGAACTCCTGCAAAACACACGAGTCAGAGTTTCTCTGACAGAAACACACGTATATGCACTGGACTAAGAACCGTATAATCACTGTTCACTGACACACTCAGTACTTCCACTGTTCCGGGGCACAATATAGGGGAAAGAGGGGGGGTTCGTCGCCGCAGCTGTCAGTAGGGATTTTTCTGTCCATCTGTTGCGTGCGATCCCGCCGTCTCTGCCCTCTCATGAAGTTTCTCCCGTGTCACGTCATCTCGATTTGGTTCCATGTTTGTGTTGTCAAATTCGTGCGGTATCCTCGTTTGACATGCCAGGTTGATATTCCTGGGCAAGGATGACACTTAATGGCTCTTCTTTTGTGCCACCCTTAGCGACCAGAGAACATCGAACCATGATTTACTGTCGCTTGACAGTAGGCATCCATCAGGAAATGTCGATAGGCGTCGTTGAAGTCTGCAAGTTTCTCTGGGCAGTACCTGTCAAAAGGCTCCACGCCCCTTGTGTTGTTTCACCGCGGCCGTCTCGTCACGGTCGCGTGCGTGTGGTGCGTTGCCAGCAGATGGATTTCCGCACGGTGGACCGCTCGCCCATCTCAGTTCATCGCCTCGAGGAAGGGTCGCCCGGGGCGGCCGCCCATTAGCTCCAGGTACAAGGGAAAGTGTTTGCCGCGTACCTTCTTTTGTTGTCGGCCGCGCTCCCAAAGTGGCCTGGCTGACAGCGTGTCCTGCTGGGAAACCCGCCAGTTTACAACTAGTCCGGCTGCTCCCGCTGTCTCTTAAGAGTTTTGCCGGTTCGCTTTCACGTTCTCAACTGCATTCACAGAAATTTTTCATCATCCTTATGTGATTACACAATGTCATACATAATACCACTTAGTATTGTCTTTCACAATTTTTAAGAACAAAGTGAGACTTAATATATTTTTTTTTAAATAAAAAATTAGATGAATCGACAAACTAAAATTTAAATGACTTGACAATGTAAAAAAAATAAAAGTGAAATGACTTGACAGTATAAAAATAAAAATTAAATGAACTGACAATATAATATTTAAATCCACATCACTAATGTGGTTCACTTACGTTTTAATAAATCAAATGCTATTTATTAATTCACTAAAATGAATAGGATTATGCCTTGTGCAAGTATAGGTCAGGACAGCATAGGGTTCACATGTTATTTACACACACATACATGCACACCTGTTGTCTATTCTACAAACTAACTACCCATAAACATGCATTACTCAATATTCTACTTCTATCCACTACTAGTTAACCCAATAAGCTACTTCAATGCTATTTCAACACTGTGTATATACCACTACAACATTGTTCTAATTCGTCCTCTTCTTGACGCTCGCGGCATACGTCTTGTCACATGATAAATATGGAGAACTTTCCTTAAACATACACATTAAAAAGAACAATGGTTATTTACACGCCAAAACATTTATACCAGTTCGCACACCTGAAAAGAGACTCGCAATTATACATTTATCATACTCATATATTCACACATAAAACAGTAAGAAAATTTCACCTAAAATTACGTTATCACAACAATTAATCACGCAGATGACTCTGAGAAGGTTAAAAATATTTGCATTACACAGGTTATATTACATTTTCTTACCCATTTTGCTGCGATTTCGTTCCTTCTTTACGTTACCTTTCGCTTCGAAATCAGTTATTTCGCCTGTGGTGGTTATTCTGGATTCATTTCTCATGAATGGCAAAATTGTGGTCACCTCTATTCTGTAAAACAGTATCATCTTAACATATTGAACTTACAACAGACACAAAAGATCCGAATCCTCCTGTAGTTTAAATGACAAATGTTTTGCTTTATCCTTATTACCTTAAACCAAGCTTACCTTCGTTCCCATAATCAAAATTATTTAATCATCCTCTACCTTCAAGAGGGAAATTTCCTCAGTACAAATCATATAGGCTGCAGTGCATCCCGCACCAGCGAAAACAGTAAGCTGTAATGCTCACAGCATCAGCAAAACACATAAACGTCGCTTTTCTAGGACAAGTATTAACGCAGAATAATTTTTTTTTTTAGGCTTTGGCTCAACATCAATCAAGACTACAAAAAGGATCCATATTTCCGTTCCATTCTCCATTTGCTGAAAAGCTGCTCGTATTTGACTACCACAATAATATTTCAGAGCCACGTAAATTACACAAACCACAATTCTTCTTTCACCTTGAAGGGAATCAATATACTTACGAAATCCACAGACAGCACTTTACGTACTCAGCTATAAAGAACAAAAAAAAGACATATATCATCAATATTAACATATCATCGCATATTGGAAGCCAATGGTTCAACAATCGTATTATCGCATCCTGTTTTCAAGATTCCAAACTTACTCATTCCTTTCTCAGAGTTCTCCTATCTTAAAATATTCATACAGCACGCATACTATAGTAAGAGATCCTCATTTATACTGTCAGATATAGAATAGTAATAGATAGATAGTAGCACTGAAAGCAGAAAATCGGAAACAAGGCTACTAACAGCTGGGGACCTGGGTTTGCCAGACCCATAATACCCACAGATCGGATATTCCCCTGAGTTTATGCACTAATTCAGCAACGATCTTGCTTTCTTCAGGAGCGACTCTTTTCAATTTACACACAAAAAAAACATAAACAGCATTTTACTCGTTCACAAAGAAACCTTTTATCTTCTCGTTTGAATCAAACTAAATCCTAATTGCACAAGGAGAGAAAAAAAATTAAAACATCACTTCAATCCATCACATAGAAACATCTTTATCATTAATTTTTATCAACATGTTATTCAAAAAGCATTTATCACAAATGTAAACTAATCAATTGTTTCTCCTCTCCATCCTCTCTACTCCTCACTGTCCTCTCTATATACCCTATGTACTCATTTGCCATGTCGCTCAATTGTTCCGATTGGGCGCCTTCTGCGCTGATCATTTGTCATTGCCGGTTTTGTCCATTTCCATTTGCTGGATTATGTCTAGGGTTGGCCGGCCGAATTTCAACATCATGTGGTGCTCCGCCTACAATCCTATTCCCATGGTGTTCACCGTAGTATCGATTCTGGTTGCCGTACCTGTAGCGTTCACGATCTTGTCCACGTCCTCGATCATTTCTGTTGTTCCACCTGTGTTCGCGACTGTCACCCCAGTCACGCCGTTGATTAGTAATACGGCCACGACTGCGGTCGCGCTGCTGTGCCCCATAATAACTTTGTGCCTGATTAGGCGGGCATTCTCCTGTATTGTATTCCAACTCTTGGAGAAGCGTCTTAAACGTTTCCACGTCCTCTTTGCATCGTCCCGCAAGAATGACGTGCCGCAAGTGCATCGGCAATTTGGTGATGCATATCCTAATTAGTTCCGCAGGCCCGTATGGGTCGTATAAAAATTGATTTGCCTGCAGCATGTGGTCGAATAGGCGTGCAGGGCTGCCGAAACCAGACTGGTTCAAATTTGGCAGCATAATTATGCCATGTTTGACCCTATCTTGTGCCGCTTCCGACCAATAGGCGGACAGAAAGGCTTGTCGAAACTCCCGAGTGGAGTTGCAGTGACGCGCTGCCGACCTCATGCGCATCGCCGGTTCGCCTTCCAAATAGCCACACATATATTCTATCTTATGTGAACTTGCCCGGTCGTGGGGAAGACAAAACTCAAATTGCTCGAGCCATGCACGTGGATGTATTCCTTTTTGCGAATTTCGGAATATCTCAAACTTTCTTACCGTAAGGAAATGTTTGAAATCAAATCCCCGCATTTCCTCCTGGCGAGGCCCTTGAATGTTTCTGTTTCTCTCATGTCTGCCCCTTAAATTACATTCTTCCCTGTCGTCAAAATCTCCCTCGTGGCCGGAGTCCCTCTCTGCACTGTTCGTATGGCTATTTTTAGTGCTATTGGCGAGTTCGGAATCACACGCCATGCGGTTTTCCAGATGCGCCACGCGTTCTTGTAATTCGCCTGTTACAGCTTTGTGTTGTCTGTTCACTTCAAACTGTCCCTTCTGAAATCTAAGAAGCGAACGCACTTCTTCGGTCTCTGCGGCCGCTACCGGTGTAGTATTGTTCTCGCTTTCCGTCAGCTTCATCCTGCCTACAGTGTCCGCTAATGCCGCAATCTTATCATCAATTGGTCTCTTGTCCTCCGCCCCAGTCTGCTTCAATTGTTCTATTTGCTGTTCCAACGCGTGGATCGCTAAACTGTTGTCCGCTATTGTGTTGCTAACGGACGTGGGACAATGCGTTTCCGCCTCTTGGACCCTCGAGAGTAACTGCTGGTGTTCCCTTTGGCATTCTTCCCTCAGCTCTTGGAAATTCCTAAGTAGCCGTTCTTCGCTTTCTTTAGATTCGGCATCGCCCCTCCGCTTGCTCTGTTCTAAAGCTTGCAGACGATCATCGATTTGTTCAAATGTACGGCCTAATTCTTTCATAATATCACTTTTTATCTCACTTGCCAGATGGTTTATTCTTTGTGAGATATCATCGGACACTCTCTGCATCGACTTGTCGACTTTATTTGTCTGCTGGATTAGTTTTTCGTCTATTTGTTCGCCTAGCTCTCGGATCGATTTTTCAGATTTATGTGTCATTTGTTCGCCTAGCTCGCGGATCGATTTTTCGGATGATTCTTTTTGTTCTCGGAACAACTTTTCAAATGATTCTTTATTTTGTTGCAATAAGGCTTTCATGAGTTCTGCCAAATCAATTTGGTTAGTTGAAGGCAAATTAATTTGTGGCTCTGATGTGAGCCCGTTCGTCCTGTCTTGCATTTCGTCTGAAGTATTCCCCCTTGCATTTTCGGAACCGCCCGACGCGTTAACATTCGAAATTAAATTATCCCCTTGGTCCATGTTGCTTAGGTTGTCGGACCGCTTACTTTTAGTTTGGTTACGTGTCTGCATTAGTGCAATTTATAACCGGTATGCGACACACTAATCAAAATAAATGTGTCCCACAAAAATTACGACAGTCACACGAAAGATACCCAACCTAGTACGCACTTTTTCACACGCAAAACAAATTTTTATCTTAGATCGAAACAGTGGAATTTACAAGCGAGAATAAAAAACACACAGACATATAAAACACACAAGTATAAAAAACAAAACAAGACAAACAACGCAACGCCGATCAACAACGCCGTGAATCTTTTAAAAGTCTGCTCGGAAACAACACAGAAGTTGTTTGAGCGCTGTAGGAAAAAAATTAAGATTATAACACGCTCGCAATCTAACGTTTCAGAGATTCCAGAGTCTAGCGGAATCACAGAACAGGGTCGCCATGTGTAATATTGTTACTTTAATTTGGTATGCTGTTATCGGTGCTAATTGACAATGAAAGTGGGTTAAAAGCCGTGATCTGTCTGGGGACGTTAACCGTGGATTACTGGGCAACTGTTTCATCAGATATTTAGTCTAGGTTTACCAAGCAGACTAACATTAATGATAATCTTTTAATAGTCATACAAAACCGGTAATATATATATATATATATATATATATATATATATATATATATAAAGGAGACTTTAAATAAAAAGAAAGAAATCAGTTTATATTTGGAAATTTATTTTAAGGTTGTTCCTTGAAATTTCAGCATATTATACGTGAGTTATAACTGAGCTGGTGCCTTATTTACGATTAAAAAAAATGTGAGATTGTAATCTTACGGAACACATAAAATATGGAGCCAAGATTGGGAGATTGCACACAACACTGCATTCATAAAATAACACACAAAGAACATTGAAACATAAACAAGAAGAAATTAACCACAACCAACTGATTCAGTTTTTACCCAAAGAAATTACGTTCATACCACAATCCTGTCCGTCATGTAATTACCACACACTGGTATACTAAATTCATATTAACTCTTTGTGAAGACTTCGCAAAAAGAATAGCTGAGGGCTACTTTGATGATTACACCACATGCTTCACGTGGTCAACTTGGTTTACACAAAGCGTACAACTCCACAATAATTTTGATAATTAAAATAAATTAGATCGAAAAGCAATTGACAAAAGAAAAACCTTGAACTGGTTACTAACGTCTTACTATTAACCTGATGGGTCAAACAGTTATATAAGCACGTGGTACTGGTCTCGCAAAGTACACCCCACGTGGGTTGAACATAAAGAAAAGCATAAAGAAAAGTTGCTATATTAAAAAAATATTCTCTAGACGAGACGTTATAATCTCACGCACATTCGGATTTAAGATTGATGAACTTAGTTAGAGTTACTGATCTACACGTGGTTCCACTTTACTCACAAAGTAGTAACAAAGCAACTACCGGAAAATAATCTGAACTTCACATGATAATTACACTGCGCTGCAATTTAAGATAACATCGGATATTTTAGACCTAAACCCGAAATAAAGGTGATTAAATTTTCAGTTTGGCTGAACTTAAGAAATCCATTGTCCTACGGACTTAACAGACACGCGCTTAGCCGGAGATCTTACCACTTCAGACGCTCGCCACGGCCACACTGCAACTGCCCTACTCTCGAGCGTGCTTCCTGAGGGTGGCTCACAAAGACCAACGGAAGTGGCCAGAGGGGCAGCTTCCTATACCAACATGACAACGGACGGACAGGACCATACTAAGGATAGAAACCTCTTTGCTTTTAGGAAGCGTAGCTATCTGTTCCGACGTTGGTCCTACTGTTCTCTAGCAGACAGCCTTGTCTGCTACCCTCAAGCATGCAACTAGAAATACATATGCTCATTCATCCTCTCACACAAAAGGGAAGGGGGATGACAGTATCTTATCATATACAGTATATAAAAGAAAGCGGATGTAGGTTCCGTATGAGACTGTGTGACATGAATTACATATAAGAATTACATATAAACTGTGCTTTAAAGTGTAGTAGTGTGACAGATCGTTCTTGTTTATGTGTAAAAGTAACACGTTCCACTGCTCAGTCTCCTCCCAGATAGTCAGAAACGCCACAGTACATTTAGAAGAGGAATTTATTCCATAAATGGCAACAGATTTAAGAAATTAAACATGAAAGGAATCCAACAGAGACCTTTCAATACGTAGCTACAACGAAGAAAACTGCGAAGAAATTTTCGGTAACAGAAGAAAAACTTCAACACATCGACGAAAGCCGGATATACAAAAATATACAGTAAAAAGAAGGAATACAGCAAAATAAGTCACGTCGGAATAAAATCGATAGTAAGACCAGAAAATCGAATGTTAAATGGCTCCAGGAAAAATGTAAAGAAATTAAGAAAGATTCACCGTACAAAAAAATAAAAATAACGTTTGGTCAAATTAAATGCACAGGCGTCAGCAATGGGAGTGGAGAGGAATTTGGCTTTTAAATGCATAGGGGAGAGCGAAAAAGCACATTGAAGGCTTCTGCATGTGCGGACGGCGTGGTGTGGATTGGAGAGGAGGGGGAGTGGAGAGGGGAGACGAGGGAGGTACTATCTGCTGACGGAAGAGGAAATGGACGTCGCTTTAGAATGCATAGGAGTTTCAATATTGGTGTCAGATTTTTAACATAGCTTTGGTAGACACTCTAGCAAAGAAGACAGAAGGCATAGGTAACATTTCTTCCGAATTTAAAAAAAGTCTTAGAGGAGAAGTGACAACAAAACGATTATTCAAGTCAGTATGTAAAATGTATGAGACTGGAAACATACCATCGGATTTCTGAGGAATATGATCCACACAATCAAGAAAATATCAAAAGCGGATAAATGAGAGAACTATGGCACGATCAGCTTAACATCTCATGCATCCAAATTACTGACGAGAATAATACAGAGCAGAAGGAAAACTGATCATCCGTTAGTTTGGCTTTAAGAAAGGTCAGGGCACCGGGGTAGCAGTTCTAGCTTTCCGCTTAATAATGAAAGCAAGACTTAAGAAAAATCAAGAAACTTTCATCTAATACGTTGACCTATAAAATCGTTCGACGAGGTAAAATGGGTGAAGATGTTTCTAAATCTTAAAAAAAAAGTTTTAAGCTATGGGGAAAGACTGCTGATATACAATACGTACAAGAACCAAGAGGAAACAATAATAATGGACGGCCAAGAGGAAAGTGCCCGGATTAGAAAGGGAGTGAGCTAAGAAAGCAGTCTTTCTACATCTACATCTAGATCAGTACTCCACAAGTCAGCTGGCGGTGTGTGGTGTTGGGAACGTCCGGTACCACTAACTGGTCCCCCATTCGCTGTTTCACTCGCGAATAGTGCGTGGAAGAATGATTGTCGGTAAGCCTCTGTATTAGCTCTAGTTTCTCATTGCCCAACCGTCACATCAATGGAATAATGACAGCAAAAAGGAAGATCCAGGAGCGGGATAAAGATTTAGGGTGGAAAGATCTCAAAGACGATATTCGCTGCTGACACTGGTATCGAACAGTGAAAGTGTGGAAGAATTACAAGACCCGTTACTCGGCGTCGTAACCTAGGTCGCTGACGCAAGCCTGTGCTGTGGCGCTTAACTCGGAACTAAGCTGATTCGAATCCTGGTGTTGGACGACATTTTCATTTCCAGTATTTGACTGGTGAGAGGAGGAGAGGTGGTCGCGAAAATTTCCTGGTCCCCAGTCTTTCCTTCAAAGTCCCGGATTAAACCTTTGCGCAGTACATCATGAAGTGAGAGCATGTGGCACTGTTGATGCAGGTCTCCCCGTCGGATGGATACGTTAAGCATAAGACACGACTGTCACACATCCGCAATGAAACGGACTCATATGCATGGAGGAAGAACACACTATCGGTCAAGGGTCTGAACCCAACCCGTTGAATATTTCACTCAACAATGCCATACGACACTTACATTTTACAAGGCCTGTTGAATGGAATAAACAGTCTAATAAGACATAATAGCACCTGACAGTAAACTAAAGAAACACGAAAGAAGTGAAGAGTAACAGAAATAAGATTTGCGGTAAACTCAACATAAAAATTTGGGGCATGGTAGGCTACGAGAACGCACTCTCATACCTTGGAAGTAAAATAACGCATGATAAACGAAGTCGAAACGATATAAGAAGCAGAATAGCACAGGAAATAGAAATCTAGTAGTATCAACATCAACCTTAACTTAAGGGGAGAACGTACGTCTGTAGCATAGAACTGTATGGAAGAAAATAACGAAATGTGGGAAAAATGGAAGAGAAAGATGAGTTACTGCAGACGAATGCTGAAAATTGTGTAGACCTATTCGCCATAGAATGGACAAGGAAAGAAATATGTTCAAAACACTGACAAACAGGAAAGTAGAACACGAGACATCAAGGAGTAACTTCCACGGTACTAAAGAAAGCGATAGAGAGCAAAAACTGTATAGAAAGACATAGACTGGGATATGTCCTACAAATCTTCGAGGACATTGGGTGTTCCCGGCGGGGTGAGGGATTTTCTCTGCCTCATGATGACTGGGTGCTGTGTGCTGTCCTTAGGTTTAAGTAGTTCTAAGTTCTAGGGGACTGATGACCATAGATGTTAAGTCCCATAGTGCTCAGATCCATTTGATTTTTTTTTTTTTTGACATTGGGTGTAGGTGCTACTCTGAGATGAATGTGTTGGCGTAGGAAAGGAAGCCGTGGCTGGTCGCTTCAAATCAGCACGAAGACTGAAAAGAAATGACAGCTATAGCGGGCCTGCTTTCATACTTTGGGATATCGTATCGTTTGCTGCACCTTCAAAGAAAATTGTCTTACGTAAATGAAGCAGAGCTATGTGAGATATTTTTGGCTGTGCCGTGTTTCAGATGCGATTTTAAAGATACAGTTTGGTAAAAAAAAAAAAGCGTCTTTCTCACATTATAGAGCAACATCTCAGAACTGACAATTTAACTCTACGCTTAAATTCAAACTTAAGCAATGCCAATATATTGTACAGCACTTGTTCTCAAATTATTTTACTCTCTATTGCTTACACAACCGTTTTTGAAAATTACTGTAACAACTCTTAGCGAAATTATACCGGGTCATCTAAATGCTAATATACAGTACGGATGTTATGGCGGTACTACTGCTTTTTAAATACAACTGTCAACGTAAAGTTTCCTTTGTATAAGAAGAGACCAAGACGTGAAAACTATTGTCCGAAATACCATAGTATTTGTATTGTACTGTATGGAACTGGGGACCTAGAAACGACGGAGAGGCTTCGCCCCCGCCGTAGCGCGCAATGGTACACGACACCACAACAGCAGTCCACTCACCCCACCGCCGCCCCACACCGAACCCAGGGTTTTTGTGCCGTTCGGACACCAGTGGACCTCCCCGGGAACATCTCACACCAGATGAGTGTAACCCCTATGTTTGCTTGGTGGCGTAATTATGGTGTAAGCGTACGTGGAGAAAGTGTTTGCCAGCAATCGCCGACATAGTGTAACTGAGGCGGAATAAGGGGAACCAGCTCGCATTCGCCGAGGCAGATGGAAAACCGCCTTAAAAACCATCCACAGGCTGGCCGGCACACGAGACCTCGACACTAATCCGTCGGGCGGATTCGTGCCGGGGACGGGCACGCCTTCCCGCCCGGATAGCAAAGCGTTAGAGCGCACGGCTAACCAGGCGGGTAACACCATAGTAACAGGCAGCTGGAAACAAACGGACACAAATTCACGTCAGAGAGTCGAGAATTTTCAAGAGAACTACCAACAGTGGTTGTTCCCGTCTCTGGCACAACCCGATCCACGACGTGAAGCGGCAGGTTCAGCTCTCGGATTAGTTGTTCGAAAACTAAAGGCCCCTACAAACGCACCAGTTTATCTGCCAACCGACCGACCAACCGACCGACCGATCAAATTCATGGCGGCCTACACATGTCTCATCCGACTGCACTCAGCGATTACAGCGCCACCATGTTGCCATGATATGTTTTCTTAAGTTCATTTTGATTATGTTCTACGACGTAGCGCTTTGTTTCACAAAGAAACAAAAACGGGTGTTTGCCTTGGCTGTTTTCCAGATGAGAAGGCCAAAAATAAGTCGAGAGACAGCTTTGGAAAAAGAAGTGCTTAATGCAAGTAAAGAAATTCACCCACGTTCTGTTACTTAAGCAGCTGGGATCTTAGTTTTTGAAAAATGGATGAAACATGCACCCCGGAGCTGCTGAACGTTGTCAAATCATTCTTAACGAAAAGAATGCAGTCATGAGGGAGGTTGTCGTCTGGGAAGAGAGGCTGTTAGTTTAGATTTCTAGCATCTGGCAGAAGTTAAGTCGACCTCAAATTCAATGCTGTTGTATACCCACAACTATTAACTAAAATGATCCTTGAAACCTGCAACGTTATTTATAGTTGACTGAGGCAATACAGCATGCTAAAACAAAATAAATAAAACAAAAGACACTAACGTAAACGTTATTAATTCATTCATATACATAGCATAAAAGATGACCTCCAAGTTTAAGAAACTCATTTCACATTCGAACAAGAAAGCCTATGTACGGCGGTGGGCACATCATCCAATATATACAACAAAAGAAATGAAGCACTTAGCAGCGGTTAGACCTGTGAAAAAAATCCCACACTTTGCTCTTCATAGCAGAGGGCTTGGATGAAGGATGGACTTCTTTTAGTACTTATAGCAATGAAGCAAGTATATTTTAAGAATAAACATCCATTGAATCTCGATATATTGATTTTTACATTTCATTTCCGATAAGAATGTGAAATAAAACCCAAAAACAGACATATAGAAGGTCGACAGACTTTTATTCTCTCCAAGTTCCACCGAAACCACTATTGATTCGTTTGAAACATGAAAAAAGTGCTTCATTTCGTGCATTTATATTGCTCTACTCCTCGTATGACGTGTCCCGCGAACATCTGCAGTCTTTAAATTTCTCCAGAAACTCTTTCCTTACAGTTGCGTTGGCCTCGCACCCTGTCTTTTATATCAGAACGGCATTTAATCCCGCACGCAGTGACAAAAGACACAAAAGACGCACTTTTGTCGGGAGCTTGGCTCGACAGCGCTACACACCGCACAGATTGTTGGGTTTAGTGGGGAAGGCCCCCCTCCCCATGAACCATGGACCTTGCCGTTGGTGGGGAGGCTTGCGTGCCTCAGCGATACAGATAGCCGTACCGTAGGTGCAACCAAAATGGAGGGGTATCTGTTTAGAGGCCAGACAAACGCGTGGTTCCTGAAGAGGAGCAGCAGCCTTTTCAGTAGTTGTAGGCAACAGTCTGGTTGATTGACTGATCTGGCCTTGTAACACTAACCAAAACGGCCTCACTGTGCTGGTACTGCGAACGGCTCAAAGTAAGGGGAAACTACAGCCGTAATTTTTCCCGAGGGCTTGCAGCTTTACTGTATGGTTAAATGATGATGGAGTCCTCTTGGGTAAAATATTCCGGAGGTAAAATAGTCCCCCATTCGGATCTCCGGCCGGGGACTACTCAGGAGGACGTTGTTATCAGGAGAAAGAAAACAGATCTACGGATCGGAGCGTGGAATGTCAGATCCCTTATCGGGTAGGTAGGTTAGAAAACTTAAAAAGGGAAATGGATAGGTTAAAGTTAGATATAGTGGGAATTAGTGAAGTTCGGTGGCAGGACGAACAAGACTTCTGGTCAGGTGAATACAGTGCTATAAATACAAAATCAAATAGGGGTAATGCAGCAGTAGGTTTAATAATGAATAGGAAAACAGGAATGCGGGTAAGCTACTACAAACAGCATAGTGAACGCATTATTGTGGCCAAGATAGATACGAAGCCCACACCTACTACAGTAGTACAGGTTTATATGCCAACTAGCTCTGCAGATGACGAAGAAATTGAAGAAATGTATGATGAAATAAAAGAAATTATTCAGACAGTGAAGGGAGACGAAAATTTAATAGTCATGGGTGACTGGAATTCCAGTGTAGGAAAAGGGAGAGAAGGAAACGTAGTAGGTGAATATGGATTGGGGCTAAGAAATGAAAGAGGAAGCCGCCTGGTAGAATTTTGCACAGAGCACAACTTAATCATAGCTAACACTTGGTTTAAGAATCATGATAGAAGGTTGTATACATGGAAGAACCCTGGAGACACTAAAAGGTATCAGATAGATTATATAATGGTAAGACAGAGATTTAGGAACCAGGTTTTAAATTGTAAGACATTTCCAGGGGCAGATGTGGACTCTGACCACAATCTATTGGTTATGACCTGTAGATTAAAACTGAAGAAACTGCAAAAAGGTGGGAACTTAAGGAGATGGGACCTGGATAAACTTAAAGAACCAGAGGTTGTACAGAGTTTCAGGGAGAGAATAAGGGAACAATTGACAGGAATGGGGGAAAGAAATACAGTAGAAGAAGAATGGGTAGGTTTGAGGGATGAAGTAGTGAAGGCAGCAGAGGATCAAGTAGGTAAAAAGACGAGGGCTAGTAGAAATCCTTGGGTAACAGAAGAAATATTGAACTTAATTGATGAAAGGAGAAAATATAAAAATGCAGTAAAGGAAAACAAACGTCTCAAAAATGAGATCGACAGGAATTGCAAAATGGCTAGGGAACAATTGTAAGGATGTAGAGGCTTATCTCACGAGGGGTAAGTAGATACTGCCTACAGGAAAATTAAAGAGACCTTTTGAGAAAAGAGAACCACCTGTATGAATATCAAGAGCGCAGATGGAAACCCAGTTCTAAGCAAAGAAGGGAAAGCAAAAAGGTGGAAGGACTATATAGAGGGTCTATACAAAGGCGATGTACTTGAGGGCAATATTATGGAAATGGAAGAGGATGTAGATGAAGATGAAATGGGAGACACGAATTCTTTACAGACGAATGGAAAAACTGGTAGAAGCCGACCTCGGGGAACGTTAATTTGGATTCTGTAGAAATGTTGGAACACGTGAGGCAATACTGACCCTTCGACTTATCTTAGAAAATAGATTACGGAAAGGCATACCTACGTTTCTCGCATTTGTAGACTTAGAGAAAGCTTTTGACAATGTTGATTGGAATACTCTCTTTCAAATTCTGTAGGTGGCAGGGGTAAAATACAGGGAGTGAAAGGCTATTTACAATTTGTATACAAAGCAGATGGCAGTTGTAAGAGTTGAGGGGCATGAAAGGGAAGCAGTGGTTGGGAATGGAGTGAGACAAGGTTGTAGCCTATCCCCAATGTTATTCAATTTGTATATTGAGCAAGTAGTAAAGTAAACAAAAGAAAAATTCGGAGTAGGAATTAAAATCCGTGGAGAAGAAATAAAAACTTTGAGGTTCGCCGATGACATTGTAATTCTGTCAGAGACAGCAAAGGACTTGGAAGAGCAGTTGAACGGAATGGACAGTGTCTTGAAAGAAGGATATAAGATGAGCATCAACAAAAGCAAAACGAGGATAATGGAATGTAGTCGAATTAAATCGGATGATGCTGAGGGGATTTGATTCGGAAATGAGACGCTTAAAGTAGTAAATGAGTTTTGCTATTTGGAATCAAAATAACAAATGATGGTCGAAGTAGAGAGGATATAAAATGTAGACTGGCAATGGCGAGGAAAGCGTTTCTGAAAAAGAGAAATTTGTTAACATCGAGTATAGATTTAAGTGTCAGGAAGTCGTTTCTGAAAGTATTTGTTTGGAGTGTAGCCATGTATGGAAGTAACGTGGACGGTAAATAGTTTAGAAAAGACGAGAATAGAAGCTTTCGAAATGTGGTGCTACAGAAGAATGATGGGTAGATAACATAACTAAGCCGGGCGTGGTGGTCTGGCGGTTCTAGGCGCTCAGTCCGGAACCGCGGGACTGCTACGGTCGCAGGTTCGAATCCTGCCTCGGGCATGGATGTGTGTGATGTCCTTAGGTTAGTTAGGTTTAAGTAGTTCTAAGTTCTAGGGGACTGATGACCACAGATGTTAAGTCCCATAGTGCTCAGAGCCATTTGAACCATTTTTGAACATAACTAGTGAGGAGGTATTGAATAGAATTGGAGAGAAGAGAAATTTGTGGCGCATCTCAACTAGAAGAAGGGATCGGTTAGTAGGGCATATTCTGAGGCATCAAGGGATCACCAATTTAGTATTGGAGGGCAGCGTGGAGGGTAAAAATCGTAGAGGGAGACCAAGAGAAGAATACACTAAACAGATTCAGAATGATGTAGCTTGCAGTAAGTACTGGGGGATGAAGAAGCTTGCACAGGATAGCGTAGCATGGAGAGCTGCATCAAACCAGTCTCTGGACTGAAGACCATAATAACAACAAAAACAAGGAAGGGGGCTCGGCTCTCAGATGATCCTACCCGCCCATCATCCCGACAAGGGTTGTTCGTTGGCCGATCGCTCAAAACGCCTATACACACCCAGTTTGTTGGTCGGTCGACCGGAGCGTATGTAGGGCCCTACCACATATCTCGAGGACTTATTGGATTAGAGAAGTTCTCACTTCTCAGACTGCCCGACTCTAGAACAGTCTTAGCCGTAAAGCCCTGTGGTGACAGTAGCCGGTAGAATGAGGACAGGTGTAAATAGAGATGTACGGGGTCAGTTTGCTGGTTGCCCACGTGCAGACTCACACCTGCCAACTTCCTTTTTCCACGCTACCGCGGCCGGCAGTCGACACTATGAGTTCACAGTACTTATGGATCCTACACACCCACCAACCGACCGACCGATGGACCAACAAATTGGACGTACAAGAATCACTCCAAAAGAAATGCACACTATTTTTGTAAAAATACAGTTTTCATTCTGCATGTGTGGAAGTGTTACAGTGTTTAGATACATCCTTCCCGCTTGTTTTCAAACTTAGTTCAACCTGTTCCCGTGAGTGGCGCCGTCACAGCATCTCTTCAAGATGGCTGCTACACTTTACGTTCGTCAGAAGCAACGAGACGTCATAGAATTGCTGTGCTGTGAAAACGAGACAGTGGGAAACATCCACAAGAGGTTGAAAAAGGTGTACGGAGATGTTGCTGTCGATCGCAGTACAGTTAATCGGTGGGCAAGCAGGTTACGTGATGAAAGCCGGCACGGCAATATTGAGGATTGTCCTCGCAGCGGCAGGCCTCGTACTGCACACACTCCAGACAATGTGCAGAGAGGAAAGCCGGCACGGCAATATTGAGGATTGTCCTCGCAGCGGCAGGCCTCGTACTGCACACACTCCAGACAATGTGCAGAGAGTTAACGAATTGGTGACAGACGCATCGCAGTGAACGAATTGTCACGCTACGTTGGGATATGGGAAGGAAGTGTTTGCAGAATACAGAAAGTGTTGGCGTTACAAAAGGTTTGTGCCAGGTGGGTTCCCAGGATGTTGACGGTAGATCACAAAGAAACAAGAAAAACTGTATGCAGCGAACTTTTGGAACAGTACGAGAATGGTGGAGATGGATTTCTTGGAAGGATAGTGACAGGTGATGAAACATGGCTTCATCATTTTCCACCAGAGACGAAGAGGTAATCAATGGAGTGGCATCATGCAAATTCACCCAAGAAAAACAAAATTCAAAACCACACCTTCTGCTAGAAAAATTATAGCTACGGTGTTTTTCGATTCCGAAGGACCCTTGCTTGTGGACATCATGCCAAGTGGAATCACCATAAATTCTGATGCATTGTGTCGACACTGAAGAAACTTCAAGCTCGACTGAGTCGTGTGTGGCCACATCGGCAAAAGCAGGATGTTTTGCTCTTGCACGACAATGCACGGCCACATGTCAGTCAAAAAACCATGGAAGCGATCACAAAACTCGGATGGACAACTCTGAAACACCCACCTTACAGTCCTGACCTGGCTCCATTTGACTATCATCTCTTTGGGAAACCGAAAGGCTCTCTTCGTAGAAAAAGGTTTGAAGATGATGACTCTGTTGTGCACGCTGCCAAACAGTGGCTCCAAGAGGTTGGTCCAGAATTTTACCGTGCAGATATACAGGTGCTTGTTCCATGATGGCGTAAGGCAGTTGAGAGGGATGGAAATTATGTGGAGAAATGAAAATATAGTTCCTAAAGGATGTGTCTACACACTGTAAAACTTTAAAACATGTAGAATAAAAATGGATTTTAAAAAAATAGTGTGCATTTCTTTTGGAGTGACCCTCGTATATAGGCGTTTTGAACGACCGACGAATTTCGTTGTCAAGGTATCGGGCGGGTAGGACCACCCGACAGCCAATCCGCAACCCATCCATCCCATCCAACAAATTGTACCGTGTATAGCGCCGTCGCGCCAACCGCCCAACAAAAGTTCGTCCTTTGTCACTCAGCGCTGGACCAAATGCTGTTCTACAGAGCACGAAGACGAAATTTTGACGGAGTTTCTGAAGAAATTTAAAGCTTGTAGACGTTTTCGTTGGAGGGTATAGTGATAGAGATGCAAGAAATGAAGCACTCGTTTCATTCTTTTAAACTTTCCGTCATGTTTTATGTGGCACATAGAATAATTTTTTTTTGGAGTAAATGTTCTTCGCCCTTCTGTATTTCGATTTTTAAGTTCCGTTTCTGGTACCTATCGGAAATAAAATCTAAAAACCGAAATACTGAAAGATTATATCTTAGATTTAATTTCATAGGCGTGTCGGAAGTAAAGCCTAAAAACCGAAATGTAGACAGTCAGTTGATGTTTATTCACAAAACATACTTGCTTCATTGTTTTAAGTATTATAAAAGTCCAGTCCATATCCAAGCCTTCTGTTACGAAGAGCAAAGTGTGGGACAGTAAGTTTGTCTGCGTGGCCATCATCCATGGCAAGTACTGAAATATTCGTTTTGTAAATAAAAACCTCCTTTTCTCGCTGCAATGTATTTTATTTCTTTCAGATGCGTTTCGCATTTTATTTTAATGTATCTTCAGTGGAATCTAGAGTGACATAGTTTTGTTTTGATATACTTGAGAAGAAATGAACTGTTTTATAATCTACGAATATTGCATATCAAAACAAAACTGTATCATTCTAAAGTCCACTGAAGATGCCTTAAAGCAAAAGACGAAACGCACCTGGAAAAAATAAAATATATTGCAGCAATAAAAGGTTGCTTTGCTTACAAAATGAATGTTTTTACAGACGAGTTACAGTTGCTAAATACTTCATTTCGTTTATGTCTGTTGTATTTATTAGATAATGTGCGCCACCACCACCTCTAGGATTTCTTCACCTCATTTGAAATGAGTTTACATGGACATGTTTTGTTTTATTTATTTTGCTTTACTAGGATGTATTTTCTCAAGCAACTATAAATCACACTGCAGGTTTCAGGAATGATTTTAGATAATAACTGTGGGGATGTAACAGCGAGGTCCACTTAACTTCTGCTAGTGGCTAGAAGTTGTAACGTAGCTAGCAGCCTCTCTTTGCAGCTTACAGCCTCCCTCATTTCTGTATTCTTTCTCGTTAAGAATGTTTTGACGATTTTCAGAAGCTAAGAAATGCATGTTTCATCAATTCTTAGATAATTACGGATATAATCGGCTCCCGTCGGCCGCGGTGGCCGAGCGGTTCTAGGCGCTTCAGTCCGGAACCGCGCTGCTGCTGCGGTCGCAGGTTCGAATCCTGCCTCGGGCATGGCTGTGTGTGTGATGTCCTTAGGTTAGTTAGGTTTAAGTAGTTCTAAGTTCTAGGGGGACTGATGACTTCATATGTTAAGTCTCATAGTGCTCAGAGCCATTTGAACCATCAGCTCCCAGATCCTTAAGTAACAGAACGTGCGTAAATTTCTTTCCTTGCTTAGGCCATTGTATGTTCACAGCTTTCTCTCGTCTCTTTTTGCTCTTGTTACCTCTAAAAACAGGCAAGGCAAACCCCGCGTTATTGTATCTGTTTTAAACCAAGCGGGATCTTTCTTTATTTCGCTGGTGCCATGTCCCGAACCGACGCAGGGTCGGCATTGTTAGGAACGTATTTGGCAAGGTGAGGATGAAGGGATGGCCGGATGCCCTTCCTGCCGCCATCCCAGCTGTCTGCGTCTAGTGTAACTCATGGAAGAGTGCGAACGTGTTCAGATGTCGGCGAGTCGTGTAACTGAGGCGGAACTTGGGGACCAGCCCGGTACTCACCTAGCGGGGTGTGGAAAACCGCCTAAAAACCACATCCAGGCTGGTCGTTAATCCGCCGGGTGGATTCGATCCGGGGCCGGCGCGCCTACCCGAGTCCAGGAAGCAGCGCGTCAGCGTTCTCGGGTATCCTGGCGGGTCTAAACCAAGCGGGATCTCGCAGAACATAAAACAGTGAACTTGAACACAGCAATCGCTGAGTGCAGTCGATCGGGACGTCTGAAGGCTTGCCACGAAATTGGTCGGTCGGTCGGTCGGCCAGTAAGTTGGTGCGGCCACGTACGCTTGCAGTGTAGAGAGCCTGTATATAGACTACAGTGCGGTGCAGCCGGCCGCGGTGCAGGTGGCTGCAGCGCGTGTGTGGAGTGTCGTGGTGGGGGAGCCGGCCCCCTCTGCCGCCCGCTGCCCGGCAACGCCAGTAGCCGCCCGCCTCCCGCGCAGCGCACATCGACCACTCCGTATTGCAAGCCGCAGCTCCGCGCTCGTCCCGTCCACACAGCACCGCAAAGCTCGCAGCCCGCCCGGGCCCGGCATGCGCTTCTGAGACGCCCACGCAGCGCAGCGCTACACCCTACCGCACACCAGACAGGTAAGCGATGCCTCCCCAAACAAACTTTGCACGCCAAGGTTTGCTTTCAGCTATGCGAGTTTGTTTACGTTTATCCGTCATTAAACGGTAACGAATATGGTAGAGAGCGCTCCGCCACTCACTAAATTTACTAAAGAGCAAAAATAAGCAGTTCAGCCGCAAATTAAAATTGATATAAATAGTCGAGTCTGAACTGCACTGGGGGTACCGGCTCCTTAGTGTTCTGACTACATAGTAAATTAAGCAGTACTTACTTTTGAATTCATGAGGAGCTATACAAAAAAGCAACAAGATCTGCAAATTAAATTGTTAATTACAGGTGCATGTTTAAACTTCATTCTAGCAGATTGTTGATAGGGAGCTGGAAGCTGTCTCCATTGAGTAACTATTGCTTGTAAAGTGCATTGTACTAAGCGCATAACGCTGCTGGATTTTGCCAAAATATCGCCAAATCTATACATAAAGCCACCTGTCAGCATGTAAATACGTGGGCGGCATGAGAACTAAGCGCAATGTTTATTCTGATGTGACCACTGTTCACCTCAAATGTGGTGTGTTTTTATCAGTACAAATTCGTGATTACAGCAGTTACTTTTAATATCTATGTGGTGTAAGCTATTCCTGAAAAGTTATTTCGATAAAAATTAGCGACTTATTAGGTAGCTTGACATTTAGTGGCTGAGGCAGCTCATATTTTAGTAATGTGACATTGAACTTTTACTTGGAAATTGAAAATGTGGCTATCTGTTATGGATATCAGTCTGCGGCAAGTGGCACATAATAAAACCGTCTTAAAATGTGTCCGAAGGGATATTGCAGCGTACTTCTTCAAAACGCAGGCACTGCAACTTCGTATTTAACGGCCGATACCGGGTTTGTGACTTGCAAATAAAATATCTCCCCTGTACGGGAGTAACATTAACGGGATTTACGACTACAGGTATGACACATGGAAGACGACATCTGGAAGTTTGGTTTTGATCGTGGGTCGTGCTTGGATAGCCAAAGCTGTTAAGGCGACTGCTCGCCTAAAGAGGGAATTATGGGTTCTAGTCCCGGTCGGGTACAAATCTTCATTGTCGTCATTTCATTGTACAGCTGTAGGTGGTTCATATTCGCAACTGCGAATACATTCCATATTTTAAAATAGAATTCTGTAACTTCCTGGCAGATTAAAACTGTGTGCCGGACCGAGACTCGAACTCGGGCAAGTGCTCTACCATCTGAGTTACCCAAGCACGACTCACGCCCCGTCCTCACAGCTTTAATTCCGCCAATACCTCGTCTCCTACCTTCCAAACTTCACAGAAGCTCTCCTGCGAACCTTGTAGAACTAGCACTCCTGGAAGAAAGGATATTACGGGGTCGTGGCTTTGCCACAGCCTGTAGTTCACAGTATCTAAAACGGGCTTAGAAAAAAATGTTGGAACAGATTACCTTTCATTTTTAGTACAGCACGCACCACAGTTAAAACTGCGTCAATGGAAGAAAATATAGGGTTAGTTGGAGGTTGGTGCTCCATCGTAACCACCGTCACACATCGCATTGGAATCTACCTCTGCTTTTCACTTTGCCTATAAGTTGCCTATTATCTGATCTATGCCAAATATACTATTGCTCAAACAGATATGACTCCAGTACGGAGATCATCACGCATCAGTTGTGCAAAATGTGTGACTCATTTAACGTAATGTGTTTCGGGACTACAAAGACATGGCTGTCTCCGAAACAATAGTTTTAATTCCCTAGAAGGGCCAGCTCCTTATTGTTCCGACCAGATAACTAACGAGTACCTACTTTTGAGCTGAAGAGTATATTCGTTTAACTTCACATTTATTGTCCACTAGAAATATGTAGACTTGAGCTTGAAAATGCCACTTTCTTTAATAAAGAAGTTGTAAGACAATTTCATAGAAATTGAGCGCTCTCGGGCTTGGCTACCACTCGGATGATTGACTTTCCGGGTCTGACGAGTGCTGTTGGCAAGCGAGGTGCACTCAGCCCTTGTGAGGTTGATAAGTAGCGGTCCCGGTCACGAAAACTGACAACAGCCGGGCCAGCTGATGCTCCGTATCCGCATCCAGTAACGTTTATCGGCTGATGACACGGCGGTCGGTCGATGCCACTAGGTCTCCCGAGGCCTGTTAGGAGTGGTGACGACGTGTGTTGTGTACTTTGTATCGAGGACTGTAGGAGAACGATGAGACTGAAACATGGTCCACATCGCTGGACTGCCCAGATGAGCAACAAAGAGTCACATGCCTTCACCCATGGAGGCTTCCCAGAGAGGCCTGGAATTTAATCCGGGAAACTCGGGCACATTCTGATCAGGAAACGATACCACATCCTTTTCCTTCTTCACGGACCAAACGCTGACCGTGTTTCATTCTTCTAGACGACGTGCCATCTTTAAAATATTTTATTAAAAGTAAGTAATCTACCAACATAATATACGTGCACATCAAGTAGCACAGTTTGTGAGACGACGTTTCTCTCAGTAATCTCTTCTGGTTTTTATCTGTTCACTATGTAATGTTGAAGAACATGGACCCCTGTCCTCATCCCAGATTCAATGAATAGCTGCTCTTAGTTATCGGTGCCACTGGGTTACGGAGAAGATACCTTAACTTAGGAAAGTGACCAGGCACCTCAGACGCTTCATTTGTTTTCCCGGGCAGCATATCGTTGTAGACACTGCATGCATTAGCTGGGGCAAGAACATCAAATTCGTTCGAGGAAACCACCACAGCAACCAGCCGGACAAAAACTGCAATAGCAGCTTTCTGATTTCTATGTCTTCATCTTGTTTTTTTCTTCCACTTCACATTTACATTATTTCCAGCGCTGAGATATAGTTTTGCGTATATTTAGCATCTTTCTTTAGTACAAGTAACTGTGCCTGGGTCCAGTGTGTACTTTATTGCCCGGATACGATCGCTCTATCTGCTCACGGTTAAGTAATGCAGAGTATGTCCTGCCAATCACCGCTAGGTATTTTTCTTGGTTGTGAGATGGTAGTTTTCGTCCTACTGTAGCAGCAATGTAAGTTTGAGCGGCTGTCTTGTTCTTCAGCATACCAAAAGGAGATAGATTCTTTATAAACCATTCCCATATGACGTTGTTCTGTCCGCAAAGGTATCTATGTTACAGGACCTCGATAAGACTACACTCTCTGCATTTCTCAATTTCCGATACATGTGTTAACTATTTTCTACCAGGTTGACCTTACAGCAGTTCCTAAAAATCCCCTGAGGGGGCGGACTTCAGCGACATCACTTACGTAAACTACTTTGTTCCTTAAGATATTGTAGTGCTATGACCTCTTCGACACACTTTTCGGCCGGATCCATTTATCTTTATCTGACTAGCTACACGATTCCCGTCATATAGAGTAGTAGCTGAGATTAGTATTTTCTGACACCACTGGAACCTCAACCTGCAATTAGCTTTTAGACAGAATGAGCAGATTCGTATCTGGAGCGATGGAGTTGATCCGAAAGAGTGAATATTAGGACCCTATTCGGTCACTCAGGAAAAGATTTTCAGCAGTTTCTCTAAATAGTTCAAAGCAAATTTTGTAAACGTTTTAAGTGAAGCCAGCATACTACTTGCGGAAACTGATAGTCTTTTTCAGCTCTGATGAACCCGTAATCGAAGAGATATGAATTCTTAAGTCTCATGAATTCAGCACGCGAATGAGATCCATTGCTCATTCTCTAATGAATAATGGCATGATGATATCGCCCGAAACGTAGAGAACATTTCGCAAAAATTAGACTGCCTTAGTTTAAAGCGGAAAGTATCGATGGTATTTTTTATAAAAATCTTATAAAGCCAGTAAACTTAAAAAAACAAGCAACATAAAGCAAAGCTACCAATAGTCTACAGTTATTTCATGTAACAGTAACATGGTCAGCTGATGTTTACATGTGTATACACGTAGACTCGTTAACATTTCAACTTCCCTGTGTGGGTTACAGTTTGAGCTACACTCCTTCTCACTACAGCTACCTGCCTAGCCGCTGGAGCCAACCAAATGCTGATCGATTATTGAAGATAATTTCGGCGCTATACTGTGGCTCTTTCATCCTACCCTGTCGTGACCTTATTCCTGTTACACTTCAGTACACACATTATCTTCTGAGCTTAGAGTAACAAAAATCAGTTCAAATGTTAATTTACTTCTTCATTATCCTGAAATCAGAAAAGTGACTGTCAGAAACCGACGCTTAATCCCTAAACAGTGCCGTCAAATCATGAACACAGAAAGGAGCCGTGATATCCATCAAATGAGCAGGGTGCAGTGAGTCAAAGGCAGTGTCCGTATTGTAGTGGACTGACAAGACAGCCAGTCCACAGTGACGGGTAACCGAAAGGCACGCGTACACACACGCCGGCTGGCGTGAGTTCTGGAACAGGATACGTATGAATGCACTAAAGAAAAGTACGTATCTAAGTTAATACTCAACTTTTAATTCCATCATTGTGGTACATCGCTCTTGACGATACAAATGAGACTTTAATTACAAGCACTGTAAGGCTAGTGGCGCCTTGCTAGGTCGTAGCCATGGACTTAGCTGAAGGCTATTCTAACTGTCTCTCGGCAATTGAGAGAAAGCTTCGTCAGTGTAGTCGCTAGCAAAGTCGTCGTACAACTGGGGCGAGTGCTAGTCCGTCTTTCTAGACCTGCCATGTGGTGGCGCTAGGTCTGCAAGTACTGACAGTGGCGACACGCGGGTCCGACATGTACTAATGGACCGCGGCCGATTTAAAGCTACCACCTAACAAGTGTGGTGTCTGGCGGTGACACCACACGTATCCTGTTTGTGTAGCAAGAAAGTGTAATGAAGGACATTCTGATACCATGTTGGTCCTCCTTCTGTGCGCAATACAGTCTCAGTTCACCGTGACATGCATTACAATATCCTTGGCGCATGGCCGGCAGTACGACACCGGATGTTCACGCACAGGTCGTGCAAATTTGTAGGCTACCATCAGCTGGATAGTGAACTCTGAGTTTTGCACCATGACGTGTCTGTTCCATGATGGTGACACCGGTGTCTATGAGATGTAATGAGTCGGCCAGCCTGCAAATGGGTTTTAGGCGGTTTCCCCGCATCTCACTGGCTAAATACTGAACTAGTGTCTGTCCCACCTGAGAAACACTCTACGCAGACAGTCGGAGAACATTCTCAAACTTATACATGATATTTATTCTATACTCAGACACTGAAAACACAGATCCTGTCCTGGGGATGAATAAGAGGCTTATTACCATCGATTTTTTCTCTCTTTAAACTCGTCGTAGTCATTATATCGTTATCATATAAAATAGCCTCGTATGGTCGTCAGCGCATCATCTGCCTTTAGGAACAACAGCAGGTACGTGTTGTGATCAAGCAGACAGTTCATATAGTCCAGTTGTCACTGTTTCTTCTGTAACTACCACAAGCCTTCCTCCCGGCACCTTTAGGCACAGTGTAATACTGGTTCCGGTGTTGTATGCTTTGGGGCATGTCCTCTACAGAGAGGGAGTATTCCGAGTCAGGAACTAATGTGACAAAACAACAAGCTTAATTTATTTACCAACAATTCATCTGCAGTTTTGTGCGATCCAGTCAAGATGTTTCCATGCCATTAACGATGTAACTGATCTCCATGAGAAGCGACGGTATATGGTGGCCCTGTTTGCTGTGGGGCGATATCGAAGCGATTTTTGACGAACATTTCGCTCTGGAAGAAATATGCCTTCACCGGCGCAGTATCGTATTTCACTGATTTCGACTACAACGCAAACTTTGTATACAATAGTGGCAGGCTAATGATCGCGCAGCCTTCTTCAAATACAGGCTCCCTAAAGTTACCCGACAAAATTTCGCGAAAACTACGTCGTACATCTTCCAAGAATTGCCATTTAAGTTCCCCGAGTATGTACACTCCTGGAAATTGAAATAAGAACACCGTGAATTCATTGTCCCAGGAAGGGGAAACTTTATTGACACATTCCTGGGGTCAGATACATCACATGATCACACTGACAGAACCGCAGGCACATAGACACAGGCAACAGAGCATGCACAATGTCGGCACTAGTACAGTGTATATCCACCTTTCGCAGCAATGCAGGCTGCTATTCTCCCATGGAGACGATCGTAGAGATGCTGGATGTAGTCCTGTGGAACGGCTTGCCATGCCATTTCCACCTGGCGCCTCACTTGGACCAGCGTTCGTGCTGGACGTGCAGACCGCGTGAGACGACGCTTCATCCAGTCCCAAACATGCTCAATGGGGGACAGATCCGGAGATCTTGCTGGCCAGGGTAGTTGACTTACACCTTCTAGAGCACGTTGGGTGGCACGGGATACATGCGGACGTGCATTGTCCTGTTGGAACAGCAAGTTCCCTTGCCGGTCTAGGAATGGTAGAACGATGGGTTCGATGACGGTTTGGATGTACCGTGCACTATTCAGTGTCCCCTCGACGATCACCAGTGGTGTACGGCCAGTGTAGGAGATCGCTCCCCACACCATGATGCCGGGTGTTGGCCCTGTGTGCCTCGGTCGTATGCAGTCCTGATTGTGGCGCTCACCTGCACGGCGCACAAACACGCATACGACCGTCATTGGCATCAAGGCAGAAGCGACTCTCATCGCTGAAGACGACACGTCTCCATTGGTCCCTCCATTCACGCCTGTCGCGACACCACTGGAGGCGGGCTGCACGATGTTGGGGCGTGAGCGGAAGACGGCCTAACGGTGTGCGGGACCGTAGCCCAGCTTCATGGAGACGGTTGCGAATGGTCCTCGCCGATACCCCAGGAGCAACAGTGTCCCTAATTTGCTGGGAAGTGGCGGTGCGGTCCCCTACGGCACTGCGTAGGATCCTACGGTCTTGGCGTGCATCCGTGCGTCGCTGCGGTCCGGTCCCAGGTCGACGGGCACGTGCACCTTCCGCCGACCACTGGCGACAACATCGATGTACTGTGGAGACCTCACGCCCCACGTGCTGAGCAATTCGGCGGTACGTCCACCCGGCCTCCCGCATGCCCACTATACGCCCTCGCTCAAAGTCCGTCAACTGCACATACGGTTCACGTCCACGCTGTCGCGGCATGCTACCAGTGTTAAAGACTGCGATGGAGCTCCGTATGCCACGGCAAACTGGCTGACACTGACGGCGGCGGTGCACAAATGCTGCGCAGCTAGCGCCATTCGACGGCCAACACCGCGGTTCCTGGTGTGTCCGCTGTGCCGTGCGTGTGATCATTGCTTGTACAGCCCTCTCGCAGTGTCCGGAGCAAGTATGGTGGGTCTGAGACACCGGTGTCAATGTGTTCTTTTTTCCATTTCCAGGAGTGTATATTACACTTTCGTATCGGCTATACCGACGTGCTATGATACTAGCTGCCTACTTCACAAGGACTTCAAACATTGTAACAGCACTGCAGAAATGTTAGCACCAGATATTTGTACGCAATTTGCTTTACATGGGGTGTTCCGATATTATTCGTTCAAATACAGGAGGTAAAGAACATAAAGACAAATATATTCAATTATGGTGGCAATTTCTGGTGGTAGGGACAATTTACACAGAAGGAAGTTTAGCATGATAATTACAGCAGTGGTATTCACAGGAACTCCTCTAATGCGCGACCATTGTCTTCATGCACACGGCACATCGTCGGACCATTGACCGTCGTAACCGTTGGAAGATTCCTAACATGTCCACAGTGGTACGAGTACCGACGGCAGTTCTAGCGACGAGGTCTTCGTGCACCAGCTGCTTCATACGCCTCCAGAGGATGAAGTCCAGACGCGTGAGGTTAGGTGACCCGGGTGCCCAGAGCACAGGGCCAGCTCGGCCGATCCATCGCTTCCCGAAGGTGGCTCTTCAGATGCGCTGGCACCCCACCGTGCTGGAAGTGCGTCCCTTGTCTAACATTTAGAAGTACAGCCTCCCGCAGTTCTGACAACCCATCTTTTACGAAGTTGCGATGCCTCCGTCCGTTGAGACGGAATAGATGAATGTATGGTCCAACTAACACATCAACGGTGTTGTCGCAAGGCCATGGTGCTGTGAAGGAATCGGTTTATTTGTAAGCAGACCTCAGAGCCAACCATTTGTACAGAGAGCAGTCTTGAATTTCAGTAAACATTGCCAGTCAGTGACACTGACCCAGCTCACGTTAGCACTGCTAACAATATGTTCGCTGTGATTGCAAGTCGACGTCAGACCATACGTTCCTTATCGAAATATATTTATTTTTGATGTTATCTACCTCATGAACGGATCTGAGCGAACAGTTTAAAACCATGTAGATGGAGTGCACTGTCCCATAGACCTTCAAATTAATCCAGTAATCCACAAAGTGGATAGATGTCCGTAGACTGACGCACTCAGAGTTTCTAGAAAATTCTTACGGTTTGTAGACAGTCCCATACTTTAAAATTGTGAGCCAACGTTATGATCTTCATCAGAATATGTAACTTTGAGGATCAAATTAAGAAAGTTTTCTGTTCTGTATGTCACAAACTGTCCATTTCTTCGTTATCATTCCATTGTTTCTTCAAAGAACTGCTAGATATACAGGATATTGCTTCTTAAGTGATGAGATTTGATCATTGAGATTGACTAAAAAATTATTTACACTTTTATCTCCTTGTTTTCATATTCCGACTGAATTTCTCATGACAGCAATACTTTTTCAGAAAGTCGACTAACTCAGACGAAAGGGAAATAATGCAAATAAACCAGCCTACATCTGGTGATAGGCCCGAAATGACTCATGAAATGAAACACGAATTTTTTAAACCTAATGCAGTGGTTGGGTGGTGAGCCACTACAATTGCTTTCGTGAAGACTTGTTAAATTCCTTGTCTGGCCATACAGTTTAATGTCTTATCACTTAAGGGGAACGCCAGGATGGTTCCTTCCTCAATCAGAGCTTGTGATAAATCTCCAATGACATCATTGCCGATGGGATGGTAAACCCTAATCTTTCATTTTTACTTTACTAGCATTTGAAGGAAGATTTTTGTTGATTTCTTATTTAATTTTGTTTATATGTGCAGACATTACGGTTTAAAATATGTGTTCAGTGAGCAGAAGAAAACTGGACTAGAAAGTGTTTGCAGCATTTCGTCACAATAGTGGGTGTAAAGGGTATAAGTGCCGAAATTTTTGTATTTGGTACTTTAATACGTGCACACATCAGTGTGTTGGCTGTTTTTGCTATGTTGAACAGTCTCCTCAGAAGCACATCAGAAACCTTACGACCTGAAGTTTCCTGCGCCACTATGTATACTTCTCCTGTCAGTATAGACTAACTGTATTGTGTCCACGCATCCACACTTCAACAACTGACCTGCTACCCAGGGGAAAATAAGCATTAAGGACTTGCGATTTTCACCTATATCTGGAGATAATAACCAATCTAAAACATATGACTTGCAATAGCTATAATTATTAGTCTGTAAATGACTTAAATACTGTTGTAATGTGTTCTGATGCGTGTCGGCAACCGCTATGTTCCGAGCAGCCAAATGTTATGTCCTCGTTGGTAATGATGAATGGATCGAAGATAACCAAAGGGAACTATCGCCGTATGAGGCTGGACAGACAAGCAAAAGATTAGTTGACTTAAGTGCACTATAAATAAATGTAATTTACTGATATTGTGTGAGAGGACTGCGAGGACTGCTACACTGTTCACAACTTGCGGCAGTTGAGGCCCGCTATGAGCAGAGGCCTAACAAGGGCGTGTAAATACAGTGAATGTTTGGCCGTAAAGCTATCAACGACGTGGTGTAAAGTTCGGTACGAACTAGCGACACGAAAGTAAGCTTGTACTAAAAGACTGGTGCCTAGGTGTCCGCCACTTGTAATGCGGTCCCAGTAGTCTTCATTGGTCGGCGGCCTGGAGGTTCATCGGTGGCGATGTTCAAAGCCCTGCTCGCAGCGCCACAGGAAACTCCAAGGCACTGGCTCCAGCACTATCAATAATTTACAATACTACACAACGTTATTCAGAACACCGTCCTCATTCAACAATAGAAATATCTGCACTTAGATACATTACAACCTGTGTAATGTAGATAACAAAGATCATCGAAAAATTACTGAAAATGTGTCCATACACCATGAAACACTGTTTAACTTAAAAGATAGCATGCAGGAGAATTCTACCATCGCAACTTTGGTTAGCCGTGGAAGTAGAAATTAAAAGTTCGTCATGTCAGAACAATAGTAACGAAAATCCTCGCACACCGAGGATTCCGTGCATCCTGGGAACCGAGAATTTCTACGATTTTTGCCTTTTATTGATATCGATACTGGAAAGATATTGCTCTTGGGTATTCAAAGACTTCTGAGAATGACAAAATAATATTTTGTGTTGTATAAATGCAAAGCAAACATTTTTGGAATTTTTAGTTTAGTTGTACCGTGGAACCTTGCTTGCTGCCAGATTTCATGATTCTAGGTCAACACGAAGTACCCTATACGTTTTGATGAATGACTCTGCGAGTGTAGAAATATTTGACATTTCGATTGCATTGACTTAGCTTACAAAAAAATGGTTCAAATGGCTCTGAGCACTATGCGACTTAACTTAGATCTAATTAAACCTAACTAACCTAAGGACATCACACACATCCATGCCCGAGGCAGGATTCGAACCTGCGTCCGCAGAGGTCGCTCGATTCCAGACTGTAGCACCTAGAACCGCACGGCCACTCAGGTCGGGTTTAGCTTACATTTACTGCAACGCCAAGGGATGGTAGACCTTACTATACATCCACCCGTTCCTGAGAAAAAGGCTTTTTAAAAGTCGGACAGACAGACAGACAGTCAGACAGACGGACAGACAAAGTGATCCCATAACGGTCCGGTTTTACCAGTTCAGGTTCTGCACCCTAAACAGAGCCTACAGTTTTACGTATACAGATTTTCTCTTGCTCGTGAGTGGAATCTTCCAGAGTAGTAACGTCGGGACATTCGGATGCTCACGTTCCCGTCTCTCAGAAGCCTGGTTCAGCCGGACCGGGCACGTGTGAACTTAGACAACACACAGCCTTACTCGTCAGGAAATCCTCACCAGTACGTTGAATAGCCGTTGCATAATGTTAAGATTGTTTTGGTGCACAATTTAGCCGCCCAACTGGTATACTCAGAACTGTCACCTCTTTACTAAATCTCCAACCAACATCTTCATGTAAATAGGAAAAAATACTATGGTTTCGAACGCAGACAATACGATCCAGAAAGCTGGTTTTGCATCAGTGCAGTGCAGGAAACGGCCGGCAGTTTGCAGGTCAGACGGGGCAGGCAGCGCCCCGAGCTAAACGTCTCTCTCTCTCTCTTTCTCCGTCTCTTGCCAGCGAGACCCTGGGTCCAGGCGCGAAGCAGACCAGTCGCGTCGCGTCGCCAGGTGAGAGCGCAGTTCGCTTCCTTTTTTGTGCCGTCCTCAACTCTGCCAAGGTCAGGGCGCGCACAGAGCAAGTGTTTCGTCACTTCTCGCCCGTTCCCGTCCCTGCACTCGACTTAACCGCCTGTCTACCGAAGAAAGGAAGCCAATTGTTGCACGAACCGTCGGGGTCAACGCGGACGCAGAAGATACAATGCAGGACTGTCTGAAACAATACTGCCATCTGTATCAAGTTACGGAAATTACGAAAGGACAAAACAAGGTGAGTGGATAGGGATTAAGAATTGCACTCATCACGAATAGGAATCTGGGGTCTTAACCATTGCACTGTCCAATATCTGAACTGGTTCTCCTGCTCACTTCGGACATGTCTGAAAGAACAGACACCACGTACCTATAATTAAGGCGAGGACGGAGAATGATCTCTTCAGTGCGGATGCATACTGGACTCGAATTCTTACAGGAATCGGAGAAATGCCGCGAGTAATCAGAATAATGGGCAAGTGGCACAAAATTAGCAGTATGGAGATAAGTTGAGAATTTGCGTCTGACGGAAGGCGTTCTAGTGTAGTCTGTGCAGTTTCGATGACCACTGTGTCGGATGGCGCAGTGGTCAGCACATCTCCCTAATAAGCAGGATATCCGGGTTCGAATCCTCGTCCGGCACAAATTTTCGACTTTCCCCATTGATTTAAATCCATGCTCACGTTGCTCTTTCGATACTATTGCGTGAGCCGCGAGATCTTGACAAATGGAAGAATATAACGAAATTTTTGGGGGCTCTCGTTTGATAATGCTGAACTGGGAGCAATTTAAAATAATAAAATAGAAGCTTCACCCAGGAAAATGACTTCTTTAAGGAGCCTCCGCTAAAAAAATAAAACTCCGTCCGAGCAGGCCTTGGAAGGCCCAACGTACCGACCGGCCGCCGTGTCATCCTCAGGTCACCGGATGCGGATATGGAGCGGCATGTGGTCAGCACACCGCTCTCCCGGCCGTATGTCACTTTCCGAGACCGGAGCCGCTACTTCTCAATCAAGTAGCTCCTCAGTTTGTCTCACAAGGACTGAGTGCACCTCGCTTGCTAATAGCGAACAGCGGATGGTCACCCATCCAAGTGCTAGCCCAGCCCGACAGTGCTTAACTACGGTGATCTGACGGGAACCGGTGTTACCACTGCGTCAAGGCCGTTGGCTTTGTTCACTCCACTGGTTTCAAGTAAATCTGGATGTTTACTTCCACGTGACCGTAATACAAACTGGTTTTTGTGAAACCAGTGGAGTTAAAGGCTGCAGTAAGATCGAGCTTCTGTCGATATCGCTAACAGTAGTGTAAAGAAGACTGGCACTATGATTGATCAATACAGTTTTATTGAAAATCAGCTCTGGCCTATCAATTCTATTTCTATTCATTAAAGATTTTCATACATTTCGCCATTACTGTAGAAATGCAACCTAGGATCTCCTCCCAGCTGTGCACTAATGCACTGTGCAGTAAACTGCAGTGGTTGTGCATTGTATATTGAGAAGCAGTTTGGATGATTAGACAAGATTAAAGTAAGAATAAAAAGTAATGTGTCGTGATCCGAATCGTCACGGTTTGGAAGTACCGCATCGAGCTCTCAATAACGTAACCCGAGACAAGCGGTGTCGTGTTCGGTATCGGTTGCGCAGTATCGTCGTCCATTGTTCAGTCTGTCCGCATTTCACTTCTCAAGTTAACAGGCAAAACAGCTGCAGCAAATTGTGGAGGACAGAAGTCCTCTAAGTGACAGTTCAACAGGCAGGGGAACCAAGAGACGAAGTAAATTTCAGAATAACATTGCGTGAGGCTCTGAAGCTATTTCCCACTCTGTGTGAAGTATGTTCAGCTGTTCTATGTTCAGACACAAAGGTTGCAAATTAATGTGTCCTGTAATAACCAGTACATTTTTAAAGAAGACAAAGACGCACAGTCCAAGCGGAACTAGGTTAGGAGGAATGTTAATAAAGTTAACCTATCGTCTACAATTAAATCCATATTTTATATGACCGCCGATCGAGGAAATATAGAAAACTTTAAAGATTGTCAGTAAATACTACGCTTCCGTCACGTCCATTAACTTCAGGATTGCAAACCACACATATGAAAATGACGCTCTGGTGTATTTATTAAACTCGTTCTTTTGCTTCCACTGCATTTGACAAAAATGTACGAGATACTCACTGGTTGGCTGCCGCAGGTGTGTCGAGCGCAGACTTCTATTTCGCGCTGCTTGGACTCGTAACAAAACATGTGATCTAGACGTGCGGTACCTCCTAACTAGTCTAAGGTGCATGTAGTTTCACGAAGGTTATTACTCAGATGTCATCTTTTATATTAGTTACTTTTTCTATCACCGACAGTGGTGTTCCGGGAAGTTCTTCGTACTGAACTGAGAAGATTTTCGATGAGTTCTAAAGAAATCCAGTGCCGGAACCCACACTTCACCGAAATTAAAAACTCACTATTTATTCATCAAATTTTAACTCATTTGTCTCGCAAGTTCGGAGCTGTTGCCACGCACTCCGCTTCGCCGTCATCTATAAATATATTCCGCAATCCAGTGAACAGAGAATGGCGGAGGGTATTATGTACAGACGCTAGTAGTTTCCTTTCCTTCCGCACTAGCAGTCTCTCTTATTTCGTCCTTTCGGCCCTTAAGCGAGGTGAACGGTGCAGCAGCAGGATCGTTCTGCATTCTGTCGCAAATTATAGTTCTTTAAACGTGCCCAACAGCGCTTCGCGGAAATGTTATCCTCCAAACATTTCCATCCAACATCACGGACAATTTCAGTAACTGTCATAGTGATCGAACAGGTCGGTAAAAAAATCTAGCAGCGCACCTCCGTACTGCTTCGTATTTTCCTTCAATTGGGCGTGACAGGGATCCCAAACACTCAAAAAGAACTCAAGAAAAGGTCGCACCAACGTCACGTATACGATTTCCTTTATACACACACCAAAAAAAGTTTTGCATCACCTCGGTTCCGAGACCTCCGGAACCTGTACAGAAAACTGGAATACGGATCAACATAAACATCATTTCCGCCCTTGTTATTGCTCATGAAAACCACACATTGCGTGTTGTACCACCATACAGCGAGACCTTCAGAGGTGGTGCTCCAGATTTCTATACACACCGGTACCTCTAATACCCAGTAGCACTTCCTCTTGCATTGATGCATGCCTGTGTTCGTCGTGGCATACTATCCACAAGCTCATCAAGGAACTGTTGGACCAGATTGTCCCACTCCTCAACTGCGATTGGGCGTCGATCCCTCAGAGTGGTTGGTGGGTCACGTCGTCCATAAACAGCCCTTTTCAGTCTATCCCAGGCATGTTCGATGGGGTACATGTCTGGAGAACAGGCTGACCATCTAGTCGAGCGATGTCGTTATCCTGAAGCAAGTCATTCACAAGATGTGCACGATGAGAGCGGGAATTGTCGTTAGTGAAGACGAATGCCTCGCCAATATGCTGCCAATATGGTTGCACTATCGGTCAGAGGATGGCATTCACGTAGCGTACAGCCGTTACGGCGCCTTCCATGACCACCAGCGGCGTACGTCGGCCCCACATAATTCCACCCCAGAACAGCAGGGAACCTCCACCTTGCTGCACCCGCTGGACAGTGTGTCTAAAGCGTTCAGCCTACACGGGTTGCCTCCAAACACGTCTCCGACGATTGGTTGGTTGTAGGACTACGCGACACTCATCGGTGAAGAGACCGTGATGCCAGTCCTGAGCACACCATTCGGCATGTTGTTGGGCCCATCTGTACCTCGATGCATGTTATCGTGTTTGCAAAGATGGACCTCTCGATGGACTTCAGGAGTGAAGTTGTGCACCATGCAGCCTATTGCGCACAGTTTGAGTCGTAACACGACGTCCTGTGGCTGCACGAAAAGCATTATTCAACATGGTGGCGTTGCTGTCAGGGTTCCTCCGAGCCATAATCCGTAGGTAGCAGTCATCCACTGCAGTAGTAGCCCTTGGGCGGCCTGAGCGGGGCATGTCATCAACAGTTCCTGTCTCTCTGTATCTCCTCCATGTACGAAAAACATCTGTTTGGTTCACTCCGAGATGCCTGGATACTTTCCCTGTTGAGAGCCCTTCCTGGCAGATAGTAACAATGCGGACGCGATCGAACCAGAGTATTGACCATCTAGGAAAGGTTGAACTACAGACAACACGAGCCGTGTACCTCCTTCCTGACGGAATGACTGGAGTTGATCGGCTGTCGGACCCCCTCCGTCTAATAGGCGCTGCTCATGCATGGTTGTTTACATCTTTGGGCGAGTTTAGTGACTTCTATGGACAGTCAAATGGACTGTCTGTGATACAATATCCACAGTCAATGTATATCTTCAGCAGTTCTGGGAACCGGGGTGATGAAAAACTTTTTTTGATGCGCGTAGGTCCGCTACACTTTCGTAGAACTTTCCCAACATACCGAGGTCTGCCATTCGCCCTCCCAATGGCTAAGCTCTGTGCTCCTTCCATTTCATGTCGTTACGCCCATATATTTAATGGCAGCATACTATTAACACTGCATTCAAATTTAGAACGTTTCTCCTATCCATCCTAAATAAGTAACATTTTCGCACATTTAAAGCAAGCTGCCACTAATTGCACCAGAACTGAAGTTCGTATTCCCCATACAGTGTCAACAGACGAGGCAGAGCGTGGCGATAACTGATTTCTTAGGGCACTTGCATCGGATGTATATTTTTGAACTATGCGCCCTTTTGTTAACCTCAGCAGTGCTTGCTGTACGTTGGCTCGCCAACTGCTAAGGCTACAATATGGGCTCTTCTGTAAATTAAAAAAAAATTATTGTATGCAGTAAAACTGAAGATATTTGTTGGAAGTAATTATCACAGTACATGTTACACCTCATAGAAAATGTTGTGCTATTTTGATACGGGTCTTAATGGTTCGAATAATTTGCGCTGAAAATGGTCACCCAAGGACCGAAATCGATCTGTAAATTAAACGATTTCAGTACTTACGACCGAGACTGCCATTTATCCAAAAGTAAATATTGACTATAATACGGTCATGGTGCGCACGGTTCCCTTTGGAATTACACATCGAGAAAATATTCTAGTTTCATTCCAGAGAAAAATCTACATTTGAATCCTAATTTTTCCAGTATTCTGGGAAAACACCTTGAAAAAGTATTTGGAAATTAACAACTCCGCTGCAGTCTTCAAAATCTGGAGTCCGTCAGTGTCACCCAAACAGGATAGTGTGTTAATGTGGGGGCCAAGCTGAAATTATTTCTCTACTATCCCTTTGTCTGGAGTCAGGGAGGTGACAAATTTTAGACTTAGAGACTGACCTGGGTGAACTTTCGTGAAACGAGACAGCTTCCAATGAAAATGACGACCGAAGTGGACCAATGCCCAGCGCTAGACTCCCAGGAAACTAGCGCAAGGTCTAAATCGATTCTGATAGTGAATTAGTGTGATTTTCTTTAAAAAAGATTAATTCGAAGATGCCGTCACAACAAACACGTTTGTATGAGTCCATACCTGATGGGTACTGAATATTATTGTGAAACCCATTAAAGTCCCAAGACTCATGTTCGCTACCGACAGAAAGTACGTCATGTGCCACTAACACAATCTGTGATAACCAGAGAGTTACATATCACCTAGGTCACAGACACACATTACTAGACTGGCAATACCGTATACAATATCACTGGTGACACTGAAGCTAGCAGTTTAGAATAGCAATGTGGCGGCGAGCGTAAAGGACATGTAAACAGCTGTTTATTTTCTGATTAAATACTCGTACGAAATGGGAATAAACTGATATAACTACGTTACCTTTAGAGTTTTGACATAATGGGCAGTAAATACGTCGTGTTTGGCTGTAATTTTTAGTATAGCAGACGGATGATGCAAGGAAAGGAACATGTCTCAATACAAGCATAACTACAAACATCTTACATATTTTTACTTTTGTGCTTTATGTAAGCCTAAATAATCACATTAGTTTGTCTTACCCGAAATATTGGCACTATTTAAATAGTTTATGTATATTTTAGGGCATTTAATAATCTAGTGTGCTTGTAACCAGTTCTGATCAACTTCGGGTTTTCTTTGAACAGTATACGCGTTATGAAAGTGCTCCTATACGTAGAACGTTCTATTTGTCGTTGATAAGAAGTGTCTTTGCTCATTTGAGTGTTCTCACGAAAACTATAGTCTGCTTTAAGTGTGTATATACTTATGCACTTCTCTTAACACGATTCTACATTGTATGTGCTAAACACAACTAGTACGCAAATATTTGCACAATTGCAGAAATTCTTCAAACCTCGTCATAAAGCTTACCATTTCATTTCTTTTTTGAAAATAGTATTAGTACTGCACACGAACTTACTGACGCCGCCATCTTACCTCATCAAATGTCTGGCTTCAGCTTCGACCATAAATATAATAGACTGGTCCTGACGTCATTTTCGTGGCTCCAACATCTCAGGGCTAAAGTCACGTGAATGTTGGCAAAACATGGTTGTTTCGTGTTGCGCTTACGGCTGTACTCAGCGTTTTGTCGGGGGAAATGGCATTACATCCCACGTGTAAGTGTTCCAATGATGGTGCAGATGCGTTTACGGAAATCTGCTGAAGTGACTTTTATGGTTTTTACACTTGAAATAGAGTATCACGTAAATTAAAGTGTTGAAAGTGATGCCTGTAAAGTCAGACTCATATTCCATTTTCGAAAGTATCTGTGATAATTCGGTTACAGAAGTAAGTATAATTGTTTCTCGTTCCTACTCATAGGTTCCCTAAGGATGAAAACCGAAGGCAGCTTTGGATACAGGCCCTGAAATGGAAAAAACTTTAAGCCATCTGCACATACGCGCCTTTTTGTATATACAAGTGAGATTATAATAACGTAAGAGCACCTATAGTCGACACATGAAGAGAATTTTTTTCTACCTTCTGATACTATTAAATAAATGTAGGCTCCAAAATTATTTTCTGAAACTTCAAAGTCTCACCTTTCATCTAAAATATCATTTTTTTTTAAACTGATAGTTTAAACTTTTGTAAAAATAATAGGAACTGAACCTTTAGAGTGCATCTAAAATTGATACTCTAAAATGGACCTGCTCCTAAAGTCGACAATTTTGGCACCTATAGTTGACGTAATTCCCATATCCCATTTTCTTTTATAAGTGACTAGAGCTCAAAACGCGGCGAATCCAATGTTAGAAGTTTTGACACGAGCCCACTCTTACCGTTTAAAAGAATTTTAACGACATTTTACTTTAATTGATAGTTTATAGTAATTTCGTCCCGCTGGCCACGAGAGGGGCGTTCGATGTATTTGTTAGATTTTATAAATGGTACAGTGAACAAACCCAGGTCAAATGTAGTTCTGACATAATTTTTCGCAAATAAAAAAGTAATTTTTGTTGGAAGCGTTTGGCAGTCAACTGAGAAATGTGGGTAAAATACGATACAAACATAGGATGGCAGACCGCTGATTTGAAATCCCGCCACGTTTTGCCAACAGTCACGTGGTTTATGTTGGAGCCACACCAGCCCTATAGCTTCTGCACATCAAGGCCAGTGTACTAGTATCTATGGTCGAAGGGCTTCAGTAAAAGCTTCGTCTTTGCCATTATAGTAATGTATATCTGTGACCTAGGTGTTTAGATATCGAAAGACGCTCTATTTGGCAAATGTAACAAATAAAACTACCGATTCTCATTATTTAGAAATCTTTCAGAATCATACTTTTATTCACGTTGAAAAAGAAAAATAATTTTAAAAGAAAGTGACGATACTACTCATACGTACGTTTTTGTTTAATTTTAGTATATCGTGTTGAAATCACATTAATGAATAACTTAGCTATAGATGGCCATCATGATGGAAAGATGCTCTTATCAGCTATTTCATCAGATCAACATGGAATGTGACTGTGATGTCATCACACCTCGACTGACTTAGAAACTTAGACCAGGTTTAGAACACTTTACCTTCCAATGACAACATCCTACTAATGGAGCTATATGAACGTTCGCCGCTGGTAGCCTCAAAATTGGCGGCACCATCCCTGTGATAATCGAGAAAACTGCACGGAAGTTCTTCTGCATAAATTTCAATTCGAAAATTTCGAGGAGAAACCCACGAAGTAAAATGCAGATCTAAAGAAAGTATCTTCCCCTACATTTTTAATATCCACTGCTTTATACACCCGGATTTAAAAGAAATCGATAACTGCGGAAACTTTGTTACTGGTCATTCTTTATTACCTAGCTGCAGAATGTGAGCAAAATACAGGATTTCTTTTTTTTTGTAGGGTAGATTACAGGCCCCAGGAGCTACCCTAGGCTTCCTTTGCAGGTTTCTTATTATCACTTTACGACAAAACATTCTACTTCGACAGCGCAGCTTTATTGTGGGCTGAACGATAGATTCTCGAGTTACCCACGTAAAATGTCTCGAAGTGCACAATGCTCACTAGCGAGACATGCCCTGCGCTAGTCACCTTAGCGACCAGAGCCAACTCTTTTTTGTCACCGCCACCAACGTGTCACTCTTCTGGCAACACTGGTGAAATTCCCACTCTCTGCTTGCCGGCAAGAGCGGTGTTCACGCTGCCAGGGACCTGTGCTTGGAGTATTTGGCGAGACAGTCCATAACCAGCTGGCAGCCACATGTGTACCTTAGTTTATGGCTTTTCGGCGAACGTACAAACGTCGTCCTCTAGGAAGCAAAATAAGATGGAAAGCCTACTCAGCCTTCGCGTTGACTGTTTTGTACATATTTTTCCCAAGGTCTGTTTTCTTGTAAGGAAACTTGCGACCCGGAACCACAGAGCCATTGTGATGTATGTTACGTAGTGAGAGGTTGGGCAATATTGTCAGCGTTCACCTTTTGACACACTTCGCCAACTAGAATCACGCTCGGTTGCAATAACAATGGTCATCAGAACACCAACTTTATACACAAGTGAGTCCATTATATAGAAAAAGCGAATGCGGATCCCCAGAATTCCACAGGGATTATAGCCACAACGAAAGGCCTTGCAAGTGTGATTGAAACCGTACCTGTAATGCAGCCACACCTTGCAGGTCAGCTCATCTCCCTTTAGAAACTGTTATTCTGATTTTTAGTATCATCACATGAATTTAGATAAGGAAGAATGACTGGAAAAAACTGCGGTAATATGAGTGTGAGGTGATTCAGTTTCGCCGGCCGGAGCGGCCGAGCGGTTCTAAGTGCTCCAGTCTGGAACCGCGTGACCGCTGCGGTCGCAGGTTCGAATCCTGCCTCGGGCATGGATGTGTGTGATGTCCTTAGGTTAGTTAGGTTTAAGTAGTTCTAAGTTCTAGGGGACTGATGACCTCAGAGCCAGTTTTGTGATTCAGTTTTAATTTGAAGCAGCGCACGTTCACACGATGCGACGAGACAAAGGAATCCCAATAGAAGACGGAGTCATTCATCAGTTGGAAGCGGATGGCAAAGTGTTCTGAAGGCACTCGTCCGCACAAGGCAGAGCAGCTACATCGGATAATTATCAGAAATATCTGAAATGAATAAAATTTATTTTTTAATTTGATGTTCTTCTGTTGTTGTGGTCTTCAGTCCTGGGACTGGTTTGGTGCAGCTCTCCATGCTACTCTATCCTGTGCAAGCTTCTTCATCTCCCAGTACGTTCTGCAACCTACATCCTTCTGTATCTGTTTAGTGTATTTGATCTCTTGGTCTCCCTCTACGATTTTTACCCTCCACGCTACCCTCCAATACTAAATTGGTGATCCCTTGATGCCTCAGAACATGTCCTACCAGCCAATCCCTTCTTCTAGTCAAATTGTGCCACAAACTTCTCTTCTCCCCACTCCTATTCAATACCTCCTCATTAGTTATGTGATCTACCCATCTAATCTTCAGCATTCTTCTGTAGCACCACATTTCGAAAGCTTCTATTCTCTTCTTGTCCAAACTAGTTATCGTCTATGTTTCACTTCCATACATGGCTACACTCCATACAAATACTTTCAGAAATGACTTCCTGACACTTAAATCTATACTCGATGTTTACAAATTTGTCTTCTTCATAAACGCATTCCTTGCCACTGCCAGTCTACATTTTACATCCTCTCTACTTTGACGATCATCAGTTTTTTTGCCCCCCAAGTAGGAAAATCCTTTACTACTTTAAGTATCTCATTTCCTAATCTAATTCCCTCAGCATCACCCGACGTAATTCGACTACATTCCATTATCCTCGTTTTGCTTTTGTTGATGTTCAACTTATATCCTCCTTTCGAGACACTGTCCATTCCGTTCAACTGCTCTTCCAAGTCCTTTGCTGTCTCTGACAGAATTACAATGTCATCGGCGAACGTCAAAGTTTTTATTTCTTCTCCATGGATTTTAATACCTACTCCGAACTTTTATTTTGTTTCCTTCACTGCTTGCTCAATATACAGATTGAATAACATCGGCGAGAGCCTACAACCCTGTCTCACTCCCTTCCCAACCACTGCTTCCCTTTCATGTCCCTCGAGTCTTATAACTACCACCTGGTTTCTGTACAAATTGTAAGTAGCCTTCCGCTCCCTGTATTTCACCCCTGCCACCTTCAGAATTTGAAAGAGAGTATTCCAGTCAACATTGTCAAAAGCTTTCTCTAAGTCTACAAATGCTAGAAACGCAGGTTTGCCTTTCCTTAATCTAGCTTCTAAGATAAGCCGTAGGGTCAGTATTGCCTCACGTGTTCCAATATTTCTACGGAATCCAAACTGATCTTCCCCGAGGTCGGCTTCTACCAGTTTTTCCATTCGTCTGTAAAGAATTCGCGTTAGTATTTTGCATCCGTGACTTATTAAACTGATTGTTCGGTAATTCACACATCTGTCAGTACCTGCTTTCTTTGGGATTGGAATTATTCGTCTAAGATATCAAAAACTATAGCATCTCACATGTAATCGTGACCCCTTGCTAAACACATTCTGGCAAGTGGCAAAGTGGTATGCGTTAGCGATACTGCTATGTCTACAATGTGCAAATCACTGAAACCCATGACAATGAGTACATAGCATTGCACCACATGTTACGGATTTTTCCCTTTTCATGCACGTTTGGAACGCGGCAAGAATGACTGTTTAAACGTATCTGTAGGCACTGTATCAATCTAATCTTGTCTATAACTCTCTACGCGACCGATACGTATGGGGGCTGAAGTATATTCCTAGAGTCTTCACTTAATACTTTTTTTTTTCAAACTATGTGCGTAGGCTTTTTCTCGGGATAGTTGACGCCTATCTTAAGGCGTCTGCCAGTTCACAAATCAGGCATTTCCGTAACACACTTCCCTGCTTCAAGGAAACCTGCGACCACTAATACTTCTCTCCTTTGCTTACATTTAATATTCGTTGTTAGGTATAAGTCCCGTACACTTATTGGATAGGTCTCACGAGCGTTTTGGAAGCTGCCTCCTTTGTAGATTGACTGCATTTTCCCAGTTTCCTACCAATTAACCGAACTCTGCCATCTACTTTACCTATTACTGAGCCTACGTTTTTACTCTATTCAAAATCCCCAAAATATATGTACGACTTGACTGAATCCCGTTGTCACGCATTGACACCTTACTCATATCATACTTCTTTTCTGCATTCTGTACAGTGCACAGTTTTACTCTTTTGAACATTTAAAGCACGTTGAGAGTTTTTGCACCACTTCGAAATGTTATCAAGAATTGACTTGAACTTTGAGAAAATTTTTCAGGTGGTACATTACAGATAATTGCAGCATCTGCAGGAAATCTGAGGTTACTGCTAGGTTATTTTGTATACAACGTGCACAACAAAGATTCCAACACAATGGGATACTCCTGCTTCTGTCAGTGACTCGCCAGCCAAGATAAAACACTGCGTCCTCACTTATAAGAAAACCATAATACAGACACAAATTTTGTTTGATATCTCGTATGATCGTACTTTTGTTAATAATCACTGGTTTGGTAAGGACTCATATGTTGTATGGAATCGCAGCTTGAATACTCAAGACTTCGTCCATGAACAGGCTGAAGGCACTTGAAAATTAGATGTAAATTCGGCTTGGATTTATTGTAAGATAACGCCGATAACTTGTTACAAACAAAAGAAATCTGTATCGAAATAACACAGTAGGAAGAAACTGCAAGATGATTTAATAATTTTCGTCACACATCCTTACAGCTGCAAATGCTAGAAAAATTGGCATGACACAATTTGTAGCTTAAAGAGAATACAAAGAAAAGACTGAACGTGTTTTGAGGAATAAAATCGAAAGACAACTTCATGAAATAGAATTCCTGGTGAATTTGTTTATAGGGGACACCTACATTTGCACAAGACTTCTAAATAACTTTTCAGCATTCCTTCGACTTGGAAAAGTTGCTGATAAAGAGAGATGACCCTGGATTCTTTTGGTTACATATGGCGTCCATTGATTGGCTACGACCATCAATCCCGTTAAACGCCAATTTAACTGGGAGAATACTGTGATTCACACAGTCAAATGCCTTAGGGAAGTTGCAGAAAATACCAGCTGCTGCTATTTTATTATTAAATGCTTGTAAAATCTGGTGAGTGAACGCGCAAATGGCATTCTCAGTAGAGCAACCTTTCTGAAGCCCGGTCTGTGATTTGCTAAGGATGCATTTGTTGCCAAAAATGAGATACTATTTTAGAATACATCATCTTCTAAAAAACTTTGGAGAATTATTAGCAGTGAAACAGGTCCGTAGTTAAAGACATCTATATCGCCTTTCATAAAGACGGATTTAAAAATAACATATTTCAGTCTCTCTGGAGAAGTGCCTCATATTTATTGATGTACTGTATATTTCAGATAAGACAGGGCTTATTACATTGCAACAAATGTTTAGTACTCCACTGGAAATACAATCAAAACCAGAAAAGCTTTTATTTTTGAGAGAATGTATAATTTTCTTAATTTCAGTATGAGAAGTTTGTGATACAGTCGTATGATTGAATTTTGTGAAAGTTACATTTTAAACATACTGGTGTGAGTTTGCTCTTGAATTGCTTGTCCCAATGCTATCTACTATAATTAATAAATGATTATTAAATGCATTTTCTACAGATGACTTTTAGTCCTTCCATTGAGTTCAATGGTGACGTTGTCTTGTTCTATGGTTGGTTGTCCTGTCTCTCAATAATATGGAGGTTTCTTGGTCCTCTTTGTGCATCATCTCAGCATGGCCAGTTCAGAGTCCACATCTTCGTCAGGTTGTATCCAGTGTCTCTTTTATTCAGTAACCTCATTACCTGGTCTGGACAACAAAGTTACTGGTGCTTAAGTAGATAATACCACGTAGTTGAAAGTTCACAGTCCTTGAAAACTGCCCTCGAGTGTTTATAAATACGAATTATACTCTGAAATCCACCACCAGACAATGACTATGGCAGACTGATAACATGATCTAAATTTTGAACAACAATAGAAGATGACAGAGTTTACGCAAAGCGCAGCTAGAGGGAGGGATATGGAGGGGAGAGTTACTCAGAAGTAACAGAAGTGAACATTGAACATGTAAAGCACATAATACACACCTCAAAAATATCAGGAATAGTACCTTAGAGATCCAATTCGTGCATTTGTCAATAAAGTATTTTTGTCATCTGTTATTTACACTGCCTAGTAACTTGAAAACGTAAAGCTTGTGTGGCGAATGTAATGATTTGCAATTTCGTCACCTTCGCCGCATGATATCTAGGGGAACTGAATTGCTGAAAATTTCTTTCGAAAAATGTATAAAATGGGGACACGGGTGTGCTTCCTACTCAAAATGGAATGTAAGAATATGGAACACGTTTATCAAGAAACCAAACTTAAAGAGTCAATTATAGAAGCAATATACACGTGGTGGAAATGGTAGTTTAAGGAAAAAGTTATAATGGAATGAATATGTAAAGTCGAAATGTATAAGAAACTCAATGTAACAGACAAGCAGATTAGGTGTACAGGTTAGATATGGTGGCTATGAATGAACAAAGTCAGCGTATCTAACATCCCTTCGAAACATCATAGAAACAGATTTATAAAAAAAGGTGTACAAGTGGTTTAGAATCATAAAGCGAGTGAGAAAAACTGTTGGTAAGTCATTTCAGTTTACAGATCCCTAGCAGAGAGATGAGTTCCGATAGGCACATGTTCTGACCAATTGAAAAAAAGGAACGAAGACCAGCATTCTGTATATGAAGTCCTCATGTAAAAGACAATGCGAAAAAGACACGATTTTATCTATCTTGAATATCATCATGGATCTTCATGATGAGGATAGGTGAAATGCTCGTTGCTTGCTTCAATCTCACCATTACACCAAAGGTTGCTGGTCCATATCAAACTCAAGACAAACGTTTGAATACTGCTTGCTACTGCCAACTGACCATGACGAAGGGTGAACGAGAGTGGCTTTGTATTTCAAACGTAAGACGGAATTTAAGAAACACTGTGCTCCTAGCGATCTGATTGGCCAGTTCAGGTCCAACCGTTGTTTTTGCAAGGATACGTGTCGCTCGCGGACAGAGGGGCCTCTTCACTGAATCAGCAAGCGACTTTCGCTGATCACAGTTCCACGATTTATGAAACGCGCTCGCCGCGAAAATACTGCCTTTCACTGTCTCTCCAGACGATTCCCAGGAACTACTCCTCTCCCCTCCCCCTCGTCTTCCTCCGTATTACGAACTGCATTCTTATTGTAACAACTGTAATTATTTCATTTCATTAGCTTTAGCTGTCTGTATCAAATGTACCAACATATGGTTCAAATGGCTCTGAGCACAATGAGACTTAACATCTGAGGTCATCAGTCCCCTAGACTTAGAACTACTTAGACCTAACTAACCTAACGACATCACACACATCCATGCCCGAGGCAGGATTCCAACCTGCGACCATAGCAGCAGCGCGGTTCCGGACTGGAGCGCCTAGAACCTCTCGGCCACAAAGGCCGGCACCAACGTATGGTGAAATGTTGATCTACACTGTACGTCGACTATTTCGGATTGTCAGTGTGTTGGATTTTCGGTGAATCCAGTCTTGAAAATTACAGTGCTTCGTCAGAAGATATGTGTGTACATTACTGTTACGATCGTGACTGAATAACCAACAGTGTATTATTATAATGTACCATCAGTGTATACACTGCTGGTGCAACCAACACTGTACTGAAACCTGGCACATTAGTGAGCATAGTATGTTGTCATTATTTCTATTTGTATATTTCCGTAATACCTGTCATGTTTCTGTTTCTTTTTACTTCTACAGAACTGCAGAAGGTTGTTTTGCAACTGCAGCTAGTATTTAGTTTTAATGTAACATTTTTACGATCAAGATAATTAAAAGCTTTTATAATATATTTTAAAAGTTAGAAATACGATACTTAGATGTCTTATCGCCATCACCTGATAATACCAAATCTTACTAATTATAGTTTCGCCTCTCTCATTCACCTTCCGCACAATAAACTAAATTTTATTGGAGAGATTGTTTGCGTAGGAGGATATGAGTCGGCGTGGCTTGAGTAGACGCAGCCTGTTCCGCTTGCCCTTGGTCTCGTGCAGTGTAGCTGCTAGCTAGCCAGCAGCTCGTTCACACGCGGCTGCTGCAGGCCGCAGCGGTACTCCTCGCCTCGCCTTTTGAAGTTCACGCCTCGTTAATTGCAGCGAGGAAGCCAGAACTAATTCTGAGAGTTCAAATAACGGACACTTCCCGGCTCTGCTACAGCGTGCTGGTGGTCACCATGGCGGAAGGTGCCTCGGGCGCACTGACGTAACTGCCGCCGCGGGTGTGGGCCTCCTAGTGTACTTCCCACCTTCCTTGATTATCTCGTAAATCCCACGTAACGCTTTGCTATAGTCCTTTTCACAGGGGATTGGCACTTCGTGTAGGATCAGACAATTGACTCAACATAAACAATCCATCTTATTTTATTGCACTATTACTCAGCAATCACTGGGAACGGTACCAATCGTTATATGTCTGTTACATTCAATTAGGTGTAAGAAAGGTGGATGCCAGAAGAATATTACTGAAGAGATGAAATCGAACCACAATGGAGGTCGCTTGCAAAACCTTCGTCTGGCCGTTCCTTGGACATTATTTTTCGATTAAGGATCCTTATCCGATCGGATTAACCGAGAAGGTGTAGGCAAGATACAAACAAGGACGATGTGTGTGGACAGGTGATAGTTTTGTAACCCCGAGAGCCTTGTAGCGAAGTTCATCACACACCACTGTTGGGCGCTGGAAGCCAGGAAGAACATCGTAGATTTGTTTACTGTTAAAATTCTGAGAGCACACGTTTGAAGGAGTCGGCATGTATTAAACAAAATAAAAAATAAAAAGAAACTGTGTACCCCGGAAGACGCAGATTTTGATCCGATGACGGCATGTACCACCTGGGGATGGTAGTTATAATCATAGTTTCACCGTCGTCCACCAACAGATAGCGTAGTGGTATAGCTACCAGAGCGCCATCTGCGTCTACCCTTTAACAGGGAATGCTCACAGCCAGAAGCCTCAGCATAATGGAAAAGTGTAAACCGAACAGGAGACCATGCGACAGAGACGCACTCGAGCTTGCTGCAGCCGACTGAGCGAGTTTGAAAGGGGTCAGGTTGTGGTCTTCCGAGTGGCGGGATGGTCCTTTCGGAGAATTTCCACAAAGTTGGACGTGTTGCGTCAGTAGTGCGTCGATGATGGTATCAGTTGTCATGTGAACATTCTCACACATCGACAGACGAGGGTGTGGACGTCCACGCAGCACGGACACCCGCCAGGATCGTCGCATTGTAGGGGCGGCGGTAGCAGATGGTAGAGCTACTACAGGACAGTTCAGAGGGCTTATGAGTCCAGACGTGTCAACACAAACTGTTGCGAACCGGTTATTAGCAGTAGCACTATAGGCACACACACCACTAACCCGTCTTTCACTCACCCTTCAGCATCGACGTGCACCAGAGGATTACTTGGAAGATGGAATGGCGCGCCGTGGTCTTCAGCAATGAAAGCAGATTCTGTCTGCACGCAAGTGTATGTACGACTTAGTCCTGGTGAGCGCTGTCTCGGAGAGTGCATTCGTCCAAGACGCACTGGCCGCACCTCTGGCCTTGAGCGATAAGCTGTGACTCTCGTTCACCTTGGGTGTTTCTAAAGAGGTCGTTAACCAGCGCTCGGTACCTGCAGAATGTTGTTAAACCCTTTATTTTGACGTTCTCGGTGATGTGTTGTTCCAACTGGATAATTCTTGCCCGCAAACTGCCCGTGAAACTCAACGTGTTCTGCAAGACATGCAACAACTTCTCTGGACAGCACAATCTCCAGACTTGGCTCCAATCGTGGCACTTGTGGGATATTATGAGACGAGAAATGACTCGTGCGACCCGTCAATCAGCAACTCTTACAGAACCACGTGAACAGTTCGAGAAGGCATTGAATATCGTATCTCGGGGCAGTATTCGCCATCTGTATGATCGAGTGGATGGCAGCAGAGTCGGCACCTGCATTGCCTCCCGTGGAGGTTACACTACGTACCTATATGCGTGTTTCAGCATGGGTTGATACCTGGTACTTCAGAACGGCTTGTGCTACTGACCTGTAAATGTAATCATTTCGTGAACTCCATATGCACTGTAGCAACAATAAATCTTCAGTGATCTGTGTGCTGAGCTACAGTCATGCAATAATTTCGGCAAGAATTAATCGTCATTTGACTGTCTATTAATGTATTTATCTTCTGTACTACAAAGATCATGGCTTTTATGCCATTATCGAGTGCAGTGCAAGAAGTTCTTAGAGCATTAACACGTCTTGTTTATATGCTTTGGACTGTCTTAACAGATATGACGTGTTCATGGTATAAGAACTTTGAGCATTGCACTGGATAATGGCATAAAAGCCGAACTCTAGCTAGTGCAGAAGATAAATACAGTAATACACAGTCGAATGCCGGTTTATTCTTTAAAAAATCCCGAGTGAAATGGAAACTTCTAAAAGGGTGTACTTTTTTTTCGACAGTGTATATTACTTCCTTTAACATGTCTCACGAACTGATCTCGACGATAGACTCAAGGAACTGAGAGCTCATACGGGGTTTATCAATCGCCTCCCTCATGGCGTACCATTCGCGAATGAGACAGAAAAAGAGGGAAAGGAGAGTGACACGAGAAGTACGCTCCGCCGCACACCATAAAGGTGCTCGCTGACTATAGATGCGTCACTGTGAGAAAAATAATGTTATGTTTATGATAAGGCTAGAGTAATGGAAAACTATCTCCCCTTATTTGGTTTTTTCACGTTCTTACTTGCAATCGTTTCGATTGAGATGACGTTGCGTTTACGGCGGTAAGTTTTTTCTCTCTTACGCACTATTAGTACATTTCACCTTATACAAGCAGTGAAATAAATCCTACATCAGAAAACATTTCGCATATAGACTTTGTGCATAACGTACTAAATTCAATAAAACATTTTGTAACTACACATTATGAACAGCATTTACACCTTGTTCTCAAACATTACCGAAACAAAATACTGAAGATTTAGAAACAATTTAGTGTCGATGTTCATAGAAGGAGCAGTGCTGCATTGTTTCGTGTTTGTAATCTAGAAACGTCGAGAATGCCGAGAGAGTCGTACATTCTCCTGCGTTATCTTTTTGAGTTTGAGTAACACTATCATCCACTTCGGCACTCATCAGTATGTCAGCGAGTAAACTAACAGGTTACTGCCTAAATCCTAGTGGTGAAACTAAATTTCGTTCCCAGACAATGTCCCAAGATCTTCTAATAATTATTTGAAATGGAAGTAAACTTTTCCGAGTTTTGGATAGAAACTTTTTGAGGGGCTGGTAAACATCATAAAAGTTCACCCTATAGGGGCGTGAACAATAATTTGCATATTTTAAATCTGAACCATATTTAATACTTTAGTATTATTATTGTGACATGTTTTCTACAATAGGTTTGTAGAAATTCTCCTTAACAACAACAAAATATTAGCATTAAATGTGGTCACCACATCTAACCATCACTCCATTACAGTATAAAAGTTCGTAAGTTGGTGGTTCAGCTTTGGTATAATTTTCTTTTAATTTTCGTGGTATCTCTTGAAGCAGTTCTTGTCCGCTCTGGGGTAGAAAGATACTTCGCAATTTGAACACGTTCACTCAGTTTGTACAAAGGTTTTTCTTGAACTGTAAATTGCACGTCTTCTAGATGATGAGTATAGGCTGATTTTTACTACTTTCGTGGCGAATACTTTCGTCTACGTAAGTTTTGTGTGCCTTGATCTGAGATGATAAATTATTTTTGTATACAGAGGATGAAGCAGCAGCCATTAAAACTATTTTTGGAACCAAGAAACTTTTTTACACCTCTCGATGAAAGTGAATGTTTGGTCATTTTTATCACTTTCATTACTGTAAACATTGTCACCAGCAGCAATTTCATCAAATAATACTTGGTAACATTCTTCCTCTATTCTCACTTTTTTTTTGCTATATATACTAGACAGGGAAGAAGGGCGGTGGTTAGTTCTACTAACCACACAGAAAACCGTCTCTGAAGTATAGAAAATTTTATACGTATAAAAAGTTATATTACATGTAGATTTATGGAAGGTTAACACATAAATACGAACAATTACTATAAAAAATAGCCGTATAAGAAAGAGCTGCAGAGAGAAATGCACAACACCTCCAGGAATAACACCGACGCATCAAATATCAGTTCATGTCGTAAGTAAAAATACTGCACTATGATTCTCGTGCCATATAGTGAAACTTCAGTCAACGGTTAATTGATTAGTTGAGAGGACTATCGCCTGTGGTCGGTAAACTGAGAAAAATATGTCGTTAGCCACAGTCACCACCACACTTTCAAAGCATATATATATATGGTCGGTTAGAACGATGCTCGCCCTTCAAAGAGTTAACAGACCTCAATACCACATGCACAGCGTGTATAAAACTGACAATGACGGTCATGTTGAGGAACAATTACGAGGGCGTGGTGAATAGTAGAGTATCCGAATTTTTTATTCTGTTCTCACTATCGGTTGAGGTATTACATGTCACGCATATTACTCGATCGGCTTTCCTGCAACGCTGACGCAATCTGCAGCCCTTTGCCGCTAGAGGGCTCCGAAATGTAGCATGTAACATGGCGATGTGTAACGCAACTATGTCAGTGCAAGGGAAACAGAGTGCTGTAATCGAGTTTATAACCGCAGAAAACTTGCCTCCATTTGAAACCCATAGACGAATGAAAGCTGTGTACTGTGATGATTGATCGACATCAGTGGTCTGAGACGTTGGGTTTCTCGTGCTCGTAATTGGACGAAACGTTGATGCTAAACTCAACGTGTGTGACAGAGCTCGGAGTGTTTCCAAAACTTAAAGAACACCTCCAAGGACTTCTTCTTGATAGTGATGAAGCCGTCAAACATTCTACACTGACGGTATCAGCAAACTGGTTTCTCGTAGGGAGAAACGTGTTCGTCGACCGGGTAACTGTTAAGATATAAATATGTAAACGTGAAGAATAAAGATGTAGAATATTAATAAGGTATGTTGCATTGAAAAAGCTTTTAAGAGTTTTGACATAAATTCGGAGGCATTATTTTTTAGCACGCCCTCGTAACTTAGATTAACTTCGACTGCGACGACCAATGCATGAAGATAACCATTTCAAATTGTAACAGAACCTGCCATTAGTATGCGTTGTATCCACACTCTGGTCAAAATTTCGACGTCGTCACGAAAGTATTATATAATAAACTTTCCTAACAATTGGAAACTTTCTCTTAGGTTGTGATTCGAGACACAGTGAAAGTATGTGTATGAGTCCCGGTATGGCAAGCAGTGAAGTCATAGGAAGGTTCATAGTTGGCTAATCTAAACGTTCAACGCAGGTTGATGATAAAAACGTGAGTAAATCGAGTTAGATACCATTGAAGCTTCTTTTAGTGGCAGCTCATACAGGGTGGTGGAAATGTGAAAGAAAAATTTTTTTTTGAATCTGACTAAATTCCTCACAAAGATAAAAAAAAATTGAATGTATGAAAATGTAGAACTGAGCCATATAGTGGCCTCGTTGAATATTGAGTTATGACAGGAGAAGTGCGACGCAAGCGGTTTACACCTAACAAGGGAACCTCCCCATTGCACCCTCCTCAGATTTAGTTATGAGTTGGCACAGTGGATAGGTCTCGAAAAACTGAACACAGATAAATCTAGGAAACAGGAAGAAGTTGTGTGGAACTATGAAAAAATAAGCAAAATATACAAACTGAGTAGTCCATGCGCAAGATAGGCAACATCAAGGAGAATTGGAGCTCAGTGGTGCAGTGGTCCCGTGGTTAGCATGAGCAGCCACCGAACGAAAGGTCCTTGGTTCAAGTCTTCCCTCGAGTGAAAAGTTTATTTTCTTTATTTTCGCAAAGTTGTGATCTGTCCGTTCGTTCATTGACGTCTCTGTTCACTGTAATAAGTTTAGTGTCTGTGTTTTGCGACCGCACCGCAAAACCATGTGATTAGTAGACGAAAGGACGTGCCTCTCCAATGGGAACCGAAAACATTTGATCGCAAGGTCATAGGTCAACCGATTCCTCCACAAGAAATCACGTCTGATATATTCTATACGACACTGGTGACGGCATGTGCTTCACATGACAGGAATATGTTGTCGACCCACCTAACTAGCTAGCGAATAGGTGAAAAGATTCTTCTACCCTGCCCGATTTAGGTTTTCTTGTGGATGTGATAATCACTCCCAAAAAAGTGATGAAAACAGAAGAGTTTATCACATAAATTGAAAATAAAAAAATTAAAATTTCCATTCGAGGGAAGACTTGAACCAAGGACCTCTCGTTCGCCAGGTGCTGACGCTAACCACGGGACCACGGCGCTACTGAGCTCATATTCTCCTTGATGTTGCATATTTTGCACATGGACTACTCAGTTTGTATTTTTTGCTTATTTTTTCATAGTTCCACACAACTTCTTCCTGTTTTCTCGATTGATCTGTGTTCAGTTTTTCAAGGCCTACCCACTGTGCCCTTTTATAACTAAATCTGAGGGGGGTGCGATGGGGAGGTTCCCTTGTAAGGATCGTTCAGGTAACGACGAATGTTCGATTGGGCAACAGCTTTTCCGATGTTTGCGCTTGAGCTCGCCGCTAAGCTCAGAAAACGCAATTTGTCCCAAGTTTGTGGCGTTCCCCTGCTGCCTGTAAGCGTCTAATTACTTCCACGGACGTGGTCTTTCTCTTATTTCTTTCTATAGACTCTTCATTGTTTGCTGAAGTCTCTTCCCACTACTTCTAGCGCATCTCACACTGGCATATGCGCATGGCATCGTAATCTTAGCAGAAAATAAACAAGAAAGTAATTCACTCAGCACAAAAGAGTATTATGTAACAGCTTACGTGGAACAGATCTATAAATTAATACCAGCAAAATCAAATACTTGACTGTATCACGGCGAACTAGAGCAGATCATACCTTCAGTATGGGCACAGAGAAAATCTAAACAGTAACTCGGTTCACTTATCTTGGAACATTGCTAACTAGAGACAGCAATATTAAAAAAAGAAATAAATATCAGAATACGAAACTCAAATAGATATTTTTCGCACTACTGGACACGTTAAAAAGACAACTAATTCTAAGAAATCAAAGATTCTGATACACAAAACCCCTGCCATATATGTTCTAAAATATGCTTCTGGGACAATCACATTAACAAAATCAGAAGAAGAGAATCTTTGAAGGAAAATTTTAAGGAAGAGAACAGCGGAATGGAGAATATTGACAAAGAAGGTATCTACATGAAGAACATCTTATGCAAAAATAAAGCTAGCGGACTTCTTTGGATTAAACACGCACTTAGAGCGCCAGAAGAAGGAAAAATATGTAAAGTATGTACAGAACATCAAGTAAGAAGACCTCGCTACTTCGATAACGTCAGAGAAAATACGAAAATTTTACATGTGATGAACTGGGAATTTAAATGGCAAGATAGAATTGCCCTCTAAATATGGTGACGCCAGCAGCGAAGAGCTATCATAGCTTGTGAAGCTTGCTAATAATAATAATAATAATAATAATAATACATTTATAATATTTTGTTGATCGTGAAATTTGAATTACGAACGTTATCAGACTATGCTCCAGCCAAATGATTAACATTAAAAAGTTCTACACGTAGGTATAACAGTCACACGGCTGTCTGTTCAGACAGTGACCTACGACTAATTCCTCTTTCGTCTGGAGTGCGAATCGAGCCTCTGTCACACGCCTTCCACTTTACGGTGACATGACTGTAAACAGAAGCCGCATCGAGAGGAGCTCAATGAAACGAAAACAAGACCGATGGAGAAAAAGGTATGTAACTGTTGTTTCAAAAGTAATCGCCGTAATTTTTAACACATTTATCCCACTGTGAGACAGACGGTCAGTGCCTCCATGGAGAAATGTTTACGGTTACCTAAGGAATCATGTTTGTACCCAGGCGTGCATCTTTTCGTCCGAAGCAAAGTGATAGCAACGAATGTTTTTCTTCAGGGCTCCAAAAAATAGGGAATCGCATGGGGAGAGACAGGGACTGTATGGAGGATGTGTAAGAGCTTTCCAGAGAAATTCTGCAGCGTAGTCGAAATAACAGGCACGCCAGCTCCGACAAAGACATGACGACGTTTTTCTTTGACTTCGAGGCCCCCTGCTCTCGCACTTTCTGGAACACGGCACCACAATTAACGCACAGCTGTACGCGGATACTTAGCAAAGACTGAAGCACGCTATAAAGTCGAAACGCGCAGGAATGTTGATGGATTGCATTCTGTAGCAGAATAATGCCCGCCCACATGTTGCTAAGGTTGATTACACTACACTGCAGAAGTTTCGCTGGGAAAACTTTGCCCATATAGCCGTGATCTCTCCCCATGCGATTCCCATATATTTGGAGCCCTGAAGAGAGACGTTTGTGACTCTCACTTGGCTTCGGACGAAAAGGTGCACACCTGGGTAAATCATGTTTCCGCAGGCAACGGAGGACATTTTTCCATGGAGGCACTGACCGTCTTGTCTCACAGTGGGATAAATGCATTAAAAGTTCTTGTGATTACTTTTAAAATAAGTGTACTTAGTTTTTCCATCTGTCTGGTTTCCATTTGATTCCCTCTTATAGAATATGGACGACATAGCAACATATCAGCAAAAATATCGCAAAGGCGACGTAACAAACCTTATCTCTTTGTCGAGAAACGTGTTAGAAAAGTCTTGAAGATGTCAGCACCTCAAAAGAGAGGAACATAACTACAAAGTTCTTTGCGACGGAATTTGTTGTGGTAATTGTCTGGGTGCACTTGTCGAATCACTAAGAAGTCAGAGTTTTGGAAAAATGTGATACACACAGAATAGTTTAGAATGACAGAAAATGGATTTAAATATTAATGAAACCTGAAATTTGTATTACATTTTATGTTTCCGGTTGTAAAGACGTTTTCACACACAGTACGCATAAAACTGCACTTCCCTTCCCTATACTTCCAAAAACTGAATCCTTATAGTTATTTAAATTGTTTGAATGTCCAACAGCAAATGGCGTGACGAACGGTGTGGAGATCGTCTTATTGCTACCGCCAATATACTAGAATAAGTCATTTATTGTCCTCATGCTTCAATAAATGCCTAAAAGAACGTGCAACATGCTAGTTCATTCTGCTGTTTCTCCATTTTACTGGTCCTGACAGCGGAGCACTGGAAGACTAACAGGAGGCCAGCACAGAACTGACAATACGTGAACGTGGACTGTTACCTCGTTGGTCAGAGCGCTGCAGCATCCATTAGGCTGATGCTTTCCTGGTATTTCCAGCAGAGGCGGGCGTGGGTTCGCTGCCAGAGCGCTTCCTTTTCCCGAGCCAGCCGTATTCTGCGCAGCCCTCCATTTGGGCTGAGTGGTAGCGTCTGTTCGCCTTCCACGTACATACGTCCATTCGTGGATCCCACAACCGGTTTCGTCTTCCAGCAGACGTATTCTGCAGTGCGCCTCGGAGCTAAGGGTATCCTGCTTATTTTACATCGAAGGCACGGAAGTAGGCGCGTCTCGCTCTAACCTTACAGGAATACTGCGCCTCAGTCTCACTTAACACAGTATTAGTTTCCTCAATAATTCTTTGAAAGTCGTCTTTTGCTGTCGGTGGGATACAGGGGACGGAAAAACAACGAACATGGTTAGAATAAGTTACACCAGTTTGACTTATTATCTTAGCTATTTTCTGTGTTTTAAATCATACGAGGTCTGTATTTTTTTTTCCAACTTCTGATCGACTGCGAAATGGAAAACAGCATGAAATCAAAAATGTTTTCTTTGGAATATTAGTTACGCCTTCCAGCTAATTCTCTACATAGTAGCTACTCCGATGTAGATATTTGTCGTAGCGCGATATCAATTTTCTAAATATCCTCATGAAAGAAGATAACCGCCTTTGCTTACCGCCAATATCCTGTTCTGGTCTGCAGCTCTTTTTCTGCGCCAAACTGCTGTCTTCATACTCAGCGGTTCATCTGAACAAAGAGATTAAAATCAAACACAGCCAAGTCCAGGGCGCATGGCGGGTGATCAAACATTTCCTACTGACAACTCTAAGGCAGCGTCTTCGTCGCACCTGCAGTGTGCGGCCGAGCCGAGCACTGTCGTGAAGAAGGGAACACATGACACTTACGTAATGTGGGCTGCATGAAAATAGCCTTAGGAGGCATTTCATACTTCGCGGGAGACACTATTGTTCTAAACATCTTTATGTGTCCTCTGTGCACAGAGAGCTGAAAAATGCATGACGCAATTGACGGTCGTACTACAGATGCTGCGCAACACGTCTGCGCAAAGCTTCAAGGGATTTCCACTGTTGTTTTAGTTTCACGAACGATCGGAGATCGGAAAAGAAAAAGCCCTCGCGTGTATGACGTGTGTACATAAATGGTTGTCGAACTAGTACGTTTTATATTCGTAGTTTAATACAAGCTAGACGGAAGTGTTACGTTATTCACGCGCAGTTGCGCACACATACATCCCCCGAGAAAAGACCACTTTTAAGAATTTGCACTACAGTTATCCGTTTAGCACTGTTGGCTGGGAGACTACACCGAGAATATTGTTTTCCTGTGGGGTTACCTTCGCGATGTGTGAGTGTTTAAAATACACCTGTTGAGTGTAGGTGGCAGAGTTGAGTGCTTTTACGAGTTGTTAGTTTCATCTTTGAGACGACGACATTGTCTATCCATGAAAATTACTTTCAAAACCAAGATTTGAATCATCTTCCTCCAGGGAGAGCACCACGGTATAAGCGTGCGTTGTGTCTGCTGCAGAGGAGGATGCAGTAAGCACTTAAATGAAAGAACTTCATATAACAGCTTCAGCTGAACTCGTACTTTACACTAGGTGGGATCGATGGAAGTACGTAAATCCTAAGAAACAAGGGTCGATAATTTCACAATATCAGATATATATTACGCAGATACATAAAACTGCAACCAGTTACTTTTTTGAATAGTTATTTATTATTCCATAAACCTGTTTTCGAACCTTTTCAGGATTGTCTTCAGATGATTTTCTGGAAGTTACACCACTATTTCTAGCACAATGCTGGGTGTTGGGTTGCGACAGTATGAGCGGCTTTTTTCTGTTAGTGCCCATCTGTCTGCTTCCATTTTGATGGCCAGTTGGTACATCACTTCACACACTTTCACACAATCTGTGTGCATTGACACTGTCATAGCATGTGCTACACAACTATTGTTTATTACAAAGTTTTTTGCTTCTTTTTTCCAAGATTTTCGTAACAAACAAGTCATGCTGGATGCTGGCAAAGTTTCGCTATCACAGTGCCAATCCATACATATTGTGTAAAAGTGTGTGAAGTGATGTACCAGCTGGTCATCAAAACGGAAGCAGACAGATGGACACTAACAGAAAAAAGCCGCCCATACTGTCGCAAGCCAACACCCAGGATTGTGCAAGAAATAGTGATGTAACTTCCAGAAAACCGTCTGTAGATCAATCTGAAAAGGTTCGAAAACCGGTTCATGGAATAATAAGTAACTATTCAAAAAAGTGACTGGTTACAGTTTCATGTAGGCCTATTCAGTTAAGTTACGGGTTCTGAAATAACCGTAATGGATAAGCTTAATGAGGTATATACTAGCTCTGGTCTGCATGCCAAAGAAACATCCACATTCATGTAACAGCAATATCCAGTGTTAATGCGTCAAACAAATCCTTTTTCCAGGTAATGCCATAAAGCTCCCTCATCTGTTTACACCTAAGGACCACGTCTTGGCTCCCGGGACAAATACTTGGGTGATACCACGGGAAGAATAACATGGTATGGAAGCACCGACATTAGATTTGCAATTTACCTCCTTATGAGTACAGTTTTCGACCGCTGCATCGTTTCTCTCATTCGTATCATTAACCTAAAATGACCTCATAGGACCAGCTTCTTGCTTACTTCCTGTTAATGTAGTATCACATCATTCCAGGACTGATCACTAGTCCTGGCATAATTTGTCATCATAAGGGTATTTTTCACGACATTCCTCTCAAATGCTGAAAATTTTCAATTATCAAGTAAGTTAAAATCTGTTTGGGAAAGATAGAATGTAATTTAGAATGAGTGTCGCCAGTCGTATGGCACGAGGGTCGTTCAATAAGTAATGCCCCACTTTTTTTCTCAGAATGTATTTGTTGTTAAGAGTCATAATTTGGTGACAATATATATAAACATGTGTTGTCCATGTCCAATTTTTCTACGTGGTCTCCATCACGTTCTATAGCCGTGCGCCAACGTTGTGGAAGAGTATGTATTCCCTGTTGGTAAAAGCTCTTGTGCTGTAGGCGTAACTATGTTTTCACTGCATGACTGACTCTCTCTTCATCTTCAAAGTGTGTTCCCCGTAGAGAATCTGTAAGCGGCCCAAAGAGATGGAAGTCAAAGGGTGCCAGGTCTGGACTGTAGGATGGGTGAGACAATGATGTCCAACCCAATTTGGCGATGTGTTCCCGAGTTCTCAGACTTGTGTCGGGGCAAGATTTCTGCTGGATTCTTGTCCAATCGAACATGACTGAAATGTTCTTGAGTTTATCCAGAGTCTTCAGGTACACCTCTAAATTGATGGTTGACCCTCTTGGCATCACATCCACGAGACTGACGCCATCACAATCCCAGAAGACTGTCACCATGACTATTTCCGGCAGAAGAGGTTGTCTTGAATTTCTTCTTTTGTTGTGAATGAGGGTGATGTCACTCCATGGACAGCCTTTTTATTTTCGGCGCAAAGTGGTGCACCCAGCTTTCGTCCTCCATAACGATCCGTGACAGAAAGGCCTCTCCATCGATCTCAAAACGCTCCAACAATTCAGAAGAAATGGCCTTTCTTTGAATTTTGTGGTCCGCTGTGAACATTCGTAGAAGCCACCGTGAGCACCTCTTTAAACATCCGAGTCTCGATCATTGCAGACGCACTTCCATTGCTGACGGACAACTGTAGGTCCAATTGTTGAGTTGTGATGCTCCGGTCGGCACGAATAATGGCATCCACACGATTCAGTATGTCTGGAGCAGTGGTTGTGGCAGGACGTCCCGAGCGTGGCTGATCGTGGAGCTATGTTTCTGCATTTCCTGAGGCTGTAACTTTCTTTACCCATCCCCCAAGTGTACTCCTATCAATTGAAGCATCACCAAACACTGCATACAAGCGTTTATGGATGTTCACCACGGTTTCTTTATCTGCGCACAATAATTCAATAACAGCACGCTGCTTGTAACTTGAGTCGTATGTAGACGCCATTATGACGCTGTACTACGGCTCTGCCATCTGCCAGAACGGTTCGAAACTTCACCGGCGCACTGGACAAATATCAGATGTGAAGCACCAACAAGGACGTTTGTCTATGTATATTAACGACTTTTTTTAAAAAAAATGTGGGGCATTACTTATTGAACGACCCTGGTACATTGCCGTCGTGCACAAAGAAAGACCACTCACTGCTTAGTGCACCGTCGCTTCTCTCGTGACCACAGCTTCAGATGTTCAGCTCATCGCGTGCTTATAACGCCAACACGAAACCTGGGCTGTGAAAGCCGAGTCTCCATTTGCGTTTATGTGCCATCGAGGGCAAGGTCCTCACAGATAGATAATCTCTCTGATACCGTCGTTACGCAGGAAACAAGTTCCAGTACCATCTGTAAATGAAATGAATAATCTTTGTTGTCGCACTAGCTGTGTCAAGGGCGCCTTTAAAGGCGAGTTACCGCCGCAGACACGCTCACTGCGGTGAGTGGACCTATACGTATGTTTCTGTTTCATAAATCACTGAACGAAGTGGCCTAGAGGCTTTATTCAAGAAACGAACGTGAGAAGAGGCACCTAAACTGCACCTTACGCAGAAACTGAATCAGGTTTCATGTTCGCTATCCACATCACAACTACATTTGTGTGTTGTGCGCTGTATACTTGCTCTACAAACGCATAGAGAAATACATACATATAAATAGTTTGCTACATAGTCCTCTTTCTCACGATTAATGTGGATTTCTTCCGAAATTTTCCGCGAATGAACTGCTACACCTAGTCAATCCCCTACGCAAATAACAAAACAAAACAAAACCTATGGCATTCTGTCATCCTTTATCAAACTCTACTGGAATGCGCTTTCAGACAATTGCATCCGCCTAACTGCATACATCCACTTCCGCATTTCCCATCCATCTGCTGGCGTTCGCCAAGTATTCGTCCTGTCACCGCTCCTTTTTCCCCTGTACGCAGCTGATGACTCCTGTGCACCTACTCCAAGAAACTGACTATACAGACTTCCTTGCCATCCACCACGTCTTGCATTCATCCCAACGATCCTTCTAACACCTTCTCAACAATTTGAACTGCTGGTGTAACCGTTGGTACCTCTCCATCAAGACTGTTACGTCAGTCAATAGTTGTAGGATAAACCACGGATGCTTTTTCCCCAAACTTGCACCTAAAAATCTATAACCGTGCAATTCGTCTAACCAAAACACCTAAATACCTAGGAATCACAATCGATAAAATGTTAGCTGGTACTTCCCACCTACTTACCATAAATAAAACCCATAAAAGAATCTGTACTACTAAGTGGGTAAAATGGTCATCCGGCCCAATTGCGGCTCCCAGGGGCATGAAATTTGATTTTCAGTGTTCCACATAATTATTGATAGATTTTAAAAAGTGTCATAATCTAATCATTAAGTAGTTTAACTTAACACAGTAAGTCACGCATGAAAGTAAGAAACTGTGTGTATATATCGTGAGGCAACGTAATCACGTACCCAGTCTATATTCATCGAGTTTTAGCCATTTAGAAAACATACCTCTGGAGATCTTTTATTCATAGGAACTAGAGTCTTCAAAGAAATTTTTTTAGGGGGGAGGGGGGGATTATTGGTAAAACTACCAACTGGTCGATCTTGGACTCCATCTCATGAACATAATCCACGGATACAAGATCTCTACAAATGTAGCATGGACTGCAATTTTCCGTTACCCCCAAATCTTTCAACTATGTGAACTTTGCCACGCTATCCGTACAGACTACTTTGTCTCATCCGCACACTTCACAAGCTTACAACATATGCTCATCTCCCTAAACACAAATGTCTTTGCATTTTCTCTGTCGCCCTTTGATTCCTAATACCAAGGAAATATGTTTATTGTAGTTTCCTCCCTCGGGCCACACAGATAGTTTCACACTGGTCCTGACTTCTTAGCAAGTCATCAGATTTTCTGTTTCAAAACGAATTAAAAGGGGGTATTGAAGTACTAGGAAAATAAATCACAAAATCCAATCTATACATAATTACTTACACTTGATTACTTTGCGTAGTAAATCGTAAAGTCTGTAATAGTTTGACTTCATAATTTAGTTTCGTGGTTTTCTGCTATTCCTCTTCTGTTTTTTAAAAAGAGATCTGATAACTTGCTTGAAAGGCGAAACCGACTAGGAAACCATTCGTGTGGCCTGAAGACGAAATGTGTAATTAAAGTTTCCTTTGTATGTATGTTTCCACGCGATAATTGCAATAGTTGTCCGAAGCTCTGCAACACTGATGTTACCCTTTACAGTGCTAGTTTATCTTATTATAGCTTGATACGGATGTCACAAAACAGCGTATTTCGAGACTGATTGTACGTGAGTCTTATAACATATTTCTTCCGAATATGAGATGCTGCTTGCCATTAACCTACCTCTGAAAGTAGGTCTACACATTTCTGAACCCAGATGGAGGCTACACTTCATATCCCTCCGCATTGTTAATACCAGACTTTCATCTGAAGTGGCTGATACCAGTTTACAGTAATCCTTTACTCAAATCTGCTACATTTCTACGTTTGAATTTTTCTTGAGTAGGACGATGATGTATCATTGACAGAATGCAGAACGCGATTTTCAGTGGAGAGGAATTCTAATATGCACATCAAAGAACAAGAAGCAAAGTGTCTGCAATAAATATTACGTAGGAGTTCTTGAAATATAAGTTTTTTGGCTACTTGCTTGTGGAGATAGCCAAGAATTGTTTGTACGTAGGGCGCAGAAAAAAAAAAAAACAAAAAAAAACACTAAGAGTTCAGATCACGATAGCCGCTCTAGCAGCCAATTTGCGACGAGTGCGCGTAAATTAACACTCCTAAGAATTTTTGTGTCAATCGTACTCGACACGCAACGATTTTCGAGAGGGTGAGTCACGTATTTCTTAGAGGGCCTCAACTTTGCAGCCACGTTGGAGGCAGATTTCCCAAACTTTCACATTTTTTTAATGAAAGGAAGAGGAGACTCAAGTATCTAAACTTTAATTCCTGTTTGTAGGTTTCCGTACCTCACTCTGCAAAAACGGTACCCTTATAGAATCGCTCGTCTGTCTGTCCGTCTGTTAAGACCCCATTTTCTCAGGAGAGGATAGATGTATCAAGTTGAAATTTGTCACATACTAAGGTCATTGCCCTGGCGGCATAATAAATAGAAGCTTCTAAGCCAATGCAGCTAAAAGATATGGTCACATATGTCACACCTTGGGATACAGCGCAACGACGTGGCCGACAAAGCCGCCAAGGAAGCATGTTGGGATAGTGTTGTCCATCAGTGCCCCATCCCATTGAACACTATCATCTCATTTTCTGACATACGCATCATGCGTCAGTGGGAGACTGACTGGTTGCAGGTGACAGATAACAAACTGCGGTCGCTCAAATCAACCATAAAGCTGTGGCGAACTTCATGTCAGCCTCGCTGCTGGAAGAAGGTTCTGCTTACAAGACTGCACTTCGGGCGTAGCCCTTTAACACATGGCTTCCTCCTCTGGCGGGAGGATCCACCACACTGTGACGTTTGCGGCGTGCCGCTTTCAGTTCAGCATGTTGTGGCTACGTGTGTCCTATATCCTGATATTGGGGCAGCCCTCCGTCTCGCTGGAGATCTGCCCAACATTCTCGCAGATACAGATTCCAGTGTTACATGGGTGGTGAAATTATGTGAACTGTCACGCCTCATGCCTAAATTGGTAGGGCAGACTTTAATACATTATAAACTGCTCTGCATTTTTCGGCAGCTTTCTTCCCCACATATGAGATTTCCATGCTGACTTTTCGTCAGAGCGCTGATGACCATGATGTCGAGAGCCCTCGAAATCAAATCACTAACGTCCTCATCACACTCATGTCACACATTCTGACACTCGCAAACTCGCGCATCAACAGTTATAGGGTCCTTCCAATTGACTTAGAATCATGGAATTTGGCAAGAAGCTAGGTTTCCTAGTATAATGAAAGGAAAAAATACGAAAATTGTTAATTTGTAATTATAACACACAAAAAAATGTTTATTATCGGACTGTCTGTCCGTCCCTTAAGACCCCTTTTTCTCAAGAACGTCTGGACGTATCAAGTTGAAATTCAAGTCACATAATAAGCTTCATGGTTCCTTTGCGGTATAGTAAACGTTAGCTTCTAACTCAATGCCATCAAAAGATACGGCCATTTATATGACCTATTTTGATACTCGCAAACTCATTCGTCCAAACCTATAGGGACGGTACTTCCCTTTGGTCTAGAATAATGAAATTCAGAAAGAAGCAACGTTTCACAGTGCACGTAAAGGAAAAAATCAAAAAATTGCAAATCTGTAATTAAATCACACGGTGAAAATATTTCTTTTGCCATTTGTTACCCGACTTCAAACTTGAAATTAAAATACTCTCGGAAGATTTCGAATCCCTGGTACCGATATCGTGCGAGTGTTAATGTCGATAACACGCAAAAATCGCAGAGATTCTCATTTTCCACAATGGACGATCAGTCTATATACGTGATTAATCTGTATGGATCCCTCAGTGAGCCAGTGCTACTCGCACCCGTCCCAATTTTATCACCACTCTTTGTCCGCAGATGTGGAGTTATCATTAAAATAAAACTTCATTCATGCTCTCACTGTTTTCGTGGCCGTCAATTTTCATTGTAAAATCCTACCAATTATATCACTGCACAGCAGTCTTCTGTAGTGCAGTTTACTAATTTAAGAAATTAATGGTGTTACGGTTCATCGAGCTTAGATGATTTAATTGTTAATTCCCTATAATCTCGCTTGTCACAGCACATTGATACAGAAAAATCACATCTAACAATGGGTTAACTACTGAGTTTAAATAATTTCTTTGAGCTAATTGAACTATCAATTGCGATCTTCAACGCGACATACATTAGAAGAAAAAGATGGGTTAAATCCACATATTGTCACGCGCTCACCACTTATATTCAACCATTTTGTGCCCATCGTACCGCAGGGTGCATTTCCCTGTCTTGATCAGTTGACAGTTTTTTGATCGTTTCGACGTCACTTCCCGTCTTCTGATCTTATCACCTTTTTGTGACACCTGACATCGTAGGGTGTGGGAGACACAACTGTCTGTATTATTTATTATAAATTTTAGTGATCTTGATCGCAATGAAATGTAGTTAGAATTTGATGTTTACTGGTTTAAGTTGCCTACCATCCATCCTCAGATTCTGCTTACAACAGAACTGATATCTAAGTACAGTGTTGACCACCATAATATCGTTACTACGTGTAACTTGTTAGTATTAAAACGTTGGTCAAAGAATGATTTTTGGTGTATAAAACAAACAGAAGATTAAACTTGATCAGAATAAAATGCAATTAAAAGTCTCCTGCTTGAAACTTCCTGGCAGATTAAAACTGTGTGCCGGACCGAGACTCGAACTCGGGACCTTTGCCTTTCGCGGGCAAGTGCCCTACCATCTGAGCTACCCAAGCATGACTCACACCCCGTCCTCACAGCTTTACTTCTGCCAGTACCTCGTCTCCTACCTTCCAAGCTTTACAGAGGCTCTCCTGCGAACCTTGCAGAACTAGCACTCCTGAAAGAAAGGATACTGCGGAGATATGGCTTAGCGACAGCCTGGGGGATGTTTCCAGAATGAGATTTTCACTCTGCAGCGGAGTGTGCGCTGATATAAAACTTCCTGGCAGATTAAAACTGTGTGCCGGACTGTGACTCGAACTCGGGACCAATGCCTTTCGCGGGCAAGTGCGGGCGACTTAGAGCACTTGCCCGCGAAAGGCAAAGGTCCCGAGTTCGAGTCTCGGTCCGGCACACAGTTTTAATCTGCCAGGAAGTTTCATATCAGCGCACACTCCACTGTAGAGTGAAAATCTCATTCTGGAAAGTCTCCTGCTTGCTCTCCTGCCATGTAGCAGTTGTCTGAATGACTGGTTTCGCCCACGCTAGTACACTGTTCATTTTGCTCACATCCGTCCTTGTATGCTAGTCACACATCATACGATAAGTCTAACAAAAGATTTACATCTTTAGAAAGTTAATTTACCTTTTCACAGTGCATATGGAAGGAGAGCTTTCTTCGGAAGTTTTAATTGCTGAAAAGTTCTTGTGGTTCAGACAATGCCTCGCAGTGCATTACGACGCGCACTCAATTTCATGCATCGCTTCCGATAGCGGGCCTTACTCTGCGCTCTTTCTCGAGTCTCGGTCCTGATGCAGCGGGACCGTCCACACAGTCCTGCGGGCCCTCGAAGCCAGAACCCTGGAGGCACTGAACATCGTAAAGTGCTTTAGTCACAGGTGTTGGGGAGCAGACAGGGCATATTTGCTCCAATTTTGTAGGGTTTTCATGCCTTCGCGGCTAGACTACGGTTTACGGATCAGCGAGGCCTTCATATCTGAAGATCATTCACACTGCCCACCATGAAGGGATTAGGCCGCCCATGGATGTTAATAGGACCAGCCGCATACACATTTTCTGTGTGGAGGCTAGCGAACCGCCACTTCCGTTCCGACGGCAAGTACTCATAGTGCGTCAGCTCCGAATTCACCTGCATATCATATTGTTGCTCGTCCGCCTTTTGTACAATCGTCCATGAGCAACAAGGCCATTTGGGATCCGTGTGTAGCATGTGCTGGAGCAGCAGCCACCCCAAATCTGTAGTCCGGAACCGCGCGACTGCTACGGTCGCAGGTTCGAATCCTGCCTCGGGCATGGATGTGTGTGATGTCCTTAGGTTAGTTAGGTTTAAGTAGTTCTAAGTTCTAGGGGACTGATGACCTCAGATGTTAAGTCTCATACTGCTCAGAGCCATTTGAACCATTTGAACCACCCCAAATCCAGTGTCTTTACCGTCTGCCGCCCTGGTTACTGCAGAGGCCCAGGATAATTTTATATTTGATGCATTACAGGATAGATTACACTCCAGCATATGTCTTTAACACATTCTTTTGTATTTTAAATGAGTACCACGACTCGACAACTGTCTTTGCGGATGGGTCGAATCATAGGAACTGTTGGGTGCTCCATTGTTTTCACAGATCGTGTCATCAAGGTAATGTTGCCTCCAGAATTCATTGTATTTGATGCCGAATTATCTGAAATCTTGAGAGAGCTGGAGCAGATGCGATGTGCCATAAACGCTGAGTTCCTAGTCTGTTTAAACTCCCTGAGTGACCTTGAATCTCTGCAAACCTTGCAACCAACTGATACAGAAGGTCAGGATATTCAGGATGCCCTCCTCCGGCTACAACAGCTGGGCTAGGTGGTGTGCTGCTGGGTGTCAGGACACATGGGCATTGCAGGAAACGAAAGGACAGATGTAGTAGCCAAGGAGGCTTATCTTGATCCTCAGTTAGCTCAATGTGCCATTCCCGTGCATGCACTCGTGTCGCTGTTGACGTATAGAATCATGCGTCAATAGGAAGACGAGTGGCTGGAAGTGACTGATGATAAGTTGTGTCTAGTAAAGCCCACAACGCGGCCGTGGCTTGCCTCCTTTCGGGCATGAACACTGGATGAGGTCCTGCTTACTCGTCTTCGCATAGGCCACAGCCCTAGGTCGCGTGGGTTCTTATTCCGGCGACAGGATTTTCAAATGCGTGGTGCCTGTGGCGTACAAATCAGTATGCACCACATTTTATTAGACTGTGTTTTATTTTCGGACCGGAGGACAGCAGCAGATTTTCCGGCAGATCTGCCATCTCTTTTAAGCGACAGTGAAACGAGTGTGGTAAGAGTTTTAAGATTTTGTGATGTGTCCAACTTGTCTCCAAAAACTTCAGTGGGATACTATTAATGTGTTAAGTAACTGGCTAACCCATGCTTTTTGTTAAGTGATCAGCCAGTCACATATCCCTGTCCTTTTCTTTTAGCTCTTCTGTGGTTTTACTTCTGTTTTAACCCCCAGACACAGAACCCTTCATCCTTCTGCGTTGTATTAAGGCCCGTGAGATAGTGATTGTCAGGATCAAAGTGAGTGGGATGGAAGTGAATGAATGTCCGTTCTTGTATATGTTTCATTTTCATTGTGTGACAGAAAATTTAGACGTTTTATCCACATTCATTTCTTGTAATATATGTAAGGGCTCCCTGATAACCTCGGCGTTGAGTGCCCGTACGCTCAAACAAAAACAGAAAATACACGCGTTCATGAGCTTATTTTTATGATAGTGGAAAATAAATGCGGGTTGTTAGACAGGACTGCGTATGATATACTTCTAACGATGTCATTGACAAGAAGACACATCATAAAGCAAGAACCAGAAAGTGAAACTTTTAAGAGAAGTAACGTAATTATGAGTATTGGGAGAGAGAACTGACACGAAATTTATGAGATCAGACCGGACCGTTGTGATTATTTACTGATATGAAGAGAATACGCAGGTAGGCTATTTTAAAAAATCAAAATGAATGGGAAGATTGGTATGGGTCCATGCAATCTGAACCAGATATTGGATTTTTTTAGACAAAATCCACAGCGCGTCCGCTGCAGGCATGTTCCATCCTCTGGCATTGGAATCACTGACGAAAATACTGGGAAGGCGCCCGGTCACACACGGCTCCCGCAGCCGTTAATTCAGGTTTTGGAACTGCATACGCTGCTTGGCGTTAAAGTAGCTCAACTATAGCCACAAGGATGAGCGAGCTGCGTTTCCGTCCTCCCACCAAAGCCAAAACTTGACCGGAAGTGGGCACAAGACGTCGGGCAGTGCGAGACTATGACCGCTCGTGTACGGAAGTGGACTGCCCGCTGCCTTTCACCGGTGACAAGGCGAACACAAAAGTCCAGCAACAGCAGGCTTGGCTGGTGTTTCGGAGTATCGTATACACTACATAAGAGACCGCTTTTCGGCCACCCGCTGTCTGCCGTTAACGACATACCACAGTGCCCCACATGCGGGTGGCAGGCGGTTGTCGACTGTTGTCTGCTCCACGTCACCACAGCGTGACTCACTGACACGCCTCGTAGTTAACTCACGCTTGCTGCATCTCTTTCGAATCACACTGCATGTTGTAGCTTTGCCAGGTGGTTTTGTCCGACCTGTATGGCAGGTGGATAATACGGGAACGCAGCACACCAACAGATATTATCAGATCCCTTACAACGGGATGACTATTCAAGTTTTGGCAAACGTACTGTAGCTGGCACTGTTGAGATGTGACATTACTATTTTACAATTTGACATGTCTTACTGTTAAAGATAGCTCAGAATTTCGAGCGTTTTGGTTGCAGTGAGAGTTTTAAAGAATTTGCGAGTTTAAAAATGGAAATTTCATGAAGCATAACAAAAATAATAACACAATTTCGCTCAGCTTTTAGTAATCAGTCACATACGAAAAACACTGTTTAATATTGATTTGCAGAATTTCGTCGTGGTTCTGTTCCTGTCAGCTGTAAGTTTCTGAAAATGACCAAAATTGACGGTTATTCCAAAAAGCGTATATAGACTGCGCAACATAATTGAAGTGCATCCGCATGTAGTTTTCCGTCAGACTGGCAGCGTAAGGCGGACAGAACACTGCAGTACATTTAGATTTTCCGTGAACATTTAGCTATGGAAAAGATTTGGACCTGTCGTATTTCGCATAATTTGAAGGAAACTCAAAAACAGGATCTTACCATTTGGTGTGAGGAAATGCTCAAAGTTCTCCAGACAAAACACAATCCGTATACAACAGCATAACAGGAACCTAATTTTCCGTATATTTGTACGAGCCAGAACTAAGCAAAAATCAAAACCAAAATAGTAGCTTGTTCGTGAAGAACATCCAAGAAAATAACTTGTTTCTATGACTATACTTGGCTTCTCAGTGTATAGCTTTAGAAGAGCGAAGTACATTTGATGCTGAATGATCATCTGCCAAAATTGCCAAAATTCATCTGTGAAATTAGGAAAAACATCCGAAAATGTAGCTTAATTCCTGGTCAAAACAATGGTAGCTGTTACGCAGTAAAGCGGTCACCAGTACGAAGATTGATTTTAACACCACAGTGCGTTACATACAAGGCATGATACTGTTGCATGTGGTATGCTGTCGCCTTCCTTTGAACTGACTTACCCAAATAGTTATTTGGAGCAGCTAGACATTTTTCATATTAACGAACATTGTCACAGTTTAAAGAAGTGATAAGTGACAGATAAAAATCCTGGGACAGACCGGTAATCGCACCTGAGATCTTTGGATCTGTAGTTGGCGCTTTACCACTAACCAGCAGAGCCACACTCATTCCCCGTGTCCCGCCTTATTTACTGGCTAACGACATCTTTGTTTCCGTATGTCAAAAGAATAAAGAAATATGCGTGGACAACGATTTTATGGAATGGAAAATGTTTCCAGAATTGGTTCGAACACATTCTAAAGTATATGAATTTTTCAGGTGTATACTTGAGAAAAAGAAGTAAAGGATTTGTACCAAAGAAGTGTTTTTATTTTGTTGTATTCTTAACGAAGTGAAGATGGCCTCATAGTGCTCCTACATTGGTGACGCAGCGGTCAGTATGAGTAACAGTCTTACACCACTCTCTGTAAACACCATCTCGACAGAAGTGTAGTCATCAATGAAGCGCTCTAACGAATTTAGAGATGACTGACGGGTCATGACGGATATGAGAGATACTCAATCTTACAAGAGTTGGACAAAATAACATGAACACTAGTGCAAAAATGCAGCGTTTAATTGCTCCATTGTACTCTAAAATTTGAAACCCTGGCGACCATAGTAGTCAATGTACGAAGACTATCCAGAAAGTAACAGACGTTTTGAAATAAAAAATTGACAATATGGTAAAACCAAATTTTATTGCACAAATCTTAAAGGTACACTCCTAAGCTATTTTTCTTCATAACAGCCCTTCAAATTGAGGCACTTGTCATATTGTGGCGCAAGTTTTTCAATACCGTCTCTGTAGAAATCTTTCGCTAAAGATTGCAATCACTGGTTTATGCTGGTATGCAGTTGGGCGTCAGTAGCAAAGCATTGTGTAGTGAGCTATGTTTTGCTTTATTGGTAGATTTTGTGTGTTCCCATTAAACCGACGGCCTTTTTGTTTCACATCTGTCATGCTTCACCCAAGTCTCGTCCCCAGTTAAGATACCATCTATAATTTTGTTACCGTTTTTCTCCTAATCTTCGAGGAAGGTCAGTGCTGCAGCCAGTCTGCTTTATGTGGTCTTCCATTAGGATTTTGAGAAACCACCTGGCACGAAATTTGTGGTAACCGAGCTTCTTCGCCACAGTTTCATGCACTAAACTACATGAAATTTGGGAAAAATGTTGCGAAAGTTCCGTAATCGTGAAACGGCGATTTTCACGAATTTTGTCGCTGATTTTCGTCACCAGTTCGTCAGTCACTAGGACAGGCTGTCCTCATCGTGATTAGTACGACCATTCTTAAAATAAGTGTACCATTGCCTCATTCAGCTTTCACTCATTATTTCTTTCTCGTATTCCTACCAAAACCCGCTAAAAATTTCAACTGGTTTGCCATTTTTTTGCCAACAGAAACCTAATCACAAAATGCAACTCACAAATGGCGAGATTTTCTATGCAACGCAAATTTTAACACGGCACAGAATGCAAAGTAGCAGAAAAATACCACACGCTACCACCGCTGGATGCGTACTGAGTGTAGGAACGTTATGACACCAAGATGACAGCTGTAGCCCCACCCACGGCCGCGATAGACCAAAACGTCTGTTACTTTCTGGATAGCCCCTGTACTGAGGTTAGTGTCATGACCACATACTCGTACTGTGATAATGGGAGAATTATGTTTACTATACATTATAGCAGCAAGAACACTAAACTTGGCGACAGAAGCCGGTGTAAGAGATTATCTCCACGGCTCGGTGATTTGCGTTGTTGACTATCGATTGTTGCGACGGCCCTGGGTGGTCATCCCCGAACCCCTTATTTTATCGGTGAAGTTCCGGAGTGTGATCTGCTCAACTTCATGAGAGCAAATGGGAAGTGACTCAAATAAATAACTCAGTGACAATGACGTGCCAGTCGCCAGAATTGATTGATTAGAAAGACTGGCATCACTGTGGGAACTAAACGACAAGTAAACAGCTAACACCGACTAAGAAGAGCGCTTCCACAAATGATAAGTTTAAAGCACATAAGTAGAAAACGGGAAAGTCGGGGCTGCGTGAATAAAACATAGTGAAACTGTTATAATCAAATGTCTTTTAATTCGCGCGAATTGAATAATTAAAATTGTGCTCTAGCTTCGTATAAGAAACAGAGAACCTGGAATACAGTCTTATGGAATCGTAATATCAGCCCGCAAGTCTTTGTTCTCTGTCGGACTTCAAACAATAAAACGTGGTGCAGTTTATGGAATGGTTCAGAAGGTCATACATCCAGAATACCAGTTACCTATATGGTCGTATTGAAAGAACGACTACTTTCAACTGTATAGGAAAGGAATTTAAGTGCCTATGTCCATTCAGTAGGAACTTAATTATTCCCAGCAGGAAGTCACATCTTCCAATGGGACATGTGCCGTAGGAAGTGCGAAGGCAAGGAGAGTCGAATTAAAGGCAAGACAAGCGGCAGATTTCCATTCGTTGGAACGATTAGGGATCTGCAGCAACTCCGCAAAAATGGTCTCATAAAATACACTGCTACCAGTTATTGCGTGTAGTTACAGCGCCATGGAACCTCGCCAAACCAATATTCTGTGGGTCAATCGAGGAAATTGAGATACTTGGCACGAATATCCTCGCTCTAACGCAGCTAATTATGTCAACTAGATATACAAATATCGCAAATATTAATCTCGCCGACAGAGACAGTAGTTTGTTAAATAAGTGCGGATAACCAGCATAGAGATAAAATGTAGAATTTTTCTTCTATATACACTTTTTCATTTATATATCCTTCTTAGCTCTTTTTTGAATAAAATTCATGTGTAGTTTCGATGTTAACATATAACCTTATTTTCTGGAGGTGGTGCCCCACATATAATATATATTTGAAAAAAAAAGTCATGTTACCGCCTTGAGCTGTTGATAAAATACTTTTTGTACAACCACTTTCAGTGGTTTATTTTTAGGTTCCTATACGCCAAATAAAATAACCAATATTAAATTATAAAACTAAATGTACAATGTGCGTGCTGCTAAAATTCAGAAACGAGTCCCAGTACTATAAAGAGAGTTATATGGTGTGGTAGCCCTCTATCTCCCATCCATGAAGCAGGTTCCCCGTTTTTAACTGAAAGGCATGCTTTTGAAGATAAAAGGACTGGGAAGTTTCACCCACTAGAAATTTCTAGAACGTTCCAGAATCTTAGAGACTATTTGAGAATATTCGACTGCATTCCAGAATGTTCCTAGATGTCCTGGAATGCTCGGGAATAGTCTGGAACGTTCGGGAAGATTCCAGAATGTTCGGCAACATCCCAGCACATCCCATGTCATTTTGGAACATTCCAGAACACTATTGAGTGGTCTGGAGTTCTGGAACATTGTGGACTATTCGAAGCCTTTTTGGTATGTTCTGGAATTCCCCAATGGTCTTGATTTTTGTATGCGAGCAAAACCAGGGGGAAAAACTCATCCTAAATTTCTGGAACGATTTCAAATTTGGTACACACATCAATTTCAGTCCGGGAAAAAAGTAGTGTAAGGGTAAGAACCGCCAGCGGTCTTACTCGGGAGAGTGTGATAACTTGGAGAAAGAAGGGAGGACGAGGATATAGTAATAAAGCGAGGGGAACGAAGGAGAAAGGTACAGATAGGAAGAGGAGGAGAGGAGATAGACACAAATAAGGGAGGGGGAAAGAACAGCGAAAGGAAAGAGGAAGGCACAAAGAGAGAGAGAGAGAGAGAGAGAGAGAGAGAGAGAGAGAGGAGATGACAAAGATGTAGGAGGAGGAGATGGACAGAGAGAGGGGCAGCAGGAGATGGACAGACATTGGGGACTTATTAGGCAGACAAAGAAAGGAGGAGGTAGTGGTGGTGGTGGTGGTGCAGATGGATAGAGAGGGGGCGGGGTGGAGGTGATAGACGGGGACAGGGGGGATGGATACAGAGAGGAGAGTTGAGAGGTGGGTAGAGAGGGGGGATTGGTAGAGAAGGGGCAGGAGGAGGTGGACAGAGGTTGGTTGGTTTGTGGGATTGAAGGGACCAGACTACAAGGGCCATCGGTCCCTAGGAGGTGGACAGAGAAAGGGGATAGGAGGAGATGGATAGAGAGAGAGGAGGCAGGAAGAGATGGACTAATAGAAGACTGGAATAAATAAATACCCGGGGCACGCCGGGCTTCTCAGCTAGTACACAAATAACATTACAGGCTCAGACTGTCTCGAATCTGCTACCTGATGTACACGTTAACACCAAGACATACGCAATGGAATGTTACATACATAAAAGTATTCACAGCATCATGTTAGGCGAAATATAAAATATCTATCGTCAGGTGATAAAACCATGATCAGAACACTAAAAATTAAAGTACACCATTATACATTTATGTCATCTGATTCAGTTCGAAAACTACGTAACACACTGACGTAAATGGTTCACACTTGTACAGAGTTACCTGTCATCATATCGTGATATAAATTAAGTCGTCACTCTCAAAAACCTGTGTTCGGAGCTCCTAACACATTCTGCTACCAGTTATTGCGTGCAGTTATAGTACCATGGAACCTCCCAAGCAACATTTATGTTAAAACTGTAGTCTGTGGATAGATTCATAGTACGCAGAGAAGACTCAACAGATGACCACTATTTACTGGTAGGCCGACCAGAGTGGCCGAGCGGTTCTGGGCGCTAGTCTGGAACCACGCGACCGCTACGGTCACAGGTTCGAATCCTGCCCCGGGCATGGATGTGTGTGATATCCTTAGGTTAGTTAGGTTTAAGTCGTTCTATGTTCTAGGGGACTGATGACCTCAGAAGTTAAGTCCCATAGTGCTCAGCGCCATTTGAACCATTTTTTTACTGGTAGAGCCAAAGATGGTCATAGAGATCTACATACGCTATTTGATCAAAAGTATCCGGACACCCCCAAAAACATACGTTTTTCATATTAGGTGCATTGTGATGATACTCCATATCAGCGACCTCAGCAGTCATTAGACATCGTGAGAGAGCAGAATGGGGCGCTCCGCGGAACTCACTGACTTCGAACGTGGTCAGGAGATTGGGTGTCACTTGTGTCATACGTTTGTACGCGAGATTTCCACACTCCCAGACATCACTAGGTCCACTGTTTCCGAAGTGATAGTGAAGTGGAAACGTGAAGGGACACGTACAGCACAAAAGCGTACAGGCCGACCACGTCTGTTGACTGACGGAGACCGCCGACAGTTGAAGAGGGTCGTAATGTGTAATAGGCAGACAACTATCCAGACCATCACACATGAATTCCAAACTGCATCAGGATCCTCTGCAAGTACGATGACAGTTAGGCGGGAGGTGTGGGAACTTGGTTTCGTGGTCGGAGCGGCTGCTCATAAGCCATACATCACGCCAGTAAATGCCAAACGACGCCTAGCTTGGTCTAAGGAGCGTAAGCATTGGACGATTGAACAGTGGAGAAACGTGTGGAATGACGAATCACTGTACACAATGTGGCGATCCGATGGCAGGGTGTGGGTATGGCGAATGACGGATGAACGTCATCTTCCAGAGTGTATAGTGCCAATAGTAAAATTCGGTGGCGGTGGTGTTATGGTGTGGTCGTGCTTTTCATGGAGGGGCTTGCACCTCTTGTTGTTTTGTGTGGCACTATCACAGCACAGGCCTACATTGATGTTTTAAGCACCTTCTTGCTTCCCACTGTTCAAAATCAATTCGGGGAGGGCGATTGCTTTGTTCAACACGATCGAGCACCTGTTTATAATGCACGGCCTGTGGCGGAGTGGTTACACGACAATTACATCCCTGTAATGGACTGACCTGCACAGAGTCCTGACCTGAATCCTATAGAATACCTTTGGGATGTTCTGGAACGCCGACTTCGTGCCAGGCATCACCGACCGACATTAATACCTCTTCTCAGTGCAGCACTCCGTGAAGAATGGGCTGCCAAGAAACCTTCCAGCACCTGATTGAACATATGCCTGCGAGAGTGGAATCTGTCATCAAGGCTAAGGGTGGGCCAACACTATATTGAACTCCAGCATTACAGATGGAGGGCGCCACGAACTTGTAAGTCATTTTCAGCCATGTGCCCGGATACTTTTGATCACATAGTTACTAGAATCTTAAGGGACTGTGTGTCGTCTGCGACGATAAATACATATGACAGTTCTAACAGGTGTTCTATATGCTGGATCTAATAGTAACCTGCACATGTTACAATCACAGTTGCAGTGGCAGAAAACAGTCCATAGAAGTAATGGGATGCACGTATCACAGCCACTATTGTGGAACGAGTTATAGTCACATTCATACGTTCACTGCTGCCATTGTACAATACTACTAGAAGAACGGGAAATTTGTACATATTTTTTTAGAAAGCCCTTGTACTATTTTAATTAAAAAGACTGACCCAAAAAATAGGAATTTCATCAAAATTTTACAGACCATGTTATTGTTCCAATAGAGATATCAATATGCTTGACCTTATTTATATATTAGTACCAAATTACTCAACTATTTTTCCACGCGGTATGCTCAATGACCTGTTGTAAGAACAATAAACAATATATCTTTGTTTTTACCTATGTTATAACGTTTGTAAAAAGCTGATGCCTGTTAAATAGCGGCAGTACTGTTATTTATTCTTTTTATACGTCTGTAAACGAAGCTGCTATATGTGTAACACTACGTTACCTCACTGCATACAAGTTAAACGTAGTTAGGCTTATATGCTTGTGTCTAACGTCCTGCTGACATTTCTGTCTACATAAGAGTTTATAAACTGAAGTGCCATAGAAACTGGTATGGGCATGTGTATTCAAATACAGAGATATGTAAGCAGGCAGAACTCGGCACTGCGGTCAGTAATGCCTATATAAGAAACAAGTGTCTGGCGCAGTTGTTACATCAGTTACTGCTGCTACAATGGCAGGTTATCAAGATTTAAGTGAGTTATAGTCGACGCATGAGCAGTGGCACACAGCATATCCGAGGTAGCGATGAAGTGGGGATTTTCCCGTACGATCATATTATGACTGTACCGTGAAGACTGAAGAGAATCGTTCGACGTGACAGAAGTGCAACCCTCCCGCAGATTGCTGCAGATTTCAATGCTGGACCATCAAGTGTCAGCATGCAAACCATTCAACGAAACATTATCGATATGGGCTTTCAGAGCGGAATGCCCATTCGTGTACCGTTGCTGACTGCACTACACAAAGCTTTACGCCTCGCCTGGGTCCATCAACACGACATTAGACTCTTGATGACTGGAAAAATATTGCCTGGTCGGACGAGTCTCGTTTCAAATCGTATCGAGCTTATGGACGTGTACGGGTGTGAAAACAAACTCATGAATCCATGGACTCTGCATGTCAGCAGCGGACTGTTAAGGCTGGTGGAGGCTCTGTAATGGTGTGGAGAGTGTGCACTTGGAGTGATATGAGACTCCTGATACGCCTACAAACGATTCTGACACGTGACGCGTACGTAAGCATCCAGTCTGATCACCTGCATCCATTCATGTCCATTGTGCATTCCGACGGACTTGGGCAATTCCAGCAGGACATGCGACACCCCACACGTCCAGAATTGCTACATAGTGACTCCAGGAACACTCTTCTCCATTTAAACACTTCTGCTGGCCACCAAACTCCCCAGAAATGAACATTATTGATCATATCTGGGATGCCTTGCAACTTGCTATTCAGAAGAGTTCTCAACCCCTCGTACTCTTACGGGTTTATGGGCAGCCTTACAGGTTCCATGGTGCCAGTTCCCTTCAGCACTACTTCGTACATTAGTCGAATCCATGCCACGTCGTGTTGCGGCACTTCAGCGCCTTCGCGGGGCCCCATACGATGTCAGTCAGGTGTACCATTTTCTTTGGCTCTTCAGTGTATATGTTGTAATATGAAATATTACAATTAGTGAACTTATATCAGCTGAACACCTCATACAACAAATTTCAGTCCACATATGTCTCTGTAAAAATCTTCAATTGGCCATGCATTACACGCAACTGGAGGTTACACTCAACACTCAACAACCGAGCTAGGTTAATAATTGGCTCCTTTTACCGACCCCCCGACTCAGCAGCATTAGTGGCAGAACAACTGAGAGAAAATTTGGAATACATTTCACATAAATTTTCTCAGCATGTTATGGTCTTAGGTGGAGATTTCAATTTACCAGATATAGACTGGGACACTCAGATGTTTAGGACGGGTGGTAGGGACAGAGCATCGAGTGACATTATACTGAGTGCACTATCCGAAAATTACCTCGAGCAATTAAACAGAGAACCGACTCGTGGAGATAACATCTTGGACCTACTGGTAACAAACAGACCCGAACTTTTCGACTCTGTAACTGCAGAACAGGGAATCAGTGATCATAAGGCCGTTGCAGCATCCCTGAATTTGGAAGTTAATAGGAATATAAAAAAAGGGCGGAAGGTTTATCTGTTTAGCAAGAGTAATAGAAGGCAGATTTCAGACTACCTAACAGATCAAAACGAAAATTTCTGTTCCGACACTGACAATGTTGAGTGTTTATGGAAAAAGTTCAAGGCAATCGTAAAATGCGTTTTAGACAGGTACGTGCCGAGTAAAACTGTGAGGGACGGGAAAAACCCACCGTGGTACAACAACAAAGTTAGGAAACTACTGCGAAAGCAAAGAGAGCTTCACTGCAAGTTTAAACGCAGCCAAAACCTCTCAGACAAACAGAAGCTAAACGATGTCAAAGTTAGCGTAAGGAGGGCTATGCGTGAAGCGTTCGGTGAATTCGAAAGTAAAATTCTATGTACCGACTTGACAGAAAATCCTAGGAAGTTCTGGTCTTACGTTAAATCAGTAAGTGGCTCGAAACAGCATATCCAGACACTCCGGGATGATGATGGCATTGAAACAGAGGATGACAAGCGTAAAGCTGAAATACTAAACACCTTTTTCCAAAGCTGTTTCACAGAGGAAGACCGCACTGCAGTTCCTTCTCTAAATCCTCGCACAAACGAAAAAATGGCTGACATCGAAATAAGTGTCCAAGGAATAGAAAAGCAACTGGAATCACTCAACAGAGGAAAGTCCACTGGACCTGACGGGATACCAATTCGATTCTACACAGAGTACGCGAAAGAACTTGCCCCCCTTCTAACAGCCGTGTACCGCAAGTCTCTAGAGGAACGGAAGGTTCCAAATGATTGGAAAAGAGCACAGGTAGTCCCAGTCTTCAAGAAGGGTCGTCGAGCAGATGCGCAAAACTATAGACCTATATCTCTGACGTCGATCTGTTGTAGAATTTTAGAACATGTTTTTTGCTCGAATATCATGTCGTTTTTGGAAACTCAGAATCTACTATGTAGGAATCAACATGGATTCCGGAAACAGCGATCGTGTGAGACCCAACTCGCTTTATTTGTTCATGAGACCCAGAAAATATTAGATACAGGCTCCCAGGTAGATGCTATTTTTCTTGACTTCCGGAAGGCGTTCGATACAGTTCCGCACTGTCGCCTGATAAACAAAGTAAGAGCCTATGGAATATCAGACCAGCTGTGTGGCTGGATTGAAGAGTTTTTAGCAAACAGAACGCAGCATGTTGTTATCAACGGAGAGACGTCTACAGACGTTAAAGTAACCTCTGGTGTGCCACAGGGGAGTGTTATGGGACCATTGCTTTTCACAATATATATAAATGACCTAGTAGATAGTGTCGGAAGTTCCATGCGGCTTTTCGCGGATGATGCTGTAGTATACAGAGAAGTTGCAGCATTAGAGAATTGTAGCGAAATGCAGGAAGATCTGCAGCGGATAGGCTCTTGGTGCAGGGAGTGGCAACTGACCCTTAACATAGACAAATGTAATGTATTGCGAATACATAGAAAGAAGGATCCTTTATTGTATGATTATATGATAGCGGAACAAACACTGGTAGCAGTTACTTCTGTAAAATATCTGGGAGTATGCGTGCGGAACGATTTGAAGTGGAATGATCATATAAAATTAATTGTTGGTAAGGCGGGTACCAGGTTGAGATTCATTGGGAGAGTCCTTAGAAAATGTAGTCCATCAACAAAGGAGGTGGCTTACAAAACACTCGTTCGACCTATACTTGAGTATTGCTCATCAGTGTGGGATCCGTACCAGATCGGGTTGACGGAGGAGATAGAGAAGATTCAAAGAAGAGCGGCGCGTTTCGTCACAGGGTTATTTGGTAACCGTGATAGCGTTACGGAGATGTTTAACAAACTCAAGTGGCGGACTCTGCAAGAGAGGCGCTCTGCTTCGCGGTGTAGCTTGCTCGCCAGGTTTCGAGAGGGTGCGTTTCTGGATGAGGTATCGAATATATTGCTTCCCCCTACTTATACCTCCCGAGGAGATCACGAATGTAAAATTAGAGAGATTAGAGCGCGCACAGAGGCTTTCAGACAGTCGTTCTTCCCGCGAACCATACGCGACTGGAACAGAAAAGGGAGGTAATGACAGTGGCACGTAAAGTGCCCTCCGCCACACACCGTTGGGTGGCTTGCGGAGTATAAATGTAGATGTAGATGTTTAGTGTGTTATGTGAGATGCTGACATAACTATTTGTCCATGAAATCGAGCTTGTTACAATGTTATAATATACACTCCTGGAAATGGAAAAAAGAACACATTGACACCGGTGTGTCAGACCCACCATACTTGCTCCGGACACTGCGAGAGGGCTGTACAAGCAATGATCACACGCACGGCACAGCGGACACACCAGGAACCGCGGTGTTGGCCGTCGAATGGCGCTAGCTGCGCAGCATTTGTGCACCGCCGCCGTCAGTGTCAGCCAGTTTGGCGTGGCATACGGAGCTCCATCGCAGTCTTTAACACTGGTAGCATGCCGCGACAGCGTGGACGTGAACCGTATGTGCAGTTGACGGACTTTGAGCGAGGGCGTATAGTGGGCATGCGGGAGGCCGGGTGGACGTACCGCCGAATTGCTCAACACGTGGGGCGTGAGGTCTCCACAGTACATCGATGTTGTCGCCAGTGGTCGGCGGAAGGTGCACGTGCCCGTCGACCTGGGACCGGACCGCAGCGACGCACGGATGCACGCCAAGACCGTAGGATCCTACGCAGTGCCGTAGGGGACCGCACCGCCACTTCCCAGCAAATTAGGGACACTGTTGCTCCTGGGGTATCGGCGAGGACCATTCGCAACCGTCTCCATGAAGCTGGGCTACGGTCCCGCACACCGTTAGGCCGTCTTCCGCTCACGCCCCAACATCGTGCAGCCCGCCTCCAGTGGTGTCGCGACAGGCGTGAATGGAGGGACGAATGGAGACGTGTCGTCTTCAGCGATGAGAGTCGCTTCTGCCTTGGTGCCAATGATGGTCGTATGCGTGTTTGGCGCCGTGCAGGTGAGCGCCACAATCAGGACTGCATACGACCGAGGCACACAGGGCCAACACCCGGCATCATGGTGTGGGGAGCGATCTCCTACACTGGCCGTACACCACTGGTGATCGTCGAGGGGACACTGAATAGTGCACGGTACATCCAAACCGTCATCGAACCCATCGTTCTACCATTCCTAGACCGGCAAGGGAACTTGCTGTTCCAACAGGACAATGCACGTCCGCATGTATCCCGTGCCACCCAACGTGCTCTAGAAGGTGTAAGTCAACTACCCTGGCCAGCAAGATCTCCGGATCTGTCCCCCATTGAGCATGTTTGGGACTGGATGAAGCGTCGTCTCACGCGGTCTGCACGTCCAGCACGAACGCTGGTCCAACTGAGGCGCCAGGTGGAAATGGCATGGCAAGCCGTTCCACAGGACTACATCCAGCATCTCTACGATCGTCTCCATGGGAGAATAGCAGCCTGCATTGCTGCGAAAGGTGGATATACACTGTACTAGTGCCGACATTGTGCATGCTCTGTTGCCTGTGTCTATGTGCCTGTGGTTCTGTCAGTGTGATCATGTGATGTATCTGACCCCAGGAATGTGTCAATAAAGTTTCCCCTTCCTGGGACAATGAATTCACGGTGTTCTTATTTCAATTTCCAGGAGTGTATATATTTAGATAAGTCGGCTAGGCGTAAGTTGTATGTATCTGTACGGCCTGGTCCATAAATGTTTCTGTACGATGGAAGTAACGCACGTACGAATGTTTCACATTAGTTCCTATGAGTGCGTGCAAGCTATTACGTCTATGCATTTTGTTTTCTGTCACCGTAATTGTGATTGTAACAAGTGCAAGCTGCTATTAGATGCAACATATAGAACCTCTGTTAGGACTATCACATCTACTTATCGTAGCAGACGACACGCAGCTTAGTAATCGTAAAATTCCAGTCACTAAGGATGTGTGTAGAGCTCTCGTACCAAATTCGATCCAGTGATAAGCTGCTGAGTCGCCTCTGCGTAGTACGAATCTGTTCAGAGTTAACGCCGATTACAGTTCCAGTATAAATGTGTACACCCCATAACACAGTTTTTATAAATTGATGACTTAATTTGTATTATGATGTGACGATAAGTGACTGTGTACAAATGTGAATTATTTACGTCTTGATGATGTGTGGTTTTCGTAATGAATGTTATGGTATATTTCTATTTTCCGTGTATTGTTCATGGTTTTATCGCCTGACGGTAACGATTTTATATTACGCTTTAAATATTTTTATGGACGAATGTGGAAGCCCATTACGTGAGTTGGTATTAAAATTTACATCAGTTATCAGATTCGTGACAGTCAGAGTCTGTAATGTTATTTATGTATTATTTCATTTGGTATATGTGTATTATTTCATTTGGTATATGTGAACCAAATGATGATGTTTGTATAAATAAAGCATTTTACCAGCAGCTCAAGGCATTAAGACGATATTTCATCAATTCTTATGTATACGTCTCTTGAAAGATTTGTGATGACAAACGCGTCTCTACAACTTTAAACGCAGTCTTCAACATATTACTGAAACTATAACTGAAACCACACTTTGTTAGGTCGCAAAATTATCTGTGGGTACTACTTCTTATTGTGTGATTTGCGGGCAAAGATCTACAATTTGTCTTTCATCAAATGACTGCTGTTGTTACGTTAGTTTCATGTTCATTCTGTAATTCCCACTACGGACGCACAGCTTATGAAAAGGAAGGGAGAAACAGTAGAATTTAACGTCTCGTTAACAGTGTCATTACAGATTAAGCATAGGTTGCGATCGGGTGAAGGAAGAGAAAGCGTCGGCAGCGATTCATCCCGGAACTAGGCTGAAGCCATTTAGGAAGACCTCAGAAAATCTGTATCTGGGTAGCCGGACGGGAAGTTGAACAGGAGTTCTTCCGAATGAGATTCCAATGTGCTAACCGCTGCGCCTCCTCTCTGAGTCTTTTTTCTCTGCTGCTATGCATCTGTGCTCCATGAAACTAAGCTGTTTCTATACCATAACTTCACAAGCATTAATCTTTCATTCCGCGTTAAATTAGAGACAAGCACTGACTCTCGAAAATAATTGCAGCCGAAGAAACCTGCAACAGATGAGTGCCATTTTTCGAAAAACCTTTTTCGTATCAAAAGAAGTACAATACGAGGGAATGGATCATAAGAGCTTCGTCATTTTAAATAGTTCTCCAGTCAAAAACTGAACACACTGGGGTTCTGTCGCAGTGAGCTGGACGGTCGAAAAGAACTAAAAGAGCCGGACTTTCATCCACCTTACAGAAATCTTGTCTCTCATATTCGGTGTTCCTCAGTTTTTATATGCCGGCCGCAGTGGCCGTGCGGTTCTAGGCGCTTCAGTCTGGAACCGCGTGACCGCTACGGTCGCAGGTTCGAATCCTGCCTCGGGCATGGATGTGTGTGATGTCCTTAGGTTAGTTAGGTTTAAGTAGTTCTAAGTTCTAGGGGACTGATGACCACAGATGTTAAGTCCCATAGTGCTGAGAGCCATTTGAACATTTTTTTTTTGAGTTTTTATAGCACTATGAACTGGGGTCAACGCATACCTGTAGATATTGTATACCTGATAACATATAACGAAGTGGGTCGAAAACAAATGACACAGATCTTTATCAAGTACATTTTCAGTATTACTAATCTCGACTAACAATATCGATAATGTGCAGATCTTTATTGAACACTATAACTCCGAATAAAGGCCTTCATAAAAAACACAAATACAATTTTATGACGTCAACAAATATATTCGTCAAATAGACGATGTTTCTCTTTACTATGAAATATTAGTTTGGGGTTTGTCTCATTTATACTTTCTAGGTTGCAATTTTTGTGAGGGATGCTGTCGAAATAACTTCAGTACACCCGTCCAGCAGTGTGAACATCCCACAATAACAGGACCGCCCGTGAGAATCTTGGAAGTCCTGACGTCATCTGGGACAGCGTACAGTGGCACCTTGGCTGTGAGTGGTAGGCAGCTGTGCTGCGTCATATCCGTTACCGGTCCGGCAGCGAAAACTGAATTCCCCTGCTGCGTTCACGACGTCGTCGGGCTGTCGCTCTTGCTGACTACTATATTAGAGCGAAAGCAGCTACAGACTTTTATTTTGCGGTGACAGCTACAAAAATGGTTCAAATGGCTCTGAGCACTATGCGACTTAACATCTGTGGTCATCAGTCGCCTAGGACTTAGAACTACTTAAGCCTAACTAACCCTAAGGACATCACACACATCCATGCCCGAGGCAGGATTCGAACCTGCGACCGTAGCAGTCCCGCGGTTCCGGACTGAGCGCCTAGAACCGCTAGACCACCGCGGCCGGCAGGTGACAGCTACAAAGGAAGGTAGGTTAATGTCTGTCGCTCCCTTAGACTGAGAGGTAGCTGGGGAGGGACCAAAACCTCTGATAGGACAAACTGGTTGGAAAAAAACTAGGCGAGGCGGAATGAGTTTCCAACAGCATTAGTTTCTGCTTCTCGTAGTATTTTGTGGTTTTGATGGTCTGTCGGGTAGAACCATAGACTGTGGCAGTTGAGGTCGTGGGTTCAATCCGGGTGGGGCTACGATTTTCCCTCTTTCTAGTCCCTCCAGGATGGCCTCAGGTGAACTCAGCACGCTATCAAACTGAGTACCGGCGATCCTTATCGGGGGTAAATGGCGACAGGGGTTTTGGTCTCGCCACCCTCCCTCCTACCGCCGCGGTGAACCGAAGGCTTCACTCAACATGCAGGCAAGCCGGAAGCCCGTTCACGGGTTGAGCGTCGCAGACCTTACTCTCCGTCTCGTGGTATTTTGTTGTCTCATGTGTTTTCTGACAATATTTAAGTTTAATGCTTTGTGAACTACATTCGTGAGAATTTTCTGTCTTCTCGCGTTGTGCTGTAACGGGACACTTCAAAGATAGGAGAGTAACGGATGTTCAAATCGTGCGTCATTTTCGAAAGTCGTCATTATTGCTTTGGATTTGCTGTTTCATTTAAGCTTTGAATGTATTGTTGCAAATATCAAGCGAGTCTTGTAATTTTTCTGTCTCTCTCATACTATGGTTTTTCAGCCACAACTGTAGGATTTCTTTCATAGCATCTTAATTTCTGTCGATCACGTCTTGTGGTACGTATTGTCCTCTCTTAATTCTGAAATAATGCTTTTATTTGTCAGAGAATACTATTTCTAGATTGTTCTGAAGATCTCAGTTTTCAGCTTGCTTTCCTTTTATGAATATAGCATAGTCGGTACACGATCCCTTCTAAAGCCATTATGTTCCTCTTCTTTTTAGGATAGAGCCCGCATGTCGTGGTCGTGCGGTAGCGTTCTCGCTTCCCACGCCCGGGTTCCCGGGCTCGATTCCCGGCGGGGTCAGGGATTTTCTCTGCCTCGTGATGGCTGGGTGTTGTGTGCTGTCCTTAGGTTAGTTAGGTTTAAGTAGTTCTAAGTTCTAGGGGACTGATGACCATAGATGTTAAGTCCCATAGTGCTCAGAGCCATTTGAACCTTTTTAGGATAGAACTGTTTTCCTCAATCTCCTCTTTAAAAACATTTCCACCCCAAGGAAGTGATTTCCAAACTTCTGTCTACCCTCCCCCCATTTTTGAGAGAGAGAGAGAGAGAGAGGGAGAGAGAGAGAGAGAGAGAGAGAGAGAGAGAGAGAGAGAGAGATAGGTTGGGGCTAAAAGTATTTTTCTGATCATAAGACACCTAGCATCCATTTTGAATAACAGAAAGTACTCTGTATAGCACGTTAATCTTACATTTTCGTATAATCCCTTAACAGAGCTCGAGAACCAGTCTAAAAAAACACACCCTTGCTGGCTTAGTGTTATTGGCTCAGAAAGATGTTTTCAGTTCCTCACTCTTAAGGAACGACGATTCAGAAAAGTTTTTGGCAGCCAATCTTCTTAAATTTCATTGGGTTTCAGCTGCCAGAGAATGTCCACAGAGTAGTACTAATTTGCTGCTATGTGCGCTAAAATGTGTGTGTACATTGGTGAGGCACCAAAAGAGGTGGAGCTTAAAAGTAAAGAGAACTATATAGCTGGGTTAGACGACAGCAGTGCTAGACTCAGAGAGGCACGCCAGTAGCCGATCAGTGGTTGCTTCTCTGCAGCAGATATCAGGGGAGGACCTCGGAGTATGCTGGCGACGCAACCCGTCCGCCAGCGGCGCGTCGAAGGCTTGTCGCACTCCCCCTCGGCTACACTCCAGATTTCGGTGCGCCCGCACCCCACGGCTCTACCTATCTTCCCGCGGGTTCGGTAATCGTTAGGCTCAAGGAAACACTTCACACCTCGCGAACGCACGGCGGTCGATGCAGCTGACCTACATAAGCATACCACCACAAGCTGCGCCGATGGTTGCGCACTTGAACGATTAGGTCGTAACATACCGAGAATGTTCCAAGCTATTACTTTCGCAGCTGGCGTCCAAGGATGACCTTACATGATTATACTATTAAAATCTTAGCGTGATTTTAATATGTGTCTATTAATTTTACGTTTATAACGGTCACACTGGTGTTGCTGATATTGCCAAAGCGCAATATCGCTTTCGTGCGCACAGAATACCGGTAATTTACCGGCTGAAACAGAAGTGATAAATGTGCGACTTGATTACTCAATAATACAGCGAATACAAATAAATGAGATGTATTTTAGGTGGATGGCCTGTAGAGGAGCGGTACTGATTTTTGTGGTGTCCATTTTAGCATTTGTTGAGTTTGAGTCCAGTCGTTCGCTACGCGAATAAAGACGTACTTTGTAGCAAAAGTGGTCATAATTTCCAAGGAAAACAAACCAGAAGAGCAGCTGTACGCCTAAATCATCCTCAGCCCACTACTTTCCGATAAATATGTTTTAAGCGTCACTGTCTTCATCCACATCGAATACTGTATTCTCTCAATGACTAAAAAATTGGCCAGGTGCGAGTCCTACTCACTGAGGGCTCCGTGCAAACTTAATTGTTTATATGTGTAGTTCATACATCCTAGGAATCGAGGATCCGACCGATTTCTGCCCGTTTTCGATATAGATGCTGGCACGATACCGGTACGGGATGTTCCAAGACTGTATCAAAACCTCTACAGTAGTTCCTCAGACTAGCCTGGACATAGAAAAAGAAGTCAGCAGAGGAATTCAGTTTGTATACGTAGATGTAGAAGATTTAATAAAATATTTTTATTTTTACTTACATTTTGTTTGCAAGCAATTATGCTTTTGACGGAGGAAGAATTCAATGTACATTCTAATGACAAAGAAGATACTTTTATGTGGTATAACAATTGAGTTTTGTTTACTTTGCTTGTTCTGTGAAACGATGGTTTCTACCAAATTTCATCATTCTGCTCAACGGGAAGAACTCTATACGTTTTAATGAGCGAGTTTGCAAGTTTCAAAATATGTGACATAAACTTCACAGTCGGACGTACGGACAACAAAGCGATTCTGGCGAAAATTACTTTTCTCTACATCATATGTTATAATTTCAGTCCCTTATATTCATGGGACCTGAAACAAAAAATAGTATCCCATCACTAAAATATCAGTGAGTCCCAGTTTCAGTCGGCCACTTCAAAAATGTGAGTGTAAAATTCTGATCAAGTATGAAATGGAATTATCACGCAAGTTCAGTCGTAAGTAAAGCAGGCGACAGACTTCGGTTCTTTGTCAGGATACTAGTAAAAATGCAGCTAGTCTACAAAGGATTTGCTTATAAAATTCTCTACTTCAAGTTTTTGCTACCATTGACTGGTAGCAGAAACTTTAAATAAATAACCATCCCACACAGTCACGGTTCACAAACATAGCCATTCTGGCTGAAAATAATTATAAAATTCTGGTTCGACCCATCCTAGAACATTACTAAAGTGTGAGAAAGATCCGTACTAGATAAGACTGAGTAGATACTGAACGAATACAGAGAAGGGTAGCACAAACGGTGGTCACAGGTTTGTTTCACCAATGCAGAATATCACGATGATGATGACGAAGCTGAACTGGCAGATGCTTGAAGATGACGCTAACTGTCCTCAGAAAGCCGACTTACAAAGTTTCGACAACCAGTTCTAAATGATGAATCGAGGAATATACTACAACCCTTTACATATCACTGTGGGAGGGATCGCAAAAACAGTATTAGGCTAATTACAACGCGCAGAGTCATTTAGCAGTCATCTTCTTGGTTACATACACGAATACAACGGGAAGAAGCCCAAACACGCTGTTCAGTGGACGGTGTTCTGTCATGACGTTCTGTTGTTTGCAGAGGTTAGATACACATGTAGGTTGAGCGTGGGAATTAATTTCTTTTTTTTTTTTTTGTTATTATTACTATTATTACTTGATACGCCTCTGGTATTAATCTATACGCAAGGGACTGCAGAATAATCATTTCTTCACTGAAAAGATTTTTAGAAGTTTCTAAGTGGACGTTATAATTAGAATACGATCGCGGAAGCCTACGGTAGTTGTTTTATATAAGTTCGACACAGTATTAAAACGACGTTTGATATATTTTTAGATTGAGGCTTTTCTTTGTTTTACCTTTTTGTTGAAGAAATTATATTTTTACAACAACATCCCTTATGTTATAAATCAACAAATTCGAAGAAACTCTGAATTAAACATTGACATTTTCAGTCTTGCTATAAATACTGTTTGTTCTTAAGTAACAGAAAGGAAGCCCGCCCAGCTAGCCGCGCGGTCTAAAGCGCTGCTTCCCGAGCGGGTAGGCGTGCGTCCCTGCACGAATCCTCCCGGCGGATTAGTGTCGGGGTCCGTTGTGCCGGCCAGTCTGTGGATGGTTTTTAAGGCGGTTTTCCATCTGTCTCGGCGAATGGGGGCTTGTTCCCCTTATTCCACTTCAGTTACACTATGCCGGCGATTGTTGCGCAAACACTGTCTCCACGTACGCGTACACCATAATGACTCTACACGCAAACGTCTGGGGTTACACTAGTCTGGTATGAGACGTTCTCGGGGAGGGGGGGGGGGGGGCGTGGGTGGGGATACACTGTGGTCCGTCCGAACCGCGGTGGGGTGGGTGGACTGCTGTGGCTAGTTGTGGGGTTGTGAACCACTGAGGGCTACGGCGGGACGAAGCCTCTCCGTAGTTCCTAGGTCCGCAGTTCAATACACACACAATACACAACAGACAGGAAGATAACTATGTAGAAGAAAATGTTCCACAGGTTATCCAGCCGTTTATATAACCTCGCTCAGTTTCTAGACGGTTCACTGCTCCTGGAATCTAGTAATACACTGATCACACGCATAAGAAAGCGATAGTTAAGAGGTAACACCCAATAGGTATGCAGCACACTCAATGTACAGGTAGCTCAGGTACAACCTTAACTGACCAAAGCTACTAGGAAAACTGCATGGTCTATATTTACTTACGGAAGTGTACGGTAGCCTACGGTAGTGTACAACTCCACTCAGTTCTAACCATCGACTTAAGATACTGCTACGCAGGTTTTCAACCTGGACCACAAGGTCAAAGACCCTTGAACTGACCGTTCTTCTCTTCGCGTTACTACACATTTTCCGTGAATTTCCAGTGGAGCGAGGGACTAATAGCCAACATGCTTAGTCCCTAATATCCCATCATCCAGTCTCTTAGGACGTTCCGTTGGGCAAGAGATTCGCGAGAAATGCGACCTACGTATGGGACCAGTGTCGAAAAATGGAGTTCCGTCTGGACCTGGCGTCTTCTTTGTTTCCAGCTCTTTCAGCTGCTTTTCATAGCCAGGTATGCCTATTTCTATGTCCTCCATATGGGATTTTGTACGAAGGCTTAGACTCTACTAGCGATTTCACTAACGAGGAAAGCACAGAAAGTGCAATAGCCCGATTTCCCAGAAACTTCGTTCAGTGGACAAGCGGCCAGAATAGGCGAACGCATGTTTCGGCTTATCCGCACATGTTTGACCATTTTTGAGAAAACGACGGTCAACGTTTTCGGGTAATGTGTGCTTTTTAGCGAGCAACTAGTTCAACTGAAGCGGTCGCCCAGTGGCTAGCGTCGCAGCTTCGCACTTTCGCGCCCCCATGTTCGAAACCCTATTATTATTATTATTATTATTTCTTTCCTTTCTCAGACGTTATGTCTGGTTAAAAATGGAAAGTGACGTGGACCTTGATCAAGCGTGACTTCCTTTTAACTGTACGGTATATGTTACATTGCATTTAGAAACTTTCGGGTAATTGAACATGTATCAATAATTACAGATTTCTGTAGTTGTATATATACGTTTGGATGTAGCTGTATTGCGTTGATGTACTGGTGGATATTGTGTGGTATGACTCCTGTAGTTGATAGTATAATTGGTATAATGTCAACTTTATCCTGATGCCACATGTCCTTGACTTCCTCGACCATTATCATTATTATTATTATTATTATTATTATTATTATTAATTTATCTACCTATTTCCGTAGATTATTAAACAGATGTTTTCAAATGTATATTGAAATAACGTTTTCCTTGTTCTTCTACTATCTGAGTGTATTCTGAATGAATTAAAGAGAAGAAACAATAAATGAATGGAAAAATTATTTGAAGTTGTTTTTGGTGAAATTCCTTTAGTGTATCTTGATTCATAATCAGTTGCAAACATCATCAGTTTTGGGAAAAGTGATCAGTTATGTGTGGTTTACATCGAAATTATTGCCAACACATGAAATCTTCAGCAGTGTTAACGACACTCTTTGCCGGGTGAGATTCATACGAAGAAATGCCACTGTGGCAAACATACCTTCGTGCGATGTTCGTAGTGTTCAGAATTTCTACGTTTCGAATGTTTCTATGGTTGGTATCATCGAAGGAATTGGCTCTGAGCACTATGGGACTCAACTGCTGTGGTCATCAGTCCCCTAGAACTTAGAACTACTTAAACCTAACTAACCTAAGGACATCACATACACCCATGCCCGAGGCAGGATTCGAACCTGCGACCGTAGCAACAGCGCGGCTCCGGACTGGAGCGCCTAGAACCGCACGGCCACCGCGGCCGGCTCATCGAAGGAATTGCATCAAATCTTCCTGAAGAATAAATATAAGAATAAAATATAAGAACTGATATGAGACAAACACAGGAATATGAGAATTTAAAAAGGATTGTAACCCCTGAAAATACCATACACACATATATTATATAATAAATGTATGACACTTATTGTGAAACCCAGCTGTAATTTTACAGTTAATATAACGGTCTTGTATCCCCTAACGATAAAAACATTCGTGTAGTAACCTTCTAACGACATTGGAAGATAAATGAAAAACTTAAAAACAGTAGTACAGTTTCGCCACCATTTCAGCTGAGCAGGTGGCACGATAAAAGGCATACAAATTACCTCTAAAACTTTGACGGTCGATCTCTCAGAAAGGGCCGAGTGTCTACGGATAAGCAGATACACGTGTACGCTTATTATGGCTCCCCTTCCACTGAGGAAATTTTCTGGAAAATCGGGTTATGGCACTTGCCGTGTTTTCCCCGTTAGTTGGAAACTATTTTGAAATTAAATTCTTTTATTATATTTTTCAATCCTTGGAACACAAACAACATTAAACGGCCTTGTACCTTTTTACTAGTCGTCGTCAGATGATTTGAACAGATTGCAATGCTGTTTGTGATTCTCAAGATCGAAAAATACAATAAAATGTTTTTTTACGTGACGGCGAGTGTTACCTTTACACATTATGTCTAGAGTGTGTATTTTTAAACGGTTTACTATAGCACGATATGGCTGCATTTAGTCTGGTGAGCTGATGGCTGGCGAGGAGGTATAAATGGCCGAACAACAACGAACTGACGTGATGTGAACTGATCAGAATGCACGATGGGTGAACTCGATCTAGAAACTTGCCTACTAAATATTTTGAACAGAATGGCTTAACGACATGACTACAGCAGCTACACTGGATAAACACATTGTTTATAACGGTCGGTGACACTGGTTAATGAGGCGGTACCGTATTTATGTGAAATGCTGTTACGAAGTAATTTACGTCGATAAACACTCTTAAATTTAACAAACTTCATTACGTTAGACTCCATAGACGCCACGAACGTTTTAAACCTTGAAACCACGGTTCCTCAGGCTCTGCAAGCTTTTTGTTGAAAACTTGATATTTAGCGCCTTAGGGGCAATTTCAAACCGATACTAAGAAGCTAAAAGATACCTTGGGGAGAAAGGAAAAAGAATGTGTCGGCATTCGTATCAGTACATACGAGGGTAAGTCAATTATTATTCGCAATTTAGTTATATTTTTGTTTATTTTGGTAGTACTGTCGTTTTACGTTGATGACGCATGCTTTGTTTATTTGTTGTTACATCTTTGCAATTTTCAAGCTGTTAGGTTAGTTTCGTTATTGCTGCCGTGCTGTTAACGATGGCTGCTCCGCTGTCTATTTGCAGCAAAGAAGAGCAACGTTCAGTGATCCGTTTTTTGTCGTCAGAAGGTGTATCAGGGGCCGAAATTCTTCGAAGATTTTCGGTACAGTACGGGAACAGTGTTTTGCCACAACGCAGTCCCTACGAATGGATTAAAAAATTCGGAAATGGTCGCACAAGTGTTACGCACGATGAAGGAGCCAGACGACCGTTTACCGCCACAAATCAAGAAACCATTGAGCGTTCACGTGAAATGATTCTCTCAGACAGACGATTAACTGTTGACGAAGTGGCACATCGTCTGCAAATTAGTCACGGTTCTGCCTACGAAATCCTCCACAACAGACTTGGGATTCATGAAGTTTGCGCAACATGGGTCGCAAAACAACTCACACAGTTGCATAAACAAACGCGCTTGGACATCTGCAAAAAACATTTGGATCGCTATGGTAACGAAAGGGACAACTTCTTAGACAGGATCATTACTGGTTACGAAACATGGATCCATCATTACGAGCCTGAGAGTAAACGGCAGAGTATGGAATGTTTGGATGTTTATCCAAATTCGCCGTGCAAGAAAAAGTTCGAGACTCAACCGCCTGCAAGAAAACTGATGCTTATGGTTTTTTGGGACGCACAAGATCCAGTACTGGAAGGTTATGGGGAAAGGGGCACAACAATAAACAGTGTATGTTACAGTAATAGGCTTGCTGCCAGGCTAAAGCCTGCAATTCGAAGCAAACGCTGAGGATTGCTGTCAAAAGGTGTTGTGTTGTTGCACAACAATGCCCGTCCGCATACTGCTGCCCACACTGCTGAAACGCTTCAGAAACTCAAATTTGAAGTACTGGATCATCCTCCATATAGTCCCGATCTTGCCCTTCTATCACTTGTTTGGTCCACTCAAACAGGCAATAACGGGCCGTCGATTTTCCTCGGACGAAGCAGTGGAAGAAGTGGTGCATTCCTGGCTTGCAGCTCAACGGAGAACCTTCTTTTATGAGGGCATCAGGAAGCTTGTACAACGATGGACCAAGTGCATTGAAACGCAAGGAGACTCTGTCGAAAAATGATGTTCTTGTAAGTCTCCTATTTGATTACTATACAATTTTATAACTACTTTGCGGATAATAGTTGACTTACCCTCGTATGTTGTAAAGAGGAGTTTAGGAATGCAGCGAGTCCCAACAAAACTAAATTCAGGTATAAATAATGGAATCTGTGATGAGCATTACGTTCAGCAGAGAGGACAGCAACAACAGAGGAGGGGAAAGGCAGAACGTAACGTGACGCCGGTGTGCTGTTTGCGTCCAGCCGAGGTGCGGTCAGAGGAACGACCGAGGAGGCGGCAGCGAAAATGTCACTGCGACCTCATCTAACGCAATTAGAGCCGGCTACGCACCGCAGATTTTAATAACGATGCAGCTTCTGCGGGTGAAACCTCGCAGAACGGCTACTGGATGTCGTCAGTTTCGAGCGGGGCGTGAATGATGCAGGGCTTACATACAACAGTCGTCGTAAACAGGGTTATTGTCGATGTCCAGCTGTCACGGATACTGTCGTAAAAGCTTTCTCTCTGTGACGGGAGAAATCGTAATACTGGAGGTTTTACTCTACGCAGTGGGACGACGAGCGCGTCTAACAGAAACAGAAGAAAATGTCTGCACGCGCTGCAGATTAGAGACACTGGAGCGCAGCAAGAAACGTAACGGAAAATCGTTCTACCTGCCGCCGGAGGCGAGCGTGGGCTGAAAATGGTGTCAGTCCATAACCGCTTATTAATGCGACATTTTCCTGTCTCGTTCAACGTAGGTGTGACGTGGGCCGAGAACCTGCCCAAGGACTATCAGCTTGAGCTCTCACGGCCAACGGGGCAGCCACAGCGTTCTTCCCAAACGATGCTGTCTCTCTGTCCTGCTTCGTGTAGGCTTTGAAGTACTGTCAATTTTCTCCTGTTTAGTATCCAACTTCAGATATGCTCGGAGGAAACTGTGACAGTGAAAGCACTAAGACTTATTGCCCACATAACACTTGCGGCGCAGTAAATAGTTAGAAACAATAATGCTGTTTTCGTCTAAGACTAACAGTTGCTAAAGATTTTAAGTAAATACTGCGTTATAAATCGCAGATCCTTCTTTACGTTTCGTACTTCTGGTTCATTTACATACTTATGAACTCCTTATCTCACCTGACGATATTAATATAGACAAGATACGACACAGCTTACTAACTGAAAAAAAAAATGCTGTTAGAATGATACATTCCTAGCACCCTTTAGGGGCGTAGCAAGTGAGTCATTAGAAGGTAAGTAAGAATAATCGAAAACAAGTAATATTAGCATCAAATCCATAGTGTTGAGGGGTGCTGTCCCGGTAAGTGACATTCCTGACGGCGTTTAACCTTTAGGAGTAGGGTACCATTGGGCAGAGTTGATATAAAAAAGTTTAGAATATGTGTTAACAGGTTCCAATAGGCTGTCTTTATTTTTGCTGTTCACATGTACTATATGTTCTCGGTTTTAGAATTATATTGAGAATGGCGTACCTCACGTTGTAAAGAAGACATATATCATCGCATAGTTAGCTGACATAGAGTTCATAGAAATTAAATGCGAAAAAAATTTTGTATGTAGGATGCATGACACAATTAACACGAATAATGACACAGTTAAACGGACCTGAAAGAGACAGAAATAAGGGTCAATAGCTTTTGCACCAACTACTTCCGTTACAAGAAAAAGAGTGTTCGACATTCGTTGGTATCTCTTATATCTTTAAAAAAAGTGCTTGGCGACTGTACACAGCGGAAACTCGTCGCACTGACGCAGATATTCTAGAAATATAGCTGATTATATTTATCATTTAAGGGTCTCCTAACCATAGGGAAGTTGTAGGATATTAGGGATCACAAAATGTAACTTGTATCGAGAATACAAAACTTTTATTTAATCTAATCTTGTGAACAACTGACAATGAATAATACAGAGCAATCTTCTGAAAACAGTAGCAAACAGAGATAAAATAACTCTAAACTTCTTTGGACTCGTGTTTAACTGGAAGACTGCAAGATAAAAATAAGACTTCCACGTGTGAACTGCTCGCAAAAACAAGATAAATGAAACAAACATTTATCTAGATAATTTAGTGTTAAAGATGTACAACCAAATGAATTAAATGTGAGCTGCACACAAAATGGTTTACGCTCTGCCGGAGCTGAACATACGTTAAACTACAGAGAGAAGACGCCAGTCTGTACTAGATTTTAGCTGGGAAGCGAATCCTCTCCACTCTTAAGTTCTCATTTCAATTCTCATAATCCCCAAGCTCCACTTGGAGGGGAGATTGATAGCTGCTGCCAGTCTGATGGACAAAAATGTTCCCTATTTTACGTAAAAACCGGGGAAAGCACCAGAAACTTCCCATTCAACCTTGCAAAAAGCTTCAAAATGATTAATATGGTTGGTACTTGTTTCGAACAGTTTCTCTGCATTGGTCAGCACTGCTCTCGCCGCGCCTAGTGGCAGGAGCGTTACTTTAGATCCAACAGTCTGCAATTTTGGAGGGAAGCAACGAGCTTCTTCACGTCAGGGAGGCACTGGTAGGCGACCTCGTCTTTGATATCCGGTGAGAGAAGCAAATTTCACCCTCAAGTGCCTTCAGGGGAAAACTGTGGCGACCGGCCGCGCCTTGCCTGTAGCAAGCGAATTAGCGCCAGGGACTATTTACAATTAGCATTGCGGGAAACAGCACCAGTTTCCGGAAAAATTAGCTGTCTTCGAGGAGAAGCTGTTCCCTACTTTTAAGAGCTGTGAAAAGCCGTCCGCCGACGGTACAGGACTGCCGAGGCCTCAAGACCCACTACCTTCAGACGAGAAGTCTAATACTTTCCGCTCCCAGCAAAGTGTACGGAGCTCACACAATTAATTATCGCGTAATCGTAACATAGCTGAAACAAAACCTATAGCCCGCTTAAAATAGTTCTAAGTTTAATACTAAATATCTCTAAACATTCGGCACTAACCGTTAATATTTTTACGCATGTTATTGGGCACTAACCCGTTTATTCTAAGGCGGCACTAGTGTGCGATACTAATTTTACTTTCGTTAACGGTGGGGATTAGCTTCTCTCTTCCCACACCGACCTTAGTATGAGTCGAATAATTCTTGAAATATAACCTTCATTGGAACTAGACACTAGTCAGCGTACTAACGCAATTCGCTACTGGCAAACCATTTGTGCTGCAGCACCTGCTTCATAACATCCAGTAGGAACTAACCACGGCAACTATTATATCCCATATGTAACACACCGTCGAGTACAGTTCGAGAAATTTTTTACTGAGAACGGACTAACTGCAGCAAACTAAGCAATCACATCCAGATAATAATAATTTTTTCCAGCCACAGGTGTATAGTTTCTTATGACAAATTAGATAAAACAAGGCGAAACAAGAAACCAAGCTACTTAAAACAGAATCTAACCCACCTCACGTTCCTCAGACGTAGCATTCACAATGCACCTCTCTCAGACAACAGGCAGGGACCACTTGCGCTGAAGAGCAACGGTTGTGTGACAACACCCGGAACGTTCTTAGTTTCTCAAAATAATAACAACCAACAGATCATGACGTTCCCCTTGCACAGCATGCAGGAGACCTCTTCACCGATAGACAGCCTCCACAGAACTCACAACTACCACAATAAAATATCATCGTTCTCTGACGCCAATGTCAATGATACATCATCATCAATTAATAGCGGAGGGTTCACACTGACAAATGCAACTAACAGACAACGCAACTAGCAACTGGGCTATCTGGCTGATTGCATGCGGCACTAAACGTACAGCACCAAAACACAGCTCACGTAGTTGTGGAAATAACACACTCAAACAACTGGATTTCCGAAGACTTGAATCACTGTGCGCTGGAAAACGCATTCACACAGACACTGACCTGCATGCGACCGTAAAGTACATACCCGAAACACCAAACCCACATAATAGTGTAAATCTCACTATGTAACCAATTCTATTTCGTAACACACGATAGCACCGTGCTCTAGGAAAACGTGCTCACGCTCATATTATGGTTAAGAGACGTGTACGTGTGTCCTATCAAAAACACTCATTTCCCCCACTGGTGCTGACCCTGCCCATCCTCAGGCATTCCACGATTTAGGCACTGTTTGAAAGGGTGTGTTGTTCGACCTTTATTTGTATTGCCTGGCTAATGTAAAGGCATGTGTTAAAACTGCATTTTACTTGGTTGCAGCTACTTTTTTACCTACCATGATGTCGTGTTGCAGGACGAAAGGACGTGAGATGGCGCTGGTGCAGCCCGGTCTGCCAGGTGCCGCTACCACCACCGCCCCCGCCGCCCCCGTGTCGAGGCTGGCGCAGATGCAGGTGAGCAGCAACTTAAAGCTTTAACGCTCTAGCCTTACCGAGCCCTACCAGCAGGGCAGAGAATACAAGCTATCTTTATGCTTGCAATGTATGAACGTTAATGGCGTGCATTTCATAATTGTGAACACTTGTTGTCCCGAACACATTCGACCATTATTGTAATAATTATGGTTAATTTTAGCAAAAAATGAAACACTCTTCGCATTCACATGGCTTCATAAATGAAACGCACTGTTTCGTAACGCTTCATCCACAACTGCGGAAGAAATCAACCGTTTTCAGCAGCTTCTGAACGATAATAACTAAGATCGAAGTCCAGTTCTTTGCTACGCCAGTGTATTCAAATATGTCTAAGAAATTGTTGCCTAAAATATTATAAAAATCTCTACAACCTTAAGCCGTAGGTAAGTACTCCGCAAGTCACGATGTGGTGTTTGGCGGAGGTTTCATAGTGTACCGGACTAATCTCATTCCACTCAGGTGATCTATACAGCTATTATCCTTCCACATAGGCCATTATTATGCTCGTATCGTTATGGTAACTACGAGAGATTTATTATGGAGGAGGTAGATGTTTCCTGAGTCATTCTGGAAAGTGGATTCTTGGGAGTATCTGAGTAAGCCTTCCTGCAATGCAAAATCCCTCTTATGTCGTCCTTCACTGCAGTTTGTCGAGCTTATCAATATAACAAACGGAAGTAAACATTCTAATTTGAATTTCTTATGGTTAAAAGCATCCAGGAAGCTTTCAAAGTATCAAATAAAAAATCTGGTTGCTGCTGTCTTCAGCAGAAGAATTATCTCCACTCTCTCACACTGAGTGAAGCCTCTATACTTTGCTTATTTTTTCATGTCATTAATTCCTATGGTTGGAGGAAAAATAAAACACTGAAAAAGCTTGCACGACTAGAGGGGCGGAGAAAATTAGGTGCCTTCGAAGCAAAGAGAATGTATATGAACATCACGAGCTTAGATGGCGAGCCAATAACAGCAAACGAGGCAACTCTGAAAAAGCATCTCGGGATTCCAGCTTAGTTATTGCTGTGTATATACTTCGTAATGGGATCTGTCTCTTATAACATAGGCTGATTAAAGTGGAACCGAAGAACTCTTGACGCTAAAACAGAATTTGGAAATTTGTGGTAAGGACTATGGGACCAAACTGCTAAGGTCATCGGTCCCTGGGCCTACAACCTACTTAATCTAGCTTAAACTAACTTACGCTAAGTCAACACACACACACTTATGCCCGAGGGAGGAATCGAACCTCCGAAGGGTGGAAGCCGCGCGGAGCGTGACAAGGCCCCCTAGACCGCGTGACTACCCCGCGCGGCACTAAAAGAGAGAGAGAAAACATTTGCATGTGGATGATTTTCAATCGACTTCTGGAAGTTAGAAATTACTGGCAAAACCGGGATTTTCATATATAAGTTGAGAAACACTCGGAGTGTGGAATGAGATTTTCACTCTGCAGCGGAGTGTGCGCTGATATGAAACTTCCTGGCAGATTAAAACTGTGTGCCGGACCGAGACTCGAACTCGGGACCTTTGCCTTTCGCGAGCAAGTGCTCTACCAACTGAACTACCCAAGCACGACTCTTGCCCCGTCCTCACAGCTTTACTTCTGCCAGTACCTCGTCTCCTACCTCCCAAACTTTACAGAAGCTCTCCTGCAGTGTGTGCTTCACCATGGGTGTAGACTGAGGTGACAAAAGTCGTCGGATACTTCCTAATATCATGTCGACGTCCTTTTGCTCGGCGTTGTGCAGCAACTCGATGTGACGTGCACTCAACAATTTTTTGGAAATATTGAGCCATGCTGCCTCTATAACTAGCCATAATTGCGAAAGTGTGACCGTTGCAGGATATTGTGCACGAACTGACCTCTCGATTATGTCCGATAGATGTTCGAAGGGATTCATGGCGGGCAATCTGGGTGACCAAATTATTCACTCGAACTGTCCAGAATCTTCGGACATGGCATATTGTCATCCACAAAAATGTCGTAATTGTTCGGGAACAGCCGACCGCGGTGGCCGAGCGGTTCTAGGCGCTTCAGTCCAGACCCGCGCGACTGCTACGGTCGCAGATTCGAATCCTTCCTCGGGCACGGATGTGTGTGATGTTCTTAGGTTTGTTCGGTTTAAGTAGTTCTAAGTCTAGTGGGGGACTGATGACCGAAGATGTTAAGTTCCATAGTGCTCAGAGCCATGTTTTGCTCGGGAACATGAAGTCCATGAATGGCTGCTGATGGCCTCCAAGTAGACAAACAGCCATTTCCAGTCAATAACCAGTCCAGCTGGACGAGAGGACCCAGTCCAATCCATGTAAACGTGGCCCACACCATTATGGAGTCACCACCAGCTTGCACAGTGCCTTGTTGACAACTTGGGCTAATGGCGTCATGGGGTCTGCGTCACACTCGAACCCTAGTCAGCTCTTACCAAATGGAAACGGGATTCATTTGACCAGTTCCTGTTACCAAAGGTTCAAATGGCTCTGAGCACTATGGGACTCAACATCTTAAGTCATAAGTCCCCTAGAACGTAGAACTACTTAAACCTAACTAACCTAAGGACATCACACACACCCATGCCCGAGGCAGGATTCGAACCTGCGACCGTAGCAGTCCTGTTACCAAAGGCACTCCAGTGAATCGTCTGTTGCCATAGACTGTTAACGCCAAATTTCGTCGCATTATCCTTACGGATACGATCGCTGTACGATCCGTATTGATTTTTGCGGTTATGTCATGCAGAGTTGTTTGTCTGTTAGTACTGACGACACTATGCAATCGCTGCTGCTGTGGGTCTTTAAGTTAAGGCCGTCGACGAGTTGTCCGTGGTGAGACGTAATGTCAGAAATGCGGTATTCTCGTCACACTCTTGACACTGTAGGTATCTGAATATTGAAATCCCTAACGATTTACGAAACGGAATGTCCCATGCGTCTAGCTCCAACTACCATTCCACTTTTAAAATCTCTTAGCTCTCGTCGTGCGGCCATAATCACGTAGGAAACCTTTCCACGTGAATCACCTGAGTACAGCTGACAGCCCCACCAATACACTACCCTTCTATACGCTGTATACACGATACTACCGCCATCTGTATACATTGAGCCAAATCATTACGACCGCCTGCTTAACAGCTTGTTTGTCCGTCTTTGGGACGAAATACTGTACAATACTGATTCTGTGTATCAGGAATCCGACAGTTTGAAAATGAAATGGCTCTGAGCACTGTGGGACTTAACTGTTGAAGTCGCCAGTCCCCTAAAACTTCGAACTACTTAAACCGAACTAACCTAAGGACATCACACACATCCATGCCCGAGGCAGGATTCGAACCTGCGACCGTAGCGGTTGCGCGGTTGCAGACTGTAGCGCCTAGAACCGCTAGGCCACTCCGGCTGGCTCCGACAGTTTGTTGATATGTTTGTGGTAGCATGTGGCATTAGATGTCTACGCACAGGTCATGTAATTCGGTAAACAACGGGCCGCAGATTTGAGTACGCGGTAATGGCACCCGATAGCGACCCAGATGGATTCCATAACATTCACATCAGGCGACTTTGGTCGCCGACATATCAACGTGAGTTCACTGTAATGCTACTCAAACCACTTTAGCGTGGTTTTGGCTGAGACTCATGGACAATTCTACTGCTGAAAGACATAAAGCATGAACTGATGCAGGTGTTTGGCAGTTATCAGCGTGTCTTCGATTACTACCACAGGTCGCTTTCAAGCGCAGGAGAATGTCTCCCACAGCTTAATACTGCTCTCACCAGCTGCTCGTTTCGAGTCGCCGTTCACTTCGATGGCGGCTTTTGTGGAGACGACCAGCGACCTAGTGTAACAAAAATGACATTCACCCGAGGAGCCGACACGTTTCCGTTGATCGACGGTCGAATCCCCGTGGTCCCGTGCCCATTATAATCGTATTGATGATGTCATTGGGTCAACATGTGAACACGTAGGAGTGGCCGACTGCGGGGCTCCATATTCAGAAATGTGCGATGAACGGTGTGCTCCGAAATATTTACAACGCATGCACCAGCAATGCGCTCTTTCGGCAGAGATGCTACAGATCACTAACAATCCTACTTTACAGAGCAGACATGATTCCGAACGCCTTGTTCTGTGAAGAGTCGTAGACGTCAACCATTAGTGGTCGTTTCACTGTCCGTCTCTCTCTTTCCGTAGCTGTTCACGACAGTAGCACGTGAACATTCGAACAGCATCTCCGTTTTGGAGATACTTGTTTCAAAGGGCCTGCGTAATAATAATCTGCCCTTTGTTAAGGTCGCTTATGTCGCTGGATTTCCCTATGTGCAGCTCATATCTTCCCCGTCCCTGTGTGCTCTGCTTGCATACTTTAGTTACCGCGTCACGTGCCCACAGCGCCACCAGGCAGAATCCAACGTCGCGTTGGGCAGTGTTCACAATACTTCGCCTGATCTATGTGTGTGTGTGTGTGTGTGTGTGTGTGTGTGTGTGTGTGTGTGTGTATGAGTGCGCGAATGTGCGTGACTTTTGTCACCACAGTATATAACATCCGGTCGCTGGCTCGACTCAGTACTGCAACAGATGTGAATATCTGACAGTATTGGCAACTCTTGATGGAGAGACGTCAGAAATAGTACTGAAAAACCGATGGCTAACAGACAACACGTAAAGTGTTTATACTTTTTTGCATGTGTAGACTTCAGGCTTTAACTACACAATAATCGTCAGTCGATTACAGCAAGGACCGAAATGGCAAACACGTCCTTTTTGGCAGCTGTGTGAATATCTGTCTGTCTGTCTGCAGCCTCTGACACAAGAGTTTATACACTAGTGGCCACTAAAATTGCTACACCAAGAAGAAATGCAGATGATAAACGGGTATTCAATGTACAAATATATTATACTAGAACTGACATGTGATTACATTTTCATGCAAGTTGGGTGCATAGATCCTGAGAAATCACTATCCACAACAACCACCTCTGGCCGTAATAACGGCCTTGATACCCTTGGGCATTGAGTCAAACAGAGCTTGGATGGCGTGTACAGGTACAGCTGCCCATGCAGCTTCAACAGGATACCACATTTCATCAAGAGTAGTGACTGGCGTATTGTGACGAGCCAGTTGCTGGGCCACCATTGACCAGACGTTTTCAGTTGGTGAGAGATCAGGAGAATGTGTTGGCCAGGGCAGCAGTCGAACATTTTCTGTATCCAGAAAGGCCTGTACAGGACCTGCAACATGCGGTCGTGCATTATCTTGCTGAAATGTAGGGTTTCGCAGGGATCGAACTAAGTGTAGAGCCACGGGTCGTAACACATCTGAAATGGAACGTCCACTGTTCAAAGTTCCGTCAATGCGAACAAGAGGTGACCGAGACGTGTAACCAATGGCACCCCATACCATCACGCCGGGTGATACGCCAGTATGGCGATGACGAATACACGCTTCCAATGTGCGTTCACCGCGATGTCGCCAAACACGGATGCGACCATAATGATGCTGTAAACAGAACCTGGATTTATCCGAAAAAATGACGTTTTGCCAGTCGTGCACCCAGGTTCGTCGTTGAGTACACCATCGCACGCGCTCCTGTCTGTGATGCAACGTCAAGGGTAACCGCAGCCATGGTCTCTGAGCTGACAGTCCATGCTGCTGCAAACGTCGTCGAACAGTTCATGCAGATGGTTGTTGTCTTGCAAACGTCCCCCTCTGTTGACTCAGGGATCGAGACGTGGCTGCACGATCCGTTACAGCCAAGCGGATAAGATGCCTGTCATCTCGACTGCTAGTGGTACGTGGCCGTTGGTATCCAGCACGGCATTCCGTATTACCCTCCTGAACCCACCGATTCCATATTCTGCTTACAGTCATTGGATGTCGACCAACGCGAGCAGCAATGTCGTGATACGATAAACCGCAATCGCAATAGGCTACAATACGACCTTTATCAAAGTCGGAAACGTGATGGTACGCATTTCTCCACCTTACACGAGGCATCACAAAAACGTTTCACCAGGCAACGCCGGTCAACTGCTGTTTGTGTATGTGAAATCGGTTGGAAACTTTCCTCGTGTCAGCACGTTGTAGGTGTCGCATCGGCGCCAACCTTGTGTGAATGCTCTGAAAAGCTAATCATTTGTATATCACAGCATCTTCTTCCTGTCGGTTAAATTTCGCGTCTGTAGCACGTTATCTTCGTGGTGTAGTAAGTTTAATGGCCAGTAGTGTATTTATATTGTGAATTACCTTCATAATTATTCAGATCAACGAGTGCCCCTAAAATATCCCTATTTTCTCCAAATACACGCTGCATATGAAGAGCGCTAGATCTGAATATGTTGTTCATCCGTAGGATGTTTATACCCTGAGAAAGGCTTTATTCTGCTGAGTGGAGTGCACGTAAAGTGGTGGAGATGGTTGGCCGTGATAGCCATTGACCGTCTGTCTGCCTCGTAACGGCCGACGCCCATGTTACGGTTATACAGCGACCGGAAACAACTAGTAAGAGATAAGAGAAAAGCTGTCTTACCTCAAATTGCATGTTTCCTTTCAGCTGTCAGGGAATTAAGAGACTGGTGTGTTTAGCATAACAAATCTTCTTCCTTAAATGTCGCAGTAACATTAAATGCAATATTAAGACTGTCATTGAAATTAAATTTAACTGCATTTACTTGAGGAGAAAAATAAGCAATATTGACTATCTCTGGTGGGTTTAAACTGTGCCACTCCGCGACCAGAACCCGGATTCCTTCGTTTGAGGATCAGTGCTGTTTTAATCAGGACCCCGACAATCTGCTTTACATCTTATAATGTTTAGCTGGTTCGGCACTATTTGTCTTCTACAGCTTCCTCTAGTAGCAAGTTTATTATTTCTGGTGTCACTGGCACATCTCCAACTATTGTGTCTGCGCCTAGTGTTTTCCAAGGGCTAGTTAACTATTCTTTCTAGTACGTCATTCCTATCTACTACACCGGTTCATCTGATGTCTAACATTCGTAAAAATTATACTAAAATATTTCAAATGCTATGCCCGCTTTAAGTGGTCTGCTATATCGTTTAAGCGTAGCAAGTATCGCATTTAAGGTGCCGAACTGTGAAAATATGTGTAATTTTCCGATACTTGTCATGTGTTGAATAGATGAAAATCGTTATTGAAAGAAACATGAATTTTGTGCTACAATGAAATCTTTGGCTTTGCAGAAAATAAGTTTTATAATGGATTAAGGCAAAACATTATCTGTAGTATTTTGTGTTTGTGTAAGTGATATTGTAATTTAATGTACGAATTCACACAGCTGGACCTGGAAGGAATTTTGATTGCACTAGCATTAATATATCTCCTGTAATTTATTGGCTTAGTATCTCGGATAGAAGTGAATACTGTAGACTGCTGTCGAAATGGACATAGTATTCGATTTACTGTGGTTCGCATTAACGCTATAATTATTCACTGAAAATTATTCAGCCAAACCGAGGAGCTGAACCTCTCCTCATACGTTAAGAATTTTCCAGTAGACAGCTATTACTTCTTTCGAAGGCTGAAGTTCTTTCGTTCTCGCAAGAATTCGTGGGACGTATTAAAAAGATGGGGCCGTTCCTACTTCGTCAGAGTCAGGTGTGACGATGTGTGGAGTGAGTAACTGTGATGAATAACTGAGCTGCGTAATGTTAAGACTGTGTGATCATTTTAGAATTGACGTATAGCAGTGCTCACTAGAATGTTTTCCTCGGAGTTCAGTGACCTACATCACGAATACTTTCTTTATTTGCAACCATCTGACTCTCATTTACTTCGAAGTGTGTGAGAAGAGTCTTAAATTTAACTCGTCCATATAAGTCATTAGTGCATTTGGAGAATAGTGTAGTGTAAAGAATAACAAAGTGGGGGAGGGTGAAGGAGAGTGTAATCGGGCGCTACTGCGCAGCCAACGGCATCAAGGGAATGGCCGAACTTGCCCACTCCCCTTCTAGTGAACGCAACACTGTCGACGGCTTCACAGGTGTCACAAATGACAGAGACGTTGAAGATTTGGTATATGCATTGACGCAGTTTGAAGATCAGGAAGTCTCATTGTCACTGTTGATAAAGAAAATTTCTTGTGACGCTCCACTATCCCCTTCCTGTTCCCTGAAAATGTTACTTGCGATCACCCACACTTTTTACTTGCCACAGATACTTAATTTTTAATAGTAGGGCTAATAACAATATTTTAATATCACAATAATAATCTGTTTATATCAGTACTCAATATGTCGGTTTGGCGTGACTTCTAAGAAAGTGTAATTCAGAGAAATACTTCGTCCAAAAATTGGAAAACATGTCATGCGGTTAATTTAAAAACAGTACTGGTAACAAACTACTTGTTCATATTGCCTAACGCATAGTACGCTAGCTTGCGAATGGTTCAAATGACTCTGAGCACTATGGGACTTAACATCTGTGGTCATCAGTCCCCTAGAACTTGGAACTACTTAAACCTAACTAACCTAAGGACATCACACACATCCATGCCCGAGACAGGATTCGAACCTGCGACCGTAGCGGTCACGCGGTTCCAGACTAAATCGCCTAGAACCTCACGGCCACACCGGCCGGCGCTAGCTTGCGAGTAAGGAAGGAAGGAAACTCAGACCAAGATCGAATCAGTGCTACGTATTACGACTATGGCTGGTGCACCGGTCAGCATGAATGTGGGATTTTAGGCGGCTTTCCTCGCTCATTTAAGCCAATGCTGAGCTGGTCCCCAATTTCTGGCTCAGAAAAGACGATACACAAATAGTTAAAATACTAGTGTACACGGAACAAAGTTTACACGATTCACACAGGTGGCTTGCATAGAAGGGCGTCTGCTTCCTTACGCTCGTTCGCTCAGCGTGGGACTACTTTGATTTTAAGAAACAGGTGGTGCGCACGACTTCGCTCCCTTAACGTAACTGACGACTCGTCGACGGGAAGAGCATCCAGCCTCAACGGTCAATGATATAAATTTACCAAAACTCGAGTACAGCGGTCCCCGTACTAAAATCGGGATTAATACTCAATAAAAGAAGAAAATAATTCTAACGAACTTTCAAAACTTCGACGACATCGTAATTCACACAGTATAAAAGAGAATTGTTGGCCAATTACTGTCAGTATTTCACTTAGCACTAAGAGTATACACACAAATTCTGCTTATTTGAGCGTGTAATTGAAAGAAATACTGTTTCTTTCAGTCGTCTAGGAACCCAGTATTTCCGTTACTTTTTTCCTTAGTAGAGGGTTTTTGCCTTCGTCTTTCTCTCCTCAACTTTCCGTCGTTTGCCCGTTCCACTTGTGGACCTACGAACAACCGGATTTGTTGTTGATAGCAGATGCGGTCAGGCTGTGAATACTCGCCTTTACCTGACTACAATGTTACGGATCACGCTGCAAGCCCATCCAAGTGAACAGGCACTCACGCAGCCAACTGAAGAGTTTACCGTGTTATGCGAAGCTTGTAACTAATATAACTCTCTGCCATTTTGATCCGATGACGGCATATGCCACCTGCGCTATGGTAGATGTACTGATAATAGATTGAACCCCGTTCGCCAACAGATAGCATAGTGACATAACTACCAGGTTGCCATCTGTGTCCACCCTTTAATGGGAAATGCTCACAGCCACAAGGCTCAGAGTAGTGCAAACGTGCGAAGCACGCACGCAACCATGCCACGGGGTCACTCTCGTGTTTTCTACAGCCAACTGAGCGAATTTGAAAGAGGTCAAACTGTGGCTTTCCCATTGGAGGGATGATCCTTTCGGAGAATTGCCACGAAGTTGGACGTGCGGCGTCAGTTACACAACAATGCTGTTGTCGGTGGTCACATGAACATCCATACACCCGTAGACGGGTTCTGAACATACACGCAGCACAGTTCTCCAGCGTCGTTGTATTTTAAGGGTAGCAGTGGCAAATCGTACAGTCACCGTAGCACAGATAAGAGGATTTCGAGTCCAGACTTGTCAACAGCAGGCCGATGTGGCCCAGCAGTTCTAGGCGCTTCAGTCTGGAACCGCGCTGCTGCTACGGTCGCAGGTTCGAATCCTGCCTCGGGCATGGATGTGTGGGCTGTTCTTAGGTTAGTTAGGCTTAAGTGGTTCTAAGTCTAGGGGACTGATGAACCTCAGATGTTAAGTCCCATAGTGCTTAGAGCCATTTGACCCATTTTTGAACTTGTCAACACGAACCGTTGCGAATCGGTTATTAGCAGTGTGACTACGGCCACGCACCCCTCTAGCCCCTCCTCCACTCACGCGACAGTATCGACATGCACGGCTCGACTGGTCCCGTCAGAGAATCACTTGGAAGATGGAATGGTGCGCTATGGTTTCCAGCAGTGAGAGCAGATTCTGCCTGCACGCAAGTGACGGTCTTTTTCGAGTCCAACGTAGACTTGGTGAGCACTGTCTCGTAGAGTGCATTCATTCAAGACATAATGGCCTCACCCCAGGACTTACGGTCTGGGATGCGATAAGCTACGAATCTCGTTCGCCTTTGCTGTTTCTGGAGGGACGCTAACCAGCTCTCGGTACGTGCAGAATGTTGTTAGACCCGTTCTTTTGCCGCTCTTGCAACGGGAAGGTGATGTGTTGTTCCAACAGGATAATGCTCACCCACAGACTGCCCGTGAAACTGAACGTGCTCTCGGAGACGTGCAGCAACTTCACTGGCCAGCACGATCTTCAGACCTGGCTCCAATCTAACACGTGTGGGATACGATGGGACGAAAAGTGACTCGTGCGACTCGTCAACCACCAAGTCCTAGATAATTACTTGAACAGATCGCATAGGCATGGCAAACTTATCCCGGGACAGTATTCGCCATCCGCACGATCCACTGGATGTCAGTGTCAGCTCTTGCATTGTCGCACTTGGAGGCTACACCACATTCTAATATGGGTATTTCAGCATAGGTCGACACCTGGTACCTCAGAATCGCTTGTGCTATTGATATGTAAATGTGATGATATTGCTAATTGCTATAATCGCACTATTTCACTCCCATTTACGGAGCTTGTTAGCACTTGATGTTAGGTTGGCGCCAATAAAATGCATTGTGTTGTGGTAATCGCTGCTACTTGCTGGATCGTTGCTGTGTCTAGATGCTGATGCTGGCTCTAAATCTGGTTGTCTAGGGTTAAAAATATGAGGTCCCGTGTTTTTTATGTGCTTTTGATGATAAAGAACGAGCGAAACCAACAAATATGTAAACTTCAAATATTTATTACTCTGGTGGCCATCTTAATTCCACTGTCCACCAAAGACCATAACACAACACAAAGTAGTACTTCCTTTACATGTTCTTTGCATTGTTTATCCACCTCAAACAATAACACACAAACACACTTTACCAAAGTGACATTCCGACTGCCTCTCGACCCTTCTTGCTGCTTGTATTTATAACATTGTCAAAGAACTACTAAAAAGAGATATAGTTTATAAGTCACATGTACATCTGTTATCATAATTTGTGCAGAAAAGTTATTAATTTGCATCGAGTGACATAATTTAACATGTTATTAAAATGACAGACAGATTTGTTGACTTGACAGAATAATTCTTTGTTACAAAAAGGCCGTTTTTTAGAAGTTTGTCAAGTGACTTCTCTAATTTGCATAAATAAGTAAATAACATGAATTATTAAGAATTACATTGGTTTTCGTCTAAAATAGGATTGATTTCGTGAATACTGAGTGAAACCGCTCCTAGTGAACAAATAGGTTTCACTGGGTGATTTTTATTTAAGGAGATCTAAAATACCAAAGTTGGCCACTATTTTTCGTACTTCATATTAATTATTTAAGATGAACTTAGTGTTTTTACATGATGACATTTGCTGTATCAGTGATCAAGTGATATTAACTTTTGTGTGGGTCAGTTATTCACTTTAATTTAATGGGTTGGCTGTTTATGGAGACATGTTACGCAATCATTGTTAACATACACAATAACTTTTCTATAATCACAAATACTCGTTAAACTGGTTGAATTTGGAGGGTATCGCATACTTCGGTACAGTAAAGCCTTTAATATGTTCCGTTACACTGTTGCAGCAATCTTGTGTGAATTGGAAACCTCTATAAGCGTATACTGATTTTTCCCGGTAGTATATGCAGTGGTTCCCAACAGGTGGTCCGCGGACCCCCAGAGGTCCGCGATCTACGCCAGAGGGGTCCGCAAGATGCTATTAGAATAAAAAATATATTAAATATATTTCGTACGATAACAGATTTTTTGTTTTGGTCGCTTCCTGAGCAGAGCTTTAGCGAACGCTAACTTCTGCGCCTAGCGTCTTCCTAGAGCCAACTGACACTAGCACTCTCCAGCGCAAAACTAGAATTAGATACAGGCAAATAGTTCTGCTGTATGCCGTTATACTGCGCGCGCTGCCTCTTTGCAGCTGACAACTGACAGTCACTTTACGCAGAAACTCACATTTCAGACGACAATCGGCCATTGTTAATTTATTTCCAGTGCTTTCACAGACCGTGTTGTTTACATAATCAATTTTCTGTATTAAAACAGTAGTGTTTGTAAAGCGTTGTTTTTCGCGGAAGTTACCGGACCGGCTCGGCATGCGGTCGGATTTCAGAGTGAAAGTTTCAAGTTTGTGACCTAATATTTCAGAAATATTGGGCTCAAAGGTCAGATTGAACTCATCTCATTAAGAACTGAAAATTAAAACTAACTGTATACTGATGGAGTAGTCTGTTGCAACTGTATTTTTTCAAATAAATAATACCTTGTATGAAATTAGTGTTTTCTTACCTTTCACACATGTCGACTCAATGCAATCTCAACTGTAGTACATTTGAAAGACCAGTAAACTCAGTTTCAATTTTTTCCTGTCCCTTTTCAGTTCATACTCAATTTTTATTTTTTTAAGTAGTTTGTTATACTGAACACCCAGATTTGAGGACAAAGCTTTTGGGCAATAAGCAAAAATTTAACAGTAACACTGACGGCTAAATTGGAAAAGTTTTAAGCTCAATATGTTTTCAATAAAGAATATGTCAATGTTTTTTCTAAGTACCAAAAATAGAAAACGTAAAAAAGACTCTTAATTTGGCTTTTTTAGGTACTTGATACTGTGATACGACAACGTACCAATCATGGTCGATGAGGGGCCCTCGAGAAAATTGTTTTGGGAATCCCTGGTGTAGAGTCTATATATATACAGGGTGTTACAAAAAGGTACGGCCAAACTTTCAGGAAACATTCCTCACACACAAATAAAGAAAAGACGTTATGTGGATATGTGTCCGGAAACGCTTAATTTCCGTGTTAGAGCTCATTTTAATTTCGTCAGTATGTACTGTACTTCCTCGATTCGACGCCAGTTGCCCCAATTGAAGAAAGGTAATGTTGACTTCGGTGCTTGTGTTGACATGCGACTCATTGCTCTATAGTACTAGCATCAAGCACATCAGTACGTAGCATCAACAGGTTAGTGTTCATCACGAACGTGGTTTTGCAGTCGGTGCAATGTTTATAAATGCGGAGTTGGCAGATGCCCATTTGATGTATGGATTAGCACGGGGCAATAGCCGTGGCGCGGTATGTTTCTATCGAGACAGATTTCCAGAACGAAGGGGTCCCGACAGGAAGACGTTCGAAGCAATTGATCGGCGTCTTAGGGAGCACGGAACATTCCAGCCTATGACTCGCGACTGGAGAAGACCTAGAACGACGAGGACACCTGCAAAGGACGAGGCAATTCTTCGTGCAGTTGACGATAACCCTAATGTCAGCGTCACAGAAGTTGCTGCTGTACAAGGTAACGTTGACCACGTCACTGTATGGAGAGTGCTACGGAAGAACCAGTTGTTGTTTCCGTACCATGTACAGCGTGTGCAGGCACTATCAGGAGCTGACTGGCCGCCACGGGTACACTTCTGCGGATGGTTCATCCAACAATGTGTCAATCCTCATTTCAGTGCAAATGTTCTCTTTACGGATGAGGCTTCATTCCAACGTGATCAAATTGTAAATTTTCACAATCAACATGTGTGGGCTGACGAGAATCCGCACGCAATTGTGCAATCACGTCATCAACACAGATTTTCTGTGAACGTTTGGGCAGGCATTGTTGGTGTTGTCTTGATTGGGCCCCATGTTCTTCCACCTACGCTCAATGGAGCACGTTATCACGATTTCATACGGGATACTCTACCTGTGCTGCTAGAACATGTGTACGACACAACATGTGGTTCATGCACGATGGAGCTCCTGCACATTTCAGTCGAAGTGTTCGTACGCTTCTCAACAACAGATTCGGCGACCGATGTATTGGTAGAGGCGGACCAATTCCATGGCCTCCACGCTCTCCTGACCTCAACCCTCTTGACTTTCATTTATGGGGGCATTTGAAAGCTCTTGTCTACGTAACACCGGTACCAAATGTAGAGAGTCTTCGTGCTCGTATTGTGGACGGCTGTGATACAATACGCCATTCTCCAGGGCTGCATCAGCGCATCAGGGGTTCCATGCGACGGAGGGTGGATGCATGTATCTTCGGTAACGGAGGACATTTTGAACATTTCCTGTAACAAAGTGTTTGAAGTCACGCCAGTACGTTCTGTTGCTGTGTGTTTTCATTCCATGATTAACGTGATTTGAAGAGAAGTAATAAAATGAGCTCTAACATGGAAAGTAAGCGTTTCCGGACACATGTCCACATAACATATTTTCTTTCTTTGTGTGTGAGGAATGTTTCCTGAAAGTTTGGCCGTACCTTTTTGTAACACCCTATATATACAGGGTGAGTCACCTAACGTTAGCGCTGGATTTATTTCGTAAACCACATCAAATACTGACGAATCGATTCCACAGACTGAACGTGAGGAGAGGGGCTAATGTAATTGGTTAATACAAACCATAAAAAAACACACGGAAGTATGTTTTTTAACACAAACCTACGTTTTTTTAAATGGAACCCCATTACTTTTGTTAGCACATCTGAACATATAAAAAAATACGTAATCAGTGCCGTTTGTTGCATTGTAAAATGTTAATTACATCCGGAGATATTGTAACCTAAATTTGACGCTTGATTACCACTCCTCCGCTGTTCGATCGTGTGTATCGGAGAGCACCGAATTACGTAGGGATCCAAAGGGAACGGTGATGGACCTTAGGTACACCCCTCATGGTAATGTACACGTGCGTCAGTGAAAAAGACCAGTAAAAAGGTGTTAGCATGTGGACGTAATGTGCTGTTCCAGTCTCTTCTGTACCTATGGTCCATCACCGTTCCCTTTGGATCCCTACGTAATTCGGTGCTCTCCGTTACACACGATCGAACAGCGGAGGAGTGGTACTCAAGCATCAACTTTAGGTTACAATATCTCCGGATGTAATTAACATTTTACAATGCAACAAAAGGCACTGATTACGTATTTTTTTATATGTTCAGATGTGCTAACAAAACTAACGGGGTTCCATTTAAAAAAACGTAGGTTTGTGTTAAAAAACATACTTCCGTGTGTTTTTTTATGGTTTGTATTAACCAATTACACTAGCCCCTCTTCTCACATTCGGTCTGTGGAATCGATTCGTCAGTATTTGATGTGGTTTACGAAATATACCCAGCGGTAATGTTAGGTGACTCACCCTGTATATGTTGGGGCGGGAGGGATGGGGAGTGGGCATGGTAGCAACACCACCACCGCCACACCACAATTACCACGCGCGCGTGACACCAGACCGAATCCAGTCGGCAGGAACAGCCGTGTGTGCGAGCGTGGGCAACAGGCGCGGCTGCGGCTGCGGCCTGCGGATGCTTGCGGTCTCCGCTTGCGGCGGCGCCGTTCCCGGAAGCGATGCCGACACTGCAGCAGCTGCGGGCCGCGCCAACGTGGGGACGTGCCTCTGCGGCGGCCTCCGTGTGACACCAGAGAGACAGGGCCGTGTACCGCTGGCCTCAAGGGCGAGGCACGGGGCAGCGACACGGCGGGGCGTCCCGGGCTACAGGGGCGTCAGAGTCTCTGAAATGAAGCGGATGCCTGGGGGTAACCAAAAAGACACTGTGATAAGAAATTACATAAGCGGAAGGAGGTCACAAGTGCTGCAACTGGAGTGAGATGTACGTTACGACTGTTGAAAATTTGTGCCAGGCTGCGGCTCGAACCTGAAAACAATGACGAAGTTTTGAGTCAAACCTGGAGACGTACTCAACTCAATAGGAAACCGCTCGCGAAAAGCAGCTATTCTGGGTTCGACCGTGGTCTGGTGCAACTTGTCATTAATGAGGGCATATTCAGAAAGTGGTTCAAATGGCTCTGAGCACTATGGGACTTAACATCTGAGGTCATCAGTCCCCTAGAACTTAGAACTACTTAAACCTAACTAACCTAAGTGTGGTGTCACCGCCAGACACCACACTTGCTAGGTGGTAGCCTTTTATATCGGCCGCGGTCCGCTAGTATACGTCGGACCCGCGTGTCGCCACTGTCAGTGATAGCAGACCGAGCGCCGCCACACGGCAGGTCTAGAGAGACGTCCTAGCACTCGCCCAGTTGTACAGCCGACTTTGCTAGCGATGCTACACTGACAAATACGCTCTCATTTGCCGAGACGATAGTTAGCATAGCCTTCAGCTACGTCATTTGCTACGACCTAGCAAGGCGCCATTACCAGTTTATATTGTGATTGCACTTATGTGATATCAAGAGCGATGTTCACCAATTATGGAATAAAGTTAAGTATTACTTCAACTAGTACTTTATTTGCTACTATAATCTCCCTTAACTGTTCCAGACCTCGCGCCAGTCTGCGTGAGCTTTAACGCGTCCCTTTCGGCTACCCGTCACTGTGGATTGGCTGTCTTGCCAGTCCACAACACTAAGGACATCACACATATCCATGCCTGAGGCAGGATTCGAACCTGCGACCGTAGCAGTCGCGCGGATCCGGACTGAAGCGCCTAGAACCGGTCGGCCTCCTTGGCCGGCGACATATTCACTTACAAGGATGCTAACACATCGAAATTTCTGTATCAGATTGTATACATAATTTCTGAAATAGTACCACGTACGATTTGTCACAGTTTTGTCCACCAATATATGAGTAACAAACAGAAAATTGTACGAGGTGTTAAAACAATGTATATTTTGAGAGGTGGTATTATGGTTAAGGCCATTTCTTCCATTAGGCAACACTAGGCAGACGGCTGCGATGGCAAACTTATAGGTGCAGCATAGGGCAGAACGAATCTATTTCAGATCGAACAGCAAGAAAGATCAAATGAGAAGTAAAAGTCAAAAAAGAGGAAACATTATAACACCGAAATATTTTCAAAAGCATACCGAACAGTTACTTAACTGGCTTTCACGAAAGTGAACACATTGGGTCTACCAACCTCAAAAATAAAGCAGCCACTTCTAACTGCGAGTAGAAAAAGGAAATAAACCAAACATGACCTTGATCCACCTATATCGAGCGTTGGTGCGGGAGTCCTGCGCTGGCTTGTGGTCATGTTATGCATTGATACCATACCTCCCTCAGACCCTCTTTTTTGTTTTTGTGTTTGCAGATCATTTGTCGTGCAAAAGTTGAAATGAGGACTGTTCAAAATTGTTCTGAGCACTATGGGACTTCACTTCTGAGGTCATCAGTCCCCTAGAACTTAGAACTACTTAAACCTAACTAAACTAAGGACATCACACACATCCATGCCCGAGGCAGGATTCGAACCTGCGACCGTAGCGGTCGCGCGGTTCCCGACTGTAGCGCCTAGAACCGCTCGGTCACTCCGGCCGGCAAAATGAGGACTGTCCCCACAACATGAGGACGTCTGGTCGCTTTAGTTTAATGATTAAAATTGTAATAGGAGATTTGTATTGCTGTGCCATTGGATTTTGTTGTTCTTGGTGGTGGTGGTGGTGGTGGTGGTGGTGGTCTTGGTGGTGGAGGGCGACGTCATTTTTTTTTTTTTCAATTTTCTCCTAGGGACTCAAAACACCTGGCAACGGTCCTGAGTATGGTCCACAACAAGAAAAAAACTGTACTGCGAGCTGTTTCCGATTACAAACGAACTACAGAATGCGGTAAACAAATGAGGATTCATTCCTCTGTTGTCCATAGATACAGCACTCAGTTACTGTAAATCTTGTGATTCTTGAGTTTCTCCCTGCGTATTTGATAATCAAAATATCCACGGGTATGCTGCCGGTCTATAGTGTCCAACGGGCACAATATTTCGGCGATCAAACATGTCGCCATCATCAGGTGAACTGACGGACTGAGCTCCTGTGAACGTGCCGGCACGGAGATCCGTACGCTATGGCTGCTCTGAGCAGCCATAGCGTACGGATTTCCGTGCCGGCACGTTCACAGGAGCTCAGTCCGTCAGTTCACCTGATGATGGCGACATGTTTGATCGCCGAAATATTGTGCCCGTTGGACACTATAGACCGGCAGCATACCCGTGGATATTTTGACTGTAAATCTTGTTAACAGCTCTGAGTACATGCAGCGCATACGTTGCTTCTAATGGAACCAGTCTGTGTTTTCATTACTTTTTAAATAGGTTCACATTGTGGTCCTGTCTTTGTATTTAGCACCATAATGGATGCGTATTATTCCACACTGGAAATTGCAGTTATGATATTATACAAACACCGTCTGAACAGGCCATGAAGGCCGATCGACCGCCGTGTCATCGGCAGCCCTCACGCCTCTCCGGACGCGGATACGGCGGGGCACGTGGTCAGCACACCGCTTTCCCGGCAGCTGTCAGTGACCGGCGTCGCTAGTTCTCAGTCAAGTAGCTCCTCAACTGCCTTCACAAGGTCTGAGTGCACCCCGCTTGCCAACAGTTCTCGGGGCAGACCCGGCCGGTGATCTAGCCAAGTGTTATCCAAGCTCCATAGCCCTTAACTTCGGTCCTCTGACGGGAACTGGTGCTACCATGCAGCGACGCCGTTGGCGATCTTGTTTTATGGTATGATTAACTGAAGCAGCTATCGATCCCATGTCCTGCATGCTGGAAAATAATAATACGCTTCCATTCTGGTGGTAAGTGCATTTACCATATAATGCGCGACTCCGATGCGGGTATATAAGCAATGACATATAGGCAATGGATTAGTGTGGCATTCGTGTCTTTCCGACATGCGTGCGGTAAATGCGGAAACGTGAACTAGGACGTCATTAATACCAAATGTGCCCAAACAAATGCAATGTGCTGTTATTCTTCTCTTAGCTGTCGAAGGACAAACAGCGGTAGACATACCTCGGAGAATGAAAAATGTATATGGAACGGAATGTCTATCAAAAACTGCATCGAGGGGTGTTGCTGCTTCATGATAACGCACGTCCCCAAATCGCAAATGTCATAACGCAAAAGTTACGCCAATTCAAGTGAGACGCAATCGAGCACCCGCCCTATAGCCCAGATGTTTCCCCATGGGACTATCACGCCTTCGGTTCCTTAAAAAAGGCCTTGAAGGGTCGACCATTCCTGTCGGAAGAGAACGTGTAGCAGGCACTTACGGACCCCTTCCCGCGGTCTTCTATCAAACGGATATCATCAGCCTGGTGCGTCGGTGGGATTGCTGCCTCAATGCTCATGGCGATTTTGACTGGCATACAGATTCTGGACTGTCCTGCTTTCGAACGGAAACTTTTTGATCGCCTCTTACAAGACTAAGAGGTAAAGTCATTCGACAAACCTACTAAAGTACGGTATGGATCCATTAAAACTAACATTTGCGCTGCACTTACCCAGATCTGCGAATACAGTTTTAAGTAACAACACTAACAGATGTTTACTGCATGCTGTATCCACGGAGCCGGCCGGAGTGGCCGTGAGGTTATAGGCGCTACAGCCTGGAACCGAGCGACCGCTACGGTCGCAGGTTCGAATCCTGCCTCAGGCATGGCTGTGTGTGATGTCCTTAGGTTAGTTGGGTTTAATTAGTTTTAAGTACTAGGCGACTGATGACCTCAGAAGTTAAGTCGCATAGTGCTCAGAGCCATTTGAACCATTTTTTTTTTTGTATCCACGGACAGTAGCAAAGGAATGTGTCCACATTTGTCTAGTGCGTTCTGTAGATCGTTCGTAATAGCAAAGAGCTTGCAGTAGAAAAAATGTTTCATAATAGTGAAGATGAACAAGTGCTCATAGCTCTTAAGATACACATTTTACAGTTCATTTGTACAGAAAGTTTTGTCTTGTTTTGGTCCACACTACAGCCTATCAAAATATCGAACTTCTTTTAACACGCTCCCGTCTGATCACCGAAGTTAAGCGCTCTCGGGCGTGGCCGGCACTTGGATGGGTGATCATCCGGTCCGCCATGTGCTGTTGGCATTTTTCGGGGTGCACTCAGCCTCGTGATGTAAATTGAGGAGCTACTCGACCGTATAGTAGCGGCTCCGATCAAAGAAAACCATCGTAACGACCGGGAGAGCGGTGTACTGACCACACGCCCCTCCTATCCGCATCCTCAGTTGAGGATGACACGGCGGTCGGATGGTCCCAATGGGCCACTTGTGGCCTGAAGACGGAATGCTGAGTGATTTCAACACGCTGTCTGATACTGAGCTGTCTTGGCATTTGTGAACATTTATAATTTAATCCTTAGTATATCTGGGTGAAAGGATCCTTTTCAGAAAAATGGAAGGCCGTAAACAAGTGACTTGTGTTATATAATACAAGAGTGCAGCTGAGCTTGTGGCATTACTGGTGAGCGATTGTACCTGCTGCCACAGAAGAGGTCGATAAAGTTAGTGTCTTTTAGAGTGAAGTCCTGTGACGGCGTCTTGCTTGGATTCACGTGAGAGTAGTGGACCATGTGATGCATGTTTTCTTCTGTTTTGAAGCGGTTATCGTTTGGGAAGTGTGGAGTTGGTGATCCATCGCTGTCAGTTACGTTACGTTTTCGGTAAGGAAAGCCTACAGTGTGTTCCAATGCTTAGGCGTCGAATTCTGCTCAGGAACTACGCTATTTTGCTCGCCAAATGTCGCGGATTGCTGAACGTGGACTTGTTCGATAGAAATGTCTCTGAGCAGAGCGTGGTGGTGTTAGCTAGCTCCAGATGGTGTTTGAGAAAAAGCGACGGACTTGACGAAACTTAACACAAACAAATAAAATTGTTTTCTTGCAAATTGGAGTGCGGTGTTTCGTGTGACCTTTGGCTACTGACTTTGAACGTATTCCTCGTTTGTTGTTGTGGTGATCGGCTGGAGTTGCTAGTGTATAGTTGGGGGCAGTGTTCTGAACTGTTCACTAGAACATCTTTCACTAGAGTGTTCGGATCTCGTTCTCGCTTCCCACGCCCGGGTTCCCGGGTTCGATTCCCGGCGGGGTCAGGGATTTTCTCTGCCTCGTGATGACTGGGTGTTGTGTGCTGTCCTTAGGTTAGTTAGGTTTAAGTAGTTCTAAGTTCTAGGGGACTGATGACCTGAGATGTTAAGTCCCATAGTGCTCAGAGCCATTTGAACCATTTTTTTGTTCGGATCTCCGAATCTTTCCTGAAAATAGTTAGAAAACTACTGGGCCATTAAATGTCGACTTTGGAGTATTGAGACATTAAACCCGGTCACGCCGGTCAAAACGGGGCTGAAGACCCTTATTTTGATTGGTTGGACGTGTGTAGTAGTGCAGAGAATTAATTCAGGTCCACCAATAAACATTTCCCATTACATCTGCGGAGCAGGACGCTGCGTAATTTGTCTCGCGTGCGCCTGGCACCGCTTGAGGCTCGATGCATACAAGCGATTTATTGTCGCGAGCTTGCAGAGACTTGGTCGCGCGTTTCAGCACAGCGTGTGAACCAATGGAGCCGCGCACACTACAGCGGTGATGCTGCGCCACGTGAACGCGGCGGAAGGATAGTGTTCGCAGCCGCTGCTGCATGGCAACGGTCTCGCCGATCGCCGTAAAGCAGCAGTCGTAGCAGGCTAAATGAATGGGTCAATACACACACGTTCGTAGCACCAGCAGCAGCTGCTGCCGTCAGCCTGCCATGGATTCAGCCGCTTTGGACGTGGAATTGTTCATTGAAGCGGTAAAAAAATACCATGAAATATGGGACACACCTCGAGTGCAGTGTCAAGAAAGGGTTAAGAAGAGACCCACATGGTTTAAAGTGTGTCTAAAGTTTTATGAGGGTTTTCTTTCGATAACGAATCAGAGGAGTAATGATGTAGTTAAACATCACTGTTGAACTATTTTGTATTCGTGTTCAAGAGGTGGCGTAGTTATTCGAATATGGCCATTTAAAACATGAAGTAGCGGTAAGCAGCAAAAGCTCTACTCCCTGGCGAGAACCCTTTCATCTGAAATTGAAAATGAAAAAAAAAAACTGAAATGAAGTCCGATGCTTCTTTACAGAGCGTAGGGGAACGATGCGGGAGACCGCACCGCCTTACTAGGCAAGGTCCTAATGGAGGTGGTTTGCCGTTGCCTTCCTCCGACCGTAATGGGGATGAATGATGATAATGAAGACGACACAACAACACCAAGTCATCTCGAGGCAGGAAAAATCTCTGACCCCGCCGGGAATCGAACCCGGGACCCCGTGCTCGGGAAGCGAGAACGCTACCGTGAGACCACTAGGGGCGGACCATCTGAAATTAACAATAACAATTTAAAATAAATTCTGTTACCTGAGCCGTTTCAATGAAATAAAGGCTTTATTCTATTGCAACCACGAAATGCATAATTGCTCACATTTCAGTAGATATATAAAATGAAAAGTCTTTGAGGGTCGGGAATAAATTAATTCAGCGTTCACGAAGATTATTATGGATCTGATTTAGATAAATTTGTCTTGCCGTAGTACATTTCTAGCATTGTCTATAAAGTAATCGGGGAAACAATTCTTCTTCTGCTGTTGGGTGAACTGCATCTGTGGGATATGGGATTTCATTGTCCAGATCACATAACATGCTTTTGACCCGCCAGGTTAGCCGAGAGTGCCAATGTGCTGCTTTCTGGACTCGGGTAGGCACGCCGGCCCCGGATCGAATCCGCCCGCCGGTTTAACGACGAGGGCCCGTGTGCCGGACAGCCTGGATGTGGTTTTTAGGCGGTTTTCCACATCCCCTAGGTGAATACCGGCCTGGTCTCCACGTCCCGCCTCAATTACACGACCCACAGACATTTGCAACACATCCACACTTTTCCACGATTTACAGTGGACGCAGACAGATGGCGTACTCCGATTCCGTCCCGGGGGGTACGGGGTGGCGGCAGGAAGGGGCATCCGGCCACCCATTCTCATTAACATGCCAAATCCGATTTAACCACACCAACCCCACGCACAATGCGGGACACAGGCGCAAGCGATAGCGATAGAATCACATAACATGCTTTTCAAATACCGTAGCATTTCAGCCACATTCCTTTTGTGAATTTCAGTATGTGCAAGAGTTCCTACACAGATTTACAAGCATTCCTACTTTGCCGTGTTGTGTGGCCGATTCTGTATTGATAATGCAGATTAGAGTGCAGCCATTACACAGATATCTGGAAAAGATGAGAAGGTGAGGCTACACTGTTATTTTACTGTTAATTCATCAAACGACTGTACCTGCTTTCGAAAATAAGGGATTTACTTTCATCTTCTCTCAAACCCGTAAACAGTGCTGCAAACAGCCGCGCGGGATTAGCCGAGCGGTCTCAGGCGCTGCAGTCATGGACGGTGCGGTTGGTCCCGGCGGAGGTTCGAGTCCTCCCTCGGGCACGAGTGTGTGTGTTTGTCCTTAGGATAATTTGGGTTAAGTAGTGTGTAAGCTTAGGGACTAATGACCTTAGCAGTTAAGTCCCATAAGATGTCACACACATTTTTGAACAGTGTCGCAAACGCTCCTTTTAGCAGACATGAACTAACTGCAGGGTGAATACAAAACCTTCTGTTGCGTTCCTCAATCTATTCATAAATGAAATAAGCGAACAGTGCCTGCTTTCTTCCGCCCACGTGCCAACTCGTTGGCTTCCGACTCAGCACTGCTGCTCGCCATTACCGCTGCGACCCCGCCGCTGTCTCGCTGCGAGCAAGCGCGGCTGTTACTCGCTCGCGTGCATCGAGCCTAATACCGTCGTTGCTCGCTGTGATCGTCGACAGGCGATGATATCTAGCTGGTTTGTATTTCGCGCTGCGACCATCGCCGCATGTCCTAAAGCTGACAAGCTGCTTCAAGGTTATTGCAGTGGCGCCGCGTTGGACTGCTAGCACTGTACTCGATACGTGAACGGCTTGCGGGGTAACTACTCCCGGCAGGCAGCGAGCAGCGAGGCTGCAGCGTAAATGAACGAGGCGCCCGTCAAGCCGTTAGGTGCCATGTGATAGAGCGTGCATCGAGGTGCAGCAAAACCTACACTAAAGAGGATGTGGTTTCTAGCCAATGCCGCGAGTGTGACATCACGCGACGCTACGGTAGTTTCCAGGTAGGGACGAAAGAAACGTCCCAGTACCTTAGTGTAACCGTATGCTCAGGCTAGAAACTTAAGATTCAGTTCTCTGCATGGCCGACCGGAGTGGCCGTGCGGTTCTAGGCGCTACAGTCTGGAACCGAGCGACCGCTACGGTCGCAGGTTCGAATCCTGCCTCGGGCATGGATGTGTGTGATGTCCTTAGTTTAGTTAGGTTTAATTAGTTCTAAGTTCTAGGCGACTGATGACCTCAGAAGCTATGTCACATAGTGCTCAGAGCCATTTTGAACCAAGTTCTCTGCATCAAGCACAACCGCTAGTTACGCATTTCATCAGCCGTAGATAATCAGAGAAACAGCGTCCCATTTTTGTTTTTCCAAATATTGCCTCCGTTCCATAACAACTGAAATTTTAATAATACCGTGGTCGTTCCACCGATATTGTACACAACTACGTTATAAATCACAGAGCACAAAATAAATGGACAAAGAGTGCTCTACGTTAGACATGTTTCCCGTGGTTTCTTAAAACACTTAAGCTAAATGCTAGGTTGCTTCCTATGAAAACGATGCAGCTAGTTTCGATCTCCCATTCCGAGATCGAGCTTATTCATTAACGACCTCGTCGTCGACGGCACGTTAAAGGGCGTCCTGGGTAGAGCAGCCAATGTCTGCCTCATGTTCCCGAGATAAGTCAAATAAGGCCCTGCTGGACGTCTGGGAAGGGATGGATGTTGCTGGAACGGCGACAGCACCGCAGCAGTAGACGAGCGAGGAATGCTGAATGCGCGCTCAACGGCCCGCCTCGTGACGTCACAGGCGGACGGCGGCGACTGCTGTGTGTGACTCACAATCAGTAACGGCCGGCCGCTCGTGGCGATTAAACAAAGCAGGCACGACGCGGCTGCGCTGGCTACCGTTTGAAAGTGAAACTCGCCTCCGACACTTTCTGTTGCCAGTTCCTCTGTGAGTAACCACATCATGACCGGTTCTTCCGCTAGCGTATCAACTTTACAAGTAGATTATGATTCACAAGGGTAAGAAAAGTCATAAACTGTGTACGGCTGACAAATTACATTATCTTCAAGCAGATATTTCGACAAATATTCTACTTGTCATCTTCAGTTTCGAAAGGTCGCTTGAAGATTACTCCACTGATGTTGTTGTTGTGGTCTTCAGTCCTGAGACTGGTTTGATGCAGCTCTCCATGCTACTCTATCCTGTGCAAGCTTCTTCATCTCCCAGTATCTACTGCAACCTACATCCTTCTGAATCTGCTTAGTGTATTCATCTCTTGGTCTCCCTCTACGATTTTTACCCTCCACACTGCCCTCCAATGCTAAATTTGTGATCCCTTGATGCCTCAAAACATGTCCTACCAACCGATCCCTTCTTCTAGTCAAGTTGTGCCACGAACTTCTCTTCTCCCCAATCCTATTCAATACCTCCTCATTAGTTACGTGATCTACCCACATTATCTTCAGCATTCTTCTGTAGCACCACATTTCGAAAGCTTCTATTCTCTTCTTGTCCAAACCAGTTATCGTCCATGTTTCACTTCCATACATGGCTACACTCCATACAAATACCTTCAGAAACGACTTCCTGACACTTAAATCTATACTCGATGTTAACAAATTCCTCTTCTTGAGAAACGCTTTTCTTGCCATTGCCAGTCTACATTTTATATCCTCTCTACTTCGACCATCATCAGTTATTTTGCTCCCCAAATAGCAAAACTCCTTTACTACTTTAAGTGTCTCATTTCCTAATCTAATTCCCTCAGCATCACCTGACTTAATTTGACTACATTCCATTATCCTCGTTTTACTTTTGTTGTTACTGATACCTAGGAAATTTCAAGAGTGGCGTTTGCCAAAAAAAGAAAAAATTCTCGTATACACAGATGTGACAAAACTTATGGGATACCTCATAATATCGTGTCGGAGCTCCTTTCGCCCGGCGTACTGTAGCAGCTCGACGAGGCATGCACTCAACAAGTCTTCGGAACGCCCCTGCAGAAATACTGAACCGTGCTGCCTCTATAGCTGTCCACAATTTCGAAAGTGTTGCTAGTGCAGAATTTAGTGCACGAACTGACCTCTCGATAATGTCCCATAAATGTTCGATGATATTCATGTGGGGCCAAATCATTCGCTTGAATTGTCCAGAACGTCCTGACACGGCGCATGTTTGGGAACATGAAGTCCATGAAAGGCTGCAGGTCTGCAAGTAGCCGAACGTAACCATTTCCAGTCAGTGATCGGTTCAGTTGAACAAGAGGACTTAGTCCAGTCCATGTAAACACAGCACACACCATTTTGGAGCCACCACCAACTTGCACGGTGCGTTATTGACAATTAGGGCCCAGGGCTTCATGGGGTCAGCGCCACACTTGATCCCTACCATCAGCTCTTACCAACTGAAATCGGGGCTCATCTGATGGGGCCTCAGTTTTCCGGTTGTCTTGGGTCCAAACGATATGGTCACGAGGACAGGAGAGACACTGCAGGCGATGTCGTACTATTGGCAATCGCGTCGGTCGTCTGCTGCCATAGCCCATTAACGCCAAATTTCGCCGCACTGTCCTAATGGATACATTCATCGTACGTCCCACACTGATTTCTGCGATTATTTCACTCAGTGTTGCTTATCTGTTAGCACTGACAATTCTACACAAACGCTGCTGCTCTCTGACGTCAAGTGAAGGATGTCGGCCTCTGCATTGTCCGTGGTGAGAGGTAATGCCTGAAATTTGGTATTTCCGACGTGTTCTTGACACTGTGAACGTCGGAATATTGAATTCCGTAACGACTTCCGGAATGGAATGTCCAGTGCGTTTAGCTCCAACTACCATTCCGCGCTCAAAGTCTGTTAAATCTCGTCTTGTGGTCATAACCAGGTAGGAAAACTTTCCGCTTGAGTCACCTGAGTACTAATAACAGCTCCGCCAATGCACTGTCCTTTTATACCCTGAGTAGGCGATTCTACCACCATCTGTAAATGGGCATGACGCTATCCCATGACTTTTGTCACTTCGGTCCAATGGTGCTCGTAGTATGAAAATTTGGAAATTTGTGGTGAGGTCTTATGGGACCAAACTGCTGTAGTCATCGCTCCCTAAGCGTACGCACTACTTAGTCTAACTTAAACTAACTTACACTAAGGACAACACACACATTCATGCCCGAGGGAGGACTCGAACCTCCGACGGAGGTAGCTGCGCGGTCGGCTGCTGTGGCCGAGTGGTTGTAGACGCTTCAGTCCGGAACCGCGCTGTTGCTACCGTCACAGGTTCGAATCCTGCCTCGGGCATGGATGCGTGTGATCTCCGTAGGTTAGTCAGGTTTAAGTAGTTCTAAGTATATGGGACTGATGACCTCAGATGTTAAGTCCCATAGTGCTTAGAGCCGTTTGAACCATTTTGGAGCCCCGTGGATCATAGTATGAGCTCGGTTATTGCATCTCGTTGTCACTAAGTGATAACTGTTTTACGTTACCACCAGCAAGCAGACTGGACTAGCGCTATACTTCAGAAACAGGTAATAGTATTGTAGCGGTTTCCCTGGGCCACCGCTGGAAGGCAAAGGAAACCTTAGTGCTAGTTATTGACATTTCTTGAAATAATTGCTCGCACCAAACCACTAAGGATTAAGTGACAGAAACAACGCCAACTGGCCATCACGTCCATTTTAGATGTAGAAATCTACTCGAGCTTTCATCAGCATTCTGATCATTGGTCTATAATCAACGACTCCAGGCACATCCACAACAATAAGCGAATGAAAATGTAATTTGCTACTAATTTTTAACTTCATTTCACGAAATAGTAAGAAATAACAATCACAGATTGAGATAAAACTGTTTTATCGATGGACGTTGGTTTGTGTGGACTCACACTCCCTGTGCTGTGTTTGACTGATACAAGCAAACCGAACAGATGATGTATTGATTTGCATGTTTGTGGGACAAAAGTCCCATAATTGATAGTTTTTTTTATGTAATCGTGTATAGCAGGTAAATATTTCGTATCGGTGCAAATGCATCATAAATATAATCAGAAGACGCGTATTCTTTGGCACAAAGATGTCAGAGGAAGGGACGTCGCTCTATCGTAAGGTAACCAAAAAGGCATAGTAAAGTTATGATATCTAAGTTAATAACAAGAATCTTTGGTCAACTCGATAGCTAAATAGCAATATTCATTTGTTGTTCACGCTTGCTCACCAGTATATCTTCTTTTCATGATATCAGTTTCAGGGATTGGGGGTGGGGGGTGCAGCTGTGACATTTTCAGATGCTCTGCTACTGCTACAATGATCAAACAGAATTCTTTATTTTTGTGCAGAAGTCATTAACAAGCTGCCAACGGTTGTTGGATCGTGAACTTGTAAGAAACGTATGTAGTAAGTTGATCATAGGCTAGTACAACCTATACTACTATTCCTTCTGCCCGTTAAATGGCGTTCTAAATATGAATTGCGTCCGTTAGAAATCAATGTAGTAATGTACTCCGTAAAATAAGCTGCTAATGTACCTCACATAAACGCAGCAACAGGTACATACCGGTATATATGCAGGAACTTAAAACTGCTACGTGAACAGCAACTAATAATGGTATCGGAAAATCAGCCGTTTTTATAGTGGCTACATTACTAATTGTAAGTGTAGTGAGAGCTATCCATTTCAGAACTTCACTTTAATCTGGACATCCCGGGTTCGATTCCCGGCGGGGTCAGGGATTTTCTCTGCCTCGTGATGGCTGGGTGTTGTGTGCTGTCCTTAGGTTAGTTAGGTTTAAGTAGTTCTAAGTTCTAGGGGACTGATGACCATAGATGTTAAGTCCCATTGTGCTCAGAGCCATTTGAACCATTTTAATCTGGACAAGTCCCGCACGGTGTAGAGTGAGAGAAGTATTTCAACCTATTCCTGTTTACGGTTCCGACTATTGTTACTTCAATTCGATCTTCTCACGACTTCCTCGGCTTTGTCACTTCCTTGTCGCTTTAAGCCAGCAAGAGAACTTCAGACATGTCCTTTCAGCTGCTGGTCTTTCGTCTTCTGTAGAGACTTTGCGCTTCTTGGTTCAAATGGCTCTGAGCACTATGGGACTTAATATCTATGGTCGTCAGTCCCCTAGAACTTAGAGCTACTTAAACCTAACTAACCTAAGGACATCACACAGCACCCAGTCATCACGAGACAGAGAAAATCCCTGACCCCGCCGGGAATCGAACCCGGGAACCCGGGCGCGGGAAGCGAGAACGCTACCTCACGACCACGAGCTGCTGACTTTGCGCTTCTTGTTCACAAATGACAGTTTCGTTGGCCGTCCTCTCCATGTATTTAATTCCGAGAGGTTTGTCATCTCTGATACTTAAATTTGGTTTTTTCTTTTCTTACTGCGCAGGAGTCTCATCTACGGCTCAGATTTGAGATACAGGCAGACATACATAATATTTTCAATTTCTCTCGTTACTATGTAGTGTTACTATGTTTCACCAATTTCCGTCAATCAAGCAGACTCCCGCTGCCACTCTTTTCCCAGTTTCAGGTTGCATTTTCCCATTGGAACTAGTGTGTCTATTCAATTTACTAACTGAAATGGATTGAAATCTCGTGTGGCTAACTATTCTAATAACTTTAATCGTTTAATCGATATAGCGTAAATAAAACTAGTTTCTAACGCTAGTCAGAATACGGATGTCGTTTATGGTGCAAACCGTTAACTGTTGATGTTTCACTTTTTAGATCAGAAATTCGGAAGCTAACCTTTTTACTCCAGAATGGCCTCTACATAAACCATCGATACATCGTTGTCGAGATTTGGCTAGTGTTTGGTATGAAAAGCCTGCAATTCCAGCTTCAAATGCACGCAAAAATACGACTGAAACCATACGTCCCGGCAAAAGGCTTCACTACGTAATGTTAGAGCACCTAGTACGTCACCAAATGTTGGTCCGCGCAATTACGTATAGACCCTATACAAAAGTGGTTACTGATGGCTGTTCTTTGTCTAGCAGCTTCTCAGTATATAACCGATTTATCGCCATTTTAATTACCTACAACCATAACGACATATTTCTCCTGTGCCCTGAGTCTGTCCAGGTGTATGACGTGTATATTTCTATTGACTATTGTCAAACCACAATTTATGAAAGATGTTTATATTTTATTAATAGGATTAAGTAGGAATAATTAATATTTGTCATTTTGGAAATAATTGTGATAGTAGGGAATGTCTACACCAAAGTATTGTTGGTGGGAGAAACCGCACATTGATATAATTTTAAAAAGGGCGGGAGAGACCGCGTATGGATACATTTTAAGAAACGATCGGGAAAGACCGCGCATTGATACATTTTGTAATGGTAGCAGGGATTGTGTGCACCAGAAAGCATTGTTGGCGGGAGAGACCGCACTTTAGCGTCCTTAGGAAGTCAGTAGTAAGCGAGATGTGAAGCGAGTCGGTAGCAAGTCTGAAGCGAGAGGTTGAGAGGAGCTGTGTGCCTGCTAGCCACCAGCTATGATTTGCAAGAGATTATAAAAGGATGTACAAAGACATCAGCTAACTATTATCATAAGAGGAACTAATATTATTGAATTTTTTTTAACTCAAGACTACTGAAGGTATGTTTGCGCAATGCTAGTTGTAAGATTATTGTAAAAAGTAAGTCCCATTTGAACGTTTGTAAAATCATTTCATTACCAGCAGTAAATATTTGAAGAATCGTTTTCAGAATATAATTAATTTTTGCCAGCAATGTTGCATTACTGATTATAATCCATCCCAAAAACCATCAACGTAAAACTTTGCAAAATTTTATTGTTGTCAAGAAAAAGTTTAACCATGAATTACATAACTTCAGTCAAATTAATTAAAGAATAACGTCAGCTTTGCTATTAAAGAATAACGTCAGCTTTGGTAATAAATACAGTCACTTATTATGACAGCCCACTAGCAGCTAATAGAGTATAGTAAAACAGAGTAAGTATATTCATGTCGCAGTTCGATGTAGCAGTCAGATGATGATCCAGTAACAGTAAAAAAGGTAAGAAAGAGTTTTGGGTTATTGCAGGTAACGACTGAGGGCCACGACGACGACACATTCTATGTTTCGTCGAAATAATCAGCAAATCACTTTTAATAAGCAGCATTTAAATGTGTATGCGAAGATTGCACTTATTATTGTTGAGAAACAGAATTAATTTCAAAGGGAAGATTTCATTTGTTATTATTAAGCAAGAGATAGAAATCCTAAGGGAACGTTCCATAGGTTATTGTAGAAGGGAAGGTTGCGTAACAAGAGAGATATAGAGGAGACGGGAAGGTTTCACAGGTGCCATTAATTTTTAATCAAGATACGGCATCGTTGTATAAGCACCAGGAAGACCGCTCTATGAATTCATGCGGTACTAAATTTTCCCGACAAGTCATATTGTAGGCGGAGAATGTACAAACTGGAAGCGGCCTACCCACTTCCCTACACGTATTCATCATTTGCAATTAAGAGAACTCAGCTAGCAGGACTAGATGTCTTCTGCCCTGTAAGAGGAGTGTTATTAATATACCACACACCATAATCCCACGACGCAGCGGTATTGTTGCTGCCGCCGCCGCAAATGTACCTGCGCTCATTTAATATTCATTGCAGCCCTGCGGAGGAATGCTGTCAGATTCATGAGGTTCTTTGTACAGTTTCGTCGCTCATTCAATTCAAATAACAGAGCCTGTCCCAGCCCACAGGGTTCGCGGGCATAGCGCCAACACGTCTGCAGCCTCTCTCTGCCTAGCGAATCCAATAAAGGCCAACCAGAGTCCAGCAGCTGCAGGCTACCGAAAGGGCCCGCGACCGCACACTTTGTGCAGTGAAATGCGGGAGTACGTCGTGATTGTCAAATGTCGATATCAGCAAGACAGGGACTGGCAGAGCGCAGTGTTCCTCCGAACATCCTAGGCGTTCGCGTCGACCATGCGGATATGTAACCTGCAATTAGTTACCGAAGAAGATACAAAAGGCACGAGCGGAAAGATACGCTGCAAATGTGAAACAAGTAAACAACTTTGTTGTCTTACGCCCACAAAGTCATACTGAAATATGTACTGGGCCTTAATATTTTGTCTGGATCACACTGTCCCAGAAATAAAAACGTTTCTAGTTGGCCGGTTCCAACCAATGTGCCACGGAAGTTTCTCTTGGTGGTGAGGCAAATCCCTTCCCAAATATTCCCAAGTAGGAAACCCTGTGACCCACTACCGGCTAGCCAGGAATTTTCCTGAAAGGAACGGAGCTGTACATTGGACAGAGAAGGAAATGTGCTTAAAAATGTCCCAGAACTATCAAAGGTAAAGCTGTCAGTAATCGTTACTAGGCATTGTACTCATGAAGCTTATACGCCGTTGCCTCCTCCAGACCTCTGAAGTGACTTACGCTACAGATGAAGTTGAAGATTGGCACTGAACCTTTGTGCGATTCGGCACATGACAAACATTTCCATGTGTGAGAAAGTGATAAGTAATGTATAAAAATCCTAGGAGCTGCAGGCGGCCGAACCCAAGACTTCTGCATCTGTAGTCTAGCTTTTGATTGTATAAAACTTGCCATACACTCCAAGGCAAAAATAAAAAAAAAACGCACCACCAAGGAATTATCCGAATGTAACGGGAATCAGTAGATGTGATATACATAAACAAACAAATAATTAAAATTTCATAAAAATTGTATGTTTCATTCAATAGAAAGAGATTCACAAATTGAGCAAGTCCATAAAACGTTGGCCCAGATCTGGCCCTTGTGCAAGCAGCTATTCGGCTTGGCATTGCCTGATAGATCTTGGATGTCCTTTTGAGGGATGGCGTGCCAAATTCTATCCAATTGGGGCGATAGATCGTCAAAATCCCGAGCTGAGTCGAGGGCACTGCCCATTATGCTCCAAACGATCTCATTTGGCTAGAAATCCAGTGACCTTGTTGGCCAAGGTAGGATATGGCAAGCACGAAGATGAGCAGAAGAAACTCTCGCCGTTTGCGGGTGGACATTAGCTCGCTGAAATGTAAGCCCAGGATGGTCTCTCCAGAAAGGGCAAGGAAAGGGGCGTAGCACATTGTCTACGTGCCGCTGTGCTGTATGGATCCCACGGATGACAATAAAAGGCACGCTGCTATGAAAAGAAATGGCACCCCAGACCATGATCCCTGGTTGTCGAACCGTATTGCGGGCGACAGTAAAGTTTTTATTCCACTGCTGTCCGGGGCATCTCAAGACCCGATTTCGGACTGAAATCTCAGTGATAAGTACCGCTTCGAGCTGACCGCTTATGACCAGCGAAGACGTGTCTGCAGCCGTCCCTGGACAGTGGTTGGATACCAACTTGACTGTCGCCCTTCAAGCGCTCCAACAACGGTCTGGGTGCCATTTCTTTTCATAGTAGGGTCCGACGATATTCTAAGCCCCGTTTTGATGCCATTCACGGCAAGCCATCCTGGGTTTAAATGTCAGCAATGAAATGCCCGCGCGCACACGGCGAGAGTTTCTACTGCTTGTCTTCGTGCTTGCCAAACCCAGTTTGGTCAGTAAGGTCTCCGGATCTCTCCGAAATTCAGAAAGTTTGAAGCTTTATGGACCGGTCCCTCCAACCAACTAGGAATTTTGACGACCTAACGCGCCAATGAGATAGAATTTGGTGCAGTAACCCTCAGGAGGACATTCATTAACTATATCAATCGATACGAAGCCGAATAATTGCTTGGGATAAGGGTCAGCGGCGGACCCACACGTTACTGATTTGCTCAATTAATTTGAATAAGTCATCCAATTTCATCTCAAATTGTAGTCAATCTACCGATTTCTGCCCCGTTTAGGTAATTATTTCTTGGCGTGTCTTTTCTTTTCTTGTCTTAGAGTGTACGGTGTATGACCGAAAGATTTCTGACACCTATGGTATTGAAACTTCCTGGCAGATCAAAACTGTGTGCCCGACCGAGACTCGAACTCGGGACCCTTGCCTTTCGCGGGAAAATGCTCTACCAACTGAGCTACCGAAGCACGACTCACGTCCGGCACTCACAGCTTTACTTCTGCCAGTACCTCGTCTCCTACCTTCCAAACTTTACAGAAGCTCTCCTGCGAACCTTGCAGAACTAGCACTCCTGAAAGAAAGGATTCTGGAAACCTATGGTATTATTTTGAGACGACAGTCATGCAAAGAATAGTGTCTAGGACCTTTTGCCACTAGATCATGTGCATTAGACGACCTACTTCATTCCATATATTGTTGACAAAATTAAGCGAGGCTGGGAATGATTTTCTTCGAGCCCCGAGTGCAATGATCCTTGATAAGGTTGCGGGAAACCAGCCATCCACTATTTGGCAGCTTTTACACGTCTAATTGTGTGGTTGGCTGCCCTTTACACCACAATCGTCAGTGACCGCAAGGTAAGAACAGAATGCGAGCCAATATTTTGCGTGCCGACTCGCCTCGCTGTACAGCCGATCCACACGCGCCTACGGTTGCACATAGAGAACGCTGGTTAGCCTGCTAGTCAGTGTGCAGCGGTCACATTACGATCAGAATGTCATACGCGCGCCGTTACCTCTGTGGCCTTTCCACACTATTTTACAGAAACTATACATAAAAAATATTTGCTTTTTACGGTACGTATAGCTTTATACGAGTGCCCATCACTACGCTAGTGGTCATATTTATTGTGATATTAGCATGTTTAGCATGTACGACACTGTGCGCAATTCGGAAAAAATTTGCTATGAAAAATATTGGTCGCTGTGATTTTTCTTTTGGTGCTTATTACACCATACGTTGCCGGGAAGAAGTTTAGCTGAGATATTGAATTTTTCTTTTGACTTTGGAGGTGGTCTCTGTCTCCAATCTCGATAAAATGGAATTTTTGTGTAGCACGTTCACTTCCAACCGCACGCGCGGGAGAATGAAATATTCATAACATACCTTATATCTCCTAAACCGTTTGGGATACGGTAACGAGATTTTGGGGAATGATAGCACACGACGAACAGAGAATTTTCCAATATTTCTAACATTCAGAAATTTCTTATCTACGTCGATTTAGCCGAGGCTACAGTTCAAAATTGATTTTCTATAATACAGTACCGTAATTTTTGAAAAGTCGTTAATAGCAAGTGATCACTGAATGTGTGACCGCACGGGTCTACCGAGTGCTGTTGGCAAGCGAGATACCCTCAGCCCTTGTGAGTCCAATTAAGGAGCTATTTGATTGGGAAGTAGCGGATCTGGTTACTAAATCTGAGAACAGCCGGGAGAGCAGTTGCCGACCACTTGACTCCCCCCCCCCCCCCCCCCCATATCAGCATCCATTGACGAATATCAGCTGAGGACGACTCGGCAGTCGGTCGGTACCGTTAGGCCTACAGAGGCCTTTTCGAACGGAGTTCAGTTGTTACGCAAAACACAGTTTTTTCATATACACCCCAACATGTTTCGGCACCTTTGTGCCACCGTCAATGGACTTTCTTTACTTAAATGTGTAAAGAGTGAACGTGTTTTAAGAGGTGATTGGTCTACGAAAATTAGAGCTAGAAAACGGTGCTTGTTTGGAGCATCGTTACCTTAATATTTTCAAACAGCAAACAAAAAAAGCTGTTTTTAGGCGTAATTTTCGTAGATCAACTATTAGTTAAGACATTTCACATTTTACAGATTTTAATAAATAAAATCAACTAACAGTGGCAGAAAGGTGCTGAAACATGTTTGGATCTATATGAAAAAACAGTGTTTGCCATAATAGGCGCACCTTACTTCCAGTAATTTTATTTGTAGACACGGTCAGTGCAAGAGCAGCAAAACCAAATGATGAGTATCTAGTTTAACTGTTTGCCGTTTCCTTTCTGAGACGCAATTTGAGTGGCAAAGCAGCGTCTGTGTTGGCAGAAAGTCGAAAAACCACCCAGGCTACCCAGTGTAACACACCAGTTACCTACAATCAGCGGCGTGGTATCCAGTCTAGATATTCATTCCGCAAGCCATCTTGTGGCGCTTGGAGGTACTTTCGTGTATCGCTGACATTTACGCCCTTTCCCGTTCCAGTCGCGAATGGTGCGCGGGAAGATGATTGTTGATAAGCCTTCGTATGAGTCGGAACATCTCTAATTTTACATTCATAGTCCCTACGCGAGATATGCTTACGAGGAAGCCATGTTTTGGTTGACTCCTAGGAACGGACGCTTTTGTAGCATTTCCTACAGGACTTGGATAATATTTCCATGGCGTTTTCAGGCTCGCTAAACGAACATGTGACGAAAAGCGCTGCTCGTCTTTGGATTTCTTCTATTTCCTGCATCAACCCTACACGGTATGGGTCCAAGGCTGACGAACGAAGTCTCTTTCAAACGAGGCTTTTGTAAACCATCTCATTCTTGGGTGGACTACGATCTAAGGATTCTCCCAATGTATCTGTGCGGCATTACTGTCCCTAAAACCGGTGTTAGGTGGTCATTGCAATTTAAATTGCTTCGTTCGTATACTTCCAGATAGTAGTGGGTGTAAATGCTTCCAATGATGCACGTTAAATTTGTTTCTGTTGAGCGTCAACGCCCGGTCCTTGTAGGTCTCCCTGCATTTCGCTACAGTTTGGTAGCATTGCGACTTCTTTATAGACAGCAGCATCATCCACAATCAGCGTCTTGGAGCTCCTGCCGGTATTCACTCCGAAGTTACTTTATTCGGAGCTACCTTATCTCCTGTCTCGCAGGTTAATGCACGTGGGTTAAGCAACACGAGAATTTGCATGTGATCTGTAAGGACCTCGCAGTGGAAGATCCAAAAGAATACCTTTCGACCCTGATAATATGAGCAAGTTGGTTCCGCTTCTTGCAAGGGAAGTATTTTTCTTGAACACAATGAACCAAAACTGACTGCAGCCGAAGTCTCTCACTTCACTCATTCTGTGGCTACGTGTAGCGGATCTGTGGGGAAGTCCAGAACAGGTGCTGTGCCAGCCGCAGTGTATGAGGATGTAGCAAGCCGTTGCATTCTGCTACACTTCGGAGGCATACTCTAGGACCCGTCAGAGCAGCGATTTGTAGGATAAAGCTAATAGAGCTCACGCGTGCAGGAGAGAATACGCACTTCCCGTTTTCATACTTGTCGGTCAGTCAGTTAGTAGCGAGTCAGTAGCTGTAGAGAACAGGCGTGCTCCAAATTCTGTAGAAATTGTGAGCATATTCACAAGTATAGCGGGGAATTTTTTCACCGGCTGGCCAAGTTAAGTGCATGAAATTTCACGAACATAGCGCAATATTGTTATACAATGGGCATGCAAAGGAATTAATGAAAAACCCGAATGATGCAAGCGATAGATATGTTAATGGTAATTGCGTGTAGGGTGTTTAATGCTAGTCAGACGTTTTTACACTGGAAAGACAAGGTGCGTCTTCTTCACTTCGGCTTCAGGACAGCTGACGCCTGAAAGCAATAGCAGAGAAGACGCAAACGTAGAACGGGTAACAATTTATTATGAGGAAATTTCACGCTTATAGTGTAGTACAGCTTGTCTAAATCACCAGTGTTATGCTTGAAGGTTAAGTGCATCACGCCGAATATGTATAATTGGGTATTGAACCAAGCTTATTGGAGTTAAGATGATTTGAGGAACGCTGCCAAAGCTGTAATGACTCAGAGGAATTAAACGAAGGGGAATGTGCAGAATGTCTGTATCATTACTCTGAAACCAGGTCTAAGGCTGGCTGTCAAAGAGCATTTAACAGCCAAAATCGCGTAAAATATTTTTTATTGAAGACAGCCAGTTTCAACAGTCTATGCTGTCACCTTCAGGTCTGTAAGAAAATGCATGTACGTGGGATATGTCTCGTAAGTTAAGATGCAACATTTGATACAAAGGTTTTATATTGACATTATAAAAACCGAAAGTGGATCAGTACAGTTACATACATTAAAATCTTTTGCTGTAAAACAAGTTTATTTTAGATTTTAAGTTATGTAAATGTACAGGTTCTCTTCCGGTTTTTATAATGCCAATATAAAACCTTTGTATCAAACGTTGCATCTTAACTTAAGAGACATATCGCACGTACATACACTTTCTTACAGACCTGATGGTGACAGCATGGCCTGTTGAAACCGGTTGTCTTCAATAAAAAAAATATTTTATGCGATCTTGGCTTTTAAATGCTTTTTAACAATTAACCAGATCGCCCTTCGGTTCTATCAAAATGTGATTGTAAAGCTAATTGGTTATAACGTGTAGTGTGCAAACGGTGTTTACATGTAAATTGTTTAATTTACAACATATGTGTATTTTGTGGAAGAAATGTAAAGAAAAAGAGGCAAAAATTAGTTATACAAGAGAAGAATAATACCTCCTATCTTTTAATTTCTTTGTTTGTGTTGTTACCTATTTATGAAGAATTTCATTTAGTTTTTACGTTTGTATCAGTTATGACATACTTTTATTATAGTTAAATGTTATTCTGACTCCTTCATTCTTGTTATTGGCTTGAAATTTTGACAGAAGCTTCTTGTGGCAGTTGTAATCTAGTAGGCTAGACTTGGCTTTATAATCAAACAAATCAGTTCCGAAGTACAATCATGAGGCATCTCCCCTACACACGGTGCGTCATCTTACCCATCGTAGGAGGAGAGTTGGTAAAATAGTCTAGTTTAGCTACTGTTCACATTGTTTTTACAGAAGCGATATTTTTTCCAGAGAGGAGAAATCTGTGGCAAACACTTATACTTTTACATATAATTACTTTTACAGGATTTAGATAGTGTTTTCGAAAAATGCGTCATCTCCCTCCTTTTTTTACCCTATGAAGCCAAGGCGTTTCGGTAACGTTGATGTTTTAGTAGCGGCTAAAGGCATTTGAGGATACCGAGAGCCTTCTGTCGTAGTTACTGAACGTGTGGTCACCACGTTAATAGTTCGTCCAACAAGACGCAGAGGTAACGCGCAGTATAGCTTCTTCGCACTGAGCTTTAGTTTACATGGACAAGTTGTAGTCAGTCGGGACGCTCCGACGGGTGATAGTACCCTGGCTTTTGTCTGCATTGAAAACCAGGCGTCACTTCAGGGTCCAGGTGTTTACCGGATCACTTTTGTCTTGAAGAGATCGTGAACGAACCAGTGAAAACAATGTAGAGGGTAGGCCCTAGCAGGGGCCATTGCGACATACAAACATCGAAGCTGCGAACGTAGGAGATCCCATGCTGGTCGAAAAAGTCGAATTTTCTGCGTGGATGAGTTAAGACTGCTCCACGGTATCGAAAGTGGTTTTTGGTTGTTGGTGACCATGTAGAAAATTCATAAAGAAATAATTATTACAATTTTTTTCCTGAAAGCGCTGATCTATCTTAGACCGCCACTCGTTGCTTTCTGACGTGACCTGCAGAAACCGAGTGTCCTTTCATAGATACGTACGTTTCTCGTCGAGATGTCCCATAAATCGCGCTCTGGCGAATGTAAATAGAATGGGGAGAACCTTGCGCACAGCGGCAACACGCCTTTCTCGGCAGCCAATGACGTCCGGTGTGCAGACGGCAGCCGGACCCTCGCCCTGAGCCACGGCCTTGCCTTATTGGGAGGCGGTCGGGCACTCGAGTCACGGGCGGGCCCCTTGGCGACGCCCCAGCCACAGGGAGCCGAGTAGCGCTTCTTTGCAGCTGAAATACATTTCGTGATTCGCCTCTGAACATTTACGTTACGTTAAGTTTGTGCAAAATCCTCGCGAGCCTGCTATCGGCAATAAGTCCCTCGTGTATTCACAACTCTATCACACATTGTTTTCTGAACCTCATTGCACTTCAGTCTGCACAACTGACTCGATTATATTCTAATTTGAATTACTCAAGCAAAAACTACTTAAATAACGATAAGTCCAAAATCTGTATTTCATATGCGCGGTGACAATTATTGAACCACGTGAAATAAAATCGTTAAAACTTCTGAACGGTTTGCGTTAGGACGTTCAGACTGCACGTTTGGCCGCAGGGCATGATAGGAATTGGTTTACTGATCAAGCCCACTTTCATTTGGATGGGTTCGAGAATAGGCAAAATTGGAGCGTTAGGGGTGTAAGTAGGCTGTTCAGGTTTTTATGTTGGTAACGCCACGTAGCGCTCTGCATGAAAATCACTGACTGTGCTGTTATGTATGTAGGCTGTTTAGGTTTTTATGTTGGTAACGCCACGTAGCGCTCTGTATGAAAAATCACTCACTGTGCTCTGTGCAGTCTGTGGCTGGATGGCATTGTTGGAATGTTCGCTATTACAGTGTTGGGCAGTTGGATGTGAACAGCGCGTAGCGTTGTGCAGTTGGAGGTGAGTCGCCAGCAGTGGTGGATGTGGGGAGAGAGATGGGAGAGTTTTGAGAGCGGACGATCTGGACGTGTGTCCTTCATAAAAAGGAAATTTGTAAGACTGGATGTCGTGAACTGATATATATGTATTACGACTTTTGAACACTATCAAGATAAATACATTGTTCTCCATCAAAATCTTTCTTTTGCTAACTATGCCTATCAGTAGTTAGGGCCTTCAGTAGTTAGAATCTCTTATTGAAGATTTTTGTGAGGTAAGTGATTCGTAAAATGTATAGGTTGTTGTTAGTCAGAGCCATTGTTTTGTAGGGATTATCGAAAGTCAGATAGCGCTGCGCTAGGAAAAAAAAAGTGTCAGTTTAGTGTTGATCAGAATAAGTAAAGAGAGAAATGTCTGAGTACGTTCAGTTTTGCTCAGCTGTTTGAAAATCAAATAACGTAGAGGTTTACCAGCACAGTCATTCTTAATTTTTCTAAGGGGATGTTACAGGGGGACTGAGAATCCGCATTTCGCAACCGAGGAGTCTCTTCATCCTCAACAGGTGACTGTGGCGTGCAATGTCCAGTCACGGAATAATCGGTGTGATATTCCCTGATGGCGCGGTGACTACCGAACGCTACGCAAAGGTTTTGGAAGATGATTTCATTCCCATTATCCAAAGTGACCCTGATTTCGACAAGGTATGGTTCATGCAGGACGGAGTTCGGCCTCATCGAAGCAGGAGAGTGTTTGATGTCCTGGAGGAGCACTTTGGGGACCGCATTCTGGCTCTGGAGTACCCAGAGGCCACTGGCATGGGCCTCGATTGGCCGTCATATTCCCCGAATCTGAACACATGCGACTCGTTTTTGTGGGGCTGTATTAAAGAAAAGGTGTTCAGCAATAACTCCGTAACCATTGTGAGCGAAAAACAGCGATTCAGGACGTCGACAGCATCGAAATTCCGGCGCTTCAGCGGGTCAAGCTGAATTTCGCTATTCGTCTGAGCAAAGTCATTGCCAATGATGGTAGGCATATCGAATATTTCATAACCTAAATCCGAATATCTGTAGCGACGTTTACTTGATGAATAAAGAATGTGTACCCCATAATTTGTAACTAATTTACGTATTTTTATATAGCTCAATAATTGCCACCCTCTATGATGAATTTGGTTTTACAGCACTCGGCTACAGGGTCATTAGTGTCCTTTCCTACAGCTATCGCACTTTGGAGAGCAACTACTGAAACAAAAAAATAAAATAAAAATTTAGCATCACAACTCGTTGAAGGTCTGTATGGGAAATATTTAGGGAGTAGGCCAGTGGAGTGTTACATTGCACTTGCTATTCATGATTTTCTTTTTCTTCTCCTCCTCCTCCTCCTCCTCCTCCTCCTCCTCCTCCTCCCCCTCCCCCTCCCCCTCCTCTTCTTCTCGTTTCTTAAATGTGGTCAGCGTCATGTCAGAAGAGGCAATGTTAGTGTTGGTGGGCGGATACTTCTCCTGACGCCACCACTCACCGCGGAATATGATTTCGTTTATCCCAAATGTCTGCGTCTAGAGCAAATCTGTGTACAGGAGGGAGAACGTTTTCTGAACATTGGCGTAGCGTGTGTCAGAAATGAGACGTGGACGCCAGCCTGGTATCCACCTAGCCGGACGCCAGAAACCGCCTCTAAACCACATCCAAGCTGACCCGCTCACCAGCTCTCGTCGTCGATCCGCGGAGTTGATTTGATCCTGGGCAGACTCGACTCCCTGTATCCCGGAAAAGGCGACTTAACGCGCTCGGCTATTCTGACGGATTCCTTGCTTTTCAAGATATAGGTGTATATAAGGGAACTGATGGGCAGCGTCGGAAACGCTACGAGGCTGTTCGCGGATAATACTGTATATACGAGAAAGCGGAATCCAGGAAGAACGAAGGCGGATCGACATCCAGGAACTGGCAGTTGATCCTCAGTGTAAGTAAATGTGTACGTTTTACGCATAAATAGAGAGAAAGACCCCCGTATTGTCAAGTTCACATGAAACAGTAACAGTTGTAAAACATCTGGAAGTAGCTGGCCGAATTGACGTAAAGTGGAACGATCGCGCAAAAGAGGAAGAAATGGTTCAAATGGCTCTAAGCACTATGGGACTTAACATTTGAGGTCATCAGTCCCCTAGACTTAGAACAACTTCAACCTAACTAACCTAAGGACATCACACACATCCATGCCTGAGGCAGGATTCGAAGCTGCGACCGTAGCAGACACGTGGTTCCAGACTGAAGCTCCTAGAACTGCTCGACCACAACGGCCGGCCAAAAGAGGAAGAGAAGATGCTGATATTAAAAAAGAAATTCATTGGAAGAGTACTAAGAAAATACGCGTTCCAGTCATTCCTATGTTCGACATCAACGTGAAGTAATCACTCACAGATGGCAAATGGTAATACTATCAGCGGAAGATATATAAGGCGTGTCGGAGAGGCGCGGAAACAGTGCAGTCGTTGTCGCAAAACGGAAATTGGGCGATTTATCTGACATCCAAAACAGCGTGATCATTTGCTTTCAGGTCCAAGGGCAGAAGGATTTCCGAAACGGGTAAGTCTATAAACCGTTCGTGTGCTGTCCAAACCCGGCGTCAAGGCAAACGTATAGCACTACGGGCCATTGATGACAGGGGAGAAAGACGGCTGTGGAGATCTGAACGGGCAAACAAACGTGCAGCGGTGAGCAACAGACCGCCCAGATGAACCAAAGGGCTACCAGCAGTGTCCCTTCAACCAATGGCAGTTTAGCAGGCGTCTCATTCATGCACCAGTGCTGACTCTCGTTCATCGGTGGCGAAGGCTGGAATTGCAGGCCAGTACCGTAGCTAGACGTCCACTGAGCGGCGACAGGTGGCCTTTTCAGATGAATCACGTTTTATCCTCCATCGGAAAGATGGTCGTTTCCGAATACTACGTAAAAGGCCATAAACAAACACCTTACAACAATCGTCGGAAGGATGCAGACCGGAGGAGGAAGCCGTATGGCGTGGGGAACACTTTCGTCTTTCTGGAAGGCACAATGGATCTAAAGATGATGATGATGAAGTCCCGTATTCCGTGACAGAGCGTGGGGGAACGATGCGAGAGACCCGCACCGCCGTACTAGGCAAGGTCCTAGTGGAGGTGGTTTGTCATTGCCTCCCTCCGACGGTAATGGGGGTGAATAATAGTGATGATGAAGACGACACAACACCACCCGGTCATCTCGAGGCAGGTGAAAATCCCTGACACCGCCGGGAATCGAACCCGGGACCCCGTGCGCGGGAAGCGAGAACACTACGGCGGGAATTACATAAGCAAGACTCTATCCTGGGGGACGCTGTACAACCCTACATGGATTTCGCCACAATGGCATCTAACATCAGGGCAATGAAACGTGTCGCACAGTTCGAAGTGTACGTGTGTGGTTCGAAGAGCAGCAGGATGAGTTTACCTTACTCCCGCAGTCAAACTCACCGGATTTAAACCCAGTAGAGAATCTGCAGGACCACCTCGATCAGGATGTACGCGCCATGAATCCTCGGCCGAGAAACTTAGAGCACTGGCTTCGGCATGGCTCCACATCCCTGTCTGTACCTTCCAGTTCTTCAATGGTTCTCTTCCCGCACATCTCGCAGTGGCTCGCGGTGCAAAATATGTTTATTCAGGCTTTTGACAGGTGAACACATTAATGTGACTGGACGAAAGAGGTAGCATACAAAATCCTTAGTCGGCAGGTTGTTGAGTATTGCCCATCAACCTACGACCCTCACCAAATAAGATTACTAGAAAACGTCCAATGAAGGGCGGCGCGTTTCGTCGCTGATACATTTACTAGTCCAGTGACTGGTTGGTTGACCATCACCGAGAGGTTAACCGTTAAAATTTAGAGTGCGTACAATCCAAGAAGAGAAATACTAAATATTTCCTTCCACACACATCTCGAGAAAGGACCACAAACGGAAAATAAAAGATTAGAGTCCGTATTTACTTACTTTACTTTTTGTGTCCGGGCGAGAATATCTAAACTTTCTTCTTCCAAAACTCTGCAGCTTTAATGGTATTGTCATTCTATAAAGGTACGAGTATACCTCCAGTGTGCAAACAAACTCCATCATTGGGTATAAAAGCATATGTTCAATCGTTTTTCTCCGAATTCACGCTGGTCAATTTCAGAGTAACCCCACTTAACCACTTTCACTCTGCATTTTGTGACTCCTGTTCTTTATCTTCCTTGACTTAAGACGAGTTGCAATAGTTCGCCGATTATACGAGGGTTAGAGCTTAAATAGTGGCAACTATTTATTCACAACCGATAGAAAAGAGTTACATGTTTGCACCTGCTACTGTCCTACAAAGTAGTCACCAGCGTTGGGTAGAACCCATTGTCAGCAATGTGGAATGTGTAGTATACCGTTAACTGAGCCTGTTCTGTTGATGGTGCGAGTGGAGAGGTCTACTTCCTGTGAAACAATTCTGAGGCGAATGCCACGAAGTGGTTCCTTCATCTTCGGAATCAAATCAAAGTAAGGGCTTAAGTCCGGGGAGTGTGGTGGATGGTACAGTACTTCCCAGTCCCATCAACCGAACAGAGCAGCCACAGCTTGCGCCGTATGCCCCAGCGTATTGTCGTGCAAAATGATGGGTGGGTTGCGCAGAAAGTGCCGCCGCTTCTTTCGCAAAGCTGGTTGCAGGTGATACTCCAAAAACGAACAGTAATACTGTACATTGACGGTGTGCCGTGGAGGAACGTAATGCGTTAGGATAACACCATCACAGTCGTACACGAGAATCGCCATAACTTTCGCCATACCGGGGCTCTGAAGCCAATCAGGCCGTCGCCCGCGCAAATTCAAGCAGCCTGCCAGAGACGGTGTCGCCAAACTTGTTCTCCGTTTGGTGTCCTCAGATAGGAAAAACGGAGCTTTTGCTGACCTAGCTTAAACTTATCACTTCCGAAAAAGGCACATTTTATCTGGTAACGAGCATTTCGACAAATTCTAACTCACGTACTCGTGTATGTCTGTGAATTCCTGCAATTTAACGCGTGCAAATACTTGAATTTTCGTGCACAACGATCTGATTGACTAACGTCATTGCTAAATAAGTCAAAAATGGCACAACGTATAGAATTTTTTCTTAGCGATTATTTCTCTGCACAACCTCTCCTCCCACACCCTGAAAGCTTTTCAGAACTGTTTCTGACCATCCTGAAAAGCTTTCAGGGTGTGGGAGGCGAGGAGAATATACGGAGAATTTTGCCAATCCGCAGAAATAAGCGCGACGTACAGATGCAGCTGGAGGCTGTGTTAACTTTCTGAGGTCATGAATTTGTGTGTTCAAGTCGTAGCCACTGCTGTTGCTGAATCCGAGCGAGGTTGCACAATGGACTCGCATTCCGGAGGACGACGGTTCAGATCCCTGCCTGGACATCCAGATTAAGGTTTTCCACCCTTTTTGCAAACTATTTAAGACGAATGTCGGGATAGTTCCTCTGAAAGGGCACCACCGATTTTCTTTACATTTCTTATCGAATCGGATTTTGTGCTCCGTCTCTGATGACCGCATTGTTGATGGCACGTTAAAACCTAGTCTTCCTTCCTTCCTTTCGTTTCTTTTGTGTTGCTAGATTCATTGTAAGGTAGGTGCGCCAAATAAGGCCACCTTATTTCTCATCGCCAAACTTCACAGCTAGTTAACTTGAAACTTCGCATGCCTTTTGAATAGCTCTCGAGCTAATAAGGGAAAAAAAGCTGGTTACTCAAATCAGTTGAGTATGTTCTAAACTGAAATTTCAAAAACGTTGTAAATGGCCTAATTGGGGTATAAATTGGGTGCCCTATAAGCCACCCCATGAACCGCAGTAAGGCATGTCAAGGAAATGATTTGTTTGAGACAGTCAAATGCTGAATAAACAGCCAAGAGAAAAGCTGTAAGAAAAATACAGATTTTCACATTGATACTTCAACCATACTATTTCACAATAGGGGACCCAAATAATTCTTAACACTGTCTCTATTTGTTAATCCTGGTACAGAGCTCGTGAGGTGCTGGGGCCTGCTTAACAACTTTCCCCGGAAGTGGCCTTATTGGTCTGCACACAACTTTTCGTCCTTCCCGTGCAGTTCGTCATTTCTAAAACTCATCTTAAAATAACTCAACTGTTTTAAATCTACTACGAAAGTGCTTCGGAAGAATCAGCAGTTCGTAAAGCAGCCACAAAAATTAATTGCTCCAGAGTTTAGGAAAAACTTACTTAGTAGCTTAGCTAAAAGCCTTCAAAACCAAAGACTCATGTCTCCAACTGAAAAACGTAACACTTGGCGCCTCGACGTGTCTTTTGTAACTAGGACGCCATTTCCGGTCGTGTAGGTGCTGCTATCGGACGGATTTGACAAGATGTTTGTAAAGTAAAGGGGAGTTGCCTTACTGGGGACTATGGGCTTGTGTGGCGCACATACCTTAATCTGCTGCTAAATTTCTAAGCGAATAAGTTGAGCAAATGATGTCGGTCGTGCCGAAGAAAACAGGGTCCCACTGAACATTTTAATAAATGAACAAAGAGGACGTGGCAGCAGCTCATCAAAGGCTTCTCAATTTGTAAACTATCCACACAAAATAAGTTACGTACAAAAGCCATATATATCTCGTAGCAGTTTTCGATCATAGCCAATCTTCTGAACTTATTATTGTAACCGAATATGATGCCCCTTGCTGTGGCCGCGACACGCTGTTCGCGACCACCGCCCTCTCGTTCACACACTGCCATCCTTGTTTCGCGCCTCACAGCCACGGCTCTTCTCGCTTTCACTGTGCACCACCCCGCAGACTGTGTCTTCCGGCTCTTTCTGGCACTTTTCAAGAAGAGTCTGAGCGTGAGATAGCAGATAGCTTTGTTCTACATATAAAAGGGCGATGGCTCGAAATTTTGCGCGCTGCCCACTGTTGTGATAATTTGTGTGTGGCATATGGCGGCACGGATGTTTCACTCGCTAGTACAGCACGTAAGCGCGGTTTGTTTTCAGAGGCGACGATTCTCAATCTGTTCGATGAGCCGGAACAAACTGTTTACTCGTATGGAATGTTTGAACAACGCCGCCGTCTTGCCGCTCCGTAATCAGCATCCTGTTTCTCAAAACTACAAGAACTTCTCAGCATCAAATGTCCGACCAAGGACTTTACAAACTGCTGTACTTCCTTATGAAAACTAATGTACACACAGCCAGGTATGGGGTGGCGTTGGTTGGACTATCTGCATTCTCTGCATAAATGTGGACAGTCTAATGAATACACATTAAGGGCCGAGAGAGAACCAAAGAAAGACTAAGGTAATTACCAGCAGCAGAAATCAAGTTACCAATAAATTTTACATGAGAATAAGGGACCACGAGGTAGAGGACGTGAATGAATTCTGCTGCTTTGAAAGCAAAATTACACATGGCCGAAGCAGCAGGCAAATACGGCATTCCTGGCCAAAAGAAGTCTTGTCGTATCGAACATAGGCTTTCATTGGAGGAAGATATATTTGAGAGTCTGGGTTTGCAGCACAACATCGCATCGAAATGACATGATAGCTGCGAGAAAACCGAAAAAGAAGAGGAGGAGACCAGCGTTTAACGTCGCGTCGACAGCGAGGTCATTAGAGATCGAGCACAAGCTCGGGATAGGAAAGGACGGAGAAGGAAAGCGGCCGTGCTTTTTCGAAGGAACCATCCCAGCATTTGCATTAAGCGATTTACGGAAATCATGGGAAACCTAAACAAGGATGGCTGAACGCAGGGTTGAACAGACGTTCTCCCGAATGCGAGCCCAGTGTGGCAATCACTGCGCTACCCCGCGCGGTGAAAAAGAAGAGAATATAACCGTTTGACATGGGGAGCTAAGAAAGAATCGGTGAAGAAAGGAACATATGGGAAACACTGACAAGAAGAAGGGGCAGCGTGACAGGAAGTTTGTTCAAACATCAGGGTATAATTTCCATGGTACCTGAGAGATGTAGAGGGTAAAATTGCAGGAGAAGACATTGGAATATAATAATTAACTCAAGTAATTGAAGTGCAAATGCAACTGTGAGACAAAGAGGTTGACACAGGAGAGGAATTCGCGGATGGCCGCATCAAACACAGTGAACCGAAGACCAAAAAGAAAAATATGCTCTCCATTTATGTCTGCGGTATTATCGTTTCTTAAACATCTGACAAAGAATTGTAACTGTGAAACCTGCAAAGTCGCGGTCTGAAGTAATATAAGTACACATCTCTGTATACTTATATAGCTTAAAGCATTCCTTGAAGAATACCCTTTCTTTTTGTGTATAAAGTATTTCAAAGTAACGTGCGTTCTTTTAATAAAGAAATATTTGATGTTGTCTGTTAAAATAGAATAAATGGCAATTGAACAGTAAATTTATTTCATTTTGTGTATGAAAAACGCAGCAAAACGTGTCTTAACCGTAAATTCAGATTAACGATATCACAGAAATAGGCCCGTGACTGAAACAAATCGAAGGGATTGTATTTTCAAGTGTTAAAAAAAGGCAACTGCGAATCTTCTCTGAGCAAAGTGAATTTTCCCCACTTTTCTTGACTCCATCGAACTGAGCAGACTCAATTTGTGCATGTGTCTGTGTAGTAGATATAGATTAGATTTGTAATTAAATAGGTTAAAAACGGGTGCTAATCTTATTAATTATAACTATTAGTTCTCCTCGCAATTATTAAGTTGTACCGTACAGTAATAATGGTTTTCGTAATATTTGTTTCAGAATAACTAGCTGGAACCGCGAACTCAGCATCACATGACACAGAGAGACAATGTGCCGAATGCAATTCGTGCCCAGTCATTGATTTCATTCTGCTACGAGTAAAGCGCCTCCCTGGGATGATCATTTAACAGTGACGTGATCATTTTGAGCAAGCGCAAATTACGTATGTTCTGGCCATTGTTTCCGAACTATGAAGCTGTTGCTCTCACTTCTGTCAGATACAGGCACCACACAAGTGGTGGTATTAAATTACTACGGCTCGTAAATAGTAACAGCTTCAGAAGTCAGTTTTATTCTGAAATCATTGTACTTTTTTTAGATGCGAATGAGATGCAATAGGAAGAATGCCCACACTATCAACAACGATCGTTGCTCTATTGGTCAATGAGAAAGAAATTAAACTCATTTGACAAGTTGAGTTTTTACAAGTTTTGCTACTTTGTTCAACTACCGGAACAAAACTCGCCAGGCCTTATTTCCCACGTCGTTACTCAGAACGGAGAGTGTGAATAGATAAAGACGTACCACAATGTTGACAGCGTGTTTGCTGTTCCCCACTTGGGGAGTTGGGTGCACTGTGAAGAAGACAAGGCAAATGAGTCACAGCGCAAGCTCCGGCTGCTCTGACGTCACGCTCTAACTAACTGCTTTAGCGGGTGCCCGCCACATTCCCCAGCTGCTTAATGTTCATCGCTTATCGCTGCCCGCGTCACCCCGAATATTCCCCAGCCTGGCGCTAAACAGCTGCAAGGACAGGTCCTGTATTAGCTTAATATCCACAAGTAACACCTCACACAACAACAGCAACTATTCATTCTCACCTCTCGTTTTGTAGACTACAGCGCGAAGTGGAACCATCTTGGATGAAGAACGAGAAAAGCGAACGTTACTATAGAGAAAGAGTTGTTATAAGTTGTTTCCGAACGCTACGCTGCTTAATTTTCACATTTTTATCTGGCAGTCATGGTCCAAGAATCAAAACAAAAATTGTTCAAACTCCGATTCTAAGATTTTTCGAAGGTCCCCTTTCGTTGTAAGGCAAGTACTGGAACTGCTAACCTCTCCAAATTATTTCCAATTGGGGCCCTCTGCCACTATGCTCAGCGAGCTGACTGAAAATAGAAAAGCTATGCATTGGCTCAGATATCTAAGAGCCTGGATCTACATTTCAAAGTAGAGAATGAAAAAATAAAACAATAAAATAAATGAATAATTAAAGTGCTAGTCTCAAAGCTTGCTGCGAGGGTTTTCGTGCAATTTGAATGGAAAGACAACGAGCGACGCGGATGTTCACTCTTCGAAGTGAAATTAAAGCGATGGCCTCCACTGTTGAGCTCTCCAAGCCAAGTGTCCAGGTTCTACGAGGTGCATTCAAGTTCTAAGGCCTCCGATTTTTTTTATAATTAACTACTCACCCGAAATCTATGAAACTGGCGTTACTTCTCGACGTAATCGTCCTGCAGACGTACACATTTTTCACAACGCTGACGCCATGATTCCATGGCAGCGGCGAAGGCTTCTTTAGGAGTCTGTTTTGACCACTGGAAAATCGCTGAGGCAATAGCAGCACGGCTGGTGAATGTGCGGCCACGGAGAGTGTCTTTCATTGTTGGAAAAATCCAAAGTTACTAGGAGCCAGGTCAGGTGAGTAGGGAGCATGAGGAATCACTTGAAAGTTGTTATCACGAAGAAACTGTTGCGTAACGTTAGCTCGATGTGCGGGTGCGTTGTCTTGGTGAAACAGCACACGCGCAGCCCTTCCCGGACGTTTTTGTTGCAGTGCAGGAAGGAATTTGTTCTTCAAAACATTTTTGTAGGATGCACCTGTTACCGTAGTGCCCTTTGGAACGCAATGGGTGAGGATTACGCCATCGCTGTCCCAGAACATGGACACCATCATTTTTTCAGCACTGGCGGTTACCCGAAATTTTTTTGGTGGCGGTGAATCTGTGTGCTTCCATTGAGCTGACTGGCGCTTTGTTTCTGGATTGAAAAATGGCATCCACGTCTCATCCATTGTCACAACCGACGAAAAGAAAGTCCCATTCATGCTGTCGTTGCGCGTCAACATTGCTTGGCAACATGCCACACGGGCAGCCATGTGGTCGTCCGTCAGCATTAGTGGCACCCACCTGGATGACACTTTTCGCATTTTCAGGTCGTCATTCAGGATTGTGTGCACAGAACCCACAGAAATGCCAACTCTGGAGGCGATCTGTTCAACAGTCATTCGGCGATCCCCCAAAACAATTCTCTCCACTTTCTCGATCATGTCGTCAGACCGGCTTGTGCGAGCCCAAGGTTGTTTCGGTTTGTTGTCACACGATGTTCTGCCTTCATTAAACTGTCGCACCCACGAACGCACTTTCAACACATCCATAACTCCATCACCACATGTCTCCTTCAACTGTCGATGAATTTCAATTGGTTTCACACCACGCAAATTCAGAAAACGAATGATTGCACGCTGTTCAAGTGAGGAAAACGTCGCCATTTGAAGTATTTAAAACAGTTCTCATTCCCGCCGCTGGTGGTAAAAGTCCATCTGCCGTACGGTGCTGCCATCTCTGGGACGTATTGACAATGAACCCGGCCTCATTTTAAAATAATGCGCATGTTTCTATCTCTTTCCAGTCCGGAGAAAAAAAATCGGAGGCCTTAGAACTTGAATCCTCCTCGTAGAGATGTTACGGTAAACGATATTAATAATACAGACACATAGGCGAACCCGCATATTTCAGACGAATAGTGGATGTTTCGTTATAGGTTGAGCATCTACAAGAAACCTGCGAGGCTAACAGAGTTCGCTGATGCACATCTCTGCGATAGCGCTTGATTCGGGCGCAGCAAACTCTACTCCTCATAATGGAAATTTTTTTATCGCTACTCTACTCTCATTCGTGATAGTTACATGCAGGCGCGCGCTCTTTATAAAGGAAAAGGTGACATTTTACCCAAAGAAGAGCCTTTTCGATTAGGTGGCTTGACAATTTGTTTGTCAAGCGTCTCCCAACCATTATCGCTTTTTCTCACCAGAAAGTGCTACACCAAATTTCATTTCCTCTGTCTGTCTGCGCTCACTCCTCCAATATTTCTGCCACTCCCTTCAGTAGTTGACGAGATAGGACTCCGTTTGTCCCAATATACAGTTCGATAAACTGAAATGAAATAATTACGGGAGGAACTCCAATAGTGATTAGAATTTCTTTCCTGTGGGTAGACTGGTGTTATTGAGTCGTCTTTCTTGTAGTTGGCTTTCCTACTCGGTCTTGAAACAATTGGTCACCTTACATTCATACCGTAGTGTTTGTTTTCGTGAAAGGTGTTTCGCGGTTTTGACAGAGGTCCTGTGTCATAAGACTGTTGTATTTTAGGTCTGGTCTCATTCAGCGCAACAGGCCTAATTCACACAAGGACCAGACAGAATGTATAGGGTGTTTGCAAAACCGTTGTTTTTTTTCCCAGAACCTTCTAAACACAACGTCGTGTAATATGGTAGTGTTATCGTCGTGGAGTAGCCACTTTTTCGATCGCCACAGTACAAAATTTTTTTTTTCACTGGCCCTTCCAAAATGATTTAAACTTTACAAGATAGCAATGTTGGATAACTGTGGTGCATTATGGAACAAATTCATAGCAATCGATCCACTTTATGTCAAACAAAATATTGTTTTAACGTCAGTTATAACCTGTTATGCTGTCTTCGGTATGGACAACAGTTGGTAGCAGTTATTTGACAAAAGCTTGAAGTTATCACATTATTGTATTATGCCAGCAACTGCAATATCGCCGAACAAGTAAAACAACGTTTACGAAAAAAAGCATTTAGATCTATTTGACGCTTTGACGCGGATGATGCTTGGTCAGCTCATTCAACAGTGTGAAGCAGTCACACCTGCCCACTATCCCCCCTTCACCACTCTCAGGCGAAGAATTCTATATAAATTTCAGTTCCTGTGGTATTTTTTACGCCAACCTTACAGAAGAATGTTTAATCATGCAGCTTCCCCTGTTAAAATCGACCCAAACAAGAAATACGTTTACATTTACTTTGAACGCATAAGCTATGCAATACACCAATCACTGAAACGCGCGTGCTTTTCGTAACTGGCTAATTTTCATTGAACAACAGTTTCCTAAAAATTTGTCACGAATGAAAGTAAAATTACATATAAAATAGAGTGCTGATGAATTTCATTAATATTGCTCCACTCGTCACTGTGAACAGTGGAGAGAAGCGCGTACGTAAGTGCGGGGATTTCGCCAACCGCTGCTGCATACGTCACCCGAGACCTTGACTCCACATGGAACCGCCCTCCACCTTGCAGACATTTATGGAACGGAAATCGATAGTGTGCGAGGTAGTTCCATACTTACCTCGTCCGTGAAAAGTCCAAAACAGATAAACGCAAGTTATCCCAAAGCTCTTAAGAAAATTACGTCCCCACCAAATGCAAGTAGCTGACTATTTCTGTATGAGATAACCGAAATGTATGACATTACATAATAATAGCTTGTTGAAGCTATGAAACCTCCATCAGCGTAATGGCATGCTTCTATTCTTAACGATGTTTTCGTGAGTGTACAGACGTTGTAATCGTATTGGTCACTATGCAGAATGAGATGCAGGAAACTTACGTCAGTGTGATACTGCAAGTTTTATTATTTGACAGACTATATGCACTGCCTGTCACGGCAAAAAACATCGCTTAAACTTGGTGAATCGGTTTATCATTCACAGTAATCAAGTAAACCGGAGTAAGACGTCAAAGCAAGCCTACACCAAACACACACACACACACACACACACACACACACACACTACTTTTGACTGAAGCTGTAAGCAGAGCAGCGAAATAAATATAAGCTGTTTCTCTTATAGGGCCATCTCTTCCACGAAATTTATATGTTGCTAACAAAAGTGGCCTTGCAGCTGATTGCATTGTCCTCCACGTAAAATTCATATGTGAAGATAGAAACAATTTTACGGAAACAGTGTTCAGATTACTGCCACAGATGTTGAACATTTAATGGTTGATAGGGCACATGTCCTGCTAACGGTGTACGCAGTTTTGAGCGTTGGAACGTCTGTATCCCATATCTGTCTAACGTTACCATCCAATTGTCGGAACTTGGGAAAAACAGTACGGACCAAGGGGTGGACATACAGAAGGCTGCGAGCGATGAAAATGGTATGTTTACAACTGGAACAGTGGACTCTTTCACGAAAATTGGGTCATATCACCATCTTCTCCGTCCCAAGCATAACTGAAGTAAGTAACTGTATTTTTCCATAAACATGTTTTTGAAACATTATTACACTCCTCCGTAATTCTGCTTGTATGTACATAATCTGTAAGTTCCCCATCAAACTCCATAGAATGTAGAAAATATAGGTATATGATACGTCGAAACTATTTTCAAATTTTATGTTGGAAATTTGTGATATTTCATGTTTGTGCTGTCACAAAAACAAAAGTTTAGCACTGGTCTGTTAAAGTTTTTCCATACTTGCCGCCCTGATAACATCACTCTAGGAACAAAGATCTAACGTTGAAAATCTAAATTCACATCATTATATGGAAACTGTTACAGTCATGGGACGCATGTATCCCACATCCCCGATTTTCAAAACCAGAAACTAAAAAAAATTTTCATTGCAAAACTGTATTGTTGGCCATAACGGAAGATATTTTTCGACATTTTGTTTCCAAATGTATGTAAAATAAATTTTAACCACTAAAGGATTACACTTTTGCACAGTTTCATCATTTGAGTCGCCTCGTCCATTGAGTCTCCTTCTCAATTAAATTCGCCACATTTCTGACAGCTCTTTCCCACAAGATTATGCTTATATGCTACTGTCGGAAAGTATGTTTCATTAACTCCGTACACCAGCTACTAGCTTTCAAGATTCCGGATTAAAAAAATAATTATTTCAGATCAGCGTAAGGGACGCCGGATGAAGAACAACTTGACACATAACAACGGGCCGGAAATAAGCCTTCAGGTAACGACAGATGAGTGCGCGGACGTCAATAATCGTGATAAGCTGTTCGCAAGCTTTTTGAGGATGCGACAGTCATCCGCCAAAAACCATGAACTTCCGAGAAGGTGAGCCAATCACTTATTTGGGTATGTCAACTTCGTAGAGATCTTGTAGGCAGAAATTACGACCATTTACTGTAGAAAAATGGATACTTTACCTAAAAACGGTATTTAATCTAAATATTAGAATAAACAAACGATCGTTCACGCTCTCCATAAATCAGCAAAAATTAAACCACATTTTATTGTTAGGAATATTGCACTTAATGTAGAGCATGTCGATTGTATTCCTGCAGCACTGTCTCTGTATTTCAGTTTATTATCTTAACGTATTAATGGGATTATGAAAATTCTTGCGCAACTGATTTAACAGGTAAGTTTAGTTTCTCGAAATTTTCGGAGACTTTCAGGTTTAACAGTTTCTCTGTTACTTTCGCCGAATAAACCAGCGACCTTCCGCGGATCTCTTATTTCTATACTGTCATTGCCCACTGCTATAACGACCTGATGTAGGTTCCAGACATCAGTATAATCGTAGTTCCAGAAATCAGAAATATAATCGTCTTCAATATACAAATGTTGTTTTATGGACATGTTTTGTCTGCAGAATACTTTACCAATAAATAAAAAATTCGTTACACAACCGCGGCAATGTTGTCGTGGTCTTCTGTCCGACGACTGGTTTGACGTAGATTCCCCACGCTGTTCTGTCCTGCGCAAGCCTTTTCGTCTCCGAATAACTACTGCAACTCATTTGAACCTGCTTACTGTACTCGTGTCTTGACCTGCCTCTGCAATTTTTACCTCCACTCTTCCCCCAATACTAAACTGACGATTCTCTGACATTCCAGAATGGGTTCTATCAATTGATCCCTTCTTTTAGTTAAGTTATGCCACAAATTTCTTCCCTCCCAAATTCTATTCAATACCTCCTCATTAGTTAAGTGATCTATCCGACTAATCTCTTCTGTTGCAACACATTTTAAAAGCATCTGTTCTCGTCTTGTCTGAACTGTTAAACATCCATGTTTCACTTCCGTAAAAAGCTCCACTCAAATTCATATTCAGTGTTAACAAATTTATCTTCTTCAGAAACGCTATTCTTGCCATTGCCATATTACATTTTATAACCTCTCTGCTTCGACTGTCCTCAGTTATTTTAATGCCCAATTAGTAAAACTCATTTATTACTTCGGGTCTCGTTTCCTGATCTAATTCTCTCAGCAACACCTGATTTAATGCGACAACATTCCATTATCCTTGTTTCGCCTTTTTTGATGTTCATCTCATATCCTTCTTTCAAGACATCCATTCCATTAAACTACTCTTCCATGTCATTTGCCGTCTCTTTCAGAATTACAATGTCTCGGCAAACCTCAAAGCTTTTGTTTTTTCTCCCTAAACTTGAAATAGTTCTCCAAATATTTCTTCGGCTTCCTTTACTTCTTGCTCATTGTACAGATTGAATAACATCGGGGGTAGGCAAATAACATTTCGGCTCCTGTACTTTACCCCTGCTACCTTTAGAAATGTAAAGAGTCTTTTCCAGGCAACATTGTCAAAACTATTCGCTGTATCCACAAATGCTGCCAGGGAAAAGGGGTGACATCTTGTGACACCAAGAAGGCACGTGTTCATGCAGCAACAGTTGGTCGTGCATTGTCTTGCTGAAAAATGGCATCTGAATTATTGTGCAGAAAAGGTATGGCTACGCGTCGCAGAATGTCGTCCACATAAGTCACGCTGGTCTCAGTGCCCTGAAGATGCACCAACTGTGATTTGCGGTTGTACCAAATAACACCCTAAACCATACGGCATTGACTTGAATGAAGTCACTGTGAAGCCAATCTCCCTGTCTGTGGCGAACCAAAGAGCGGCCATCATTTTCTAACAGAATCTGGATTCATCTGAAAACACTATCTGATGCGATTCCTGTCCCCAGTGACGTCGTTCTATACACCATTGCCGTCTAGTATGTTTCTCCACATTCGTCAAAAGTAGACAAGTGGACGACGCGTACGTAGCCATTACGTAATAAACGGCGACGGACTGCCACTCCTGATACTACACTGCTGGCCATTAAAATTGCTACACCAAGAAGAAATGCAGATAATAAACGGGTATTCATTGGACAAATATATTATACTAGAACTGACATGTGATTACATTTTCACGCAGTTTGGGTGCGTAGATCCTGAGAAATCAGTACCCAGAACAACCAACTCTGACCGTAATAACGGCCTTGATACGTCTGGGCATTGAGTCAAACAGAGCTTGGATGGCGTGTGCAGGTACAGCTGCCCATGCAGCTTCAACACGATACCACAATTCATGAAGAGTAGTGACGGGCGTATTGTGACGAGCCAGTTGCTCGGCCACCATTGACCAGACGTTTTCAATTCGTGAGAGATCTGGAGAATGTGCTGGCCATGGCAGCAGTCGAACATTTTCTGTACCCAGAAAGGCCCGTACAGGACCTGCAATATGCGTTCGTGCATTATCCTACTGAAATGTAGGGTTTCGCAGGGATCGAATGAAGGGTAGAGCCAGGGGTCGCAACACATCTCCAATATGACGTCCACTGTTCAAAGTGCCGTCAATGCGAACAAGAGGTGACCGAGACGTGTAACCAATGGCACCCCATACCATCACGCCGGGTGATACGCCAGTATGGCGATGACGAATACACGCTTCAAATGTGCGTTCACCGCGATGTCGCCAAACACGGATGCGACCATCATGATGGTGTAAACAGAACCTGGATTCATCCGAAAATATGACGTTTTGCATTCATGCACCCAGGTACGTCGTTGAGTACACCATCGCAGGCGTTCCTGTCTGTGATGCAGCGTCAAGGGTAACCGCAGCCGTGGTCTCCGAGCTGGTAGTCCACGCTGCTACAAACGTCGTCGAACTGTTCGTGCATACGGTTGTTGTCTTGCAAAGGTCCCCATTTGTTGACTCAGGGATCGAGACGTGGCTGCACGACCCGTTACAGCCATGCAAGGGCTAGTGATATGAGGCCGTTGGGATCCAGCACGGCGTTCCGTATTACCCTCCTGAACCCACCGATTCCATATTCTGCTAACAGTCATTGGATCTCGACCAACACGAGCAGCAATGTCGCGATACTATAAACCGCAATCGCGATAGGCTACAATCCGACCTTTATCAAAGTCGGAAACGTGAAGGTACGCATTTCTCCTCCTCACACGAGGCATCAGAGCAACGATTCACCAGGCAACGCCGTTCGACTGCCGTTTGTGTACGAGAAATCAGTTGGAAGCTTTCCTCATGTCAGCACTTTTTAGGTGTCGCCACCGGCGCCAACCTTGTGTGGATGCTCTGAAAAGCTAATCATTTGCGTATCACAGCATCTTCTTCCTGTCGGTTAAATTTCGCGTCTGTAGCACGTCATCTTCGTAACCTTTAATGGCGAGTAGTGTATAAGATGGGTTACAGTGTTCCACTGTTGCGCCAGAGACGAGGACGCATATCCGTCCTGCAGTGCCATTCGGATGAGGTGTCGATCTCCTCGGTGTGGCACCTTTCAAAGTCACGGATTTTATGACACGGTTCGCGCATACGTCTGCGAGGCATCCTGCACGACTGCTCACGTCACACTCATCCATTACGTTCGGTTTATAGCGACGACGGCCGGCCGCGGTGGCCGTGCGGTTCTGGCGCTGCAGTCCGGAACCGCGGGACTGCTACGGTCGCAGGTTCGAATCCTGCCTCGGGCATGGGTGTGTGTGATGTCCTTAGGTTAGTTAGGATTAAGTAGTTCTACGTTCTAGGGGACTTATGACCTAAGATGTTGAATCCCATAGTGCTCAGAGCCATTTTATAGCGACGACGAGAGCCGCAGGCACATTTTACTGATAGACGGTGTTGCGCCGCGATATCTATGTTGACATTGAACCTGCGGACATACATGGTTCAAATGCTAACAATTTCTGGAGATTATAGTACTGTACATGTCCTGTGAATATGAAAGTCTTATTTCCAGACGTTCTAGGTGTTCAGTTTTTTCTGAACATGAGTACAGTTTAATTAAAAAGAATTACATCAGAGACGTTTCGCTTTAATTTATAAAGCATCTTCCGTGTTTATTCTGTAAATGACATACATAAATTTGTACATTTTTGTTTGTTTTGGGTTGAAAACAGTGTTCTGCACACCGAATTTATAAACAAAACGCTGGTGGTATAGGTTTGTTGACTCATCCTGAGACATTAAGGAATAGTCAGGTTGGTAATGGGAGGAACTGTGTGGATAAAACTGTAGAGGGACACTGTAAGCAGATTAAAAAGGATGCAGGTTGCAGTTGTCATGCAGAGCTGGAGTCTTGTACCGGAGACAGTAGCGTGAAGAGTTCTATCAGACCAGTCTTCGATCTGAACAGCACAAAGAGGAGGAATGTCAGACCTCAGAACTCGCCTGACGAGATGAGTGAGAGAGCTGCCTTTTTGGCTGAGGTTCCTTTCGTTTCCACGAGAGTTATCTAGGTTGCCCGCGATATAACTGATAAAATGTCCTCATAGTCTTACCGATCCCACTAACCCCTCTTGATGACTCAGTAACGTATGCTGCTGTTACACCCTTCCTAGATAACACTCTACCATAATCTACACACAAAAAGTTGTCACACAGAAGGGTGAAATTATAAATATATTTATGTAGTGGAAAAGACCTATCACTTGCGCAAAAAAAAAAAAAAAAAAAATGCCACGCTCAAGAGTTAGTTTGGGTTTCGTATATTTTCAAAAAAGCTTTGCGCGACTTTCCTAAGGGGTATGCCAGAATATCAAGTGGTCATCAGATATCGGGCATTGACTTACGAGGGCTATCCACAGAGTACATTACGTTTTGGAATTAAAAATAAATAAAGAATTGGAATTTTTTAATTATATACAGATAAAAGCCACACTTAAATACTACTTTTCTACATAGTTGCCAATTAAATTAAGGCACTTATCGTAGCGATGGACGAGCTTGGAAATTCCTTCGTCGTAAAATTCGGCCGCCTGCGCCTTCAACCACGTGGTTACCTCTTCTTGAAGCTGTGCGTCGTCATCAAAATGCTGTATAGCCAACCACTTCTTCATTGCTGGGAATAAGTGGAAGTCGCTCGGTGACAGGTCGGGACTGTACGGCGGATGAGGAAACAACTCCGACTTAAAAAATTCCAGAACTTCACGAGTGGCATTTGCTGTGTGGGCCCGGGCGTTGTCGTGAATCAGCAAGATCTTTGAGCCCAACTTTCCCCTGCACTTGTTTTGTATTGCTCTTCTGAGGTTCTGCAGAGTTTGGCAACACCTTTGAGAGTTTAATGTAGTGCCTCTTTCCAGGAAATCCACAAAAATCACACCTTTTCTGTCCCAAAAGAGGTAACTACGTGGTTGAAGGCGCAGGCGCCCGAATTTTACGACGAAAGAATTTTCAAGCTCGCGGTCGACCTCTACTCAATGGTGTATCGGTGTCTTGCACGTGCGCGTTCACCTGCCTTGTCGTCTTTCGCCCATATCACACTACTCTCCACACAATCGACAGGGGAAACTTATTTTCTAACTCCCCCTCGTAAAATACACTGCAGCTGCATGCCGCAGAGGAGCCAAAGGTAACAACAATGGTGAGATCAACATCTAAGAGGGTGGAGGATGGCTAAAAGGCGACGTGTTGGCTGCGTTGAGATGGTGGAACGGAGAGACGGCGCGCAGTACGTGAGTCAGTCAGTTTCCAGCAGTGGCTGCGCGAGTTGCGGAATACTGACGCGGGCGTGGGCGGCGTTCTGGGCGCTGGGCGGCGGCCGGTTCTCGCTATCTGTCAAAACAAGCCTGGCTGGGCCGTGGGCCGCGGAGCACGTGGGCTGCGGCAGCCGCGGCCGCAGCAGCGAGTGGCTGGGCGGCGCCGCCCACGTGGCAGCGAGCCGGCCTTCCGCAACGCCACGGCGCGCACCTGGCGGGCCGTGCCGCCACCGCTGCTGCGGCTGCTCCTAGCAACAACGTCAGCCAGTGTTTTGGTCACTTGCTACTGAACCGAGGCATTTTTTATACACTACCTTAGCGAAACAGTGACCACCTTGTAATTTTTTAATTTCATACTTCAACCGCAGGTCACACAACGCTTTCGACTTATTGTCAAATCGTCATCAGATGATTTGTTTAAAAAGGAACGAAAAGGAGATAGTAAAATATTGGGAAAGTACACTACTGGCCATTAAAACTACTACACCACGAAGATGACTTGCTCCAGACGCAAAATTTAACCGACAGGTAGAAGATGCTGTGATATGCAAATGATTAGCTTCTCAGAGCATTCACACAAGGCTGGCGCCGGTGGAGAAACCTACAACGTGCTGACATGAGGAAAGTTTCCAACCGACTTCTCATGCACAAACAGCAGTTGACCGGCGTTGCCTGGTGAAACGTTGCTCTGATGCCTCGTGTAAGAAGGAGAAATGCGTACCATAAGGTTTCCGACTTTGATAAAAGTCCGATTGTAGCCTATCGCGATTGTGTTTTATCGCATCGAAACATTACTGCTCGCGTTCGTCGAGATCTAATGATTGTTAGCAGAATATGGAATCGGTGGGTTCAGAAGGGTAATACGGAACGTCGTGCTGGATCCCAACGGCCTCGTATCACTAGCTGTCGAGATGACAAGCATCTTATCCACATAGCTGTAACGGATCGTGCAGCCACGTCTCGATCCCTGAGTCAACAGATGGGGACCTTTGCAAGACAACAACCATCTGCAAGAACAGTTCGACGACGTTTGCAGCAGCATGGACCATCAGCTCTGAGACCATGGCTGCGGTTACGCTTGACGCTGCAGCACAGACAGGAGCGCCTGCGATGGTGTGCTCAACGACGAACCTGGGTGCACGAATGGCAAAACGTTATTTTTTCGGGTGAATCCAGGTTTTGTTTACAGCATCATGGTGGTCGCATCCGTGTTTTGCGACATCGCGGTGAACGCACATTGGAAGCGTGTATTCGTCATCGCCATACTGGCGTATCACCCGGCGTGATGGTATGAGGTGCCATTGGTTACACGTCTCGGTCATCTCTTGTTCGCACTGACGGCACTTTGAACAGTGGACGTTACATTTCAGATGTGTTACGACCCGTGGCTCTACCCTTCATTCGATCTCTTCGAAACCCTACATTTCAGCAGGATAATGCACGACCACATGTTGCAGGTCCTGTACGGGCCTTTCTGGATACAGTGGTGGCCGAACAACTGACTCGTCACGATACACCTCTCACTACTCTTGATGAACTGTGGTATCGTGTTGAAGCTGCATGGGCAGCTGTACCTGTACACGCCATCCAAGCTCTGTTTGACTCAATGCCCAGGCGTATCAAGGCCGTTATTACAGCAAGAGGTGGTTGTTCTGGGTGCTGATTTCTCAGGATCTATACATCCAAATTGAGTGAAAATGTAATCACATGTCAGTTCTAGTATAATATATTTGTCTAATGAATACCCGTTTACAATCTGCATATCTTCTTGGTGTAGCAATTTTAATGGCCAGTAGTGTAAATCATATAAATGTGTTGCTATGAAATACCGTCTGACCTGTGTGACTGGATTAGTGATTCCCTGTCAGAAATGTCCTAATTCGTAGTAATTGATGGGATGTTATCTAGAAGAACTGAAGCTATATTTCGGTTTCCTCGAGGAAGCAATAGAGCCCCTATCTGCTCTCAGCCTTTATAAATTAGTTAGGAGAGGGTCTGAGCAGACCTCTGTCTTTATTTGTAGCTGGCGCTTTCTAGTAAAAAACCAGAAGAATAAAACGAAATGCAAATTGAGACAAGATATCCACAAGGTGCGGAAGGTGGCAATTGACCCCAAACAATAAAATGAGCAGGATACTCAATAAAAGTACAACAAATTTCTTTAGAAGAAAGGCAACCAAAGGTTGCGATTTATTGCCGCAACACTTACAAGATGCAACAGGTCTACTAAAGAGACTGTCTGCACTACGCTTGTCCGTCCGTTTTGAGTACTGCTGCGTGTTGTAGGATCCTTACTACAGAGTAATGACGGAGAACATCAAGAGGGTTCAAAGAAAGGTAGCCCGTTGTATATTGTCGCGAAACAGGGAAGAGTGTGTAGGTAGTGCGTGAGGCAATAATCGTTAAAAATGGGCGTTTTTCATATCGGCAAGATCTTTTCATGAAATTTCAATTGGCAACTTTCTCCTCCGAATGCCGATATATTTTATTGGCTCCCACCTACATAGGGAGAAATCACCATGCTAATAAAATAAGATAAATCGTAACTCGCATGGAAATATTTAGGTGTTCATTATTCCCAAACGCTAATCGGGAGCGAAACTGTAGGGAAATAGTTGGAAAACTGTTCTGTGAACCATTGGCCAAAAACTTAAAAGTGAACTGCAGAGTAATCATGTGAATGCAGATGTAGACACTAGCTTCTGTGTACAGCAATACGCGCTTGAACAGAAGAGGTCTGTGTAGGTGCCCACAACGTAAACGCATCTGCGTTCTGATTGCCGGAACTGAATGCAACAGTGAGCTGCGAGATAGCATAATTTGCCAACTCTTAAATAGTAAATATAAGGTTAAGTATATCTGCGAAGTAAAGCTGATACTGGGAGAAGCCTTTCTCAAAAAAAAAATTAGTTTTAAAAATGACTGTACCACTGGTGTAGATCAACTAGACGTGCATCATTATAGCGGGATAGATGATTCCCCACCTGCAGACGGGACTGTCGAGTAGAGAAAACCAATAGCTGCTTGTCGAAAGTGCACACAAAAAAATCAAAATGAGAGAATTGATACGTGCTAGCTGACAAGTAAAAGGAATCCGCACAAAGGAAAAGGACAAATAATAGGGAAGAGAGACATCGTCAATGATCAGAAAAAACAACGAAAAAGGCGGTTGCAGAAATCCTTCATTCATTTAACATTTTTTAATCTGTAAAAATTTCTGACTCTTAAAGTGTGTTCAAATGGCTTTCTTTAGGTACATAACGACAGAAATGAAAGTGTTGATCCATGCTTACGTCTGGAACCAAAAGCTGTGTTATTACAACCAAAGTTAGAATGTTCTCGTAAACGTACAACAAAATGTGGCACCTACCTGAAAGTTTACGTAGACCACAGGCGCAGATGTTTTGATGTTCGCTCTAGAGAACATTGTAACGTCGGTATGTAAAGAGATTTGATGAAGACTTGGTAATAACCTGAAACCGATGATGATACCACTTGCGTAGTTTCATGCCGAATTTGTAACTGATAAGTTTAATTCTTAATTAATTTGTTTCCCTTTGTCTTGTGAAACAGCTACGGTTTCCTTCAGTTAAATAAAATTTGTTTCGTTACACGAACTAAACCAATTCTTGAATACGAGTTTGTAAGCTGACGCATCCGAGGTAGACACATGAGTCGTTGCTAGATCACATACTTGTGTAGCTGTGAATTATCATGTTTCTCGAATGTACTGAGTGATCTCGAATGTTTCTGGCATGCTTCCGCTACTCTATCTCCTGAGCCAATCTGAAAGTGCCGCTGTAGGTTACATTTCAATATTTTACATTCGTCATAATGCGCCGGTAATAGTCTTCGAAACTGACTGGAGATACGCAGCCTGCATACCAGTGCAAAAAATTGGCGAAATTAGTTCTGCATACCTAAAGTTTCTATAATTTCCTTTATGCGAAACTTGGGGAAAAAATTGCAGTCATGGTGTTCCTATACGTCGTTAGCCTGGGCACCACCTAAAATACCATTCTGCTTATATAGGATTACCTGATTTGCTGATGGGCACGTATGTTCTGGTCAACATTCTGAACAGCTAGTTTCCAGAATCAGTATGCACTGAACAGAAGTGAAAAATCTGTTACGGTGAGTTACTCGGATTCTTTCATTATTTTCATTCTGGTTATACATTTCCGAATATTTGCGTCGTTAAACTGGTTATACCCAGTGTACATATACCACACGCGGATCTTAGAGACTTAGCGCACTTGAGCTGAGTTTTTACTCGTTTCATTAAAAACTGCCCCTGTACTCTGAAAACAGAACTAGATTGCATACATTTTTTCCCAAATTCTAAACAATCCTCAAAAAGTCTGAATAGTCCTGCATTAAAAATTCACAAATTAAAAACATCAGAACATGCGAAAAATCAGCAATATTTCATATTTTCCAAAACAGCCTCATATAAGTAAGAAAAATCACATTGCTGCGCTTCAAACTACTGTAGTTTAAACTAATTTCTAATTTTCACAATTTCCCTGTATTTTGCTCTTATTTTAACCATTATAATGATTTTCATTTCTACTACTTATTTCGTTATTCCATTAAATTTTTTGTTAAATAAGTGGAAGTTGCAGAAACGAGGAAACTGACAACTTTTAAGTATTCTGTAACAGAATTATTTGGAAATAAAATTAAACCAACAAAGGAAACATTTGGCTTGTCTTACAAAAATTTAGAGTATATAATATTTTAACAAATCTTGAAAATATTTTGTTCCAAAAAATTCCAGTAGATTTTAGTTTGTTTTCAATAAACTCAGTATTAGAAGACATTGATTTTTGAGTATCACCTTTTAGATTATAGTTTGAAATTACGACCAAGTGAGATGAACATGACGTAGAAATTATGGACGATTTATTTTTTATCGGTTACATCGATGACTGTCTCCTTTGGACGTAAGATATTCACGGCCGTCACTGTAAGCTGTGTCTCTATTGCTGGCCAGTAAAGCAGTACAGTGAAATTACTCCATAACCTACTTCATGCGATATAGGGTCTGGAAGAGTTCTCGATATAGACGTTGGATCCTGACGCTCCGTTCTCTGTCTGTCTCGTGGAAGAGCGAAGCACTGGTTCTGTTTCTAGAATAGTTTGACAAGAATGCCGAAGTGTAATGCCGGAAAGCTTGTGATGGTAATGGTTACACTGCACGCCATTGCTGTCCGTAATGTCGCTTAAGCTTCTGTGTGTTCAGAAGGGACACTCATAAATTCAGTAGCGAAGGTCAAAATTTAACCTCGCTATATTAAAATCGCAGCAAAAACTGTCCCTGAAAGAGACTGCTAATAAAACTAGCGTGCTAACTGGCCATTAGTATTCTTTTGGCACAATCGATTTCAGCAAGACTGAATGGGCGGAGATTTGAGACTAGATTGTCCTGTCAGATGTAAAATGGTTTTTATAAGGCTAATCATCTACAAGGAATACCTTATAAGGGAAATATTATTTTCCATTCGGTTAAGGTCTAAATACTCCAAAGTGCACTGATATACAAATTATTTTTACGAATAATGTACTACAGCTTCAGAGTTTTCCCTGTAAGAGTGTTTATTCGGACTATCGTAGGGAAGTGGAGATAGCTTCTGTTTCACTGTATCGCACGAAGAAATGATGGGCGCGTGTTTAGGCGTTTTCCCAACGCTCATAAAGGCCTGTTGTTGTCTGTTATTAATGTTATGGCTTCTCTTCTTGGATCACATACACCTCTAAAACGAAATACTGTAAACAAAAAGTATGCTTCATTGTAATGTTCTCTCTCTCTACCCCTGCCATGATTCCAAAAACTGTGATGGAACGTGGCTTGAACAAATCACATTGTTGGCTATTCCGATTTAAAAAAAGAGAAGATGGAGACAGAAGCTACTAACCGAGCGTTGAGGCTTGCGCTGGCCGTGTTCGCTCCCATGAATGAAGTGATGTTTTTGCAACCACACCCTGTGTTCTATTTACGTCAGTCACTCCAGTTTCATCTCGCACGAGAGATTCTTATCTGCGTATATTCTGCGTTGAGTCACGTACTTCATTCATGTGGCACGCATAGTCTCCCCTTAAAGCGGATGGCATGGTATTCTCTTACGGTAGCTTCGGTGTAACCGGACGTTTTACAGATGGTTAAGGATAAACAGTATACTTGACAAGGGGTGCTATTCAAAGGAACAAGTGAGTTTCTCCATAGGTAACTCGTAACTGTTACCTTTGCAGAGTTAGTGAGATTATTACATTGCAACCGAGGAAAATAATGTTCCGTAGTTGACAGAAGTCGAAAGCTGTTGAGAAGAGGAGCTTGTTAATCCTTGAAGCGTAAAGTTTTAAGAAAGAAGCCCTCTGAATTGTTAAGAGTGGAAACTGTATCTGCTATTCAGCAGTTTCAGTCTTGTCGTCTGTTTACGTGCCAATGATAGAAAATCTGCGTTGCACATATGACCTTCAGCTTGACTATTATCGCACCGACTGCAAGGCTTCGCGAGAATTATCTCTAAAATTATCACAAGTGTCATCTCTATATTCGTATCTTAAAGCGTTATAGAACAGAGTGAAATAATATACTCGTGCTTAGCGCCCCCAAAAATAAAACAAATTTGCCCCAGTATTTTTGGTTTGCAAACATTACGATGTCGTCCATCATCAGTTGCTGGATGAAGGTCTCCTCTAGACTGTTCACCTTTCTGTTCCCACGTCTCGCAGCCATTAGTCAAAACTGGCAATTAAAAACTGTTTAGCTCACCAAAAGCCCTCTGGGTCAAATTTGCTCATTTCTGTATTTCATTCCCTGCCTTCGGGTGCCTTAAATACAAAATATCAACAGCTGATTCGGTGACAACATTTTATAGGTACAGTTTTTTAATTTGATGTGTTGAGTATAAATTTTAGTCTGACTGCAGCTGATTTTCAATCCTACTTTCAAACATGCCCAATTAAGTTCTTCCATTAGGTGACGATACCACAGAAAAAGATTATGGTTGAGATCTTCCATTAATTAGTTCTCTCTTATCTTAGTTTATAAATCTGAAAACTACTTCTGGGGCAGCTGAGCATAGTTTGTGATAACTCATTACCTGATTTCTCTTTCAAATCTGAATTTCCCACTATCCAGTTGAAGGGTAATGGAACATGCAGCAGCAATTTACGTATTATTTAGCATATTGACACAGGATTAATCAGTTTGTCTCTGAACGTCTCTAAGCACTGATTTTGTTAAGATTGTGTCTAAAGCTTTCTGGAAATCGGAATTGTGGAACTTAATTCCAGCTCCGTTCTAAAATTTTGTTCAGGACTTAATAATTGTCAGTTGTGTTATACCAACTCCCAAAACCAGATTATTCTTATGTGTGATCTTTGCCGTATCCTGTGTTTTGAAACATCCTGGTAGCTAAAAGCAGTGTACCGGACCAGCACGCGAATCCACACCCTGACCCTTCGCAGACGGTGATCTCACCGACTGAGCTACATTTGAAGTGTACCTGTTATACGTTCGTGAAACCAGAAATAATTATGTTCTCGTCAAAGTGAAAAATTTAATATACTCATGAAGGCAAAGTGAAAAATAATTTTGGTAAATACTTGTACTTAAGAAGCAGTGCTGCTTTGAGAAAAAAAAATCATAAACTGAAATATCATTCTGGATTTAAAAGGGTAATTAAATATCTCTGGGAACTTTGCTGATGTTTAGGACGCTTCTCTGAATAAAAATGCTCTTCATTGACATAGTCTAGGTAGCCTTATATATTTGGATTTGGATTCGTAACTGCATTACAAACACATTGTGCAATGTGCCAATTATCTATCCTACTATATAAACACAAGAAGTTGTTCAACGTTGTTACCAAATATCACGAAAAGTTATTGACCGATTAACTAAAAATTTTTGTACGGTGCTCTAATAAACATTGAGAAAGGCATAGGATGTATATTTTAATAGATGTAATATATAAATTTACATATCGGTACAGCGTGAAACCGCTATAACAAATATATACACTACTGGCCATTAAAATTGCTACACCACGAAGATGACGTGCTGCAGACGCGAAATTTAACCGACAGGAATAAGATGCTGTGATATGCAAATGATTAGCTTTTCAGAGAATTCACACAAGGTTGGTGCCGGTGGCGACACCTACAACGTGCTGACATGAGGGAAGTTTCCAACCGATTTCTCATACACAAACAGCAGTTGACCGGCGTTGCCTGGTGAAACGTTGTTGTGATGCCCCGTGTAAGGGGGAGAAATGCGTACCATCACGTTTCCGGTTTGATAAGGGTCGCATTGTAGCCTATCGCGATTGCGGTTTATCGTATCGCGACAATGCTGCTCGCGTTGGTCAAGATCCAATGACTGTTAGCAGAATATGGAATTGGTGGGTTCAGGAGGGTAATACGGAACGCGGTGCTGGATGCCAACGGCCTCGTAATCACTAGCAGTCGAGATGGCAGGCATCTTATCCGCATGGCTGTAACGGATCGTGCAGCCACGTCTCGACCCCTGAGTCAACAGATGGGGACGTTTGCAAGACAACAACTATCTGCACCAACAGTTCGACGACGTTTGCAGCAGTATGGACTATCAGCTCGGAGACCACGGCTGCGGTTATCCTTGACGTTGCATCACAGACAGGAGCGCCTGCGATGGAGTACTCAAAGACGAACCTGGGTGCACGAATGGCAAAATTCATTTTTTCGGACGAATCCAGGTTCTGTTTTCAGCATCATGATGGTCGCATCCGTGTTTGGCGACATCGTGGTGAACGCATATTGGAAGCGTGTATTCGTCATCTCTATACTGGCGTATCACCCGGCGTGATGGTATGGGGTGCCATTGGTTACACGTCTCGGTCACCTCTTGTTCGCATTGACGGCACTTTGAACAGTGGACGTTACATTTCAGATGTGTTGCGACCCCTGGCTCTACCCTTCATTCGATCCCTGCGAAACCCTACATTTCAGTAGGATAATGCACGAGCGCATATTGCAGGTCCTGTACGGGCCTTTCTGGATACAGGAAATGTTCGACTGCTGCCCTGGCCAGCACATTCTCCAGATCTCTCACCAACTGAAAATGTCTGGTCAATGATGGCCGAGCAACTGGCTCGTCACAATACGCCAGTCACTACTCTTGATGAATTGTGGTATTGTGTTGAAGCTGCATGGTCATCTGTACCTGTACACGCCATCCAAGCTCTGTTTGACTCAAGGCCCAGGCGTATCAAGGCCGTTATTACAGCTAGAGGTGGTTGTTCTGGGTACTGATTTGTCAGGATCCATGCACCCAAATTGCATGAAAATGTATTCACATGTCAGTTCTAGTATAATATGTTTGACCAATGAATACCCGTTTATTATCTGCATTTCTTCTTGGTGTAGCAATTTTAATGGCCAGTAGTATATGAAAAGGCCGCGTGCAGAATTGCGGTTGCCTTCTTGGTGCTCGCGCCTGTTTGAGCTAGGAAGATGCGGGTAAAAAGCTTTTCGTTTTGTCCAGACCAGTAGCCATTTGTATAGCATTTGATCATCTGTCTTACTGTGGCTATGTTATAGTGTGGTAAGCGAGGTTTGAACGACAAACTGGAGCTGGCTCACAGGCAAACTGTCCGAATCGATTAATTCCTTTCGCAAAAGATTTTAACTGGGGTGAATTTAATGCACAGCTAACGGCACCATTTGCATGCGTACCTTTCGAATTTTACATGCAAAAACAGTCGTCCTTAAATAACTCCGGAATGGAGCGAGGCTGATGCTTCAAATTTGGTCCTTCGGTGTATCGAACCCTGGTCTAAGATAGATTTTGACGGTTTGAAAAAAATCTTGCTTCCTCTAAATTTTAATTGCAAAAAGCGTTTTCCTGGGAGGTTTCAAAGCGCTCCATTTCTATATTTAAACTTGTACGAATCGGTTCAAACTTTGGACGAACGTGTAGATAATGGATAAAGTCAAAACGAAGTTTTTATCCAATAATCTTTATTCGTTGTCGAGGTGCGATGGTTTAAAGTCGAACTAAATGTAACACGTAAAATTCGTTCCTACGTGAACGCAATGCGCGGAAACAGTTTAAACTGAATCAAATAAAAAAGGCATTCTTACAAAAAAACTGAAATCTCACTTTCAAAAATCAACGGCACGAATCGTCACAGGTGTAGTCGACATGAGCGGGCGACTGAAATGCTAAATTGCAGTGGACAGCGCTAGAAGAGGTACGATTTGCATAGCGGAGAGCATTACTCAAAGGAGGCAAAAGCCGCACATACTGCTTCCCTCCAGTATTGATCTCGCGTAAAGACCGCGATGCGGAAATTAGACAAATACAGAGGCGTACGACAGTCTTATCCGCAACTCCAACGGGAAAGGGCAAAGCCATAGTGGTAGAGAATGAGTTTTCATTCTGCAGTGGAGAGTCCGCTGAAGTGAAACTTCCTGTCAGATTAAGTGTGTGTGTCGGACAGCGACTCGAACCTGTGACCTTTGCCTTCCGCTGGCAAGAGCTATAACCGAACAAGACTCATCACCCATCCTCACAGCTTTGCTTCTGTCAGTACCTGATCTCCTACCTTCCAAATCTTAGAAATTCTCATGTGCGCCTTGCAGGACTAGGACTCCTGGAAGAAGGTATATTGCATTCTGGAAAAAATGTCCCGGGCTGTGACCAAGCGATGTCTCCACAATATACGTTGTTTCAAGAGCGCTAGTCCGGCAAGGTATGCAGAATAGCATCTGTGTAGTTTGGAAGGTGGGAGATGAGGTAGCGGAAGAAATAAAGTTGCGAGGGAGGGTCGTCACTCGTCGTTAGATAGCGCGGTCGGTGGAGCACTTGCCCGCGGAAGGCAAAGGTCCAGAATTCCAGTCTCGATCCGGCACACATTTTTAATCTGCCAGGAGATATGTATACGGCACAGATTGCGTCCTCCGCCTCCAGAGCATATTCACATTTATATATAAATGCGCCAATATTAGTACTGACACAAAATACACTCCTGGAAATGGAAGAAAGAACACATTGACACCGGTGTGTCAGACCCACCATACTTGCCCCGGACACTGCGAGAGGGCTGTACAAGCAATGATCACACGCACGGCACAGCGGACACACCAGGAACCGCGGTGTTGGCCGTCGAATGGCGCTAGCTGCGCAGCATTTGTGCACCGCCGCCGTCAGTGTCAGCCAGTTTGCCGTGGCATACGGAGCTCCATCGCAGTCTTTAACACTGGTAGCATGCCGCGACAGCGTGGACGTGAACCGTATGTGCAGCTGACAGACTTTGAGCGAGGGCGTATAGTGGGCATGCGGGAGGCCGGGTGGACGTACCGCCGAATTGCTCAACACGTGGGGCGTGAGGTCTCCACAGTACATCGATGTTGTCGCCAGTGGTCGGCGGAAGGTGCACGTGCCCGTCGACCTGGGACCGGACCGGAGCGACGCACGGATGCACGCCAAGACCGTAGGATCCTACGCAGTGCCGTAGGGGAGCGCACCGCCACTTCCCAGCAAATTAGGGACACTGTTACTCCTGGGGTATCGGCGAGGACCATTCGCAACCGTCTCCATGAAGCTGGGCTACGGTCCCGCACACCGTTAGGCCGTCTTCCGCTCACGCCCCAACATCGTGCAGCCCGCCTCCAGTGGTGTCGCGACAGGCGTGAATGGAGGGACGAATGGAGACGTGTCGTCTTCAGCGATGAGAGTCGCTTCTGCCTTGGTGCCAATGATGGTCGTATGCGTGTTTGGCGCCGTGCAGGTGAGCGCCACAATCAGGACTGCATACGACCGAGGCACACAGGGCCAACACCCGGCATCATGGTGTGGGGAGCGATCTCCTACACTGGCCGTACACCACTGGTGATCGTCGAGGGGACACTGAATAGTACACGGTACATCCAAACCGTCATCGAACCCATCGTTCTACCATTCCTAGACCGGCAAGGGAACTTGCTGTTCCAACAGGACAATGCACGTCCGCATGTATCCCGTGCCATCCAACGTGATCTAGAAGGTGTAAGTCAACTACCCTGGCCAGCAAGATCTTCGGATCTGTCCCCCATTGAGCATGTTTGGGACTGGATGAAGCGTCGTCTCACGCGGTCTGCACGTCCAGCACGAACGCTGGTCCAACTGAGGCGCCAGGTGGAAATGGCATGGCAAGCCGTTCCACAGGACTACATCCAGCATCTCTACGATCGTCTCCATGGGAGAATAGCAGCCTGCATTGCTGCGAAAGGTGGATATACACTGTACTAGTGCCGACATTGTGCATGCTCTGTTGCCTGTGTCTATGTGCCTGTGGTTCTGTCAGTGTGATCATGTGATGTATCTGACCCCAGGAATGTATCAATAAAGTTTCCCCTTCCTGGGACAATGAATTCACGGTGTTCTTATTTCAATTTCCAGGAGTGTATAAATGCGCCAATATTATTACTGACACAAAATACGTTCATGAATATACAGGGTGTGACAAATAAAAGTGGACTGGAAAATAGAGTTCCAGGGTACAAAGAAACAAAGCAGAGGAAAGGAAATACAGTACTAACCTGACTATACTAGATGTTGAAGGTAATCACCAGTCGTCACTTGGCACTTATAGACCTGGTCAGTAAGTTGCTGAAGACGAACGGAAGCTAAACTGCTGGAATTGGTGCAGATTCATCCGAAATGTTCTGCTGCTGTTTTTGCAGACTGAGCGTTGTTGCGATACACCTAGACTGTCAGACCAGGTGACCTGGTTGGCCAGCTAAGACCGCCACCAGTCTGACCTCTGCCAACGGCTCTGTCAGGCGTAAAGATTGTGTCAATGTGCTTCAAGTTTCGGCCGGCTGTATGGGCAGTTGCTCCATCCTCTTGTAAATAGCAGTAGGTGTTTCTCTCCTCCGTAAATGCTGCCACAAATGGTTTCAAAATGTCAGTGTAACGCGCCTAAGTCAGCGTCTGACGAAAGAAGGTGGGACCAATAATGTGGCGTGCAGACACTGCATGTCAAACCCCAACGTTATGATCATGGAATGGTTTTTCGTGCCGGCCGGTGTGGCCGTGCGCTACTAGGCGCTTCAGTCTGGAACCGCGTGACCGCTACGGTCGCAGGTTCGAATCCTGCCTCGGGCATGGATGCGTGTGATGTCCTTAGGTTAGTTAGGTTTAAGTAGTTCTAAGTTCTAGGGGACTGATGACTACAGAAGTTACGTCCCATAGTGCTCAGAGCCATTTTTTGGTTTTTCGTGGAAGTTACGCGGATTCTCCGCTACCCAAAATCTGCAATTCTGTGAGTTGACGTAACCACTCAGGTGAAACCGAGCTTCATCAGACATAAAGAACGGATCCATGTCCAAGACATTCATTGTCATCTCAGTCAACAGTGACTCTCAAAACTGGAGGCGCTGAGGAACGTCTGCTGGTTTCAATGCACGAACAACAAACACTCGGTAGGGACGCATGTGCAGGTCCAGGTGGAATATTCATTCGCATGGTCGACGAGATATGCCGGTCTCTTGCGACAGGCGTCGGGTTGCTCTGGCAGAGCTCTGAAGCATTTTCTGGTGAACCGCGGCCGCATTTTCTGGTATGCGGGCACTATTCGGAATTTGATTTGCTAAAAACAGATCACATCTGAGGCTGTTTTCGGACTGTGTTGCATGACACTCTCTGCTGGCACTTTGATACCATTAAACATCTCAGCAAACAACTGACCACACTGATGCCATGAGTTTGTTGGCACATAACTTTCCACAACGAACACTCGCTGCTCCACTGTACCATCCATCCCTTTCCATTGTTGCAGTCACACTCTCACTTACCCGAGTATACACAGCTTCTTTATCCGCGATTTCGCACATAAACTATTTCAGTTAATAGCAGCGGAAGCAGTAAAGCGTTAACGTATTACGACGTGCATCTTCTGTCATGTTTGCCGTGAATCGTCAGTTCAGGTCAGTAGAGTTGTGAACTTGCGCATGACAAGGTTTGTACTAAAAATGTCGGATAAAAGAAAAGAAACCAACGAAATTTTGGGATCACTATGAGAAAACACTGTTAAGATTCGGAGTGCGTTGAGACTTTGTGAATCCACTGTGAGAACTGCTCCTGACAATGCGGTGTCACCATATTTAATTATATCACACAAGTGCGGAATTAGTTCGAAAAACTGTTCAGCCTTTAACAGTCTGAAGCAAGACTAGAGTGACTAAACGTCGCATGGATGCGATGGCAATAATGGAATAAAAGCTAAAACATAGGATTGAGTACCGCAACCAACATCACATGCCTCTTTCTGGAGCTGCTATTCAACCTAAAGCCAAGAGCCTGCAAGCAGATATAAGGAGGGACACCACATTAGGAGGCTGTTTGACACTAATGTTTTGAGATTTTTTGGGTAGGAAGAATTAATGAGAATTTAATCAAATGTTGACATTTCACTCATATTTCGAGCAGGTTTTGTGAATTTTTTGAATAATTTAAGCCAAAAATTACTTAGTTACACTGTGATGTCCGCTGAAGGTTGTGAGTATAGTTCTCCAATTGCGTGCAGTGTAGCCATTCAGAATTTCATCCGAAATCAAAAAAGGTTTTGATTTTACGTTAACAACGTATTTTCTAAGAATATGAACGTCAATACAGATGAAAATAATGAAAATAAAAAACTTTCAGGCGTTGGGACAATTTATTTCTATTTTCACGATTTTTTCCTCTAAGTACGCAAAGAAAAATACTCTTTAAAATCATATCATCTCACAAGTTGGTTCATATATTTCGTAATTTTATAAAGAATCATACTATCAATTTTTGTAATGATCGGTTCTGTACATTTTGAATTAGACTGCACCCAAATGTGAAGAAAGTCATTTCGATATAAACGCGTCTGAAAAAGAAATTCTATGAAGAAATAAATTGAAGGTAACAATAATGTAAAATGCTTACCGATTAATCTGCAATTCGAGCACCGTATAGTAATCCTCCTTCCTCATAGGCTTCATTTTGCGCTTGCAGCAGTGCCTTCCAACCTTTCTTCGATTCCAATGAACTACGTCGATTCTGCCTGCTCATGCACTGGTTGTCTATTTGTTCGGCATACTTGGAAGCTTTGCGTGCCTACTAAAATTCCTGCCTCGTTCATGACCACCAGAAGGGATGAATTTCCTTCATTGAATAAACCCGCTGCTAAATACGATGCCAGTTCAACGACTTTTAGTCTGGAGTGCAAGGGTTTAGGAGCTAATCGCCAAATAGTGGAATTAAAACTTTCATTCGCATTTTGTGTGCGGCCACGTAAACATCTCTACATTAACTCATCCCTTCATAAATCTTCATATATTGGAAGAATTTCCTTCTGTACGTCGGGGTACAAGGGAGTAGGTTGCGGTTCATTCCATTCCAAGGGTCGTTCATTTCTGCCACTCTCACCAGCTGTCTTCTCAAAATGGTTCAAATGGCTCTGAGGACTATGGGACTCAACATCTGAGGTCATAAGTCCCCTAGAACTTAGAACTACTTAAACCTAAATAACCTAAGGACATCACACACACCCATGCCCGAGGCAGGATTCGAACCTGCGACCGTAGCAGTCCCGCGGTAGCTGTCTTCTCCCTCTGGGCAATATTCGAGTCGAGGGTTTTCATCCGTGGAAATCATACGATAGTATGTCACCATAATTGCTTTTTTCATATCTCTCACACTATTTATGTGTTTTCCGATCGCTAGTCCATAATAAGAGCTGAGCTTTATCACTAATGACTGTGAGTTTGCCTTTTCCACCAAGCTTTTTAGTTTTTCGAATGTTTCCCAGTCGAGTCACCCTTCTCTTCTGGACGTGACCTATGCATTCGCTTTTTAAAACTTTATGATAATCAACATAACTATTCAAATCTATGCTCATAAAATCTAAACGAATGTGAATTGCGCTTTGAAATTTGGCAGGTTATTCTTGGATAGTTAAGCTAACGATTTATACAATAAAAAATTTGATTTTTTGAAGCTCCTAATGTGGTTTCCCCCTTAACAGAAGATGACGACGAACCAACATGTTTCTCTGCCAGTTCAGATTGGTTTAATCGCTTCAAGCATCGTTGTGGCTCCGCAACATTAAAATGACAAGAGGAACAGCTGCGGTAGTTGAATTTGGAGCCGAGGAATTTAAGACGACGTTTAAAGAAATTGTGACAGAAAAAGGCTACACTGCAAAACGGTATGGCTCTTCAAAATGGTTCAAATGACTCTGAACACTATGGGACTTAACATCCGTGGTCATCAGTCCCCTAGAACTTAGAACTACTTAAACCTAACTAACCTAAGGACATCACACACATCCATGCCCGAGGCAGGATTCGAACCTGCGACCGCAGCGGTCACGCGGTTCCAGACTGAAGCGCCTAAAACCGCACGGCCACGCCGGCCGGCTATGGCATTTCAAGTTAATATCAAGCGCCTAACGAGAACACTTCACCTATAAAGGATTTACATGTAAGGAAATCAGTCACGGAAACTGAACTTACTATAACACCATCAGATTTTTCCGATTTAGATGATTGAGAGGCTATTTAGAATGTAGATGGACATACTGAAAATGATTTTGCTGTGTTATTGTGAGGCTGTTTTAAATTGCGTTTCAGGAAGAAAATAATGTCTAGTTTTGATAAGGGCGCTAAGAAAGTCTGATATTTTAAACTTGATATGTAAATACTATTTATTGTTATTATTCGTATTTTTATGCTGAGACATCTTTCTAATCAATCAAAACGTGTAACAACTTAAAAAAAAATGCGGCCAGTTACATATACACAGAGAGAGAGAGTAGGTCTGAAAGAGGCAATAAATAAATAAATAAATAAATAAATAGTTCCACCAGACACCGAATGATGACTTGTGGAGTAAGAATGTCCATGTACAGGCAGAGGAGCCTGATAGGCCTTATAAAGCGTATTTCTCTTCGTGTGAAATAAATCAATAACAGCGTTGTTCCAGTTTTGAAGAACTGTTTTACTCATTAGACTTCCATTAAATAATTTAGCAACCTCCTTTTGTATTACTTTTCTGTACTCACTTCCAGTGAAACAGCATCTCCAGAAACTTTTTCTCTCTTTACCTGTTTGTTTGACTACTTACAGAACCAATTTCTAAAAAAGGGTGCTAAGTTCGAACATTGCGGATAAAAATGTGTTCCTAATGATATCCTGTGTCGTGAAACGCGTTGATCCAAGCTTATTTATTGCTTTTGGACTGGTTGCAGCAGTTTCCCTTGGTACCCCAGTCGTGTGTTACTGCAGATTCTGAACAGTTCCGGTACCAGGAACCCGCCGCAGTCGTTCTGTACCGCTAGCGACGCAGAGTGCAGCATGTACCGGAATTGTTCCTCCATCCCTCAGGTCTCTGTTGCACGATCACTTTTTACGAGACGTTTCTCCAGAAAATTCTGTGTTTCAGAGAACAGTGGTTGCCGGGCGGTGCTTTGTATGGCGGCGGAGACTTGCATTGCGAGTGCGCTCGCTTTGTTTAGTTTATGGCCACTCTGTCAGAGCCGAAGCTTAAAGAAGTCCGCTTTTATTGCCGGCTTCTGCCTGGACTGCTGTGGAAGCCGGCCCCAACAGCGCGCACACCTGCGGCGGCGGACCAGCGTCGCCCTCGGGCGTGGCTTTTATTTCAAAAAGTTGGAGGCTCCGCCACACAGCAGCTGGCGGCGGACTGGAAAGCTTCAGGCCGTATGACAAGGAGATAGCGACGTTTTGGAACGCGCCTGTCGCTACTTTCACGTCACACACGCGAAGTTTCAATTACATCGAAGTCAAAACGGAGCGAAAGCAATGTGCCACCACTAAATACCAACAAAAGTTTAAAGATGTCCTCGTTAGCTTCTTGTACAATATACGGCCAAATCCTGACAGGGTTGCCAGGTGGAAAGTTACTGTCGTCCGTCCTCGGAGTTTACGTGGCATTGTGCGAAGTCCCAATAGCGCCCACTCTCAGTATTCACATAGAGATGTCCTGAACGCTAGACAAATTATGTGACTTTTGCTCCTCCGATTTATTCGGAAGCGGTTACTGGTGGACCCAGATTAATTTTGCGCACTTCTACACTCTTATATCACTCCAAATAAGCGTCATCAGCCTCGCTTTGACCCCTGTGACAGGATTAACCCTCTCCCGGTTATAAAATCAGTCGTTAAGTCTGTAGCAATCTAACTACTTTCGGAAAGATTCTAAGACCCAACTGGCCAGTGGCCTGAAAATGCACAACGTTATAGTTCGTACGTCACCACCATGAAGCTCCTAACAACATATGCCAGTAATCTCCATAACAACAAAAATAGAAATACGCAACGGTGCCCAACGCTTACTGCTGAGTAGTTGCACTCCCCAAACAGCATCCCGTATGAGCAAACCATTTGCGACTTTGTCTGATATTGCTCGTGCTTTAGGCACTTGGGCTATGCATGGCTCTCTTTGAAAAGAATAGCTTGGTGTAGTCGTAGGGTCAGCCGCGCGCGTTTGCTTTCATGCCCTGCAGCTAATTCGCTGCAAATATTAACTTGTACCTGTGATCCAGCAGTAACATCATCTATACAGTGGCTAGAATTGTGAGTTAATAAAATACACAGAAATTTGAAATGGAACTTAAATGAATAATTTAGTAACAAGGGCTCTATTCTAATGCTTTTACTTGATGCAGACGACAGAGAATTACGGTGAATAATGTTTATTCAAGAAAGGACAGCTCAAATAAACGAAAAGTGGTACTAAGACATCCAGTTAAAATACAGACAGAAAATACCCATATCAAATGCAGTGAAGTTACGTCGAGAGCGTTAAGAGAATAGTAGCAGAATCCCCAAACTAAATAGTCATCGAAGATGCGCGAAAATTAAGTCCATTTCGTAATCACAGTACACACAATAATCACCAGCTCAAAAAAGTTCAGAGTTTAACATGATGATTCACAAATTAACACACACAATGCACAGAATAGTAACTCATACTATACTCTCAGTTCTTCAATACAAGCGAAAATAGTTAGCCCTGTTCTGGAACACATTCGGACCTCTCGAAATGTAAAGTCCCTTCAAAAGTTAAAGTATGGTAGACGCCATTAACAGCCCAGAATCAATCACTTAGACGACGGATTCGCGCCTTTTACTCTAGACAGGTCTGCCTTTTACAAGGAACACACATAAAAGTGTCCGAAAGTTTGTCTCATAGCGACCGTTCATCACCCAGAATTTATTAGCTAAACGACCGAACAAAGCACTGTACCACAGCCAGGTCTGCCTTCTTCAAGAACTAACGTAAAAGTCCAAATTACCTCCCTTGAACTCGACACTCGTAAAGTCCCAGTCTCCACTTGACTCTCGTAGTGTTCTACTAATGTCTGCTTCTCCAATGGTTGCAGGCCCCCCACCAAAAATACATCATCCTTACGCTCTACAGACATGATTTGATTCAAGTTGACCACTTTTCGGACTAAACTAATATATTACAACAACATTCAAATAAAAAAAGGTCGTAAATATTCAGTCGCACTCAGATCATACACAATAAAATTACAAGTAAATGATTGTTCATAAATAAATATGTTAGTGGTTATCACTGTTAGCATTCAACCGCGATTCTTATACATATATTTTAACAACGGGTTTCAAGAGACAATGCTCCCATCATCAGGTTGTAAAATCTAAGTCATGAAATTAAACGGACTAAAAAGACAAAATACCATCACAAATAGTTGGGAAGTCCATAGAATAAAACAGAATTAAAAGTATATTGGACTGTGGGTCCTCGTCTTATATTGAAGTTGTTGACACCAGTCGATGGCCGTCCCATAGCTACCAAATATGCTGTCGCACTGTGTCGGTTCGGGAGCTGTTGTGGACTGACGTGCCTAGGTGTTGTGGCGTGGTTACAGCCGTGTGCTTGACGGTAACGCTATGCTATTGGGCGCCTGATTTCCTTATTGCATTGGTCTGCTATTGTTAGCCTCTCGCCACTCCGTCAGTCACATGCTACAAGTTTAAAGTCGCATACCTATCCCAAAATAATTCTAAAAACCCGCTAAAAAATCTCATTTCTTTAAAATTATCTTGTGCATTTAGAATATTGCTTTGTTTCTTTTCATGGATAGCTATCTCGAATTCCTCTAGTAAATCAAGTTTCCTCCCTTTCTTTTCTACATGCAATATTTCTACGTTGTCTTCTATGCTCTTAAGGGGGTTGGCCTGTTTCATATATATGATTCGTAACAGCTGATTTGTCATAATTTCCTAACTTGAGCGCATCTTTATGTTCTTTATACCGGCTCGCGAATGATCTTCCTGTCTGCCCTATATACACTCCTGGAAATGGAAAAAAGAACACATTGACACCGGTGTGTCAGACCCACCATACTTGCTCCGGACACTGCGAGAGGGCTGTACAAGCAATGATCACACGCACGGCACAGCGGACACACCAGGAACCGCGGTGTTGGCCGTCGAATGGCGCTAGCTGCGCAACATTTGTGCACCGCCGCCGTCAGTGTCAGCCAGTTTGCCGTGGCATACGGAGCTCCATCGCAGTCTTTAACACTGGTAGCATGCCGCGACAGCGTGGACGTGAACCGTATGTGCAGTTGACGGACTTTGAGCGAGGGCGTATAGTGGGCATGCAGGAGGCCGGGTGGACGTACCGCCGAATTGCTCAACACGTGGGGCGTGAGGTCTCCACAGTACATCGATGTTGTCGCCAGTGGTCGGCGGAAGGTGCACGTGCCCGTCGACCTGGGACCGGACCGCAGCGACGCACGGATGCACGCCAAGACCGTAGGATCCTACGCAGTGCCGTAGGGGACCGAACCGCCACTTCCCAGCAAATTAGGGACACTGTTGCTCCTGGGGTATCGGCGAGGACCATTCGCAACCGTCTCCATGAAGCTGGGCTACGGTCCCGCACACCGTTAGGCCGTCTTCCGCTCACGCCCCAACATCGTGCAGCCCGCCTCCAGTGGTGTCGCGACAGGCGTGAATGGAGGGACGAATGGAGACGTGTCGTCTTCAGCGATGAGAGTCGCTTCTGCCTTGGTGCCAATGATGGTCGTATGCGTGTTTGGCGCCGTGCAGGTGAGCGCCACAATCAGGACTGCATACGACCGAGGCACACAGGACCAACACCCGGCATCATGGTGTGGGGAGCGATCTCCTACACTGGCCGTACACCACTGGTGATCGTCGAGGGGACACTGAATAGTGTACGGTACATCCAAACCGTCATCGAACCCATCGTTCTACCATTCCTAGACCGGCAAGGGAACTTGCTGTTCCAACAGGACAATGCACGTCCGCATGTATCCCGTGCCACCCAACGTGCTCTAGAAGGTGTAAGTCAACTACCCTGGCCAGCAAGATCTCCGAATCTGTCCCCCATTGAGCATGTTTGGGACTGGATGAAGCGTCGTCTCACGCGGTCTGCACGTCCAGTACGAACGCTGGTCCAACTGAGGCGCCAGGTGGAAATGGCATGGCAAGCCGTTCCACAGGACTACATCCAGCATCTCTACGATCGTCTCCATGGGAGAATAGCAGCCTGCATTGCTGCGAAAGGTGGATATACACTGTACTAGTGTCGACATTGTGCATGCTCTGTTGCCTGTGTCTATGTGCCTGTGGTTCTGTCAGTGTGATCATGTGATGTATCTGACCCCAGGAATGTGTCAATAAAGTTTCCCCTTCCTGGGACAATGAATTCACGGTGTTCTTATTTCAATTTCCAGAAGTGTATTTTGCATCACAAGTTCTGCACTGAATCTTATAAACTCCCGATCTTTCAAACTTATTTCTCTTCTCGCCAATATCGTGCTTAAGGCTATACCTCACTAGGTTATTAGTCTGAAAAGCTATTTTAACATCGTATGGCTTAAAAACATTTGCTATCTTTTGTGAGACTGTTCCGTGGTATGGCATCGTGATAATTTTCACTTTCTCTCCATCAGCAATATCTTTTGCGATCTTGTGGAGATATTTCCATAGCAACTTTCACCCTTAACAAATATTTCTTTATACACTATGTGATCAAAAGTATCCGGACACCTGGCTGAAAATAACTTAAAAGTTCATGGCGCCCTCCATCGCTAATGCTGGAATTAAATATGATGTTGGCCCACCCTTAGCCTTGATGACGGGTTCCACTCTTGCAGGCATACGTTCAATCAGGTGCTGGAACGTTTCTTGGGGAAAGGCAGTCCATTCTTCAAGGAGTGCTGCACTGAAGAGAGGTATCGATGTCGGTAGGTGAGGCCTGGCAATAAGTAGGCGTTACAAAACATCCCAAAGGTGTTCTGTAGGATTCAGGTAAGGACTCTGTGCAGGTCAGACCATTACAGGGATGTTATTGTCGTGTAATCACTCCACCACAGGCCGTGTATTACGAACAGGTGCTCGATCATGTTGAAAGATGCAATCGTTATCCCCGAAATTATCTTCAACAATGGGAACCAAGAAAGTGCTTAAAAAATCAATGTAGGCCTGTACTGTAATAGTGCCACGCAAAACAACAAGGGGTGCACACCATAACACCACCGCCTCCGACTTTTACTGTTGGCACTACACACGCTGCCATGTGACGTTCACCGGGCATTCGCCATACCCACACCCTGCCATCGGATCGCCACATTGTGTACCGTGATTCGTCACTCCACACAACGTTTCTCCACTGTTCAATCGTCCAATGTTTACACTCCTTACACCAAGCGAGGCGTCGTTTGGCATTTACCAGCGTGATATGTGGCTTATGAGCAGCCGCTCGACCATGAAATCCAAGTTTTCTCACATCTCGCCTAACTGTCATAGTACTTGCAGAGGATCCTGATGCAGTTTGGAATTCGTGTGTGATGGTCTGGATAGATGTCTGCCTATTACACATTATGACCCTCTTCAACTGTGGACGGTCTCTGTCAGTCAACAGACGCTTTTGTGCTGTACGTGTCCCTTCATGTTTCCACTTTACTATCAAATCGGAAACAGTGGACCTGGGGATGTTTAGACGTGTGGAAATCTCGCGTACAGACGCATAACACAAGTGACACCCAATCACCTGACCACGTTCGAAGTCCGTGAGTTCCGCAGAGCGCCCCATTCTGCTCTCTCACAATGTCTAATGACTACTGAGGTCGCTGATATGGAGTACATTGCAGTAGGTGGCTGCACAATACACCTACTATAAAAAAACGTATGTTTTTGGTGGTGTCTGGATATTTTTGATCACATAGTGTGTCTAACAGAGGAGTGAAATACCAATTTTCATAAATTTAGCTTTAACTTTCTTAAATGTCACCCCTATTGCATTCCCTTAGGGGTCGAATTTCCAGAAACACGTTTTTTTCTTTTTTTATTTCTAACCGAGAAGCCGGATGCCAATTGTCATAGATGTAGCCTTAAAAATCCTTTAGTAGTTTTTTAGTAATTATTTATTTTCAAAGAACTTTCACGCATTTTTTTGCCCCCTTAGTAGCTGAATTTCCGAAAATTATGAAACATGTATTTTTTAATTTTCTGGCTGAGAAACCAAATATCAGTTTTCATAGTTCTAGCTTCAAAATTCCCTTAGTAGCGACATACCTTCAAAAAGCCTTTCATCCCCTATTTCACCTCCCTTCTTAAACGATGTTTGTAGCATAAGATCCACACCGTCTCCAAATTTCAATTTCTACCCTTAGCGTTTTGAGCTAGGCGAAGATGAATCAGTCAGTCAGAGCACTGACTTTCAGATACAGATATTAAGATTATTACATACGAATAACTTCCTTATCAATCAGTGTGTGTTGCTGTGTAATTACTGCCTAGATTTATATCAGTCTCTAATGTGTGGTAGATATCACTTACGTTGCATGTCTAGAATCTCGTGGAAGCTTGCCTGTCTGCTTGATCTGAAGTGCGGTATAACCCTATGAATTTCACAGTTGTGCTGTCGTAACTCAGGGTCGAACGCGCCCAAATATTTGAAGAGACGCTTGCTGTTGTCAGCTGACGATGACCTCGACAATTTCGTGTTCCCGTCGTCGAAGCCATAACTTCTCCGGAGGCCGTCGCCGGGTTAAACTTTTACCCACGTACTCTGTACGGACGGCCTCCAGCAGCGACGATGGGCGTGTCCCCATAATGTCACGGTCGTCGATCAATACTTGCACGACTCTGTTGCACAAAGAACGGCCGCTGATTAGATGGCTCCTGACTCACTCAGACGCCCCTCTGTCCACACACAGAGTCCTGCCGCTGTCATCACTGGGCGGCCCATGTACAGTGGTTCCAAAAGAGAACGACTACCTCTTCAGTAGAAAGCTGAGGAATATGCAGGGTTTTGGTGTTGGACATCATTAAGTTGATATCGGTGCCATGTAGTTACCCATGAGCGGTGTCATTGCCACTGACAATCTGCTAATGTTTTCTACAAGTAAACCGGAATATGACTTAAATTTAGCTAAACTTATATTTTCGTAGCAGTCCAGTCTGCGATCAGAGAAATGAATAGTTGGACAGCACCAACACAAGGACATGGTTTCGCACGTTTAAGGAAATCTGTATTGTCGAGAATACGTAATCGGTCTGAACCAAGAGGAAGTCATGCATTTAGAATCCAAATGAATCCACTACCCTCAGTTTCCAGCGTGAAATCAACTGCCTTAATGTTATGCGAAAGAGACTGTAATTACACGAAATCAATTTCGGCTGTGTAACGGAATCAGATAAATTGACCGCATCAATCGAACCGAATTTGGGAATTATGTTATGGAAGATGGATGATCCGTCATCAAGAAGAGATTTTCAAAGAGTTAATATATGAGTAAATCGCTACATTTGGAGTTTAGACCAAACAAATGAGGTATCTCAGCTCCACCGTAATTGCCGGCCGGAGTGGCCGAGCGGTTCTAGGCGCTACAGTCTGGAACAGCGCGACCGCTGCGGTCGCAGGTTCGAATCCTGCCTCGGGCATGGATGTGTGTGATGTCCTTAGGTTAGTTAGGTTTAAGTAGTTCTAAGTTCTAGGGGACTGATGACCTCAGAAGTTAAGTCCCATAGTGCTCAGAGCCATTTTGAACCACCGTAATTCCCTTAAAAGATAAAGTATTTTTCAAAAAATCTTAGTTATTTTTGCCTGTAGAAAACATAATTGTAACTACTTGCACACAGAACAGTTGGCTTTTCCAAAAATGCGAGAGGTAATTGTTAACAGAATCCCTCATTTCTCTCTTCCAGTTTCTATTTCGTTAACAAATTCTTTATATTCTTGGAGAAGCGCCTATACTGCGCCAATGGTCCCAGTTGTTAGTGGCTTACTTTTTCTGTGAACCTATAAAGAACAGTGTTCTTCGTGAAGGTTCTGTATTGTACGGTATAAGCGAAAAGATAATGGAAGTTGTCGATCATGTCCGAAATGGTCCGAATAAGGAAAATGAATGTCTCTCGCTAGTAGAGTTCAAATCTCCATTTGGCCACCGTGAACGGTGGTCCCGGCAGTTTTTGGAAACCACTTCACGGAAACTCCGGTTTGGTTTTTCTACAAACCACAGCGATTCCTTCAGACTCCAAATGAGATAGCGCACCGTCTTTAATGACTGGACTGTTAACGAGGCGAAAAACTCTGTCTTCCCTTTTTTTTCATGCTACCAACGTTGCTCACGTTTTCAAGTCGACCATGTTTTACTCTCTCCTTCATGTTTTCCTATTTTGTGGTAATCTTCTCATCTGTACGCAACTACCACATCCAACATCCTCTATGATCTGTTTAGCATATTTTAATCCTCGTTTGACGTGCCCCCCCCCCTCCCCTTCCTCCTCTCCCGTCAGTGTACAGTAGGCCTACTACTCTTTCCAATGTCAGGTTAACTCTTTATTACTGGATGTCACAGCAGTTGGCCCACTAACCTTTACGTTCTTCTGGCAAGGGTGTCCCATGGACTACGCTCAACTGTTCTTTTCAGGAGTTCTTAATTTCGCGATTTATGTGCTAGGTTCTTTCAGTTTCTACTTCCCAGGATTTCTTTCACTCAGTATTGTGCTACTGACGTATATTTCCAGCAACTACATCATTTCCATATCAATATCCGGTAACTGTGAAGTTCATTTACTGAAGAAAGCTTTGTTGCAACTCTCCCAGTCTATTTTTGATAATTTCCTTGCTTCTCGCATTGTGTGTAAACTTGATTCCTAAACATATTTCTTCCACTACTCTGCCATTACCATACCTGACATTAAGTAACTTCTTATTCTCCCTTCTACTACTATTCACCACTGTCGTCTTTGCTTTGATTATTTTTAAGTCATATTATTTGCAAACTATGTTGCCCATTCCTTTCAACAAATCGTTTAAATCTTGATTGCGTCCGATCATACCGACGTTTATTTGCAATTATGCAAAACATACTTGCATTATATCAATACTTACACAATACTAAACATCACCAAATGACTAGTAATAAAATTATTAATGCACCAGTTGCGCAGGATTTTTTGATCTGTACAGTCTGTACAGAGTGGGAGATTTGCTCTGGATGTGCCTTTAATGCTGCGAGGATCACACTGTCAATTATAGATGAGGTTGGTCTGTATATGTTTGAGCAGACTGTTATGTTCCTTCAAAGAAAGTGTGCTATTTAGTTTTCGGCTTCAAGAATAAGTTGGTTTCATTGCTGATTTGTTTTCTTTTTTTCGTACAGAGCAGCACATTTTCGCTTCATCGCGAAGCCTACACAACTATTTCGCCATCGAGTGCGTATAAACCTGGGAGAAAAACCTGAGGAAAAGTGCTTCTCTTTTTACAGAGGCGTTGACGCAGAGTGACCGAAAGTGTGACTATTATAAAAGACGTTAGTAGCGACGAGGTGACAGACTGAGTTAACTGGTAAAAAAGTATAGTTTTGTAAAAGTGGATATATTGTTGAACTTCTAAATGTGTAGTGCTATCGAACAGCGAAAGTATGAGTGCCAGTGAAAAAAGCGGTGCAAAAACTTAAGCTGAGACAACTATACGGGGAGTTCATTTTAAGTGAAGACATGGAAATATCTCGAAAACTACACGTCGGGTCAAATGAATTTGTAATTCCGATTTGTTTGTCTCGGAGGGGGACATCCAATAATACTAATCCTCGACCCGCCATCCCACTCCATCCGTTTGTGGGGGGGGGGAGTGAGTAACATTGAAGTCTTCAAGGTGAACCCCCGTTTTTTATTGCAGATTACGATTCTACGGCAAAACCTACAAACGTTTTGTCTGAAGCGTTTTCTTCGTTTCGCTACAGAAGACGCTGTAATCGGAGGAATAGGATGAGTACACAATCGTAATTTGACATGATACTCAATGGCTCTTGAATATCCAATGGTACAGGCGAGTATTTCAAAACTTCTGACTGGAAACTCCATTCGCAACACTGTATTCCTCCGACATTTCGAACAGGAGACTACTCGACATGCCACCGTGGCGAACTACGACGTACCATAACAGGCAGTACACTGCGAACGGAGCTCGCGTATCGTGCAGACGTAAAACAGACAGCAGCTCTAAACATTATAATATTTGCACACTGCTTATTGTCTGCACACCTACCTATCATTTGGAGAACAGACGTGCAACTGGACGATCAGTGATGCAACCATAAAAGAAACAATTTAAACGATCCTGATTTTACGGAGAATGTAGGAGAAACATCGAGGCTGCTGTTACCTTGTAGGCCTAGCGTTTTCCAGAGAAAACTAGTTCTTGTTCGTTCTTTTACAAGGTTGTGAACGCCTTTGTGTCTAATGGCAGCCTACAATCGCTAAAAGGAAACAAAGCAAACAAGCTACAGGAGAAGCTAAAGCAACAGCTGTGGTACTGACAGTGCACCACAGCCCACAGATAAGCGCCCGGCAATTACACCGCGATTCCGATATGTTCGTAGGTTCTATTGATACAATACCGCATCGTCGTAAGTATCGTTCATACCACGTGGGACACTGGATGAAGAACTTCATGGTTCCGATTTCTATAACCGGGTAGTGTTTTGTGAATGGGCATGTCAACAAGTGCAAACGATATCCACATTCTTTGCCGAGGTACTGTTTCCCAATGAGTCTTCATCCACAAACCATGATAGTGTTAACCGGCATAACATACATTATTGGAGTGTAGACAACCTCCTCCAATGGTTACGGCAGTTAGTCCATCAACGCCCTTGGTCGATTAACGTATGGTGTGGCACCATAGAGAACAAACTCATTGGTCCGTATTTTATCGACGGCACGTTAAATGGACGCAATTATCGAACGTATTTGGAACAGGAACTACCGGTACTACTGCAGGATGTTGCCCTGCACGTTCGATAACGTATGTGGTTTCAGCGTGACTGTTGCCCAGCGCCTTAAGCAACTGAAACATGGGAGGTATTAGACCGTTTCTACACCGGTCGGTGGATCGGCAGACGTCCCCCTGTTAACTGGCCCGCTAGGTTACCGGATTTGATATCGCTGGGTTTATTTCAGTGGGATTTTTAAAAGATAAGGTGTACCAACAAGTGCGAACAGGTCGTGAAGACATGGTCGTCCGTATGATAAACACCTTTGCTGACATTCCCGCAGATATGCTTCTGTCCTGTGTACGGTCGTTTGAAAAGCGTCTCACTGTTTATAGAAATTGGCGGTACTGCGTTTGAACACGTTCTTTAATTAGAAAAGTAGGGTTCGCTTCGAGCCACGGCCACAGTGGCGCTTAAAGTAGTCCCATATTCTACGTGTCGGAGGAATACAACGTTGCGAATGGGGTTTCCAGTTAGATGTTATGAAATACTGGCCTACCGTATCCTCGCTGCATGACCGTAGGGTTCCACGGCCACTGAGTAGCATGTCGTAAACTAAGATTGTGTACCCGTTTCTATTACTCCGATTATAGCGCCATCTATGGTGAAACAAAGGAAATGATTCAGACAAAATGTATGTAAAACTTGCGTAGAATCGTAATTTGCAATAAAAAATGGGGGTTCCCATTGAAGATTTCAAAGTTGCCCCCGCCATCCACGCATGGAATGGAGTGGCCGTTGAGTGTGGTATCATTGCAAGTGCCCCTTCGAGACAAACAAATTGGAATCGTAACTTTTTTTGATCTGATGTGCAGTTTAGAGCTATTTCAATGTCTTTAGTTAAAATGAACACCCTGTATAGATGTTTCCTTGTGAGAGAACTACACTGCCCAACAGAAGGAAAAAGTTTTCGAAATCCTGAAATTTCCACCCAATTTGGCTCAAAGGGGCGTAAAACCTTCCTCTGTAATGGGCAAAAGCGTGGCTCCCTGAGACGTACCCCCTCAGGGTCGGTGACGCTTCAAACAGCAAGTTACCGACACATGCGAGAGAAAGGCCACATCTCAGAAGTTCATGTGACTCGTAAGGTGTGTTAATGACGTCATACTGGCACCAAATTGCACCAAAGTTCTTCACAATACAGGCTCTGACGTGTCGCAGGATCAGAAGTCGTCACGCTTCCTCTTAACCCCATTTCACACCTTCTTTTGAGGCCTCTGCGATGTAGGTCAGAATCGCTACGCTCATTGTTGGACTCACGCAGTTTTCTTATGAGTGACAAAGGAACAATCGGCACAAACAGACGACAGGAGGTGGCGTAAAGGGCGTCAATGAAACCATCCCTTTCCCTGGGGCTTTGTTTCCCACACATTTCGCAGTCGAAAACGATAGTTTCTTGACAACCGCTGACACTGCTGACACCCTCGGCCGTTTCACCTCTTCTCTAAGGACACTGTGCGGCTGCAGCCCCAGTGAACGTGATCGCACACGTTTGGAGCGCGGAATAACCGCAGCTTTTGCAGTCGTGTACAGGTTGTAGCCACTAGGGACCATTCAAAACCATTCGAAGAAATTTGAACGTGTTCCTAAGCAGCTGAGGGTACTTACGCTTTGGCGGCACTCCTATTGTCTGACGTCCTGTGGCGTGGTCACAGGAGGAGGGGGTGATGATGAGACATTCGGCTAAACCGTCGGTGCCACCCACCTGCATTTGATGAGCACCTTATACTTGTACGAGCATGATGATGGTGATGAGGTCCCATACTCCGAGGAGCGTGGGGAACGATGCAGGAGACCCGCACCGCCGTACTAGGCAAGGTCCTTGTGGAGGTGGTTTGCCATTGCCTTCCTCCGACCGTAATGGGGATGAATGATGATGATGATGATGATGATGACGAAGAAGAAGACGACACAACAACACCCAGTCATCACGAGGCAGGAAAAATCCCTGGCCCCGCCTGGAATCGAACCTGGGACCCCGTGCGCGGGAAGCGAGAGCTCTACCGCAGGACCACGAACTGCCGACTTTACGAGCATAACTGTAGCGAAAGTACCAGGCACCTGCAGGTAGGCTAAACTGCTATTCTTGCGTCTGATAGTGGTCCATCCGCAATCGGAGTATGTCGAAAGGGTTGCCGGCCTGCAGGCGACTCGCCCTTCAAAATTCTCAAAGGTGGACGAGTGGCATCTAGGGTTTTGCCAGACTGGGCGATCTTAGAGAGACCCTTTGCCTTTTCATGGATGTATCAATGTCTCATAACCCCCCCCCTCCCTCACCCCCTCCCATGATCATGCAACATGACGAAAAAAAATAGGACCGCTGAAGAAGCGTAAGTACCCTTGGCTGCTTCGGATCACGTTCAAATTTCGTCGAATGGTCTTGTACGTCTGTAGTGGTTGCTCCCTGTACACAAGAGCAAAAGTTGCCGTCGCACTTGCTACAAACAGATACGATGACGTTCGACGGGGATGCAGACCTACTATGTTCTCAGAAAAATGTTGAAACGTCAGAAGATGTTAGCAGCGTCAAAGACTGTCAAGAACGTCTTCCTGCTGCTCTTATCGCGTTGTGAACTGTCGTTTCCGACCACAAAATGTGCAAGAATCAACGTCCCAGGAAAAGGGATGGTTTCATTGAGGTCCTGGTGGCTTTTTCGAGTCAATTTGAGCGGCGGTGTGTCTGGAATGTTTTCATCTGCCATTTATAAGAAAGCCGCGTGATTTCAACACTGGACATCAATGCTCTGACCTCCATCACTGAGGTGACAAAGGAAGTGGTGAAAAATGAGTAAGAGGGGCTGTGACGACCTTCCCATCGTGTGACACGTCTATGGTGGCGTTGAGCTCAGTAGTGGCGAAGTTTGTTGCCAACGTGACATCATTAACCCACCCTTACACATCATATGAACTTACGAGTGTGTGAGTGGTTTTTTTTCTTTTTTTTCCCTTCCATATGTAGACGCCTGGTTGTTTGAAGCGCTGTTGAGCCCGATGGTGATGTCGCAGGACGCCACGCTTTTGCTCTGTTACAGAGGAAAGTTGTACGCGCCTTTGATCAAAATTTCAAACTTAACCGTCGCAACAGGTGGAAATTACGGAATTTCGAAAAGTGATCCTTTGGGTTCCACATTGTACCTTAAGTACTGAAAATAAGGTCCCTAACGAGTTCTAGCAACTTCGGTTTCAGACAGAGGAGTTAATGAACAAAGATGGTGGATTTATTACTCGTCTCGGAACAAATTACAATACTGAACGTCGTTTACTGCAAGTCTGTTGGATGGAAGATCGGCTCGAGATCTACTGGTGAACGCAGGTGAGATTTGAAGCCCTACTGGCCAAGTGCCGGTATTTGCCATCGGACGGCGCAGCACAGAGTTCTGGCATTTCGTAAATAAGTGGGTTCCTGGAAGCGGGGAAGAGGGATAATCGTTGTCCTGCGGAAGACGTATTGGCTGTGCCTTGCAGCGAGGTGAGTGAGTGGCGTCGCGTGACGGGCCGAGGCCAGCCTGCACGCCAAGTTCAAGGACGCTATTCCTCCTGCAGAGCGGCGGCCGTCGCCAGGCGATGCACACGCGCTGCGTTGCTGGGTGCGCGCCACCAGCAAGTGGTCCGCTTTAGCTAGGGCCAAGAGCGTGCTCCTGTGGCCTCGTCGTATACGACACCATTAGCTTACACAGCCTCCAGCTAAGGTTTTATACGACGCACCCCGGCACTGATACGCACTTTTCATAGCTTAAGGAGGTAGGTAGCTCTCTTTGAAATCATGAAAAATATCTGATTTTCGTAATTTTTTTCAAATAAAATAAAAAGTAATGCTACATCTAATGATACAGTTTTATTCCTTACACCTCTGACTTCAAGAAATACTTTCTTTGTCCAAATCGCACCTCCTTTGCAACTGGAACACTGGTCATCAGTAGGAATTCCCGAAGCCCTCCTATTGGACCTGTAACAAAATAATTTTCTAAAAGCCTTTTCCAATATATTTTCTATCAGCGTACATAGGTTATTTGAAAAATATTAAGTACTAACAAAATGGTAACATTTGAAACAAAAGTAATTTTCTTAGCTCTCAAAATCGAGGTAAAAGCGTGCACCGAAAATAGAGTTTTGAAGATACAGTAAAATAGTTACGTACGCTGAAAGAATATTCAGTTTAAAATACTGTAATCGAATTCAGATGAAAAGCGTGTGTACCGTTCGCAAGTTATGTTTCCCGCCAATTTGAAAAATATGGTTTCGAGAAAAACGCTTTTAAAATTTGGGTTGTATTATCTTTAGTTGAGTTAAACATACCTCTAGTCAGCGATCGCTGAACCATACAGCAATCCTTCCAGATCCCAAAGGAGGCCCTTCTCCATCTTCTTCGTGGTCCTGAGGGCCTTTGTGGCAGCTTCTGTCATCTGCTGCTCTGTTAGCTCGATAGGCTTTTCGTTCGCTTTTGTGCAGAACTTTAACAGGCTGGTCTGATCTTAAACTCGAGCACGTTCATAATTTTCGCAGTGCCTGTTACGTTGTCGCCGAAATTACATGCTTCAACAATGGCTGCAATGTCGACTATTTTTTTTTCTTTTTGCGCTGTGAATGGTTTTCGGAGACACTTTTTCACTAATAGCCTTGTAACTCGTTAAGTGAATTTCTGGCGAACTTGGGGCGAATTCTACAATAGATTAGATTTTAAGCCAAGAAAGTTTTCAAAGAGGACTACTCGTCAATCGTCTTTACGGTAGTGGAATTAATAGCCCCCAGGTGGGCGCCATTTATTGTATCGATGGATTTCATTAGCCGCAAATTGTGAAGATAACTAATGTGGATTACAACTATCGATTATTACACCAGCAGTTGAATCTGCATGTTTGTAGTACGCTTGATTATTGTTACGTACTTACAGCCGTCCGAAACTACCAGAACGGTCCTCTTTTGGTATGTTGTTCAGCTCGCCCGTCACATTGGCACTTGTTCTGTCTTGGCGGAAAAACAGAGTCCCATTCTGCACTGTGACGTTTTGTGGCAGGTTCGTATTGATAACACACAGCCTCATCACCTATGTGACTTTTTCCAGGAAAGAGCTGTCCGCGTTTTTCAGTGAAGTAGTGGCAGGCGTTCACGCGTCTTTGTTCTCGTTCGAGAGTCAAGGTGTGCGGGGAAAACTTGGCACAACACGTTTCTCTGCTTCAAAACATTCTAAAGAATTTCTAGAACCCTTGCTTTTAGAGATGTTGCTTTGTTGAAATTTGTGACACAACGGTCTTACACTTCTGTCACACGTACACTGCCTGTTCACAAGAGTCTAGTCAAATACACACGTTTCTTTGCGGTACTTGTTAGTTCAAGCTATCGCCATAGTTACTGCGCAGACGTCGCTTATATAAAAGAAATAAAATAATTTACGGAACTTTTTAGACTTATAGTATATCAATACTCTATACACACAGGTATCCCAGGAGGACTGGTCCATGTTCAAAGATGTGACAGGAACGATAGGTCGAATCAAAAAGTCTAGTAAACTCGGGCCCTAAAATGCATGCCTTGGAAGCTATGAGCTATTGCTCATCTTCGCTACTGTGAAGCATATCGTCTACTAAAAGAGTGCTCATTACTCTTAAGGTATGCATTTTAGATCCCACGTTTCCAGATGTTTTTCTTGTTTTGGTCCATACTATCTCCTCCCAAAATATCAAAAGCGAAGATCTTGTAGTAGAATAGATTTGTTTCGCAGTGTCGAAGATAATTACACAGTGCAATTTCCTTTTTCATTACCGATAGCGGAAACATGGATATAACACTAGGATCAAAAACAACCTCTACAAAGACTTCAAGGAATGAACACTGGTACAAAAAAAGAGTACACATGTATTCAACAACGCCGCGAGGGATTAGCCGAGCGGTCTGAGGCGCTGCAGTCATGGACTGTGCAGCTGGTCCTGGCGGAGGTTCGAGTCCTCCCTCGGGCATGGGTGTGTGTGTTTGTCCTTAGGATAATTTAGGTTAAGTAGTGTGTAAGCTTAGGGACTGATGACCTTAGCAGTTAAGTCCCATAAGATTTCACACACATTTGAACATTTATTCAACAACCTACCAGAGCACACTACATGCCATGTAAATAACGTACTGGAGTTTTAAGACAGAATTAATGCACTTTCTTATGCTCAATTTCTCTTACTCCACTGAGGCAAGTATCTTCACACAAACTCTGAAACTTAATTTTTCCGTTTATGACGTTTACTTTTTAATTATAATCTGCACTGTAATAGAACAAGGTAAAATCATTACACTTAAATTAAGTGAAATTTACATGTTTAAGTTGTTTCTCATTCCAGAGAAACAGTGGAATAAGACTAATGTAACGTAAAGAGTGCGGCATTTGTAATTATTTTAATAAACAGCTTGCAGCAACGTAAATATATTGCTATTGTTTCATTTTCATAAAACATCCTATTCAGACCATGGCTAATTACTTCCAGTTATCCAACTCAAACCATAATTACCAAACAATACTTTTCTGTCATGAGGATTGAAACATATCAAAAATTACGCGTGCACATTAATAAAAAATTTCTACGTTTATTATTAGGGAACAGATGGAATATTGGCAGGTGGAGTATGCCGAATGTGTTGTCATTAGCAGGCCGTGATTGCTCTCTTGATAGTGTCAGCTGGCTGCGCGAAGATAGCGCCTGCGTGGTAGCGCCAGCGCGTTCATGTTCCAGTGTGGAGTGACTGCCGGTGTCGGCAGCTGTGACTCCTACTGGCTGTCGATGGGCAGCGAGGGAAAGTCCTGAGCGACCCCTGAGCATTAGTTTAAGTTTAAAGTCCTAGCAATGTCTCCCATGAGAGCTCGCACTGAAGTCTGGCCCTAGTGCTGTTTAAACTTTTCTGTGAATGTATCCATACATCTGATTGACCATCTCGGGTTCTCTGTTTAGCCAGCAGAATTATTTGATAAAAGCTTTGTTCTATAGCACCATCTACCCGAAGACTAAATAACATGCACATGGACAGGCGTCCATTTCATGAAATTTCATCTCTGAAATCATTTTTCAGCATCGCGATTTAGATTCTATTTCTCCTGTAGCTGTAAACTTCGTGCTGCGTGTCCATTTGTCAACCCTGTTCACCAGAACGTATTCTTCAGTCTGAAACAGGTGCTGAGTGCGCAGCTTTCTCATCCACTCCGACAGTGGCACTTGAAGCCTCTCCTGTGGCGGCTTCCTCATTCACCAGGTGCACCATGTCCCAGCAGCTATGGGCTTGACCGGCATTGTACAATCTTAGAATAAGATAAACGCATCGACTCAACAGAATACAAAGCTTCTACAGGTAACGCGTTAATCTGCTTTTGAGACACTGGAGCTCTGATGCGTGTGACAAGGCACCTCAACGTGACTTGTCGCACGTGTCAAAGCTACAGTGTCTCAACAGCTCCCTCTCTTCTAAACTCTACAAAGTGGCTCTCACGTCCACATTGTAGCTGTGGAACCTTACAGATAGTTACACATATCTTGGTGGAATGCGACCTCCTCCTGCCTCTCCATTCTAAGCATGACCTTCTGAATTCTTTGCCTCAAACGTTGGCAGGCGATTCATGGACGTGTGAACTGGTTCTCCATTGAGGTGGTTTTTATTTTCGGATATAAAGTTTTATCTTTGGGGCAGTGGTAAAGTATTTTGGGTTGGAGTGGGTGTCACCCACTGCGTGCTGTGTCTGTGGGATCCCCGACCCTACCTCCTTGACCAGCCCTGCTCATCTCTCATCCCTCTTTTACTCGGTTTCAAATGTTTTTAGATGCGATTTCCCTCCTTTTCTGCCATGCCGTATTTTCGAATTAAGGGCAGCACTCTGTTTACAGTGCTTGCTCTTTAATGCCTTGACTACAATAGAGCTGGGACACCTCTTCTCACACGAAGAGCCCCAGAGAATCTCACCCACTGACTCACCTATTTTACTCATCATTTTTTTATTATTGACAGACAACTGATGACGATTGCCCTTTTAGCCTCCTCACTTTCACTGTTCTAAATCTGCCAACTAGAAGACATTCTTTGCTGTGTAACTGCCTTTGCCCTTCATTGGGCTGGCGGGGGTGGGACTTCTCTCGCCATTGGACGAGCCCTGAGAGACCCCTTGTCTGCTCTGACCTACATACCAGCCTGATACAAATTCCTCTCCATTAATGTTTTCTCAGCTGTGGCATCAGTATTGCCTTCAGTGGCTAGGTGTTACCACTCCTAAATACTTCCATCATCAATGTACTTATCGGACATTACTTATTTTGGACGAACTACCGACGGATCGAGGGACTGATGCCGTGTGGCTAGGGCCTCCCGTCGGGCAGACCGTTTGCCTGGTGCAAGTCTTTCGATTTGACACCACTTTGGCGACTTGCTTTCCGATGAGGGTGAAATGATGATGATAAGGACAACACAACACCCAGTCCCTGAGTGGAGAAAGTCTCTGACCTAGCTGGGAATCAAACCCGGGCCGTTAGGTATGACATTCCGTCGCGCTGACCACTCAGCCACCAGGGGCGGACGAGGGACTGATGACCTTGTGGTTCATTTCCTTAATCCCCAATCAATCAATTAATCAATCAATCAACCTACTTACAGTGGTTGTCTTGGTTAGCTTGCCAGTCTTCCATCCCTGAAAGCAAATATATGGCTGAAAATGCTTTATTTATGGAGCATATGTTCATTCCAGATTAATTTTGTGCTCTGACGTGTACATTGCACTAAGACTTCCACAGATTAAAACCTTTTTTTGTCTGGATCACTGCCTTGGACTGTTACTTATCGGTCGGAGGTGTTCATATCGGCTGACCTATCCAGGCACATCTTAATGTCTTCCATACAACTGGTCCGCCATTCCCTCTCCTGCTTTCGAAATTAAGGCTCTTCAGGAATCCTTGTTAGCTCTAAATCTCGTGGAAGACACTATTGTGCAGAGAAGAACTTAGCAGAATCATCAGATGTTTCCAGGCAATGGTGCGCAAGGGTTTGGTTTAGGGTTCAAATCTGGCTAGCAGTCAGGAAATCTCGTCTCATCTAAAACTTACCAGTGGAAGATGCTTTCCAGAGATCAGTCGTCTTCGATTTTAAATAGCTGATAACGAAAACGCACTGTCAGAAAGTCAACACAGCACAGGCACGGAGCTTTGCCTTCCCATTTTAGGAGAGAGGGAGGCGGAGAGCTTAACAGCGGTCGGTACGATGGCGGCGCAGTGGGAGGGGAGGCGCGCTGTGGGCAAGCGCGTGTCAGTTGGCGAGGGTCCTGGGCCGGACTGGGCTGGAGCTGGAGGTGGAACTGGAGGCGGCTGGTGAGTCAGCGCGGAGGAGGCTGCGGCCCCGCCGTGAGTCAGCCTGCGGCGCAGCGCGGCGCCCGGCGCCCAACAAGGCCGGCGGTGGCGGCGGCGCGGCCCACCTGGCCACGCTGGCTGCTCGCTGCTCGCTGGCCTTCAGCTGACCTCTGCGCGCTCACTCACCTAGCCGCAGACACTCTCCTGTTATAAAAAGATCTCTCTCTGTGTGGTGAAAGTTCTCTCGATCACGAATACTGTCTCTTTCAAAGACGGCCGACCTCTTCCAGTGACGGGCAATCGATGAAGGCGAATGTCTAGGACCGATTTCCCTCCCCATATTGCCTGTCTGAATTTGAACTCCATCTCCATTGAGTTCTCCATCGATGGGACATGGGTGCCGGCTGCTGTGGCCGAGCGGTTTTAGACGCTTCAGTCCGGAACCGCGCTGCTGCTACGGTCGTAAGATCGAATCCTGTCTCGGGCATGGATGTTGTGTGATGTTCTTAGGTCAGTTATGTTTAAGTAGTTCTAAGTCTAGGGGACTGATGACCTCAGATGTTAAGTCCCATAGTGCTTAGAGGCAATTGAACCATTTGGGACATCGGTTGTGGTGGTGGTGGTGTCGAGTGGCGAGGCGGGGAGCCACACACGCGGGGAACCCAGCCGCCTGGTCTAGTGTTTTTAGTTGACAAAACTTCGACTCGCGTGTCGATGAAGATGACGTAATGATGAAGACAACACAGCACCTAGTCTCTGAGCAGAGAAAATCTACGACCTGGCGAGGAATCAAAGCAGACCCCTCGCATGGCATTCCGCTGCCGCTGACCATTCAGCTATGGAGATGGACGAGTGGGACATTAAACCCAATTCTTCCTTCTTTCATTCTTCCTAGAGCACGTAGAATACTTGTTGCTAAGTTAATTGCAAGATTCATCTGAGTCACAACATTTACTTTGATTCTGCACAAAAATGTTTTATGGGAGCAGCTCTTGACGTTATGCAGATAACTTCAGTTCAACTACTTGTTTATCTTCAACGCACAATACAATGTCCTTTACTTTGTACATTATCATGCTAAAGCAGAAAACGCCAGATTCCAACGTGCCTTTTGATTGTACCCTGAGGTGACCGATGTCATGGGATAGCGATATGGACATATACAGATGGCGGTAGTGTCGCGTACGCAAGTTACAAAAGGGCAGTGCATTGGCGTAGCTGTCATTTCTATTCGGGTGCTTCACGTGAAAAGGTTTACGATTTATTTATGACCCCACGACGGGAATTAACAGGCTTTAAACGCGGAATGGGAGTTGCAGTTAGGCACATGGGACATTCCATTTCAGAAATCTTTAGGGAATTCAATATTCCGAGACGCACAGTGTAAAGAGTGTGACGAGAATACTAAAATTCAACCATTACGTCTCACCACTGACAACGCAGTGGCCGACGGCCGTCACTTAACGACCGAGAGCGACGGCGTTTGCGTAGAGCTGTGAGTGCTAACAGACAATCAACACGGCGTGAAATAACCGCAGAATCGATGTGGGACGTACGATGATCGTCTCCTTCAGGACAGTGCAGAGAATTTTGGCGTTAATGGGCGACGGCCGAAAACGACCGACGCGACTGCCTTTGCTGACAGCATGTCATTGCCCGCACCGCCTCTCCTGTGCTCGTGAACATACCGGTTTGACCCTAGACGATTGGGATACCGTGGCCTAGTCAGATAAGTCTCGATTTCCTTGGTAGGAGATGATGGTGGGGTTAGCGTAGCGCAGACCCTACGAAGTCTTGGACCCAGGTTGTCAACAAGACACTGTGCAAGCTGGTGGTCAATCCATAATGGTGTGTTCTGTGTCCTCTGGTTCAACAAAACCAATCATTGACTGGAAGTGGTTATGTTCGGTTGCTTGGAGATCATTTGCAGCCATTCATGTACTCCATGTACCTGAACAACGATGGAATTTTTATGGATGACAATGCGCCATGTCTCCGTACCACAATTGTTATCGATTGGTTCGAAGGACATTGTGGACAAATCGAGCCAATGATTTGGCTGTCCAGATCGCTCGACATGAATCCCATCGAACATTTATGGGACGCAATCGAGAGGCCAGTTCGTCTACAAAACCCTGCATCGGCAACACTTAGCCAACTACGGGCGGCTATACCAGCAGCATGGCTCCATATTTCTGCAGGGGACTTTCAGCAACTTGTTAAGTTCATACCACACCGAGCTGCTGCACTACGCCGGGCAAAAGGTGTTCTGACGCGATATTAGGAAGCATCCCTTGTCCATTGTCACCTCAGCGTAAGCCGTTCGCACTGTTTCTGTCACAATCCTGGCGTATGAAGTCAATAAGACGTTTGGGTTTTATCCCTCCTGGCATGGGAAGGCAGACATCATGTCAGTTGCTTTATTAAACTGTTCATGGACTTCTTGTTTAAATGCTTATTTGTGCAACAAATTTTTACATTGTTTGTATGATGTAACCTGTTGTGTAATATTACTAAAAGAATCTGCTGCGTGCATACTTTTAATTCTATCACTGAAATTCCCGAGACAGTATCTTGGAAGGGTTACGCTGCTACAAGCGTGTATAATCTTGGTATTACCTTTAAGATGATGAGCTCAGATTGTGTCGATTTTGTCTTGAAGGTGGTTTGTAGGTAGGTGATTACGTAAAAAATAGACTTACAGTTATACCTTTTGAGCTGTTGTTGTTGTGGTCTTCAGTCCTGAAACTGGTTTGATGCAGCTCTCCATGCTACTCTATCCTGTGCAAGCTTCTTCATCTCCCAGTACCTACTGCACCTACATCCTTCTGAATCTGCTTAGTGTATTCATCTCTTGGTCTCCCTCTACGATTTTTACCCTCCACGCTGCCCTCCAACACTAAATTGGTGATCCCTTGATGCCTCAGAATATGCCCTACCAACCGATCCCTTCTTCCAGTCAAGTTGTGCCACAAATTTCTCTTCTCTCCAATTCTATTCAATACCTCCTCATTAGTTATGTGATTTACCCATCTAATCTTCAGCATTCTTCTGTAGCACCACATTTCGAAAGCTTCTATTCTCTTCTTGTCTATGCTATTTATCGTCCACGTTTCACTTCCATACATGGCTACACTCCATACAAATACTTTCAGAAACGACTTCCTGACATTTAAATCTATACTCGATGTTCACAAATTTCTCTTCTTCAGAAACGCTTTCCTTGCCATTGCCAGTCTACATTTTACATCCTCTCTACTTCGACCATCATCAGTTATTTTGCTCCCCAAATAGCAAAACTCCTTTACTTCTTTAAGTGTCTCATTTCCTAATATAATTCCCGCAGCATCACCCGATTTAATTCGACTGCATTCCATTATCCTCGTTTTGCTTCTGTTGATGTTCATCTTATATCTTCCTGTCCATTCCGTTCAGCTGCTCTTCCAGGTCCTTTGCTGTCTCTGACAGAATTACAATGTCATCGGCGAACCTCAAAGTTTTTATTTCTACTCCATGGATTTTAATTCCATCTCTGAATTTTTCTTTTGTTTCCTTTACTGCTTGCTCTATATACAGATTGAATAACATCGGGAATAGGCTACAACCCTGTCTCACTCCCTTCCTAACCACTGCTTCCCTTACATGCCCTTCGACTCTTATAACTGCCATCTGGTTTCTGCACAAATTGTAAATAGCCTTTCGCTCTCTGTATTTTACCCCTGCCACTTTCAGAATTTGAAAGAGAGTATTCCAGTCAATATTGTCAAAAGCTTTCTCTAAGTCTACAAATGCTAGAAACGTAGGTTTGCCTTTCCTTAATCTGTTGTCTGAGATAAGTCGTGGGGTCAGTATTGCCTCACGTGTTCCAACATTTCTACGGAATCCAAACTGATCTCCCCCGAGGTCGGCCTCTACCAGTTTTTCAATTCGTCTGTAAAGAATTCGTGTTAGTATTTTGCAGCCGTGGCTTATTAAATTGATAGTTCGGTAATTTTCACATCTGTCAACACCTGCTTTCTTTGGTATATAAGCATGTATTACCTTTAAGATGATGATGAACTCAGATTGTGTCGATTTTGTCTTGAAGGTGGTTTCTAGGCATGTGATTACGTAAAAAATAAACTTACATGTATACCTTTTGAGCTATGTCATTTTATTTCCAGTTTGTTTCTTGGTATCAGTTTTTGTCGTACATCCTTACCATTGGTTGCACCATATTATTTCATTCTGTTCCTCACTTCGTAAAAACAAAATTTGCTCTACAGTTTTCTTATTCAATACTCCTCCGATGTTATGCCCTGAGTATTCTCTCTAAAACCGTCAGATGTGTCAATACATCTACAGCAACCCCGTATGTTTCACTGTAATCACTCTTTCGCCCGCCATGCATCGCCCCTCTGTTCCTAGCCTCTCTGGTCTGTTCTACTGCTACCGACGTTGAACTGGCGTCTCCTGCCCAGCGATATCTTCCTTGTGTCCGTCGTTCTGCTTTCCATCGATTGCACCGCCGGGCTTCGTACGATGTACCAATGAGTACAACATACTTCCAAACAATTTCCTTTTTTTACAGTGCTTTATCTTATCAAACAGCTACATAAAATGGCTTTGAGTTCAGTGTGTGTTTCTGACGTATACAGCAGTTTATTTTGCGATTAATAAAAATGTGAAGTGATATTGGTGACTTCCGAATATGTGGTCATCTTACAGTGCTCTGTAGGAACAATGCTATTGCATTAAACAGCCACAAGGCTCTCGTTTAAAAATAAATATACCCTAAGCACAGGGACTATGTACACCAGGTGATTGGAAGTCAGCATAAGATATTAAGTCGGTTAACTGGGCTCATACAAAAGCCCAACCTCTCAAATTCAAATACGTTACGCCGTGTACACGTCAGCCATACAGGGTCGTAGGTTAGTTACCTTTTTTTTGCTATTTCAGAGATGTCACACTTGCGCTTGTGTCTTGCACTAAGTAATGACTCCTATCGACATGGAATGTCAAATAGATTCCATATTTTTAGATTTCCAGAAGGCTTTTGACGCCGTTCGTCACAAGCGTCTTCTAATTAAATTGCGTGCCTATGGAGTATCGCCTCAGTTGTATGACTGGATTCTTGAGTTTCTCCCAGAAAAGTCACAGTTCGTAATAATTCACGGAAAGTCATAGTGTGAAACAGAAGTAACACCTGTCGTTCCCCAAGGAAGTTTTATACGTCCTCTGCTGTTTCTGGTCTACATAAGCGACATAGGAAATAATCTGAGCAGCTGTCATTTACTGTCTAGTAAAGTGATCAGATGATCAAAACCGATTACAAAATGATTTAGACATGATATCTATATAGGTCGAAAAGTGGCAGTTCCCTCTAAACAATGAAAAGTGTGAAGTCATTCACATGAGTACTTAAAGAAGTCCACTAAATTTCTGTTACTCAATAAATCACATAAATCTTAAAGGTCATAAATTGAACTAAATACTTTGGGATTACAATTACAAACAACTTAAAAGGGAACGATCACATTGATAATGTTGTAGGGAAAGTAAACCAAAGACTGCCCTTTATTGGCAGAACACACAGACAGTGCAACAGTTCTGCTAGAAAGACTGCTTTCACTACGCTTATCGCCCTCTTCCGGAGTATTGCTGAGCTATGTGGGATCCGCATTAGATGGAACTGACAGAGGACATTGTAAAAGTTCAAAGAAGAGCAGCTCGTTTTGTATTATCGCGAAATGGGGGAAGAGTGCCACGGACATGCCGCGTGAATTGGTGTGGCAATCATCAAAACAAAGACGATTTTCGTTGCGGCAGGATCTTCTCGTGAAATTTCAATCACCTACTTCCTCCTCTGAGGAAGAAAAGGTTCTATTCGCGCCCACCTACAGAGGCAAAAATGATCAGCACGATAAAATAAGAGAAATCAGAACTTGCACAGAAAGATTTATGCGCTGGTTTTTCCCACGGGGACGTTAAAGGGTGGAACAGTGCAGAAATAGCTTGAAGGAAGTACCGTGAACACTCTGCGAGGAACGTAATTCTGAATTACAGAGTAATCGTGTAGATGTAGGTGTAAATCTGAAACATTCCGAGAACCACTGCGGGTTAGATCACATGTCAAATAGCAACCCAACTTACTAAATGCCTTACCTACTTCTAAGCGCAAAGGAAGACAAAAGCATATCTCCTCTAGTATGATTACGCAGGGCATAAGAAATTCGACTGGTGTTGTGGAGGGCTGGGATTCAAATCAATGACTGCAATAGAATCCCAGGATGGGTCGTTAAATTTCGTCAAACAAGTTAACGGCCGAATTTCTTTCTATCGTTATCCGAATGAGCCAGTGCTGCAGCTCTGATGACCTGACGTCACTGAAAAATTCTACAGGATCATTCCTTCCATGTTTTCTTCAGAGTAGTCTTCCAGCTCTTCTCCTGCATTTTGGGAAAAAATTTTTAGCACTGCGTTCTTTGCGTTTCAAATCCCCTTCCGTCCATCCAGCTTTAAGTTTTCTGTGGTTTCCATAAATCTGATAAATCAAATAATGGAATGGTTTCCTGAAAGAAGAACCGGCCTTTTTTCTAACACTAGTGTGTTCGTTCCTTCTCTAATGAAGTTGCCGGCGGTACGGGAAACGCTCGCCTCTCTTCCTTCCTTTTCCCTCTTCCCTTTCACTGCAGTCTTATGTCAATCACCATCATTACCCTTACTGTTAAATTATATCAGCCAAGGAAATAGCTGTGCCTGCCGTTTTGTGAACTACCACATTGTGGAAATATTCGGTGTATTCTTTTCAATGTGTTTTTTTTTTTACTCGTGTCCATGTTGGACAGAAGGCACAACCTAGCTTGCATTGAAATGTTAGTGGAGAAAGCTTATGACACCCATCTTGTCAACATTTAAGGCGAGGGTGCATCAAGTTAACACACACTTTCATGAAAATTTTATCAAAGTAAATAAAGAACGCATTTCGCGGCGTAGCCCTTTTCTGAAATTGTCAGTTCCTAAGCAGCTTGTCGAAGTAATAAAACTGAGAGCCTCTGCTTCGTTACATCGACTGCTTCTTTGATGGACGCTGATGGTGGTCGCCGCGTGATTACTTGTGGCGACCAGACTTTCCATTATGGAAATATAAGGAACCTGCTGCACTCGACCTTCAGAGCAAAACGGAGAATTTATGTGAATAGCAAGCAGCAGGCTGGCACAGCTCCGCGTTTTCCTCGCTTGCTCGCTTGTTTTGATACTACGGTTCCCGTTGCATTAAGTGACAGCAAGACCCAGGTAACACTGTCTTTGTCCTAGCGTGTCTGTATAATCCTGTGACCTGGACGTATAATCCTGTGACCTAGACGATTTTGTTCGTAAGTAATGAAACGTCGTAGATAGTGGCTTATGCTGTCATGCGCACACAATAACTAGCGAGATTTGTTGTAGGGACTGTTAGCTATAGTCCGACACGGCGTACTACAGCGCAGATTTTCTCGGAAACGTTTGATGGTGGGCCCGGCTTAATCTCCTGCTCTGCTACACCTGCAAAATAAGCCTAAACAACGGTCGCCAGTCTCACTTTGACCGGCTAGGCAGGATTAATACTGTCACTAATCCCATACCACTAAAACACCATGCACCATCCTACTTTCAAAAATATACCGAATTCCAAACACTGCACTGGAAAATGCAGGAAAATATATACCGTGTAATGTTAAATATTGTCTCTCTGTACGTTTGTCTTATGCGGTATGCGAGTCGACCGCATTCAGTAATCGTTCGTGCAAGCTGCATACCACAGTTGCGAAATCAACACACAAATGACTAAACAAGCAACTACACTCCTGGAAATTGAAATAAGAACACCGTGAATTCATTGTCCCAGGAAGGGGAAACTTTATTGACACATTCCTGGGGTCAGATACATCACATGATCACACTGACAGAACCACAGGCACATAGACACAGGCAACAGAGCATGCACAATATCGGCACTAGTACAGTGTATATCCACCTTTCGCAGCAATGCAGGCTGCTATTCTCCCATGGAGACGATCGTAGAGATGCTGGATGTAGTCCTGTGGAACGGCTTGCCATGCCATTTCCACCTGGCGCCTCAGTTGGACCAGCGTTCGTGCTGGACGTGCAGACCGCGTGAGACGACGCTTCATCCAGTCCCAAACATGCTCAATGGGGGACAGATCCGGAGATCTTGCTGGCCAGGGTAGTTGACTCACACCTTCTAGAGCACGTTGGGTGGCACGGGATACATGCGGACGTGCATTGTCCTGTTGGAACAGCAAGTTCCCTTGCCGGTCTAGGAATGGTAGAACGATGGGTTCGATGACGGTTTGGATGTACCGTGCACTATTCAGTGTCCCCTCGACGATCACCAGTGGTGTACGGCCAGTGTAGGAGATCGCTCCCCACACCATGATGCCGGGTGTTGGCCCTGTGTGCCTCGGTCGTATGCAGTCCTGATTGTGGCGCTCACCTGCACGGCGCCAAACACGCATACGACCATCATTGGCACCAAGGCAGAAGCGACTCTCATCGCTGAAGACGACACGTCTCCATTCGTCCCTCCATTCACGCCTGTCGCGACACCACTGGAGGCGGGCTGCACGATGTTGGGGCGTGAGCGGAAGACGGCCTAACGGTGTGCGGGACCGTAGCCCAGCTTCTTGGAGACGGTTGCGAATGGTCCTCGCCGATACCCCAGGAGCAACAGTGTCCCTAATTTGCTGGGAAGTGGCGGTGCGGTCCCCTACGGCACTGCGTAGGATCCTACGGTCTTGGCGTGCATCCGTGCGTCGCTGCGGTCCGGTTCCAGGTCGACGGGCACGTGCACGTTCCGCCGACCACTGGCGACAACATCGATGTACTGTGGAGACCTCACGCCCCACGTGTTGAGCAATTCGGCGGTACGTCCACCCGGCCTCCCGCATGCCCACTATACGCCCTCGCTCAAAGTCCGTCAACTGCACATACGGTTCACGTCCACGCTGTCGCGGCATGCTACCAGTGTTAAAGACTGCGATGGAGCTCCGTATGCCACGGCAAACTGGCTGACACTGACGGCGGCGGTGCACAAATGCTGCGCAGCTAGCGCCATTCGACGGCCAACACCGCGGTTCCTGGTGTGTCGGCTGTGCCGTGCGTGTGATCATTGCTTGTACAGCCCTCTCGCAGTGTCCGGAGCAAGTATGGTGGGTCTGACACACCGGTGTCAATGTGTTCTTTTTTCCATTTCCAGGAGTGTATATGCTTTGATAGTATACAACACAATCGTATATTCCCCCCTGGCGTGGTCTGTTGGACTGGTTCATCTTCTGACTCTCTGTGCTTCTCTTGCCCTGTCCGTCTTGCTAGCCCTCCCTCGTCAATTTCTGAGGGAGGTACCTCTGATGAGTGGTGGAGGCCTTGGGATGTACTGGTATGTCCCCTCATTGTTTTGTACTTTTGGGAGCTCCCTAGATAGGGCACCTTGCATGCCTTTCTTTCTCTCTCTCTCTCTCTCTCTCTCTCTCTCTCTCTCTCTCCCTCCCTCCCTCCCTCTCTCCTTTTCGTCCCTTATCTGGCCTCTGTTGACCTTTCGTAGACCTTGGGGTTTTCTTCCCTTGGGTTTTGCTCGTTAGGCTCTCTCCTATCCACAGTCATGTAGGCATGTCTGTTCGAGGAAAAAAGAGACTGTTGACCTAGTAGCTCGGTCCTTTTTAATCATCTATCCAACTAACCAATAGTCGTACACCTCTTGCAATGATAATTATTCACGTTGCTAAGTGCTGATGCAGCTCAAGTTTCATTGTCAACAAAATAAAATTTAATTAAATTCTTATTATAGAAAAGAACATAGCTAATTTTCCAGATTAAAAGCAAAGAACGTTTCTCGTAATTGCGCCTGTATTACATTGGCAATACAGTCACAGTGAGACTACAATTCAGTGAGGTAGAAGCCTCTGACGATATTTATTGTAATGGGAAGGGTCACCTCATCAGAATGTTGTGTGAGGAAATGACGGAGTCAGAAAAAGTTATCTTCAAAATACCAATTTATTTGCCGTCAATCAATATTGTTCAAGTTAAGGTTTGATTAATTTATCATTATCAAAAAGAGAAACTTCGAATGCGTAACAAGATTTCTTTTGAATCACCAGCGTGATACTGCTCGAATTCAGAAACACTATATCTGTGCAGAAGGCACCTGAATACTCTCGGGAAGACTGTAAACTGAGATGAAAATCACGTTCAAAAGTCTGTAAACGCCCAAAAGGCGCATATACTGGATAGCATTGACTCTTGTTCCCAATATGATAGAGGGTTATCGAGAAAAAGCAGGTACAAGTTACCAAGTAGACTCGCAAATTGTGAGGTATGCACTGCAAAGACAACGTAAGTGCCATACGGCACACTTATTCCAAAACAGTTACAGAAGCAACACGCTGAAAGCGGGCACCGAACTCCTACTCTCCAACGACGAGACGCGAACAGTCGCAGTGTATTCGCCTCAAAGCGACTACTCATGGGCTCCCGACTCTCGCACACTTCTCATAATTATGGCAGGTTCAAATGGTTCAAATGGCTCTGAGCACTATGGGACTTAACTTCTGAGGTCATCAGTCCCCTAGAACTTAGAACTACTTAAACCTAACTAACCTAAGGACATCACACACATCCATGCCCGAGGCAGGATTCGAACCTGCGACCGTAGCGGTCGCGCGGTTCCAGACTGTAGCGCCTAGAACCACTCGGCCACACCGGCCGGAATTATGGCAGGAAGGGAGGAAATTACGAGGTTTGCCACAGTGATGACTGAAAGTTTCCCTCTCTCGTCCTGCATGCAAGGAAACCCTTCAGAATTTACTCCTCAAGGGCTTGTATTCTCTGTTAACGAACTAAAGGATGGCGGTGTGTTGGCTCTCACCTTATGATTGGTGAAAAGATGACTGGACGCGAAAATGAGCTCACTTATCATGCTGTTTTTGGAAACACTGCGGTGACTCTTTATCTGCATCCACTCCTAGAAAAACCTGTGGGCTTTTTTGAAAGCCTCACAGGAACTCACGTGGCTTGCAATGCTTTGAAACGCGCTTTTGAAGTACTCTAGCTTAGGACATACCTAAAGTGCCCACTGCCTGTGGCAGTTCCGGGTGCGAAACTTCCCGGATTTCCGCCATTGTCTACCCAGTGCCTAAATCTTGCAGCTGCTCCTTTTGGCCACATCCCAATAAGTGGGAAAAATATGAAATAAACGCCGGAATTCACAGGCCCTGCTCTTTCACTCAAGGTTTACGAGAGTACAACAAAAAATTATTACAGATATTGTTGCTTAGCGACTTGTGACAAACGAGTGTTGTCAAAATCGTAACTGCTGGTTACTTGCAAACGTCCGCCAATAATCCCCTTAGAAGTAGGATTGTAGTTCAAACTCGACAAAAACGCCATATTTCTAGTATGCATGGAAAATAGGTAAATTACCGGCTTCAGTTAAACATCAAGAAGTCCATCACTTTCATCAATAATAATCACCTCTATGCTACGCCATGAGGTCTCTTTCTACCGAGAACATGTTTGTACACTAACTTCGCTAAACACTCACCGAGAAGACGTAGGCTTGAGCAGAATTCCAAAGCCCTTGCATTGGAACGCACGTGCCAGCTCTTTCAAAGCTTCTCGTACTGGCTGACCAACTTCACTCATCTCACACTCCCGACTTGTTACACTGAAGTCTCTTACAGTACCCACTGTTTGCCCCATACTCTCGTGGAGAATGTCGGACGGCTCAAATTAGATATCGTGAACTCCGAGCATATCCATGAAATTTAGTTCAATATTTAGCCCTTTCAGGCTGTATGCGTCAGATCCGTCTTCTGCTCCCACTAACAATGCTCTTCAGCAAAGAGCTGCTTCTTGTCGGGGCTTTTCAAAGTTTATTTGCAACAGGTTCTGAAGTACACTGTCCATCCCGGAAAAATCACTTGAATGTCAAGCTGCGGTCACAACCCATTCAGAACGATTACAGAAAGACTGAGCCATCACCTTCAGACTGGACAAAAGGACAAAACCCCTTTCGTTGGGCACCGGAAACGAGCCCTGGCGTACACAAGAGCCGGGGGACAGACATGACGGGTGAGTTCAGGAGAGATGTATTACACTCTCGTGTTTTCAGTGGCAAACTGTGTACCAGACACACACCTGCAAGTTTAAAATCGCTTAACGTGCCAATTGAAACGAAGCCTTTTCAAAATTATATCAAATAACAGCTCCCTTTGAGAGGGAAACCACCTCGTACATCGTGCTCATTAATTGTGGCATTGACATTGGCTAAATTTGACATTGGCTAAATTTTGCACAGACGTGGATTACTAACTGCGTCCATCTCAACCACTACTAACAAGGGGACGGTATATATTCGTAACCACCGATTTTATCCTAATTTATGAATTGGCAGGGCTTGGCCAGAGATGAAAATGACAGAACTGGGAGCTCCAGATGATCAAGCTTCTAGGAAAAAAGAGCAGAATTCTTAGCACGGGTCGGGCGAGGTACGAGATGTTTGCTGGCGTAGTTTCCAGGCAACGGCTGGCGCAGCTCTAAGCGTACAGAACGATAATCCGAGGGTCGTGCGGTCGAGTCCCTATGTGGAAACTTGTTTTTTTTTTCCTGTTAATTCTTACGTTGCTTACACTGCAAATGAAGTGGAATAATGCTCAATATACTGCATTTCATTCATTCATTCATTTCGTATAGGCCATCTTTGGACCACGTTATTTCAGCTGTCTTGCTTTACGTGTTCTGATCTTTGCCCAGTGTTCCTGCATTCGTTCTCGGTGTTGCTCCTTCCTTTCCTGGGTCCTAGCCTTTCCTGTTTTTAGTTTTAGCTTTTCTTGGAAATCCTGCCACGCCATAAGTTTCTCCTTGAGTGGGACACGCTCCACGATGTCATCATGGATGATCCCCACTTCTTTAAGGTCTTTCTCCACCTCTGTGAACCAGGCCCATTTTTTTTCTTCTCCTGAAAGTAGGTGATCATACGATTGGTGAGTCTTCCAGGGCTCATTCGGGTCATATGTCCATAAAGCATAATCCTTCTTTTCCGTAAGGTATCGGTTATCTTCTCTCTGTGGAAAAACAGTTCATGATTATGATGTCTTCTATATCCCCCCTTCTCTTTGATGGGACCTAATATCTTTCTCAAAATCCTCCAGTTTTTCGATTAGGCCTTTTTTGTTCGTTACTAGGCATTCAGAAGCGTACAAGACCTCCGGACGGATAACACTGCAGTTATGCCTTAACTTTGCATTAAACGATACTGATCTTTTGATGTAGATGTTTTTGGTTAAATGGAATGTCGTTTCCTTTTTGTTCATGCGTGATACGAAGGTGTCTTTCTCTGATAAGTTGGCTGTTATCCTTTCTCCGAGAAATTTAAACTTTTCAACTCGCTTAAATTTGCCTTGACCCACTACAAGCTCCTTTGGTGGTGAATTTATGTTCATTATAAACTCGGTTTTCTCAAATGAAATTTGGGGGCCAGTCTTCAGTGCTTGTACGTTAAGCTCATTAATCTATCTTTCAGCTGTTTGCAAGGAATCAGAAAATATTGCAAGATCATCTGCAAAAGCGAGACAATCCATTTCAAGATTTTGTTTCTGGTAACCCAGCCTGACATCATTTTTATGAATTCCTTGGTTTTCCAGTTCTTTGCGCCACTCACAAATCACCTTATCGACGGTACAGTCGAAGAGCAGAGGTGAGAGCCCATCTCCTTGCCTCGCTCCAGTCTTTATTTCAAAAGCTTCTGATGTTCCTCCTCTAAATTTCGCTATTGAGATTGTGTTGGTCAGTGTTTGCTGGATTATCGCTTTGATCTTCTTGTCTAGGCCAAGCTCTTCTAGAATTCTGATCGGGGTTTTACGATAAATCGAGTCGTATGCCTTTTTGAAATCCACAAAGGTGACAACAAAATTTTTATTCCTGAGCTTCAGGTAGGAAAGGCTGGATTTGAAGTTCATTATCTGTTCGACGCATGGTCGCCCCCTCCCTGAAACCTCCTTGATACTCTCCCAGCTGTGGGTCTAGCAGTTCTTCTGTCCAAGTTTGCAGAGCTTTCGACAGAATATTATAGGTTGTTGATATGAGAGAGATACCACGGTTGTTATTTACATCTGTTCTGTCGCCTTTCTTATGAAGAGGATGAATTAGAGCAGAAGTCCAGCCACACTGGAGTCTTTCAGTTTCCCAAATGTGGCTGATAATTTCTGTTAGTTTATCTACTACCTTATTCCCTGCATACTTCCAAAGCTCAGCAATTACAGAATCTTCTCCTGATGCTTTGTTGTTTTTAAGCGAATTTCCTCTTTCGTGGGTAGTGATTAATTTGGATGCACTTCTACATATTCGGTAAAGGGAAATGTGGAGTTTGGAGGTTCACAACTCAGAAGAGCTGTAAAGTAATTCGCTAATACCTGGCAGTTGTCTTTATCATTGTGAGGTAGCTTCCCGTTTGGAGCTTAAGAGTGTAGGCTTGGAGCATTGTACTTAATGAGATTGGCCTTGAAAGTGCTATAGAAGTTTCGTGTATTTGTCTTCTGGAAGTCTTGTTCAATTTGTGCCAACTGCATTTTCTCAAATGTTCGCTTCACTCCCCGTATGATTTTTGCAGCGTGTTTTCTAACATCCCGGAAGTTAGTTTTGTTAGCTTCATTTTTCTTGGCATTCAATCTCTGCCACACATGCTGTCTCTGCTTCACCGCTGGCTCACAATCACTGCTCCACCAAGCATGCTTTTTCGGTTTCAGAAGCGGAACAGTTGCCTTTGCTGTTCTGACCAGGGCTTGTTGCAGTTCTTCCCAGCACTCTGCATTTCTTAATATTTTCATAAAAGGTATGAAAACGAATTTTTTGAATGATGTGATGAAGCCGCACGTGCAGAACAACAAATCTCTTAATCTATTCGTGCGGAGCACAAACAAATCCACAATTATACAACGAGATTTCTGAATATGGAGGATTTCCATGGTGCAGTATTCATGTGAGTGCCCCAGACTGACTCCGCTAGTGCAATCCCGCGATGTCTGTTTTTATCGTTTGTTTTTTCGATTTTAAAGAATTTGACCAAAAAGCTTCAAATTTGCTCTTATCTAGAGAGAAAAAGAAATCACAGTCGAAGAAGACTGCATCAAAATACATTCCACTGTACATCTCAAGCTACTGTCACTAATATGATGCGTTAAACGTGGTTCGCAGCCAAACTGTGTGATGAGAGAAAATTTTTAATGAGTGTAAACAAAGTTTTTATTTCTATAGAAACTTTAAGGGGGGGGAGGGGGGGGAGGGATGTTCATGAAAGACATATACTGTTCAAAAGATGCACCAAATTCACAATTTTGAATATACGCCAACGAAATTTTGTATCGTGCTTAATGAAATAAACGCATTTACTGTTAAGTTACTTTTTTGCATTTTGGAAAAATAATAATGTACCTTCTCCTCAGAAACTGTTAAAGATATTTCTACAAAAGTTATCCGATTAATCTCTTTGTACATAGTAAACTTCTCTCATGAGGTTTGTTTAATATATCGGAAAGAAGAATTTTAATAACTTTTAATTATAATTCTGTACATACAATGTAAAATTCATGAAAAATTCCATGCACTATGCCTCACATCTCAGCTCACAATCAGAACAAAATTTACTCTTGAGGCAACATTTATTGCGTTCATAAAAATAAGCGTACAGAATTGCATAATTCTAGCCTTCAAAGATTCTGAGATAAAGGAACATAAAGTTTGAATTGCATTTCCCGAATTTTTTTTTTAAACTTCTGCCTAACGCTTTTTCTAATGTCACCTCTTCAGTAGACCTTCGATTTGTACTCATGGTCCTCTTTCCTTTCGAGGTTCTCTTCTGGCTTCTTGTTTTCTGCCATCTTTCCTTTACCAGTTCTTCAACTGACTTTTCAGCTACAGAGAGGCGCTGTAAATCTATTTTTCTCAAGATGTCTTCACTGATATTTCCTATCTTAAAGCACCTTCTCTCTCATACCTTCATCCGCCTTACATTCCCATCATTAAATACAAGAACTGTATCTTAAGTTGCAATTCTGACAACTGTAGCAGTAGTTTTAGGGCTTCTTTTCTATATAAGTGAAATTACTCATTTGGATTCTTGATTTTACTAAAAACAAACCTTTTTGGAAGTTGGAAGTTATAAAACCAAAGGGTATGTATGACAGTCTTCTAGATGTACCCCGTGCAAGTTTGCTTTCAAAACCATGGAATCGTTGTTCAGAGTGTTAGTATTGAAATGTTGCTTCAAAGAGTGAGCGTGGCTATAAGGTCGCTTAACACATTTAAGTATGTTTCAGGCACTTCGGAAGCGATTTCATCATTGAAACTTTGGGAACTTATTGTCCCTGAGTTCTATTAATAAACAAAAAACAAATTGGAAATTGACATTTTTGATCACTTTCATGAAGATCCCCTCTTAAAACAGCTTTACTTTTAAAAATGCGGCGAATCTAACGTGCGCAACATGCCAAGAAAATTACTGCTTACCTGTTTCACGATGAATATCACCATAGCACGTTTAAATCAATTGTAAAATAATAAGTGTGTAATTTTATACATAATTTTCTCCTGCGCTCCTTACAATTCCTGCCCGGGAAAATATTTGCAAGCTCAAATTTTCCTTTGCGTTTTCAAACCTTTTATGAAAACATTAATAAATACAGTGTATTGTGCACTGCTTCGGTTTATTGCAAGTGTACGTAATGTAAAAATTTAAAATAAAATAAAGGAAAAAGTTTTCTACATAGGAACATGACCCCATGACGCTCAGATTACCCGTCTATAGTCTTTCCGCTGCACCAACCGCTGCCTGGAAACTACGATAATATAAATAGATCATGCCTTGTCCGACCCGAGACAAAAATTTTATTTTTATTTTTCTAAGCGCTGTGCCATCTGGAGATCCCACTTGCCCCTTTCACTTTTGGCCAAACCCTCATATACCATAAACTTGTACGTAACCGGTGGCTAATAGCAGGCGCGGTCCCCTTGAAGGAATAGGAGGTCGTTTTGCGGTTAGCGAAATTTATGTGAGATGCCACGCAAAAAGCTGACTTACTACTTGATCCGCACGGACACTGCTATATAAGCGAGGAAGGCTGCTGCAGCTGGTGATTCACGGAGCACACGGCTCGAGTCCCGAGGAGGGAGTGGAGTGTATGTAGGCACTCTGCAGAGGCAGCTTCCGCGCCGCCAGGGAAAGCCAGAAAGCCAGCCTAGCTTGTCCTCGCCTCGGCTCTTGGCACACATGCCCATACGCGGAGCGGTCACGGGCAGACCGCTGCGATGCCGCCCCACAGCTGTGTGCGGGATCTCTAACCTGTGTACTAGCCGCTGTGTTCGTCACTGCCATCCCCACCGACACTATCGCATACGAGACAGTGAGCGGCAGGTTCAACGCTTCACTGATGTGGGCAATGTCCTACTCTTTTCTTTTATCTTATTTTGTCGGACTTCGGATTTCGTCAGTGACAGATCACTACCCGGAGGCCATCAAGTGTCAGCGTGGAAACCACTCAACGGTACATCATCGATATGGGCTTTCGGAGCCGAAGGACCAAGGACCACTCGTGTACCCTTGATGACTGCGCGACACTGTTTTACGCCTCGGCTGGGCCTGTCAACACCGACATTGGACTGTTGATGACTTGAAACATGATGCCTGGTCCGACGAGTCTCGTTTCAAATTGTATCGAGTGGATAAACATATACGGGTATGGAGACAACCTCATGAATCCATGGACCCTTCATGTCAGCAGGGAACTGTCCAAGCTGGTGGAGGCTCTGTAATGGTGTGCGACGTGTGATGTGGACTCCTGATGCGTCTAGATAAGACTCTGACACGTACGTAAGCATCTTCTCTGATCACCTGCTTCCATTCATGTGCATTGTGCATTCTGACGGACTTGGGCAATTCCAGCAGGACAATGCGGTACCTCACACGTCCAGAATTGCTACAGAGTGGCTCCAGGAACACTCTTCTGACTTCAAACACTTTCGCTGGCCATCAGACTCCCCAGATACGAACATCACTGAGCATATCTGGGATACATTGCAACTCGCTGTCCAGAAAAGATCTCCACACCCTCGTACTCTTACGGCTTTATGGACAGTCAATCAGGATTCATAGTATCAATTCCCTCCAGCACTACTTCAGACGTTAGTCGAGTCCGTCACGTCGTGTTGCAGCACTTCCACATGCTCACGGGGGCCCTACACGATATTAGGCAGGTGTACCAGTTTCTTTGGCTCTTCAGTGTAGGAGTACTTTACTAACACGGCTCTATTGGAGGCGATACGTCCTTCGCTTTCTGTAGCCCTTATATTGACTTACCCAGCTAGTTACAAGAGTGACTGTAGTTTAACATAGACTCCAAATCAATGTGTACCATCGCATTTCTTACATTCCCAAACCACTGTCCGCTGTTACGAAACTTTGTATGTGAGTTGTTTGTGCCTCTGTCCCACATACTCCTCCTAGAGCCGTCACCCATCCCTGTAACGCAACGGATTGAGACAGAAACCAGTCCTTGAAAATTAAACGCTGTAGCACTCGGCAACTGTAAAGTGTTGCCACCATACTCTGTGTGGACACATTATTATCCGATGTCAACCAGATGATAATCCCTATCAAAGAAGTAGACGGAAAAGTAAGATTTCAATTGCGGCTTTCTCCCGTCGGTCTGAAGGGTCGACCTCCGTTACTCAAAAAATGGTTCAAATGGCTCCGAGCACTATGCGCCTTAACTTCTGAGGTCATCAGTCCCCTAGAACTTAGAACTAATTAAACCTAACTATCCTAAGGACATCACACACATCCATGCCCGAGGTAGGATTCGAACCTGCGACCGTAGCGGTCGCTCGGCTCCAGACTGTAGCGCCTAGAACCGCACGGCCACTCCGGACGGCTCCGTTACTCAAGCATATAGGGCTATAACCAAGCGTAACTAGTGTAAGTCTACAGAGCATTAACGAAATAATAAACTGCTGCTCTAGTAAACTAGAGCAGCATTGAGCTAGTAACCAGTTTACATTCTACAACGATCCTGACCCACATTTTGCCAGAAGCTATGACTACTACTTCCTATGAGGTTGTTCCCTCGGCCAGTTCTTCACGAAGTGAACGAACTTCAGACGAAATGATCTTTCCTCGTTCTTATACAAAGTAAAGCTGCTCTGGTCACCGGCCAACTTAGTTCTGTGGCTCCCAGTCGATCTCCGACAACAGTGGAAGCCGATTCGCACCGAAATCAAGCGCAGCGCAGAACATGCCTGAAGTCCTGTTACGCAATACTTCCTTGTGTTGGCAACGCATTGAACTGGTTAAATACTTTGCACTTTTTCATACAGCAATGAGGAGTCTTACTCCTACAGTGCAATTAACCAAGTATTTGGACACTCAACATCCTCTTGCTTGTAGTGGACTGTTGGCGCGTTTTACGACTCATCCACGCTCCACGGGTCCACATTCCACTCTTTAGTTGTGAGAATTGATTTGACCCAGTAGACGTTCTCTCTAAACTGGCAGAAGCGAATGAATCAGTAACTGACACAAAAAAGAGCTTGGAAATGGCTGAGGATTGAACACCAGACATAAGTATTTATAGTCTCAGATATAGTCACTAAGCTGTACATTTAGAAATTCCGGAACGATAAAGAAAGAAGGGAAGTAATGTCGACGACGATAATGATTACGATGTAATCCTTTACTTCATTTTACAAGGCCTAATAACGGGCCACAAAAAGTCTGTCTCGTCACATCAGTTTTTATTTTCATTTATAACATTTCCTTTTTGGCATCTTCATTCATACCATTCTAATTTTTCAGTTTAATCTAACCTGCACTCATATTTACAAATTACCAGAAAAGAGCTGTCACATAACAAGAAACCTTGAGTACTATTATGGAAAAAAGATCGTTGACTCTGGCAAATTATCTTGGTCTAGACCAGTAATCAACCGCCCGCGATTCTCTAAAGACTCTGTGTAAAACAACTTCAAACATCTGATTACTTTACAGATGAGTTAGTGTGTTAAATATACCGGGTGATCAAAAAGTCAGTATAAATTTGAAAACTGAATAAATCACGGAATAATGTAGATAGAGAGGTACAAATTGACACACATGCTTGGAATGACATGAGGTTTTATTAGAACCAAGAAATATAAACGTTCAAAAAATGTCCGACAGATGGCGCTTCATCTGATGAGAACAGCAATAATTAGCATAACAAAGTAAGACAAAGCAAATACGATGTTCTTTACAGGAAATGCTCAATATATCCACCATCGTTCCTCAACAATAGCTGTAGTCGAGGAATAACGTTGTGAACAGCAGTGTAAAGCATGTCCGGAGTTATGGTGAGGCAATGGCGTCGGATGTTGTCTTTCAGCATCCCTAGAGATGTCGGTCGATCACGACACACTTGCGACTTCAGGTAACCCCAAAGCCAATAATCGCACGGACTGAGGTCTGGGGACCTGGGAGGCCAAGCATGACGAAAGTGGCGGCTGAGCACACGATCATCACCAAACGACGCGCGCAAGAAATCTTTCACGCGTCTAGCTTTTTTTCCCTAATAAAACCCCATGTCATTCCAAGCATGTGTGTCAATTTTTACCTCTCTATCTACATTATTCTCTAGTTTATTAAGTTTTTCAAATTTATTCTGACTTTTTGATCACCGGTATAATAATGGCGTGTGACGAGGGCCTCCCGTCGGGTAGACCGCTCGCCTGGTGCAAGTCATTCGATTTGACGCCATTTCGGCGACTTGCATGTCGATGGGGATGAAATGTTGATGATTAGGACAACACAACACCCAGTCCCTGACGGAGAAAATCTCCGACCCTGCCGGGAATCGAACCCGGGCCCTGACCATTGACAGTCTGTCGCGCTGACCACTCAGCTACTGGGGCGGACTGTTAAATATATGATGTTACATTATTTACATATTTTAAGGGTGAAGACATAAAATCCAATTTACATTGGTTTTATTAGATTAGGATTACCCCTAATGAAAAAGTGGAAACCAAAACTTTCATTTTTTGTGGGACTGTAATCGAGAAGAAATTTCGTAAAGATTTGAAAAGGTATGTAAAGTTTGTTGGAAGTAGCTAAGTGCTCTGATTGTCAAATACTGGATGAATATAGTCTGGATAATTTGCGCAGCGTGAGTCACGCTGCTTCATGACACAATTAGATAGGCAGCCTGCAACTAGTCCCCTTATGAAGGGCTGCTCTTTTCATCTCTTTAGTAATATAGATACACGTGTCAGATAAAAATATGGAAACAACACGAGAAATGCAAGCTCGAACATAAACGCAGATGCTCCTAACGATTATGTGACCATTTTGGCAAATCAGGTCCATATAGCGTACAATGTTTCTTACCAATGCTGATGATGTATTCCTAGGTGAGAGGACGCCTTTCGCACAGCTCGCATTTTCCAGGAGCGGTTTTGAGAACATGAGGATTAATTTCCGCATCTCCCCTGGCTACCTTAGTCACCAGATCTCTATATTACTGAGCCTTTGTGGTCTGCTTTGGAGGGAATGGTGCGTGGTCGCTAGCCATCTCCGTCAGCGTTACCTGAACGTTCCACTACTTTGGAGGAAGAATGGAATAAGAATCCCATTAAATCCATACAGAACCTGCATTTAGCCATTCCTAGGCGACTTGATGCCAACGTTTTATACATTATTGGCCATTAAAATTGCTACACCTACAAGAAATGCAGATGATAACGGGTATTCATTGGACAAATATATTATACTAGAACTGACATGTGATTACATTTTCACGCAATTGGGTACATAGATCCTGAGAAATCAGTACCCAGAACAACCACCTCTGGCCTTAATAACGGCCTTGATACGCCTGGGCATTGAGTCAAACAGAGCTTGGATGGCGTGTACAGGTACAGCTGCCCATGCAGCTTCAACACGATACCACAGTTCATCAAGAGTAGTGACTGGCGTATTGTGACGAGCCAGTTGCTCGGCCACCATTGACCAGACGTTTACAGTTGGTGAGAGATCTGGAGAATGTGCCGGCCAGGGCAGCAGTCGAACATTTTCCGTATCCAGAAAGGCCCGTACAGGACCTGCAACATGCGGTCATGCATTATCCTGCTGAAAGTAGGGTTCCGCAGTAGGGTTTCACAGGGATCGAATGAAAGGTAGAGTCATGGGTCGTAACACATCTGAAATGTAACGACCACTGTTCAAAGTGCCGTCAATGTGAACAAGAGGTGACCGAGACGTGTAACCAATGGCACCCCATACCATCACGCCGGGTGATACGCCAGTATGGTGATGACGAATACACGCTTCCAATGTGCGTTCACCGCGATGTCGCCAAACAAGGATGCGGCCATCATGATGCTGTAAACAGAACCTGGATTCATCCGAAAATATGACGTTTTGCCATTCGTGCACCCAGGTTCGTCGTTGAGTACACCATCGCAGGCGCTCCTGTCTGTGATGCAGCGTCAATGGTAACCGCAGCTGTGGTCTCCGAGCTGATAGTCCGTGCTGCTGCAAACGTCGTCGAAATGTTGGTGCAGATTGTTGTTGTCTTGCAAAGGTCCCCATCTGTTGACTCAGGGATCGAGACTTGGCTGCACGATCCGTTACAGCCATGCGGATAAGATGCCTGTCATCTCGACTGCTAGTGATACGAAGCCGTTGGGATCCAGAACGGCGTTCTGTATTACCCTCCTGAACCCACCGATTCCATATTCTGCTAACAGTCGTTGGATCTCGACCAACGTGAGCAGCAATGTCGCGATACGATAAACCGCAATCGCGATAGGCTACAATCCGACCTTTATCAAAGTCGAAAACGTGATGGTACGCATTTCTCCACCTTACACGAGGCATCACAACAACGTTTCACCAGGCAACGCCGGTCAGCTGCTGTTTGTGTGTGAGAAATCGGTTGGAAAGTTTCCTCATGTCAGCACTTTGTAGGTGTCGCCACCGGCGCCAACCTTGTGTGAATGCTCTGAAAAGCTAATCATTTGCATATCACGGCATCTTCTTCCGGTCGGTTAAATTTCGCGTCTGTACCACGTCATCTTCGTGGTGTAGCAATTTTAATGGCCAGTAGTGTATGTACGGTATTAGGCATGGTAATGCATTATGTATTTGGTGTTACCATATTTTTGTCCGCTCCATGTAGATAGGGATGTTACATGTTGAACATGTCGAGACATGTCACTCGTACATTGCAGATGTTACCTCTGCTGTAGTAGTGTACTTATTGATTGACGTTGAGTTGTATGACACTTTCCTACCACTCTTCCAGTTGTGTTTGCTGCAGTGGCGTTGGGGCGCAGCTTTTTCGGTTCTTGGCGGCAGTCATCTAGTTCTCGCTATGTCTCATGTGTTTTGGAGAACCGTTCTTGAGGCATAACCCTGTTCACATCGTCTTCTGGCCGTAACGCTTGGCTTCAGGCTACCACGTAAGACAATCCTTGGAAGAAAGGTGACAGATCTCGCAAAAACTGTTTCGTAAATTTACAAAAGCAGTTTCGATGCTGACTGCGTGTCCTTTACTCTGCCAACAATTCGCGTTGGGATCATAAGGAAAGTATGAGTGAGATTAGGGCATGTATGGAGGAATTTAGACAGTCGTTCTTCAGTTTCTCAATAAGAATAGGAAATAAAACTGATAAATTGGCGCCATGTGCCCTCCGCCATGCGCTACACAGTATCTTGTACAATATTTACGTAGCTGCAGACACGTCTCGATCGATGTCTTGCTGTACCAGTAGGGGTTACTGGATGTTCCACAGACATTTACCTAGCGTTTCATTTGTTTCCTTTTTGCGTGAGATCTGTATGATACAAATTGTATTACCGAATGAGGTGGCGCAGTGGTTAGACACTGGACTCGTATTCGGGAGGACGACGGTTCAATCCCGCGTCCGGCCATCCTGATTTAGGTTTTCCGTGATTTCCCTAAATCGCTCCAGGCAAATGCCGAGATGGTTCCTTTAAAAGGGCACGGCCGACTTCCTTCCCCGTCCTTCCCTAATCCGATGGGACCGATGCCTCGCTGTCTGGTCTCCTTCCCCAAAACCAACCAACCAACCAAATTGTATTTTTCTTCTTGGATTGTTTGGATTTTCATCAGTGGAACCATGCCTGGTATTCGCCTAGAATACAGGCAAGGAAGGAACATTAGGAGTTTAAGTATCAACTTACTGCTGTACTGTTGGCACTCTTGAATCGGCTCTTTGTTCCCTTGTAGGATAAAGTGAGGGATAGAGCAAAGACTTGGTTTTGAAATACGCCTGACTTTGTTTATTCAAAAGATATAACTTACACAGTCTGGAGCTGCGAGGCCGCATCGGTCGCAGATTCGAATCCTGCCTCGGGCATGGACGTGTGTGATGTCCTTAGGTTAGTTAGGTTTAAGTAGTTCTAAGTTCTAGGGGACTGATGACCTCAGAAGTTAAGTCCCGTAGTGCTCACAGCCATATAACTTACATATGTACAATGAATGAAATAAAACCGATACGAGTCGGCGAACATTTTTCTGGTCGATTTCCTTCTAGAGTATCCCCTTTAACTTAATACCCGCCACATGACATATTTTGGCCTAGTCATTATCAAATACGTATTGAAAGAGTGCTCATTACATTCTCTCAAGTGAAGACGTTGCTATAATTGTCACAAATGAGTCTCCAGCTAAACTAGAGCACTGTCTTCAGTTTGTATCTCATTTATGGATATGGATCGAAACGTGATAGTCGCTAATTAAAATAGAGTACGTACGTACAGAAACAGAAGGTAAGTGTCAGCAATTAAACACAGGAAGGAAAAAAAGAAAGAAAGGTCCGTATGACGTGACTGTGTACGGCTTGGGAAGACCATTGCTCCGTCCGACCTATTTTACTTCTGAAAAACTTGGATTCCAGACGCCATATTTGTTTACAAATATGACAGTACACATGTGATGTGTTACAACAGCGAAAGCAACCTGTGACCACTGGAGACAGTGTCACAAGTTCCTCCAAAAAACTCGTAACACAACATACACACAAATGTCATACTAACTAATTTAAATCCACCCGATGATGGAGGTTTAAACCTTTGAAACGCGTCGTGGAAAGAAATAAAACGGTGACTGGTAATAGTAAACTTGTTGTTTCATTTAACACGACACTTCAATGAAATTTCTGTTTCAAGTAAACAGTTATGCGCGTCAAAAGGGGAAGGCGTTGCGAAGTGATAGAATAAATCAGATCCGCCTATTAAAATATCAGCGAGAAGTTACGGTGTACCTGGGCTGTGCTCACACATATTCGTTCAAGATTCCGAATTCCAGTCCCCGGAGCACTAGCAGACTGAAACGAAAATCGACTTTTTCCCCTATCTGATACAGACAGGAGAGCTACAGCGGTTCGCCTTCCATCTCGTTTGAAATAGGAGGGGGGATCGTTTAACCCGCCGTAGCGAAATGAAGCGCTAACAGGCGAGGGCAGCGGCAGTAAAGCGGAGATTGCGACGGTGGGGAAGTACTTGCCGGTTCTCGAGTGGCGGTCGCGAGGGCTCACTAATTACTGCTGACGAGGGCCGCGCCTCTGCTCCTCTCTGCTTTCTGGCTTTGCTTTGGTGAAGGGGGTGGGAAATGCGGGGTGGGTGCAGGTGGCAAGGGGGCGGGGATGCTGCAGGCCGGTCGATGCTGCAGCCTGCAGCTGCCGCTTCTCATGGAAATGCAGCAGCCACGGAGGGATCGCCCATGTGACTTAACGTACCCTGATCAACCAGCAAATAAATTTTATATAATAAATAATACCTGAGACCACACTACCACTCTGAAGGTGATATGATGCCCATAACAAACTACCCAAAAAGGCGGAAGTTGCTATTAAGAGAATTTTAAAATACATTATATACTGAATCGTTACGCTCAACTGACGGATGTTGATGTTGTTACCTTCAGTCCGGAGACATTCAATGCGGTTCTTGGCTACAGTCAATTTGCTGCAAGGCTGTTCATCTCTGCTTAACAATTGCCTCCTACACCTATTCGAAGATGCTAGCTATTTTCAAGCCTTGTTGTTTCCCTCTACACTTTGTACCCCAACCCCCCCCCCCCCCTTCCCCTCCAAACTGACGACTCCCTGATTCCTCAGGACGTGGCCTATTAACAAATCCGTTACTTCCGTGTCAAAAATTTCTTATTTCTCCCAATTCGATTCAGTACCATCTCATTAGCTACTCGATCTACCTATCTAATTTTCAACATTCTTCTGTAGCACCTAATTTGAAAGCTGCTATTTCCTTCTGGTGTCTGCTGTATATCGTCTAGTTTTCACTTTCGTACAAGGATACCCCACAGACAAATACTTTCATAAAAAAGACTTCCTAGCGGTTAAATTTCTAATAGACCTTAACAAGTTTCTATTTCATAAATGTTTTCCTTGTTGTTGCCACTATGCATTTTATATTCTCATTAATACAGTCATCTACAGTTATTTTGCTACTCAAATAACAACTCATTGATTACTTCTACCTACTCAATTCCTAATCTGTCCGCCCCCGGTAATTGAGTGGTCAGCGCGACAGAATGTCAATCCTAAGGGCCCGGGTTCGATTCCCGGTCGGAGATTTTCTCCGCTCAGGGACTGGGTATTGTGTTGTCCTAATCATTATCATTTCATCCCCATCGACGCGCAAGTCGCCGAAGTGGCGTCAAATCGAAAGACTTGCACCCGGCGAACGGTCTACCCGACGGGAGGCCCTAGTCACACGACATTTAATTCCTAATCTAATTCCTGCAGCATTAACCTATTTAATTCTAAAATATTTCCTTACCCTTGTTTTACTTTTGTTGGCACGGCTATCGAACTCGTTTACCTGACAAGTTAGTTTTATTAGATTTATGAAAATCCCATCCTATTGCCGAAGTTTCTCTTCCGTTCTTCCGTCGAAATCCTGTTGGATCCAGTTCTCGGCTTGTCTGCAAATTTATAATTCTCAAGAAATGCTTTGAATGTAAGTCCATCCTGCACCGTGTCGTTTGTGATCCCAATTTCCTCAAGATGTTTCATTTCAAGCATCCAGTTATTCTTAATTTTTATGAAATGACGAGATAAATGTTGTTTGGTCAACCCCCTCTCATGCGTTCTGACACTATAAAAATAAAAGTTTAATTTTCCGAAAGTATAAGAGTTTCTTAATATTCCAATAGAGCTCCTGAAATTTCCTTTTCATTCAAATTCAAGTATGCGAATTGAGGCATCAGCTTTTCCTTAGAATTTTTATTTCGTGCCCTAACTCTTAAATTAGACCTACGGCCAATTACAAAGGGTTACGATGCACATAATGTTTGCAGTTTAAATACTGAGTTTGTGTGTCCCTGGACCCTGATTTTTTGTTATCTGTTCGCGGTCATTCTATAATCTTTTTTAATTAAGAGATTATCTCTGTTTTTTTTTTCACAGTTTAATACTGAGGTGATTTCTCCTGTTTATCTGAATTTAGGTACTTGAGATTTTGCCGAACTGAGTTACAATAAATTGTTCCTTGCATGTATTGAGTTTTTAATATATATTATTTGATAAAATTTAGATAAAGTTAACCTCTCCAAGAACTAACATTACTTATTATAGTTCGGCTTGGACTAGAGATGCTGGCCTTACTGAATTTAAGAACTGCAAATCTGGATGCAGATTTTTTAACTGGTGCATTTTCCACATTTAAAAAATTTGTAAAATATATAAACAATAGTTACTTTATAAAGCATTTATGCAGTCAAGTAAAATATGATGCCATATTATAACGCAGCTGTCTAGTTACCTGATAATCCCCTATTATAATTTGCAAATAATTCTAAACCCCAGTTTTTCATAAAACCTACTAATATATCACAAAGATTTTCTACTTTTCCAATACTTGTTAGTAACACATCTAGAAATAACCTTTGAGGCAGAAAATAAGTAATTTTCAATCGATATAGAAAATTATTGTCCAAAATAAAGCAAGAGGTTGTAATAAATGGCTGTGAAGCTAATCTTATCGAGAACGTGGTTTCATCGATAAAATTACAGCGTAATTACAATGTTAAGTTTTTTACATAGTGATAAGATTAATTTGATCGGAAATCATAATTGCAACTAATCTACGTATACATAGATAACTACACTTCTTATCGTCAACAAAGTACGTTAGCAACATATAACTGGGTTTAGCCTACTGTATGAAATGAACTTTCTAATCAAGCCAGTTATATCACACTAGTCTGTGACAAAGATAAGTAGCTCTGATAAATGTAGACTGGTTACCGGTCACCGTGTGATCTTTTTAGTCGATTTTTTCTGCAGCAGTGGTTATTAACACAACATATCGTTGCCATCTCAATGAAAGAAAGAAAACTGGACATATTAATATGGTGCTATTAGTAATAGCAAATCACTATTGCATATTCTGTCGCCTCTTTCTTTTAGTGAGATTTAAATATTTACTCTTATATCAGTATTCTCATATCGATTAAAATACTAACATTCGACAAAAGCTAGGAGTGGATCAATGACAGTGGGATAGAGAGAAACTGAAAACAAGTTAATTCAAATTTTTATTTTTATACTCAGTAGGGTACGGAAAAGCTGATTTGATTCACCAGGTTTATGAGCAGTTAAGTGTTAAATTCTTTTGCGGCTATCAGGTCTCCACTGCAACATCATTTGGCTACCCTTCCGTTGCGCTTCAAAATGCAGCTCTCAGCAGACTGGTGCAGCGTCGAGAGCATGGGTAGACACGTACATTGCGGCTGTGATGCCGTGAAATGAACAATTTTCATTGGACAGATATACACATTCTGTGAAATTCTCTTTAGAAAATAAATGCGTGTCATACTCACTTATTGGTTTTTCAGTAAATTAAACGTGTAACTATAGCACATAATTATTCCTCACAAACCTTAATTTAATTGGCATTAAATTATCACATATGATGTCCTTTTTCAAAATCATTAACCTGCAGGTTGGTTGGTAGTTTCGGGGAAGGAGACCAGACAGCGGGGTCATCGGTCTCATCGGATTAGGGAAGGACGGGGAAGGAAGTCGGCCGTGCCCTTTGAAAGGAACCATCCCGGCATTTGCCTGGAGCGATTTAGGGAAATCACGGAAAACCTAAATCAGGATGGCCGGACGCGGGTTTGAACCGTCGTCCTCCCGAATGCGAGTCCAGTGTCTAACCACTGCGCCACCTCGCTCGGTCCATTAACCTGCAGTTTTACCAGTTACAGAACCCATTGTAATCATTTTCTAAGACTCCAACCACACCGTTAACGTTACTGCCACGCCTGCTTTATAACGAAGTAGACACAGGTGAACGAGATTTCTCACTGGCGTAAATGGTACCCGAGCATGAGCAAGCCGTATTCGCCGGAATCCGGCAAGCGTTCCACTGGTTGTCGATCTATTAGGCAAGCTTCAGTGCCAGCACTACAGAATGCTTTGGTTTGCTGTCTGTCTTGAATGTGTGGAAGTCTTCATTCCGGGCCTTTCGTAGGGAATCAGTTGTCCTCTGCCGTCTCCGCATTGGCCACGCTTGGGCGACCCACGGTTACCTCGTGCGCCGTGAAAAAATGGTTCAAATGCCTCTGAACACTATGCAACTTAACTTCTGAGGTCATCAGTCCCCTAGAACTTAGAACTACTTAAACCTAACTATCCTAAGGACATCACACACATCCATGCCCGAGGCAGGATTCGAACCTGCGACCGTAGCGGTCACGCGGTGCCAGACTGAAGCGCCTAGAACCGCTCGGCCACACCGGCCGGCGTGCGCCATGAAGGCCCACCTCAGTGTCGGTTCGGCGCCCGTTGCCAGTGGCCCATATTCTGGCGCACTGTCCCACTCTGACTGCCCAGCGACGAAATCTTGGCCTACCGGACTCGTTGCCGCTCATTTTATCTGACAACACCTCATTGGCTCACTTACTTTTACGTTTTATTCGTGACGGAGGGTTTTATCATTTGTTCTAAGTTTTAGCGCATGTCCTTTGTCCCTCTGTGTCCTCCACCCTAGCGCTTTTAGGGTGGAGGTTTTTAATGTGTTGCACAGTGGCTGGATTTTCCTTTTTATTCTCGTGGTCGGCCAGCCACTGTAACCTGCTTTCTTGTGTTACTCTCTTTTGTTTCTAGCGTCTCTCTGTTGTTTTCTTGTCATCTTTTGTTCCTCTTAGTGTTCGTTGCCTTTCCTTCGTTCTTGTGGTTTTTCCTTTCTTTCCGTTTTGTGTTATTGCTCTCGTCTGTTTTATTCTCACACCTTCGGCCTTGTTTTATTAGGAGAAGGAGCGGTGACCTCGTAATTTGGTCCCTTCCCCCCTCTTTTCAACCAACCAGCCAATCTGCTGTCTTGTCTGCTTTGTTATTGACATGAAATGTGTAGGCAATAAAGTGGTATGAAGAGAGTGGAGAGTGGTAGACTGCTGACAGAAGAATGTAGATCGCCATAGGTGCTTCTGGGATTCAAGAGATTCACTGCACAAATTACAAAGGAAAAGATATATGACTGGTAGAAATTCGCTGAAGCATTCAAAGGTCCAACTGGGAACGTGAGAAAGATGATAAATTCATTAGTTGCTTGCATCAGACAGGTAACTAGGTAGATAAGCACAAGCCTTGTATTTCTTTTTGCCACAAAGTAAAAACTCCTTAAAATATCTTGAATGTAAGCAAGTGTAATTATGTATGTACTCTGCTGACTGAAATTAAAAATAGTGTGTAAAAAAAACTTGATAATTCTCGTAGCTTAAGTTCATGGTAGCTGTATAACATGGCTGATGTATCACTGTTGTGTTAAAGATTTTTGATGAAATTTAAAAGTGTTTTACTGACGATCGCGATATCTGACCTCTAACAAACTATATGGCAGATTTTATCAAATAGCATTCAGCTGGTTGCTAATAACCAGAGTATAAATGTCAGCCCTTTTTCAGTTATGCTATCATCGGTAATCAGTGTTCTGACTTTACTCGTAATTTTTTCCTCAATTGTAATGAAAATCCAGCCAAAAGCATCATCTGACAAAGGTTCAAAATTTTGGAATAATGTTAAGAAAAGCTGGAGTTGCAATTTAGTGTTAAGTGCAACACTTCCATACACTTCAGGCTTGCTTACAAATTCAGGCACCTATATTCTTGTTTTCCTACACTATTTTGCCTACTTGTCAAAAACAGTGTGTGCTCTATGTAAAATAATCCTTTCTGAATATATACGGAAGTTTTGCGTTGTGGCTGTATAGTGCTGTATCCTATATGCCGATTAGTAGCGCTAAAAATCAGTAACGTAGTAATCACAGGCTATACTCGTTATCTCGTGTCTTGTGTTCTTCCCTTTCCTCTACAGTAAACACGTTCATAGATAGAAGCAAAACGTAGTGAATATCATGAAATTGTCAGATTGTATTTGCTTCCATTCGCATTGGATAAACTAGATTTCACAAGGTTTTCTGCAATAAAAAGAAAAACGCACTTGTCCACTGTATCTTCAGCTGTTCGTAGATTACCAACTCTCCCTGTTTCTTAATGACTGATATAGCATGCTGTGTTCCCCAACGTAGATGAATAATTTTCTCATGAGCTATTATTACTAGATATTTCTTAACTCACCTTTTTATTTCTTCTTGACCGTAAATACAAAAAAGCTCGGACATTACCTCCAGATTCCGCAGTAGTCGCTGGAAGTATACAGTTTAGCATAATACGCAGTATCGTAAATACGACACTTCTTCAGTTAATGTGACACGTATTCTTGCTCTCAAATATAGTAAACTTCATATTAATATTTCCTCAGAAGGAAGACTGCAGTAGTCGCTTAACTCTAGATTTTTATCGGCAGTGACGTAATCATAATGATCATTGTCACAGCGCACCCTTTATTCGGTGATGCATTCTGCTTCTCAAAGCCGAGACGTCAAAGCGTGGAACAAACGCCATGCGCAAAAGCAAAAGCACTCGTGGTAAATCGTAATCACGCTGCCCCCCCCCCCCCCCTTGAAGACGCACATCATTCAGCAGTATCCGTTCACATGCGCAATCTGTCACAAAAATCTATAAACAGTTAGCAGTTCTAAACTATTTAACTAATAAAAGTGTGTCGCACAGGTGGGATCATCATTCGTCGGTTAAGTAGACGTTGGGTAACGCATCACTTTAACGAAGTTATGTGTTACACCACAAGCGTCACCCTCAAACTTATTCATACCGCCTTCGGACTTGCGTCACAGGATATACAAACTGACAAAAGTTTTCTACATATCCCTCGAACCGCAACAACATTGTCTCTGTGGGTATTCGAGCTCACACGAGTTACAATTGTTGAGGAAAGTTGCCATATTCTTACGAAACTATCTGCTATTTTTCCCACTAAATGATACCCATTCACATGCAAACATCGACCCTTCGAACTGTACACTTTGATGCAGTGGTAACATCCGTACATTGAAGTGGGAAATTATAATACTTTAGTTTTATGAAATAGTTCAAGTTTTGTGATGGCCATGTCTATCTGCATGTCGTAAATCTTTGTGTTATGGTAGAGGAATGCTTTGTTCTAACAGAATGTGGCAAGTTAAAGTTGTGCGCTGAACCAGGAATGGAATCTTAAATATTGCGGTCCAGTAAGGTACATGCCATTTCATAAATATCGAAGATGTTGCGCATCATGCGAACTTCACAATGTACATCTGCTGGTTTCGTTTGAAGCATAGCAATCAAATACAGATGCTTTCTCTGTCATATTGTAACAGAATCGCTCTTGCCGATAAAAAACTGGGTATTTTGGACCAGAGGCGTTTCTCTGAATGTCCTACATTAATTTCAAGAAGACCATTCTTAGACGGTACTTGCTCCTTATTGCCTATCCCAGGAAAATGTAGGCCAGCTCGGGAGAAGAATAATGTAGTCTCGCCGCTCCCCGACCAGGAGAGGTTGTAGACAAGGAGCTCCTTTCGTTGTGGAGTGTGAATGGGCCTTCTTGCACACAATGAGCCGTTGTGTAGGCGGTGTTAAGCTGAGAGCACGCAGTACGGAAATCTCCCAGTCTTCTTCTGGCCGTCCTGCTCGGTGATTACAGTCTCTACAACATCCTACGTCTTCCTTGAAACCGTCGCCATAATCTTTTAGCATATACACTACTGGCCATTAAAATTGCTACACCAAGAAGAAATGCAGACGATAAACGGGTATACATTGGAAAAATATATTACACTAGAACTGAAATTGATTACATTTTCGCGCAATTTGGGTGCATAGATCCTGAGAAATCAGTACCCAGAACAAACACCTCAGGCCGTAATAACGGCCTTGATACGCCTGGGCATTGACTCAAACAGAGCTTGGATGGCGTGTACAGGTACAGCTGCCCATGCAGCTTCAACACGATACCACAGTTCATCAAGAGTAGTGACTGGCGTATTGTGACGAGCCAGTTGCTCGGCCACCATTGACAAGACGTTTCCAATTGGTGAGAGATCTGGAGAATGTGCCGGCCAGGGCAGCAGTCGAACATTTTCCGTATCCAGAAAGGCCCGTACAGGACCTGCAACGTGCGGTCGTGCATTATCCTGCAGAAAAAAGGGCTTCTGCCATTCGTGCACCCAGGTTCGTCGTTGAGTACACCATCGCAGGCGCTCCTGTCAGTGATGCAGCGTCAAGGGTAACCGCAGCCATGGTCTCCGAGCTGATAGTCCATGCTGCTGCAAACGACGTCGAACTGTTCGTGCAGATGGTCGTTGTCTTGCAAACGTCCCCATCTGTTGACTCAGGGATCGAGACGTAGCTGCACGATCCGTTACAGCCATGCGGATAAGATGCCAGTCATCTCGACTGCTAGTGATACGAGACCGTTGGGATCTAGCACAGCGTTCCGTATTACCCTCCTGAACCCACCGATTTCATATTCTGCTAACAGTCATTGTATCTCGACCAACGCGAGCAGCAATGTCGCGATACGATAAACCGCAATAGCGATAGTCTACAATCTGACCTTTATCAATGTCGAAAACGTGGTGGTACGCATTTCTTCTCCTTACACGAGGCTTCACAACAAGGTTTCACCAGGCAACGCCGGTCAACTGCTGTTTGTGTATGAGCAATCAGTTGGAAACTTCCCTCATGTCAGCACGTAGTAGGTGTCGCCACCGGCGCCAACCTTGTGTGAATGCTCTGAAAAGCTAATCATTTGCATATCACAGCATCTTCTTCCTGTCGGTTAAATTTCGCGTCTGTACCACGTCATCTTCGTGGTGTAGCAATTTTAATGGCCAGTAGTGTACTTCTCGTCATTCTGTTTAAGTAACTGAACTGTAGTAACTACAAATAGTCTACAGCACTGAACTCTACTTTCTATGTTTGTCTTACCAATTGGTTCGAGGAACACGGCGACAGTGGTTAAAATGTTGTCTGAGTTGTATGGAAACCGCAACAAGTGGCAACTTGTACCTCCCAGCGCCTGGCTGCACCAGGTACAAAACACACATTGAAGTGAGACAGGTTACGCGATAGCGATACGCACATATACAGATGGCGGTAGTATAAAAGGGCAGTGCATTGTCGGCGCTGTCAGTTATACTCAGGTGATTCATATGAAAAGGTTTCCGACATGATTATGGCCGCACGTCGGGAATTAAGAATGGTAGTTGGAGCTAGACACATGGCACATTCCATCTCTGAAATCGTTAGAGAATTCAATACTCCGAGACCCAGTGTCGAGAGCGTGCCGGGAATACCAGATTTTAGGCATTGCCTCTCACCACGGCAACGCAGTGGCCGATGGCCTTCACTTAAATACCTAGAGTAGTTTGTGTAGAGTTGTCAGTGCTAACAGACAAGCAACACCGCGTGAAATAACCACAGATATCGATGTGGGATGTACGACGAACGTATCAGTTAGGAGAGTGCTTCGAAATTTGGCTTTAACGAGATGTGGCAGCAGACGAGCGACGCGAGTGTCTTTGCTAACAGCATGACATCCCCTGCAGCGTCTCTTCTGCGCCCGTGATCATACCCGTTGGACCCCAGACGTCTGGAAAACAGTGGCCTGGTCAGATGAGTCCCGATTGAAGATCTGATGGAGGATTAGTACGTGGTGCAGATCCGACAAAGCCATGAACCTGTACAGGATAGCAGCCAGTCGAGGAATATTTTAGGGAATTAGTTTAAAAAATTGGTTTCAAAGGCCCAGTGTAATCTCTACAAGTTTTCTCCAAGTGTAATTCACACCGTGTCTACGTGACATAAGTCGCTTTTCTTGCAAAACCGAGGCGGTTCTGTCCAGTTAAAGCTGCTGACAGGAGACGCCCCGAGCCCTCTGCTGAAACTGCTAGCGAATTCACGCCATTGGTTTTAGCCAATAGCATGCGCGGGATACCGATGTGGACGCTGGAGTGTTCCGCGGTGCAGAACACACTTGCTTCTCTCTCTTGGAATCCAGACTTCGAGGAGCACAGACGTCTTCTTGGAAGGCAGAGCCTCTGGCTTTGCTCTTTGCGACCAGCCACCAACGTAAGTCAACATGAACCGCTTGCCCTTCCGTTGCCCATTTCATTTAATTGTTCGACCTCCTAGACTGGCCTAAACCTGCTAACTTCCGACTCTAGGCGCGCCCTTTGTACTCCGTAAATTGAAATATATCCTCTTTATTGTACTTAAATTCCTGTTTTTGTCATTTAACGGCAGCCCTGGATGCCCACTCTCTTATCCTGACCGCTCGTCCTCCTGCACCTTGTCGTCGCGAGGCACATGTAACAACCGCCTCCCCCCTTTCCCAAACCTTGTATACATTTACAATTGGTGTCAGAAGCGCCCGTATATTCTACAAACCGAAGTTGTCAACAAGGCACTGTACAAGCTGGTCGTGGCTCCATAATGGTGTGGACTGTGTTTACATGGAATGAACTGGGTCCTCTAGTACAACAGAACGGATCATCGATTGGAAATGGTTATGTTCGGCTATCTGGAGAACAGTTGCAGCCATTCATGGACTTCATGTTCCTAAACAACGATGAAATTCTTACGGATGAAATTATCTGTAAATACTCATCAACTGGTATGATGAGCCTGCGGTGACTCGAAAGTTGGTCAGCAGGCAAGTAAATGTTTTAAAACCTAAACTAATGTTACTTTTTTTTGTTTATTTGCGCCAGAGAACAATTACAGTATAAAACGTCGGATCGCAATATCCATATAAATTATGTATCATTGCTATAAGGTCGAAGCGTCTACGAGGATAATATTTTACATTTTCATTACAAATCAATCGACGGGTATTACGACGTGCGCAAAGAGTGAGTAGTACTTTTTAACAATCAGCAAACTGTCTTTTCTTCCAGCAGAATTCTATAAATACACAACATTCTTTGATTTCATCTCATGAGACACCCTAATGAGGTAGCCTCATGCAGTTTTGAGTATAGAATAACTTTTAGCCACCAGTAGATATCGAATCAGCAGTCATACTTCCTTGTTGGTCACCATTTATGCTCATAGCGTAGCACTACAAGTGAGAATCAAGACAGCCAGGAAAACCTGAATGATGTTAAAGTGGCGACACATCGCGAAGTGACATCTGAACAGTCGGCCGCTGTGGCCGAGTGGTTCTAGGAGCTTCAGTCCGGAACTGCGGTGCTGCTGCGGTCGCAAATTCGAGTCCTGCCTCGGGCATGAATGTGTGTGATTCCTTAGGTTAGTTAGATTTAAGTAGTTCTAAGTCTAGGGGACTGATTACTTCAGATGTTAAGTCCCATAGTGCTTAGAGCCATTTGAACCATTTTTGACATCTGAACATTAGGTTAGTGCAGAACCTGGCAAAACAAATCTGTTCTGAATGAGAAAAGGATAGCATTGTGGTCTGACTTTCGTAAGAAGATAATTCGCCACCGCTGGCGTAACACTAAAGACAAGAAGCCTTCCCTGCTAATAGCTCTAACCTAGTATCAACATTTTGGTTTAGGTTTCTTATATTTTCCCCTAAACAACGTCAGATGCCCAAGTGTGAATAAATAGAAAACTGTCGTTCTAAGAGTAAATATGTTCTTCGCTGGAACGAGTATCAGCCTGTGTCTATTTACGTCTTGTCGCCATCCTATAGGGGGCTTGGTTGATGGCGTGATAGGAAGTAAGAGAGGACTTAACCTCTCGTCGATGACGAGGTTATTAGAGATGGAGCACTAGCTCGGACTGGAGAACTGTCTCGGCATTCGCCTTAAGCATTTTCTCGAAATTACGGAATTTCTGAATCTGGGTGGACGGACAAGTGCCGCGCGGGATTAGCCGAGCGGTCTGAGGCGCTGCAGTCACGGACTGTGCGGCTGGTCCCGGCGGAGGTTCGAATCCTCCCTCGGGCATGGGTGTGTGTGTTTGTCCTTAGGATAATTTGAACATTTTTGACGGACAAGTATTTAAAGCGCCGTCATTTTAGCATTGTCTGTTTCAGCTGCAGGGCATACATTATTGTAAACCATTGCTTTAAGTTGTATTCAGTACAATTAGAAATACTTTTCAGTGTATTCCAGTTCTCAGTTAAGAGGGCTATCTTTTGTTAGGTAGGCCTACATACGTTCAATCAGCTCAAAGAAAAAAATAAACCCCTGCAGTTTACGCTTAAAGGAAATATGTTAAAATAAGTAATAAAAAATAAAGTACTGCGTGTTCCTTGGTATGGTATTATTTACAGATCTGGTTTAAATGTTCAAATGTGTGTGAAATCTTATGGGACTTAACTGCTAAGGTCATCAGTCCCTAAGCTTACACACTACTTAACCTAAATTATCGTAAGGACGAACACACACACCCACACCCGAGGAAGGACTCGAACCTCCACCGGGACCAGCCGCACAGTCCGTGACTGCAGCGCCTGAGACCGCTCGGCAAATCCCGCGCGGCAGATCTGGTTTGAACGTTTCTTTTCAAGTTTTTCTTTACATGAAACTCTACTGCATGGTTCATTTGTTGTTGGAAATACCAATATCAGTAATGCTTAACGTGCCCCACTCCAGTAACAATAAGCCCTGACGAAAATAATGTTTTTGTAGGAGGTAGTGCGTGTCCCTGCACCTATCCTATTTTTAATGTCTCTTTCCTATTGTTTCAGGTAAGCCGCCGTTGACGCTAACTGCAGTGATCTCTTTCGTCTATAAATCCATGGGTAATACGGTAAAGTAAACAGTTCAATTTAAAAACTTCCATTATGCTAAAAACAGATTAGGGTGCTTTGTCAGTTTTGAGTTACGGTAATGAGACATGGACATTCAATGAAAAAGTTTTTAAGAATCGAAGGCTGCTCGTCTAGCAATGGGGAAATAACAGGAATTACTAAGGAAAAAAGAAACAAATTAATAGCTCAGGTAGCAAACTGGAGTGATTTAATGATCGTGAAAAGGAGGTGAACGAGACACGTAGCCAGGCGAATAGACTGAACAAATCAGGGCTCAGAAATAGAAATAGAGCGGTATGACGACTTAACAGAAGTAGATGACAGAAAAGGCAGGAGAACTGATGAAAGCGTTTCTGTAACTAATGAACTGACCAAAATAACACATCATGGCGCACACAGGTCTGTCAAATAGATTTGTATCAACACTAATAATTTAATTACAACGATTTTGAAACATTAGTTCTCTCTTGATCCAACGGCTCTAGTTAAATTTTTGTGGCCATGTTCTAAAAAGTTTTTGTGGGGATTATCTGCAATGTTTCCATTAATTAGCTAAGTACACTGACGAAAAAAATCGCAGTACCAAAACATAATTAATGTAGGTTAATGGAATTTTTGGGATACATTTGTCTAAGAAACATATTAAGTGATTAACATTGGAAGATGGCAGGTTAAAGTAAGCGCCAGATAAGCCAATGCAGATGTGAAATGCTGGTACACTAACAACAGGTGTAACCGCTAGAAACATCCAAACGGGCATGCATTGTTTTATACAGGTCACGGATGTTACTTTGCTGAATGGAGTTCCATGCCTGTTCCACTTGGTCTGCAAATACAGAGACAGTTAATGCTGGTTGTGGATGACTCCGAAATTGTCGTCCGATGATATCTCATACGTGCTCGACTGGAGACAGATCTGGTGATCGAGGAGGCGAAGACAACATATCGGCACTCTGTAGAGCTTGTTGGGTTACAACAGCGGTATTTGAGCGAACGTAATCTTGTTGGAAAACACCCCCTTGAATGATGCTCATGAATGGCAGCACAACAGATGGTATTACCAGATTGACGTACAAACTGGCAGTCAGCAAGTGCAGGATAATCGCGAGGGTGCTCCTGCTATCATATGAAATCGCACCGCAGACCCTAACTCGAAGTGTAGGTCCAGATATCTAGCACGGAGACAGGTTGGTTGTAGGCGCTCACCTGGCCTCCTCCTAAGAAACACAGGGCCGTCAGTGGCACCGATGCAGAACTGGTTTCCATCAGGAAAAAAAAATGTTCAAATGTGTGTGAAATCTTATGGGACTTAACTGCTAAGGTCATCAGTCCCTAAGCTTACACACTACTTAACCTAAGTTATCCTAAGGACAAACACACACACCCATGCCCGAGGGAGGACTCGAACCTCCGCCGGGAAGAGCCGCACAGTCCATGACTGCAGCGCCTAAGACCGCTCGGCTAATCCCGCGCGGCTTCATCAGGCAACACAACAGACCTCCACTTCGCCTTCCAGAGAGATCTCTCTTGACACCGCTGCTGTAGCAAACGGCGGTGGTTTGAGGTCAGTGAAATGCACTCTACAGGGCGTCTGTGGCTTGGAGCTATCCTTGAAGTGATAAATTTGTAACAGTTCGTTGTATCACAGTGTTGGCAACTGCTGTTCAGATTACTGTTGCAAATGCAGTACTATGCGACAGAGAGGGAGGCGGAATGTAAATTGTCTTCCCTCTTGGTATTGCCGCGTGACCGTCCGGAGCCCGGTCTTCTTGCAATCATCCATTCTGGTGGTCATCGCTGTCAGCAGTCACGTACAGTGGCTAAATGTCTGCCAAGTCTTTCTGCAATATTGCAGAAGAAACATGCACTTTCTTGTTGCCCTATTACACGACCTCATTCAAATTCGCTGACCAGGCCTCGTTGTTGCCTTAAAGACGTTGTTGACTAGCATCAACTCACGACGTCCAGTCGGAAAGACAACTAACGCTCACGACCGTTACAGCGTGTATTTAAATCAAACTTGATTGCACCCTCTACTAGCACCATCCTCATGCGAATGGCGCGAAATCTGAGTACACATCATCTTTCAGATGTAGAAACACGACTACCAACTTTTGTTTACGTCGCACAATTCCTTCTTGGCTTTGCAATTTTTTTCTGTCGCTGTATTGCGAAACCCAACTGTTTCATTTCGAACTGGGACCAATGCGCAGTCGCTTGAGAGGAAAAATTAGAGATCTTACCCGGTGTGTCAATAGTATTACGGGTTGTCATGAAACAAAGGTAGATCAGTTGAATCAAATGGGTATAAAATTACGTGAATTTCCGTATTCCGCCATTGTAGATCATCAGAACTATAAAAGAAAAAAGAACATTTATTTCACTTTGACAACTTAACTCATATGGTACAACATAAAGTGAAAGGCATGCGCATAAGAAGAGTAGTATTGGAGCATATGTACTTCTTGCAACCCTAGATTTATACAGTCTGACAAAACGTTACTTGGCAACTATCTGATGGTGCTTTGAATCGGTATGAAAAGTAATTTCCTTCCTACTTTTTTATGTTGTCTCGTATTCGTAAATTTGACAAAGTAAAATAGTTATTCTTTTCATTTTAAAGTTCTGATGGTTGTCCATACTGATGAACAATATAAAATATTTTCTGTGATGGAGCCAACCAAAGTTTTACGTGTACAATATAAAAGTCAGTTACTATCTCGACTACAAAATGGCATTTTTCCAGATTTTATTTCGCTAGTGCTTGCCCTTTCGGAGCTACAGCATACAGTACATTAGCTTTTGACTGACCTTTGTAAAATCAGATTAAGTTTGAGTCCACTAGCTTGCCACTTGTAAATGAGCGGAAGAATCGATACACAGCTCAATTCTATTGCTCTCTAAATCACTAACATAATAATATCCCTTATGTGGAGAAATAATTCTTAGGAACTGAGGAATATGCATAAAACTTGGGCATTGCGGCGGAGCTATGCGATGGACAAATTTTTAGTTTCACGAAAGACGAACTAAAAACTGGACTGTGGAGTTGGGGTGTGAAGACCAGGGAGCGTGAAGAGCAGGCGTAGACTACAGCCAGCGGCCTTCCACCGTGGAACTTCCGAAGCGCGCTGCAGACCGGAAAGGCAGAGGCTATCCAGCCAGCCAAGTGGCAATGGACGCTGCCTGGCGGCAGAAGGGCGAACTACGGCTGCTAGGAGCTGATTATCGAGAAATTCCTCGGCTCTGGAGAGTCGAGTGTGGCGCTACGTCGCAGAAGAGTCTCGCAAAGAACATCAAGGAAACTGTCAGGGTTATTTAAGCAAATACATTTGTCGGTTGCTCGATGACTACACAACTTTCGATATTTAGGTGTCACTTTCCTGTAGATCTGAGGATTTGTTTCAGACTGTTAATTTAATTCAGTCACGCTTTTGTGTATCTGAAAAATGCAGATCTAGTTACACACTGCCTGAAATAAGATTTTAAACTGTAGGCTATCCTTTTAAGTGGCAGAAAGGCATCCTCCATAGGAGCGTGACTAGTAATGCACTGCAGTGTTCAGAATGCCTTTGGGGCTGAAACTGCAATTCCAACTGACAACGTCATTGTTCTCTGCAATCTTCCGCACAAATTGTTGAAGACTGTCTGCAATTTGTTAGAAATATCCGATATTTCTTTGAACATACAACTTTCCAACTTGAGTTACTTTCTTATATTTTTTGTGCAAAATTTGCCTTCACGACATGTTTCGGTTCCATGCTGGCTTCTTCAGCAACAAAGAAATAACTGCACTATTTTACCATATTTTGCACACGTTCTTTCCAGAAGCTATATTTTTTCTGGTTATGTCAGTTAGGCTAGGTGGCGAAATGTCATCTATGATCGGATAATTTAACAGAAATGAAGTTACATCAATTTTTTGGCTTACATAATTTATAAACTATATGACAAAAACTGAAAAGTACATATCGTATATTTGGTGTATCTCTGGCGGACTAGGCATAGCACATTTTCCAAAATAGTTTAAATAATTGGTTCTAATGTGACATTTAATGTTCAGATGTGTGTGAAATCTTATGGGATCAGCCGCACAGTCCATGACTGCAGCGCCGTAGACCGCTCGGCTAATCACACGCGGCGTGACATTTGAAAGTTCATGTATAACACCTATACTCATAGTAACTTTATCACCATTATAACACCAGAGCAGCTTTAGTCACGCCAGCGTAAGCGTCAGTGTACATATTTCGAAGTCAATTTCTATTAAATTTTCCAATCACAGGTGGTCGGAAACCTAACTGTAATACCCAGTAAGAATATTACATCTGGAAGGAGTATTTACGACACGAGATAAGAGCGCCGAGCTTGATACCGAGTTCTTTCACTTCCGGAAGACATTCGCTACAATTTTGCTCTGTCGCTTGGTCGCTTCTGGAAGACATTAGATACAATTTTGCTCTGTCGCTAGGTCAGCATAATAACAGCCTTGCATGTAACAGCCCAGATATGTGGCTGGACGACACGTTCTTATTGGGATGAAATCGACAGATGTAAACGTAATTTCTGGAGTTCAAATGGCTCTAAGCACTATGGGACTTAACATCTGAGGTCATCAGTCCCCTAGAACTTAGAACTACTTAAACCTTTAACCCAAGGACATCACACACATCCATGCCCGAGGCAGGATTCGAACCTGTGCCCATAGCAGCTGCGTATAGCCTGGGTCCTTAACTGTGTAATTTTCACATGTTTAGCGACCAGAAGAAAGACAACGGTGGACTTAGGTTTCCGTCGGACGAGGCAGAGCAAGAATGGTGTGGTTGTGGATCCGTCAGCGGCCGACTGCGGTCTACGAAACAGGAACTGACCGTCTCGTCTGTCCCAGTGGGCTCAATGTCTTAACGCGTGTAGTGATTACTTTTGAATGGAAAAATTCTATGCTCCTATTATGTTGGGTATCCGGTTTTCATTTGACTGCCTCTTCTATAATCGTAAGTGTATTGAACTCCGTTGCGCGAAAAATTAATGCAATAGTAACTAATAGTGTTTATATTGAGAGTGATGCCGTGATAATGATGAAAACTTTCAGGGATTATGGAGGAACGTAAATGTACCAATTTAAGAGAAGGGGCCCTGGCCCACAAACGACAGATTCGGAAGTTATCGTTCTGATACCTCTTATAGTACTGGTACTGTTCTCACTAATATAGTAAGGTAGGCAACTTTGGGAGATGTTACGATGAATCAGAACAAGAAAAAAAAATGTTGCTCATAGCTCTCAAGTTATGCATGTTACAGCCAGTGTTCACCAGACTTTTTTTCTTGTTTTGGTCTATAGTACCACATTTCGAACTTACCTACTCTACAAAGTTAGCAACAACAGCGCTAGCACCATCAGAGGTACCAGAACGATTTTCGCGTATAACTTTTCACTTAGTCGTTTTAGGGCCAGGGTCCCTTACCGTAAATTAATACATTTTCCCTTCTCTAACATCCCTGAAAGTTTGTAACATCATCACAGAATCACTCTGTATAAGCAGTTTATATTGAGCTGGTTGGGTTACAGTGATTTACTAAAATGAGTTGTTGTGTAGGCAAAGTACGAGTAGTTCCTGTAACGAAGATTCGGGTATGATTACGTGATCCAGTCATTACGATGTGCAGCTTCAGAAATCATTTGATGACAATGGCGGGATTGTTCGCGCTTAGTTTCGCCTTTCCTTGGCCATTATTAAGCCTTACAGAAGAAGAGAAATTTTAATGTTGTCTTCATAAGGGATATGATGGTACTATTCTGAGTAAAGATGTTGGCAGGTGAGAGGACATCATAGTGGATTGCATTAGACCAGCCAAAGGGCTTGTGATAACACTGGTTTGTGTCATGTCACTTAGAGACAAAGTATAAAACCATTTTATGTTACAATCTCGCAAACTTCCTGAATTTAACGTTCCTCCCAATATTGGAATGGTGAGACGCACCACCTGCGAGTTCTTGGCCGTGGGTAAACAATGGCAGAAACTCGGGTGATTTTCCACCAGGAGCTCCCAAGGGCAGTTGTGCGAGTAAGCCGCTTTGGGTGCCTCTTAACTACAGTACTTCAGAAGCGCCCTTCAGAGCAGTGCGAGTCATGTGAGCTCCCAAGGGATGTCAACAAAAGCCCACAGGTTGTCGAAATAGCAAAAGCAGAGAACACAGCCACTGCTACGTTTCTGTAAACAGCACGGGAAGGGAGCCGCATTCACACGCCCAGGCATCGTTCTAACAACATAGGCGAGGGGCAGTACACTGCCAGATTTCTGTCTGACAGAGCAAACTCTGGAAGTTTTCCCTGCGTGCAGAAGGAGAGAGGGAAATTTTCAGTTGTCACTGTGGCAGCCCTGTTGATTTCGTCTCCTCCTACGGTAATTGTAGTGGGTCAGGATAGGCAGCCAGCAGTCGATTTTGAGATGGGCACGCGGTGGCGGTTCATGTCATATTTTTGGAAAGTCTCTCTTCGGTACCCTGCAATGCATAACACACAGTTTCCGAGTCTGTTTCACAACTTGGGACTGCTTTTTATCATTAGCTCTCTATTATACTGGGATCAACAGTCGATGCTACCAAGTATATGTCCCTATTGTAAGTTTCCAGACTTTGGAAAGTGATTTGCATCTCAATTTACGGTCCTTTAGAGAGCATTTTGATGCCTTCTGCACAGATACATTGTTTATAAGTCTGGATATTATCACGTTGGTAATTCAGAAAAATCTTAACATTGTACATATATTGCTATTTACACTTTTTGATGAAACTAATTGTAAATCAATGCAACTTTAACAACGTTGACTGAGAGCAAACAAAATAGTATTTTTGAGGTCATTTTTTCTCATTCCGTCATTTCCTCCCACAACGTTCTGATGAGGTGGCCCTTTCCACGAAAAATAAATATCATCAGAGAATTCTTGCCCACTGAACTGCAGACTCCCTGTGACAGTGTTTCCATTGTAACATGGGCGCCATTACGAGAAACATATTCTTTTATTTTAATCTGGAAAGTTAGCTGCATTCTTTTTAATTACATGGATTGAATTAACAATTATGTGGATAACGAAACCCCTGCTGCATTATCATTTAGCAGCGTGAATACTTATCAATTTCGGTCTCAGGTGCTGCAGTCATGGACTATGCGGCTGGTCCCGGCGGAGGTTCGAGTCCTCCCTCGGGCATGGGTGTGTGTGTTTGTCCTTAGGACAATTTAGGTTAAGTAGTGTGTAAGCTTAGGGACTGATGACCTTAGCAGTTAAGTCCCATAAGATTTCACACACATTTTGAACTTATCAATTTAACATTTGTACGATTGTGTTAGATTGTATCTGACGAGCATTAAATCGTCTGTTTAGTTATTTGCGTGCTGAGTTCGTGAGTGTGGCAGGCAGCTTGCACAACTGACCGCTGAACGCCAGTCAGCTCGCGCTCAGTACAACGAGAACCACAAGAGACGTAAAAACTTCAGGCTGTTGACGAAAAAATAATTTTGTTTTACTTTGTTGTTTCATAATACAGCAGAGATATTTATTATTATGGTATAACAGCATGCAGTTTTCTACAATAGTGTCAAGTTAACAAAAGCTTGATAAAACAAACATTAAAAAAGGGTAAAAAATTTTGTGTGGCTAGAGTTATATGAACTCTTCTTTTTGAAGTGACACCCACACACGTACGAAACGATCGCCGATAAGCGCCGTAGTTGTTCTTAGGTACTTCTTACAACCGGAACCTTTTCGGTAACCACCACACTGGTGACTGTTCCGTTGTGGCCGCGAGAGCGCAGCCCTATCTCCCAGGCCGCTGAGGGCGGAGTTAAGATGTCGTTCCCGTGAGTCAGTCCTCTGCTACGCAAAAACCGATGCCCAACGACTGTGCTTTTTGTGCACCACTCGACTGTTTCATCAGCAGCAGCGGCAGCGGTGCCCACGGTAATTAAAACTCTACTGCGGCTTCACTGCAGCGGAACGACGAACGCACTCAGCTTCCATGTTCCATCTCCATCTCTCGTACAAAGTAGCGCGCAGAGTTCTAAACAGTGAATACTCTCACGAATGAGAGAGAACGCTCTGTTAAGGAACACATTTTCCTTTGCGTTTAGCAAGTTCTCTAAAATTGAAATGAACGTCATGCTTTCATGCATTCGCTGTAACGTCCGCAACGTTTATTGGGTCTTCGCATTTTTCCTTTTTTATAATACATCGTGAATACGAAACTGGCCGTTTCACCTATTTCCCTGTTTCGTGTCTCTCATTCATGTTCGGCCCGACAGAAAATGAACAATTGTGTGGAGCTACTTGCCTAGCTTCCAGACAAGCACCCCTAAGTGACGCTAGAACAAGAACTAGACTATCCAAATCCCACTTACTTATCACTACATTAATCGATAATGTCAGAAGTTAAATCCCGATCGTGGCCACAGAATTTTGTGAAAGAGCAGGAGATACTTTCACTAGGGTCTGCACCTGTTAAGCAATTTACTTTTTTTTTTTTAGAGAGAGAGAGATGTAGGACACGTCGTTCCTTTGTTTACTACAATCGTACACGAAAGCAAAGTCGTAACACTATACATTACCTACCTTCATTAGTTACCGACATTGCAAAGTTATAAATGGTATAAACTGAGAAAACTAAATGTCGTAAAAGTGCCATGCTCATGGGGGAAAAAAAATGTTGTCGAGGAAGAACTGTTAGCTCTCCATGCTGGTCCATCCTGTACAAGCCTCTTCATTTCTGAATAACTATTGCAGTCTACACCCATATGAACATCCTTGTATGTTTTCATGCCTACGTCTCCCTCAGTAGTGGGACAGAGAGGGTTCTGGGCCAATGATTTATGCCCTGTCCATTGGTATGACGTGCAACACTTTCGTGTCCTTTTAGCTTTTACTTGACTTGTGAGACCACTATATTGGGCCTTCTTGTTACTGCAGGTAGTTCGAAAATTTTATTGAATATGGCGATGCCTATATGAAGGTGATTTGTTCAGATTTCTCGCCCATTTTTATTTCACATTTACAGCCACGGATCCATTTGTCAATCACTTTCTTGCAGTTTCAGTAAGTTATACATTTGTGATTTTCTGTTATATACGTACCAAGAAGGGAAAACTTTTGCCCTAACTCCCAGTCATTATAATTTTTACTGTATACTATTATTGTATATTATATTGCCCTTAATATCGTTGTATAACTTTGTTTATCAGGAAACATTAGTTTTGAATATGCAGCAAAAAGAGCTAAGAATGATAAGTTTCAGAATTCTCAGTGCAACTGTCTTCAGTGAATGACCTCTATGGTACGTGGTTGAACTGGTCTGCTAGTTGCCAGGACAGCCTGCAACTCATCATGCTAGGTGCTGTGGCACTGGTGTGGCAGGTGGTTACTGGGTGGCTGTCCAGAATTTCATCATGGAAACAGCAATTTCATTGACTCAAAAATGGTTCAAAAGGCTCTAAGCACTATGGGACTTAACATCTGAGTCATCAGCCCCCTAGACTTAGAACTACTTAAACCTAACTAACCTAAGGACATCACACACATCCATGCCCGAGGCAGAATTTGAACCTGTGTCCGTAGCATAATAGACTCATTTATTCTGCATCAAAAAGTACAATATTGCTGAAGTCGCGTTCCGTATCTGGAGTCAGGTGTTGGTGTGGGTAAGCACTGGAGGTGCTCGTCTCTGCAAGCAACCTGGGCGGCGCGGTAGGCTGTTGGGTACGTGAGCAGTAGCGGCAGCGTCTCCCGTCAGCAAAGAGCTGGCCCTGGGGACGACGGATTTGGTGGTCTCCTTCCTCAAGGCGTGTAGAGTCGAAATGCGGACCTCGGCATGGACGGCGCCGTCAGCGTCTTGTGGCGTTGGAGTGTGCCCGTATAGGCGTTGATGGAAGGCAGCAACGTTAGCCCTCACAGGAGAAGGCAAGCAGCAGCAATATAGCCTAGGTGTGAACCGTGTACTTCCGGAATCAGTGTCCAACAGAAATGAAAGTTAACCAGGGGGTGGGCCATCGGTTTTCATCTGCCAAGTGGGCAGTATTTAGGCTTAGCGCAGACAGCTACTCTGCTGCCAACGGAGGTAGGGTCCGACAGTGGCAGCTTACTGACACATTTCGAATCATACACCAGCCTGGACCTCACCTCGTAGCTGGCTGTAGTGACTGTATGATGCTTGTCTGGAACTGACAGTATATATGCGAGACTGGCCTGCTGTTGTTTTTGAAAGGGTAGCGGTTTCGCCCTCTAATTCACAAAAAAAAAAAAAAAAAAAATTGAGGCCCAAAGTGTGACTCCGTGACACCAATGCCCCCAGCTTTCCCGTCCTGTCAGCAACGTTACAGCCTTGGCAGTACTGTGAAAGTTGGACGTAAATACTTTTTTGCAGAGTTGACCAAAGATTCTGCTGTGGTGTGCATACACAAACTCAGACTGTGAGATATTATTATCGCGAGTAGTACGAGCGAACGGTTGTTGAGGGAAGCTGGAAGTGGGCGGGCGCAGACTGCGGTGGAGAGAAGCCGCACGACATGAGAGGTCACAGCCTGTCGCGATCTTGCTGGTAGCGCCGGAGGAGACTTGGGTATTATTTGAGGATTTTTGGTAATTTGCCTTCTTGTTGCACGTAGTTGTTGCTTGCTTGCTTGCTTGCACAATGGGGGGATTTTGTCAGATTTGTGTGTGCATACATTGAGAGTAATATTCGTATCTTTGTCGTGACCAGAGACTTGTTTATTGAGTATAGATACTGTGAAATAATTAAGGTCTGCGTGAAGTTTGTCAGTTTTTAAATCTATTTTGTAAATATAGTTAATTAAAGTCTTTATTTGTTTCTTTCATTTTCTTTACGCCGTTTAAGGGTAGTTGAGCGAGCCCCTCCTGAACATTCAATTTCTGTTAAAAATATATATATGGCATTAGTTATAGCAATTATTATGGCCATGCATTGCACTCTCTGTGGATCGCAGTATTGCTTTTGAAATATTTTTAGCGTGTTGCTGATCATGCAGCTGCAGCGGCAAGACAAGGTAATTGTCCATTGCGTACAGGGGCATTGCTGAACAGTTGTTAGGAATTGTAAGAGAATATTTTAAAATTCGCAGTCAGATACTTGAGAACTGATTTCTTTATAATTTGTAGGAAGAGTAATTCATTTGTTTCTTTTTGATCTCAATCTGAATTCCATTATTCTCAGAGGTGCAAAGTCACAAGTTTCCATGCGGATTTTAAATAATTACGGATGGTTTCAACGGTAATGGTATCGCAACTTCTTTCAGTAGCTTCGGGCAGAGACTTCCGTAATGTCAGTGTGCTGAATACGTCTTCTTGTCTTCTGCACCTAAATGTTAAGGCGTCCAGTGTAACTCGTTCTACGACCTCTTCTCGCTCAGCCAGCAGAGTCTGCTGTTTCGCCAAACGAGACCATAGCACAACATTGGGTATTTCAGCAGACAGACACCTGAACAGTACAGCCGTATTTTTCTGACTTTCGCAAATTCAGGTAACTGACAAACAAAAACTCTCTCATCTAAGCCTTTTGCACGACACGCAGCCTAACCTAACTCTTGCAGAAGGAATAACTTCTCATCAGATTTACAGTCCACTCTTTTACATCAAACTGCAACCAGTGACTGTTACCTTTCTAGGTTTTAGGTATACAGCGTGCTTCTTCCGATTTCACGAGACAAAATCTTCCATTTGAAAGAAGATTGGAACTATGGTAAATTTTAACCAAAATTATTGTTGTCATAACAATAATTCCAGTTTACAAGGATATATCTTTCAGATGTATGCACATATAACGTAGGGGTACTTATTACAATTACATTTAAGATCGAAGTTTTAATTTATCATTCAGAAATGTTCACTGTCCTCCAGTATCTCATATCCTCCGTGTCGTGAGTCATGTGTGGATAGCTCAGTCGGTAGAGCACTTGCCCACAAAAAGCGAAGTTCCCGAGTTCGAGTCTAGGTCCGGCACGGAGTTTTAATCTGAGGAAGTTTCATCCAGTCAGTAGTCCAAACTCGCCCCAAACATTCACGAGCATGTTGCGACGTCACAGTTAACGGAGCGGGAAACACATTTACGGAGTCTTTCACAGACCAACACAAAAAAAGTTACGTACCATGAGATCATGTGATCTTGGAGTTGAGTTGTCCAGTGCGAGATTCATGCTCCCTTTCGCTGTGGGACGCACAGTTCCGTATTCTCGGAGAAAACAACGACGCAGAGTTGCAACTGAATTGCAGTTGTTGAAACGGAGAACGCGAAACGCACTTTTTTGCTGTGTTGTTACCATGTCGATTCGCTGCACATTTGGTAATGAGAGAGCGAGCAACCACGCGAACCTTCACCTTAAAACTGAGGCCAAAGAAAACCTTTAGTCTCCATACGTTAAAATTCATCCCAAGTTTTTATTTTCATTTATTTAGAAGACAAAATTTTGTGATATCATTTTCATATTTTTGAAATACTCAGAATATTAATTCACCAGACGGCAGTTATGATAGTTGAAGGACATGAAAGGGAAGCAGTGATTCATAAGGGAGTGAGACAGAGTTGCAGCCAATTCCCGATTTTCTTCAATCCATACATTGAGAAAGCATTAAAGGAAACCAAAGAAATATCTGGAGAAAGAAGTAAAGTTCAGGGACAAGAAATAAAAACTTTAAGGTTTGACGATGACATTGTAATTCTGTCAGAGACAGCAAAGGACTTGGAAGAGCAAGGTGAACATCAACAAAAGCAAAACAACGATAATGAAATGTAGTCAAATTAGGCGATGGCTAGGGAATTAGATTAGGAAACGAGACACTTAAAGTAGTAAATGAGTTTTGTTATTTGGGCAGCAAAATAACTAATGATGGCCGAAGTAGAGAGGATATAAAACATAGACTGGCAATGAGAAGAGAGGTGTTTCTAAAGGAGAGACAGTTGTTAACTTCGATTATAGATTTGTCAGGATGTCTTCTAAAATATGTATAGGAGTGTAGCCATGTATAAAGGATGTTACAAAACGGTACGGCCAGACTTTCAGAAAACATTCCTCACACACAAATAAAGAAAAGATGTTATGTGGACAAGTGTCCGGAAACGCTTAATTTCCATGTTAGAGCTCATTTTAGTTTCGTCAGTATGTACTGTACTTCCTCTATTCACCGCCAGTTGACCCAATTGAAGGAAGGTAATGTTGACTTCGGTGCTTGTGTTGACATGCGACTCATTGCTCTACAATACTAGCATCAAGCACATCAGTACGTAGCATCAACAGGTTAGTGTTTATCACGAACGTGGTTTTGCATTCAGTGCAATGTTTACAAATGCGGAGTTGGCAGATGCCCATTTGATGTATGGATTAGCACGGGGCAATAGCCGTGGCGCGGTACGTTTGTATCGAGACAGATTTCAAGAACGAAGGTGTCCCGACAAAAAGACGTTCGAAGCAATTGATCGGCGTCTTAGGGAGCACGGAACATTCCAGCCTATGACTCGCGACTGGGGAAGACCTAGAACGACGAGGACACCTGCAATGGACGAGGCAATTCTTCGTGCAGTTGACGATAACCCTAATGTCAGCGTCAGAGAAGTTGCTGCTGTACAAGGTAACGTTGACCACGTCACTGTATGGAGAGTGCTACGGGAGAACCAGTTGTTGTTTCCGTACCATGTACAGCGTGTGCAGGCACTATCAGCAGCTGATTGGCCTCCACGGGTACACTTCTGCGAATGGTTCATCCAACAATGTGTCAATCCTCATTTCAGTGCAAATGTTCTCTTTACGGATGTGGCTTCGTTCCAACGTGATCAAATTGTAAAATTTTCACAGTCAACATGTGTGGGCTGACGAGAATCCGCACGCAATTGTGCAATCACGTCATCAACACAGATTTTCTGTGAACGTTTGGGCAGGCATTGTTGGTGATGTCTTGATTGGGCCCCATGTTCTTCCACCTACGCTCAATGGAGCACGTTATCATGATTTCGTACGGGGTACTCTACCTGTGCCGCTAGAACATGTGCCTTTACAAGTACGACACAACATGTGGTTCATGCACGATGGAGCTCCTGCACATTTCCGTCGAAGTGTTCGTACGCTTCTCAACAACAGATTCGGTGACCGATGGATTGGTAGAGGCGGACCAATTCCATGGCCTCCACGCTCTCCTGACCTCAACCATCTTGACTTTCATTTATGGGGGCATTTGAAAGCTCTTGTCTACGCAACCCCGGTACCAAATGTAGAGGCTCTTCGTGCTCGTATTGTGGACGGCTGTGATACAATACGCCATTCTGCAGGGCTGCAACAGCGCATCATGGATTCCATGCGACGGAGGGTGAATACATGTAACCTCGCTAACGGAGGACATTTTGAACATTTCCTGTAACAAAGTATTTGAAGTCACGCTGGTACGTTCTGTTGCTGTATGTTTCCATTCCATGATTAATGTGATTTGAAGAGAAGTAATAAAATGAGCTCTAACATGGAAAGTAAGCGTTTTCGGACACATGTCCACATAACATATTTTCTTTCTTTATGTGTGAGGAATGTTTCCTGAAAGTTTGGCCGTACATTTTTGTAACACCCTGTAGAAGTGAAACATGGACGATAAAGAGATTAGAAAAGAAGAGAATAGGAGCTTTTGAAATGTGGTGCTACAGAAGAATGCTGAAGATTAGATAGGTAGATCACAGAACAAAAGAGGAGGTACTGAATAAAATTGGGGAGAGAAGAATTTGTGACACATCCCGACTGGAAGAAGAATTCGTTGATAAGACACATTCAAAGAAATCAAGTATGGGGGTAAAAGTCGTAGGAGGAGACCCAGAGATGAACAGAGTAAACAGATTCAGAAGTGTGTAAGTTGGAGTATTTACACGGAGATGAAGAGGGCTTGCACAACATAGACTGGCATGGAGAGCTGCATCAAATCAGTCTTTGGACTGAAAACGACAGCAAGAACATTAATTCGCTGGTATGTAAAACTTAAGGACGAAAGTACTCGTAACTTTCGCATGACGTGTCACTACCGATAACATCGCTCGATGGAACTTGCACCATATATAGGAAGATATGCTACAGTATGGTACAGAAAGTAACCGAAGGAAATACGCAATGAGGTGAACAGAAATGACTTTTTTTCAAAGATGGTGCTTACGCTGAAGTCAGCATGATTCATGATGGTCCGATTCAAGAGAGCCCCCTGCTTATAACAGACGGACATACTTTTTAATAGGATGTGTGATCACCACAGACAGCAATGCATGCTCTGCCACGTGCTCTGCTGCTGGACACAAGCTTGGCAAAGAATTCTTGTGGTAGTACTTCCCATTCCTTCACCAGCGCGGCTGAGAACTGCCGGATGGTCGTTGGTGCAGGTAGACGTGCTGCAACACACCCCTCCCCCCCCCCCCCAAACACATCCCACACGTTCTCGAACACGAGTATACTCTCGTTCCTAGCGTTCCTCCACCTGCGCTTTAAGGGCGGTCGCGCACTGTAATCCATAAAAAAGAAGTCGGGGTCGAATGCATCCCTGAAAAGATGTACATGGGGATGACCACAGTGCCACAATAACGTCGACTGCTGAGCGTACTGTATTCAAAGATCTAGGATTCAGTACGCCCTTGCAACATGATGCCTCGTAACACATGAACCCAAAAAACAATCACATTTGAAGATCTTCCTAAATGCATTACTTGTTGCCACCTCTCGCCATATGAGAGTATGTGTGCCGGCTTTATGGCCGAGTGGTTCTAGGCGCTTCAGTCTGTCCCATAGTGCTCAGAGCCATTTGAGAGTACGTGTAGCATTGTCGAGCGTGACCATTTTGGTGATTTAGGTGTTACGGTGTGTGGAGGCGTAATGTTGCATGGGCGCAGTAACCTCCAAATCTTTGAATACGGACACTCACTCGTCAAAATCGTGACGTTGTGTTCCTTGTCCATGTACGTGTTTTCACGGGCGCATTCAGTCCTCACTTAATTTTTGTGGATGACAATGTCCGACCACATGGAACAGTCCAGATGGAGCAGCACTTGCAACTGGAGGATATGCGGTAAATGGACTGGCCTGCCCATTCCCCGTGACTTAAATGCCACCCAGCGCGAGTGGGATTCGTTGGGGAGACGTACTGCAGCATGACCACATGCACCAGCGACAATTCAGCAGTTGTCAACCTCACTGCTGGAGGAATGCAACACTTTAGCACAAGAACTACTTACCAAACTTGGGCTAGCATGAGAGTATGTGCAGAGCATGGACTACTGCCCGTGGCTATAACTGTGAGGTAATGGGCGAATTGTGGCGCCCTGAAAATATGCCAAGTTCGGAGTTGGCGTGGCCACGCGGGCCGCTCGGCGGGCCGACCACGTGTTGCCGGACGTTGGCCGAAGCAAGAAGGGTCCAGCCCGATCGCATGGCTGGGAGTTCCATGTTGACGCTGAGATAAGGACGGTGTTTAGTGTCGATGAAGGAGACGTCTATGCCGGGAGTGCCAAAGATGGCGGACTTTGTGACACCATAATAGCAGTGATTTCACAGTTCGTATAGACATTAATAGTAGCCAGATGAATGATACCTCAAAAAGAAACGTGTACATTACCATTATTTGCACGACGATTCTGATGGCGTAATCAGCTTTTCAATATCTTTATTAGTTTAAAGTTTAGTATCTGGCTGTAAAATATGCAAGTAACACCCAGCAACGAATTTCCAAAATCTAAACGCTTCGTCCGATTTTCTCGATCGTCGTGTCTTTAGAAAGCTATTAGTGTAAAACTAAATTGGTATCAATTACAGGCATTTAACTTGAATAGTACATGAATTATTAGAGGTCAAAGTGGCCGATTACTATCGATCGCGTCAGGCCGTAAGTACTCCACAGTTACACGAAGAAACGGTAGCAGCATGATTATAAATATATTTATTCGTCTATGTCTTTGTTTATATCCGATTTATACTATTCGTGAAGAAATTGGTCAAATATTTACTGTGTTTTAGAAAGCACAGAGGCATTAGGCTACTGGCCTACTTTTACTTGCTATTCCTTTGATACGTTTATTTAATTAGTTTATGTATTTAATAATATATCTTAGAGCGTGTTTATGGTCCAGCAGTAGGAATATTTATTCGTATTTCGAAAGTGTTTTATGTTTGAAAGTGTGCATTGGCTTGAAGACATGGCGGAAGCGCTCTAGCCAATCACAGCGCTCGTGAATGGGGAGACTGGATGGCAGTTCGGTACGGGGACGGTCGCACAGGACACGGGGAAGCTGGACGTGCCGGCGCGACGGACGTTCAGTCGCTGGAAAGACTTGGGCAGTGGAGCAATTTGCGCGTGGTCGCGAAAGATAAAAATATTTCGCAGTGCCGACTTGCGCTCTTGTGTGATTTCCGTGGCTTCTGCAGTAAAGACGTAGTGTGCGTTTAGAAGTGAGTATCTCGCAAATTATGTTGTTGTTCATAACTGATTACGTGCAGTAGGAATCTATTGTTTCTCTGTTATTCAACTTATATTTTATTTAACTGCTGGACCATCGACACCAATAAGTGTTTTGCAGAAATATACGGCATTCTCAAAAGTACTTCTGCTATCGTACTCATCATTTAAAGTCGTTAAAATAGTACCAGCAGATTTTATTTAATTGCAACCTTTCGTTTATAAATTTCTATATTAATTCGCAATTGCCGAGTGATAGGAACCTTCGACTATTCGATTCATATGTGTATTCATATTGTATACTGTAGACTCGGCTTGTAATGCGGCAACTACGTATCCCAGCTCCTAGACAACGAAACCAGTCAAAACTTTTAATATTTCAACTCTGAGTCAGAGGGTACGTAGTTGAGGCCCACCACACCAACACCTCATTTCATCATTTATTAGAAAGCCTGCAAAATACACCCTAGTAACAACCGTCTCCCCCTTTTGTAATGTCCTGGAGAATATCATGAATGGCGGTAACTTCAGTTTCATTGTGTAATTTCTGTTGGTCTCACTGCGTATATCTTTTTTACTTTCTTCACTACGAGGGTTACTCAATTATTATCCACAAAGTAGTTATAAAATTTTATTGTAACCAAATAGGAAACTTACAAGAACAACATTTTTCGACGTAGTCTCCCTGTATTTCAACGCACTTGGCCCATCGTTGTACAAGCTTCCTGATGCCCTCATAAAAGAAGATTCCCTCTTGAGCTGCGAGCCAGGAATGCACCGCTTCTTTCCCTGCTTTGTCCGAGGCAAATCGACGGCCCCTTAATGCCTGTTCGAGTGGACCAAACAAGTGATAGTCAGAAGGGGGCAAGATCGAGACTATATGGTGGATGATCCAGTACTTCAAATTTGAGTTTCTGGAACGTTTCAGCAGCGTGGGCAGCAGTATGCGGACGGGCATTGTCGTGAAACAACACGACACCTTTCGACAACAATCCTCGGCATTTCCTTCGAATTGCAGGCTTTAGCCTGGCAGTAAGTATCTCACTGCAACGTACTAGAGTTGGGCAACACGATTCTTTTTCCCGATTCGATTCCTACGATTCAATCTCACATTACGAATCGATTCCTACGATTCGTTCATGATTCTTTCACGATTCATTCTAGTCTGCGATGGCACGATTCTTACGGAATGCAAGAAGTTCTACATCTTACTCGCAGATGGTAAGACATGTCTGAAATTGTCAATGGGGTTAGAATCGAACTGTGTCATAATAAGATATGCCAGAAATAGCTTATTTATGAGTAAACATGCATATGACGTTACAAATGTGTTATTACCATAATGTGTGGAAGACCGAGCTTAGCTCTGTTTGTCTTTGTAAAATCGTATTTTTTGGGAGAAGCGACTTATTCAAATAAAGTTGAGAGCAAACAGTTAACTAAATATAAATTTTCATTTCCGAGATACCAGCGATCAGAGGAAATCATGTCTAACCTAAAATATTGTTACTCTTGGATGTACGGTAAGTCCAACCTGTTCGTATTCGGATAATTTTATACCGCCATCTCACAAAATTTTGATACACCTCTATTGTAACATCCAATAGTAACAAAGATTTACGAAATTGCGATATAAAATACTTATTGTGTAAAATCGAGTTTTTTCAGGAAACACACCAATATAGATAAACTTAAAAATCAAAATCCGAATCTAAATGTAAAATTTTGTCCGAACTCTTAAAAGACGTTCCCAAGAAACACGAAATTCGCGTTTTTATTTAAAAAATTCTTTTGTGTAAAATCGCGTGCTGTTAGGAAAGACACTTATATACAGATAAACATAAAAACCAAAACCTTAACTACATTCAATAAGTACTAACAAAGTTTTACGAGAAGGCGTTATGAAAACATGTGAAAAAGCGTTTTTATAATATAAAATTGCGTTTTTACGAATGGAACTATGTAGGATACATATATTGCAAAACTGACGTTTTACGAAAGAATGGAATTATGTAGGTGAACTCAAAAAGCAAAAACCAGTCTAAATACAAAATTTCATCCAAATCGTTAGGACTGTTTTCGAGATAAGCGAAATATAATACATAATCCAAGTGCTATTGCTCGTGTGTAAAGAAGGTGTGTGTGTTTTGCATTGCATCTGCAACAAATAAGAGGTACGTATTTATTCATCATGGTATTGGGAGCTGTGTACTCGCTGTATATCGTTTCTGTCATCACTAGTTCGTGTATTACTCGCGCAAACTAAGCTAACGTCGGCGCGGTGGCTGATGGTAGTGATAGTAAATGGGAAATGCCTTTACTCTCGTTCCAGTCAGCCACCGCCAAATGTCGGCTTGGTTTTCAGTCGATTAATATTACGCCCACGGACTTCCTTTGTTGGTTCCGAGCTTCCTTTGTTCACACACATCCTCCACTTGTCTGCCATCTGGCGGTCGTAATCATTCGGCACGACTCGGCATGATTCGGAAGTTGCCTTCGAAGCATAGCGTACTAAGAATCGATGAATCGTTGGAACTTGGAATCGTCACGACTCGGAAACACGCAATCGATCTTACGATTCTTCTGAACGACGATTCGTCCGTATCACGATTCGATTCTTTATTTAGAGTCGTTCAAATGAACGACTCATTCACGAATCACCACAACTCTACAACGTACACTGTTTATTGTTGTGCCCTATACCCCATGATGTTACAGTACTGGACCTCGTGCGTCCCAAAAAACCGTAAGCATCAGTTTTCCTGCAGACGGCGGGGTCTTGAACTTTTTATTGCACGGCGAATTTGGATGTTTCCATTCCATTCTCTGCCGTTTACTCTCCGGCTCGTAATGATGGATCCACGTTTCGTCACCAGTAATGATCCTGTCTAAGAGGTTGTCCCCTTTGTTACCATAGCGATCCAAATGCTTTTTGCAGATGTCCAAGCGCGTTTGTTTATGCAACTGTTTATGAGTTGTTTCGGGACCCATCTTGCACAAACTTTATGAAACCCAAGTCTGTTGTGGATGATTTCGTAGGCAGAACCGTGACTAATTTGCAGACGATGTGCCACTTCGTCAATAGTTAATCGTCTGTCTAAGAGAATCATTCCACCTGAACGCTCAATTGTTTCTTCATTTGTGGCGGTAAACGGTCGTCCGGCTCCTTCATCGTGCGTAACACTTGTGCGACGATTTCGGAATTTTTCAATCCACTCGTAGACACTACGTTGTGGCAAACCACTGTTCCCGTACTGTACCGAAAGTCTTCGATGAATTTCGGCCCCTGATACGCCTTCCGACCACAAAAAATTGATCACTGAACGTTGCTCGTCTATGGTGCAAATAGACAGCCGAGCAGCCGTGATTAACAGAACGGCAGCGATAACGAAACTAACCTAGCAGCTTGAAAATTGCAATGATACAACAACAAAGCATGAGTCGTCAACGTAAAACGACAGTACTTCCAAAATAAACAAAAATATAACTAAATCGCTGATAATAATTGACTTACCCTCGTATATACTGCAGCAGTTCTTTCTGTGTATGGTCTTTCGTCGAGCTACGTTACTTGGAAATGACACAGCATGCAAAAGTTACTTCCGCTCTTAAATTTTGCACATCAGTTCATATGATCGCACAACTTTCTACTTACTGGTCGTTATCACAGAGAAGACCATCTACAGATGTTAAAAACACGGATAATGATCCATGAAGAGAAGTTAGTGCAATTTTAAATTTTTTCAGTTATGAATGTACACGTCTAGTGGCAAAAATGAGCTAGAGATTTCGTTGAGTACGTCTGATATGATTTTGTCCTACATGATGGATGAGTTGACAAATCAAAAAAAGTGAGATTACACTCAGAGACGTTCTTAAATATGGGTCGCAGACACAAAGGAGAGGCCTCTGGGGAAGACAAAGGAGCCACCTCCAACCTGTGTCAGGCTGTGAGAAACTCTTTCCGGGGCCAGCCACAGCCATGACACGCACCTGTCGGACCATTATCCGCTCCAGCGGCCACGTAAACAGCAGTCTGTCCGTCTCTGGTGTCTGCCTGCGAGGGCGTTGAGGGGGCGTGGCTGACGGAGGCACAGGTAGGCGCACCCACCGTATTCCCCGGGACCCGAGTCGCCGCCATTGTCTGTCGCACTCCCTTTAAATTAAACGCCGCAGTCCGAGCGCGTTTCTGGAATTACTTGCTACCGTAACAGTCGCTTCGCTGCCTTCTCGCTATGGCCTTCCGCCGATTGTGTACCGTAGACGGACACCAGGCTGGAGGGCGACTGGAGGGGCAGGTTTCGCTCATTCGTAGCAGTTTTTCAGGCGCCTATATCATCTGTAAAATTCAGTGGCACACACGAACGTAAATAGCATTCTTTTACTTTTTCGTCTTACCTTCGTACTCACCAATGGGGTTCACGTAGAGATTTCAGTTCGTATTTTGTTTGTTCACTTTTTTCGGTAATCCCTTCAACTTCTCACCGCTCAATCCTTTCCTTCCACTGCCCTTGTCGTTATGTCTTTCCTTTGCGTTTCTTCCCGTATTGGCAGCCTCCGACATTGAGGATCGTAGTTGTAAAAGTGAACGAAGGAGAGCGAACTTCCTAGGAAAACGCTCGGCATACCAGACAACAGCAGCCTCAACATTTCTCCTACATTCTCCGTAAATCAGGATCATTTCAATTTTTTCATCTGTGAGTTGCAACATCCATCGTCCACTCGCACATCTAGTCTCAAAATGATATATAGGGGTGCAGTCAATAAACACTGCGCAAATATTGTAGTGTTTAGAGCCGCTGTATGTTCTACGTCTGCATGATACGTGAGCTCCGGTCGCAGTGTGGTGCCTGTTACGATAGTTCGTAGTTCGCTACCTGGCCACGGTGACGCGTCGAGTAGTCTCCTGTTCGACATGTCGGGGGAATACAATTCCAATTAAAAGTTATGAAATACTGGCGTGTCCTGTCCTCGTAGCGTAGAGGTGGGGTCCCATGTGCCACTGAGTATTAAAGAGCCATTGAGTAGATGCCGTAAATTACGATTGTGTACCCATTTCTGTTCCTCCGATTACAGCGCCGTCTGTGTCGAAACGAAAAAAAAATGCTTCAGACAAAGCGTATGTTTGTAGATTTTACCGTGGAATCGCTATCTGCAGTCAAAAACGGGGATTCTCATTGAAAATTTCAAAGTTGCCCCCAGCCACCCCACCCGGGTGTCGGGTCAAGTATGGTATCGTTGGATGTCTCCCTCCGAGACAAACAAACTGGAATTATAACGTTTTAGATCCTATGTGTAGTTTTCGAGATATTTTTATGTTGTCAGTTAAAATGAACACCGTGTATAAAAAAACCGTTATTGGCCAGTTCCGTTACAGGCTGCAAAGCGGAAAATCAGTATCGCTGACAGCCCCCCCCCCTTCCTTCGCAACCCCCCCCCCCTCCCCAACTGCACATATGGGGCTACTGGTTTGAAACAACAACAACAACAACAAAGAAATCTACCTGTCCACGTCTGTAATTCGGTCATGAATTGTTTACCGACGTGCATTTCTGGTTCAGTCTTCGGAACACTGGAACGAATGCCGTAGTTTCGCTTTCCGTGGATGTCCGCTAGCAGAGGATACGGGGCGCTGCCCTGTCGGTAAGTGGGCTGTGAGGCTGCTCCCAGCCTTGCTCCTCTTCCGTGGGCCAGTTACCGCGCCCAGCCAATTACGAGACCGCGGCCACAGATTCCGGGTCTCCAGGCACCGCTAAACTGCCTTTCAGCGTTCTCGTCATCTGACGCATCCTGGTATTATTAAGAAGGCCAAAGAAACTTTTAAGAAGAAGGAGTTTGTTTTGGAACAAATGGACGCCTGTCTTTGGTTCACAACGTAACGCAAACAATCGGATACTCTCTTCCGATTCCTAGGAGACAGGCAAAAATGAATTAAGTCTTCCTTGTGTCCCTATTCTGAGATGTGCCAAATCTCAATCATGTTGATTTACTGGAAGAAAGTTATGTCAGCCAATCAATGCGGGACACGATAATTTTGTACAACGCGGTATTAAATTACCTGAGTGACACACATTGCGTCGTGATCACGCTCTGGGTGTGCACTCAGTTATGTGAAACGTCTGAAAATAAGTTTTCTCGTTTCGCATTGGCTGTCCAGAGCTGCTGCTGCACAGGCAACTGCATTGAACGCCGCCACGATGCCTTACAGGAAAATTCGTCGCCGTACCAAACAGACAGTCTATAAAACCATTGAGAACATCGAGTTCGCCACAACAGCTGGGGACAAGAAGAATCGCATACCAGCCAAGAGTGTTGCTGCTACTGCACTTGTCGACGGACCCTGTGTTTTCTATGGTTGTAGACGTCATTTTAGTATTGACATTAATGATACATTTTCACATGGTAATGGTTGGCTCACTGTTGTCGTTGTACGTGGAGGTACAGGTGTACCTAACGTTCCTGGACTTGAAAGTTTTGTTGATAGAGACATTATTGCTTACCGTACTTACCATGTTGCCGAACTTGCAAATAAAGACTTTGGTAGATCAGCTTATACGTCTCCATCTGCACTTTCTTTGTATACTCGTAGTAAGAGAAAAATATCTGTAAATGAGTCTCTTTTCATTTGGGTTAAAGGTAAAGGAGTTTGTGAATATGTTAAGTTTGTTGGTGACTGTACTGTTTATTTTCATAAATAAATATTTATTCAAACTGATCTGTAGCGTTAGCCATTATTTCCAAAGAGTACATCACGAAACGGGGGCTTGAAAGGAAGCTTTTCCTTTTCTGGCCCCTGATTTGCTAGTTTTCGAAATCAGAGACTCCAGAACAAAGGGGTGGCGTTAGTCATAGGGTGAACATGCATACATACGTAGTGCGAGTGTGTGTTCTATTCTACTTCATTTTTACGTGTCATTATTTTCAATGTACTTGAGATTACGAGTGGTACACATTCCACAAGGATAATTCTTAGCGCAAATAAAAAGTATCGTGGCATCCCTAAAGAATCATTTATAAACATATTATCAAAATCCCAGCAGCCCTTGGCCGGCCGTTGTGACCGAGCGGTTCTAGGCGCTTCAGTCTGGAACCGCGCGACCGCTACGGTCGCAGGTTCGAATCCTGCCTCGGGCATGGATATGTGTGGTGTCCTTAGGTTAGTTAGGTTTAAGTAGTTCGAAGTTCTAGGGGACTGATGACCTCAGATGTTAAGTCCCATAGTGCTTAGAGCCATTTGAACCAGCAGCTCTTGAAACTTACAGCGATCCTCTTTACTGTCAAAGTGAGTGCTGTCATCGCACCTAATGCCTTGCGATATCTTCTACCTAAGGGATACAACTTTTGAAGACACAAGGTGAGCTGAAAGAGCACATGTGTATCAAGCACACATGTACACCTGTAACAGCAGCGTGAAATATTTGGCTGTGGCGACCAGCCCACGGCATAACGTTTTAGATAGCAATGACGCATAGAGTTGTACTACGTTCTCACTTAAACCGTCGTCCTCGTCCTCCTTCACACGCCACGAGCTACAAGCTGTCAGTGATACAGGTAACAGAACAGACTGGAAAGTCAAAGTCTCCTATGTAAAAGTTTTGCTCACTCTTCTGAAGTCTCGTATATAGTTCAATGCGAAAGCACCAATGCCGTCTTCGTTTCCCTCGATACTATAATGTCAAGGAATCCGTAAAAACTGTCTCAAAATTGCGCAATAAAGGAAAGTTTACCGCTGCCTTCATTTATCGAATTATGTGCTACATGCACGGAAAAGTAACGTTAGCCTATTTTATCAGAATATTAGCGGAGTGAATAACAAGGTAGAACAGTTCCTTGCCTGTTTAGAAAATGTAGAGTTCTCTGAAAAAAAAAAGGCATCCTGTACCTACCTGATCGCCAAATAACCACAGGAGTAGAGAAGTTAAATATAAAAAATTACACTCTAGCACTTACTCGTGTAGAACTAACATGGGAAAAGGAGGAGTTGTGACATATACAGGGTTATTAAAAATAAGAGATACTTTCAACAGACTGTAAAAATGTTTGTGATCAGGTAAGATAGGTAAGATATTAGATATGATTACGTGTATATAAATAGCAATTCAAGGAGATTTTCGTGTCATGTTCACAAATATTCAATGTATGAATCTCTAGTCGCACGGTACACGTCCAGTCTGTCGTTCTGTTCGGCCCATACATACCCCAAGATATCCGCACCGATGTTAGTCACAGCTGCCCTGATACGTCCGCCTTTACAGAGATGTCCTGTTTCCTTAAACTTCTGTACCCATTCGTAAATGGAATGTCTGTTAGGTGGAATCTTGTTAGATGTGGTCCTGAATTTCCAGCGCAGTGCAGTTGCGGACTCGCCGCCTCCGATGATCCGGCAGCGGTGTTGCTATAAAATCACTGTAACCAAAAAACTTCTTGAGTTCTCATATTTATACACATAATACCTCACCTCAAAAAAATTTTTTACAATCACCTGAATGTGCCTAGATCATTTTGAATAATCCTATATTAAGATGGAACACAGGTTCAAAAATGCCGAGACAAGTAGATTTTGTAGCGATCAGCACACAGTTTTTAATTGTAACTGTATATAAATCCCCACTGAGAAATTCTGAACTGTTTATGACAAACTTGGATTCCTCTCTGTGCCATCTGTCAGACAGCACCAAGCAGTTAATTGCATGTGGTGATTTCAATGTAGATTTTCTTTAACTTTCCAACACGAGCGGATAAAGCCAGTAGGACCGTAACAGATTTGTCTGATGAAGCTCGAAGCAAGGAAATAACTATATATTCAGTAACAAATGCTCTTTGACCATGATACACCATTAGGGTAAATGAGATAGAGGAAATGAGTTGGAATAATTGACTGGAGAACAAATATATGACAATGCTCTTTGACCATGATACACCATTAGGGTAAATGAGATAGAGGAAATGAGTTGGAATAATTGACTGGAGAACAAATATATGAAGTCTTCACGGGTTGTCAGCCGAATAGCGTAGTCGTTTTGTAGCAACTTTTCGATGGAGACGCATTCCATCGAAACGTTGCTACGAGACGGCGACGCTACTCGGCTGACAACCCGTGAAGACTTCAATTATGAAATTCGCCGAGAAAGCCTGCACTCACATATAACATACCTCTCATTGGAGAACAAATGTTTCTAACAATAATTTAGAAGAGGCGGCCTGCGATTGAATTTGTAATGAACCTAATGCTGACATAAAACTGAATCTGTACCGTGATAAATTCATATGATTATTTGAAAATTGCTTTTCCTGTGAACTAATCAGAAAGGACGTCGAATGGCCATGTAAAAACCGTGGATCACTAGACGGATTAAAGTGTCTTGTGAAAGGAAAAAGGTATTGTTTCTGTTGGAAATAACAAGTAAAGATTCTACAGTAGCTGCACACCAAAAAAACTAATCAGAATTACTAAGAAAAGTTGTTAAATAAAAGGAATATGCAGATTATGTCACTAGTCGGTAATTCCGACAAAAGAATTAAGACTGTATGGAAAGCAGTGAAACAAGACAGAACAACCAGCCAAAGAGCAGAATAACATCACTATTGCCTTTAATGTAAGGTTTATAAATGATGAGTCATAGGTAGCAAATGCGTTTACTGATTATTTGTTGAATATAGCTGCAAAGCAGAGTAGTCTGCTGAAAAAGCAATTTTCATAAAATCCTGTCATATGAAAATATCACTAACTTCTCCCTCGGAAATTAAGAAAAAAATAAAAAATAATAAATAAAAGCTGATTTGGGATTGATTGTGTTTCCAACAAAGTACTAAAGATTTTTGCCGGTATAAGAAGCCCTGTCTTATCTGAAGTACGTAGTGCACCACTTACTCAAGGCATTTTTTCAGAGAGACAGAAATACGCCACTGTTACACCACTCTATAAGAGAGATGATTAGAGAGATGTCAGTAACTATCGACCTATTCCACTACTGACATTTTCAAAAATTTTTGAGAAGCTGATGTATCCGACTAGGATCCCACCTCAGCAACAACAACATCTTTAGTAAATACTCCTATATAAACTGACGTTTTGTGGAATTGATGGTATAGCCAACCAAAGGATGTCATAGCTAACCAGAAAAATATTGCTTAGTCATTCAACCACTGTAATCAGGGGTGCTGCGCCGGGTCGGTTATTGCGGCACACACCGGTTGTTCAGGCCATGGAGCATTATCCGCGCTGGCTAAGAACCAGGTTTGAGAAACAGTGTTGATCTGCTAGGAAGATTCAGTTCAGCTCTTTAACTGCTGTAAATTTTGAACTTGCAGTTATTTTACAGGACTTTGTAATAAAATCACATTTTTTTCCATATTAACCCGCAAATTTGTAATCCAAAAATCTTTTTACTGACACGTTTCAGATTTATTTCCAAATGAACTCAGTCTTGTTTAGTTCAAGTCGTTGTAATCGCTACCTTCTTCAGCCTCCTGTTCCCTGTTTCGTGTATGTGCTGGCAACAGATAGCCCTGAGCTTAGGTACAGAGTTGCTCACATGCAATGTCTTTCTTTTTCATCGGCGGTCTGGCTCCTGTACGCATCATAAAGCAGCAGAGATGGTGCCTCTAGGCGGCCCAGGTTTCGTGCGGTTTCCTGACGCTCACATAATTGCCGGTTTGCCTGTCCCTCCGGCAGGGAGCGGAGACACGATAGCAGCAGTTGGCGGCTGTTATCCTCATTCCAGTAACTGCTGGCCTGTTAAGTGTCCATCTGACACGGAAGAAAGAGGTCTCTAACAATGCGCAGACAATCCCAAGGCTCCTTTCCCCAAGGTATCGCGTGGATTGATTTCCTTTGTCACCGGCTGGCCTTCGGTGGCCTTCCGGCTGGCAACGTAAAGACGCCTATGTACTGGCTCCAGCAATAATTATACTGAATTTGTTTGTCGGTGATCATAGAAGAACTGCCTGACCAAGATTGTAATGAGTAGGAAAAAGAAAAAATTACAGTCACAATTTCGTTGAATGAACAATTTATTTAAAAACCTTGAATGCATGATGATCTGTGGTTTGTTAAAGGACGTAACTACGTGGTTTGTTAAAGGACGGCTTCTGAACAGCATGAGGTGCACTTACATATGTCAAATACTGCATACGGAGAGTCTGTAGGTAAGTGTAGAATATACCAAAAGTATAAAATTGTAAAATACACTGAAGTGCCAAAGAAAATGGTATAGGCATGCGTATTCAAATGCAGAGATATGTAAACAGGCTCAATACGGCTCTGCGGTTGCCAACGCCTATATAACACAACAAGTGTCTGGCGCAGTTACTAGATCGGTTACTGCTGCCAGGTTATCAAGATTTAAGTGAGTTTGAACGTGGTGCCATAGTCGGTGCACTAGCGATGGTACACAGCATCTCCGAGGTAGCGATGAAGTGGGGATTTTCCCATACGACCATTTCACGAGTGTAAAATGGTTCAAATGGCTATGAGCACTATGGGACTTAACATCTGTGGTCATCAGTCCCCTAGAACTTAGAACTACTTAAACCTAACTAACCTAAGGACATCACACACATCCATGCCCGAGGCAGGATTCGAACCTGCGACCGTAGCGGTCACGCGGTTCCAGACTGAAGCGCCTAGAACCGCTCGGCCACCAACGGCCGGCAATTTTGTACAACTCTTAATATGAGTGAAATAGTACAGTTGACACTTTTACTCAGGTCACTAGTCTTGAGGCTTCTGCTGAACTGGTCCACGACCAGTCGGCGCGGCGCTTATGTGCTCTTCGCATAGAGGCCGCTACCGTCGCATTGTCGTCCTTGAGAGGGGTCAGTCCGCATGCAATTGGCTGACGTCTTCTTCACAGCGCTCTCTGCTCCCTCGTTTCCGACTGGCGTGTCGGCGCTTGATTTTACCCATAACAGACCCTACGCCGATGCGGGACAAAGGAAGAAGAAGAAGAAGAAGAAGAAAAAGAAATTCTACAATTACATACTAATTGTCCAAATATGGTACTTGAAACATATGAATGTATGTTGGAGATGCATATCAATTTGATCTCAGAAATAACAAAGGACACAGACAATGTGACAATTGTGCCAAATGTGGCCAAGAAATGTTGCTGCTTAAGAACTGACAGCAGTTACATAAACGACAACATGTGTAGTTTGAGGTAGGATGGATTTCATATCCTAACATATTAACACAGATGTGGTTGTAATTGGGTTCTAGGTGTCCACATGGTTGTTTACTTTCTAAATGAACATAAAGTTGAATATTGCACAAAATTTATAAGTGACATGCATGTCATTGATACATAACGTAAGTAGACTTACGTTCCTGCTGTTCTGTATAAAACTATCGTGTTGTAGATATCGACGATCATTAAATTGTTTGTTGCCCTCTACATCAGTTGCTACTGACGATGGGCTACACACCCAAATACCGCTTTGGCTATTAAACGTTTTGAGTGCAGCTCATGGTATTTGGATGATATCCTTTAAGAAACAAATAATTTACCCAGTTTTGGGACAAAGGCTATCTTCAAATCACGTCAAAGATTTCTCGAATAAATTATATATTGTTCTTGTGGTGATAAAGCTAGCTTTTAAAAATAAATTCCACAACAGTTCTTGCACACCACATCTGTCTCAAAAGTGAAAAAATATTCTTAACTTCATCTCTATTACAATAGTGGAAAATGAAAAATCAGCCTTAGAAGTCAGTTATTTCACATGAAGGGTCTCAGACAGGACGTAGATTGAACAAGTTACTTGCCACAGAATCATATACCTACAGACAGTAGTTGAAAGGGCAACAGTCTTGATGATTTGCCGTGTTGGTTCTGCGAAGGACTGAATGTTTAAGGGAACTACAGCTGTTACAATTTCAAAACGCAGTTGTTACGGGCTCGGCGTAGCTTTTTCATACGAAGGGCGCCTTCTCTGTCTACAACACAACGCGTAAAAATCCCACACCTTCACCGCCCTTTTATCAGATCCCCATACAAGTATGTTGTCTGTATGTCTTTAGGGGCTGCCACTTTGCTTTCGTCCAGCATACATTATATGACGAACTTGCCCATATGTAGGATTCGCTAAGTGTCGGTATAGAGGCGAGCAGACGCCAGACAGACATTTCCGGGCCGCTGCGTGGTGTCCGCAATCTGCCCTTTACGAGAGACCTGTTGCTGTCTGCTGGGATGAAGAGCTCTCTCTCTCTCTCTCTCTCTCTCTCTCTCTCTCTCTAGGTCACGAATGAATTCCAGCGTGACACTTTTATTGTGATAGCAATTTGAGCAGCAGTTGGTACCATAGTGACACAACGAACTGTTACAAACCGGTTACTCCGAGCCAGTCACCCTGTAGCGTGCATCCCACTGACCCCAAGCCACCACCATTTGCAACTTCAGTCGTGTCAAGTGAGAGCTCATTGTAGGACATGGTGGCGGTCTGTTGGTGTTTTCTATGAAAGCTGTTTCTGCCTCGATGCCAGTGATGGACGTGTGTTGGGTAGGGGGAGGCCAGTTAAGGCCCGCAGTCAACCTGTCTGCGTGCTAGACGCTCTGGACCTAGAACTGGAGATTATGGTCTGAAAAGAGATTTCGTAGGACGGCAGGAGCACTTTCGTGGTTATCCCACGTACCATGATTGCAAATTTATACGTCAATCTAGTGATTCGTCCTATTGTCCTGTCATTCATGAACAACATACCAAGCCGGTTTTCCAACAGGATAAGCTCGCCCACACGTAGCTGTTGTAATCCAACATACTCTTCCGAGTGTGGACTTGTCTTGACCTACTCGATCACCAGATGTGTCTCCAAAAAAATGTTCAAATGTGTTTGAAATCTGATGGGACTTAAATGCTAAGGTCATCAGTCCCTAAACTTACACACTACTTAACCTAAATTATCCTAAGGACAAACACACACACCCATGCCCGAGGGAGGAGTCGAACCTCCGCCGGGACCAGCCGCACAGTCCATGACTGCAGCGCCTGAGACGGCTCGGCTAATCCCGCGCGGCGATGTGTCTCCAATCGAGCGCATATGGGACATCATCGGACGACAACTCCAGCATCATCGACAGACAGCATCAATCATCCTAGTACTGGCCGATCAAATGCAACAGGCATGGAACTCCATCACACGAACTGATATCCGGTACCTTGCAACATATTGCATGCACGTTTGTGGGCTCATTCAATATTCTGGCAGTTAGACAAGTTACTAATGTACCAGCATTTCCCATTTGCTACAGCTTATATCGCGCTTTCATGAACCTATGATCTTGCAATGTTAATCACTTAAATATCTTTCCCAGACAAATGTATTTCCGAAATTTTATTACTCTACATTAATTGTTTTTTAGTGTTGCGATTTTTTTCGTCAGTGTAGTAGACGAATAAGGAGAATGTTATTCAAATATAAATTCGGAAACGTTCGTGTAGCAATCTCCTCGGACATGGGTAGATAAATGAAAAACAAAAATAAAAATAATGATCGGGTTTCGAACATGAGGCGCAAAAGTATGAAGTTGCTGTGCCACTGCTTCGGTTGAACCATTTATATGAAATTACTCTAAAATTTTGAGCGGTGTTTTCTCAGAAACGGTGGAGTATCGACTGGTAAGTCGAGGCACTTGTTCGCTTATTTTGAACCCTCTTGCTCTGAGCGTAGTTGCTGGGAAGTCAGGTAATGGCACTTGCCATGTTCTCCTCGTAAGTCAAAATTTATGCATATACTTGTCTTTTAAAATCCGCTGTTGAAATATTATCTCTACAACAAACGAAGCCAAAATAATAAATGGAAAAAATGTGGCTGCCTGATGACTCACGAGATATAAGCTTTCCCGAAGTAATCCGTCATTATACACGTGTCAGACTGCCGTTGCATGTGTACGTGACTAGGTTACACTAGGGCTAACGGGCGACATTGATACAGATTTCGGGGTATTTAGACAACATTCCATTAGAACTACTGATAGCCTTGGGAGAGCCAGTCCTGACAAAACTCTACCATCCGGTGAGCAAGATGTACGAGACAGGCGAAATACCCTCAGACTTCAAGAAGAATGTAATAATTCGAATCCCAAAGAAAGCAGGTGTTGACAGGTGTGAAAATTACCGAACTATCAGTTTAATAAGTCACAGCTGCAAAATACTAACGCGAATTCTTTACAGACGAATGGAAAAACTGATAAAAGCCAACCTCGGGGAAGATCAATTTGTATTCCGTAGAAATGTTGGAACACGTGAGGGAATACTGACCTTACGACTTACCTTAGAAGAAAGATTAAGGAAAGACAAACCTATGTTTCTAGCATTTGTAGACTTAGAGAAAGCTTTTGACAACGTTGATTGGGATACTCTCTTTCAAATTCTGAAGGTGGCAGGGGTAAAATACAGGGAGCGAAAGGCTATTTACGCTTTGTACAGAAACCAGATGGCAGTTATAAGAGTCGAGGGGTATGAAAGGCAAGCAGTCGTTGGGAAGGGAGTGAGACAGGGTTGTAGCCTATCCCCGATGTTACTCAATCTGTATATTGAGCAAGCAATAAAGGAAACAAAAGAAAAGTTCGGAGTAGGTATTAAAATCCATGGGGAAGAAATATAAACTTTGAGGTTCGCCGATGACATTGTAATTCTGTCAGAAACAGCAAAGGACTTGGAAGAGCAGTTGAACGGAATGGACAGTGTCTTGAAAAGAGGGTATAAGATGATCGTCAACAAAAGCAAAACGAGGATAATGGAATGTAATCGAATTAAGTCGGGTGATGCTGAGGGAATTAGATTAGGAAATGAGACATTTAAGTAGTAAAGGAGTTTTGCTATTTGGGGAGCAAAATAACTGATGATGGTCGAAGTAGAGAGGATATAAAATGTAGACTGGCAATGGAAAGGAAAGCGTTTTTGAAGAAGAAAAATTTGTTAACATCGAGTATAGATTTAAGTGTCAGGAAGTCGTTTCTGAAAGTATTTGTATGGAGTGTAGCCATGTATGGAAGTGAAACGTGGACGATAAATAGTTTAGACAAGAACAGAATAGAAGCTTTCGAAATGTGGTGCTACAGAAGAATGCTGAAGATTAGATGGGTAGATCACATTACCAATGAGGAGGTATTGAATAGAATTGGGGAGAAGAGGAGTTTGTGGCACAACTTGACAAGAAGAAGGGATCGGTTGGTAGGACATGTTCTGAGACATCGAGGGATCACCAATTTAGTATTGGAGGGCAGTGTGGAGGGTAAAAATCGTAGAGGGAGACCAAGAGATGAATACACTAAGCAGATTCAGAAGGATGTAGGCTGCAGTAGGTACTGGGAGATGAAGAAGCTTGCACAGGATAGAGTAGCATGGAGAGCTGCATCAAACAGTCTCAGGACTGAAGACCACAACAACAACAACTACTACGTGTCTGGAGGGAGCATGTAGACGAGGGCCGACTCTGGCGTGACATCTACGTCTCGTTTACAAGATCTGCTAGCCCTTCCCCCCGAGTACCTCAGAACATCCTACACATACCGTTAACTCAACAACCATCCTGTATATTTCTCGATAGTTATCAATCCAGACACACTGTCCAGGCGATAAGAATACACCGAACCGACCTTATAACCACATACCTCCCATGTCCTCTTCCAAAGTAACTTCAACAACCTCCCACTCCAAAACCATGAAGTCCGTCCTGGCATATACCTTTCCTATCAAGTCTCACACATTCCTTTCTATACTTCACCAAATCAGGGTTTCTCTCGTCCTTCGCATACTATCTGGCTTTCATCGTAATTACCCCTCTCCCACAAATCTTCCGCCACCCAGTATCCTACGCTAGATATCCTCACGTACCAACCCAACAACTCCGTTATCACCCCACTTTTCACAGCACCACCCAACCGCATTATTCCCGACTTATCGTCTCTCGGTGCATATCGTACAACTTTTAGTGCGGTACAGTGCTTCATACTGAGCATAAGGACTTCCATCAGAATTTTGCTATCAATGTCTAATCGTCCCTTTTTAATAATTAGACAACGTGTAAATATTTAATCATTTTAAACGATCTGACGCCTAGTGTGAGCAGCAATCTGCCGCTACTTGCTGATGACACTGTAGAGTACCGGAAAGTGTCGTCGCTGGGTTACTGTAGTAGGATGCAAGATGACTGGGACAAAATTTCTATTTGGCGTGATTAATGGCAGCTAGCACTATAAACGGAAAGATGTAAGTTAATGGAGATATGCAGAAACAATAATCTTGTAATGTTCGAATACAGTACTAGTGGCGTGGTAGTTAACAGAGCCACGTATCTGAATATCTAGGTGCAACGTTACAAAGAGAGACGAAACGAAACGAGCATGTACGCTCGTGTAAGGCTGAGCTGTAGACAACGATTTACTGAGGGAATTCTAGAAAAGCGCAGCTGACCTGTAAAGGAGACCGCATAGAAAATTCTTGTCGGACCTATTTTTGAGTGCTGTCAGAATGTTTGGCATTCCCAAAAGTTCGGATTAAAGAAAGATATCGAAGCAATTCAGAGGTGTTATGCTAGATTTGTTACTGGTAGGTTCGATCAAAACGCGAGTTCACAAAAATGTTTCGTGAACTCAAATGGTAATGTCTAGAGAAATGAAGACTTTTTTTACGCGAAACTGAGAAAACTTAGAGAACTGGCAATCGCGACAGACTGTAGAACTACCCTCCTTCCAACATCATACAGCACGCTAAGGACCGCAATTACAAGGTAAGAGAAATCAGGGCTCGTATGGAAGCAAGTAGACTGTCGTGTTTCCTTCGCTACATTCGTGTGTGGAACAGGAGACGGAATAATTAGAAGTGGTAGAAGGTACTCTCCGCCCTATGCCGTATGGTGTCTTGCAGAATATGTTGTTGTAAACGTAGAGGTAAAAAGTTAGGAGTGATTATTTTAATATGTTCTTCGTGACAGCCAACCATCGGCCACTGGAACGCCGAAAAGCCGCGCGGTTTGAGGCGCCATGTCACGGATTGCGCGGCCACTCCCGCCGGAGGTTCGAGTCCTCCGTCGGGCATAGATGTGTGTGTGGTGTTCTTAGCATCAGTTAGTTTAAGTAGTGTGTACGTCTAGGGACCGATGACCTCAGCAGTTTGTGTTATCCGTTTCACAGCTCTTCTACGTTTCCCGAAAGCGGCTGGAAAAACACTCTGCGCGTATAGGACGATAGTACGACCTATTTGTTGAGCACTGCTCGAGTGTTTGGAACGCGTACTGGTCAAATTAAAAGAAGACATCGAAGAAGCTCGGAGGCGACCTGCTAGATTTATTTGATAGTAGGTTCGAACAACACGCAAGTGTTACGGACATGCTTTGGGAACTCGAGCGGGAATCCCTGGTCTTTTCGAGGTACACTCTTGAGAAAATTTAGAGAACCGGCATTTGAAGCTGACGGCAAAACGACTCTATTGCCTCCAACATACATTGCGCGTAAGGACTACGAAGATAACATACGAGAAATTAGGGCTCATACGGAGGCATACAGACTGTCGTTTTACCCTTGCGCAGATACGGCAAGAAAGGAAGAATGAATTGATTGTTGGTGTTAATTACGATCATCCTCCTTTACCTCCTTTACATTACTGCAGATGACGTGTCACTGAGCACACTTGTTCCATGCATGCAGTACATGTGAGGCGCCTAGTTGTTTTCACTCCACTGTGTGGAATACGAAGGTTCTGTTATAATTCACTAACCTGCTGTCTTCAAGCTGATGTCCCCAGCGCAGAAAACAGCACACATGTCGTAGGTTCTGTATCTTGAGGCTGAAACTGACTTTTAGCGAGGTTCTGTTCTGAAATAATGTATCACTTCTTTGGGATGCCACTCGCGTATTTTAATATAGCCACACGAGAAGACTACATGATCTTAATACAACACCTTCTGATACAGCAAAGTACATGTTTACGAAAATGTATCTTTACACTATTTGTGGCACGTGTCTGTGCCCCATGACTAGCAGAGTGAATCTTTTAATATTGAATACTGGCAAACACATCCTACGACAGACAATATTTCTGTTCTTCTGGACTGCCTAATCCAGAGTGACGAACAACCCGAAACACTTCGCGCGCCATACCAGAAAAGGCGTGACCCGAACGCTTCTGCAGTGCTTCGTCTGCAATTTCGTCAGTCTTTTGTTTTTGATTTAAATTGGTTTTAATAATTCTAAAATGACTGATTGATATTCAGCTGTTGAGAGATATTTATATTAAAAAGTGAAGTCATTACAATGAGTAGTTTAACTAATAATAATAACTATACTTTAACGTTTTGGCGCCCTTGCTCCGAACACAGCAGACAATCACAGAGCAGTAGCGTTATGCATGCGGTCTTTCTCACAGGAACGGTACCGAATCTAATATCTGTCACAGGTACCTCACACAACATTTCGTCATCTATATACTTCTTGTATCTCCACTGCTCTGGGAACAACTTCTCGGAGCCTAATATGATGGCTGACTAAGCCAGAAATATTACAGTTTGTAAGTGAACAGGAAAGGATGTGACTAGTAGTGGTACGGGGTAGCCTCCGCGACGCGCCGCACAATGGATTGCGGAGTATCGATGCAGATGTCCTTAAAGTAACCGCGTACAGAGAAGTCCACTGGGGTTGAAACAAGTGATTGTGATGGCCAGGACATTGTTCCAACACATCCAATCCAGGACGCCACGTTCCTAAGGAGATACGCGACAACTTCATGATGGTAATGTGGTGGCGCGCCATCTTGCTTGAAAAAAAATTCTTTCGCCGTATCCTATTATAACTGAAGCATTAGATAATGTTCAGGCATGTCCAGGTGTAACATGCCAGGTATAATATGACTCGATAAAAAAGAAAGGACTGTAAATCTTGTTAAAAAAAGATTCACCTTACGCAAGTGTTGTACATGTTCGATTACGTTACGTGGTTTCTACTCACTCCGTATCCGAGCATTATGCCGATTCACTTTACTGAAGGTATGGAAGGTGGATTCGTCACTGAACACAATTTTACTAAGAAAATCATCTTCAGTCTGCAGTTTGTTAAACATTTCTACACAACACAGCTCGTTTTTCATTGTCACTTTATGTTAAAGCTTGCTACAGTTCCAGTTTTAGGGTTTGAATGATCCGCGTTTCTGTAATACCTTCCACTTTGCAAGACTAAGCATGTCAATTCTGGGCTGGCACGTCTCGTTGATTTACCTGGACTACGAATATAAGACTGCCGAACTTGTTCAATTGCTGTGTGAGGGACGGCTGGTCGGCCATATGTTGTACACAGCCAGTTTCGGTGAAACGGTTGTACCAATTACAACAGTTTGTCTTTGAGGTGATGACTTAATACACCGGGTGATCAAAAAGTCCGTATAAATTTGAAAACATAATAAACCACGGAATAATGTACATAGAGAGGTAAAAATTGACACACATGCTTGGAATGACATGGGGTTTTATTAGAACAAAAGAAAACACCCCATATTGCTAGACGCGTGAAAGATCTCTTGCGCGCGTCGTTTGGTGAGACCGTGTGCTCAGCCGCCACTTTCGTCATGCTTGGCCTCCCAGGTCCCCAGACCTCAGTCCGTGCGATTATTTGCTTTGGGGTTATCTGAAGTCGCAAGTGTATCGTGATCGACCGACATCTCTAGAGATGCTGAAAGACAATATCTGACGCCAATGCCTCACCATAACTCCGGACATGCTTTACAGTGCTGTTCACGACATTATTCCTCGACTACAGCTATTGCTGAGGAATGATGGTGGGCATATTGAGCATTTCCTGTAAAGAACACCATCTTTGCTTTGTCTTACTTTGTTATGCTAATTATTGCTATTCTGATCAGATGAAGCGCCATCTGTCGGACATTTTTTGAACTTTTGTCTTTTTTTTTTGTTCTAATAAAACCCCATATCATTCCAAGCATGTGTGTCAATTTGTACCTCTCTATCTACATTATTCCGTGATTTATTCAGTTTTCAAATTTAGACTGACTTTTTGATCACCCGGTAGTTCTAAGTTCTACGGGACTGATGACCTCAGATGTTAAGTCCCATAGTGCTCAGAGCCATTTGAACCATTTGAATAACTCATTCGTGACGCCACCTAGAGGGAGCGTCGAAAACTACAAAAGTGGGAATAAGACATGAAGCTACACTGTATTCAGTGCTGTATGAAACATTTCTGAAAGTATTTTCTATTTTCACAATTAAAGATTGCTTTTGTATAATCAGTTTATAACAAAACCTTATTTGAGAGAGACGACCATGCAGACCGCTGAAATATGTTTAGCCGGATGCAGCAAGCGGCAAGACTACGCGCTGTTTACGCAGTCCCCCCTCTTCGAGCCTCGGACCAACCGTCCCTCCCGCTGCGTCTCGGTGCTGTGGCGACGTCCGTTGGGACAAGACGGTGGCGAAAGATGGCTCCGGGCGGTGTCAGTGGCTGTGGCGGCTGTAGGCAAGGCGGACACGGGCGGCGTCTGCTGCGACGCGTCGCCAAGGCCGCAGGAAGCCGTAATTACTTTCTTTTGTGTCCTGGCCGCTCCAGCACCTGCTAGCCAGCGAAGCGACGCCGTCTGCGGCTGTACACACATTACTGGCACGCCAGCTGCCGTGAAGCAGGGAAGAACGCAACACTACCTACGGTTTTCAGCCGCCGATCGATCGGAAAGAATCTCACCAAGTAGTTTTCGTAACACTGCCAACAGTTACTACGCTAATGGAAACGTACAAGGCTTCCAATTAATTTTTTTAATGTGTTTGCAGGTACATATCTGCTGTCCTTGTACATGCTGAAATCTCCTAACCACAATAGCGCGCCGTTACTGGGCAAAAACAAATTTGTGCAGCCCATCGACAGAGTGGAGATGGGCTGCTCCATTTTATTATGTCTCACCTAAGGGAAGCGAAAATTTCAAAAACACTCCATGCATCCTGGGTGATTATAGTTAAAGTGCAATTACTCACGGAGGTACAGTGTGCGCTGTAATTATCGTATGGCAGCGAAACTTGCTAATGAGTTAAAGCGGAATTGATATACGCTTGATAAAAAATTGTTCCAATTTTGGCCACCAGGTGCAAATCTGGCGCTGTATAGCAACTCCTCGACGTCTCTGGTGCTCATATTGATTTGAACAAACTGTGTAAGCTCAGTTACTAATAAAATAGTTACGCATTTCTCGTTTGACTTTTTGTGCCGACTTCCAGTTCCTAAATCATTACATGTGGAAACATTTGGCCGGCCGGTGTGGCCGAGGGGTTCAAGGCGCTACAATCTGGAGCCGCGCGACCGCTACGTCGCAGATTCGAATCCTGCCTCCGGCATGGATGTGTGTGATGTCCTTAGGTTAGTTAGGTTTAAGTAGTTCTAAGTTCTAGGGGACTCATGGCCTCAGATGTTAAGTCCCATAGTGCTCAGAGCCATTTGAACCATTTGGAAACATTTCCATACATCTATCTTGCACCTGGTGGCCAAATTAGATATAATTTTTTCCAGTGTAAATTGGTTCCTCAGTAATGTAAGTTTCACTGCCGTACGATAACAACAGCCCGCACTGGACTTCCGTTGAATACCTGCACTTTAATTATAACCAGCCGGTGTAAGTAAACTAAAATTTCATTATGTACGTTTAGCTTCTCGTGGTGATAATTTACTCCTCGTTTGTTGCAGCAATTGTTTTACAGCATCGTTGGCCCTCTACCAAAACACGCAAAACTAGTCTCCATACCTCTTTATGTGTGCAAGTATCTTCTACCAGCTGTATGACCGCTGCAATTCCTGCCCTCCAGTCCTTGCCTGATCTTTTTATTCCGCCGTCTTGAAGGTTTCCACGCCCGTACTTCCTGGGGTATCCTTATTACTAACATAAGTCTCTTGTGGCCACACCGTTCTGCTTCCTTTCCAACCACTTGACTAATGTTGATCCATGATTCGCCTGATGTCTTCATTTTTTATCCTATCCATTATTATGGTTTTCGAGCAGCTTCTCCGTTGCATCATTTTCGTCAAGTCGAGCCAATTCTTTCATTTTCTTAATCAGTGTCCTTACTTCTGCCCCGTATGACACTGTCTTATACGGTCGCTTTTTTGTTAAATAAGAAATAAGTGGAAACAATGAACGTATTTAATGTAGCATTCAGCAGTGTTATGGATGGTCTGCAACTCCTGAATTGGTTTCGAAGGAAATACGAGTATTTACTTTTTTGTTTTTTACACCACTCAGTACTTCATTCCGTTTGCCAGTGTCCATATCATCATACACTGAATACGTTATTATAAAATCATAAATATCTCATAATGAGTCGAATTTATTTGTGTGTCGCAGTTTTTCCGTTTTATTTTGTTGGTATCTGACGTACATACCACGCGGCCAGCTCTACGTATCTGACGTACATACCACGCGGCCAGCTCTACATATAGTACATTAGAAGTAGTGATTGTAAAAAAAATGGTGAATACGTGCAGATTATGCAGTAGCTCATAATTACATGCGTAATTACAGTCACTTAAATATTCCGTGGTTATTTTGTAAGTGTTCGTATTTTCTGGACCTGGGATATGGTTAATATTAGCGGTTAACTAGTGTTTCAGTTCGTTTAGTCTCGTACTTAAAACTACTTGCTGATTGCTATACCACTCGCACGGACAGAATATTATTTATATCACTTTCTGATTCTGAATCGTTAGGAAAAGTTTGCGAGTCTCTGTTGCGCATCATGCGCCATTGACTAAGGAAATTATTATTAATGGCGGTCGAGTTCGCCTGTTGCATGTCCACCCCGTAAGCCAACATCTTCTGTAAAGGGAAGTGCAAGAGGGACAGGAGATTGCGCGTTATAGTACTGACGTCGAAACACAGTCGTCAGAAATAAGGCATTGCATACTGGAAAATAATAATCTGTTTAGGAATAACATTAGTGAGCTTGGACGACTCATCGGACTAAGTGTGTCTCAGAACCATCGTATTTTCGTGTCATATTTTACCAGCAGCATCTACATCCCTTCTTACTGAGCGATGTAACAAGGTCGTTGAAGCACTGGAATCGTATTTGGAATCGATTTGTTTAAATCCTATCCTACCGTCGTGATTTAGGTTTTCTTGGTTTCCCCTATATCACGTCAGGTAAATGTTGCTTTGGCCGATATTACGCTATCAAATTTATTTCGACAAAGTTGATTAAAGAAAGCGTTCGTCTTCAGTTTACTTTATGGAGAAATGTCACCGCTTGGAGCGCTAGCATCGCTACAGCTATCTGATAATTACTGTTATCAACATGGCTTCGAAATTTATATGGTGTGTCGCATCTACAACGAAATTGGTAGAAATGTACGTACCAGATGAAGCACTGCATAACTTGTGGCATCTCGAATACAAAAATAGACTAAGAAGAAGCGAGAGCTATTTTAAAAAAATGCAGAAGCCATTAGAGATGAAGTAGGGCCAGGACGTACCCCAGAGCAGGTAAAGGAGAATATCTACAACTCTTGTAGAAATAAAAAAATTCTTAATGACTATGGTATGTACTAGACAGTTATTTGCTGCAGATTTTCCTCTTTCAGTGCTTTATAAAGAGCTTCAAACGTTTTTGGTATTATTTTCGTCCATGTGTAGTGCGGTATTTGGGTGCTCCACAGTAAACTAGAGCAGCGGTAGCTTTCCCCTATTGCAAGAAATTGCATTGTTATGGCAAGTCTGTCTTTTGCGGATATAATATTTCTGAGGTGAGTGTTAAGATTCGTAAGATGAGGAGCCACTTTACAGAGCACATATCTCGTCCATTCGCAAGTAATTTTATACAACTCTACGTCCCCGACTTTGCAGCTACCATAACAGGTTTTGTTGGATGCTTTCAGCATCTCGCCGTGGAAGCCACGGCTTCAACCAAGTAATTTTTTTCTTCTGCTGCTCATCCAAATTTAAATGCAATGCAATTGTGGTACACACAACTGCAGAGTGCAGTAATAAGTCTTCATCGGGCACTATGAAGAAACTGTGGCGGCAAAGATCTTTATCAAAGAAAATGTGATGACAATGTAATAACCAGACTTAATATGCGGGGAAATTAAGTTGACACTCGACGCAATGGCTGATGGGAGCGACTATGAATGGGAAATGCCTTTATGGTCGCACCCACCAACCACCGTGCCGAATGTCAACCTAAGTCTGCGCGTATAGTAAAAATACTAAACTGGCAAAGTAGCCAGACGTTTGGCGAAGCAAGACGGAGTCGTTAGAAAATTTGTGTGTGGTATATTACGATTTTCTCAAACTAAATAACGCTGTAAGCTTCACGAGGTGGTTCAACCAAGTCCTTGTTGATTAAATATTTGCATACTAGTTGATGTTTAACACATAAATTGTAGAACAGTGATATGCCATCATTAAGCTACGTCTGTTAACACTCGATTTATTAAACCACTTTAAATGTACATAAACTAGTTAAACACTGCCGGTATTTCAGATAAGACAATCTGTAATGTAATTATTTAGGTTTACATACAGTACGAAAGCAAAAATACGTTTCTAGGCATGCTTGCGTTGAGACTTGTTCCTTTCCTTGCTGTACGGAAAATTGTAGAAAACGACACATTATGACAAAACTTGAAACGTAACGTAGTTGCATCAGTTTATTTCCGTTTATTATGACTGGTTTATAAGTAAGTAAACATCTGTTTATAATACGTCCTTTGCGTTCGTCGCCGTATTGCTACTCTAAAATGCCACCAGTGATATTGTATATGGTATTACCAGTTTAGGAATGTATATCTGTGGTAATACCCCTATTTGCGCCACGTCAAATATCTTTGTTAAGGAAAATATGATGAATAAACTCTAACCTTCCTAACGCTTTTCTGGTAACGATAAGAGCTTTGGATATCCCATCAATCGATTCACGTTTTGTCATTTGAATTGGAGTCTGATAATAACTGAGTAAGCAAGTTCTCATACATTACTGCTGAGGAACTTTCTTTATTTTAATGTTAGGACATGCAGTCATTGCAAGTAATTTGCATGCGGTCACCTTTCTGTTTACACCTCACACTGATAAATATTTTTTTGTTTCAGTTCATATTTCAGCTGTGATGCAAAGCAAACATAGTTAAGTCGTAGAAGTATGGAGTACACAGACACTAACGACATATTTGAAGTCGGCATACATGACAGAAACGAGTTTGACCCCGAGTTGTCAGACTGAGACTCCTAAAGATCCAAACAGTAGTAGTAGTAGTAGTAGAAGTAGTAGTAGTAGTAGTTGTTGTTGTTGTTGTTGTTTTTATTTACCTGTGGATGACTTTCAAGAGGCCACTGGACATGTCATCGTATTAGAGTTTAAGAGCAAAAAGCATGATATGTCCATTCTCCAGATTTCAAGGCCAGGCTGCGCAAATCAGCATAACTACATTCGGTTTATCCCTAGTATAAATTACTGTTTTGCGATGAAATAGTTTAATAATGTGAAGAGCTAAGGCTACTCTGTTCATTAATTTCTAGGTTCCGATCACAACACACACTGTACATACATTATTTCATAATATAACACTACACACACCATTAGCTGGAATCAGGACCACGGCGACGATATCAGGCTTCAGGTCCGTGCAATGCAATTTTCCAGTTGCTAGCCTGAAACAAAAGTTCAGCATCCCGCCACAATGAGTAAGATTTTGATCTCAGAAAGAGGATTAGGTGTTATTATTATCTATCGCAGAACTTCGAAGAAAGATTTTTCGGGAAAGAAGAAGAAACTTTATAGTACGAGTGTCTGCTGTAAAATGACGGACGTTTTATTATTACTGTTTTTTATTTGTTACATTTTTTACCAAACCGCTGCTCTTTGATACCTAAGTAATACTTCACCTATAGACTGTACTAGTTAACAGATACATTTAACTGTTTATTTAAATAGATTCGTTTTATTAATCTTTTATGTCCTTAGGGAATTCATCCTAAAATGTATCATACAAGCCAATATGACTAACTTCATTCATTACAATAATAAACGACAGCTGCAGAATATGGCGGATCGGCGTTGGCAGCTCACCAACGTTCTGTCTTAAGTGTACCACTTGAAATGCACTCTTTACCAGCTGTTTGAATACAGAAAGTTTAAATCGATGTTTATCATGCACTTCCTCAGTATAGCAACCTAGATCTTGTGCATCTATTGACATGGTGAAGTGTACCATTCCAACGCAGAAAATAAAATATTCATCTCATTAGAATATTTTTGTGACAGTCGCTCATCATCGTGATTCACGAGGTCCTCAAGTGATACTGGCAGCAAATGACATAACTATCACGTGATTATTTTCAGAATTATTCAGACGTGCAAATGAAAACGTCGTCACAACAGTATTACTCCCGCCATTTTCCATAACATCTTTTCCAAAGCACTTCCTCAGCTTTCCAAGAGCGTATAGAAGGTAACAACACAGTTTAACAGACCCTTTCATTCGGATGAATACATAGTACAACAGAGATCTGCATAATGACTGTCAAAGATTAGGACTGACTCTTTGGAGCCAAGTGCTAGTCTATATAATAAATTACTTTGTTGTAGAATATTCTCGAATAATGTTATCAAATTAATTTACGTATTTAATATCCATTAATTATAAACAGTGAAACTAAAGGAACAGAAAAAGTCTGTAAATCATATTTGTGATAGTCAAAAGTTTACATAACACCAGAATACCAATGAATGTTACCGATATTTGACTCAAATTTTGGTTAAATTTTGAAAAAGTAAATTTTTTGTATGACAAAATTTTTAGTGAAGTTACGGACGTTTTTACAATCAGGTGATCTCATCTTAACTATCGAATTACTGGAAATATTACGGAACAGATTTTGAAATCCATAAGCACACGTGTTTTCTTTGAACCTAAATATTATTATCTTAAAAGTAAATTAGTTGTTTTGTCATGCTAATGTTCCTTCGACTGTTTCAGTGAACAATTAATAGGATGGATATTATCTGGTGACTTTACGTTTGGTTGCCAAATATCACACGCAATCCTGAAATTTACGTAGTTTGACATTTTAGCTTCGTGGATCGGGTTCGTTATTAGAAATATAAGATCGGTATAATACGCTTCATTATCTCAGATCCCCTGGCCATGGTCTGTTACACATTAGTATGCTAATCGTCTCTGCATCGATTAGGGGAATTTATATAAAGACGATATAGAAAACAGAAGATATCTTAAGCCAAGAACAACAGGAGCGGGTGCCGTGAAGATGAAGTAAATGTATAAAAAAATGAGTGAAATGCGAACATTACATTAGTGGTCTATATTTTCAGTTGCGAAATGATACAAGTTTTCTGGCAGAAAGCATTTTTTGACTGACTGGCACTACAGGACGCGTTCCTGATTATTTAGTGCGCTGCCTTCGTCCCAAGTCTGTTCCGTTGCTACGGTTTGTATATGTCGCGGAGAGTGCGCGTTATCTGTCACCGTTGCGACGAATGCGTTGTGCAGTCTACGAGGCATGCTGGACACGTCCAAGCGAGGAAAGGGCTGATATCCCTTATAAGGTGCACGAGACTTGGCAGCACAAGTCGATGGGTTCGCGGAACGCACAGTCGCCGCAGTAGGTGAGTCACAACCTCCGCTACAGGCGTGGGCGTGCGTCTGCACACCAGGGACAAGCGAAGCGTTCACACCCTGCTGGGTGGAATGTGGACAGATGCAGTACACGAACTTGGCAGCTGCACGGAGCTAGACCGAAAGACACAAAGATGTCTACAAACATGATGTCATCAGACTGTTATGCCCCTAAAGTCCTGGGGATTACTGAAGAATGGGATTCAACCCTTCGGCGTTGACCAATGATGTCAGAAGATACCACAGATGATGTATTGCACAGATTTAAGAGCAAAGACGAAATGTTGAGAAACAAAGGAATGCAGGACAGAGAAAACAGATGGTAGACATATATCACGTACATTCATATTTCGAACATAACGTTAAGTGTATCGCTTCTCTGAGTCCAAAAATAAATGACAGAAGTGGTAATATTAGCATGGAATACCTGAGTTAACATATGAGCTGTATCCCGAACTTTAGCTGATCTGTATAGATTGACTGCAATACGGGATACAAATTTAACGTAGTCGATTTTTTCGCCTTCATCAGCATTAGTATCCTATTCTTCAGTTGATCTATGTCGATCAACTGAAGTACGAGATACAAATTTTACAGGTGTTACTTTTTTCGCCTTCGCTACTACTAGCATCCTATTCTTGAACTGATACTAGTATTGGTGAAGACGAAAAGACCTACATACGTAAAATTTGTATCCCATACTTCAGTTGACCTAAGTAGGTCAACTGAAGAATAGAACACATGCGCTAGCGAAGTCGAAAAATAGCGACAACTGTAAAATTTGTATTCCGTACTGCAGTTGACGAACTCTGCTTCAACTCTTCCATATTCATAGGAATGAATAACTCCATACCTACAAATGAAAATCAAAAAGTAAAAATTGTCCAGAATGAAAAGTCACAAAGAATGAAAATAAGTACCGAATGAATTGGAACGAACAAATGATTTAAATTACTACAAGCGACAAAAATCGTAGACAATGCCTAGCCCTGTCATTTAAAAACACATTTATTTGTTCCAATTTACAATGATGACTCCTCGCCACAGAAGACAACCGATGTATTACCTAAGGCTTGAAAATAAAGACATTAATATCTCTGAATAAACGATGATGTCATTGGTCAAAGGCGATGGGTTGTATCCCACTCTTCAGTTGACCCAAGTTCTTAGCTATGGCATTCTTTTCTGGGGAACAAGTGGAAAAAATACGAACACAGTTTTCACACTGCAGAAAATGCCTTAAGAATAATAACAAAAAATAGTAGTCGATCTGATTGTAAAGATCCGTTCAAAACGATGGGAATTTTAACTGTACCATGTGAATACTTGTGCATTTATCGGTCAGTTGTACACATCAAAAATAGCATTGATAATTACTGCACAAAGAGCGCTGTACAGATCATTGAACAGGCTCTATATTGAACTTATATCTACCAAGAACGAATAAACATAACTCGTTTTCTATCAAGGAATAAACTTCACGATATATCGTACAACGAGATGAAAGAAATTGTCAGAACTCACTCACTTAAAAAGGCAGTTAAAAATACCTTTTAAGCAATATATTCTGTAAAGTGTAACATTACTTAGATAATACAGAATAGCGATTTGGTAAAAAATGTAATACAAATAATAGTAACGATAATGAAACATCTAATATTCCACGTAACACTTCAACAGTAATTTTTTCCTTGTTTTTTTTTTCTTTTCTGGAAAAACTTACTCCAAAAGCTATGCGGTGTATAATACCAACAACTCACTCTCTAAGTTCTAACATCTCACTCGTTATAGAGGGATGAAGACTCACTTTTCAGGCTAGCTAATGGAAAGTTGCGGTGCGGTGCACAAAATGTTCCCGACATCAACTGATAGTGTGTATAGAGTGGCGAAACAATGCGTGTATGGGGTGCGTTGTGACTGGGAGTGAGGAATGGATAGTCAGTGTAGCATTATGAAATAACTTATCTGTAAACCAGTGTTGTATACTAGGGACAAATATACTAAGATAACACGGTTTTAAACAGAGTGACTTTGTTTTCGGGAGGGTGGAGGCTCTAGTCTTCGTCAGGCCATTCTGATTTACGTTTCTCCGTGGTTTCCCTAAATTACGTCAGGTAAATGCCGGGATGGCTCATATTACGAGTATAGGGCCACGGTCGACTACCTGTCCCACCTTTGTCATATTAGACCTCTAAGTATGTAAATGTATATTTGAATTACTTTATTTTTCTTGTTCTTAAATTGTGATATCATGACATGTCCAATATCCTTGTAAAAGATACGGTATGTAGAGTCGTTTAGCAGATCGGGAACTTCTATGTAATCTTTCGTTGGTGTGTTTAGTGTCGAAAGAGACCAATGAGCCGGCCGGAGTGGCCGTGCGGTTCTAGGCGCTACAGTCTGGAGCCGAGCGACCGCTACGGTCGCAGGTTCGAATCCTGCCTCGGGCATGGATGTGTGTCATGTCCTTAGGTTAGTTAGGTTTAATTAGTTCTAAGTTCTAGGCGACTGATGACCTCAGAAGTTAAGTCGCATAGTGCTCAGAGCCATTTGAACCATTTGAGACCAAAGAGAAAATCGAAACTTTAGATTCTGTATTCAAAACATGCAAGCTGAAAGATTGAATTGTACAACCTCATTTTGACCCAGATCTCACACAAATGCCGAACTGAATCGTAGATATTTTGACAGGTTTTCCACTGGACGCGCTGCAGAATCAAGTCTTCTAGTAGTTTAAATTTATATCTAGTTTCTCGCACAGCGAGCAGTCCCTAGTACCCCAAAAGTGCTTAGAATGAGAATGAGAAATATTAAATAGATGCATGAAATTAACTTTTCTGTCGGCAGGATCCTAGAGGACATTTATGTCATTTATGTCAAGTACGTCTTGTGTTTGTACATACAGCATGTTGTCATACCGAACATGCAAATTCTTCATTACTGGATTTCGAAAGGCCTTAGAAGCCACAACACATTGTCGACTCACAAAGCGAGCCGCAGATACGGCCGTAGGAGGAATAAAACTGGGTGCAGCCGCGTTCCAGTGCAAAGCAGTGTCCGTTGTTACCACGCAGTGCAAGCACAGCAAGTGTAGAAAAGTCTTCGCAGACAGTCGCAAATACTTTCTACTGACTTCATCAGATTTTTAGCGACAATGTGGAACAGAAAGCAGTGCCAACGCAAACGGAGAAGGCGGAGGGACGTGCAAGCAAAACGTTTAAGCTTAGTAAGTCGAAGTTGTGCATATTCACGAAGTGGATTAATGTGTTATTACGCAGCAGTTTATACGATATTACGAACATTTCAACAAAATATAAACATTGTGAAAGCCCCGCTGCTTTTGTCGCACACAACTAGACTTCAAAAACTAGCAAGTAAAATCAGAAATATTGTTCTGACTTTGGAATGTAGTATTAAAAATGCGCTAGTAAAAGAGTCGTCATTTGTGAATTAGACTATGTAGTTTCCAGGCATACTGTATTAGAATATTTACAAAAGGACATGCGGTTTGAGGCACCATGTCACGGACTGCGTGGAGGTTTGAGTCCTCCCGCGGGAATGGGTGTGTGTATTGTTGTTATCATAAGTTAGTTTAAGTATTGTGTAAGTCTAGGGGCCGATGACCTCAGCATTTTTGGTCCCTTAGGAATTCACACACATTTTTTTTTTTTTTTAAGAAAGTACCAGATTTAAAGGGATCAGTGGTTTATTTCGCCGAAACCTGGATTCCTACACATTAGAATGTGGATAATTTATATAAACTTAGTCCGATATACAGGCCCGGCTGTTTCGAAAGCCTGCCGGAGGACATGACACTCAATGACTGCCGCTAGGCGGGTCTGCGACCGCTAGTATCGCCGCTGCAGCGCTTGCAAAAAATGTTCAAATGTGTGTGAAATCTTATGGGACTTCACTGCTAAGGTCAGCAGTCCCTAAGCTTACACACTACTTAACCTAAATTATCCTAAGGACAAATACACACACCCATGCCCGAGGGAGGACTCGAACCTCCGCCGGGATCAGCCGCACAGTCACAGCGCTTGCAACACAGCCGTGTCCATCTTTTCGGTCAGTTAACATTCGTGACCATCATATTTTAATCTTGTCGCAATTATGGGTTTCAGTGGTAACTTATGGAAAAGCATGCATGACATGTGATATATCTGTGATAACTTTTCTACCGTTAATGGTTAGAACAGAAACCTTTAGCAGAATAGATAACATTATCACAAACAGCAGAGTGTTGTCAGTTAGTAAAATTTTGTACATGCTGTTGACTATCGCCTAAGCAAGATGTTTAGATCCTAATTTTTTGAAACTCTGTTCAGAAATCATGTAGTCGGGGATAACACAATCTCTAGAGGATTAGGAACAGTCGGTGCCATAGGGTCAAAATTGACGTTGAAGAACTGTTTTCGTGTTACTTTGTCCGTTTTCAAGGGCTACTAGCGGATAAAGGCATGTTATAAGGCAGCAAATCACCTACTTTCTATTTTTATTGTATACTACAAATGAATTGTTGTTCAATTTTAACTTATTACTGTTACCGTAACTTCCTTCCTCTTTCATTATTTCATAGAAATGGCAGACAGATCTTTAGTCTTTTAAAGCAGATGAAGCATTGTAATTCATTGCTACGTCACTTTGTAAAAATATTTCCTGACTAGAATTTGCGCCATTCTGCAGTACAACGGATGTTAAGCGAAGACAGCGAGAACTACCCACAAACCAGGTGGAGGTAAGTCTTGCACGCTACACCTACACTCGTGCAGTAATTCAAGACACACGGCGACAAGGGCGCTATTTTCTCAGCAATGCTGTAACAGTTCTTACGCCATGTGTTTGTTGTTCGTTTCTGTTGGCATTATTGCTGAAATAGCAGTGATCGCTTTTCCAATTTTCTATAATAACACAACATTTTAAACTAGTTCAAATTTTACGAATAAAAATTACTGTTTTTTTTTTTAAAAAACGTGTGTTCGTAAACTAAAAAATTTGTCACTGCTGCTGTAGTATATTGATATATCGGTTTTTTTACTCAGTTATTAGTCACAAATTAACACCTGTTACAACCGAGATCAAACAAATGTCAGAAAAAAATACTGGTATCGGTTTTAACTGGGCATTTTTTCGCATCCCTATTCAGGATAGCTATGGCTTCGATTTTCGCTTTTGGTTTACTCGTTTGGACTTGTTTTCTGCCATGTCATCAGCGTTGTCCATCTCCGTCTTGTCTTCCAGTTCACACTCGACTCAATGCTGACGGCCTTTGGCCGGTCGGCCGGTCTGTGCGGGCTCTTCAGTCGTTCTCGGTCTTGTCAGATGCCGCCGACTATACTTGGATCTAGATGACTTACACTAATAAGCCTCTCTTATTGATCACTCAAAATTATCCTTTCATCATTATCTGTCCTTTTACTTTCCACTTCTACCAGTTTATAAAGGCAGTAAAAATTAGAATTTGTAATGGCTCTCTTTATCTCATTGCGCCCATCCTTACGAGATTTTTCAACAATTACGCACGTAAAATATTGTATTCCCTTCTTTTCAAGCTCGTTTTCTGTCCTAAATATTGTTCAAATTTACAGATTCTAGAGACATATGTCTATGATTTTCGTCCATTTCTCTTTCCTTCAGCCAAGCATGAAGGGTTTCTCGTCTCTGTTACATGGACGTAATTGCGTCGCGTTTTTGTATGTCCATACTTCTGACTGGAGGTCTGGGACAATACGGTCGAACACTGTTGTAAGAAAACGAAACTTTTACAGCCGTCCTTATGATGTCATTTATTGTGTAGCTATCATTTTCGGGGCTTCCAGTCTCGGCGCTTCCAAGTTTCGGCGCTTCCAAGTTTCGGCACTTCCAAGTTTCGGCGCTTCCAAGTTTCGGCGCTTCTAGGTTTCGGCGCTTCTAGGTTTCGGCGCTTCCAGGTTTCGGCGCTTCCAGTTTCGGCGCTTCCAGTTTCGGCGCTTCACTGCACCATATTCAGGCCTTCGTTCATGCTAAAGGGGTTGTCACGAGCCATATATACGATGCATCAGTGGCAAACATAACTGGTTTACACAGACTACGTGTAACTGAGATGTCGTCTCTCCAACCATCAACTGTTAACTGATGACTGGCGACAGCGGGGGCTACCATGAAGACCAGTTGGGGGCATATCTTGCACGCTACACGTACACGCGTATCTTAAGTCAAGACTCTTGGCAACGGAGACGTTACTGTCTCAGCAATGATATAACAATTCTAATGCCATGTGTTTGTTGCTCGTTTCTGTTGACATCGTTGCTGAACTGACAGTTGATGGTTTGAGAGACGACATTACAGTTACAGGTAGTCTGCGAAAACCAGTTATGTTGGCCGCTGATGCATCGTATATATGGATCGTGATAATCCCTTTAGCATCAACTAGTGCCTCAAGATAGTACACTGAAGCGCCTAAGCTGGTAGCTACACAATAAATGACATCATAAGGATGGCTGTAGGTGTTTCATTTTCTTATAGTAATTTTGTCGATTTTTATAGTAGCTTCATAACATGCATGTAATTAAGCAAACGAGTTTATTATTTTAAAGTATAGGGAATGGAGATGGCGGAATTTCTTCCTGTCGGCAATGAGGTCACAACCGACAGAATAAATGTTAGTATTGGATGAGGATGTAGTGGGTAACCGGTAGTACACTCTTAAAACGAAAAGTCCTGGCATTCATCTAAATGGATATAAGAAACAAAGATCTGTTGACTGGGAGGAGTTTTGAATACAGTTAAGCGGTCATGACCCCCAAGTACAGTTCCCGAGCCTTAACCAATGCAGTACGCTGCTCAGTAATCTGTCACAAATTGCCACGGAGTTATTGCAACTGTGCCTGTGTCTCCTGTCTACATTTCTTAAAAGTTTTGCTATTTCGTACTGAGACGCGAGACGTAGAGCCAAATGGGACACACACAAGATGATGATTCCAACCACAATTTTATTTCATCGCTCTGCTCTCATTGCACGTACAGTATCACTAACGAGTGAAGATTGTAGTAAAATAAGGAACCTACTGTCCAAGGAGGAGAGGTCCAGAGCCGTAGGTAATTGATATTTTCTGTAGCTCCCATAAATATTAAAACGAATGAAGGCTTAAGTTCGTCAGCAATCTCGCGCTTGTTTCACCACGCATCATTTCGAAATGTTATACGCTGGCTCGGGTAATCACACTGCCAGTGGTACCTTGAAATGAAAAATAGTAAATCTGATACTAAAATTCAACCCTTAAAAACGTAATTTAAAAGATGTTTAGGGCACAGGACCTAAGAAAATAAATTTGCTATCAAAGAAAGGTTTAAGAATCTATTAGTAATACAGGGTTATTACTAATGATTGAAGCGATTTCACAGCTCTACAATAACTTTATTATTTGAGATATTTTGACAATGCTTTGCACACACATACAAAAACTCAAAAAGTTTTTTTAGGCATTCACAAATGTTCGATATGTGCCCCTTTAGTGATTCGGCAGACATCAAGCCGATAATCAAGTTCCTCCCACACTCGGCGCAGCATGTCCCCATCAATGAGTTCGAAAGCGTCGTTGATGCGTGCTCGCAGTTCTGGCACGTTTCTTGGTAGAGGATGTTTAAACACTGAATCTTTCACATAACCCCACAGAAAGAAATCGCATGGGGTTAAGTCGGGAGAGCGTGGAGGCCATGACATGAATTGCTGATCATGATCTCCACCACGATCGATCCATCGGTTTTCCAATCTCCTGTTTAAGAAATGCCGAACATCATGATGGAAGTGCGGTACAGCACCATCCTGTTGAAAGATGAAGTCGGCACTGTCGGTCTCCAGTTGTGGCATGAGCCAATTTTCCAGCATGTCCAGATACACGTGTCCTGTAACGTTTTTTTCGCAGAAGAAAAAGGGGCCGTAAACTTTAAACCGTGATATTGCACAAAACATGTTAACTTTTGGTGAATTGCGAATTTGCTGCACGAATGCGTGAGGATTCTCTACCGCCCAGATTCGCACATTGTGTCTGTTCACTTCACCATTAAGAAAAAATGTTGCTTCATCACTGAAAACAAGTTTCGCACTGAACGCATCCTCTTCCATCAGCTGTTGCAACCGCGCCGAAAATTCAAAGCGTTTGACTTTGTCATCGGGTGTCAGGGCTTGTAGCAATTGTAACCGGTAAGGCGTCTGCTTTAGCCTTTTCCGTAAGATTTTCCAAACCGTCGGCTGTGGTACGTTTAGCTTCCTGCTTGCTTTATTCGTCGACTTCCGCGGGCTACGCGTGAAACTTGCCCGCACGCGTTCAACCGTTTCTTCGCTCACTACAGGCCGACCCGTTGATTTCCCATTACAGAGGCATCCAGAAGCTTTACAGTGCGCATACCATCGCCGAATGGAGTTAGCAGTTGGTGGATCTTTGTTGAACTTCGTCCTGAAGTGTCGTTGCACTGTTATGACTGACTGATGTGAGTGCATTTCAAGCACGACATACACTTTCTCGGCTCCTGTCGCCATTTTGTCTCACTGCGCTCTCGAGCGCTCTGGCGGCAGAAACCTGAAGTGCGGCTTCAGCCGAACAAAACTTTATGAGTTTTTCTACGTATCTGTAGTGTGTCGTGACCATATGTCAATGAATGGAGCTACAGTGAATTTATGAAATCGCTTCAATCATTTGTAATAGCCCTGTATATCGTTACAAAATTGGCTCGTATATCAATTAAGTGGCTACTTGAATCTGTAAAACAGCTGCTTTGAGGTGTCGCTGTGCCGACAAGATTATCTTTCCCTGTAAGTGTTGCGAGAGCGTAATGGAAAGTATCGATTGATCCTGCGTAGGTAACGTTCATTGCTGTTCAAACGCTGTCGCAAACTTCCGTTACCAGTAAGGTGGCCATTGTGATTTGAGCAAGCCTAGAGTACTTAAGCTGTCAGACTGGCAGCGAGATATCTAATTGGTGGTTCTTCACAGCAATTAGTCCTATCACTGCAGCCGCGCTTCTCATGGATCGTCCTACTGATTGTTATCCTCGTCCGACTTATTCCGTGCCCGCGTCGCCTTTCTTACGTTATTTAAAGACGAATTAGACAAACACTTGCAGTTATTAGCACTAGTTCTCTTGAGGTGTATGCGACGATGTTTATATCGCTACGAATACAACATTGTCAAGAAAGGCGACGGAGTTGTAATTCGAAACGAAATCAAGAAACCATAGGACATAAATATTGTAGTGGTTGGTGAATGCGTATTGCAATAAAGCTTGAGCACTGCTGTATAGGCTTATTCTACTACAAACGCATGTATGTTTTTGAAAAAAAGTGAACATAGCTTGGGAAACCAACGGCCATTTTTGTTCTAATACGGTGTTCATATTGGGTGCTGTATAGGTGGCTTCTGTTCCATATTGAAATCAGTTCTTTGATTCTTGAGGCATAGGGTTCTCTCTGGGCTTCTGTAGCTGAGATGTTTCAGCTTTTCTTAGACACATATCTTTGAGTCTTAACATACTGTCTTTGGCACTGCACATCTTTGTAAGAAACATATTGTCCATCGTTAGCGCCGTGTAAGTAACATGAGTTATTTGTAAGATGATTCTTTCTTAGACACACAACTCAACTGATGTGGCCAACCTATATCAGATTCCCCTGAAGTAATGTTCCGTAAATATGTAACACATTGATTGTAGGCGTTATCTAACAATGTAGTTAGTGGCCATTATTGCTGCGTTTCGTAAAAAGCTTCTTTACAGCGTGCAATGTATAATTCTATACGCCTGTCTACTTACATGCACTAAGGATTTTTTATACTTGTTTGGCATACTCTCAAGAAATGGTGGTAAATCGTCATTTCTGATAATTTCACGAAGGATAATAATGTTGGAGCAATGAGTTATACGCTACAGGTTCTAATACTAATCGCTATGTTGTTTTTACAGTGGTACATGGAGTTCCTCATAAATAGTAAGTTTAATACTACAGAAAGGCGCCACGTGTGGTGAGGTGACGCAACAAACCGCGTGAATTGGCCTGCACGACATATTAATTCATTGACGTAATCCGTACAAACAGACTCTGCTTCACTGACATCACAAATTAGAGCGCTTACGATGACCACATGGCAAACGATACAACATGATGTTCAAAAATTAAGAACAAAAAGGAAAATGGATAGCGTTGTAGAAACCTTTTATGGTAAAGTGTTATCAATGACAGGGAACGAAAAAAAGGAAGGTGAGGGTTTAGTACCCAGTCGAAGAGATATTTGGAGACGAAGCCCAAGGTAAAGCCGTCGTCACAAAAGACAGCACCGTCGGCACACGGGATGGTCTGGTTAACGTGATTTTGCACTCTCAGCGCTCTCCAGCGGCAGCTGTCGGTTTATCTGGCTCGCAGACCATACAGTTTGTTCAGAAAATGGACACGTGTAAAATTCCTACGGTACCTCTATTTAAACGCTCGTTTCCTCCCTTGTCCATATGATAGTCATGTTATTCCGTGTATTGTATAGTTAAATAGAAATTTAGATATCCCTGAACGTGTAATAAGACATTAATTTATAAAAGTTCGAAGGAATTCTGGTACCTTTGAACCGAAATGAGATGTGACGGACGATGCAAGGCCGACTCCTGGCGGAGAATATACTTATAACAACATAAACTCAAGTATTAGGGAAATTATTTCTATTAATTTCGTGAGACACTCCGACAACCTCTTAGAAAACGTGAAGGTGAAAAAAAATTGGAGAGAACAGGACTCGAACCCTCAACCGACCTAACCTCGCTATCCATTTGGCTAAGCCGTAGCATAGCGATAAATGATTGTGTATACAAATATTGCAGTCTTTTATAGGCTTCAATCGCTGAAATTTATAAATTTACATTTAGTTGTAACAAATCGTAACAAGAACGACAGGTTTATCATCAGTCTTCAATGTGTCGTTGCAATAAAACGTCTTACTCTCACAACACGCAAGTTATACCGCGATAATAAATTCTTTGGCTATGTAGCATTTACCATCGTTTTACAACAAGTCATACCAGTAACACGTCATTCTCGAGATATTCAAACACGTTATGGCGCCTTGCTTTCTGTGGGCCTCAACCTTTCTGCTTGTGACGCAGGCAGCTTTCTTGCCTCCAAATGTTTCTACTTAATGCCTCCTATTGTTTCTACTTAACGTGACATGTCGCCGAAATATGGGAGAATTTATTTTGTCTCACGTGACGAAATGACTCCTCAACGAGAAATGAAGTGCCGTCACAAAACTCGTAGAATGCCATGTCACAGTTAGCAGACTCGTCCCGTGTACCGACGGTTTAAGGCAGAGAAAGGATAGGATACGAAATCCGCCAGTAACCATCCTGGTATTTGCCTTAAGCGGCTTTGGGAAATCATGGAAAACCGAAATCTGGATGGTCAGTCGGGGACTTGAACCGCCACCCTCCCGAATGAGAGTCCAGTGTTTTACCACTGTGCTCTGTAGCTACTGGGAGGTCCCGCACTCAGAGATACCAGGGTGAATAAGACTGCAGTGGCTTATACGCAAGACATCCTTCAATCTAATCGATCGTACTGCGCAGACCTAATTGTGCTAGCCGAACTGCATTTTCGTAGTATGAAATACTTTCCTTTGTCAATGTAGACAACGTAAGCATTAGTAGTGGCTTCACCTTTCGTGATGCAGAGCCAAAGATACTTCTCTGTATGTTTGATGAGTCTCCTTTTAGAACAACGCGCTGCTGTGCCTTTTTAATGGTTTCTGGAAACATGTGTGTCTGCTTAGAAGAGGTGTATAATTTCGGCAGCGCTAGCTCGCCCCTTGGACGTTCTAGCGCTGGAGGTGCGTGTTTTCGCAGGCCCTCCACCTCGGTGCGTGCTGACACTTCCAGGTTTCCAGGAAAGGCGCTGTCGTCGGCGCGCCGAGAATGGAAACACAGTGGCGACAGCCGCGTGAAGCGGTGCTTTACAAAACTGCTGGAAGCTCTGATCGACTTCCGAAGACAAGCGCGAGGTAAACAGTCAGGCGCCTCGGTCAATCAGTATCTTGATCCTTGCAGCGCGAGAACTGTCTTGCAGCAAGTATCAAACATGAAATATGTGCCTTCGGATGTCTAATGACTGCAAAATGTTTCAACAAATGCAGCTAAATTTTAGTCGAAAGCTTCTATTTTTTCTGCCCTGAATTGCTATTAGGTCCTTAAGTGACGTTTTCATATCATTACATCTACATCTACACTCCGCAAGCCACCCAACGGTGTGTGGCGGAGGGCACTTTACGTGCCACTGTCATTACCTCCCTTTTCTATTTCAGTCGTGTATGGTTCGCGGGAAGAACGACTGCCGGAAAGCCTCCGTGCGCGCTCTAATCTCTCTAATTTTACATTCGTGATCTCCTCGGGAGGTATAAGTGGGGGGGAAGCAATATATTCGATACCTCATACAGAAACGCACTCTCTCCAAACCTGTACAGCAAGCTACACCGCGATGCAGAGCGCCTCTCATGCAGATTCTGCCACTTGAGTTTGCTAAACATCTCCGTAACGCTATCACGTTTACCAAATACCCTGTGACGAACCGCGCCGCTCTTCTTTGGATCTTCTCTATCTCCTCTGTCAACCCGACCTGGTACGGATCCCACACTGATGAGCAATACTCAAGTATAGGTCGAACGAGTGTTTTGTAAGCCACCTCCTTTGTTGATGGACTACATTTTCTAAGGACTCTACCAATGAATCTCAACCTGGTACCCGCCTTACCAACAATTAATTTTATATGATCATTCCACTTCAAATCGTTCCGCACGCACACTCCCAGATATTTTACAGAAGTATCTGCTACCATTGTTTGTTCCGCTATCATATAATTATACAATAAAATTCAAATGGCTCTGAGCACTATGGGACTCAACATCTTAGGTCATAAGTCCCCTAGAACTTAGAAATACTTAAACCTAACTAACCTAAGGACATCACACACACCCATGCCCGAGGCAGGATTCGAACCTGCGACCGTAGCAGTCCCGCGGTTCCGGACGGCAGCGCCAGAACCGCTAGACCACCGCGGCCGGCATCATACAATAAAGGATCCTTCTTTCTATGTTATGTACCATAACACTCCCCTGTGGCACACCAGAGGTTACTTTAACGTCTGTAGACGTCTCTCCATTGAGAACAACATGCTGTGTTCTGTTTGCTAAAAAGTCCTCAATCCAGCCACACAGCTGGTCTGATATTCCGTAGGCTCTTACTTTGTTTGTCAGGCGACAGTGCGGAACTGTATCGAACGCCTTCCGGAAGTCAAGGAAAATAGAATCTACCTGTGAGCCTGTATGTAATATTTTCTGGGTCTCATGAACAAATAAAGCGAGTTGGGTCTCACACGATCGCTGTTTTCGGAATCCATGTTGATTCCTACAAAGTAGATTCTGGGTTTCCAGAAACGACATGACACGCGAGCAAAAAACATGTTCTAAAATTCTGCAACAGATCGACGTAAGAGATATAGGTCTATAGTTTTGCGCATCTGGTCGACGACCCTTCTTGAAGACTGGGACTACCTGTGCTCTTTTCCAATCATTTGGAACCGTCGGTTCCTCTAGAGACTTGCGGTACACGGCTGTTAGAAGGGGGGCAAGTTCTTTCGCGTACTCTGTGTAGAATCGAATTGGTATCCCGTCAGGTCCAGTGGACTTTCCTCTGTTGAGTTATTCCAGTTGTTTTTCTATTTCTGGGACACTTATTTCGATGTGAGCCAGTTTTTTCGTTTGTGCGATTATTTAGAGAAGGAACTCAGAAAAAGTTTTTCCACTATCTTCGTGACTTGCATGGCTGTAGGTAGACCTTGTTATACGCGCATTCGTTTTCTGCGTTTTCGCATATACGATTTTTAGCTTTAAGCTTATTGCTACGATCTCTTAGTAGCAAGCGGAACCTGTAATGCTTTAGCGCATCTCAAAGCACATCTTCTGTCATGTTTGTCGAGATTTGATTTGTCAGTTCTGGTTAGTAGGGCTGTGAAATTGCACTTGACAGGATGTATATTGAAAATGAAGGGTAGAAGGAAACTAAATGTGCATGTCGAGGAAGAGAAGCATGTTCGATGGTAGTATTTATTAGAAAACAGAGAGAGAAATTTGCATTGCAATGCATTATTGACATTTAGCGTGGTCTGGGTCTTAGTGAATCCGCTCTGAGAATGCTCGTCTAATTGCGGAATCATTTCGAAAAATTGCTCATTGTTCAACTGACTTGGTGTGGCTTAGTAACTGGATGAAATGTATGAACAAAATGCTAAGCCACTGGACTGAGCACCACAGCCAACAGCACATGCCTCCCTCTGAAACTGCTATTCAAGTTTAAGCCAAGAGCTTGTATGCACACTTAACAAAAGAAGAGAACGCTGCAGCCCTTTCTCGGCCACTCAGATTGATCGCTTCAAACATCGTTTTGGCTTTCACAACATTGAAATGAGAGGATAGGCAGTTGCGACGGACGATGTTGGCGCCGAGAAATTTAAAAAGAGGCTTTAAAAAACTGACAGAAGAAGGCTGTACTGCGAAGCAAGATTTTCAATGCATAGCCGCACATTCGTTTCTATTGAAAAAAAGAAAAAAGAAAGCACCTGGATTTAAGACTGCCAAGGACCCATGCACCCTTCTTTTTGGAAGAAATGCTGTATCAGATAGCATGTAGGTACCCCATATTATCTGAGAAATAATTAAAAATGGTGTAAGAGTTGGATGCAGTCTTTCACCACCTAGGGGGCTCGCCGCTCTTTCGCGGGTTCGTGCTTGGCTACCACGGGGCCCCAGCCTTTGTAGCATGTTTTCTCTTCCGTGCTGCATGTCTATCCTTTTGCTATTCTTTTTCCCCTCCCTTGGGGAACATGTCCGGTATGTTTTTGAAATGTGTTCTGCGTTTTCAGTAGCCGATATCAGAATAGTGTAGCCACTGTTTTTCATTCCTTTTTCCTTTCTTTGTTCCCCTTCTATCCTTCCTCCGCTTCGGCATTTGAGGTTCCTCTTTTTCTTCCTCCTCCCTGGGTGCCCCGAAGGCCGACCCGCGCGTCTGACGCGTAACAGATGACTGGGTAACGCGTCATTCCCAGCCCCGGGTCGGCAGAGGTTGTTAGCACTTGCCCCCTGGTACAGGCTAGGCCCAGTGAGGGGTGATTTCCTGAACTGCTATCTTCCCAAATTGCCGATTGGGCCCTCTGCCAGGTGTCTGGCAGATGTGACCTGAGATGTCATTTGATCACTCGACCGAAGTAGAGAGAGAGAGAGAGAGATAATATTAAAGGTTTGAGTCGTAGTGGTCACCTGCGGTCAACAACAGCTCATGAACTGTACTTACAAATTACGGCGCGTTCCCAGAGGACAATGCCAGAGAGGTGTGTGCTGCCTTTACGGAACAATTGGGATGTTTTTGTCGACATACAGTACGCTACCGAACAATTTGGCTGCTATGGATACATTACGAGCAACAGTACAAACCCCAAGTAGTGCGGTGCGTGAAGGATGTGGGCAACCGAACATCTGGAATAAAATCTGAATCGCTAGTGTCAGGATCGCACCGACAAGTGAAAGACTTGCATGATGCCTAATGGTTGTCCACGAAGACTGTGGAGGTGACTCGCTAGCAGTGCACACGTCAGGCACGCAGTCACATGGGTCCGGCAGGAAGGTGGCTGGAACATGTCCTGGACCGATGTCATGCGTAGGTGTTGGACGCTTCTCGTACGCTTGGAACCAATTACAACAGTTTCTCATCACAGGAACACTCATCACACTGTGCGGCATTAACATGGTCCACGTCGAAGAATTGGACAGGCTGGAGTAGGAGTTTGTCGGTTACCGTGTAGACAGCGTGCGAAGGATGATCCAAACACGTTAAGTGCAGAGCTTGCAACGTAGTATTAAATGTCACCGAACAGCCGACTTTTATTTCACAGATATGCGAAAATGAACACTTACCTGCAGATTGTCTTACTTGTTTATTGGTTTATTTCCCAGTAAAATTCCTTTCTTTTTCATTTTAGTTTAATAAGGCTTATTCTTTCACTACCTAGTCCTACTTGATTCATAACCCACAACCGTCCGCAGATATACAGATGGTGCAATTTTTTTGGTTAAATAGGGTTAGAAATATTGTGTGTCAAAGCAAGGTGGCAAAGTGGTCAAGGCACTGTGTAAATTATCATGTCCGACCGCGTCCTTAGAATTGTCCTGGTATCTAATGTAGACGCTAGAGCTGAATTTCGGTACGTGGAAGTAGGGTACCAGCCTGAATGTGAGTAGATCTTCCCATAAACCTCAAAGTGGTTTGCGAACAGGGTGTACTACATTGGCTCAAGAGGGGTGCTTTTTTTTACGGTGATAGCTGGTATTTCCAACTCCTTTAGAAAAGCACAGCAAGAAGCAGGGGTTTGCGCGAGGAATCCCATTAGCGGGAATAGTAAATGGCCAATGAAAATGTGTTGATTCTGCTTATCAGGTTGACTGGCTGAAAGGCGCGAGTACTGAAACGACGTCGTGAGCTCACGAAACCAGAAGTCGGCCGGCAGCTTCATTAGAATGTAGGAGGCAAATTTTGTTCCTATGGAGACATAGGTGGTGGTTTGAAATGCATTTCTGAGTTAGTTTCCAGCCCTCGGGGGGGGGGGGGGGGGGAGTTGTAGGAAGGGAGTCGAGGCCTCTGTTGGGGTGGAAGCACTTGTCAGTGAAATAGGGGAAGCTGCAATTTTAACCTTGTCTCTACCGTTAAAACGAGACTGACGACTTACATTAAGTGGTGTAATATTTTAGCAGTTTTGACTGTGAATCTGGGTCTCCCAACAAATGTTTTATAGCAGATCTTCGGGTAATATATATTCCATTATTTGTCTCGCGCGCCTCGCAGCGCTTAAGAATGCATAGATTCCGCACTCGGCTTGCTGGTGGGGATTCAGGCGCTGCCACGAAAGCTCCGGGGACAGAGATGGGAGGAACGTACCTTCTGGTCTCTCGTCCCTGAGGAACGCGGTATAGAGGAGGCTACCCCTTCGAGCCAATTATCGGACAGAAATATTGCAAATTGTCTTCGAATGTAAGGCTGTTCCTGCAGCCAACACACAGTTGTAGCGCTGGTGAAGCTCACCTACAGTAACCGCCAATAAGAAGAACAGATGGGCGTCACGTGAGCTGCAGAGGTTGCGGGCAGATCGCGGTACTGCTTACCGCCTCCGACTTGGTAATATGTCTTCTCTCCCCACTCCGTCATAATATTATCCTCCTAACAGCCGCCTCGCTTCTTTCCGCAGGGCAGCTACACTATGTGATCAGAAGTATGTGGACACTTGGCTGAAAATGACTTACAAATTCGTGGCGCCCTCCATCGGTAATGCTGGAATTCAATATGGTGTTGACCCACCCTTAGCCTTGATGACAGCTTCCACTCTCGCAGGCATACGTTTAATCAGGTGCTGGAAGGTTTCTTGGGGAATGGCATCCCATTCTTCACGGAGTGTTGCACTGAGGAGAGGTATCGATGTCGGTCGGTGAGGCCTGGCATGAAGTCGGCGTTTCAAATGGCAGTCGCCATCCCCGAATGGCCCTTCAACAGTGTGAAGCAAGAAGGTGCTTAAAACATCAATTTAGGCCCGTGCTGTGATAGTGCCACGCAAAACAAGGGGTGGAAGCCCCCTTCATGAAAAACACGACCTCACCATAGCACCACCACCTCCGAATTTTACTGTTGGAATTACACACGCCGGCAGATGTTCACCGGGCATTCGCCATATCCACATCCTGCCATCGGATCGCCACATTGTGTACAGTGATTCGTCACTCCACACAACGTTTTTCCACTGTTCAATCGTCCAATGTTTACGCTCCTTATCCAGCCGGAGTGACCGAGCGGTTCTAGGCGCTACAGTATGGAACCGCGCAACCGCTACGATCGCAGGTTCGAATCCTGCCTCGGACATTGATGTGTGTGATGTCCTTAGGTTAGTTAGGTTTAAGTAGTTCTAAGTTCTAGGGGACTGATGACCTCAGCAGTTAAGTCCCATAGTGCTCAGAGCCATTTACGCTCCTTACACCAAGGGAGGCGTCGTTTGGCGTTTACCGGCGTGATATGTGGCTTATGAGTAGCCGCTCGACCATGAAATCCAAGTTTTCTCACCTCCCGTCCGTCATAGTACTTGCAGTGGATCCTGATGCAATTTGGAATTCCTGTGTGATGGTATGGATAGATGTCTGCCTATTACACATTATGACCCTCTTCAGCTGTGGACAGTCTCTGTCAGTCAACAGACGCTTTTGTGCTGTACGTATCCCTTCACGTTTCCACTTCACTATCACATCGGAATCAGTGGACCTAGGGATGTATAGGAGCGTGGGAATATGGCGTACAGACGTATGACACTAGTGACACACAATCACCTCACCACGATGGAAGTCCGCGAGTTCTGCGGAGCGTCCCATTGTATTATCCCTATGCTTATATATTTCAATTGCTTCTCTGGAACTATTGGAACAACAGAAAGAAGCGTAAATACACGGTTAAAAGAACACAGAAGTCTTTGCCGGTTAGGAAAAAGAGATAAATCGGCTGTAGCAGAACACGCTTTTCAGTCAGGAAATCATCAAGTGAAGTTTTCCGAAACAAAAATTTTATCTACGACGACGAACTATTACCTACGGCTTTGTAGAGAAGCAATTGAAATATATAAACATAGGGATAATTTTAATCGGAAAGAAGAGACCATGAAACTTAGTGATATTTGGACAGTAGCACTACAGAATTGCTAGACAGTTTTATCCGTGACGAGATCACGATCGATAGTTAAGTTTTATCTCTGACAAAGATTATCTCTGCATATCACGTGTAACTCTGGCCACGCCCACTTTCTACGATATATAAGTCGCTCTCAGACGTCCGACCCGTCAGTCGGCAAGACTCATCGGAGGAGAAACACCCCTCTGAAGATGTCCAGCGCAGCTCTGGACGAGACGTTAGGAGCTGAAGAGTTTCATGGACCACGACCTTACATCCCGGAAGGTTTACCAGAAGATACTTGTGAATTCACACCACAGTCTCTCATGCGGCGAGTGCAATGGCTCGTCGTGCACAATACGCGGTTTGACAGTGCCATGAATTAAACTCCGTAGTGTAAAATGTGTCTCGTCACTCCATAGAATGTTGTCCAGCCACATATCATCTTCGACCTGTGCCAGAAAGCAAATTCAGAACATTTCTGCGGATCACGAGGTTTCAGTTGCTGCACCGTCTGGGTCTTGAATGGGTACCATCTTAAAGTAGACTGCAAAAGTTTCCATACTGTTCACCATAGGATGGAAAACTCTCGTGACATTGCACTTACCACTACCCGACGTACTTGCTGCGTGGTCTGTTACAGCAACAGCAACCTCGCCTGTAACTTCCACTGGGACAGGACGCCTTCCTCCCTCAGGTCTCACGCCAAGCATGCCTGTTTTCGAATTTCATTATCATCTTCTTTAAACCATTCAGTGACATAGGGCCTCTCTTCAGACCTTTCAGTCAGCGGTACTCAGTTAATGCAGCACTGTAATTGCTGCCGTTCACATAAAAGTTTTACTAACAATACACGGTTTCTGCTCACTGTAGCAATACAAGGTGCATCCAAGTTCTAAGGCCTCCGATTTTTTTTCTCCGGACTGGAAAGAGATAGAAACATGCGCATTGTTTTAAAATGAGGCCGCGTTCATTGTCAATACGTCCCAGAGATGGCAGCACCGTACGGCAGATGGAATTTTACCGCCAGCGGCGAGAATGAGAATACTTAAAATGGTGACGTTTTCCTTACTTGAACAGCGTGCAATCATTCGTTTTCTGAATTTGCGTGGTGTGAAACCAATTGAAATTCATCGACAGTTGAAGGAGACATGTGGTGATGGAGTTATGGATGTGTCGAAAGTGCATTCGTGGGTGCGACAGTTTAATGAAGGCAGAACATCGTGTGACAACAAACCGAAACAACCTCGGCCTCACACAAGCCGGTCTGACGACGTGATCGAGAAAGTGGAGAGAATTGTTTTGGGGGATCGCCGAATGACTGTTGAACAGATCGCCTCCAGAGGTGGCATTTCTGTGGGTTCTGTGCACACAATCCTGCATGACCACCTGAAAATGCGAAAAGTGTCATCCAGGTGCGTGCCACGAATGCTGACGACCACATGGCTGCCCGTGTGGCATGTTGCCGAGCAATGTTGACGCGCAACGACACCATGAATGGGACTTTCTTTCCGTCGGTTGTGACAATGGATGAGACGTGGATGCCATTTTTCAATCCAGAAACAAAGCGCCAGTCAGCTCAATGGAAGCACACAGATTCACCGCCACCAAAAAAATTTCGGGTAACCGCCAGTGCTGAAAAAATGATGGTGTCCATGTTCTGGGACAGCGAGGGCGTAAGCCTTACCCATTGCGTTCCAAAGGGCACTACGGTAACAGGTGCATCCTACGAAAATGTTTTGAAGAACAAATTTCTGCACTGCAACAAAAACGTCCGGGAAGGGCTGCGCGTGTGCTGTTTCACCAAGACAACGCACCCGCACATCGAGCTAACGTTACGCAACAGTTTCTTCGTGATAACAACTTTGAAGTGATTCCTCATGCTCCCTACTCACCTGACCTGGCTCCTAGTGACTTTTGGCTTTTTCCAACAATGAAAGACACTCTGTGGCCGCACAGTCACCAGCCGTGCTGCTATTGCCTCAGCGATTTTCCAGTGATCAAAACAGACCCCTAAAGAAGCCTTCGCCGCTGCCATGGAATCATGGCGTCAGCGTTGTGAAAAATGTGTACATCTGCAGGGCGATTACGTCGAGAAGTAACGCCTGTTTCATCGATTTCGGGTGAGTAGTTAATTAGAAAAAAAATCGGAGGCCTTAGAACTTGAATGCACCTCGTACAGTCTACTCACTTCGTGGATTGTCAAATGACAGCGTGGATGTCATACCATCATACAAACAGGGTATAGCACCAGAGTTGCACCTGGTGGTCAAAATTTGAACTAATTTTTTCCCACCATAAATCGGTTCCACATCAACGCATTAGCATACCTACCAAATTTCGCTGCCACACGATAATTACGTCCCACACTGAAACAACATCAGTAGCTGCACTTTAATTATAATCAACTGGTATGTAAAAATCACTGCTTAGTTTAAAAAAAGCAACTCGATAATTTACTGCTGTGAAGTCTGTGTCCATAGTAGTCTGCACAGAATACCATGATGGGCAGATGGCAGGGCACACGTAGTGGGGATTGCAGGGAGGCGTTTCAGGGGAAATGCCGTGCGCTAGAGGGAATGTGCCGTTCTAAACTGAAGCCTACACTTACATTTTTTGTAAATATGAGGTGGGGCTCTTCAACGCACAGGTCTGCGTGGTGACCAATCAAAAAAGATTTGTCACATTTCCTTTGGTTAGTATCCAAAAAGAATTACGTCAAAAATGCAGCAATTTATTTACACCTGATTTGTTAACGATTTTTAACTTTCAGAGAATCATCATTAATGACGGATTTTGAGTAACATCTACACATTTCTGTTGTTGTTATGTTAAAATCTTCTCCTTTTGCCAAAACGCAGCGGAGTTTACACAATCTCACATCACTAAAATGTTGTGCAGATGCAGTTGCGAGAGAATTCTGAGACAGTGGTTTATTAAGTGAGGAACCGAGGAAAAGTAAGATCAGTGTTTTATGAAAAAGCACATCCTCGGTCCTAAATAAATGTGTGATGTCATTACTTATGTTGTTCCAGAACCTATAGCATTTTTCGTTTCACAAGCTATCGATGACCCTTAAAACTACATTCTTCCATCGAAAAAGTCTGTAGTTAGTGGGTAACATGTTAGATAATGAAGTTTTTCATAATAACCGTATGGAAAAATACTCTCCTCTTTGCTTGATATCATTTTCCAAAATCTCATTTTGATATCTCAAACTGTTTATGAAACATGATGAATGTTGTGGATGTATGATTCTGGCTTTCTCGATGGAGTGACGCAATCGCAGACAAGTGTGCTATGTCAGATCAATTTTCTCGAGGTTGGTGACAGATAAAGACTTCGACTCAAGCCTAAAGAAAACTTCAATATATTGGCTAAATTTCATACACAGCAACATATTATGTAATATGCACCAAACCCCCCATTATTCATTGAAAACTTTTTCGAATTTCTCACAGTGTTTTACATCCATGTAAATATGACAATAACTATGATCATTAACGAAATGAAGGGCACACCATCATGAACATGACATAAAATTACAAATAAAGCAAAAGCGAAATTTTTTACTGCATAGTTGCTATAAAACCGTTTGAGAAAGATTGCAGGGCTTGCGCCTCGATTCTGTCACCGCCGACCAGCCGAATGGTGGCAGATAGTCGATCGCCTCTTCCGAACAAACGAATAACTCGTCCAGCGCATTGGACGAACATTGGTCATTGCGCATCGGCTCAACTCCAAAATACACCAACAGAAAAAAACGCAATACCAAAAAATAATTTATTACAGTAATGAAATTTCGTGTGGGTAAAATATTTAAATGATTAAAGTTGCAAGATCGCAGGTTAATTTAAGCGCTAGATAAGCCCTTGCAGATTTGAACTGCTGCTCAATTAATAACCGGTGTAACCGCCAGAATGTTAAATTCAAGCACGCAGACGTGTCTACATTGTGTCGTACAGTCGCTGGATGTCAGTTTGTGGGTTGAAGTTCTACGCCTGTTGCACTTAGTCGGTCAATACAGGCACGGTTAAAGCTGCTTGTGGATGAAGCTGGGCTTGTCGTCCGATGATGCCCCATATGTGTCGATTGGAGATAGGTTTGGCAACCGAGTAGGCCAAGGCAACATGTCGAATCTTAGTAGGGCATGTTGGGTTACAACAGCGCTTTGTGGACTAGGATTGTCCAGTTGGAAGAAAAACTCTCTTCATGAATGGCAGCACAAGAGGTTGAATGACCAGACTGACATATAAATTTGCAGTCAGGGTGTGTGGGGTAACCACGAGAATGCTCCTGCTGCCACATGAATTCTCTCCCCAGTCCATAACTCCAGGTGCAGGTCCAGTGTGTCTAGCATGCAGACAAGCTGGTTGCAAGCGCTCACCTGGCTTCCTATCCCAACACATGACCATCGCTGGCACCGAGGTATAACAAGCCTTCGTCAGAAAACGCAAGGCTCCACCCTGCCCTCCAATGAGCTCTCGCTTGACGCCGCTGAAATTGCAAACGACTCTGGTTTTCGATCCGTGTAATGTACAAATGGTTCAAATGGTTTTGAGCACTATGGGACTTAACATCTGAGGTAATCAGTCCCCTAGATCTTAGAACCACTTAAACCTAACTAACCTAAGGACATCACACACATCCATGCCCGAGGCAGGATTCGAGCCTGCGACCGTAGCAGTCGCGCGGTCCTGGACTGAAGCGCTTAGAACCGCTCGGCCACCGCGGCCGGCTGTAATGTACACTACACGGCGACTGACTCTGAGCTGTGCTTGAAGTAACCGATTTGTAACAGTTCGTTGTGTCACTGTGGTACCAACAGCTGATCAAATTGCTGCTGCAGGTGCGGTACGATGCACCAGAGCCATACTCCAAACACGATGGTCTTCCTTCTCGATAGTGCGTCTGGAGTCCGGTCTTCTTGCGATCATACATTCTCGTGGCCACTGTTGTCAGCCATCGTATACAGTAACTACATTCCTGTCAAATCTTTCTGCAATATCACAGAAGGAACACCCAGCTTCTCATAGTCCTATTACACGACCTTAACTCAGTGAGGTTTGCTAATGGCTTCTTCGTCGACTTGAAGACCATTTGAGTAACGTCAGTTCACCACGTACAGATGGATACCATATTCCTTGACTTCCGGAAAGAGTTTGACTCGGTGCCCCACTGCAGACCCCTAACTAAGGTACGAGCATATGGGATTGGTTCCCAAGTATGTGAGAGGCTCGAAGACTTCTTAAGTAATAGAACCCAGTACGTTGTCCTCGATGGTGAGTGTTCATCGGAGGTGAGGGTATCATCTGGAGTGCCCGAAGGAAGTGTGGTAGGTCCGCTGTTGTTTTCTATCTACATAAATGATCTTTTGGATAGGGTGGATAGCAATGTGCTGCTATTTGCTGATGATGCTGTGGTGTACGGGAAGGTGTCATCGTTGAGTGACTGTAGGAGGATACAAGATGACTTGGGCACGATTTGTGATTGCTGTAAAGAATGGCAGCTAACTCTAAATATAGATAAATGTAATTTAATGCAGATGAATAGGAAAAAGAATCCTTCGGTTCATTGGTAGAATTTTGGGAAGATGTGGTTCATCTGTAAAGGAGACCGCTTATAAAACACTAATACGGCCTATTCTTGAGTACTGCTCGAGCGTTTGGGATCCCTATCAGGTCGGATTGAGGGAGGACATAGAAGCAATTCAGAGGCGGGCTGCTAGATTTGTTAGTGGTAGGTTTGATCATCATGCGAGTGTTACGGAAATGCTTCAGGAACTCGGGTGGGAGTCTCTAGAGGAAAGGAGGCATTCTTTTCGTGAATCGCTACTGACGAAATTTAGAGAACCAGCATTTGAGGCTGACTGCAGTACAATTTTACTGCCGCCAGCTTACATTTCGTGGAAAGACCACAAAGATAAAATAAGAGAGATTAGGGCTCGTACAGAGGCATATATGCAGTCATTTTTCCCTCGTTGTGTTTGGGAGTGGAACAGGGAGAGAAGATGCTAGTTGTGGTACGAGGCACCCTCCGCCACGCACCGTATGGTGGATTGCGGAGTATGTATGTAGATGTAGATGTAGTGTGACTTCCAATTTCAAGGGTAACTAACGCTCACGAGCATTATAGCGTTTATTTAAAGCAAAGCTACTAGCCCCACTCTTATGCGACTGGCGCGAAATTTATACAGACATCATCTTTCAGATGTAGAAATACGCCTACCAACTTTCGTATACGTCGCACGACTCCTCCTTGGTGTTGCGGTTTTTTTCTGTCAGTGTAAGTCACACATGGTAGACTTTCATAAGAGGTAGAGTTCAGTCAGAATTACGGCTCCTCCACAGCGGCCCAAAGGGACTCTCCGAGATGCTGTTCTCCGTGACCTCTGATTTCCCGAGCGTGACTCGTGTGTTCCCGGGGAGTCTGGGTCTGACCCGGAGGCTGGCTGCAGTTCCCGCAGGCCGCCGGATGCATCGCGAGTCCGCGCGCTGAATCACCGGCCCAACCTGTTTGCTCCTCACGGAAACGGCGGCCGGGTCGTTCAACCCGGCGTACTCCGCACTCACTTGGCTCTCCATTGTGCCGCTCAGCCGTGACGACACCTCGTGCAGAAAAGCTGACCAACGGAGAAGTCGGACACACCACCAGCTACTGTCTATGTACAACTAGATGGTCTCCCTTACGTGATAACGGCTCTGTCTCAAATTATTGTCTTCCAGACTACTGCTGAAAACGTTCGTTCGCTGGGAGTCTGGTCGTCATAACAGGCAGCCGAGGAGAAAATCTCGCGTCGTGTTGGCAACTGTTGGCTGACAGAGACTGAAGTGTTATTCAGTCGCTTAATTGGAAAACTTTTGATATTTCTTGCGCATTAGTACCTTTTTCCCGCCAGCAGTGAGGGTCATGTTCTAACTGTAGCTGCTTAATGTAACAACTTAATGTAGTGTCGGACGTCCTTTCAAAAATGGTTCAAATGGCTCTAAGCACTATGGAACTTAACATCTGACGTCATCAGACCGCTAGAACTTAGAACGACTTAAACCTAAATAACCTAAGGGCATCACACACATCCATGCCCGAGGCAGGATTCGACCCTGCGACCGTAGCGTTCACGTGGTTCCAGACTGAAGCGCCTAGAACCGCTCGGCCACACCGGCCGGCCGACGTCCTTTCACCACCCATAGTGCAGTAGTTCGACGCGCCATGGACACAATTCTTTGGAAGTCCCCTGCAGAGATACTGAACCATGTTGTCTCTCTGGCTGTCCACAATTGCGAAAGTGTTGGCAGTGCAGGATGTTGTGCACGAACTGACACCTCGCTCTATTGGACTCATGTCGGGCTGTTTGAGTGGCCAAATCATTTGCTCGAATTGTGCAAAATGTTCTTCAAATCAGTCACAAAGAATTGTGGCCCGGTGACATGACACATTGTCATCCAAAAAATTCCATCATTGTTTGGGAATAAGTAGCCAGACGTAACCATTTCAGGTTAATTATCGGTTCAGTTGAACCAGAGGACGCAGCCCATTCCATGTAAACACAGCCCACACCATTATGGAGCCACCACCAGCTTGCACAGTGCCTTGCTGATAAGTTCGGTTCATTGCTTCGCGGGTCTGCGCCACACTCGAACCCCACCATTAGCTCCTACCATCTGAAATTGGTACTGATCTGACCACGCCACGGTTTTCCAGTCTATTGTCCAACCGACATAGCCACGAACCCAGAAGAGGCGCTACAGGCGATATCGTGCTGTTGGCAAAGGCACTCGGGTCGGTCTCTGCTGTCGCTGTCCATTAACGCCATATTTCATCGTACTGTCTTAACGGATGCATTCTTCCTACGGCCTACACACATTTCTGCGGTTATTTCACTCAGTGCTGCTTGTCTGTTAGCACCGATAACTCTAGGCAAACGCCGCTGCTCACGATCGTCAAGTGAACGCCGTAGGCAGTTACATTGGCCATGACGAGACGCAACGCCTGAAATTCGCTATTCTTGGCACGCTCTTGACGCTGTGGATCGCGAAATATTGAATTCGCTAACAATTTCCGAAATGGAATGCCCCATGCGTCTAGCTCCAACTGCCATTCCGCGTTCAGAGTCTGTTAATTCCCTTTGTGCGGCCTTAATCGCGTAGGAAACAGGTAGATCACTTCAGTAGAAGTGACACCTTGTCCAATACACTGCCCTTATATACCTTATCTACGCGATACTCCCGCCATCTATATGTGTCTATTTCGCTTTCCCACAACTTTGTCTCCTCAATGTACTGTCGTTGCCACTAATGCGTTTTCTGTGTGGTCTTCTTTGCGTTGAGACGTGAGTTAGTGAAAGGTAGTTGACAATCTGTGCTGTCATATAGTCTCTCCTCGAACGACAAAAAGAGGGCCGCGGAAACTGCCGTCCTAAGGCAAATGTATCACCATCAGTAACCATATATAATAAACTCGTGGCTCAAACAACAAAGACACTGATAAAAAATTTTGAATGCACCTATGATGCTGGAACAAAATCAGAAGACGAAAAACTGTACTCTACCTCCCCTCCAGCCTTTGACGATGGTGATTCGCTCCGCGTCCAGGGCTCGAACCGGTTACCTCCGGTTCGGCCGAGCAACGGTGACCTCGGCTACGGCGGGGGTAGTTGTTTTTGTTGTCGTGGGCTTCGATCCGAAGACTGGTTTGATGCAACTCTCGACGCAAGCCTGTGCTGTGCAAGCCTCTTCATCCCCGAATAACTACTGCCACCTACATCTGTTAGTTTCATCTTCCATGGATCATTTTGCACGGTAAATCATAATGATGTGGAACGATTCATTTTGCATTCACATCGCGAATTCATTTGTAAATATGGCTACATTACTTTTAGGATTCCGTACCTCAGTCGGTAAAAACGGAAACCTTAAAGAATCACTTTGTTGGTTGTCTTCTTGTCTATCCGTCCGACTGTTAGAAACCGTTTTTATCAGGAACGAGTGGACATATTAAGTTGAAATTTATGTCACGCACTAAAGCCTACGGTCCTTTGGCAGCGTAAAAAACTGAAGCTCTAGGTAAACGCAATGAAACGATACGGCCCTTTGTGTAACACATTTTTAGCTGGTCGCTGTGACCGAGCGGTTCTAGGCGCTTTAGTCTGGAACCGCGCGACTACTACGGTCGCAGGTTCGAATCCTGCCTCAGGCATGGATGTGTGTGCTGTCCTCTTAAGTTCTAGGGGACTGATGACCTCCGATGTTAAGTCCCATAGTGCTCAGAGCCATTTGAACCATTTCTTAAGTCCCATACTGCTCAGAGCCATTTGATTTTCTAACACATTTTCAAACTGCCAAATTCACTCATCAAAACCTACAGGATATTTGTCCTTGGTCCACAATCACGAAAATTGGCAATAACAAGCTTTTACATTACAGCCAAAGGGAAAAAAATCCCAAAATTTTTAATTTGCAATTATATCACACGAACAAATGTCTTTTATCATTTGCTATCAGACGTCAAATTTGAAATTAAAACGTTCTCGGAAATCGTGGAATCCATGAGAACGGTATCCTGTCAGCATCAATGCCGATAACAGGCAAAAATGGCCGAGACTCTCCGTTCTTGTAATAGATGAATAGCCTATATACACAATTAAGTTTGTACGGAAAGACAAGTGCAATGTGCTGCGAATACATAGAAAGAAAGATCCCTTATCATTTAGCTACAATATAGAAGGTCAGCAACTGGAAGCAGTTAATTCCATAAATTATCTGGGAGTAGGCATTAGGAGTGATCTAAAATGGAATGACCATATAAAATTAATCGTCGGTAAAGCAGATGCCAGACTGAGATTCATTGGAAGAATCCTAAGGAAATGCAGTCCGAATACAAAAGAAGTAGGTTACAGTACAGTTGTTCGCCCACTGCTTAAATACTGCTCACCAGTGTGGGATCCATACCAGATAGGGTTGATAGAAGAGATAGAGAAGATCCAACGGAGAGCAGCACGCTTCGTTACAGGGTCATTTAGCAATCGCGAGAGTGTTACGGAAATGATAGATAGACTCCAGTGGAAGACTCTGCAGGAGAGACGCTCAGTAGCTCGGTACGGATTTTTGTTGAAGTTTCGAGAACATACCTTCACCGAGGAGTAAAGCAGTATAGTGCTCTCTCGTACGTATATCTCGCGAAGAAACCATGACGATAAAATCAGAGAGATAGAGCCCACACAGAGGCATACCGACAATCCTCCTTTCCACGAACAATACGAGACTGGAATAGAAGGGAGAACTGATAGAGGTACTCAAGGTACCCTCCGCCACACACCGTCAGGTGGCTTGCGGAGTATGGATGTAGATGTAGAAACCTCAGTGCGCGATCCCTACTCGCACCTTGCCGATTCTATTTTTAACACACAGAAGAGAGTTAGTAATTTTTTACCCACCATCTTTTACACATTATTTCTTCTGCGGAAGAAAATGACTTGTCAGGGAGAGACTTTTTCAGGTTTCTTTTTTTTATTTTACTTTGCTGCCAGGAATAAAATTAAAACCATATGGTCAGTTCATAGTAAAAATATTTCTGTTACTGATAAATCAGATATATGTACAGAATTCAATAATCATTTTCTGAGCATTGCTGGTGAATTAAATAAAAATTTAGTTTCTACAGGGAATCATAACTTTCTTGGCAAAGGCCTTTCCGAGACTGATGTCTGAAATACTCCTCTGTGATACAGACAAGCGGGAGATTGAGTCAACAGTTAAACCACTGAAGACTAAGGACTCTTACGGATATGATGGAATGCCTAGCAGAATATTAAAGTACTTTGCTGCACATTTAGCACTGTGTTTAGCTATATTTGTAATTTTTCCTTTAGAATGGTCAGTTTCGTGAACGATTAAAGTACTCATAAGTAAAGCCACTTTATAAAAAGGGATAAATGGGTAATTTAGACAATTTTAGACCTATTTCTATGCCATCAGTGTTTGCTGAATTTATTGAAAAGGCTATGTATCTAAGGATAGTTGACTTTATGCCACATGATTTACTGTCAGACATACAGTTCGGCTTTAGAAGTCGCTGTCAACTGAAAATGCTATATTCTCTTTTCTCTGTGAGGTACTGGATGGATTAAACAAAAAGTTTCGAACGCTAGCCATTTGATTGTGTTGATCACAAAATATTGCTCCAGAAGTTGGACCATTAAGGAATACGAGGGGGGGGGGGGGGGGGGGAGAGCTCACAGCTGGTTCACCTCTTACTTTAGCAACACACAGCAAAAGGTTCACAATGTTGAGACTGGAGAATGGCTGTGATGTGGGGTCTAAGTGGGGTACAGTCAAGTGGGGGGTGCCCCAGGGATCAGTGTTGGGGCCACTCCTGTTCCTTATTTATATAAATGATATGCCCTCTAGTATTACGGGTAACTCCAAAATAGTTCTGTTTGCTGATGATGTAGTAACGGATGTTGTGTGCAACATTGGCTTGGTTTCAAATAGTGCAATTCATGACCTACGTTCATGGCGTGTACAAAATAAACTAACGCTAAATCACAGTAAGACTCAGTTTTTACAGTTTCTAACACACAATTCAACAAAACCTGACGTTTTAATTTCACAGAATGGGCATATGATTACTGAAACTGGACAGTTCAAATTTCTAGGTGTTCAGATAGATAGTAAACTGTCATATAAAGCCCACATTCAGGATCTTGTTCAAAGACTTTATGCTGCCATTTTTACTATTCGAACGGTATCTGAAGCGAGTGATCGTTCGACATGAAAAATAGTCTACTTTGCTTATTTTCATTCGCTTATATCGTACGGTAGTATATTTTGGGGTAACTCTTCCCATTCTAAAAGGATATTTTTGGCCCAGAAACGGGCGGATCGGGCAATAAGTAGTGTTAGTTCACGAACCTCTTGTCTAAACCTGTTCACGAGTCTGGCTATTTTGACAGGGGCCTCTCAATATATATATTCCTTACTGTCATTTCTTGTTAACAGTATTAGCTTATTCCCAAGAATAAGCAGATTTCACTCAGTTAATACTAGGCGGAAATCCAATCTGCATTTGGATCGCACTTCCTTGACTCTTGTGCAGAAAGGTGTGCAATTTACTGCTGCATCCATTTTCAATAAGCTACCGCTCCAATTCAAAAATCTTATCAGTAGTATAATGCGCTTTCAAATCGAAACTGAAGTTTTTCCTCATGGGTCACTCCTATTCTGTCGAGGAGTTCCTGATTCTTGTCGTACTGTTGATTGCGTTTTCTTGAACTTATGGACTGACTTTTTTTGGGTTCACAAATATTTTATTTTTATCTGTTATTATTACTTTTGTGTTGTAATTTCATGTACCGACATGTTCCATGACCTTGGAGATTTACTACTCAATTTGGTGCTACGGAACTTGACGTGCAAATAAATAATAAATGAAACCGTGGTACTAGGACCTTGGGCCAAGCCATGCACTATTAGCGAGGCAAATTAATCGACGTATTGGTTTGAGATTTACCTGGGAACATTTGTTGCCTGACCCGGGTTAATCATCTGCACTGCTGTACTATTAAAAGCCACTCTAAATAATGGTCGCCGGTCTCGCTTTGACTTGCGAGACAGTATTGAGCTTCTCACTACTCCGAAGTCCGTAACTGAAGCCCTTCAGCTTTTTAACTTCTTTGAGAAAGATTCCGAGACCACTCGAGTGCATGAACTATCAGTTCATACATTGGCTCCAGCTGGCTCCTAGCAGATTCCGCTGATAACCCAAAAAAGAAAAAAAAAAAAAAGCTCGAAGTCAACAGATTAAAAAAAGGAAAGAAACACAAAAACACTGCACTCAAAGTTTCCACGGAAGCGACCACCACCACTTCAAGCCATGAGGTCATGTTTTGTTTTGCCTATTACAATACCTATTGCTTCCTCAGTCTTCCTTGACTATTTCTCCCAACTGGCTTAAATCTTACCTGGAGAGGTAATCTTTCTGCACTCATTCTGTGAAGATGTTCACTCCAGTTTCTTCTTTTTTCTTGAAGCTAATTGAGGATGTTACATATATTGAGCTCTTCCATAATTTCCGAATTTCTAAATCTTTCGGCCCCTGTGCGTCCCTTTACTGCTCTTAGAAACCTCACCTCCACTGCTTGTATGCGACTTCCTTACCGTTTAGTTGAAATGCCAGTGTGTTGTAAAATCTCAATCTTGTTTCTTTCCTGGTTTTATTTTTTAGACATCTGTTAATTGTTCCACGTATATTCCCAAAATTTGTTGTTTTCTTCTCTCTCCGTCATACTCGCATGTAACGTCACAACTTAAATAATTAAAATGTTTAACCTGTTCTATTGTTGAAAAATTTTTGTCTGTACAGAATATTTCCCATTGAAAGACAAATGGTACTCCTCTACACCATTTGTAAGTCATCGTCCCCATTGTAACTCATCGTCCCCAGTATAAGTCATCGTCGCCAGTGTAAGTCATAGTTTGTAATTATATATGACATTTGTTTCAGTACAAAAGCCTTTTAGTGTTAAAATTTGTTCATCATGGTCTGAAAGGCTATTCACCCTTTTACCAACAGAATGCCCATCTAGTAAAGAAGAATAAATAAAAATATTGTCTATGGCTGTGTTAATGTTCCCCTGCACCCTAGTTGAAAAAAAAAACACAATCTGCGTCAGATAATATGAATTTAGGAGATCTACCAACATCCTTTTTCTTGTACCATCATATACAAAATTTATATTGAAGTTACCACATATAACTAATTTCTGGTACTTCCTACAAAGTGAATCAAGAACTCTCTCTAGCTCGAGCAGAAATGCTCTGAAGTCAGAGTTAGGAGACCTATAAACAAAAACAATTAGAAATTTAGTTGCACTAAATTCAACTGCCCCTGCACAACATTCAAATATCTGCTCAGTGCAGTGCCGTGATACATCTATGGACTCAAATGGAATACTGTTTTTTAGTACATAGCCACTCCCCCACCCTGCAAGCAACTCCTTGAGAAACAGCCAGCTAATCTGTATCCTGGTAAAGGAAGCCTCCGAATTGTCGAATTATTTAAGTGGTGGTCTGATACACCAATATTTTCAGAGTCAACATCCATAAGCATATTCCGGTATCTGATGCCACCTCAGACGCACGAATTGAAAGAGCACGATCTGATGAAACGAAGTATCCTAGTGCGCTCCAGAACTTTAAAATATCGTGAAAGATCTTCTTAGCGATCACTCTGCTAAAGCTGCGCCAATCGTCTTAATGGGGTACTGGAAAATGCGTGACAGTGTACCCCGCAGTAAGGACTACACTCGTCCCATTCAATGGTTGATAATTCGAAGACTGACTGCTTAGGAGAATTGCAGACAGATTGAGCCGTATATCGGTGATTTTAATAAACAAGACCGCTGCGACTGTTAGAATTCTGTATTGGAGAACACGACCAGTTTCGCAAATAAAATTTGCATCTTCAGGTGCTTCAAGGCAGAGGATTAAAGATTCTATTTAAACCAGATAAAGCCATTCCCAACATTTATATCCAGGTATTTAAAACTTATGACTCACGAATGTGCGAGTGCCTATGACAAAAGGTATTGGTGGCTAAGGCCATCCCCAACCTCCATTGTTGACAGCCTGGTGAGGAAGCGCTGCTGTTCCCGGCGCCAACTAACCGCTGAAAGCGGTTTTATCATAGAAGCTCGCACATTCGTGAGTCACAAATTTTATATACATGGATATGAATGTTGGGAATGATTTTGTCCGGTTTAAACAGAACCTTTAATCTTTAGACTTGGAGATCCCGACGATGCAAATTTAATATGCGACCCCGGTCGTGTTTTCTAATAAAGAATTCTAACAGTCGCAGCGGCCTTGTTTATTCAAATCATGGAACATTCCGGTTGTAGTTGCCCTACATATAAAGTAGTGTGTATATTGGACCCCTGCTCGACTCCAGCCCCTGGCCATTCGCGGACAATGCCCGCACTGCCTGGGCTGTCCAACCATGACTAACCGCCGCTGTACAGCTTCAGTTCCGTCACTACTGCTCCTGCTTTCCCGACTTCGCTGCCACTCGCGGAAGAAAGGAACCGTGGAGAATAGTTTAGCCACAGCCTACAGGTACATTTGTCCCAGACTCCTAGTCCAGAGAGGTATGCAAGAGAGTTCCTGTGAAGATGGAAAGCTGGAAACAGGCACTGGGCAGAATCGAAGCTGTGCGGTGGCTTATTTCTCGACGGCTCATGCGACAACAGCGGCCCCCTCGAAATGAAATCGTCCGGATTCGATCACACAGTTGTGTCTCAGGAAAATTTCACATATTCTTCTGCAGAGTAGAAATGCAGTCGGAAAAGATTGTCGATACAAATCTTTAAACGTATTTTTACCATCCTGATCTCCACCGGAGAAATGCTTGAGAAGCTGAAGAATTTTTGTGGTTCAGCCCTGATAATCTGCTCTCCGAAATTTATAATTCACCTAGTTAAAGGCGGAGGTTCGAGTCCTCCCTCGGGCATGGGTGTGTGTGTTTATACTTAGGATAATTTAGATTAAGTAGTGTGTAAGCTTAGAGACTGATGACCCTAGCAGTTGTAGACGCAAGCCAGACAGCGTTGCAATGTAAAAGAACTTACAGGACTGGCCGAACAAGTGTGTTATAGGCCATATCTTTGTTCGAGGTTCTGCAGCTTTCTATATTCAAACGAATTAATAAAAACTTTCCATTCATTTACGTACAACGAAGTGTATATGGTTGTCCTCAATACTATGCCATGGCTGCTTCTGTTTGTGGCTGATTGACTGTAGAATGAAAGGCTATAACACTTTTGCGTTTCATCAAGTACACAGCTTTACACACGTCTCCATTAAGAGTTAGTAATTGCTAGTCTTTGCACTGGGCTCACGTAAATGTCGGTCAAAAAGTATCACACAATCCATTGCAACACTGTAATGGCAAGCTCTAGGGAAAGTAAATTTTATTTGTAGACACATTTGTTTTGTGTTTCCGAGCTATATCTAATTTTTGTTTTCTGCTTGTTTCAGGTAAACCACCGTGGATGATCATCCCGACGCCCAGCTACGCCAAGATGCAGTGATGGAATTCCACTGAAATATCAATTTATAGTAAAGTGCTACCAGTCTGTAGGTACAGCAACACAAATCAAAGTAATTTTTCGGTGGGTTGAGATATTCAGGCATGGCGACCACAGTTTCCAGGTATAGTCACGAACAGTGAAAAAGCATCAGGCGCTAACTGAGTCGTCAAAAATGACATAAATCACTGAGACCAATCATGCAGCATACAAGTATGATAAAATGATCCGTGTTGACGTTACTCGAACGGCTGGGTCACGTAATGTTTTGTGTTCGCAGAGTTCCGTGCGTTTTTACAAAGCATAGGGTACAAATTGGAAATAGTAGTTTGAGATAATATCCTGCGAAATTTATGAAGTTGTTATCCGCAATGCTACACTGGTTATCGAATATGATGAAAACTGGCTGTTTCTTTTCAATCCTGAAAGCAAAAGGCAGTCAATGAAAGTAAATAAAAACATACGGAATCTCTGCTTCCTAAGATGCTTCGACTTGCTGTGCCACACGAGAAATTGATGGTGTGATTTTTGTGGACTTTCTCGAACATGGAACGACCATTATAAAAGGAGGATTTTGTTCGTTCTCGAAAAAAGCTGAACAAACCTGGAAGCCAGAGCTAGAAGAGACAGGCATAAAGTTGTACAAGCTAATGCAAGAACACTTGCTACATACTTGAAGTACCACAAACAGCACTATTTCCCGACGTATAATCTGTTTGGACGACTGATGAATCATTTGCAGTGGAAAGTTTAAATTAAGTTGGTAACAAGGGTATTGCATGTGAGGAAAAATTGTATGATAATCGAATGAGTATTCATTTCATGGAAATAAACGTGGCTGCAGTGCATAAACCGCATGCGTCATGCATTGACATTTCCAAAGAATCGAAGCGAGCGAGCTGACGTAGCGAAAAGACACTGCACTCGCATTCAGGACGGCAGCTCCCAAATCCCCATCAGCCCAATTAGATTTCCCGTGGTTTCCACAAATTGCTGAAAGTGAATACCGGGATGATTCCTTTGAAAAGGAGATGATCGATTTCCTTCCTCATCCGCTCCCTTCCTTCCTGAGAGTTTGCACGACTTCTCCAAGGAAGTCGCCGGCGGAATGTTAAACCCCAGTCTTTCTTCGAAGGGACCAGTGTTTCTACTTGGAAAATTTCACGTCCCTAATGCTTCGAAACTGTAGTGGAGTGGCTGTTACTATTTAACCGTTTGACCTATCTTCCTATTGTGTCGAGAGATGGCTGGATATTTCAGCAATTTTTATCGAATAACGCAACACAAGCAGCTGCAGAATCCGCGAAAAATGTGAGAATACTGACCCTACCACAGGTTTATGGAAAGATGTGGAAGTCATTTATGTGTTGGTGGACAAGTCTTGCCTGCCTTCTAAAAACTTATCAATTCATGTTTCGTTTACATTCTGGCATACGAGTATGTTCTCCATCGAATGGCTGCTAATGTCGTTTGCAACGGGTGGCGCAAATAAAAGTATCCCGTGTACATATAAAGGAAATGCACCGAAATTACAGAAACGGAGCTGAAAGGGACTTACCTTTTGTTTACAGTGAAAAATACAGCCATAGAAGATGTTGAAAGTGGCTCCCCTGCAACATCAATACACAGCAGTTCACGTCTAAGGATCTTCAGAGACACCTGGCGTAAAGTTCGGCCATCGATGGCAGCAGCTTCGCGGTTGATGTTGTCTCTCAATTCCTGTATTTTGTGTGGATTTGTTTCATAGGCATTGTTCTTCAAATGTTCCCACAGGGAAAAAATCATATGCTGTTAGATCCGGCGAACTTGGTAGCCATAAATGTTTTCTGACAGTTCATTCCTCAGTGAAGACATCGTGGACTCGTTCCAAGGATACTTCAGGCGTGTGATATGTATCCCCATCTTGCTGGAAGAAGCAGTATTGTCTTCCATATTCAGTAGTCTGAACACAAAAGGTAGTAAAAATTTCCTTTTATGCAACAGTGTTGAGGGTAGTGTCAAAAAATATCTGTCCAATGACGCTCGTCACTGTTACATCGCACCAAAAACTTATTTTTTCAGCCGGCCGAAGTGGCCGAGCGGTTCTAGGCGCTACAGTCTGGATCCGCGCGACCGCTACGGTCGCAGGTTCGAATCCTGCCTCGGGCATGGATTTGTGTGATGTCCTTAGGTTAGTTAGGTTTAAGTCTTTCTAAGTTCTAGGGGACTGATGACCTCAGATGTTAAGTCCCATAGTGCTCAGAGCCATTTGAACCATTTGAACCTAACAAATTATCGTTGCTGTTGGTCAGAAGCCACGTGCAGTAATCCACATCCTTCTGAATGTCATCCTCCCGTAACTGCTGCACAGCCGTCAAACGATATGGCTTCAAATTAAGATTTTCCAGTATCTGCTGGCAGCTCCTCCTCCTTACATGCGCATGGTGGGTCAATTTATTTGTAGACTTCTTTGGGCTCGGAACAATTCTTCGGCAAATGTCTGCAATAACTTCTGGTGTGCGAACTGAAGGAATTTTTTGTCGTGTTACATTTTGCACTGATCCGTAGGTGCGCCAGTTTTTATACAGAATTTGTACTGCTCTGTTTGCTGGTAGTCCTCTGTCCGGATATTTGACCCCGAAAATTTCACGAATTTCCTTAATCGAACCTGTTTTCACATTTGCTTCCACAATTTCAATTCTTCTATCGAAAAAATCTTTTATAGACCGCAAAGACAAATGTCTAACATCACTGGTGAAGTAAACTGAAATTCTGACATAAGAATGCTAACAATCGATTACTGCATAAAACTGCCCATCGTTGTAGCTGATTACTCGATTTCGGAAGTCGAAATATTACTTTTGCATTCAAAGGGGAGGCAGGGTGTACCATTCCACAATTATAAGCGATTATTCAACATTAGTAAAATAGGCAGTATGATCGCCTACTGGTTTTAGTTGAACTTTGTAAGAGAACTGATGTTACTTCTTCGAATCCTGCCTCGGGCATAGATGTGTGTGATGTCCATAGGTTAATTAGGTTTAAGTAGTTCTAGGTTCTAGGGAACTGATGACCTCAGAAGTTAAGTCCCATAGTGCTCAGAGCCATTTGAACCATTTGAACCTCACACGCTCACACGTATCACAATGATGTGCTCCATATTTTGTACAAAAGTCCTTGCTACATTTGCAAGATCTAGTATTAATACATTGCTGCTTCTACTACTACTACTACTACTACTACTACTACTACTACTACTGCGGGAACTCTGTGCAGAACAGGATACTTAATGTTTAACAATTTTTGTAAATTAAAGGGAAACAAGAAAACATTTCCTAAAAGTATTAAAAAATCATCTTGTAGTATAAGTACGTTAATTGAAAATCAATTAAAACTGTACGTTACGTATATTTTTACTTTTTTCAAAACAAAACAAAAAAATACTTGCATATTTCCCGCTGGGATAAAGCTATTTTTTCATAAAATTACTGCATAAACGTCGAAATTATTGGGAGTGTCATCTCAAAACTGGGACATAAAGTTGTCTAATGAACAGTTTAGACTAAAGAATATGGTATCTTCAAAAAATCGCTAACGAAAAGAAAATATTGCAATGTCATTTTGAAAAATGCTATTACTTTTAATGCTTAATACCAAGTTCTATTACTTCATTGAATCTCATCGCTCGTGCAGCAGATGTACAGGGTTATTACAAATGATTGAAGCGATTTCACAGCTCTACAATAACTTTATTATTTAAGATATTTTCACAATGCTTTGCACACACATACAAAAACTCAAAAAGTTTTTTAGGCATTCACAAATGTTCGATACGTGCCCCTTTAGTGATTCGGCAGACATCAAGCCGATAATCAAGTTCCTCCCACACTCGGCGCAGCATGTCCCCATCAATGAGTTCGAAAGCATCGTTGATGCGAGCTCGCAGTTCTGACACGTTTCTTGGTAGAGGAGGTTTAAACACTGAATCTTTCACTTAACCCCACAGAAAGAAATCGCATGGGGTTAAGTCGGGAGAGCGTGGAGGCCATGACATGAATTGCTGATCATGATCTCCACCACGACCGATCCATCGGTTTTTCAATCTGCTGTTTCAGAAATGCCGAACATCATGATGGATGTGCGGTGGAGCACCATCCTGTTGAAAGATGAAGTCGGCGCTGTCGGTCTCCAGTTGTGGCATGAGCCAATTTTCCGCGGGCTACGCGTGAAACTTGCCCGCACGCGTTCAACCGTTTCTTCGCTCACTGCAGGCCGACCCGTTGATTTCCCCTTACAGAGGCATCCAGAAGCTTTAAACTGCGCATACCATCGCCGAATGGAGTTAGCAGTTGGTGGATCTTTATTGGACTTCGTTCTGAAGTGTCGTTGCACTGTTATGACTGACTGATGTGAGTGCATTTCAAGCACAGCATACGCTTTCTCGCCTCCTGTCGCCATTTTGTCTCACTGCGCTCTCGAGCGCTCTGACGGCAGAAACCTGAAGTGCGGCTTCAGCCGAACAAAACTTTATGAGTTTTTCTACGTATCTGTAGTGTGTCGTGACCATATGTCAATGAATGGAGCTACAGTGAATTTATGAAATCGCTTCAATCATTTGTAATAGCCCTGTATTTTCTGACTTGCGAATAGACAACATAGGATCCTTGTACTAATTCCTATAACACAATCCTGCCCAACTAGACAAGTTTCTTTGTCAAACCTGAGTGGTAAACACTTTCCTTCTGCTAGTTGACAGGTTAATGATCTGACAATGAGAGGTTTCACCGTTGTACTAAAAAGTCTGCTCTTCACTGACTACAGGTATGCTGCCAGCCTGTTTTCTTGTTCTGCAGCGAACTCACTTTTAAATTAGCCATCCGATTTGTGAGCCCTGTTCAAATGGCTGAAATGGCTCTGAGCACTATGGGACTTAACATCGGTGGTCATCAGTCCCCTAGAAATTAGAACTACTTAAACCTAACTAACCTAAGGACATCACACACTTTCATGCCCGAGGCAGGATTCGAACCTGCGACCGTAGCGGTCACGCGGTTCCAGACTGACGCGCCTAGAACCGCACGGCCACACTGGCCGGCTGTGTGAGCCCTGTAGTTGGGATTATTCTTAGCTTTACGAACATTTGTTTCCAGCGTTGACTGGTTAAGTTGAACTCCTTAAATGCTTCTAAACATCCCATTTCAGAAGATAAAACAACTGAAACTCCCATTGCTATTGCCATTGATTTGATATCCCATTGCTGTCTATCTGTCTTTATAACGTGAGTTCATACCATCTGGAAAATCAAGGGAAGAAAGAAATCTACTCGCATCAAAAAATGACTGGGCAGAGCAAGACACTATCTCAGTCTGCCCCGACCCATTCTGCTCCAAGAGCACGTTTCAGCTTCACAACTTTTATGAAGCATAAGAACTGACGCATTCAAACGTGTTATATAACTAGGATACAGTGAATGTCATTCACTTTAAGATTACATGTCACTTAAGGACGTAGAATTAACAGTTAATGGCTTGTCTTTCGTTAAAATTCACCAAAAATTACAAAAGCGCAACTATAACGTGAAGGACAACTGCTCGTTACAAGTCATACTCCAAACCACATCATAACGGCTGTCGTACCTTTCCTTCGATTCAGAGGCATCGTTACGCGTCACTACTGTAGGTTGCACCCTCTCCAGTTTAGAAAACAGAACAATCCCCTTGTCCTTCGCTATCTCGATCTGCCCTGAGTTGCTTTACTACTGCTACCACCATCACCACCGTTTTGTCTATTACGTAACAGCTTTTCGTATTACTATCACTTCCACTACCACCACAATTTAGAGATCTAAATAACAACAACAATCTTCCTTCCATTAATTCAGCAATTTGATGAGACTGCTGCCCCTATAAACAATTTAATAGCGTACCGGTTGTTATCGATACTCGAAACGTTCTGAAATCACCATCAGCAACCGTCGTCCCCTGGCCCTCTCGACTTTCAGCAGTGTTGTTATTGGTGAGTTCGGTATTACGGTCAAGTGTACTACACTACAGGCAATTACACCAAGAAAAAATGCAGGTGATAAACGGGTATTCATTGAACAAATATATTACACTAGAACTTACATGTGATTACATTTTCAAGCAATCTGGGTGCATAGATCCTGAGAAATCAGTACCCAGAACAACCACCTCTGGCCGTAATAACGGCCTTGATACGCCTGGGCATTGAATCAAACAGAGCTTGGATGGCGTGTACAGGTACAGCTGCCCATGCAGCTTCAACACGATACCATAGTTCATCAAGAGTAGTGACTAGCATATTGTGACGAGACAGTTGCTCGGCCACCATTGACCAGACGTTTTCAGTTGGTGAGAGATTTGGAGAATGTGTTGGCCTGGGCAGCAGACGAACATTTTCTGTATCCAGAAAGGCCCGTGCAGGACCTGCAACATACGGTCGTGCATTATTCTGCTCAAATGTAGGGTTTCGCAGGGATCGAATGAAGGGTAGAGACACGGGTCGTAACACAACTGAAACGTAACGTTCACTGTTCAAAGTGCCGTCAATGCGAACAAGAGGTGACAGGGACGTGTAACCAATGGCACCACATACTGTCACGCGGGGTGATACGCCAGTATGGCGATGACGAATACACGCTTCCAATGTGGTTTCACCGCGATGTCGCCAAATACGGATGCGAGCATCATGATGCTGTAAACAGAACCTGCATTCATCCGAAAAGATGACGTTTTGCCATTCGTGCACCCAGGTTCGTCGTTGAGTACACCATCGCAGGCGCTCCTGTCTGTGATGCAGCGTCAAGGGTAACCGCAGCCACGGTCTCCGAGCTGATAGTCCATGCTGCTGCAAACGTCGTCGAACTGTTCGTGCAGATGGTTGTTTCTTGCAAACATCCCCATCTGTTGACTCAGTGATAGAAACGTGACTGCACGATCCGTTACAGCCACGCGGATAAGATGCCTGTCATCTCGACTGATAGTGATACGAGGCCGTTGGGATCCAGCACGGCGTTCCGTATTATCCTCCTGAGTCCACCGATTCCATATTCTGCTAACAGTCATTGGATCTGGACCAACGCGAGCAGCAATGTCGCGATACGATAAACCGCGATCGCGGTAGGCTACAATCCGACCTTTATCAAAGTCGGAAACGTGATGGTACGCATTTCCCCTCCTTACACGAGGCATCACAACAACGTTTCACCAGGCAACGCCGGTCAACTGCTGTTTGTGTATGAGAAATCGGTTGGAAACTTTCCTCATGTCAGCACATTGTAGGTGTCACCACCGTCGCCAACCTTGTGTGAATGCTCTGAAAAGCTAATTATTTGCATATCACAGCGTTTTCTTCCTGACGGTTAAATTTCGCATCTGTAACACGTCATCTTCGTGGTGTAGCAATTTTAATGGCCAGGAGTGTATCATTGGCTGGAAACGCCCGCATCAAGTACGGCATTTCTTGTAGTTCCCTTTACTGTGGCGACAAGCAGAAACGGCGGTGCTGGTGGCAGGCTGGTACCGCGGAGTCGGCAACGCCGCGCGGTCCGCCACGCGGAACCCAGCAGACACCTGAGGGTCTGAACGCCGAAGCCCGCCGCCTCCACTTCTACCCGAGTACTTCTCGCAGTCTCGCTCTATTAATCCGGGGCACGTCGCGCACAACCTGTGCCCCAGTGTTGCACAGAGTGCCGCCCTCGGGACCCGTATACCCTGCAACACTCCACACCTCTAGACGCCTGTTCTTCCACCAATCCACTCCCGCCGTGCCGTCAACCCCAACGAAACTTCTTACTCCCAGGACGACAACATAGTGCATCAGACAGTGAAAGCTCGTATCGCACAACGAATGAACTCGTGAGTTTAGTATGCGTGCATTCACTCGTAGCGTAATACACTGTGGGTTCGTACAGTTCACCAATTACTTACTATGCTGTGTTTGGGGATTCGTCTATCTGTATCATCTACACCTGTATCTACGTACATACTCCGCAAGCCACTGTACGGTGCGTGGCGGAGTATACTCTGTGCCACTACCAGTCATTTCCTTTTCTATTCTACGCTCCAATGTTGTTGTTCTTGTGTTCTTCAGTCCTGAGACTGGTTTGATGAAGCCCTCCATGCTACTCTATCCTGTGCAAACTTCATCTCCCAGTACCTACTGCAACCTACATCCTTCTGAATCTGTTTAGTGGATTCATCTCTTGGTCTCCCTCTACGGGTTTTACCCTCCGCACTGCACTCCAATACTAAATTGGTGATCCCTTGATGCCTCAGAACATGTCCTACCAACCGATGCCTTCTTCTAGTCAAGTTGTGCCACAAATTTCTCTTCTCTCCAGTTCTATTCAATACCTCCTCATTAGTTACGTGATCTACCCATCTAATCTTCAGCATTCTTCTGTAGCACCACATTTCGAGAACTTCTATTCTCTTCTTGTCTAAGCTATTTATCGTCTACGTTTCACTCCATACAAATACTTTCAGAAACGTCTTCCTGACACTTAAATCTATACTCGATGTTAACAAATTTGTCTTCTTCAGAAACGCTTTCCTTGCCATTGCCAGTCTACATTTTGTATCCTCTCTACTTCGACCATCATCAGTCATTTTGCTCCCCAAATAGCAAAACTCCTTTACTACTTTAAGTGTCTCATTTCCTAATCTAATTCCCTCAGCATCACCCGACTTAATTCGACTACATTCCATTACCCTCGTTTTGCTTTTCTTGATGTTGAATAGAGAGAGGGAAAAGCGACTATCCATATGCCTCCGTATGATCTCTAATTTCTCGTATCTTATCTTCATCGTCCTTACGTGCAATGAATGTTGGCGGCAGCAGAATCATGTGGCAGTCAGCTTCAAATGCCGATTCTCAAAATTTTTCAGTAGTGTTTCTGGAAAATAATGTCGCCTTCCCTCCAAAGATTCCCATTGGAGTTCTGGAAGCATCCCCATAACACTTACGTATTGTTCGGACCTACCGGTAACAAATCTGGCAGCCCGCCTCTGAATTGCTTCGATGTCTTCCTTCAATCCGACCTAGTACGGTTCCCAAACACTTGAGCAGAATTCAAGAAAAGGTCGTTACAGCGTCCTATATGCGGTCTCCTGTACCGGTGAACCTCTCCTTCCCAAAATTCTGCCGGCCGGCGTGGCCGAGCGGTTCTAGGCGCTACAGTCTGGAACCGCGCGACCGCTACGGTCGCAGGTTCGAATCCTGCGTCGGGCATGGATGTGTGTGATGTCCTTGGGTTAGTTAGGTTTAAGTAGTTCTATGTTCTAGGGGACTGATGACCTCAGAAGTTAAGTCCCATAGTGCTCAGAGCCATTTGAACAAAAAATTCTCCCAATGAACCGAAGTCGACAATTCGTCTTCCCTACCACAGTTCTGACATGCTCGTTCCATTTCATATCGCTTTGCAACGTTACCCTCAGACACGTAAATGACTTGACTGTGTCAAGCAGGGCACTAGTAATACTGTATCCGAACATTACAGGTTCGTTCTACCTACTCATCCTCGTTAACTTAAGTTTTTCCACATTTAAAGCTAGCTGGTTCAAATGGTTCAAATGACTCTGAGCACTATGGGACTTAACATCTGTGGTCATCAGTCCCCTAGAACTTAGAACTACTTAAACCTAACTAACCTAAGGACATCGCACATATTCATGCCCGGGGCAGGATTCGAACCTGCGACCGTAGCGGTCAGGTGGTTTCAGACTGAAGCGCCTAGATCCGCACGGCCACAACGGCCTGCTAAAGCTAGCTGCCATTCATTATAGCAACTAGATATTTTGTCTACGTCGTCTTGTATCTTCCTACAGTCACTCAACTTCGGCACGTTACCGTACATATCAGCATCATCAGCAAACACACGCAGATTGCTACTCACCTTTTCCGCCAAATCGTTTATATATACAGAGAAGAACAGCGGTCCTACCACACTTTCTGGGGCACTCCTGCCAACACCCTTGTCTCTAAGATATCCCTGTCTCTGACGATACACCTGCCGTCGAGGAAAACATACTGAGTTCTATTACTTAAGTAGTCTTCGAGCCACTCACGTATCTGGGACCTTATTCCATATGCTCGTATCTTCATTAACAGCCTGCAATGGGGCACAGTGTCAAATTCTTTCCGGAAATCTAGAAATGTGGATCTGCCTGTTACCCTTAATCCACAGTTTGCGGTATATCGTGTGAGAGAAGGGCAAGCTGAGTTTCGCACTAGCATTGCTTTCTAAAATCATGCTGCCCTCTGGACGTACGCTTCTCTGTCTCAAGAAAGTTTAACATACTCGAAAAGAGATTATGTTCAATGATTCTGCAGCAAACCGAAGTTAGGAATATTGATCTGTAATTTTGCGAGTCCGCTCTGTTACCATTCTCATATACTGGATCACCTGCGCTTTTCTGCAGTCATTGGGATTCTGCACTCAGCGAGAGATCCAAGTAAATGCGGGCTACATAAGGGGCCATCTGGGCATGGTGATTTATTTGCTTTTAAATCATGGGTGAAGCATGGAAGTCTAAGGAATAAATTTGGCCTCAGAGTACCCCTTGTCAGAGGTACTGGCTAATGCAGAGATGAGCGATGGAATAATTTAGATATTCGTGGGCATCAGTGAAAAGTAAATCACATGATCGTTTCACAAAAATTACAACGCAAATAACTGCTACCATTAATGTATATCTGTGTATTTATAGGCAAGATGCCACTCGCTACGTAGAGTTCGCGTAAGTTTCCTGAAAGACCTATGGTAGTGAAACAGTTTTTGACAACTTATAGCACAGCAGTGGCCTGCTGTTCTACTGATCTTAAACACTTAAAATCTCTTCAGCTATTGAGAAATTGAAGAAACTGCTATTTCTGCTCTTATAATGGCTTTCTAAAGCGTTTGCAAATTGATAGTGTAATCTAACACTTCATAATGTTTTCGGTAGTACCTTTACGGAAAAAAGATACCGTATACGCTAATGTCAACTTTTTGTCATGATAACATGGTTTAATGGAACGGAAGCTGCGTTTAATCGTTGGCCTTGGTCTTATTATTTCCTGCTTCCTTAGTAATGCTTTTTATTGCAGAAATATGAAGCATTAACGCATTATAGTCTTTTTAAGAACTCTCAAATTACATGGGAGAAGAGGGCTATTCCGTTTCTATGTCCATGGAGATAAAAAGAAGCGGCTAAGCCATGTCTCCGCAATATCCTTTCTTCCAGGAGTGCTAGTTCTGCAAGGTCCGCAGGAGAGCTTCTGTGAAGCGGAGAGTGCGCTGATATGAGAGGAGAGCTTCTGTGAAGTTTGGAAGGTAGGAGACAAGGTACTGGTGGAATTAAAGCTGTGAGGACGGGGCGTGAGTCGTGCTTGGGTAGCTCAGTTGGTAGAGCACTTGCCCGCGAAAGGCAAAGGTCCCGAGTTCGAGTCTCGGTCCAGCACACAGTTTTGATCTGCCAGGGAGTTTCATATAAGCGCACACTCCGCTGTAGGGTGAAAATTTCATTGTAGTTAAGAGTAATAACCAAATAACCCTTTGAATATAACCATTTATCGAAAACATTTGAACATCTTGAACCATTGCTGCGTTATTAGTAGTGTCGAAGCCCTATTCCGGTGAAAAGGTATAGTCTTACTAAAACTGTCTCTCCTGATATTCGAAGAGACGAAGGAAAGGCCGAGTCATTAACATTTTAGGTCCATCATCTGTTTGGCTATCAGCTAGCATGCCCTTGATCGAAATCGAGATGGAGCAGTCATCTGCACGAAGATTAATGTACATTCAGTGATGTTTTATTAAAGGCAGAGGAACTGAAAGAGGAGAGAGACCTTATAGTAAACCAAATATGAAGCATGTCTATCAGCTAGAAATAGATTTAACATTTAGTTTCCAACAAACAAAGGCAATTCTCTCCATAGGACTTAAAAACCTGCTGGAACGAAGGAAAGTAGTGAAAATTAAAAAAAAAAAGATGTAGCTCAATGTTGTTCACAACATTCACACAGCAAAATATCCTTTCAAAATGGACTTACAGTGCACTGTCACTTTCGATTTTTACTTCCAGCGATGTCTTGCGATGATGCTCAACCCCGTAATCATGTGACGTAGTGGGTAAGACACTGGATCGGCTTTCAGGCCACTGAAAAGTTTCCTGCGTTTAGTTACAAGGAGTAGAGGAAATTCCAAAATGGTTCCAATGAAAGAACACGGTTAACTTTCTTCCGGATCGTTGCTCTATACGAGCGTGCGCTCCCTGTGCAATGGGCTCTTCGTCCACCAGACTGAGAACCTAAGAACTAAACGAAACTCCGCGATCAGGCCCTGAAGACCACGTGGTGACGATCGGCAGCCGTGTCATCCTCCGCTATGCAGCGTCATGCAGATGCGGCATGGACGGGCGCAGGTTCAGTGCACCGCTCTCCCGGCCGTTCATCTAGAGGGTTCTGTCGTATACCGTCTAGTAAAGTCATTAGAAGATCAAGTAAAACAGCAAAACGATTTAGAAAAGGTAGCGGCATGGTGCGAAAATTGGCAGTTTACCTCCAAATAATGAAGAGTGTGTGGTCATCCAATTGAATGCTAAAAGCAATCCGTTAAACTTCGGCTACACGATAAATCAGTCAACACAAAAGGCCGTAAAATCAACTAAATAGCTAGGAATTACGATTACAAACAACTTAAATTGGAAAGAAAGCATCAAAAATGTTCTGGGGAAGGCGGTTTATTGGCAGAATACTTACAAGATTCAACAGATGTACTAAAGAGACTGGCCTACATTACCCACGTCCGTCGTCTTTTGGAGTACCGCTGCGCGGTGTGGAATCCTTACCAAATGGATTAACGGAGTACATCCAGCAAGTTCAAAGAAGAGCAGCACGTTTTCTATTATCGAGAAATAGGGAAGGGAGTGTCACAGACGTGATACAGGACTTGGGGTGGAGATTATTAGAACAAAGGCATTTTTCGTTTGCGGCGGAATCTTCTCACGTAACTTCAATCACGAGCTTTCGGTTTCGAATGCGGAAATATGTTGACTCCGAACTACGCAGGGAGAAACGATCATAATAATAAATACAGGTTTCCGCGCGCTGTTCGTGACAGGAATAATAGTGTTATTGTGAAGGGGATTCAGTGAACCCTCTGCCAGGCACTTACGTGCGATTTTCAAAGTAGCCATGTAGATTTAGAGCCCTCTATTTTCAGACGTTGGAACCACTACTTCTCTCACGAGATTGGGTGCATCTCGTTACAGTCCTCACACCAAGGAAAAATCCATGGCAGTATCAAGGATTCAACTCGGGGCGCGCAATGAGTCGGACGCGCTGACCATTCTGCAGCAGAGATGAAAGACTGTGAACCTAGTCTTCCTTTAAACACTCTGGGCTTTCGAAAGCTGAGAACCATTTAAGCGCCAAATCTATTTTGCGTCTACACAACAGATACTCTGCAAGCCACACAAGTCACCTAACTGCCGGGCACTGCATTTTTAGCCATCGTCATTTGTTAAGTGGTGCTCCACCACCATTTTGTGCAGAATGCGGCCAACTTTTAACTGTCCGCCATTTCCAGACGGAATGCTTTTTTTTAACCGTTTACGTTCCCGTTTGGGTTTGTCGTCTGTGTTAACGGCCTTTTTGGCGGACGACGCGACGGCTGTCAACTGCATTTTACTTTTATCCTTCGTAGCTGTATGGTGAAGGCCATTTAATTTTAGTTCTGGACCTCTGTTCCTCTGTGACGTATTTTATAGACCTTTCTCCACGTCCCTGTTGTTTTTTAGCTGTCTTCCGTCGTTTGGGATTGGTGTATAGTCGTTTTTAACTCCTCTTCGTGTTCACAATTTTGACAAGGGCGCGTATGTCCCTAGTTTTTGCGCCCTAAAACAAAAAAACCTAATTCCCGTAAAATCCGGGGATGGGGGCGATGAGATCTGATGTCACGTTCACTCACATCCCAGATGTGTTCGATCGGGTTTAGATGTGGTGAGTTGGGAGGCCAGCACATAAACTGAACGCCACTGTCCTCATCGAACCGCTCTATCACAGCCTCGGTCCTGAGACATGGCGCATTATCTTCTTGAAAAATGCCACTGCTGTCGGGAAAACATGAACGTCGTGAAGGGATGTATGTGACCCACAACCAGTGTCAGATACTCCTCGGCCGTCAAGGTGCCTTGCACGAGCGCCACTGGACCAATGGATGCCCACGTGAATGTTCCCCAGAGCATAATGGAGCCGCTGCCAGCTCGTCTCCGTATCGCAGTACAGGCGTCAAGGAGCTGTTCCCCCTGGATGACGACGGATTCGCGCCCTCCCATCGGGATGTTGAAGAAGGTATCAGGATTAGTCAGATCACACAATGCTCAGCTACTGCGCCAACGTTCAGAGCTGATGATCACGTGCCCATTTCATTCGTAGTTGCCGATGTCGTGGTGTTAACGTTGGCACACGCATGAATCGTCAGTTGTGGAGGCCCATTGTTAGGGGTTTTCGGTGCACCTTGTGTTCAGATACACTTGCACTCTGCCCAGCATTAAAGTTTGATGTTAGTTACGCCACAATTTTGTTTTACCAGTCCGCCAAAACCCACCACGTCTGGACGTGTTTTCACCTTGGTTTTCACCACGTGTTGAAGACACTCGCCATGGCTTTCCTCGAACAGCCGACAAGTCGTACAGCTTCCGAAATGCTCGTGCCGAGCCGGCCTGTGTGGCCGTGCGGTTCTAGGCGTTTCAGTCTTGAACCGCGTGACCGCTACGGTGGCAGGTTCGAATCCTGCCTCGGGCATGGATGTGTGTGACGCCCTTAGGTTAGTTAGGTTTAAGCAGTTCTAAGTTCTAGGGGACTGATGACCACAGCTGTTAAGTCCCATAGTGCTCAGAGCCATTTGAACCATTTGCTCGTGCCGAGTCTCCGGGCCATCACAATTTGCCCTTGGTCAAACTCGGATAGACTGCGCACCTTCCTCATTCTACACACGGACAGCACACTCACTGATACAACATGCACCGTGCTTGTGTCTGACTAGCAGTCATTGATCGCCAGGTCTGGACGGGTTTATTTCGATGTTAGGTCGGGGGTCATTTGTTATGGCTGATAAGTGTATACCCGCCGAATAATGTTACGATGAATTCACACGAAGCGCTGTGTTTCAGTAGCGATGTTAGAAAGTCGCAACGAAACCAAAAAGAATTTCATCATAGATTTAAGAAAGCCCAAAGCTTGTTGGCTAACAAATGCAGAACGAATCAAAAATGAGCGTAAAGAGAGCAATGCGAGAAGCGTTCTATGAATACGTCAGGAATAGTTTATTGGAAGTACCAAACTTCAGTTACATGTCGTAAACTTAGTTTAGAAGACTGTAATGCAACGACGACTTCTCAGGCTGGTGACTGCTTTTCTTCAGTGTCTGGAAAACGTGCTATGTATTGCATTAATATCAATAGTGAACTCTACACCACATAGTTCCGAAGCAACTGTTATCATTGGCGGGAGCACGTAGACCAAATTAAGGGACTTTAATCACGATCCTTTGTCTGTTGCTTAAGTAGGTAAGGAAAATGTGTCTTGTCATGTCATCACTGCCATTGACAAGAAATACTCGTAATATTATTGCAGTATGCGTTGATGGTCTAAAAACAATGACATTGCCCATCACGAAACTGAGTGCTCCCTACTGCCGCCACAGGCATGCGACACGATAAGGAAAATAAAGGGGTGTTCAGTAAGTTTTTTCTCTGCCAATTTCGCTTGAAAAAAGAAATGCGGAATTTGTTGTGGGGCATCGTGGATAATTTCCGTTTCAGCCCCTCTAGCTTCATGAAGATCCGATAGATGGCTGCGCTATACGTAGCCTTCAGAATGGCATCTGTAACGGAGATGCGTTCCAAGCAGAGAGCTGTAATTCAGTTTCTTTTGGCTGAAAACAAGAGAATCGCAGCTGTGGACGCTAGAAAGTGGAGTGCCAAGTGGAGAAATCGGAACATTTCTGACATAATCTCCTGTTTGAGATTAGTAGAGGGGTGACAGTATCGGAGGCAGCCAGAAACATTTGCGCCTTGTATGAAGCTAATGCCACTGGACAGAGCACAACAGAAAAATGGTTTTCTCGTTTTAAGGAGGATCGTTTCGACAGTAGTGACTCTACACGTTAAGGAAGACCTACAGGGTTTGATGAAGGTTGGTTTAAACGCATTGATTCACAACGTTGCACGTCAGCGTAGTCGAGAACAGGCAATGTGATCATCCCATCATCTTGCGACATTTTCATGCAATGGGGGATGGCCCAAAAATCGGGTGTTTGGCTGCCGCATGCTCTAGCCAAAACCAAGAAAACAATCAGCGGGTGGCAGTAGGTGCATCTCCGCTTGCTCGGCATCGGTTGCCTCGTGAACAACACCGCCCATTCCTACCACGTGTCATTAGTGGTGACGATAAATGGTGTCATCATGCTAACATAAGGAAAAAGAAAGGAATGGTTGAATCCAAACAAAGCAGCAACATCCCGTACAAGACCTGCGCACATCAAAAAAAAAAAAAATATTATGCATCTGGTGAAATAGCGACGGTTTAGTGTACTACGAATTACACTACTGGTCATTAAAATTGCTACACCAAGAAGAACTGCAGATGATAAACGGGTATTCATTGGACAAATATATTATACTAGAACTGACATGTGATTACATTTTCAGGTAGTTTGGATGCATAGATCCTGAAAAAATCAGTACCAAGAACAACCACCTCTGGCCTTAATAACGGCCTTGATACGCCTGGGCATTGAGTTTAACGGAGCTTGGATGGCGTGTACAGGTACAGCTGCCCATGCAGCTTCAACACGATACCACAGTTCATCAAGAGTAGTGACTGGCGTATTGTGACGAGTCAGTTGCTCGGCCACCATTGACCAGACGTGTGAGAGAGCTGGAGAATGTGCTGGCCAGAGCACCAGTCGAACATTGTCTGTACCCAGAAAGGCCCGTACAGGACCTGCAACAGGCCGTCGTGCATTATCCTGCTGAAATGTAGGGTTTCTCAGGGATCGAATGAAGGGTAGAGCCACGGGTCGTAATACATCTGAAATGTAACGTCCACTGTTCAAACTGCCGTCAACGTGAACAAGAGGTGACCGAGACGTGTAACCAATGGCACCCCATACCATCACGCAGGGTGATACGCCAGTATGGCGATGACGAATACACCCTTTCAATGCGCTTTCACCGCGATGTTGCCAAATACGGATCGAGTATCATGATGCTGTAAACAGAATCTGGATTCATCCGAAGAAATGACGTTTTGTCATTCGTGCACCCAGGTTCGTCATTGAGTACACCATCGCAGGCGCTCCTGTCTGTGATGCAGTGTCAACGGTAACCGCAGCCACGGTCTCCGAGCTGATAGTCCATGCTGCTGCAAACGTTGTCCAACTGTTGGTGCAGATGGTTGTTGTCTTGCAAATGTCCCCATCTGTCGACTCAGGGATCGAGACGTGACTGCACGATCAGTTACAGCTACGCGGATAAGATGCCTGTCATCTCGACTACTAGTGGTACGAGGCCTTTGGGATCCAGCACGGCGTTCCGTATTACCCTCCTGAACCCACCGATTCCATATTCTGCTAACAGTCATGGAATCTCGACCAACGCGAGCAGCAATGTCGCGATACGATAAACCGCAACTGCGATAGGCTACAATCCGACCTTTATCAAAGTCGGGCACGTGATGGTACGCATTTCTCCTCCTTACACGAGGCATCACAACAACGTTTCACCAGGCAACGCCGGTTAACTGCTGTTTGTGTATGAGAAATCGGTTGGAAACTTTCATCATGTCAGCACGTCGTAGGTGTCACCACCGGTGCCAACCTTGTGTGAATGCTCTGAAAAGCTAATCATTTGCATATGTTGGTTAAATTTCGCGTCTGTAGTACGTCAGCTTCGTGGTGCAGCAATTTTAATGGCCAGGAGTGTACCTCCTAGAGCTGTAAGCATCACTTGTGATATTATTGTCAACAACTCAGACGTCCTACAAACTCAATCCGAGGACTCCGAGCAGGAAAGGTGCGTGAAGTTATGTTACTCCACGGTAATGACCGTTTGCATTCTTCTAGACTTACAAAAATGGCTCTGCGCACTATGGGACTTAACATCTATGGTCATCAGTCCCCTAGAACTTAGAACTACTAAAACCTAACTAACCTAAGGACATCACAAAACACCCAGTCATCACGAGGCAGAGAAAATCCCTGACCCCGCCGGGAATCGAACCCGGGAACCCGGGCGCGGTAAGCGAGAACGCTGCCGCACGACCACGAGCTGCGGACTGATAGAAACACTACAAAGGAATTAGGTTGAAATCGTTCCGTATCCACCTTATTTAACTCATCTTGCGCCTTCAAATTTTCACCTTCAAAGTACTTCCATTCTGGATTAAAATGCGTTCCGAACATGGATGGACGAGTTCTTCGCCTGAAAACCACCTGATTTCTACTGTCGTGGAATCGAAAAGTAAGCCTAGCGTTGGCAGACTGCTATAAACAGCGGAGGAGAATATTTTATTGGTGACTTAAATCCCTGTTACGTGTATCTGTTGTGTTTATTAAACTTACGGAAAAAAGGCTACGAACTTATGCACCAATCCATTATTTACCATTAGTCACAGACCGCACGGTGCCTTTCTTTATGGACCAAATATTGAAGGGAGTGATTATTCAATTAATGTGAACAGCAGACGAAGAAACGAAGTGGATATTCCCTCGTGTTAAATTTTCCTTATCTTCTTCTGCAGTATGACCACAGCACATGGTAAAAAATACAGCTTCAATGTCTATGTACGATTTAGCAAAATGTTTTTGTATTTCCATTTTAGTCTGGACATGAGGCTTGTATCTCGAAACGTGTTGCTTCATTAAATAATTTAAATAAGTCAACAAATTTTGTCACTAAATATAGTCTATGGAAAGCCTTCCGTACTAGCATTAGTTCCTTCATACTATGCAAAAACCGAACTGTTGACGAGAGTGCTGCCTACTGCGTCCTTACGGAAGTCCCACGAGCGTAACTCATAAATGTCAGGATAAAAAGGATGCAAAATGGTAGATATCGAAATAGACGACAGAGGGATAGAGAAACAATTAAAATCGCTCAAAAGAGGAAAGGCCTCTGGACCTGATGGGATACCAGTTCAATTTTACACAGAGTACGCGAAGGAACTTGCCCCCCTTCTTGCAGCGGTGTACCGTAGGTCTCTAGAAGAGCGTAGCGTTCCAAAGGATTGGAAAAGGGCACAGGTCATCCCCGTTTTCAAGAAGGGACGTCGAACAGATGTGCAGAACTATAGACCTATATCTCTAACGTCGATCAGTTGTAGAATTTTGGAACACGTATTGTGTTCGAGTATAATGACTTTTCTGGAGACTAGAAATCTACTCAGTAGGAATCAGCATGGGTTTCGAAAAAGACGGTCGTGTGAAACCCAGCTCGCGCTATTCGTCCACGAGACTCAGAGGGCCATAGACACGGGTTCACAGGTAGATGCCGTGTTTCTTGACTTGCGCAAGGCGTTCGATACAGTTCCCCACAGTCGTTTAATGAACAAAGTAAGAGCATATGGACTATCAGACCAATTGCGTGATTAGATTGAGGAGTTCCTAGATAACAGGACGCAGCATGTTATTCTCAATGGAGAGAAGTCTTCCGAAGTAAGAGTGATTTCAGGTGTGCCGCAGGGGAGTGTCATAGGACCGTTGCTATTCACAATATACATAAATGACCTGGTGGATGACATCGGAAGTTCACTGAGGCTTTTTGCAGATGATGCTGTGGTGTACCGAGAGGTTGTAACAATGGAAAATTGTATTGAAATGCAGGAGGATCTGCAGCGAATTGACGCATGGTGCAGGGAATGGCAATTGAATCTCAATGTAGACAAGTGTAATGTGCTTCGAATATACAGAAAGATAGATCCTTTATCATTTAGCTATAAAATAGCAGGTCAGCAACTGGAAGCAGTTAATACCATAAATTATCTGGGAGTACGCATTAGGAGTGATTTAAAATGGAATGATCATATAATGTTGATCGTCGGTAAAGCAGATGCCAGACTGAGATTCATTGGAAGAATCCTAAGGAAATGCAATCCGAAAACAAAGGAAGTAGGTTACAGTACGCTTGTTCGCCCACTGCTTGAATACTGCTCAGCAGTGTGGGATCCGTACCAGACAGGGTTGATAGAAGAGATAGAGAAGATCCAACGGAGAGCAGCGCGCTTCGTTACAGGATCATTTAGTAATCGCGAAAGCGTTACAGAGATGATAGATAAACTCCAGTGGAAGACTCTGCAGGAGAGACGCTCAGTAGCTCGGTACGGGCTTTTATTGAAGTTTCGAGAACATACCTTCACCGAAGAGTCAAGCAGTATATTGCTCCCTCCTACGTATATCTCGCGAAGAGACCATGAGGATAAAATCAGAGAGATTAGAGCCCACACAGAGGCATACCGACAATCCTTCTTTCCACGAACAATACAAGACTGGAATAGAAGGGAGAACCGATAGAGGTACTGAAGGTACCCTCCGCCACACACCGTCAGGTGGCTTGCGGAGTATGGACGTAGATGTAGATGTAGATGTTTCTGTCCCTCGTCAGCGGCGTCCTGAACCAGCGTGCGGAGTGTTCGCTTCCAGGAGGCACAGCAGTTGCGGCCGGCCTCCAGCACGGAGTTATCTGCCCTCCCCATCCCCCACCACGGCGCCTGTTCCGCCAGCGCTTAGTTCTGCTCCTTCATTTTTATCGGTCGCTGACCTGGCGCCAACATCGGCTGGACCTCCTCTCCCTAGCGGAGCCGATGCGGCGGAAGCCATCCGTCTTTCCAACGGGATAGCGGCGCCCGCGTTGCGGATCGCCGTTTCCAGTTCCCTGCAGACTCTCCTGAAATATACCAAGGCGCCAAGAGGGACTTGAGCAGAAATTTCGTTTCTGCTCTCTACTGGGACCTTAGGAGGAACGATCTCTCTTGTTACCCTGTAGCATACTTTATTATTTACAACTCAAGTTCTTCCTTCCTTGTTTTACCGAAGCGATGAACGTGCCAGGTGATCTGATGGCTTATATCTACGTCTACATACATACTCCGCAGACGACTATACGGTGCATGGCAGAGGGTACCCTTCACCACTACTGGTCATTTCCTTTCCTGCTCCATTCGCAATCAGAGCGAGGGAAAAGTGGCTATCTACATGCCTCGGTACGAGCCCTAATCTCTCTCGCCTTATCTTCATTGTCCTTACGCGAAATATACGTTAGTGGCGGTGGAATCTTTCTGCAGTCGGTCTCAAATGCCAGTTCTCTAAATTTATACAATAGTGCCTTGCGGAAAGAGCATCGACTTCCCACCAGGGATTCCCATTTGGGTTCACGAAGCATTCCCGTAATACTTACGTGCTGATCAAATCTACCGGTAACAAATCTAGCATCCCACCTCCGAATTGCTTCGATGTCACTTTGTAATCCGACCAGGCGTGGATCCCAAATACTCGAGCAGCACTCAAGAATGGGTCGTACTAGCGTTCTGTACGCTCTCTCCTTCATCGATGAGCTTCACCTTCCCCGAAATTCTCCAAATAAAATTAGTCAAACATTCGCCTTCCCTGCTACCAACGTGACGTGCTCATTTCCTTTCATGTCGCTGTGCAACGTTACGCCTAGACATTTAATCGAAGTGACTGAATCAAACTACAGCGTACTCGAACGTTACAGGACCGTTTTTCCTACTCGTCCGCACTAATTTAAATTTTTGTGCATTTAGAGCAGAACTTTCGTCTAAATCATCCAACGACCACACCTTCCTGTACACCAGTGTCATCAGCAAACAGCATATTGTTCTAAAATATTTGAAAAGTCAGTGTTATTTCTCTTCCAAATGTTCCTTGTAAGTCGTCTTTTTATGTCGTACTGTGTATATGTTATTGATGGTGACTTTCCATAGCCAATATTATCTCTTACAAACTCTTCTGTTGTTTTCATTGCTTGTAAATCCCCGTTAGTTTTTTAAGTAATTGCTTTTATTATTTTATTGAAACTCATTATCTTAAACAGCCTTCTGATGACCGTCTTGTCGTCCATTGTGTAGATGAGTATATAGAAATTAATTTTATTCGTGACAGCCAATAAACTTTGTAACAAACTATAGCATTCTGCTGTTCTCGTATTGCATTGTGCCGCAGAAGTAATATCGTCTGTTTTACAGCTTTATCAACATGAAACAGTCTACATCACTTTCTTTAACTGTAATAACTGGCCACGGTCAACTTCAGATCCAATATGCGGTTGCCACTGCAGCAGTTAGCTGATGCGCGTCTTTATAACTCATATGTTGAAGATGGCTGAACTAGACCGAAACCGGTTATTGCAAATAGTAAAGTGGTCTGTACAGTGTTTCGCTCATAGTCCATTTTTTCGGTCGGGGTATGAATTTTCCTACGAAATTTCCGTTCTAAATTCCCACTTTCTAGAAATTTTCACTGACTTCGAAGGGATATGGTTTCTAACGCGTACAGAGCTTCAGGTACAATAACTGCTTCATTAAAATGGGTGATAAACCTCTTTTCTGTACTAACTCCATGCTAGTCTGCATACTTTCCTGCGAATGGTAGCCCTTTCTATGTCTAGCCCCCTTGTGCAATCCAGATAACAGAATGAGACGTAGGTTTTTCGCGCGAATGATGTCTGTAAATCAGCTTTAATTTCTTTGTCGTGATGAAGTCATGTTCTCAGCTTTTCATAATATTTGTAATAAAGAGAGAACGATTTCCTTATGGATGCATGTGAACTAATAGGATCAGATTTTTCAAGAAGATATGTTTAAAAATTTTGTCAAATCCAATTAATGCGCGCGAAATTGTTTTATTAAAACCATCTAGATAACGAGCGTTGCTGAAAAATGTGCAAGTGATCACTGACCAATATTGTACTCCCAGTATTTTCAGAAGTGGAATGGCTAAAACCCTCGTGGATGAGTGAAAACGTTCATATGGACCCCAGCTCATGTAGAACAGATCTACAATGACAAGGTTGATCAACTGGCAAAGTAGGCCAGCGTTTCTGGTCGTTCGATGAACGTCAGTCTCTCATCCTCCTGTTTCAGGTTGTGGATGTGGCAAATGGCACAGGAAGAATGGGTAAGGTATTGGCTCCTTTCAGTCTCCTGTAATGGTCGGTACTACCCTCCGTTCCAACCAGTAATTAGAGGCATTCTCTGGTTTCAAAAATTTCAGGCGAACAGGAAGCTAATAACTACTTTAGTACGATGCGTACGAAGCGCGGTTCAATTTCTTCCCACTTCCACTGCATAGCTATTAAGGAAATCCTTTCTGCGACTATTAGAGGAAAGAAGAACGTGATGTAATCCGCTTGCTGTTTTCCTACAGTTTATTCGAAGTTTACTGCAAAAACTTGTGAAATTGAAAGAGTCCCTTACAGCAAGTACTCCTGTTTTATTGTATCGTGAAGATACTCAAATACACTGAAACATCCCCTTAGAAAAATTAAGGATGACAGTGCTGGTAAACCTCTTACGTTATTTGATTTTCAAACAGCTGAGCAAAACTGAACGTACTCAGACATTTCTCTCTTTACTTATTCTGATCAACAGTAAACGGACACACACACACACACACACACACACACACACATATATATATATATATATATATATATATATATATATATATATATATATATATATATATAATTTTAGCGCAACACAGTCTGACGTTCAATAATCCCTACAAAAGAATGGCCCTGACTAACAATAACCTATACCTTTCACGAATGACTTACCTCACAAAAATCTTCGTTACTCGAACTACTGCAATACAGCGAGCGCCAATACTGCCAGCTAAATAAAAGATTCTAACTACTGAAGACACTAACGACTGATAGGCATAGTTAGCAAATGAAAGATTTTGGTAGATAACAAATTCATCACAGTAGTAATTATATTGCTACTAGTTTGACAAACACCTAGACACCCTGTCGAACCTCGATTGGTCCACTAGCTCACCTACTTTCAGTACTATAGAAAATTCCCTGTATTATTTGGGACAGCAGAGAAAATGTAATCATCAACATTGCTCAGTTTGGTATCTCTGCGGGATACCAGTACCCGTCTTTGTAGCCAAGGTCGTCTGCGCGGAAGCCTTAGACTAGGACGTACGCCAGTTCGAATCCCAGTAATGGATGAATTTATAACTTAGTTTTGGTCGGCAAGGGGAGGAGAGATGGTAACGTAAGGACATCACCAGTCTTTGCGCCGATGTTCTGGATTAAATTCGAAGCTTCTCCGCAGGGTGTCTTGAACTAATGGCACGTGACACGTTGATGGTGATCAGCCCGTCGGATTGGGACGTTAAGCTTGGCTCGGTGCTATTCTAAAGTAACAGGCTATATGCCGACATCGATTTTTACCCTCTCTCTTCTCTCATCCTCGTTCGACATGAACATAACACACTGTACACGCATCCTTTACACTCAACTGCTGTGTACAATACGAGGGTTTTATATTGGCAAGGAAATGGGTGACTTCCCGCTAGGCGGCTGAATCCGTCCTGTGAGGTTTCTCAGCCAACTGTGCCGCACATTATTTCCATTTACACTTATCGCCAATGGCACGGCTCCAGGTGGGCATAGCATACCTAGAAAACTAGTGAACTGTCATCCAGTTGGTCTCGAACTGAGACTATTATCAATGTTAGGTGCGGTGTTACACGCTGTTACCTTCATGTCTTCTGAGGACGACTAATTTTTTTATTACGTGTGCGCATGCCGCTGCCGGTCCCAGGCGATGTGACGGAAGGCGACCCGAGGTAAGAGTCAAATGCGCCGAGCACTGTGAAGCCGAACAATTTACGAGCAGTCTTTTGTCAGTGGGGGTCGTTCGGCACCTCTGCAGAGTTCCGATCGAACGTACGGGTGGCAGTGAACTTGTAGCGGGCGCGGACTGAGGATGACTAATTTTTTTATTTCGTGTGCACATGCCGCTGCCGATCCCAGGCGATTTGACGGACGGCGACCCGAGGTAAGAGTCAAATGCGCCGGGCACTGTGAAGCCAAAGAGTTTACTAGCAGTCTTTGTCAATGGGGGTCGTTCGGCACCTCTGCAGAGTTCCGATCGAACGTACGGGTGGCAGTGAACTTGTAGCGGTCGCGGCGCGACGCGTGCGCAGAGCGGCCACAACAAAGTGGACGTCCGACGTGCGAGTGGCAGTGGCGCGCAGTGCGGACACAGTGGCCGGTGGCTGGTGCGGGCGGTGCGTCGCGGCGTGGCGCTGCGCAGGGGGCATGCGGAGGAACCGCGGGCCGCCGCTCACCTCGAGCATGAGCGTCAGCATGCCCATAGCCGTGCCCCCCGTCCACGTGCCTGCCCACGGCCTGGCCTCCACGTGGGCCGCCGGCTGCTACGGGCAGCGCGACCGCGACTACCTCAACGAGTCGCTGCAGGAGCGACACGCCTGGGTGCGTACCGGGGGTGGCCTGCCCTAAACTACAGGGTGGCGCACGAAATGTGTTACCATTTTGTTTTTGAATATAAACTTTATTGTCAATACAATCTGAGAGGAACGTATACTACAATGAAGATCCGTCCGTGGAGATTTGTTCTAACTCAGCACATGATCAATATGTCCAGCATTTCGTTTCCCAACTTCCTTCAAACGAACACTGAAGTCAGTGATTACCCTACGGCACATGTCTTCCGTAATTTCACTGCAAGCTTGAAGAATAAGTCTTCTGAGCTCCATAAAATCACGTGGACGTTTCGGGAAATTTTTTTCCTTTAGGTACCTCCAAAGAAAAAAGTCACGTGGATTGAGGTCTGGACTATTGGGGGTCCAATTTTGTCCGTCATTGAAGCGACCTGGAAAGCTGAGTGAAATGATCCGCGTGTCGAAATGCTCGTGTAGAAACTCGAACACAGTGTTTGCAGTATGTGGCCTTGCTCCATCTTTTTTTTTTAAATTCTTTATTAACAAACCATTATAATTATGCAAAGTTAACCCACTTCCTTATTTCATTAGTGTGTCATAATACTTATACATGTATACTTAGTTCGCAGCTATTTTCAGGTTTTGAGTGAGCTACAGTTGATTTTAACATCGGTCGCTAATGACCATAGCAGTTTTGCGCCCTAAAAACCAAAACAAAAAAAAACAAAAAAAAGTTGATTTTAACATACAATGAGCATCTAATTTCTGATATCTACAGTTTATATCTAATTCCTATAACTAATTTCTATATTCTGCAGCGTCACATGTGTACCAGTGAAAGATATAAACCTACTTTTAAATTGCCTTGCTCTTCGAGCTAATCCCGAAGAGCGTGCCCCTGGCAGTGGGCAGGCCACGATGTTAATTCGCTGCAGTTCCTAACGTAGTTTCCTAAAAACTAAGACCTACAAACTAACTTATCCTAAGTCATTTCAGGTGCGTGTCATTATCGGTGGTGTTAACCCCTACTCCCCCTAATCCTGCGCGTGGCGGATTCCAACTAAGATGAAAAGTCGGCCAGTCCACGCACAGGCGGCATGGGAATAGCGCTCTGGACGCAATCATTGGTTGTTGTGTTAGTTATTTAGTTTATCTCTCTTAAGTAGTCAAAACTTTTCGCGATACTTCGTTAGCCAATGTGTTTAAGGTCTGAAAAGTTTCCTCTTGTCTAAGTAGTTGATATGTGTCATAGTTTGGTAGTCTGTCTCGTAGTGTGTTTGCAACATCATTCAAGAGGGGGCATTCGTAAACTACATGTTCGGGTGCACCCTCCGGATCGCCACAGTCATATATATATAACCGCCTGACAAGTCAAAAAAAAATTACAACTCTAACACGACTGATCACTTCCAGTAGCTCAAAAATGGTTCAAATGGCTCTGAGCACTATGGGACTCAACTGCTGTGGTCATAAGTCCCCTAGAACTTAGAACTACTTAAACCTAACTAACCTAAGGACATCACACACATCCATGCCCCAGGCAGGATTCGAACCTGCGACCGTAGCGGTCGTGCGGTTCCAGACTGTAGCGCCTTTAACCGCTCGGTCACTCCGGCCGGCTCCCAGTAGCACTTACATCAGTTGCAAGATCTAACCACTGGATTTAACCCACCCGGCGCTAACAATCTCCGTTTCCTCTGCAACTGGCTCTTTACAACGTCCAAGTCCATCTCAGCATAGAAGAAGGTTTTAGGGTAACAGGTGATACTCTCAAACCAAAACCAAGCACTCCAGTTTCCAAGGAAACAGTAAAATTATGGCCTACTTTAATAAACATAGTTCAGCACTTACCTTCTACCGGTGCTTCCTCGAGCTATTAGCTCAATGGGCAAACATAGGTCTGTCACCAGCTTGGACTAGATCACTGTACACACGACTTGGACAGTCAACGCTGCCTCCGTAAAGTCATACACGCCAGAGCTGAAATAGTTATGTCTGCAGAATTCGGAACTACCGACAACCCCCCCCCCCCACACCCACACACACACACACACGTCCCGGTCTCGCTGGACATACTGGACTAGCACAGACTGAGAGTTCATGGAAACATACTAAATGTTTTAAACATTTGAACTTCTTAGGCAATTAGCGCAGCAGATGCAGAATACTTGTACATATGATTCCACAGGGATTTCATTGTTTCACACCCTTATATAGCTAATAGCACCAAATTAGTAACGACATGCAGCCAATGGACAGGAACGTCGTGTGGGTTTATCGGAAACCGTGCGGTGAAAGTATTCCTCACTGCCAGATGTGACCTCATATTTGGGAAATATCTTCCCGTCGCTGAACTCTGATGACCTCGCCATTTAGCCCCTAAACAACTAATCATCATTGTCCTAAGGCTACCGACAAAGTGAATATTTCTGCTTTCTTGCGTTTCGGACCGATTTTCTCAAATGCCGCCGAGCTACGCGCACGTATCGACTACAGCGATTGACGCACCGCAGTTAAAGCACGTAAAATTATTCCCGGGACTGAAATCTGGATCAAATGATTAATTACCTCTCCAACAACCCATTCCCAAGGACACGCAATATTGCCGTCACAAAGTATTCACCCCTAAATTTCACAAGCGGTTGTATCCTGAAAAAGGCGTTTTGGCTGTCGATAGTAAGCGAAGAGATGAATATTTCATTTGTAGTTAATATTCGTAACTTTTCTAGTAACCGTTTTCATGAACCGAAATGTTGACGGAGATGCGGTGCCAGAAGGAATTAAAACTAGAAGAGCGGCAGGACAAGTCTGTTGTCTTTCACCTAATTTGTTTGTAATACTTTACGTAATTTACATAAAAATTCTACCTACAAAAGAGTGGTGTAATAGGTGAAAAGACAATCTCATGTATGAGATATGCTGATGATATGTAATTAAAATGTGAAAGTGAAAAGATAATAAAATGTTAAAAAACTGAACACCAACTGCAAAGAATATAGAGTGAAGATAAGTTTGTGAAAGACTAAGGCGATGGTTCTTGCAAGGCAGTCAAGGCAGATAAAAGCGAAAATTTGTGATAAATCAGTGGATCAAGCTCTAAACTCTAGATACCCGGGATGCAAAATAACCAGTAACATAACATGTAATCAAGAAATAATAACTATGATAGCTGCTGCAAAATAAATGTTACAAAAGGAAGAGTATTTCCTGTGGTCCATTAAATAAAACATAAACTGAAAAGACTAGTGAAGTGTTTTTATATGGTGCGTTGCCCTGTATGGTGCCGAAACAGGGAATCTGAGGCAGAGAGACAGATAACGCTTAGAGGTTTTTCAGATGTGACTTCGAGAAGAGTCGAAGATGTGAAATGGACTGAGAAATTTTGGTATGAGGTTGTGTTACAGAGGGTGAACGACAAAAGAAAAATATTTCAAACAACTGAAAACAGGAAAAGAAGTTGGCTAGAACACTGGGTGAGAAGAGACTCCATGACAAAGGATGTACTGAAAGGGATGGTGACTGGGAAGAGGACCAGAGGTAGGAGTAACACCAGTTAACCGACGACATAAAAATGAAAGCATCACACTGTACTACGAAAAGGATGGCGGGAAAACAGCAAGGCTGGGAATGGTGAACTTGCAGTGACGGACCCAGCTTATGAACAGAAGATACGATCAACAGCGTCAAGTTAATGCAATTTTAAGGTTTATAATGGAAAAAATGTAGTTAATTTAAAGGCCTTCCACAGCTTCCGAAGCAAGAAATGTAGTGATCTGTCTATTTTAATTCTTGCAGTTAAACATATCGCAGATACAGCAGGGATCTATGCAAAGTATCACGGCAAAGTCTGTAGGTACGACGTGTACATCGACAAAAAAATTTTGCGTAACGGGCAGAACCTGTCTTTTTCCCCTGAGGCTTTGTTCCACGTTTAGCTAGCTTCCTGCCTGTTTTTTGTGAAATGTTTAACAGATTTCGCTGACAATCAGTATACTGCATACTGTTTATAGGGTCTGTCTAATTCTTTTGTTGTTGTTGTTATGGTCTTCAGTCCTGAGACTGGTTTGATGCAGCTCTCCGTGCTACTCTATCCTGTGCAAGCCTCTTCATCTCCTAGTACCTACTGCAGCCTACATCCTTCTGAATCTGCTTAGTGTATTCATCTCTTGGTCTCCCTCTACGATTTTTACCCTCCACGCTGTCCTCCAGTACTAAATTGGTGATCCCCTAATGCCTCAGAACATGTCCTACCAACCGATCCCTTCTTCTAGTCAAGTTGTGCCACAAACTCCTCTTCTCCCCAATTCTGTTCAATACCTCCTCATTAGTTATGTGATCTACCCATCTAATCTTCAGCATTCTTCTGTAGCACCACATTTCGAAAGCTTCTATTCTCTTCTTGTCTAAACTATTTATCGTCCATGTTTCACTTCCATAATTCTGTTAAAAAGACAAATCGTTCAATAAGAAATGAAACACGCTGTTTCCAGAATTAATCTTTTACTATGTGGTGGAGAGTGCGCTGCTTTCAAACTTCCTGGCAGATTAAAAGTGCGTGCCGGGCTGGGACTCGAACCTCAAACATGCCATTTGTGGGCAATTTTCTTTCCGTCTGAGCTATCCAAACACGTTTCTTGGTTGGTTTTTCAGCTCTAGTATTGTCTCCCCCCCCTCTCTCTCCCTCTCCCTCCCCCCACTCTCTCTCTCTCTCTCTCTCTCTCTCTCTCTCTCTCTCTGTCTCTGTCTCTCTCTCTCTCTCTCTCTCTCTCTCTCTCTCTCTCTCTCTCTCCTTCTTCAAGTTCGAAAGTTACTGTGCTAGCAGTCCTGAAATGAAGGACGTCGTAGAGAAATAGTTCAGCTATAGCCTAGTGATTGTTTCCTATACGTCTCGTTCACTTGGAAAGTAGGTAAAAAAATACACCGACAGAACTGGAGCTATGACGACAGGTCGTGAGTCACGATTGGGTATCTTAATCGGTAAGGGCATCGCCCGCGAAATGCGAAGTGTATCAGCTTGGAGTTCCTGGTTCAGCACTCAATTCTATCTTGCAGAAGTTATACAATTTATTTCGTTATTTCGAGGTGTTTTTATTGTATTACTTATGCAACATGGTACACCTACTTTTAAACGTATTTCTCTAGTTCCGTAGATCATGATACAGTAACAATGTGTGTAATTTCTGTACAACGAAAAACACATTAAAAATCATTGTACGGAAATTGCCATTAGTGCTGATATTTGACTCTGCAGTAAGGGATATATATGCAAAGTTGCTGGCGATAGCTGCCACTCCATCAGATAAGAGTGGCTATTAGCATGCTGTTTACACAACGCCCACAATACCCAATGGAAGTTTCTAATTGAGGCATATGACCTTGTCTTGTCAGCCAACAATATAGAGGAAGCCACTCACCAACTACAGAGCCTCTGCAGCACAGCATTTAAGATCGTTTTGAGGACCAATATACAAAACACTGAGTCTGTTATTAACATATAGTGAGGCCCATCTGCATTTCCACTAGAAGGCAACATCATTCGCTACGTTGCAGTCAAGTATTTAAGAGAGTGGATTTCAGCAAATGAGAGTGAGAACTTGACAGTAGACACCATGTACATAAAAGTTGTTGAGGGTCTACCACTCCTGCAAGAACATTTACATCTCCAATTCCCTTTCCAAGAACCTTAAACTTAAACATTCAGCGATAAGGGATTCCGTATTCTGCGGCTGTCGAGTAGCAGGAGGGGACCACTCAGGAGTCAAGAGCTCAAGGAATGGAAAATCCTAAGGAAAATACCAGGACCAAACAGAAGACGAAGGCGCCAACAGGATCAGACACAACAGTGAGCTGCACCAACTCCAAGAAGGCATAATCGCATCTACGACGTAAAGCTGAGTGGTTCTATGTACACTTGCAGACTCACGAACAGGATCATCCCCACGACATGCGGAAGGAAAGACTTCAAGAACAAAAGGATCACCACAGTGAAATCAGACCCGGCGTAACTTGAACTGTACTAGAAGCCCTGCAAAACCGGTTCAAATACCTACAGATCACTATGGAATTCCCACTGTCCCTTACCAGCAAAAAGGACAGAAGAACCAAGAGACCGAAGTGGACAGAAAAGAGGAAGCTTCCCCATGTTAGAAAATAAAAGCTTTCTTGCCTAAGAAGAAACAGGCAGGAGACCCGTGTGAAGCGTCAAAACGAGCCCCGTGGTCTTCTGTAGGCCCAAATGAGGAGGAGGAGGAGGAGGAGAAGGAGAATGATCTTGCTCATCATTGCACTGATTCCACTGTCAACCGTCTTACAGAAAAGGAGTGTGGGCAGTCAAACAGAGAGAAATTCTCAGCAAATATCCCACCTGCCGTACATGGATTACCGGAAGCTCTACGGAAAATCTGAAATTGAAATCCGGGTTCTTACGAATAGTCAAAATCTTCAGCAATGACATGATCGTGGAATTCGACTTAGACAAATGCGCTCTATGCACTAAAGAAGGGCAAAACCTCAGAAAGTGAAGGTATCAAAACGCCAAATAGACAAACCAGAAGTGTCATCAGTCCGAAACCTACAAATACCTAGGGCTTTTACAGTTGAACAGGGTGGACATGTAAAAAATTTGGCTAGCAAAGAGTACACCCAGAGGACCAGAAAAATTTTGAAAAGCAAACTGAAAGGTGGCAATAACTGAAAAGGCACTCAATGCAAGGGCCATACTCGTCAATATCTACACTGGACGCAAATAAATTGAATAATGTGGACATGAAAACAAGAAAACTCGCAACAATTCACCAAACAGTCCACCTGTGCAGTGACGTCGACAGTCTGTACTTGCCCACAAGAACAAACGGTAGAGGACTCTTAAAACTGAGGCAGATACTGGAAGAACAGAAATATGCATAGGCAGGATGTGTGAAAAGTAGCCAAGAATCTGTCATTTAAATTAAAAATCTTTTCAGAGTACAGTAAACCAAGAATCAATATCAAAAAGCTATGAAAAGTAGCCAAGAATCTGTCATTTAAATTAAAAATCTTTTCAGAGTACAGTAAACCAAGAATCAATATCAAAAAGCTATGAAAAGTAGCCAAGAATCTGTCATTTAAATTAAAAATTTTTTCAGAGTACAGTAAACCAAGAATCAATATCAAAAAGCTATACCTTAATGCCAAACTGGCATAATAATAATAAGAAGAATAGTAAATTAGAATCGCACTTTGAAGATGAGACAACTAATGTGGTACTTACTAATTAGAATTCTCTCTTGCAATTTTAAATTGCCGTCTCATTCAGCCAAACACTCGTCGGGTTTTAAAGCACATGCCGTTTGAGGTTGAAACCAGTCGAAATCGATGCATAGCGCAACACGTTTTACCCGCAATGCAGTTTACCCGAGCAGATGTGCCAGTAGACGCAAATATAATATTTGTTGCGTTTGTTGTGAGTATTTGTCAACTAGGGCCGTGAAAAATGCCGCTCTTCAACAAAAAACACTACCCATTTCTAGCTACAGCCTGCTCTTGGGCTAAAGAAAAAACCTTATCCAAATGTTCTGTCAGGAACTGACATAATCTAAAACCTCAACTACGTGTCAAAACAAATATCAGACACTCTGGTCTAATCGCACGAAATTAGTTAACACGACATTAAGTACAATGCATAATACAGTAAGTTGAACAGAAGCTAGATAAGAAAATTTTACTGGATATCTAAATCGGGGCTCCAAACAAGGCTTAAATTCGTTCATTCTTCCTCTGACAGATCAAAATAATCTTTTACAAGAAAACAAAGGAAAACAACCAAAATACAACATGGATATCTGGAACTTACGACTCCTGTTAACCTATTTTCGCGGCGGAGTTGGGACTCTTGTTCCGCTTTCCTTGTCACGTAAGTATTGTTACAGCCAAAGAGATACGTAATTTCATCAGTCGCCATAAGGGGGTGCTACTGTTGTTACATGATGAATATCGCCTCGAAAGACTCCTAGGTCATTGTATCCTTTATTGTTCCCAGTCAGTGGATGGCCGCGTTGTTGTAATCCTTGCTGGTGCCTTACTTCCATCTCCCTTGTTTACAGCTATCAAGTTTAAGTCTTTTTTGGGAGACTCTACTATTATTACAGTGCCTTGATTTGTGCTTTGCGCTCTGGGTGTGCTTCAATAAGTATCCTCTCTCTTGCTTGTCCCTTCTCACTTCGTCGATTCGGGTTCCCTCAGTCTTCATAACCAGAAAGGAACTAAAAATTCTGTTGCAGTTCTCCATCCTTAGTTTCTAATTCAGTGATGTTTAACTGGCAGATAAGAAATACTGTACTGAGTTTATAGTGCTTGACAAAAAGTTGATACTTGCGAGCAACTCCGTCGCCATATATTTATACCATGTTACGATTTAACGTAAACGAATACTGGGAATTGTTTGTACATATTACGAACGACTTAAATTGGAAGGAACACATAGAAAATGTTGTGGTGAAGACTAACCAAAGACTGCGTTTTGTGGGCAGGACATTTAGAAAATGTAACAGACCTACTAAGGAGACTGCCTACACTACACTTGTCCTCCTCTTTAGGATACTACTGCGCGGTGTGGGATCCTTACCAGATAGGACTGACGGAGTACGACGAAAAAGTTCAAAGAAAGGCATCACGTTTCGTATTGTTGCGAAATATGGGAAAGAGTGTCACAGAAATGATACAGGATTTGGGCTGAAAATCATTAAAAAGAAAAGCGTTTTTCGTTGCGAAGGAATCTTCTCACGAAATTCCAATCACCAACTTTCTCCTACGAATGCGAAAATATTTCGTTGACACCGACCTACTTAGGGCAGAACGATCACCACGATAAAATAAGAGAGATCAGAGCTCGTACGGAAAGATATAGGTGTTCATTCTTTCCGCGCGCTATACGAGATTGGAATAATAGAGAAGTGTGAAGGTGGTTCGATGAACCCTCTGCCAGGCATTTAAATGTGATTTTCAGAGTATCCATGTAGATGTAGATATATGTGAATTTTTGCGTGACGGGGAGGCACAACTCCTGTAAGCAGAAAACAAAAAAATACTATCCAAAAATATCAGCATCTAAACGCAAAGATCTGTTATTCGAATGCAGTAAAAACATAAAAAAAAGTCGCTGCATGATAAGAGAGGCTGAACAAAACACACGCAGACATTACATCCAACACTATTGTTTCCTATCAAAGAATTTTAACTGGGAACATTTCTTGAAAATTCGAAAGTGGTGAAATACTTTATTACATAAATTGTTAATAGTAGTTGCGTTTAGAGCAACTGCTATCTGCAGAATCGCATAGAAGTCCATTGTTCATGAGAAATCGTTGTCAGAATCACATAATAAATACTGGGACAGGAAATAAATCTTTACTATGCGAACCGTGTAGGACAAGCTGTTGATAGGCAGTTCTCCGCAGCGTTATTCATCACATTCACAGCGCCCTCGATTTGCTGTACGTGAAAGGCACATAAGAAACAAAGGAGCGATGCCGCAACAAAGAAATGTTAGCAGAAGGCTTCCACAATTGAAGCAAGCGCGGTGGGGTCGATACACTCCAGTGAATTTCAATGCCAGCCGTAAACTTGGCCGTAACTCCGTTCCGTGTTCCGTGATCGCGAACTTCGACACGTGATGCTTTCAAAAACTTTTGAACATGTCATTCCCTAGCCGTTATCCACCATAAAACAAGGAGAGAGGAGGAGAGGACGGGGGGGGGATATATTTTGAGGAATTAAATGTGAAAGAACACGAGTGAAGTAAAGGAGGATTAGCACCTAACGTCACATTGACGATGACGTCATTAGAGACTGGGCACATACTTGGGTTGGAGAAAGATGGAGAAGGAAATGGATCGTGTCCTTCACAAAAGAATCATATCTTAATCAATTTAGGGTAACCATTGGAGATCTTAAGCTGGGTGGCAGGATGTGGTTTTTTGAAACCTGCTCCAAATGCAACACAACACTGGTTTAGAACAAAGAGCTCTTGTGCAGTTTCAAAATGGAAAAAGACTAGAATGTCATTTTAATAGCTATGCCTACAGCAGGTATCGATAGCGATGCAGAGATGATACTATTCACTACGACAATCCCTGCCTGTGGCTACAGGGGGCGGTGCCGGAGCGTCACTTGGCCCGTGCATCTCGCCCAGAGCTAGGGCAACCTGTCGGCCAACATTCTGCTGTTTTGCTTTGCTGTATGAAGTACTCGGTCTATCCTAATATTTCTGCGACTACAACAACCCTGCTTAGTTACTGGACTGTCTTGCTTTCGCTATTGGTATACTTACGGTGACTATTTCTCTGTTTGTGGCTTCCGCTTTCGCATCGGACTTGGACAGAAAAGTCGTCAGATTGTAATCACTTCAGAATGATCATTTCTAACATTATAGGGCGTGGAGAAGTGCTGTCTTTTCAATACAGTATTTCATTCGCCGGAGTTTCATTTTGAAGCGCAGGTTCATTTTCAGGCCCTTTGCAGACTATCACATTTCTTCGTTGTAGTGTCAACACCATAGAAACTGGGTTGCTTTCAGCACCAAAATTCTAAGATGGAAGTTCCTGTAGCATTGACATCACAAAGTAGGTCTTTCACTATTGAAAAGACAGCAGACGGGTTTTATTAATAAGGTTTAAATTCTTTTCAGTATCTGTTATGCCTAAATTAGTCACTAAAGCTAATAACATTAACTTGTAAACGAGGATTAAGAGGAAGAGCAGATTTCATTTTTTTACTGTTTTAAAAAATGTTGTAGTACCACACGTAACACTTGTGTTTGTGACTGACAATTCGCAATTTTTCACAAACAGAACTTTTATTGATGTAAGTTCACAAGGTTGATGACTGAACATACAAACGAGAAAGGTAACAATAACGAAAAAGTCTCCTAATTGAGGCAAACAAACGTTCACTTCTAATTTTCCACAAAGGTTCGTGGTAACACTCTCACACACTAGTAACAGTCCAGTTCCGAGAAGAAGACGTAATCTTCCACAGTTGCAGTACACAAGGCCGGCATCCGGCGTGAACTGAACTTTGGGCCTGATTCTAGCCCCTAAATAGCTGTCTCCAGCCAGTCAGGTTTTGGCGTAGTGATACTTCCTGCAGGCTGTGGCTCGAGCTCCCCCTGCAGGAAGTAGTGCTCGCAATGTCGTTTCCATTACCTGAAATGTAAATAGCCGGTGTTTACCATGGTGCTTTTTGGGTACGCCCTGGGGCTTAGACAACCTCGTCCTCTGTAGTGTTATATGGGTTGCCGGTCCTCAGGGGCTACCTTTGCTCCGGTATAACAACTTGTTTAGTGTACCTTCAAAAGCTGCATCATACTTTGTAAATGTTCGGATAGCTGCCGCTTAACTGCAGTGTGTGTTCGGTTTACAGCACTGGTCCATTTGGGACGGTGACGGGAAAAGGAATGATCGCATATTACGTCACAATTGCTTTCCATCTACCAGTTAAGATTAGTCCAAATGATGTAATGGAGCGAGGCACGTATAACTGTGGTTAAGACCCTGGACTTTCATTCGGGAGGAGTGGGGTTCAAATCCCTGTTTGACGCTCCGGATTAAGGTTTCCTGTGGTTTCTCTAAATCGATTAAGGTCATTATCGGGATGGATTCTTGGCAAGGGTCACGTCTATATTCTTCCCCATACTTGTTTCTTTCTGTTGGTTCCACGTCTCCAATCGTCATCGATGAAAGTTAAACTGTAATCTTCCTCTCTTGCAACATAACATAAAAGCGTGGAAGAGCGAACATCGTGGCGTAGTCAAAAAACATTACTTTTTTCTCTTTTTTGCCATTTATTTCCGCAGATTTCATGGCTTTTGGCTTTCGTGCATCAAATAAATACACAATAGGTTCAAATGTCTCCTGCAGATGTTGAGTGTTTAACTTCGTTCACAATAACATTTTAAAATCTCCAAATTATTTTTTAAAATGACGTTATATCAGGTGCGACATGACCGGTGTGTTCGGTGACCTTCTGGACCGTTGTTCTGGCTATGGTAAATGGTGTCTGCGTTTTGGCTGGAAAATAAACTTGACGAGATAGGAACGGCTCTGGAAAGAACTCCTGAGATACTCGTTTCGCCATTTAGCGCTCCAGTCTAGTGTATCAGGAGTATCTATTCACGGAGTGTGTACAAACATTACAAAGTAACAGTGGTGCACTGACCGGGTGCACTGATTGACCAATTCAGACACTGTTGACTACTGCATCTGTACATGATTGAGATTGACCCCAATTTTTTTTCATTGTGAAGCATGGCTTCATCTATCAGAATACGTGGAGTCGAAGATAAGTTAGCGCTGAAGGTTTGAAAATCGTCGTCAGTTGCATCAAGAGCCTCTGTACCACGTGAAAACAGAGGTGTGATGTGCAGTTAGTGCGACCGGAATTATTGTTCCTAGCTTTTCCCACCAAAGCAAGACTCCAGCCAAATGACTTACAGGATATTGCAAGAACACACACTGCCGATGCATCTATTATAGTACTAACGAAGGAAACTCCGTATCGCACCCCTCTCAGATTTAGTGGTAAGATGGCCTAGTGGATAGCCCATCAAAACTCAACACAGACCAAGCATTAAAACAGGAAGAAGGTGCATCGAACCGTGAAAAAAGAAGCAAAACAGATCGGTGAACGGTCCAATCTCAAAATGTGCCACAGGGAGCGTTTGTCAATAGTGGCGTCGTGGTTATGTTGTCCCGGTGTTGGACTGCGAAGGGGGAGATCCATGTTCAGCTCTCCCTCGTGCCCTAATTTTTTTCCCCACACAATTAAGAACTGTCCGTCTGGTCATTGACGCGTCTGTTTGCTGTATTCAAATTTGTGTCTGTGTCGTGGTATAATGTCCTTTTGCAACAGCGAAGTAAGGAAGGGAAATCCAGACGTGCGTACCTCCTATTTATTCTATACAAGTACCACATGTTATGATTTATTTATTTAATCGTACGGCTAGGGCCCCCCGTCGGGCAGACCGTTCGCGGGTGCCGGTCTTTCAATTTGACGCCACTTCAGCGACCTGCAGTCGATGAGGATGATGATGATGACAGTACAACACCCAGTCCCTGGGCGGAGAAAATTCCCCGACCCAGCCGGAAATCGAACCAGGACCCAGGGGATTGACAATCCATCACGCTGACCATTCAGCTATCGAGGGCGGACGCCACATGTTATGATACCACATGTTATGACTCTTGAGTTCTGTTTCGGAAGTTCTGAGTCTTGAATTCTTTTGTTTCAACAAAGTTCACACCAGTATATTTGTTTTCATTTCTGTGAGAGGTCTATGCGTCATCTCGCCTGTTCTCAGTACTGATCACATTTACTTGCGACGGTAATATATTCTTACCACTTGATTCATATTCCATAATCAATGTATAGTATCACAATTGCCATGACTACAGGGGGAGATCAGACACGTCAATGACCAGACAGAAAGTTAATAATTTTATGAAAAAATGGGGCACGAGGGAGATTTGAACACGAATCTCCTGCTTTGCAGTCCAACATCGTGGTCACATGTCCGCAGCTCGTGGTCGTGCGGTAGCGTTCTCGCTTCCCACGCCCGGGGTTCCGGGTTCGATTCCCGGCGGGGTCAGGGATTTTCTCTGCCTCGTGATGACTGGGTGTTGTGTGATGTCCTTAGGTTAGTTAGGTTTAAGTAGTTCTAAGTTCTAGGGGACTGATGACCATAGATGTTAAGTCCCATAATGCTCAGAGCCATTTGAACCATTTGAATCGTGGTCACATAACCACGACGCCGCCGTTCTTTCCTTTCGCTCGATGTTGCACATCTAGAGCTTGGACCGTTCACTGTTTCTAGTTTGCTTCTTTTTTCAGAATTCAGTACAGCTTTTTCCTGTTCCCATGCCTGAGCTGTGTTCAGTTTTTGATGGGCTGTCCAATGGACCATTTTACCACTAAATCTGATGGAGGTACGATGGGGAGTTCCCCCTTGTAAGAGGTGTCTGAGGGTAGGGTGGCTACGGTAGATCCTCTTTCCAAGGCCGCTCCTAACTCGTCTTCTGAGGAAATTGGTAACCCACCTGGTACAGTCCGAAGAACGAGCAGGAGAGTCACTGGCGATCGGAGCTTTGCTACGGCAGATCTGGTTCCTGCGCTGCCGTACGGGAAATACACTATACGCCGTACGGCTAATCACGGCTTAATGGTGGTCCAGAGCTTCACACTGGCGACTTAGAATGTAGGATATGTTCGAATACTGTAGTTCTACTGTATGCTGTGTACTGAAGCAAGGCGCCATATCCCATTGCGACTGATGCTGCTCCGCAGTACAGCTCCGCGTAGCGTGGCGCAGCCGTGCAGTGTGCGAGGTCACGGCGGGGAGGAGACGGCGCCTCTCACCTCTGCTGCAGGGCACGGCTTGAGCGTCTACTGAGCAGGGCAGCGCAGCCAGTCTCCGGAAAGCAACAACAACGGCGACCAATTACGGCGGGCCTCTGCCGAGATAATGAGCGAGGGACCTGGCGACTTGCGCCAAGGGTGCAGTTTATAGCCAGCGCGGGATTTTCCTTTGTGCTGCTTAAAAGCGGTGAGGGCGCGCTAACGATACCAGTCGAACTTCAGAGACCAGTTTTGTGGCTCTGTCGAAGGAGTTGATAATATCCCGCGTTGTTAGTCCTTAACAAAATAGGGCAATATTTTTTGCCTCTTAAAGTACGAGAGTGAGTCAAATGAAAACCTTAAATTTGTAATAATAAATCGAAATTTCGCACCGTTATCCTGTAAGTTGGTAAGCGTGCTACAAACAGCTTGCAGAATGGCCTGTAGGTGGCAGCATAGCGCAGATGCACACATACCGTCGCAGTATCAGTTCAAAATGGCTCTGAGCACTATGCGACTTAATTTCTGAGGTCATCAGTCGCCTAGAACTCAGAGCTAATTAAACCTAACTAACCTAAGGACATCACACACATCCATGCCCGATGCAGGATTCGAACCTGCGACCGTAGCGGTCGCTCGGCTCCAGACTGGAGCGCCTAGAAAAATGGTTCAAATGGCTCTGAGCACTATGGGACTCAACATCTTAGGTCATAAGTCCCCTAGAACTTAGAACTACTTAAACCTAACTAACCTAAGGACATCACACACACCCATGCCCGAGGCAGGATTCGAACCTGCGACCGTAGCAGTCCGGCGGTTCCAGACTGCAGCGCCAGAACCACACGACCACCGCGGCCGGCTGTAGCGCCTATAACCGCACGGCCACTCCGGCCGGCGAAGTATCAGTATAAAGATGGCCGCCCCACTTGCGACTTGCCGGCCGCGGTGGCCGTGCGGTTCTGGCGCTGCAGTCGGGAACCGCCGGACTGCTACGGTCGCAGGTTCGAATCCTGCCTCGGGCATGGGTGTGTGTGATGTCCTTAGGTTAGTTAGGTTTAAGTAGTTCTGAGTTCTAGGGGACTTATGACCTAAGATGTTGAGTCCCATAGTGCTCAGAGCCATTTGAGCCACTTGCGGCTTGCACCAGGGAAGAACAGCGTTCTGTTATTCGGTTTTTGCGTAGTGAAGGTGTCAAACCTATTGAAATCATCGTTTAGTATGGTGATGCATGTTTGTCACAGGAGCAAGTCTACGAATGGAGTTGGAAGTTGGCAAATGGTGTGACCTCAGTGGAAGATGCTCCTCGTCCAGGTCAGGCAAAACGAGTTGTGACTCTACAGAACACTGCAGCAGTTGAAGCCATAATGAAGGAAAACCGCCGAGTGACACTGAATTACATTGCAGCATGTTTACAGATTAGTCACGGGTCAGCACACCACATTGTGCATGATGTACTCTAGTTTCACAAAGTGTCTGCAAGATGGGTGCCACGGCAGCTGACTCCTGAAATGAGAGAACGACGTGTTGATGCTTGTGAAGAACTTCTTCGGCGCTTTGAACGAGAAGGTCATGGCTTCCTTGCAAGAATCGTTACTGGGGACGAATCCTGGGTTCATTTCCACCAACCGGAAACGAAGAGAGCTAGCAAGGAATGGCGCCATTCCTCATCACCAAAACCAAACAAGTTTCGAACAGAACCATCAGCGGGGAAGGTTATGCTGACTCTTTTGGGACGAAAAGGCGTCATTTTGGAGCATTACATGCTAGAGGGACCACTGTCACCAGTGCATCATATACAGACCTCGTAAAAAATCATCTGCTGCCTGCAATCAAATCAATGCGACGTGGATTGCTGTCAGCAGGCATCCTTTTGCAACATGACAATGCAAGGCCCCACACTGCCCGTACAACAGTTGCAACAATCACAGACCTGCATTTTGAGTGTCTTCCTCATCCACCATAGCCGGCCGCGGTGGTCTAGCGGTTCTGGCGCTGCAGTCCGGAACCGCGGGACTGCTACGGTCGCAGGTTCGAATCCTGCCTCGGGCATGGGAGTGTGTGATGTCCTTAGGTTAGTTAGGTTTAAGTAGTTCTAAGTTCTAGGGGACTTATGACCTAAGATGTTGAGTCCCATAGTGCTCAGAGCCATTTTGAATCATCCACCATACTCACCAGACCTTGCCCCAAGTGATTTCCATATGTTTGGACCATTCAAAGACGCAATGTGAGGAAAGAAGTTCCGTTCTGATGAAGAGGTACGCCACATGGTGCATGAGTGGTTGCACGGACTACCAAAAGAACTTTTTTCTAGACGAATTTATACATTTTGTAAGGGCTGGAGGACTTGCATTGAGCGTGGGGAAGATTATGTTGAAAAATGATACAGCTTCGTACCACTCCTGCAAAATAAATAATATTTTAAAAAATATTTAAGGTTTTCATTTGACTCACCCTCGTCGCAACATTACCCACGATCTTCTCACTTGAGAAACAGTCTTTTCATTCCCCCCCCCCCCTTTTTTTTCTACATCTACATGCAAACTCCGCCAACCACCGCACAGTGTATGGGTGAGCTTATCCTATACCACTACTAGTCATTTTCTTCCCTGTTCCACCGCTACGGTCGCAGGTTCGAATCCTGCCTCGGGCATGGATGTGTGTGATGTCCTTAGGTTAGTTAGGTTTCATTAGTTCTAAGTTCTAGGCGACTGATGACCTCAGAAGTTAAGTCGCATAGTGCGCAGAGCCATTTGAACCATTTGAACCCTGTTCCACCCGCAAATAGAGCGAGAGAAAATTACTGCTTACCCTGATCAGCCAGAGCATGACCTCTGACCCACTATCGATATAAACCCGTTCAGGCGATAGCACCTGGCGAGGAATGACAGTCAGGTACACACGCGGTGCATGTAGTATCAGTGAGCGTCCTGTCCGTATGTAGAATGTGAAAGGCGCACGATCTGTCTAAGTTTGACCAAGAGCAGACTGTGATGGCTCAGAGGCTCGGCACGATCATTTTGGAAACTGCACGACTTGTGTTAGAGTAGTGTCTGCAACACGTGGCGGAACAGATATGAAACCACGTCCAGACATCATTGGGTTGGGCGGTCACCGCTCACTACAGATGTCTGACGACGTAGGCTGGGCAGACTGGTGAAACAGAACAGTCGGCGAACTGTGCGGAACTAACATCAGATTTTAATGCTGGGCAGAGTAAAAGTGTGTCTGAACACACAGTGCACCGAACACTCCTAACGATGGGCCTCAGCAGCCGAAAACCCATGTATGTGTCATTGTTGATAACACGACATCGGCAACTACGACTGAAATGGGCCCGTGACCGTCGGCGCTGAACGTTGGCGCAGTGTCAGAGCTTTGCATGGTCTAATGAATCCCGACATCATCTTCATCATGCCAATGGGAGGGCTGGAATACGCAGACATCCAGGGGAACATTTCGTTGACAGCTGTAATGCGGGATGGAGACAAGCTGGTGGCGGCTCCATTATGCTCTGGAGAACGTATATGTCGGCATCCATGTGTCCAGTGGAACTCGTGCAAGGCATCGTGACGGCCAAGGAGTATCGTATACTGGTTGCAGACCACCTACATCCCGTCATGACGATCATGTTCTCCGATGGCAGTGGCTTCATACGCTTCAACAAGATAGTGCGCCACGTCAAAAAGCGGGGTTGTGATTGCGCGTTTCGAGGAACACAGAACTGTATAACTTCCAAAAAAAAAAAAGAAAAAAGAAAGGTAATATGTGGCCCATGATCCTTATTTCTACGAAAGAGAGCATTTTTTCAGCCAGCTGACCGCTGTCTATTATTTTAACATTACCTGTGTCAGACACTGTCGGCAATCTTTATATCACATTCGTAATTCGTAGTTACACAGTATCCCGTCCTACAGAAACACAAACTGGTACAGGTAAAAGTATAAAAGGTTAGAAATAACAATACTCTAGTACATGTATGTCTGCAAACCAGTGATCTCACGGGCCAAGGTGAAAACGGCTCTGCTCTATCCATTACGGACCAGAGTGGTGCGTCAGATGCCGTCTTTTATCAGCAGTAAAATGCGCCTGTTCCGCGTCATCCACGAAGTATATTCCCCAACCCTGCGCAAGGGGAACATCAAACCGTCCTGGAAGATCCTGCTGCAGAATCCGAAGATACCTACGTCCATGTGATTTACTTGGAAGAAAATATGGCCCAATGAGACAAGCACCTAGTATGTACCGTGTAACCAGTCAGTCAATAAGAAACTTTGTTCGTGTGATAACTCATTAACAGCCTTAGCGTTTACATTAGATTTTATACGGTTACATGGATTTGTGTTTCAAATACATTTGTACTAACTAGGACAGTATTTGATACAAAAATCAGAGACATCTCGCAATCACAAATTCACAATTACGTCGAAAACGGTACATTTAAGGACCCCAACTTACAGGAACGTTTTTGCTTCTGTTACCATGTACTTACACCTGTTTCAATTCTCTCTGTAAACTGATACAACTTTTTATATAAAAACTGAAGCAGCTGGTGTTTCTGTAAGACACGTTACTGTAACTACGAATCCGAAGATGGCCGACAGTGATGGAAGCCAGTGAGTTTGAAATCATAGTGTGATCGACAAACTGAACAAAGTGTTTTTTCATAAATTTTGATAATTACACGACCCGTTGTTTTGTTTGTTTCAATACAGTAAAGTGAAATTTTCAGGTTGAATCACAAAACAAAAGTGCAAATTATATCAAATATTTTGGAATCTCTGCATTTTCGTATTAACTTCATTTAGTCTGCGGAAATACTATTGCCGACCAGGGTGGCCGGGCCGTTCTAGGCGCTACAGTCTGGAACCGCGCGACCGCTACGGTCGCAGGTTCGAATCCTGCCTCGGGCATGGATGTGTGTGATGTCCTTAGGTTGGTTAGGTTTAAGTAGTTCTAAGTTCTAGGCGACTGATGACCTCAGAAGTAAAGTCCCATAGTGCTTAGAGCCATTTGAACCAATTTTGGAATACTATTAGTTATCTTTTTCACATAAACATCGCCTCTTTGGTAGAAGCTTTTCTAGTCCGACGTCACAGAAGTCTTCTGGCTAGTGTATAAACAGCCTAGAGTGAGGTATGCTTTCCAAGATGCCTGTTGTGGGTCGGCGGCTTGAGCACTCCAGTCTAACGGACAGCGGTGACGACTCGGAGATACGGGAATGGTGCTGGTTGTAGCCATAGTGATGCGGGCGGCAGACACACACAAAGCGCTATCGACGACCCACTTAGGTCCTGGCTGGGCTGGCACGCAACGCGTGGGGCAGTTCGCGACAGCGGCCTCCGATATCCGGACGTGTGTCCCCGCTGCACGTTGCTGCTGTATCGAACCGACGACAGTGTGTTTTACCGGCAGTGCAGGAGGATGACGTCATGCGGTCGCCAGTGGCGTGATTACCAGCTCTTCGTTTGACCACCTACTCTGTCGCTAATTACATTTTCAGAAACTCTTCTTTGTGAAGTCCGTTCTCTCGAACTTCACAGTCGATCTGGTGTCCATGACCTACGGAGATGTGTTGGCTATCGTTCTAAAGCCACACGATACTACGGATCGTATACTCCGTGATTCGTATCTCGAATGTACCGTCTACATCACGCGGCTACATATCGATATTAAACTTCACCTTTCACTACTTATTTATTTATTTATCGCATGGCTTTATGACACACTGAAAAATGTATAGATTATAGAGGCCAATAAAAAAACTTTACAAACATCTAGGTAATTTATGTAATCGAGCGACTTTATAGTCGAGAAATAAAATACCTGCTATGTTGGATTCTAATTCTGTTTAGCATTGACACCTCCAGTCATTCTCATGGTGTTATTTACCTTGACGTCTATTTTTTGTCCTTATGGCCTGCTAAACCAAAAGGGGACGAAATATTCAGCGATTTCCAAGACAAGACCCAGAGTAGAAGAACGCAGGGTACGTCCCGATGCTCCCCAGGCTGTACGACACAGCTATTGGAAGATCTTTTATAGTAAGTGTAGCGTGTTCAAACTGTGTGTTTACTTATCTTCCAGTGAGTTTATTGCTTAGTTGGAAGCAGGAAATATTTGTTTTGCCTGCGTTTGGTTGAAGTCTCCACTTGTGAACGTACTTTCGCACTACACACGGGTCTAGCGTTAGGATTTCTTCTGATAGTTCAGTTGACCTACACCTTGTTGCAAATCCCCAGTCTTGGCGTAACAAAAGTTCCTGAATTTTGCTTTTAGCGTCTGTAATGTAAAAGCTGAAGAGAAGTGGAGAAATGACTGATCCCTGTGGTAGAACGCTCTTTAATGTACTTGAGGAACTGATTTAGGATTCCATGACAACTTGGAACACTCGGTCGCAAAGAATTATGCGAAGAAGCTTGTCTGTCACGCCTTTTTCCAGACACTATAGAAGGTTGCTGATAGCTCAATGAATGTTTTCTTTGAAATCCTGCCTTGATGTACGTGGTGAATGACAGAAGCTGATCTGTGCAACTTTATTTTGGCCGGAAGCCAACTTGCTCGACTAGGACTGCTTCAAACTACTAAAACTTTCGTTGACAGCAACAAAGGAAGCCTCACACGCTATATACACATATTCATTCCTGATATCTATCCCGAACATTTACGTTCCCTCTTCGTCAACTTGACCCGAAAATCGACAAAGTTAAGGCGCCATTTCTTTTCGGAGCTCAAACGCCTCGAGCTGCAGCCAGACAGGGACAGGAAACATCAGACAACCCTCTCACCCGCCAATACAATGTGGGAACCATGCGACGCTATCACTGACAAGGTCCTGATGGAGGTCATTTGCATTTGACTTACCCAAACATGTTATGAAGTGTGAAGTGTCCATCCCAACTCGTTGTCAGCACTTAGGCTTTTCCTATGCAGCACATAACCGAAGGGAACTATCGAGTCCGTCACCAACCTGTGGACCGATAACATTGCAGCCTCACATGTTATTACTCAATGAGAAGCAATGGGCAGATATGTAATCTAATCGAAGGTCTTAGTGCACCGTCTGGCGAAGCTGTCTCTTTTTTCTCTTGCCGTCAAATATTTGTCACGTGAGTTTCTTCCATTACCGGGTTAGTACTGGGTACCTCTGCACCAGACGCCACTTCACTTGTAAAACAAGACGACTGACTTAACGCCCAAAGCGCGAAATAACAGCGCCCCAAATCATGCCGTCCTCGGCGCACGTTTCTTTCAAAATTGAATTTTTTCACAACTACTATACAGATTCGTGTAATTAATCACTTCGACTTATGGCACAACAGAATTTGTAATCATTCAGGTCATCAAGAGTATCTCAGCGAGAGTCGTTACAGTTAAATTGGACGGTGCACGTGTAACAGTGGAAAAATGAATCGGTAATGGCTAGTCACAATCTCAGTATACCAACATCTTTAGTTACTTATCATTACATCTTACTCAGGACAACACAAGGTAAAACATAAGACAAGGCTGTTCATAGTACCACTCATTAAACGTCAACAAGAATATGAATGAAAATAATAAACTGAAATGAAGTGAAAATCACACTGGCAATCGTATCAGCACGTACATTCGATCGTTCATGCGATGTACAACACGAGAATGAAAACAAGCCTACATTTGTTCCAGTTCTGTTTCTAATAGCCACTGATTTGCAATGTGACGATCTTTTAAGCGACAAGCCTAATAAACCAGTAGCAAAATCACTAACACAGTTGTTAGCATCTGCAGTATGAGCAATTATCGTTAACATCTTCACAGTAAAACAATCACGTTCCGACGAATATGTCGTCCTCTTATTACAAGTTCACAGCGCATTTTTCTTTTTAATTCCTTATAAAAATCAGAGATTTGGACAATGTCCACCACTGCCATCGTCAGAAAAGCAGTTGCCACAGAAGTAATGGAATTTCACAAGCGTAAACGATGTAGTAGTGCAGGTTATCTACAGATTTGCGACTGGATTCAAGACTTCTTTGCAAACAAATCTCCACATATCGCTCTTAACGGAATAGAAACGACAGCTGTAAACGTAATTTCCGGAGTACTCCAAGGGAGTTTAATAGGACCGTTACTGTTTACAACGTATATGGATGATGTAGTAGAAAGGGTCGGAGGCTCTTTAAGACTGTTCTCAGAGGATTGGATTGTCTATAAGAATGTAACAACATCAGAAGACAGAGAATGACTTGCGGAGGTTTGATGAACGCTACAGCTTCTGGCAGTTGACTGTACGTCAATAAATGTATCATATTGCGCATACATAGGAAAAGAAATCCACTACTGCACAGTTACACTACCGATGACAAATTGTTGGAAACCGTATCTACTGTTAAATATCTAAGAGTAGCTATCCAGAGCGACCTTAAGTGGAATGACCATATGAAACAAATGGTAGGAAAAGCAGAAGTCAGACTGAGATTCATAGGAAGAATCTTAAAGAAATGTAACTCCACGAAGGAACTGGCATACAAGGCGCATGTTCCACTGATACTTGAGTATTGGTTCAAATGGCTCTGAGCACTATGGGACTCAACTTCAGAGGTCATTAGTCCCCTAGAACTTAGAAATAGTTAAACCTAACTAACCTATGGACATCACACACATCCATGCCCGAGGCAGAATTCCAACCTGCGGCCGTAGCGGTCTCGCGGTTCCAGAGCGCCTAGAACCGCACGGACACTTCGGCCGGCTCTTGGGTATTAATCATTTATCTGGGATCCTTACCAGGTGGAATTGACAGGAGATATGGAGAAGATCATACGAAGAGCGGCACATTTCGTTATGGGATCTTTTAGTTGGCGCGAAAGGCTTATAGAGATGCTTAACAAACTCCAGTGGCAGGCTTTATAAGAGTAGCGTTGTGCATCACGCAGTGTACTGAAATCTCGAGTGAGATCTTTCTGGGAAGAGTCAGACAACACATTACTTCCTCCCACATACCTCTCACTATGTAAATTGCAGGATGTTCTGCGTAGGACAAAATCGGGCCATGTTGTTTTGGGTGGTTTGTAGACATTTGTAATAGTAATACCTGCAATTGTATGACAACTATATGTATATCTGCCTTCACACTTACAGAAATCAGTGAAGCTTCGTTTATGTTACGGACATAAGTAGCAACTCCATACACCTCGTGGTAAGTTTCAGCAAGTGCAGAATATCCAGGAATTCGACCTCGGCTTCGGAATATTTCTTCGCTGGAAACACGAGTTTCCTAAATGGCGACGACATCGATATTATTGTCCAGCAAAAATTTTGACAGGTAGTCACACTTTGCCCTGATAATGCTTTCGATATTCAGTTGAAGGAGTCTGATAGTTGGTGCAATGTTTCTTGTTCATGGGCTCTGAAAAGAACTGTGTTTGCTATTTAGTTGATATGTCATACCTCTCACTAAAAGACCACGACGAGAAAATATGAGAAATTAGAGCTAATACAGAGGCTTATCGACAACCTTCTCTTCATGCGTCATTCGCGATTGGTGTAGGGCAAGGGAAGGGGGTCAGGAGTACCAAAAGCACCCTCCGCCACACACCATTAGGTTCTGATGTATTGATGAAAATGTCTAATCAAACAAGTCAGTGTTCGGATGAGGTTCGGAACAGCGCTGGAAAACTGTTCAAATAGTGCCCACGGTCTTCAGTCAGCTAAGAAAACAGGTGATATTGCGTCTCTGAAGAACAGCCGCGGTCTCAGTTCCAGGTATTTCGAAAATACCACGTAATGTGGCAATAGCTACGTGGAACAATCTGTTCCAACCATTGTTACGAGGAGTGTCGTCGTCGTTGTCGTAATTTGCTTCCTAGGCGATTCGCTACGATAACATTTATTTATTTATTTATTTATTTATTTATTTATTATTTAAGATTATTGTCATTAGTATCTCCCTTACATCTAACCAGGCATTCTACATACACTGAGGGGAAAAAATCACAAATCGGAACACAAAGAAGAAGTTTTGCGAGATAAACGAAAGTTGTTATGCTTGTTTCTACATTTGAAAAGCGTCTATTAAAATTTCTCGCCCGTCGCAAAACAGTGGTCTAATAGCACTTGCCTTAAGTACACGATGTAACGGTCATGAACGTTAGTTACCTAAGATTGGTGAGTTGATGTTAGTCAAGAATGCCTTTAAGGTGACAAAAACGGCGTTATCAACACTTCACCGTGTTTGAAGAAGGTCGTGTAATAGGGCTATGAGAAGCTGGATGTTCCTTTTGCGATAATGCAGAGAGACTTGGCAGGAATGTAGCCACTGTGCATCATGGTGGCATGCTGGCAACAGTAGTCACGCGAATGTACGGCTACGTGGCACCATCGAGAGGGAAGACCATCGTATTCGGTGTGTTTTCTGATCAAAGATACTTCTAGCTTGGTGCCAGTGATGGCCGTAGGTTGGCTGGAAGTAGGCCAGTTGAGGGCCCGCAGAAAACCTGTCTGCGTGCTGGACACACTGGACCTACACCTGGAGTTACGATCTGGAGTGCGATTTCGTAAGTCAAGAGGAGAACTCTCGCGGTTATCCCACGCACCATGACTGCAAATTTGTTCGTCAGACCGGTGATTCGACCTGCTCTGCCGCCATTCACGAACAGCATTTCTAGGAACGCGCTCTCCCACATAGCGCTGTTGTAATGGAAAATGCTATACAGAGTGTCGACATATTGCCTTGGCCTGCTCGATCACCAGATCTGTCTCGAATCAACCATATATGGAACAATGTCGGACTAAAACTCCAGCATTATCCTCATACAGCATTAACCATCCCTGTGTTAACCGACCAAGTGCAACAGTCATGGAACTCCACACCACAAACTGATATCCGGCACCTGTTCAACAGAATGCATGCGCGTTTGCATTCTTGCATTCAGCACCGGTTATAAATGCACCAGTATTTCACATTTGGGATGGCTTATCTCTCGCTTACACTAACCTGTGATCTTGCAAAGTTAATTACGTGCATATAAAAAAATGGTTCAAATGGCTCTGAGCACTATGGGACTTAACAGCTGAGGTCATCAGTCCCCTAGAACTTAGAACCACTTAAATCTAACTAACCTAAGGTCATCACACACATCCATGCCCGAGGCAGGATTCGAACCTGCGACCGTAGCAGTCACGCGGTTCCGGACTGGAGCGCCTAGAACCGCTCGGCCACCGTGGCCGGCACTTACATATATTTTCTAGAGAAATGTATTCATGCAATTTCATCACTCTACATTAATTACTTTCTGGTGTTTCGATTTTCTTTCGTCATTGAATTTTACATCGTATACATTGCGATAAGCATGTTATAAGTTATATCTAAAGTACAATACAACATTTAGAAATTACTATAGTACGGGAAGAGACACAGCTTACATTCATTTATGAGTGGTAAAACAATAAACATAAATCACAGCAAGACAGATTTAAACTATGAGAGCTAGCAGCAGTGGATATGTGAGAAATGGTAAAGAGCGAGAGAATGCGGAAGTGATAAAACACAATTAATGAGGAAAGGGGAAAAGAAAGGGACGTGAGTGATTGAGAAATGAAGAGAGAAGGTGACGTAACTAGAGAGCATTTGTTTTACTGTTCGGAAGAGGGGAAAGCGTGTTATCGAAGGTAGTTTTTGAGGTATCTTTACGAGAGTGACAGAAGGAGGTGCTTCAGTAGGTGCTTCAGTTTCTTGTAGCTGGGATACTAGGTAGCTGAGACCTTGTATTTGATTTATGGTGAAATGGTGGGTACATAACTCGCATGCGAGGTACTGGGTGCATGCGCACTAAGGAGCGCTGAACTACACGTGGCTTGTGTTACTCACGTAACGTGTCTGGCCACAACCAACCTAACTAGGCGCGTGAAGCTCTGACATGGACAAATAAACGGATGTTCCAGAAGTAATACACACAAGTATTCATGGTTCTACTCACGTAGAAAGTTGTATTAGCATGTCTGCCATATGGTCGTAGCTTCTGCAGACCGTGTAACATGTGTGCATAAAAGTTGCTTGTCATATCAACATTTCCTGAAAACACAGCGACTGAATGCCCCGCCAGGATCTTCTATTGCTTGCCAGAAACGAAACTGCGATCTTCTATCGCGTCCTCTAAAGGTTTCCTCAACCATAGTTTGGTAATATTTTATTGGATGCTGCCTTTGATACAAGCGATGAAATGTCCTTTGCCGTAACCTCAGAAATCCGAACAAAGCTTTGCGCTGTTCTGCATAAACCATCTACAGCACTACTATGGTGACGTAGAGGAAGTACGAGAATTTGGTGTACACCGGGATAAATGTTCAAAGCAGTTCAAAGATTACATTTAAAGGAAATTTTTATCAATTCGTTGAAACCAAAGACTTTAATTGTAGACGTCTTATATACTTCGTATATGTATTGGATGTCCACATCAGTGACAGCTTATGCCTATCACAAAAGTGACAGAAATCGTGCCATGTTCATACCACCTCTGTGTAAACGTGTGAGCATTAAGTCACGGTATTCATGAACTTTTGTGTGGGAGGTGTTGTGCTGAATATATCAAGGATCCGACGATGATTATTTTCCGCTACCTTTCTTGGTCCGTAACACATGTTTAATATTTCGTGTCGTAAAAATTAATCTCACTTGGAACCCAATACACAGTCAACTTGTTTTACACGTAACTAAAACTTTTTCTTTATTTCATGATTCTATCACTCTGTTTTTCAGATAAAACAGTCCCTGTTGCACAACCGCTTATGTAATGAAGATTATTTCGTCTGAACACTGTAATATCGCGTATGTTTCCCGCCGTTCATCGACGGTAGAAAATCAGTGAGTAACAACGACCCGATATTAAGTAAAGTTACGGATAAAGGTCAAATGTCCATCTCTGGTTACGTTAAGTTTTCCCTTTTCTAGGTAATGACGATGTGGATTTATTTTTTGACAGGGAGTTAGATTCCGTCGCTAAAGAGAAGCACATTCAAATGGTCTATAGTCGCCACTGCATCGAACTGCAGAATTAAACTGGTTAAATTTATGATAAGAGATTAGACGTTGCTTACTCAAAACTTTGTGGTGCTAGTCTTGGAAATAATAAAAATATAGTACTTTTCTGTTATTATTACTTTATAAATCACACTAGCCCGTTTAAAGTTGTTCCAAGATCCCGTTTCAACTCCGCAAGTCGAAATCGTTTTTTAAAATCTGCCCCACACTTAATTGCTTTTTCTGGGGCGCACAGAATGTAAATTGTAGTTCACAAAAAGGAGGGGCGGATCTTACAACAACTGAATGATACAACCATGAAATTAAAAAAAAATTGCAACTGATAAACGCATACCACAAAGTTATTAAAATTATAAAAATACATTATCGCAACTCGAATTATTTCCTAAAATATCAGCATCCAGCAGGTTTCAACAATGTAATTTCGTGGTTGCTTGCAAGCCTCAGTAGGCGCTGTCAATGGCTCGTGATGAACAAAACCGTAACGCTACGCATTAAACGTAAGCTATCAAAATTCAAAACAGACCTCTGATGTAAAGCTCAGTCTGATTTTCATTTTCTTGTATGTCCACCCCTAAGTGCCTCGACTGTTACGTGATGGCCTCTTAACGTTCTGACATAAAGCTGCGGCTGCTAACCAATATATTATCGTCTTCAGTCCGAATACTGGCTCATACAATTCGCCACGCTAGACCGTGAAAGTCTCTTCATTTCTACGTATCTGCTGGAGCCCACACCCACTGAATCCTCCTTATGGTAGTCAAGCCTTCGCCTTCATCCGTTTTTATCCCCTACAGCTAGCTATCCCTTCTTTCAGTCAAATTGTGACAATTTTTTCGCAGTCTCGATGCAGTATTTCTTTATAAGCTTTCTGATCAATCCGTCCCTATAAAATTCACCATTCTTCTGTAGCACCACATTGCAACAGCTTCAATTTTCTTCTAGTCTTTACTGTTTATCGTCCACATTTGACTTACATATAAGACTACAATCCAGACAAGTACTTTCAGAAAAAAATTCTTAATACTAATATTGTATTTCGATGTTAGAACAGTTCTCTTTTTCAGAAAGGCTTTTCTTGGTTGTGCCAGTCAGCATTTTATATCCTGCTTATTTTTGTCACTAGTTGTTTTCCTGTCCAAATAACAGCAGTTGTCTGCAACTTTCTGTATATCATTTCCAACTCTAGACAACTTTCCCTTACCATTGTTTTATTCTTATCAAATGAAACTGAATGGTTCCTGAAGTCTTTCCAAGTCTCAAACATCAGTGTTGTATGCATGAAGACTGAAACAACTAATGGAAAATTTGTACCAAGGCTGGGAATCGAACCCGGTCTCCTGGTCACTAGGCGGATTCACTAAACACTGCACCTCTCTGGCACAGGGGCTTTGCACAACTGCAGTACAAACCCCCGTTCACGCCTCAGACCACTCGATATTCCCCCTAAAATCCAAAAGTGGGCATAGCTGTGAATGGGAATTTGGACTGAGGAGGGAGGCATTCTAGAATAGTCCGTGCAGTTGTGCAAAGCCACTGTGCCAGGGTGGCGTAGTGGTTAGCGCATCTCTGCCTAGTGAGCAGGAGACCTGAGTTCGAATTCTGCCCTTTGTACAAAATTTCAGATTATATATATGGCCATTAAAATTGGTACACCAAGAAGAAATATTGATGATAAACGGGTATTCACTGGACAAATATATTATACTACAACTGACATTTGATTACATTTTCACGCAATCTGGGTGCATAGATCCTGAGAAATCAGTATCCAGAACAACTACCTCTGGCCGTAATAACGGCCTTGATACGCCTGGGCATTGAGTCAAACAGAACTCGGATGGCGTGTACAGGTACAGCTGCCCATGCAGCTTCAACACGATACCATACAGTTCATCAAGAGTAGTGACTGGCGTACTGTGACGAGCCAGTTGCTCGGCCACCATTGACCAGACGTTTTCAGTTGGTGAGAGACATGGAGAATGTGCTGGCCAGGGCAGCAGTCGAACATTTTCTGTATCCATATAGGCCCGTACAGGACCTGCAACATGCGGTCGTGCATTATCCTGCTGAAATGTAGGGTTTCACAGGGATCGAATGAAGGGTAGAGACACGGGTCGTAACACACCTGAAATGTAGCGTCCACTGTTCAAAGTGCCGTCAATGCGAACAAGAGGTGACCGAGACGTGTAACCAATGGCACCCCATACCATCACGCCGGGTGATACGCCAGTATGGCGATGACGAATACACGCTTCCAAAGTGCGTTCACCGCGATGTCGCCAAACACGGATGCGACAATCATGATGCTGTAAACAGAACCTGGATTCATCCGAAAAAATGACGTTTTGCCATTCGTGCACCCAGGTTCGTCATTGAGTTGGTGCTCCTGTCTGTGATGCAGCGTCAAGGGTAACCACAGCCAGTCCATGCTGCTGCAAACGTCGTCGAACTGTTCGCGCAGATTGTTGTTATCTTGCAAACGTCCCCATCTGTTCACTCAGGGATCGATACGTGGCTCCACGATACGATACAGCCATGCGGATAAGACGCCTGTCATCTCGACTGCTAGTGATACGAGGCCGTTGAGATCCAACACGGCGTTCCGTATTACCCTCCTGAACCCTCCGATGCCATATTCTGCTAACAGTCATTGGATCTCGAACAACGCGAGCAGCAGTGTCGCGCTACGATAAACCGCAATCGCGATAGGCTACAATCCGACCTTTATCAAAGTCGGAAACGTGAAGGTACGCATTTCTCCTTCTTACACGAGGCATCACAACAACGTTTCACCAGGAAACGCCGGTCAACTGCTGTTTGTGTATGAGAAATCGGTTGGAAACTTTCCTCATGTCAGCACCTTGTAGGTGTCGCCCTTGTATAAATGCTCTGAAAAGCTAATCGTTTGCATATCACAGCATCTTCTTTCTGTCGGTTAAATTTCGCGTCTGTAGCACGTCATCTTCGTGGTGTAGCAATTTTAATGGCCAGTAGTATACACGTTGTACACAAAGAGGTAGGAAGTACAGCAATATGTTATCTTTACCTACTTCATATTTCGTAAGTGTGTAAAACTTTTCGTTTCATTAACAGTGTTTCAGAACTTCCAATAAACCACGGTAAATTTCCAAATTAAACTGATCAGGCTGCGTAGTTTATTTTTACTCTTCACCAGTAAAATTTTAGTTTCACACCGACAGCAATACAGCGTTGTTGCTATCGTGATCAATGTTAAATAGTCTTCCGTATGTTACCAGGGACAAAATCTGTCGGTACCAAATACAACCTAAAGACTGAACCTTAAAAAGTTTAAATAATTCCGTTTAAATGGAATGTTGCCTCGTCACTAAACACTAAACGTGGAAGAAAACTGACATCCTCCATCTTGCCAAGAACGAAATTGGAGAACTCAACATGTTGTTGTTTGTCACTTTCACGAAGAGGTTGCAGTTACTGAATTTTGTATGTTTCATGTGTAAACGGCGACGCAACAGACGCCAGACGGATATCGGGAGCATGTTGACTGTAGAGCCGCACGGCGAACGGATTTCTGCGGACTCCTTGTGAAACTATAGCGGAAGCGTTCGACGTCTGTGTCAGATTCTCGGGGACCGACCGGCAATTTGCCTTTATACGAAAAACCTGTTTCTCCGATTTGTTCATGCCATCGTCTAATGCTCTGTGCTGTAGGAGGATCCACACCATACCTAGTCACGCTGAACAGTTATTACTGACCCGCACTGTGCAAAACGTAGAACACAAAACGCTTTCTGTTGTCCTGACATCATTTTTACCAAGTGGATGCACACTGCTGCTACCTAGCGGGAAAACTGTAAAACTCGATAGTTTGCTGTTTCCAACACTACGTTGTTCACGCACATGTATCAAATAACACAACAGTTGTGAGGCGGAAGGCAGAAAACTGCAGCGTCCAGTACTCACCTCGGGCGTTGGGAAGCTATCCGCAGGATACGCTGATATATTCTGCAGCACACAGCATACCACAGGCCTTGTCACGGCAGCTGTTCATTATCGAGGGAAACTCAGCGAACCCTGGCGTATAATATCACGCGCCGTTCCCACAAAATTAGAGGCTCGATAACTGGCACTTGATAGAGAGAACCTGCTTTGACAGCGCGGAATCAAATGAAACGTTTCCTTCGCGCCCTCTTTAACTCATTGGGGCGTTAACCTCTACATAATTTATCATCCTGGCGAATAAGCTCAAAATGAGGTCGACTCTCCGCAGACGCGGTCTCTACCTGAATCGACGCCAGTTCTACGCCATGACATCTTTCCAGGGGACATACTTTCGACTAATTAAAAATAGATGTAGTGATGAGAATTATAGACGTAATGCAGGGTACACTCTCAATTATTTATTACACAAGAGGCAAACATTGTACAGATATCATACATTTGAAGAGAAATCCTGAAAGTTTTTTTTTTTTTTCATTTATACCGCTCAGCGTACTTTGGTAATTTTTCGATGGTTAACGCTAGGCGAGTTCAGGTGCGGAGCGAGCTTTCTGAGTTCGACAAAAACAAGTGTGCTACAGCTGTTCAACGGAGCCGGCCGGAGTGGCCGAGCGGTTCTAGGCGCTACAGTCTGGAATCGCGCGACCACTACGGTTCCAGGTTCGAATCCTGCCTCGGGCATGGATGTGTGTGATGTCCTTAGGTTAGTTAGGTTTAAGTAGTTCTAAGTTCTAGGGGACTGATGACCTCAGAAGTTAAGTCCTATAGTGCTCAGAGCCATTTGAACCATTTTGTTCAACGGATGTTTAGAACCAAGTATGGTAAGAAGCCACCAACAAGGAAGGCCATTCACCACTGGCACCACAAATTTGTTGCGGCGGGTTGCTTGTGCGCAGCAAAGAGAAGCGGACGTCCCAGTGTGAGTGAAGTGAATGTGGATCGCGTACGAGACACATTCATAAGAAGTCCAAAGAAATCTATGCATCGTGCATCTCGTGAACTCGAAAAGGCTCCAATGACTGTGTAGAAAGTCCTGCTACAGAAGCTGTCTATGAAACCATATTCAAATTGGAGCTAGTGCAGAAGCTCAATGGCGACGACAAAGAGAAGCGTTTTGAGTTTTGTTCGCAGTTACAACATTTGAATGAGGATTGGGATGTCATTGTTGATCGCTTAATTTTTAGCGACGAAACCACTTTTCACACTAATGGGAAAGTGAACAGGCATAATTGTCGAGTCTGGGGCACAAAGCATCCACACGAATGCACTGAATTTGAGCGTGATTCCTCAAAGGTAAATGTTTTTTGTACCTTGTCACGTCGAAAACTGTTCGGGCCAATCTTCTTCGCCGAGAGAACTGTCAATGAGTATTCCTACTTGGACATGTTGCAGCTATAGCTTATACCTGAAATGCAATCGGACTCTCCGTTCATCTCTCAGCAGGATGGGGCTCTACCCCATTTTCATCGCGAAGTTCGTGGGTACCTGAACACGGAGCCGCAACATAGATGGATCGGCCGTGCTACAGAGGGGGACAGCTGTTTCATGAAATGGCTTCTCCGATCACCAGATCTCACTCGGTGTGACTTTTTTCTGTGGGGACACATTCAAGATCTGGTGTATGTACCGCCTCTATCACGTGATGTAGCAGAGCTCCGGGAGAGAATACGGGAAGCGACTGCCACAGTCGACGATGCCATACTGGGACGTGTATGGCAAGAATTCGATTACCGTATTGACGTCTGCCGAGTCACTCCTGGGTCGCGTATCGAATTTTTTTTTAAGAGTTTCTCTTCAAAATGTTATATGTATGACATCTGTGCAAGGTTTAGTTATTGTGCAATAAATAATTAAAAGTGTTTACGGACTTTATGTACACCCTGTATCATTATATGTGTATTTGCAAGACTAAAGATGTGTCTGAAAAAACTTCGCTTGTAATAAGGCAACAATGTAATCTTAATCCCCCTTTGATATCTTGTTAGGACCACGCACCAACGTCGGTTCTTCACATTCTGTTAACTTGCATTCTTTCACGTCCATTATTCATTCATCGTTTAATATTTTCCCTTCTCACCCCGGTCCACATTGAATCTGATGGTTCTTTTCCTTTTTTCCTTTCTTCCTTGAGAGGAGCTAGTTGCCATTCATCACACCAACTAGAAATTTTGTCTAAGCCAACCTGTATCCCACTACCGTCACTCAGCGACATTGCGTTGCAGTTCTTTATTTTAAGGTGACAGATACTTGTGTGGTAAGTATTACTCCGTGGTACCAGACTTTTCCCATCTTGCTTGTCCTTTCCCCCGCAGTATAGTTTTCTTGAAATTTGCTTCAGTTATTTATCTCAAATATTTGAGGTTTTCCACTTTTTCTGTTTGACCAGTATCTATTATTAAAGGCGTTGGAGATTTTATGTTCACATTTTTTTTCTGTAGAATTTGTTAAACCTGTTCTTTAGGTACTTCCTTCATTGTCTACATTTACGTCGCTCCCATGTTAGACTTGCAGACTGTAGTGCAAAATCATCAGCAAATTCCAGGCAAAAGTGTTATTATTATTGGTGACGAAAAGTTTGCTCTGTGTTTGTAACTTAATTTCTACTCATCATAATGAATAGAGATGTATAACTTTGTTATTAATTGGTCTTCCGTCGCCTTCGCTTCATATCTGTCATCTTCATTCGATTGACATCGATCTGAGCATATTGTGTGATCAACACATTGTTGAACGTCCGAAAGGAAAACACCAAAAAAATCACCGATCTGTGTCATGCTTCTGTCATAAGCAGCTGAAATTTAAGAGATTCCTAGTTATAGTTTAGAAAAGGGAATGTTATGATGTTTTATGTGTTATAATGTTATTATATTTTATTATATCATTATATAATATATACAGTATATAATATGCAATATTATATTGTTGTAATAACTTCTACACAGGACTAGTTTGTTCCTTTAAGGTTTTAAAACACCGCATGTACACTCAGTGCGTTTTAGAACCCGTACGCATCTGTATTCTGCAGATAACTGTAAGATGTATGATGGGGGGGGGGGGGGTTACTGTTTTGTACAGCTTATTACAGTTACTTTAAGTTCCTTTCATGGATGAAAAGTTTGAAGAATTACTGTTTACATATCTCCAATCGAAAAAGAGCAAACATTAAATCCAGGAAAGGAGGAAAATTCTTACGTAAAATCGTCTTTACTGATACAGCATTGAATATTTTCCCTTTAAAGTAGTGTGTGTGTGTGTGTGTGTGTGTGTGTGTGTGTGTGTCTGTGTGTGTGTGTGTGTGTGTGTGTGTGTGTGTGTGTGTGTGTGTGTGTGCGTGTCTGCGTGTGTATTGTAAAGTTCTGTAAATTACGCTTCCAAAATTTTTGAATTACGTGTTCTTGAAGATTTGTTGAAAGGAAACCAAAGAAATCTGTTCAGTGAGTATTCTCATTTTTAGTTACTATACAGAAATATAATTTGTATTTACACTTGTGCATGTGAAGTAACGCAACAAAACAATGCATGCAACTGTTAAAATAATATCATTTATGAAACCCCTTTTTGTACATCTTGGTTTCTCGGATGGAACAATCGATTAGAGCAATGTACATGATGAAAAAAAAAAGCCAGATACAAAGTTTTAGAGTGTTAAGAGGAGGTAAAAGGAAACACCTTTTTCCTGTGACAAGTGTTATAGGTGCACCATTTCTCCACCGTTTGTCTGTGAAGGTTTTGACGCCGGTGAGGTTCAGAGACGGTGTTCAAACTGTCTTGTGATTAATATAGTTTTAAATATGTTGCTTAAAATTCGTCTATTTACATTAATGCACACCCTGCATCTGCATGCTAATGGTGTCTAATATGGCCGAAACAATCAGGTGTTCCACGAATAATGATTTACGTGCTCCACGAATAATAACTTCAGAGTCAGTCAAAGGGGGCAAGCAAATTTTCTAGAATGTCTATCGATGTTTCGTACACCAAACACTTCATTTACGCCTACCCTTCCCCTTCTCCTTCTCCTTCCCCAGTAAAAAGAAATTCTTGGGAGTATGGTCGGAAGAATGTGTTGGTCACGGTATTGGCCCACCTCTCCCAATCGAGCAGTTGGGGAACACATTGTCTAAATGTTTTGACATCAACAGCGAAGCATTGCAGAGCCCCGTCAGGCTGCAACCACGATCGTTGCCCAACTGCTAGAGGAACATCCTTGAACATTTCCGTTAATACTTCACGGAGAAACATACGGTTATTTCCTCCACTGAGCTTGTTTAGCGGAAGATACAATCAGGTCGTCGTGAACAATGCGAGCTGACACAAAATTTACCCTTCCTAGCAGTAAGATGTAATTGTGTTATATATCACACTCTAATGTGAACCTGTTGTGTACGAAGCAGCGAAATCAATTGCGAAAGTTGGCCTAAGGGAAGTGCAGAATAAAATCCTTCAAGGAGCCCTAGTAGGGAAGCGATGCACCTGTGACATTCGTCTCAGATAAAATAATTTTTTTATCTCCTCTAAACAATCTAAAGTTTAATACACGTAGTTCTTGGTTACACCCTGTACATATATACTCCATAAGCCACCTTATGGGGGAGGACGAGCACTGCTGTACATAGCATTGGATATCCTATTGTGCGATTATACCTTACGGTTATAATTAAACAGACGGTGTTCTGAGTATTGCAGTGCGGGCTGTATACTAACACGCTGCTGAAACATTATAGATGTGTTCATTAACTAGTGCGCTCGCGGAGTGTGCTGAAGAAAGCAGTGGTTCCACATTCTGCTACCAGGCGAAAATATGGTGCTTGTATAAGTACATGATGAAAGGCCCCCCGGATGCCGTAAAATTAAGAGTTATTAAAAAACAAAAAATTGAACCACCGAGTAACCAGAGACGTTAATTACGAATGCGCGGTAAGGCGCAGACAAGCGAAAACATTTTCTCATTCAATTTGTTGTACAGTTTTTTGTTTTAGACACAGTCAAACTCTCTCGTATGTAGAAGGACGATGAGGATGCGCGATTTTAGAGATGAAGTATTGTAATTTCGATGTATTGTATGTATGTGTGAGTGAATAATATAATGTTAAAGAACCGTATCAAGCATTTTATCTATTGGAGTAAGTGAAGAGGAAAATTACAGGAAGAGAATTTTCGTGATTACGACAAGCACCGCTGTCCCTGAGTCCGCCGCCTACAGCTTCAACAAAAAATGTAAGGAAATGCGATGCCCAAAAGAATACCATAACGCACAAACATTTTAACAACGAAACAATATTCCTACTCATTTTTCCAAAAATTCTTTTATATATATTACATGCTGTAAGCAATCCAAATGTGAAATGTTTCTATTTGCAAGTCAGTTTACTGTTTGTCGCTTGGCGACGCATGCTGATTTCTAAGTGACTGTTGGTAAAGGGTTAAGAAGGTCGACGTTTTCGGTGCTAAACGTAACGGCTATTGAGAAGAAGTCTCTGTACTGATGGTAAGGTTGTTTTATCATAACAGCAGTAATGACAGCGATGTATTGCGAGAATACCGGCGACAGAACAGCTGCGAAGAGGCCCCAATAAATGAGTTACAGAATATGATCGAGAAATTTGAAGGAACCGGTGAATTAAGTGGTGCAGCAGTGAGGGAGAGGTGCCCTCTTCCCGTGACAGTTGTGGTTGAAGGTGTTATAGCTGCAGCTGACCGTGCCGTACATGCCTCAAATTCTGCAGCCAGAGCTCGAACTGTAGCACGGGAATTCTCTCTCCCCTGGCAACAAATCAAAAGATTTTACACAGCATTTTACATTGGTATCCCTAAAAGACTCAGAATGTGCAACAAATGAAGCCTGAAGGGGTATGCACCAACCCCGTGACTTTGCTCTTAGTCTTTCGACACGCACAGAAATAGATAACATATGGCCCGGAAATATTCTTTGGATGAACAGGACATACCTTTCTCTGTGCGGTGGCGTGAATGCGCAGAACTGATTATGCGCAGGAACATCCAACGCCCTGAGCTTACGTGACTGTATGATGTGGTTTCACAAGCCCCTTCATTCTCGGTCCTTTTTTCCTCGAGGAGATGATACCTCGTGGTCCTGTTAGGTGTGCACTGACATCTGCACGTTATAAGGACCTCCCTGGTTAACATGTGATTGCAGCTTTGCAAGAATGCAACGTGTCCACAAATGGTTCAAATGGCTCTGAGCACTATGGGACTTAACATCTAAGGTCATCAGTCCCCTAGAACTTAGAACTACTTAAACTTAACTAACCTAAGGACATCACACACATCCATGCCCGAGGCAGGATTCGAACCTGCGACCGTAGTGGTCGCGCGGTTCCAGATTGAAGTGCCTAGAACCGCTCGGCCACTCCGGCCGGCAACGTGTCCACAGCAGTATTTTCATGCAAGGTGGTGCGACACTACAGGTGAAAGATTTGCTTCAAGAAACCTTCGGCGACGACCGCATCATCTATAGGCAGTTTCAAAATGTGTGGCCTTCCACATCCCCCGACCTAAATCCATGTAACTTCTGGTTGCGGGAATATCTGGAAAATCGTGTCGTTCCTCGATGTAACCGGTCTCTTCCTCATCTGAAGGATAGCATACAATTCCATCAGTCTGATTACTCCGAATATGCTGCAAGGAACTTCCGACCATGTCGTGTTCGGATGCAGCATGTTGCTGGGTCGAGGGTCTATATTGAACTCGTGTTGTAACTTAGGACCATATCCTAATAAACGAGCCAGAACCACAGTTTAATGTTTCTGATCATTCCTTCCCTTTTCCTGCATCCACGCCACGTTCTGACTGCTTAAAGTGTCATATTTTCACCTTTTGGCAGAATGTGGAACTAGTAATTTTTTCAGCATATTGCACTACCGCACCGATTAATGAAAATATCCGCGATGTACCAGCGTCCTGCGCTGTACAGTACTCAGAACCCCGTCAGTTTAATTATAACCACCGGGTACCTACGTGTGTTTGTGTTCGCTTTGTTGCGATTTCAAAGGAAAAGAGAGTTTTAATGGAAATATGTAATTGACTGTGGAAAAATCATTTATAAGATAGTTGATAGCAACATATCACAGCCACAAAGTGTATTTCACTGTACATTTGCCCTGGTTCACAGCTGCTTATACCAGAATAGTTGCCACAACTCACAGTAGTCTGGTCAGTAACAAAATAAAATACACCTTTTTCTTCAACATCATCTTAATATTGGAACTGCAATGGCATTGGCTAGAAATAAAGCTAAGTCTTTATTAACCGATGGGGTCAGACAAGATTGCGTACGTTTTCATGTAAGGTTCTGTCGGAATATTTATAGGGAACAGAAGCTTGTGATTGCTTTACTTCTTGACTGCTTTCCCGCTGTCCCACTTACTCACCCAAAATCTATAGACGTGTTCAGAGAGATTTAGACAAATACTGAGGGATTAATATTTGTTCTTGTGTGCGTGTGCGCGCGCGAAATTAAGAGAATTTCTTCTTAAAACTAAGCAGTCTTGTAGTTCCCTGAAATTTTAATATGAATTAAGAATCATCAATATCCAAACAAAGCTTTCAGCCTCTAAATTTATTTCAGTTAGCGACAAACGTAAATATCGTGCACCACAGCCACGAAATCGTTTAATAAACTGGCCTTGTCTCTGAACACTTAACACATCCTTCAAGACCATTATCGTGAAGGAATGTCGTAAATACACTTTACAGAGGCCTAACACAAACAGAAAAGCACGATTCGTGGTGCTTCGAAATATTGAGTTATGCTTCTGGGACGTGTCGGCAGGTCTGAATAAATGATCAGCCACCGACGGTGAGGAAAGCCTTGACGTGTCTCTAGGTCAGCGTGACGCAACACGCATTATAACGTCAATACCGCGGTCCGATACCATGACAGCTGTCAGAGACCTTTATATTGTCCATGTATTGTGTTCATGTACTGTGTCTCTGCCTCTTGAACAACTTTTTTTAATACGTAGTGAGTTACGCATTTCTGTCAAAATAATCGAAACGAATGAGCAATCATTGTCACGCGCTGGAGTGCCTCTACCCTGTCACCCATCTGCCATTTGCTTTGAAACGGGACAGTACAACTTTTGAATTGGCATTAATTCTGTCAGCAATGATAGTGGAGGATTCCCTGCTACAAAAACGAACACAGCTCTTCAACAATGTGAAAGTCGAGGGATTGGACGTGCTAAGAAATCTGTTGTACGTGGGTGCTACGAATGATTAATAAGTTTTTAGAGTTCTGCGTTTCCCACAGTACTTCAGATACAAATGTGATTGGAGCATGAATAGAACCGTAAACTCGACGAGTTTGCGTTGTGTCCACCAGCTGGCGTTACGAATGCAATGTCTAGACAAAATGGCGCCAAAGCAAGAGTTTTTGTGTGTCGGAGTATGCGAGATGTTTACCTGCTACAACAGTGCAGCGTGCATTCAGAAGGAATTATGAAAATAATCCTCCGTGTAAACGGAGCATTGTGCGTTGGTATCGACAACTTTGAGACACCGGTTATCTCTGTAAGCACATAAGTACCTGTCGACCAAGTTTTTAGATGCCACAGCGAAGAGGGTGAGGGAAAGATTCGTACGTTGCCCAAAAAATCAACGGTCCGCGCAAGCCACGAAAATTGAATACCGGGGCAAACTCTGTGGAAGATTTTGCGACGGCTGTTCCATTTCGAATTGTACCGCCTGCAGCTCGTGCAACAATTAAAACCGGGAGATTATGGCTGGCGCCTTGAATTTTGCATCACGATACAGAAAACACTTGAGGGATGAACGTTTCGTCTCGAGGCTGATATTCAGACACAAAGCAACCTTACATTTAAATGGAAAGGTTAATCGCCACACTGAGAGTGTGGAGCCCTGAAAATTCCCCAAAAATTGTGGCCCGTGAACGAGATTCACCGAAGTTTAATGTTTTCTGTGCAGTGTCACAGACGAAGCTGTACGTGCGTTTTTCTTCTGTGAGAAGACTGTGACGAATAGCACTTAGCTTCATATGTTACGTATATTTATGGTCGTTTCCACAACTGACTGACTGGTTATTCCGAGAATTTCATCTTCCAACAACAGGGCATCCACTCACTGGAGCACCGATGTGCGTCACTAACTAAACGATGAACTGAAGCGTTGCTGGATTGAGCGCAGTGGTGAAGATGTGGCGCTGTTCCCTTGGCCCTTCAAGTCATCTGACATAGCGACTTGTGATTTTTTCCATTGGGGGAGGGTAGGGGGCGGTACATTAATTGTGTTGTTTACGTACCCTCACTGCCAAGAACAACGGAACAGTTCAGAGAATGCATCATTGTTGTGGTGACTACTGTCAGGATGTTGCTACATAAGGTATGGAACTAAGATGACTACCGTGTGTCGTATGGTCAGAGGGGCATTCATAGAACATTTATGAAGTGAAAATTCCAAATTTGACGATTTTACGGCTCTATTCACGCATGTCATATTTGTACATGTAGTACTTTGGAAAATATAAAGCTCTGAAAACGAATGAATCATTTTTAATAGCCATGTATTTCATCTGCACTTTGAACCGCGCCTAAACAGAGCTATCTAAAGTGAGGTGTTTCTACGCTGAAAAACGGCAAATGTGCCTGTATGGTATACGAGGGTGCTCCGAATTAAAACCTTAAAAGTACAATAAAATTTTTTAAAGTTGTGCTATCGATTTGGTAGATGATAAGAATTATCCTTGCACTTCTACAAACGACAAACAGTTTCAGCCTTTTCTTGCACTACAGAAATGGAAGCAGTGTCCGCGTAAAGATGACAGTGTCATTCTCGACTTGCGCTGCTTTGGAGTTGGTATATGTCATACCGTTTTTGAATGGTGAAGCTGTTAAAACTGTGAAAATTCATCACAGGATGAAATCACAGTACGGTGATTCGTGTGCGTCCCTGCAGCAGGAGTAGGAGTGGTTCAGCACACAACATTTTCCACTATCAGCTGCAATTCAATTAACTGTCCGCAACATTGGTGTCACGTGAGCTGACTGCGAAATTGAGATACCATGCCTTTGAGGAACTTCTGGATGCACTATCACCAACCTAAAACGAAAAAATCGGTCAAGGACTAGCGTCATAGCTCTTCGCCAAAACAAAAAACAATCGACTGTCAAATATTGGCAGGAAAAAGCCATGTTCACTCTTGTTTGGGATCCAAATGCGGGAAGTTAGGAGCATTAAATGTAAATGGGTTTACTATTGACAAGTAATTCATACGTCTGCTACAAAATCACCTACGCGCTGCAATCAGGAATAAAAGACGAGTACTTCTGACTATTCGACCCACACTGCCCGCTCATCTATAGTTACAATACAGGATATGAAACTGGAATGTCACGAACACACACATTACTCACCAGACCTCTCCTCGAGTGACTTTCATGTGTTCGGAAGACTCAAAAAAGTGCTGGGAGACAAATAGTATAGAAGCAATAGAGGGGGAAAACCGCGGTACTAGAGAGACTGCATTCACAACTAAAAAAAATTCTTGACTCGCCGTATCTCTGCGCTTCCGAAACGGTGGAATCCGTGCATTACACGTCATGAGGACTATGTTGAAAAATGAAGCACCTGTAATTTTTCCGTACTACCTTATTTGCATGGTGCTGGTGGTGGTGATTATGGTGGTGGTGGTTTTAGTTCGAATCACCCTCGTACTTAAACTGGAGTGTCCACGTTGTCCTTGTCCATAATTCATCTTCGGAGATCAGTAACAGGAGCAATGGATTTCGTGAATCTGTGGCATACGCTGTAGCAGAAGCGCTGCATTTCTGACGATAGAATGTTAGTTAATCCTGTACATACGCCGCTTTTGGTATCACACTCTGGCCGTTTGTTGGAGACAGGCTGAGCTTTCACCCATCGGACTACATTACCCTACGTCAATCGCAGCTGGTCGATTTTGCGAGTTTCTACACCGTTTCTTGCAGCTTATTTGTAACGATGCACTCTAGACAGTTGTATGATATACCATGACTGATTAATTATTTTTGTACTGATTTAATTCAAACTGATTGTTTAGTCTTTGCTAAGAATAAAACTGGTTTCCTTCCTGATTTAAAATGCTTTTTAATTACTTTCATCTTAAACAGATAACAGACAGATAAAGTATTATTTAATTAATGTGTTGGCAGACGATGTAATTTACTTCATGATATTAATTTCAGTTTTTCGATTCATTATTTTGATTAAAATAGCAGTTATCCGTTAAAACGAAGTCTGTATGTCATCCCAGTTGGGCACAGTCACACTCTTTGCCCTGTCGCCTGTTAGTGGCAAGGAAATACAGGGGTGGCAACTTTTTACTATTTTCCGCTTGGAGAAGGAGAGAACTCAGCAAGGGCGTAGTTTCTCGGGTAGATAGCAGTTATGTTTGTAACACGTAATGGTATATTTGGATTGTCTGTCTGCTGTTTACTTTCACTGTGAGGCTCATGTGAGTGACGGGCGCGGTGTATTCATCTTTATTCTACTTCTTCGTCCTATGTTACTAGCTCTGTGATGGATCCAGTTGAGTTCAGTGCAGACCTTAAGTAACAAATACGTTGCTGTCACTGGCCATCGTGATTAGCGACCTAAGGCTTGAATTCATAAGAAGCTTAGATTATTTTGAAACAAAAAAAAAAAAGCTCTATGGTTTCGTGTAGTTAACCGCTGATTCGAGGGAGAAGATCCCGTCGTTGAACACAGATAAATAGGCACAACACCAAATATGGGCAGATAAGAAAACACTACTTGCACATATTGCAGTTGCCCAGTGTAATTTCTCTCTCGCTCTCCCCTGATAAAAATCCATAGACTGTTTGGGTAAAAGTATTTTGAATTTTTTTCCATTTACGACCAGGAGGTATCATCAAATGCAATGTCTTCATCGCGTTTGTTTGATATTTTCATTTTTCCTACACGTTCTATTGTTTTTTGGCAAATAAAGCACGTGTAAGGAATACTAATCATGGTTATAGTAGTAGATTAAGTGACTGTTGTGCCGTCGACTATGTTCTTAACACTGCGCTTTGTTCTCTCTGTATCTTCGAAGAACCACTATACCAAAGATTTCTAATGCACATTTTTTTCAAAAGAATTCATTTTGTTATTATACCTGTACCATTTCAGGCATATCTTGACTTCTGTGTCGACAACACGATCATCAAATGAAGGTGAAATTACCCGTGTTATTAGGCTACTAGGTGTGCTTCTAGGACCGATAGTCAGTGGCCCGAGTTTAGCAGATATTTTTCTGCTTTCTGGAGCAAGTGGCTAGTCCACCTCCGACCTCTACAACAACATGTCGACGGGCTATCACACGGAAAAAGACAGGCAATCAGATGTTTCAAGATTGTAGCCTGCGAGGGCATGTTGAGTTAAGGCAGTTTGTCTGTCTGTGGTTACTCGTCAGATTGTGACCGAGGCTGAGTGAACTCTGACATCAGTATTCAACTGGCCACATGGTTCAACGGAAAAATTCTCGTAAGTTTCCTGCTTGCTCTACCACTTAGCATTGACGTTGTTTTGTACGCTGTCACCGTTTCCGCTACTGCTGTGGGCTTGATAGACGCAACTAGGTGGCAGTTGCCCCATGTAAAACCCCTTCAGTGAGTCAGTTCAGCATACCACTGCACGGCAATCACGTCTGGATCATTGCATACATATACACATACGTAGCACGCCACCTTATGCCCCAAAATGTATTTCCAATCAATGCAATACGAAAATAGCAGACCACTAATATTCAGTGATGTTACCTTATAAGAACGTGTGTGGAGGCAGTTCTTTTTATTGGGGGGGGGGGGGGGGGGAGGGGCGAGTAGAGGAATCAGTTTGTTAGATCCACCCCGTCCTCCCCCGCCTGAACTTGCCGGGACCCCACCCGCTCTCGCTTGACCAATAAAATCTTCCACGTCATCAGCGCAATGCGAGAATCCAAAACACGTTGCGTGATAGACACCCAAAGTGACGTCACAAAAATCTGTGTTGCTCACTGGCGACAACGCGGACTACCTACCGGCAGAAAATCGGTATACATAACTTCATACCCAAGAACCCAACAAGAAGGAATCTGAAGCTTGAAGACGCGTGGACGCACGAAAGAAGACATGCCCAAAGTGAAAGGATGAGGAATTTTGGGAAGATAAGAGCAACAGGAAAGCTGGTGCTAGTGAATTTTTCCACATTCTCCTTAGAGGGCGAAACGAAATGTAGATATATATTGTTTACACCAGTTCTTAGAACATCGCTTTAATTTTGAAAGTCGCTCGAAATTGTCTGGAATACCTTACAATTTGCGAGACTCTTAAATTTCGTGTTACTACGCACTTCTAAATTTAGCTGTCATTATCGAAACATACAAGTAAAAACCACACACACTTTTACTAAAATGTGTGTTGTTTTTGAGGGGTGTAGGTCATAGCCCTCTTTGGATCCATGCCTAGTCTACATGAAAAATAAATGATTCTTTGACGACGAAAACCAGGCTGAGAAATTTTCTACTTGCCCTCGAAGGCAACACATCGGGGATACAATAAAAATTACGAGAATTAAGGGTATGTGCTGCTGCAAGTAAGAGATGCGAAGCTGGTGAACAGAGATGGGAAAATTTCTTAAAGTAGCTAAGCAGTAGTGTTCTCTAAATCACGAGTTTACTGCTGGGATATACAAATTTCATAGACGGCGCTTACCTTGTTCGGTGACGATGCGGAACTGTTGGCAAAGACTGGGCTGCAGTGCTGAGTTGGGGGCGTGTCGCCCCGTGACCCAGAAGTCGGGAAAGCAGGAGGGGCCGTGGGTGGGCGCGACTCCATTAGCATAAGGCTGGCCAGCGGAGCCCATAATTCTGTCGATGGCCGACCCGAGGCTAATACCCGCATTGGGGGCGCCACGCGGCTATTTGTGATCAGCCGCGCCACAGCCACCGGGACCTCCGCACACCGGCAAGGTCGGCTCGCTTCTTCCCCGAAGGCTCCCTGCACGGCAGGGGTCCGCTTTTAATCGCCGTCTGACGTTTCCAAAGTAATGAATCAGCCGCGTCGGGGAAGCCGTCTTTTGCTGCTGGCTGTGAATTCTCCAGAAACCAGACTGCAATTCTGAGAGCCGGCAAGGCATGAAAGGGAGGTGACAATTAAAGGGGTGAGAAGGGGTTGTAGCCTGTGCCTTCATGTATTCAATCTGTACATAGTGCAAGCATTAAGGGACGCTAAGGAGAAATTTGCAAAGTGAATTAAAATTCAGCGAGTAGTAGTTAAAATCTGAGGTTTGCCGATGACATTGTAATTATCAGAGGTGATAAGACTCGGAGGAGCGGTTGAACGAAATGGACAGTGTCTTGCAAAGAAGTTATGACACGAATGTAAACGATATTACAACAAGGGTAATGGAATGTAGTCAGATTAAATCAGGTGAAGCTGATGGAATTAGATACCAAATGAGACACTAAAAGCAGTAGACGAGAGAAATATGTTTACGTCGAATATAAACTTAACGGGAGGTTTACTATCTTTGGCCCGAAAAATCATGTTCTTTGAGAATTTGTTTTTCTCTGGATGTATTATAGATATTAATGTCAAATTTGGTCAAAATGTTTAATGATATTTCCTCTACAAACTGGAAATTTTTCGACCGTAAGTGTCGAAGAGGAAAGGCGGAAGTGCCGTCGGAACGAAACAAAATTTCGAATGGTTCAAATGGCTCTGAGCACTATGGGACTTAACTTTTGAGGTCATCAGTCCCCTAGAACTTAGAACTAATTAAACCTAACTAACCTAAGGACATCACACACATCCATGTCCGAGGCACGATTCGAACCTGCGACGGTAGCGGTTGCGCAGTTCCAGACTGTAGCGCCTATAACCGCTCGGCCACCCCAGCAGCCCAAAATTTCGATGTAGACCTCCACGTGCGGTATGCCACAGGTCAGCCGGCTCGTCTCAAATCAAACTTGAGTTGGCGTTAGCGCAGTATATAAGATTCTTTAGGAGTTGTACCTCGCTTAAGTTATTTGGACCATAGGAAACAAAATGGCGGCCATTTGAAAAAAAAATAGGGGTTTCTCATCAATTTTTCGAGTCGTCGGGCAAGTAAAAATATTTATAATTGATGGATCGGAATAAAAGTGGTAAAACTCCTAGGCAATTTAATTAGCTTCGTCGGAAACAAAGAATAATGCCAATCGGTTCAGTAGATTTGAAGTTACCATACTGCGCGAAAAAAAATCATGTCGAGGAAAACGCATTTGAAATTTTGACTACATATAAATGCAATATTATGCAACTTACGTTCAATCTGCTATTCCGGGTCGATAAACTAGTCCTTCCTCTTCCTCATAGAGGGCGTTCTGCTCGATCTGGGCCATCCTGCGCTGCTCCAGAGCCGCTCGTACGGCCGGTGACAAGCGGTTTTCGGCCGCTTGAATCCGGTAGTCGTCCGAATGCTTGGCGAACTGCGTCGAATAGAGTCCCAGGGTGACGTCCATCGTTGTTATGGTCTTCAGAATTGTTGAATACCCTTCGTTGAAGCTGCTCACTGCCAGGAAAGTCGCAATCTCCACACACTTCGCACCAGAGTGCAAATGCTTGGGGGCTAACTTCCAAACACAAGCGTTCAAACGTTCATTTGAATTTTGTGTGTTTCCTCCCAAGCACCGGTACAATAACTCGTTCTCCGAAAGAAAAAAAAAAACTGGTGCGTGAAAAATGCCGATTTCAGGCAGGTGCATTTTTTTGTTCAACCGCGAATAGCAAATATTTCGTTTCGTAGAATGAAATTTTCACTCTACAGCGGAGTGTGGGCTGATATGAAACTTTCTGACAGATTAAAACTGTGTGCCGGACCGTGACTCGAACTCAGGACCTTTGCCTTTCGCGGGCAAGTGTTCTCCTACTTTCCAAACTTCACAGAAGCTCTCCTCTCATATCAGCGCACTCTCCGCTGTAGAGTGAAAATGTCATTCTAGAAACATGCCTCAAGCTGTGGCTAAGCCATGTCTCCGCAATATCCTTTCTTCCAGGAGTGCTAGTTCTGCAAGGTTTCGCGGGAGAGCTTCTGTGAAGTTTGGAAGGTAGGAGACGAGGTACTGGCGGAGTTAAAGCTGTGAGGACGGGGCGTGAGTCGTGCTTGGGTAGCTCAGTTGGTAGAGCACTTGCCCGCGAAAGGCGAAGGTCCCAAGTTCGAGTCTCGGTCCGCCACACAGTTTTAATCTACCAGAAAGTGTCATTTCGTTGCGTATTCGGAAGAACCGTTTCAGGGGTGGATTCTAAACACTTTTATGGATCAAAAAATGTAATTTAAAAAAATCAATTTTTTGAACCAAAAGATAGTAAACCTCCCCTTAAGTGTAAAGGATTCATTCCTAAGGGACTTGGCATCGGCGTTGTCTTACACGGAAGTGAAACGTTGGTGAAGAACGGTACGCATATGAAGAGAATGGAAAGTTTTTCAATATGACATAGAAGACTGCTGAAGATTAGGTGGGGGGACGAAATAGACATAAAGATAAAATCGAAAGAACTCCAAGGGATTGTTACAGGCCCGTTACTGCTTGTACACTGTCTAGTCACATTAATGCGACCATGTGTCGAAAGCCTGAATAACGACCTTTCGTGGCGCTGATCGCTTAGAAACGTGCTGTTAGTGTCAGAGTTTCTGGAATGTGTCGAGAGGGATGTGGAGCTATGCAGATCCCGGAGCCGTGACCATGTTTCTCGGTTGAGAATCCATTAGGCGAACATCCCGATCGAGCTGGTCCCACAGATTCTCCGTTGGGTTTAAATCCGGGATGTTTTGTGTCCAGAGGCGTACGGCAAACTCATGCTGGTACTCTTAGAACCACGCACGTACACTGCGAATTCTGTGACACCTTTCATTCGCTTGCTGGTAGGTGCCGTCGTGCCGAGGAGAAATAAACTGCGTGTAGTGGTGGACATGGTCCCCAAGGGTAGGTGCATATTGGTGTTGATCCGTGGTGTCTTCCAGAATGAAGAGATCGACCAGGGAATTTCAACAAAATATTCCCCAGACCATAACAAACGACATCTGTCGGCAATCTGTGGATGTCCAATAGCTGTCATTGCCGATGAACAGCAGTCACCATGGGTTCATGAGCCAGGCATCTGTTGTAGACGCGTATAAGCAGCAACGTTCGCTGAACGGTCGCTGAGACAGTGTTGGTAGTCCCCTTGGTTCATCTGGGAGGTCAGTTGCTTGAAGAGCTGCACGTCCTATTTGCCGGGGCTCATCTCCTCAACTGTCGTTCACCCCTGTCTTATACGGCCCGTGGTGCGCCGCAGGTACGTCGGCGCCGGGTTTGGATAGAGCCCGTTTTGTCATGCACGGTATGCAGGGTGATTCTAAAGTCACTATACATTTTGTACTTCAACAAATTTTATTAACCAACATGTAATGGCACTGTAACTTACGTTACAATAGGACATAATTTCAGTACATTTCAGTGCGACCACCTTGCATGGCTAGGCACAAACCACCTGCCGGGCGCGGTGGTCTCGCGGTTCTAGGCGCGGTCCGGAACCGCGCGACTGCTACAGTCGCAGGTTCGAATCCTGCCTCGGGCATGGATGTGTGTGATGTCCTTAGGTTAGCTAGGTTTAAGTAGTTCTAAGTTCTAGGGGACTGATGACCACAGCTGTTAAGTCCCATAGCGCTCAGAGCCATTTGAACCATTTTTGAAGAACCCCCCTGCGCTCCACTGTAGACCGAAAAACCTGCCCGAGCATATCCGCTGTGTTAAGTGTTCAGTGCTGCGGATCTTCAACTGGTATACCTTAGACTTGATAAACCAGCACGCAAGAAAGTGTAAGGGTGTCAAAGTCAGGAGAGCGGGGTGCCCACATCCGTGGAGAGCCACGACCAATCCATCTGCCGGGAAATGCTTGATTTAGGTAATCCCCAACAACGAGGGCAAAATGTGGTGGCGCACCAACCTGTTCAAAAACAACAATATCCATAATCCCATCAGATATCAAATGGGGCTCCAAACACTCTTCCAGCATATCTAGGTATGTGGTTCCAGTAACGGTCTGTTCTGCAACGAAGAAGGGCCCGTACACTGTTGACCTCGTTACCCCTAACCACACGTTCACTTTTGCTGTGTCCCGTTGCCACTCCTGCAGCGCACTTGGTTGTTCGTCTGTCGAGATCCTACAGTTGTGTCTGTTCGCAAGTCCACAGGTATGAAATGTAGCTTCATCACTGAACAAGACATTTTGCATCAAATTATCATTTTCCACAGCTTGTAGCAGGTCATGACACATAGCTTATCTGGCTGCGTAGTCCTACGCTTCAAGCTTATGTATGGCCTGGATATGGGACGCACGTTTGTGCAGCTTGTAACGAAGAACTCTCCATACAGTGGTCTGAGGAATACCAAGCTCCCTAGTAAGTCTCCTGGTAGAAGTAGAAGGGCTAGGTGTGATCACATCCTGCACACTTTGCACGGTGTCTGGCGTTATGGCCGGCCTCCCTGGACGTTCTTCATCTGCAACACTACCAGTACGCTGGAATTTACTGACTAAGGTCTTGATAGCAAGCCTGGTGGAGCCTGTTTTCCGGAATCGACGGGCGAAGTCTGTCCGCACCTGTTCATACATCATTCCACGAAGATGAGCAGAAAAAACAGCGATTCGTTCTTCTTTGATTAGCATTCTGTCGTAGTACCTGCAAGAAACAAATGTTCCGTTACTATACCACTGAAATGTGTAGCGACTTTAGAATCACCTTGTACTTTAACCACGGCACCATGCGAACGGTTTACAAACGTATCCGTCTCGGAAATGCTTCCGCACTTGGCGCAAATGCCAGTGATCATGACCTTTTGGACGCCTGTTTCTGTATTACGACAATGACTGCGCGGCCGGCCGGAGTGGCCGTGCGGTTCTGGGCGCTACAGTCAGGAGCCGAGCGACCACTACGCTCGCAGGTTCGAATCCTGCCTCGGGCATGGATGTGTGTGATGTCCTTAGGTTAGTTAGGTTTAATTAGTTCTAAGTTCTAGGCGACTGATGACCTCCGAAGTTAAGTCGCATAGTGCTCAGAGCCATTTGAACCAATGACTGCGCTGTTTTCCTCATCCCCTCGACACGCTTTATGTACCCTCAGCAGCTAGTGCTGCCACCTGCATCCTGTGAGTGGTTATTGTACGTTGAAGGTGATCACATTAATCTGGCTGGACCGTGTAACATACGTAACTGCTCTAGTGGATAACGTCGGAATCTGCATGAGGTTGTTAACAGGCAATGCTACTGTCTATGCAAAGCATGCAGTAGCGGAAGACCGTAGCGAAATGGAGAAACATCTGTGGAGGATTGATCATTGGAGCAGGGACTGAGAGTTGAGAGTGGACTTAAATAAATGTGGCCTACTGAGCGTGAGAGAAGAGTGCATTGTTGCTCGGTTACGCTATTGGCGAAAAATCATTTGAAACCGTAACAACCGTAAAATACTTAGGAGTAACTGTCTGGAGCGACCAAAAGTGGAATTAACTATATTAAGGGGCTCCGGAAAGGCTCAAAATCATGAAAAGTTCAATTTTTACTTTTTTGCGTTTTCTGAATCTGCAGACTATTACCTTTTAATAGATATATAATTTATTCAATTCCGAAGACTACAACTATTTTTAAATTTTTTTTTAAATGTGTTCTACATGGGCGTGACCCACTGTGGCGCTGTTAAACTGCTGTCAAATGGTGTTATTATTAACGTCCGTGTTCATCAGGTACATTTTAGTGATGTGAGATAAAGTATATGTTGTGGCTAACCTGTGATGGTTCAATATATATAGCTGGTGTGATTGTCGATTGTTTCATGTTTATTTACTCTGTCGTTATCTCGAAAATATTCGTAATTAATTCTGTTTCTTGAGTCTCTGTTTTGTTGAAGTATAATAATGAGTAAAAGTAAAGTTGCTGTTGCGACTTTCAATGATGGCAACATTGTAAGGTGCAAGGTATTTAGAAATATGGGAATGAAGATAGGTTCTAACATGGTACGAGCGATGCTTGCTTTAGACAAGGAACGCCTTCGGGCTGCAGACAGGGCTGTAAAGAGTCTAGAAATACAAGCAAGAGTAAACAGGAGGAGGAACAAGAGGAAGCTGGAGGATGAGTTTGCAGAGCATGAAGATAATCCATCCTATGGACCTGGAATGCACTAAAAAGTTAATCCAATCTTTGTCGCTCGATTCCCAAAACTTTTATTTTCTCATACTAATTACATGTTTTCTAAGGATCTTCTAAACGTATTTGTTTCAAACTTTCAGTTAATGTTACACAGTACCTTCTGCATAATTTAACACAGCCTTTTTCCAAAAAACTGTATATTTTTGAATATATAAATAAAAAATTGCAAAAAAATGTTGTGAATTTTCATTACAATTGAAAAAAAAATCATCTTTAATAACTAAACTAAAATTTTGTAAAATCCCTGTGTTAAGTTGTAGCCCATATTCCAATAAATAATCTGTAAAAAGTTCAACTTCCTACCTCAAATACTTTGTGAGGAAAGATGTAATTTACAAGCGTTATTTTAACATTGTAAGTATAGGGCGTTCCGGAGCCCCTTAAGCTAATAGTAAAAAAAGCAGATACCAGCCTGAGACTCATTGCAAGAATCTTGCGGAAGTGCAATTCATCCAGGAGAGGAGTGGTAGACAACATACTTGTGAGCCGATTCTCGAGCGCTTCTCATCAGTCTAGGGCGCCCACCAAATTGTATTAATGGAAGAGATATGAGATAAAATAAAGAGCAGTACGTCTCGTCAGTGGATCGTTTAGTAAACGCAAGAGCGTCAAGGAGATGCTCAAAAAACTCCTTCGGTGATTTAGTAATGAAAATTCGATTGTGTACAATCGAAGAAGAGTCTGGCAGCATATTACTTCCTCCATATACGTCCCGCGCACCTGATGATGTCAACGTGGTCGATTGCCGAAATATTGTGTCCTATGCACGCTCATACCGGGCTGTTCACCCGAGATTTATTTCGTCATAAAATATGCCTGGAGATATTGAAGAATCAAAATGTAGACGTGGATCGCTCAGATAATCACGAAGTATTAATTCTAAATATGGAGAAAAGAATCTTATGAACCAAACTGATCAAAAGAAAGGATCCGTTGGTAGGACACGTCCTGCGTCATCAAGTAATAGTGTGATAATGGTGGGAAGTATTGTGCGGTAAATATTGTATAGGGGAACCAATGCCCGAATTCAGCATGCGTGCTCAGATGGATGGTACTTGCTGTAGGTATGCATATGGTATCAGGAATTTCTCAGAACAGACAGTCCAGTCTGGATTAGAGCTGTTGCTTAAGTGCTCCACTAAACCAAAGTAACACTTTCTGCGTGAGCCAGTTCTTTCTTAACATTACTGGCGCTTTCCATGTCAGTAGCAAAATGGCGTCCTGTGGTCTGCATATAAGTGCTTTACATGGAATAAAATGTGAACAGGGCGTTGTCATCCACAACCATTTGACATTCACTGTTGTGTAGAGCGACCTTCAACACATGTGCGAGTATTATTTACCCCATTTTTGGTTAAAACTGCGAATGATGTGCGGGAAGAAAGACTATCTCTCTGTATGAACTCGAATTTCTAAGATTTTCACTGCATGGTTATTCCGCTAATACGTCATCTGACTTGTCTGTTCTCGAAATTTCAAAAGTAAACCTTCACGTGTCTAACTCTTTAGTCTGTCGAGCAGCTCAGTGACTCTCTCGTGCGTGCTGAGTAACCCTTGACAAAACGCGCCGTCCTCCTTCGAATCTTCTCCATATCTGCTATAAATCCTACCAGATACGTGTTCCAGACTGACAAGAAATCACTGAACAGTAACTAGACTGCAGTTACGAGAGTCGAGGGATATGGATGAGAGGCAGGAATAGATAAGAGAATGAGGCAGGCTTATGGCGTATCCCTCTATACGCTGAGCAAGCAGTAAAGGAAATTTGGGAGAAATTTGCAACGGTAATTGAAGTTCCGGGAGATAAAATAAATACTTTAACTTTCGAAGTTTTGGCGATGGCATTGTACGAAGGCGTGTTGGAAAGTAATGCCTCCGAACTTTTATGTGAAAACTCTTAAAGCTTCGTAAATAAAACGAACGATATTCATATTTTACATCTTTATTCTTCATGTATTGGAGGGCAAAATCGTAGAGGGAGACCAAGAGATGAATGCATTAAGCAGATTCAGAAGGCTGTAGGTTGCAGTAGGTACTGGGAGATAAAGAAGCTTGCACAGCGTAGAGTAGCATGGAGAGCTGCATCAAACCAGTCTCTGGACTGAAGACCACAACAACAACATTCTTCATGTGTACATATTTATTTCTCAACTTAGTCACCTTCTCACATTTCTCCTAACGATACCGCCAGTGCAAAATGTTTAACCTCCAGAATGAGATTTTCACTTCGCAGCGGAATGTGAGCTGATATAAAACTTCCTGGAAGATTAAAACTGTGTGCCGGACCGAGACTCGAACTCGGGAACATTGCCTTTCGCGGGCAAGTGCTCTACCAACTGGGCTACCCAAGCACGACTCACGCCCCGTCCTCATAGCTTTACTTCTGCCAGTACCTTGTCTCCTATCTTCCAAACTTTACAGAAGCTCTTCTGCGAACCTTGCAGAACTAGCACTCCTGAAAGAAAGGATATTGCGGCAACATGGCTTAGCCACAGCCTGGGGGATGTTTCCTTTCTTTCAGGAGTGCTAGTTCTGCAAGGTTCGCAGGAGAGCTTCTGTAAAGTTTGGAAGGTAGGAGACGAGATACTGGCAGAAGTAAAGCTGTGAGAAGGGGGCCTGAGTCGTGCTTGGGTGGCTCAGTTGGTAGAGCACTTGCCCGCGAAAGGCTAAAGTCCCGAGTTCGAGTCTCGGTCCGGCACACAGTTTTAATCTGCCAGGAAGTTTCATGTTTAACCTCGTTGGCGGAACCATAACCATCCCCTTGCTTGCACCGTTTCATCACTATCAAAATGAAATGCTCGAAGGTGTTATTTAATTTTGTGAAACAAATGAAAATAGGATGGAGCCAAGCCGGTACTGTATGGATGATGATGGGTGACAGTGAACTCAAGGCGTTGGATTGTTACAGAAGTCGCAGCGCTCGTGTGTGATCTGACCTTGTCATGCTGGAGGTGACAGTGCTCCAAGTGTGAACAAACTCTTCTAATTCGGAACTCGATTACAGATCGCTGTTTCTCACGCACCACATAGTTACTTTACACACCGCCATGCAACACGCTACAATTCGGAGCCTTCTACCGGCAGAGGGCTGCAAATATGTAGACATGAAGAATAAAGACGTATAATGTTTGTAATGTTTGTGTTATTTAAAAAGTCATAAGAGTTTTCACATAAATTCGGGGGCATACTTTTAGCAGGCCCACGTAATTCTGCCAGAAATTAAAAATGACTTGCAACATCAATAGAATGGATAGGAATGAACAGTGACTTTAAAAGAGACCGTAAAATGTAAATAAGCTTAATGGTATGTAATCGAAATGTATCAGGTCATGCTGAAGGAGTTAAATCAGGAAGTGATTCTGAAAGTACTACGAGAGGACTTCAAAAATTAAGTTATACATGTTGTTCTAGCTCAAGACCACTGCGCAATATGAATGGTGTATTGCATGGAGAGAGTACATCTTTTGAGTTTTCTGCAGACACAGCTCTGCTGCGTTACTGATAATAATTTGATCACGGCGTGTGAGTGAAATGACGCGTGTAAATGTAATATACTGCATAGTTGCAGTCTGTGGGACAGTACGAAGCATGTTATTTTTTATTCATTTACACGTAAAGTTCCATAGGACCAAATTGAGGAGCAAATCTCCAAGGTCATGAAATGTTTCAGTAGCCTACATGAAATTACAACATAAAAGTAATAACAGATCAAAATAAAATGTTTGTGAACCCAACAAAAGTCAAGCTATAGTTTAAGTAAACGCAAACAACAATATAAGAATGAGCTTAATATTTCAGGGAACTCCTCAAGAAAATAAGAGGAAACTCTTCAGTTTCGAGTTGAAAGCGCGTGGATTACTGCTAAGATTTTTGAATTCTAGTGATAGCTTAGGGAAAATGGATGCAGCAGTATAGTGCACACCTTTCTGCACAACAGTTAAAGAAGTCCGATCCAAATGCAGATTGGATTTCAGTCGAGTACGTGACCAAGGAGCGGATTTCTGTCGTCGAGGAATTGCACAAGTTATAGAACTTTCCGACTTCTATTCAGAGAGACTTCGTGGCTATGTTGACATATAGTGTCATATATCTGTCACTATAAAATCTAGTGCAGCGCTCAACAAATTTTAATTGGCTTGCCATAGTAATCCATAACTTCCTTTCTGAAGTTCCTTCGTAGACGAGTTTGGCTATTTAGGCGGATAACTAGGGGATGAGAAAAAAATAAAATGTAGACTGGCAACAGCATAAAAACTTTTGAAAAAAGTACGTTAACATGTATTTTAAATTTCACTGCTTGGAAGTATTTTTATGACTTATTAGTCGTGTAGCCTTATAAGGAAACCGAGCGAGGTGGCGCAGTGGTTAGCACACTGGACTCGCATTCGGGAGGACGACGGTTCAATCCCGTCTCCGGCCATCCTGATTTAGGTTTTCCGTGATTTCCCTAAATCGCTTCAGGCAAATGCCGGGATGGTTCCTGTGAAAGGGCACGGTTGATTTCCTTCCCCATCCTTCCCTCACCCGAGCTTGTGCTCCGTCTCTAATGACCTCGTTGTCGACGGGACGTTAAACACTAATCTCCTCCTCCTTATAAGGAAGTGAAATGTAAATGATTTATTTATTTAATCGTATGGTGATTTTATACAATATACATTTGATACAAGGCAATGTAAATGATAAACACTACATAAAAGACAAGAGTGGATCTGAAATGTGATGCTATAAAACAGTGCTGCTGATAAGATGAGATAACGGAACAAGAACTGAATACATCTGGGGAATTTCATTGCAGAACTTGTCTAAAAGAATTGTGTAATTGACGGTGTGCGTTTGTGTTTGGGGTGGGGGGGAGGGCGGGGAGGGGGTAGAGACGCTTGCTTACAGTAAGCAGTTCCAAGTGGACCTAGTTTGCAGTAGTTATCTGAGGTGGAAACTTACACGGGTTAGACTAGTGTGTGGAGCTGCATCTTAGTGTACGGCAACAACTCAGTCGCTGACAGATTCGGTAGAAGGCAGACGCTCCATATCGGGTAATGGGAAATTTGGCATTCACGAGGCAAGCAGTTCCTTGTCGTCCTAAGTGGGCCACGATCTAGGTAGCAATGAGGGACGTGACAGGAGGGGCCGGGGACCACAGGAGCGCCTAGAAAGCCGGAGACACAGCCGCAGGCGAAACGGGGGCCGGGTCAGCTTCCGCCCGAGGCGTTACGCCACATCCGGCGCCGCCAACAGAGTTCAACACTCGGCGCCTCCAGAAGGCGAACAAAGAAAGAGCGCCTGCCGACGGGTGGCAGCGCCCTACACAGAGACGCCCTACGCAACGTTCGTGCCCTGCTTGCGCTAAGGCGCTCAGGTTCAAATGGTTCAAATGGCTCTGAGCACTATGGGACTCAACTGCTATGGTCATCAGTCCCCTAGAACTTAGAACTACGTAAGGGGCTCCGGAACGCCCTATACTTGCAATGTTAAAATAACGCTTATAAATTACATCTTTCCTCACAAAGTATTTGAGGTAGGAAGTTGAACTTTTTACAGATTATTTATTGGAATATGGGCTACAACTTAACACAGGGATTTTACAAAATTTTAGTTCAGTTATTAATGATGATTTTTTTTCAATTGTAATGAAAATTCACAACATTTTTTTGCAATTTTTTATTTATATATTCAAAAATATACAGTTTTTTGGAAAAAGGCTGTGTTAAATTATGCAGAAGGTACTGTGTAACATTTACTGAAAGTTTGAAAGAAATATGTTTGGAAGATCCTTAGAAAACATGTAATTAGTATGAGAAAATAAAAGTTTTGGGAATCGAGCGACAAAGATTGGATTAACTTTTTAGTGCATTCCAGGTCCCTAGGATGGATTATCTTCATCCTCTGCAAACTCCTCCTCCAGCTTCCTCTTGTTCCTCCTCCTGTTTACTCTTGCTTGTATTTCTAGACTCTTTACAGCCCTGTCTGCAGCCCGAAGGCGTTCCTTGTCTAAATCAAGCATCGCTCGTACCATGTTAGAACCTATCTTCATTCCCATATTTCTAAATACCTTGCACCTTACAATGTTGCCATCATTGAAAGTCGCAACAGCATCATACACACCAAAGTGAAGTGTTTCTATTCCAACAAATACAGTCTTGGGGATTCTCGACCATATAACACTATTTACACTTTTATTGGGATTTTGAGTTTTTCCGTGAATACACTTTTTCAACAGTTCAGGTGCTGCTAAGTCTCTAAAAATAGGTTAGCCACAACACATACTTTATCTCACATCACTAAAATGTACCTGATGAACACGGACGTTAATAATAACACCATTTGACAGCAGTTTAACAGCGCCACAGTGGGTCTCGCCCATGTAGAACACATTTCAAAAAAAATTTAAAAATAGTTGTAGTCTTCGGAATTGAATAAATTATATTTCTATTAAAAGGTAATAGTCTGCAGATTCAGAAAACGCAAAAAAGTAAAAATTGAACTTTTCATGATTTTGAGCCTTTCCGGAGCCCCTTAAACCTAACTAACCTAAGGACATCACACACACCCATGCCCGAGGCAGGATTCGAACCTGCGACCGTAGCTGCAGCGCGGCTCCGCACTGGAGCGCCTAGAACCGCACGGCCACCGCGGCCGGCGGCGCTCAGGCGCTATTCGGCTACGAGTAGTTCTGGGATACCCCGGAGACAAATAGAACACAGGACACGTATGAGCTCTTCCTGCCAGAGGGTCGGGGTAAATTCGGGCTCGAGTAATCAACTTATTAGGCGAACGGCCGCGATCTCTTAAAAGTGATCGTGGCACCGATAGACTCTAGACATAACTTGGATCTCCCAAAGTAAAGATAGCTTCCTACTGATGGATGACAGATCATGGAAATGAAATCTGGAGTGAGAAAAATGGTAGATTTTCCCGTTCAGTTCTGTCATCAATTGAATTCACTTACAGCGTGATTCAAAAAGAAAGAACAGCTTTCAATTATTTATCGCAGACAAATAATGAAAGATGGAATCACATGACGGCATATCACTGCATACAGGAAGGTTCAGAGTTTTTTGTTCACACAGACGTTACAACACACACTCGACATGAGCACCAATCGTTGCTCGAGAGACATTGAAACGTTAGTCCTTTTCATTCCAAACACGAATCGACAAGTCCCTGTTTATTGAACCGACAGCTTCATCCGTTTCATTTCTCAGCTCTTGAAGAGTAGCTGCAGTAGGTGGGACAAAGATTTTTATGTACTCCCCACCGAAAAAAATTGCAAGGTGTGAGGCCTGTTGACTTGGGAAGCCAAAAGCAACGAACAAGATCTTGTCCACGTCTTCCAAATCCAACGTTGTGCAATGGTGTTGTTGAGATAACGCCGCACCTCAAGTTGAAAGTGAGCAGTGCTCTTCACTTTGCTTATGCAATCAACTTCCAAGAATTCTGTATGCCAGTCATAATTCTGCTTGCTGAGCCGATGGCGGGATGCACGCTCTATTTGAACAACACAGTGACTTCGCCCAAATTCCAACACAAAATGATTTCTCTTGTGGTGCAGTCCCCATGTTGCTACATCGCAGCTGTGTCAATACTTCAAACCTCTCTCTATCCAGTGACATGCGCAAAGTCTTTCTAACTTTTATAGTTTGTAATCAACGCTTGTAGTCTGGTCTTTCTTTTTTAATCACCCGGTACAGTGTTTTTTAGAAAGAAAGTGATTACAAGAATGAGTTACAAAGCTACTATTTGTTCTCTCGTGCTTAAAGCATTGGAAATTTGCAGCTGCGAGATTATTCTTTGCTACTATAGTAAACCATAAACCACAGAAGTTCATACATCGTGCTTCACCGCTTCACTTACTCGAAATTTTCTTAAATGCATAAGAATAGTAGTTTTCCGTTTTGGGCATCACAAGCATATTGTTGACAACAGAATTGATAATAAAATCACCACAAAAGAACTACTACTGTCTACACCATTTCGTTAAATGTATCTGCCAGCAGTCTTATAACAGCGTACTCTCCTCTGCAGAGTGAAAAATTTATTCTGGGCGATCGTATTATCACTTTCGGACACTGTTTTAATATATTTAATAGTTCCGAAAATTTTTAAGGTTAGTATTCAAAAATTAACCACTGTCCGAATAACAAATAAAACTGGAATGACATATTTCTGACATAGCGCATTAACACCCTCTTCGAGGAATTGCAATTTATAATGGTGTCGGAAGGCATGTGAAAGTCCTATCGGGAAGTTGTCCCCGTTACTACGTGCACTTTTTTCATTGTCCCGTTCCTCGAGGCCAAGTATCTACTGACTATGCAAAGTAATGCACCGAAACATTGTTTTCACCTTGGAAATTGACGCTTAAGAAATCCACGATCTTACGGCGTGGTCAGAAACAGTGGGAAAAGTTTGAAAGGGTGTTGCTGGGTAGATTGTGCTGAGAAATAACTGTTACGAAAAAAATTGGATGCGTTGCACCGTTTCCGAGTTAATTAACATTGAAGTTAGCCAGTCAGTCCGTTGCGCGCGTAAATTCAAGCGGGACGCCAGAAACGGTGTCGCCACACGTCTTCTTGTTTGATTTCCTAAAACCGAACGAGTGAGCGATACAAACCTTGGGCGTGGGATGGTAGTAAGGACTGAACCCGAGCCAAAGGCTGAACAGTCCATTCCACTATCATCTACACTGAGACTGTTTCTGGCAAGCCACTTAAATTTGCGTGCCACATAACTTCAATGCTAAATAATTCGGAAACAGCAAAACGTATGGAATTTATTTCGTAACAATTATTTCTCAGCACATGTTTACCCTGCAACAATCTTACAAGATTTTCAGACTTTCTGATCACGCTGTGTTTAGCCCTCCAGTTAACATCAATAAGGAGAACAATGACATGGCATATCTAGGGCTATCGGTATCGAGGTGCTCATTCCGCTGCCAGGTCTTTCAATGCGCTACATTCAGCGCGCTTTTACTGCAGCAGGTTTCATTGCTAAGGCTGGTATAACACTATCAAATTTCTTTGTCCAATATCTTTGTCCAATATCTTTGTCAAAGATATTTGATAGTGTAATAGGGACTTTGTCAAATGTCGTCCAATATTTGATCAAATCTAGGGCCTCTGTATATTTGATCAAAGTAACCGCTTGTCTTCTGTTCACTGCAATGTGACATGTTACCACATGGAGCGCTAGCATCGCTGCAGCGTACTGTTGTCTGTAGTGTTTTTATAACCATTGCTGGTAAATACAATTGGTGTGTGCCGACAACTACAAAATTAATAGAGATGTCTGAAGCTGATGAGGCGCTTTACAACGTGAGGCACCCTGAATACAAAAATAGATTAAGAAGATTGGAGACCTAACCTGATCTAACCTAACTTAACCTAACATAACCATCTCCTGTAGCAAGGAATGGGAGTGTTATAGTGAGCCTGTCTTCTGAAGATGTACCAGTTCTTAAGTGAATATTGTGCTTTGTGATATGAGGATACACTTCATTGAGCACATACAGAAATGTATGCTCATCCATTCTTAAGTAATTGATGTACGACTTGACGTCTTCCACTGTAAGCTCACGTAACAAGTTTTGTTGAATGCTTTTATCGTGTCGTCGTAAAACCCACGGCTTCACCCGGATTAGATTAGTTTTTCGTTCCATAGATCCGTGCTGAGGAGAGCCTCGTGGATGTGGAACATGTCGATTTTTTTAAAGCTGAAATAACAATACTAATAGTATGAATAAATACAATACATCATTTGTTTCTATTAAAAATTTCGCCAATGGAGTAGAAGGAGTTGGCCAGTAGTAAGTCTTTCAGGCTCCTTTTAAACTGATCTTTATTTCTAACTAAATTTTTTATGTTTCCTGGCAAATTATTGAAGATGAGTGTTCCTGAGTAGTGGACCCCTTTTTGAACTTGTGGTGTCACCGCCAGACACCACACTTGCTAGGTGGTAGCTTTAAATCGGCCGCGGTCCATTAGTACATGTCGGACCCGCGTGTCGCCACTGTCAGTACTTGCAGACCTAGCGCCACCACATGGCAGGTCTAGAAAGACGGACTAGCACTCGCCCCAGTTGTACGACGACTTTGCTAGCGACTACACTGACGAAGCCTTTCTCTCAGTTGCCGAGAGACAGAATAGCCTTCAGCTCAGTCCATGACTACGACCTAGCAAGGCGCCATTAACCATATCTGGAGAGAGTCTAAATTGTATAGTCAAGAGCGATGTACCACAAGGATGCATTAAAGTTGAGTATTAACCGACGATACGTACTTTTCTTTAGTGCCTTCTAAAGTATCCTGTTCCAGACTTCACGCCAGCCGGCGTGTGTGTACGCGTGCCCTTCGGTAACCTCACCCTGTGTCTAGACTGTCTTGTCTAGACACAACAGAACTAAAGTAAGTTGGTTGGTTTGTGGGATTAAAGGGACCAGACTGCGATGGTCATCGGTCCCTTTTTCCAAATACTAAAAACACCCACAGAGAATAAAAACGAGTAACAGAATAGATCACAGACGCATTTAAGTCCTTGTGCAGATCATTTTTGTTCCTGGTATTGTATGTATGAACTGAGTTGTTTGGTGGAAAAAGAGATATATTATTTGCGACAAATTTCATTAAGAAGTAAATATACTGAGAGGCAGTAGTTAGTATACCCAGTTCTTTGAAGAGGTTTCTGCAGGAGGTCCGTGAATTTACTCCACAAATAATACGTATTACACGCTTTTGGACCTTGAAAACTTGTTTGACTTCAAGATTTACCCCAAAATATTATCCCATATGACATTATGGAATGAAAGTATGCAAGCTTTTTCATTTTTATGTTTCCTGTGTCTGCTAACACTCGAATTGCAAATACAGATTTGTTAAGGCCTTTCTGCAGTTCTGTGGTGTGCTCCTCCCAACTGAATTTATTATCAAGATGTAATCCCAGGACTTTTAAGACTGTCAACCTCGTATGTATGGTTCCATTTTTTCCCCCACTTCATTTCCGCATGTGCACACAATGCAATTGGAGTACGTAGAACTGCTGCGGTTAGTAACAAGTTGTTGTCAGCCATCTTGAACTTTGACGAAAAATTTGATGACAGTGTAATACCCCCTCTAGCGCAACGTCAAAGATCTTTGTCAAATATATTGGACGGAATATTGGATCACATCTTTGATCAAATCTTTGACAAAGAAATTTGATAGTGTAATACCAGCCTAAGAAATGCGGCGGTTCAGATACCCCGCAGCCTTCTCTCGAGCAAAACACACAGACTTGATTTTGACGATGGCCACAGCTTAACGTGTGTTAGAGATCTAAAGCAAAAACATCGGTAGTTAAAAGGTGTAAGCGAGGTAAGTGGGGGTCTGAATCATTTGGAAAGGAGTGGGGAGCAGTAGCCGGTGTTCCGTGAGCTGCTGGGAACGAGAACGGAGGATCCAGAGCTGGTCCGGTGACACTGAAACCAAAACTGTGCGCCCCGCGTGACGTAAGGAGGCGACGCGGAAAACCGCAGGCGAGTTTGTGGAGCCGGATCCTGCGGTCGCGCCGCCCCACTCCACTCCACAGCAGCGCACAGCGACGTGGACAAGGAGCGGTCGAACAACACCACGAAGGCAACGCCGTCTCGTGACCCAGCACCGAAACTGATACGCTGTACCCGTGTAAACAACTCGTAGCGAGCATGTTCTGCGGAAAGCGCTGTACTGAGCGAGGTTACCAGCTTGACGCCATTTTTCTCCTGCACCACGGCTCTACTCACTTGCCGGCCAAAGTGGCCGCGCGGTTCTGGCGCTGCAGTCTGGAACCGCGAGACCGCTACGGTCGCAGGTTCGAATCCTGCCTCGGGCATGGATGTGTGTGATGTCCTTAGGTTAGTTAGGTTTAACTAGTTCTAAGTTGTAGGGGACTAATGACCTCAGCAATTGAGTCCCATAGTTCTCAGGGCCATTTGAACCATTTGAACTCTACTCACTTCTGCATATGGTGATAACTGTACTTCGGAGTATACATTTATCAAAAAAAAAATGGTTCAAACGGCTCTGAGCACTATGGGACTTAACATCTGAGGTCATCAGTCCCTTAGAACTTAGAACTAATTAAACCTAACTAACCTAAGGACATCACACACATCCACGCCCGAGGCAGGATTCGAACCCGCGACCGTAGCAGTCGCTCGGTTCCGAGCTGAAGCGCCTCGAACCGCTCGGCCACCGCGGCCGGTATACATTTATCAGCCGATAGCAACGTCGCCTGGTGAGACAGACGCACGGTGCATGTAGTATCAGTCAGCGTGCTGTCCGCATTTAGAATGGGAAAGAAGCGTGATCTATCTGCGTTTGACTGAGAGCAGATTGTGATGGTCCGGAGGCTCGGCACCACCAATTCGGAAACTGCACGACTTATTGGGTATTCGAGGAGTGTTGTGGTGAGTGACTTCAACACGTGGCGAAACCAAGGTGAAACAACGTTGGGCTGTCATCGAATTGGGTGGTGCCCCTCATTACAGATGTCTGATGTTAATTTCGCCACAGTTCTTCGCCTGTCCTGTTTCACCAGTCTGCTCAGCCTATGACGCCAGACTTTAATTCTGGGCAGAGTAAAAGTATGTGCCGGCCGGGGTGGCCGAGCGGTTCTAGGCGCTACAGTCTGGAACCGCGCGACCGCTACGGTCGCAGGTTCGAATCGCGCCTCGGGCATGGATGTGTGTGATGTCCTTAGGTTAGTTAGGTTTAAGTAATTCTAAGTTCTAGGGGACTGATGACCTTAGACGTTAAGTCCCATAGTGCTCAGAGCCATTTGAACCAATTGAACCATAAAAGTGTGTCTGAACACACAAGGCAACGAATATTCCTAACGATGGTAATGTTAACACCACGACATCGGCAGCTATGACTCAAGTGGGCGCGTGACCATTGACACTGGACGTTGGCGTAGTGGAAGAGCGTTGCACGGTTTGGTGAGTTCCGATGTCTTCATCATGCTGATGGAAGGGCAGAACTGAATCGTCTTCCAAGAGAGCTCCTTGACACCTGTTTTGTAGGATGGAGACACGCTAGCGGCGGCTCCATTATGCTCTGGAAACATTCACGTGGGCATCCATGGATCCAGTGGAGCTCTGCAAGGCACCACGACAGTCAAGGTTCGAGTCCTCCCTCGGGCACGGGTGTGTGTGTTTGTCCTTAGGATAATTTAGGTTAAGTAGTGTGTAAGCTTAGGGACTGATGACCTCAGCAGTTAAGTCCCATAAGATTTCACACACATTTGAACACATTTGGCAACCCTTCATGACGATCATGTTTCCCGACGGCAGTGGCATTTTTCAACAAGATAATGCGCCATGTCACAAAGCCAGAGGTGCAATGGAGCTGTTCGAGAAACACAGCGGTGACGTCCAATTGATGTGCTGGTCCCCCGGCTCGGCAGCCATGAACCGCATCGAACACATTTAGAAGTGACTGAACATGGCATCAGAGCCCGTCGGCCTTCCTCCCCGAAATTTACGAGAATTAGGTGACTTCGGTGTGCAGATTTGGTGCCAGCTTCCACCAGTGACCTACGTAGGCCTCATCGCTTCCATGCCACGACGCGTCGCCGTTGTTATCCGTGCCAAAGGTGGACGTACCGTCTATTAAGTAGGTGGTCATAATACTTTGGCTGATCGATGTACGTCTATACTTCAACCACACAGTTTTAATCTCTCTGAATATTTCGTACAATTTGTCGACTGCGTGCCCCAATTACTATGGCTAGTGGATACGCCACCAAGATTATGTTTCAGCGAGACGGTCCTAATATACTCGAATCATACCGTAAGTCTTGAGCAAGTCAACGTCGATATTAATTTTTATCTTGTATGAAAACCTTGTGCATCATCTACCGACTTTTCTGTCACTCTTTTTAACACAGCCTTCACTTATATCCACACATTTTCCCCATCGTTCCACACTGCCTGATATATATATATATATATATATATATATATATATATATATATATATATAAAGACAAGCACCCAGAGGATATGACAACTTCGTACACGCACGCACCGTCAGTGAGTATGTAACTGATTAAATTTCCAATTCTCTGTGACAAGTAGAACGGCCACCAGAGTGCATTAGTGTTGTCAGCGTTTGGTGTTGTTACCAGGTCTGCTAGAACATGTAATGTGCGTGGACAGCGTTAGATGTTGAGTGGAAACTGGTGAAATATATGGAGATGCCGCATACTTTTGTGAGACAGCTTTTATCAGCACCGCCGGCCGGTGGGGCCGAGCGGTTCTAGACGCTGCAGTCTGGAACCGCGCGACCGCTACGGTCGCAAGTTCGAATCCTGCCTTTGGCATGGATGTATGTGATGTCCTTAGGTTAGTTAGGTTTAAGTAGTTCTAAGTTCTAGGGGACTGATGCCCTCAGATGTTAAGTCCCATAATGCTCAGAGCCATTTGAACCATTTTTTTTTTATCAGCACCGAACGGAGTTTTAACGGGCCCTCGTTGTGAGTCTCCATTTGGCCGGCTGGTCGATTATCCAGATTTGTGGGGCATTTGGATGAGATAGTAGTCCAATGTTGGACTGCGTGGGAGATATATTGGTCGTCATGGTTCCGGTCTACCACGTCTCACAACACAGGGCGTATTGTGCACCAAGCACACTAAATCTTTCACACCTGCTCTTGCCATCCGAGGCACGTTATGGACTTCCTGCAACTTTGTGTGGCGTCCAGCACTATTGGGCGGAGACTAGGAGCAGCCGGACTAGAGTATTACCGTATCATGACTAGGCTGCCAATAACATTGCAACACACACGGCTGCATTCGGAGTGTTGCCGCCGCCGAGAAGCCTGTCGCGTTTCCTTAAACGATAACTCGTTGTTCTGCACTATCCCGGATGACCATCGTCGACTAGTGTGGTGGGGACTTCTTCCAATATTTTGTATAGGCACATAGGTGCCATAGCATGGAGAACCATCAGGTATGACTTCAGATCTTGGCTGTTAGTGACCTAGGGAATTGTGACGGCGCAACGGTAGGCTACGGGCATCCTACGTCCTCATGTGTTACCTCTCGTGTGATAGTATTCTTATGCCAGTTTCCAACAGAATCGTCTATACAGGCCGCAAGTTTCTATCAACTGTCTGGGTGATACTGAGGTGCCTCAGAGTCCAGCAAGATTCCCAGATCTGTCTCCGATGGAACAGATGTGGGACCAGATAGCACATAAGGTCCACCCCAGTAGCAGTGTCCAGGATATCAAGGGCCACTTAAAACAGTGGCCTCAGGAGAGGATACAATAGCAACGTCATTCTGATAAGTGGACTGATACTGCCAAGTTTTCTATATTTTGACCGCATGTTGTAATCACTGAAATAACATCACATGTTGTCTGAACACACGAAGTTCCGTTTCATTTCCTCCCCCCTCCCCTTGGGTGCGTCACTTTTTTGTCAGGCTGTGTATAAGTCTAAATTCACTTTGTGGGTGTAGTCTGTTTTTACTGGCCGAAGACACTGACGCACCACTGTTTCTATTTCGTTCAGCATTCCGTAGAGATGGACTCACAATAAATCTTTCACCTACCAGAAAATACTGTTGTCGTTGCATGCCAAGTCAGAGCAACAAGAAATATGCGGAAGGATTTTCCATCCAAAAGTACAAATTTTCTCCACACTTACTTGAGCCGTATGAGTCTGCTCGTTATCGTACAGTGGGATATTCTTCTCAAGGCGTTTACTGTGCAAATCACGACAGAGCTACCCAATATTTGGAAGTAGTGAACAGCAGTGTGCAGGTTAAAGAAAATCTCCAGAATTCAACTTTCTTTACCAGAAAATGCTGGTCATAAATTTCCCAGAAGATATCTCTCCTTGCCGGTCGGTGTAGCCGAGTGGTTCTAGGTGCTTCAGTCTGGAACCGCGCGACCGCTACGGTCGCAGGCTCGAATCCTGCCTCGGGCATGGATGAGTGTGATGTCCTTAGGTTATTTAGGTTTAAGTAGTTTTAAGTTCTAGGGGACTGATGACCTCAGAGGTTGAGTCCCATAGTGCTCAAAGCCATTTGAATCATATATCTCCTTGACTAATTTTTTGGTGGCGAATCCAAATGGAGCCATTCTGTACTCTAGCGTTTTATTTCCGACTCATAATGATGAAACAGGCTTTCATTGCCAGTCACATTACACAGCAAAAATCGTCTCCAGAAATCTCTGAACAAGGTTTTGCATGATGGCACTTCACTGAACATAACGGTCTTGGTCAATAAATATAGGATACATTGAGCAGAAGATTTGGAATATAGCAAGGTTTGAATCATAGCCTGCACTGCACTACGTCCTATAGTAAATCTGATATGGTTTCATTTACTATGAAAAATCTGTCGTCTCTAATGAACTCATCAACTCTTTGTTTGTCGCTTAACGTAGGGGTAATTCCAGGGCGACCCATCTTGGTTATTCGCACCCCCTTGTTTGAAATGCCTCACCTATCTCTTGACACTTAAGGTGCTCATGCATACATCTCCACTTGTCTCCAAAGTCCGAGATGAATTACAGCAGCAAATTTTCCTGTTTGACAAGAAATTCAATTCAACGACTCCGTGCTGGCGAAACGGAACACCAGTCACTTTGTATTATAGATATAAATTGTGGTCATGTGAGAGAAATTAATGGTGTCACGATTTCTAAACTGACATTACAGTATCTGCAGATAACAATAATGCATCGTTTTTTTTTTATAAGACTGGCGTATTTTTGGTTGTAACAAAGGACTGCAATGACTTTCAGTACGACACTAGTGGTGATCACGCTGTATTGAGTTGGCGAGATGACTTTGACAGCAGCTCGGTGACCAACGTGTTGAGATCTGGTCTCCACATGGGCACGTGGATGGCGGAGTTCGGGATATCAGATGAAGGTGGCGCAAAGTCGCGCTAAAAAGCTCTAATTACGCGGTCCTCATCGATTGCGCCACGGCGTGTGGCGTGCCAGGCACTGCGTGGGCGTATCCCGTGCGTGGCGCAGCTGGGAGTCACACAGTCAAGTGGCCGTCGCGTCGGCTCACTTTCCCACAGATGCCCAGCATTGACACCTTCATGTAGTACCACCACCAGGTGCCAACGGCTTATCTTCACTGCTGTATTTTGTTCTCCGTGATTTTCTCCGTAGCCTGTTTAACATGTTGCTACAGATACAAAGACAATCTAAACGCACTAAGGTTTAAAATTCTGAGTAGGTCAACTTTTGCTTTTCACTTAGCTGACGGTGATCATTCCGTCACACGTACTAAGTATACCATGGTTCAGTGTTGCGTTTACTATGTGCTCGTCGTACAGGAATGATGTTCACTCACGCTGCGATCATATCTTCTTCTGCAGTCCAGTCCACACGCCTCGTCTATTAAAAACGAATGATGATCCACTACTGAAAAATCTGTACTAGAACCAGTCTCGTCGTACAAATCCAACGGTTGCAACAAGTGTTTTTTTCAGAATTAGATTAACGGAGTGATTGATTGACAGTAAATTTGTGAGCGAAAAGTGTGATATTTTGGAACTTGTTTGATACAAAAACGTTGCTAATCACAAGTTCTAGCGTCAGTACTCACATGCAGTCATAGTCACTCACCATATCCAGCTTATGGTAATAAACCGAATCCATTACCAGAAGGATTACCAAACAGATTATCTGCGACAAAGTGCTCGCTCAAATGTTACACAATTTGACCACTACGAATGTTCCGTTTATGGTCACAGCTTGTATAACACGCCACGCGAATTTTGGTTATTCAGAAACACACATTAAAAATGGAATTTCACGTGTTCTTTATTCAAAAATATACATTAAAATTGGAATTACACGTTCGCATCTACTTTGCAGCACTCCACGGTCAAGTTTTAATCATTATTTTGCAAAATTATCACATCTGTTTAGAGCTCGTTATATCCGCATCTGAACACAATGATGGCTGAAGTCATAACAGACTTCACAAAACAAACCTGTAGCCACAAAATATGCTCGAACGTACTGTCCTCTGATTGGCTAATACACATCACAGCCAAGCCGATATTACTACTAAACCGCGTAATCCCGCGTCTTTTACATTCATTGACCAATCGCACTTTGATACCTTTCATGAACAGTTTACTAAATGAACAAATAGCGAAATAACTCTATCTTTTAATAACAGAATTATCGTAAAATGCTTATTGTATTGCCTATCCTGTAAACTGGCTAATTGTACATTCCAAAATTCCCCCGAGAGTATAATCTACTTTCTCTGTACAGTCACAGTTCTCACGCTAATGTGTACTCAGTTAATAGACATAACAATGTTCGTTTAATATCTTACTTTCCATTCACAACATCATTAACATTAATAAACAAATTAGGAATAATTAATGACAATCGTAAGAATCACAATAACTACAGTTTTGTTTCCAAAATATGTTTTAACTACTTGATAATTTCATCGTCCGTAAGAAGCAAACACCCTTCGGCCACAGTAATAACACTTGCAGCTAGCTACTGGGATCATAGCGAGTCTGTCATGCGATAACCATGACTCGTAAGTGCTATATCTCAATGGAAGAATCTGGGTGAGTCGTGTAATCATTTTCGGCAAGTAATTTATTGTCATTCGTGTTACAAAGCTGAACCACTTTTCAGAAAAAACTTAAAAACTTCCTGACTGCCCGCAGAAGAGTCTGCCTACCGATTTTCACAGGTCAACACTGAAATCTTGTCGTTCTGAGATATTCGACGAATATTATCATCAAAGTATCAGTTGACCTCCACTTTTATTAAAACAGCTATAGAATTTTACGGCGAGCCATCATATATATAGGTTTTTTTTTTTTAATGCCACTCCGCGCTGTCCATAACCAGCAGCAAATAAGAAGTCGTTTAAAGCATACTGTTCACTAGACATCATACGCTTTACTACACCATATGCTTTACTACAGTTTATGTACACTCGTAAAGTCGGCACAGTCCAAGCATTTTTCCGAGGTACAATTCCAGACGCAAATAACTTTATGGTCACCAAAAAAGTTCAACGTCAGGCACGAATTTTCGCGTATATTTATCACATTAGTTCATTACTTCCCGATCATGTTTTTGTACTTATTAATCAACCGTTACTGCACATATACATCACTACTTCAACATCAATAATGAGTGATAATTAGGGGGATGACCGCTCAAAAAAGTATAACTTCGTTAACCTATTTAGACCTCTATATAATAATAATATAAGAGTTAAAGGTTATACCATTTGTAAACTTTAGATTCCATCTGTAGACTTTCTGCGGTGATGACCATTCGTAACCCTAAAGGATCTTAACTCCGCAATGATCAACAGAGTTAAAATGAGTTGTCAGGTACTGTAAGTTTTTATTTTTAAATTTTTATCGACATGACTTAAATCATCATTTTTAGTCAGTTAACTACATTCCTTTAAAATTGTGACAATCATAATATCAACATCTTCATTTGCTCTCACTTTTTCTTCCTAGCATTCTTTCTCCACTTAAAGTCTTTGTTTATGGATTTTTAATTCGTTTTTCGATTCAATTTCTTTTATTACCCTGATTTTTCTTGCGTTCATTATATCTATTTCTCATAACGCTTGAATTTTCATCTGCGTTATTTTTTCCATAGTGCAATAGGTATTTAAGTTATGTTTTAAATGTTTGTTTGACGATTACCGAGCAAAAATTGCACATCAGGTAACAAAAATACATTTTTCACACCACTGTACAAATATAAATAGATTTTTGTCTTTTGTTTGTTAGCTGATAGGAGTTTTCAAATAATTGAATAATATAATTGGTAAATATAATTAAATTCATATTCATAAAAATTCCGTTTGGAAAAAGAATGATACGAAGAAAAATGAAACAATGAAAAAGTTCATATGATAATTAAAATGTAATAAAGGAACAGAAATAAATAAAATTACATTTAAACCAATTAACTAAATAAAAATAACGACCAAAGTAATTTTGATAAAGATTTAAAAATTAAAAGAAGAATTTATGCTCCTGATGAGATTCGAACTCGTAATCTCCTGCATGTGAAACTGTTATCCTATTCATTACACCAGGCAACGATACCACATAACGCAACTATTTTAACAGTACTGACTGTCAGACAGAATTATGAACCTTTTTCGTTTTTTACGTCAGTCACTCGCAAACGAGGGCCCACCAAGGTGACTGGTTACAGTGTGTGATACCTGGTATTTTAATCTACGTCACCGTATAGATAGTGTCAAAAAGTCGATCGCACCGCTATGGACCTCTCCTTGTAAGCAATACGTGAATAACAACCGTACATCCGTCTCTAGTGAAAGTTGCTTAGCGGGGCGACCATCTTCACGCAGTTTCTGTGCTGGTGTTTATGCATCTGTACGATTTGCCACACTGTTAGGGGCGTGTTTACTGATTTACAACGTGTTGACACACACATACACACGCAAATGAACGCGAAATTACCGGTTACTGAGTTACGCAGAGAACAAAAGCTTCAGCAAACATGTTTACATTATTTTTACTTTAAAGATCCACCACCTCTCACAGGCCATACCAGAGCGTAAGATGTAATTTACTTCTCGAGTGTTTTCACTTTTTCTGAAATGCCAACACTTAGATGGAGCTGTTCAGTCTAGTCTATCCGAGACAAGCCTCGTCATGTCTAGATCTACTGCGATCTACGTCCATTTGAAGCTGCTTACTATACGTCGATACTTGATCCCTACACTTCTTTCCATTACCAGATTGATGGTCTACATCTACACAGATACTCCTCAAGCCACCATACGTCGCGTGGCGGTGGGTTCACTGTACCACTACTTGCCACTTCTTTTCCTGTTCCACTCGCAAATAAAGCGAGGGAGAAACGACTGTCTATATGCCTCCTTATCGGCCATGCTGTCTTGTATCTCATCTCCTTGTTACTTACGCGCAATGTATGTCAGCGTTAGGAGAATTGCCCTGCAGTCGGCTTCAAATACTTGTTCTCTAAATTCTATCGACAGTGTTCCTCGAAAGGGCGTCGCCTTTCCTCCAGGTATTCCGTTTGCATCTCCGTAACACTTGGGTGTTGTTCGAACCTAACTGTAACACATCTAGCAGCCCGCCTCTTCCTTTAATCAGACCTGGTACGGATCCCAAACAGTCGGTGTCTCCCTTTAATCCGACCTGGTATGGATCCCAAACACTCGAGTAGTACTCAAGAATCGGTCGCATTAGTGTCCTGTATGAGGCCTTCTCTACCGATGAACCACACTTTCCTATAATTCTCCCAGTAAAACTAAGTCGACCATTCGTCTTCCCTACTACAGTGCTCACATGCTCGTTCCATTTCATAGTTTGATAATATTCTGCTACAGAAGTCATTGAAGACTATTCTGAGTATTTAGCCTGCAGCCAACACAGACACATGCGGCACATCTAGATGATCCACAGTTGTATGACTCTACCTTGCCATGAAGACACAGCTATAATTTTTAATGTTGTTCTCTCTTTTTATTATGAGCCCGTTACGATGGTACGAAAACAAACGTGTGGGTTAGCGCACAGCTTGATTTCGTAACGTATACACTGTGGATCTGAAGATGGCAGCTTGGTCCTGTCGAAACTAGTAATCCAGTGTACACACATGCGAGCAAGGCAACAAAAAAATCTTCATTTCGGAAGCTTTCTTGATCTTAAAGCGGATTATGTTTTTGTTGCTTCAAATGAAAGGAAAAATGTTTTGTAGCTTAATATACTGCCCAAATATCAGCGTAAAGTTTCGATACTCATCGCAAATATGTTTGTCACTGCTTTTGGAAAACGCATAGCTTTCCTAAACTGTCAGACTAAACCAGTGCTACAAGAAATGTAGTTGTAGCCTTCACTAATTACCCATGGCCAAACCACTAGTTTCTTACTATTGCTTCGGTCTGGTAATCCTTACTTGGAAGTGTTTAGTAATTACAATCGGTTTTGCCAAGTTCCCTGCCTATACTTATGTAGTGAGTAAAAAAGGTTGTTATAATTGCTAAAGTATTGGTTAAATGTATAATTATACGTAATTAGGGACGCGATTTACTACTGGGCCCTTTGATTATAAATCTCTCTAACTTTTTCATGACATTCAGGAATTATTTGAACGTTCAGTTGCAGTAATCTGTCTAAATCTACATGGATATTCTGTAAACAGTCTTAAGTGCCTGGCTGAGGATTGCCATTCCTTTTGTTGCCATCATAAAATTTAAACCAAGAAACCACATCAAGTCCATTCATGATTGTTTTAGTTCCATGTGAGAGTAGCAATTTGGAAATTGCGCCATCATATTCCGGCTGCATATCGACGTATCTTGTCGCGCATTACTCCCCCCTCCCCTCCCTCCCTCCATCCCCGTGTTTTTTTTCTGGTTGGGTGCGGCCCGTCAAGATTCCCTCTCATGTACCAACCTCTTCATCTCCCACGAACGCCAATGTCCTTAAGTATTTTTTTATCTATCTCTATTATTATTATTATTTTCCTACATCTCTCTCTACATCATGGCAGTTATTCCCCGGTGTTTTAATACGGCCGGCCGCGGTGGCCGAGCGGTTCTAGGCGCTTCAGTCCGGAACCGCGCGACTGCTACGGTCGCAGGTTCGAATCCTGCCTTGGGCATGGATGTGTTTGATGTCCTTGCGTTAGTTAGGTTTAAGTAGTTCTAAGTTCTAGGGGACTGATGACGTCCGATGTTAAGTCCCATAGTGCTCAGAGCCATTTGAACCATTTGTTTCAATACGTCTCTTATCCTCTTATCACTCCTTCTAGTTCGTGTTTCCACACATCCCTTACCTCGCCAGTTCTCTCGAGAACCTCCTCATTTCTTATCTTAACCTTCTCTAACACCGCATCCTAAACTTTTCAGTTCTTTTTTATTTTCTAATTGTTCATGAATCACTTCCATACAATGCTGTACTCCAGAAGTACATTCTAAAAAACTTCTTTCCCAAATTAATTTGATACCAGGTGACTTCCTTTAGCGACAAATGCTCCTGCTACCAATGCTAGTCCTCTTTTTTTAATCCGTCCATATTTAGTCATGCAATATTTTGCTTCGTAATTAGCAGAATTGCTTCATCTACTTCGCTACCACTAAGCAACGATCAGTATAAGCTGTATCAACAGACTTTACACATACGACACAGTTGTCTATGAGTAGAATTACCTCTTGAAAAACTCTAGTAATACCGATTTAGATTTTGACACAGAATCATCCGATGGCAAGACTGGTAACTAACACTTAATGTATACACCTTGTAAGCTGTAATGACGTTGTTTAATATTGCAATCTTGTTACGAAAATACACGCTTTTACACAGTTTACAAGGTGACAATGTTAAGACAGTTGTCAAAATGACGCATCGAATCCTCTGAAAGTGAACTAATCCTAAACAGAACAGTATTAAATTTAAACTCTCAGAAAGTTAAATAATCCTAAACACAACATATTAAATTTTAACTAGAAGTTTGACCGAGCGAGGTGGCGCAGTGGTTAGACACTGGACTCGCATTCGGGAGGACGACGGTTCAATCCCGCGTTCGGCCATCCTGATTTAGGTTTTCCGTGATTTCCCTAAATCGCTCCAGGCAAATGCCGGGATGGTTCCTTTGAAAGGGCACGGCCGACTTCCTTCCCCATCCTTCCCTAATCCAATGAGACCGATGACGTCGCTGTCTGGTCTCCTTCCCCAAAACAACCAACCAACCAACTAGAAGTTTGTTTACAAAATTATTCTTACGATTACATTATGATGTTGGCCAGTACTACGATAAATCACCAAATTCCGGTTCAAAGTTTGGCACTATTTTTAGAATGACAATCAAGTCTACAGAGTATGGTTAGTTTTGAGACTAGTTGAGCAAAAGATTAACCAAGGTCGCTCGGGTCTACCGTGAACGCAAGCTGGTCAGTCAACAAGTTTACACTTCTGTACGCGGTATTTACCTTTGCTGCGATAAGCTATCGTCTGTCTGGCTCCTCTCGCCCTCTGAAATTTCTATAAAACTAATTAAACCTTTTCTGAATTTTCCAGCAGAAACTCTCCCTATGTTTCTCGATATGCGAGAAAACATGAACTCATCCCTAGTGTCAGACTATGGCGATATACACGCGCATGGCTGGAGCAGCGTGCCCTCTCAGTTCTCTCAAGAACAATTAACTAACTGGCTGGTTCGTTTCTCCACAGTTGGAGCTCAACGATTGTACAGCTAATTTCTAGCTGGATGTCAGCTGCTGCGAATGCAGTGTTCACACAAATTTCACCTCTGTGTCATACAGAGCGTTATGCGTCCCATTCTGCCCTAGACGCCCGTTCAGACAAGAGACCCTGAAAATTTCCATCTTGTCTTTCTCGTAGACGAACTGCCTCCCCACCTGGGTTCTTTCATTCTCCACATCACGGATTTTTTGACCAATAGGAGCATTCCTCTTATTTTGTGAAAACTCTCTCTACCAATTGCAAGGGTACTACCATTAAACTGCCTCGAAATCTTGGCACTTTACTCCTTTCCAGTGCGTTTCCGCCAATCGGACGTTTCGTACCTGCTGCTGACACCTAAAAAGTTACATGTGTCTATCACATGTGTACCACTCACAGTCCATGTGATTGAATGCGTCACTGGTTTCGTTGGCATCCATTTGGAATTCTGAAACGCAGTTTTGTAAAGCTTTTTCTGTCCTCTGCCTGGTGGCCCGGCCTGTTACTCTCTCCCCAATCTGAGTCACCTGGTCCGTCGGTCATTGACTCCTGCGTGGGACGCCCCTTAAGTGGTTTCCGTGGTACCCCCTGTGGTGAAGCATTCGCCTCAGCTCACCCTTGCTTCCAAGCCGAAATGTTTCCTCTCGTTGCTTGTTCACCTTCTGCTCATAGACATACATTGTATTGGATCGGTGTGTTAATACCGTTGATTGAGTGTTATGTAATCCCTTTCTGCATTACATACTTATACGTAAATTTGCTCATTACCGCCGAATTAAGTTAGGTGTCGTATTCACCTTCCCGTTGCGATGTACAAAGTTCTTATGTAAGGTGCGAAACTGACCTTCATTTATTCTGCCACTTTACAACATGTGAAATTTGCATTGCACAAAATGTAAAAGTGTAGTAACCTTTGACTAAACGAATCGCCCACAATCATAGTCAATAATGTCAAATATCTGGAAATGAAAGTGTCTGAAGACATGGAGTGGATTTATCATCACCACATAGACCCATTCTTAGGTAAACTTAACTATTACTTTTACTCGATTAATGCAGCTCTACTCTACAAGAGACATCGCTATGTAAACACTGTCTCAGTCCACCCTGGGCTGTTGCTGAGGCATGGGATATCTTTACCAGAATATTTATCAGATCAGACTAACTAAAGGTATAGAATGTACTACAATAGATGGTGTGAATAATCAGAGGCTTGTTTAGCTGACGAGAGTGAACAGAAATGACATTAGACGACAGGTGTACATTAGAAAATTTCAAGAATCGTTTTTCACGGCGGTATCTGCGAATATCCTTAAACCCAGTACATATGTATCACTTTAGCAAATATCATTAAGGTAAAATAAAGAAAATCGCCACTCGGAAAGAAGCGTGCGTGGGATCATTCTTCCCACAGCAAGAAACTTTAGCATACAGTAAAATAAAAATTACCCTCTGTCGTGCACTTAATAATGGTTTGCGTAGTGTAAAGGCGTTGCAATCGCTATGAATCGAAAAACTCAATCAAATGTAAGCATCGGGAATTTTTCGGCTACTTAACTTGAGGTCAAAAACAAAATAAATTTGCGATTGTGTCACGCTGATGAAATCTCGAGGGGTATTCATTATCACTCTTTCGCAGGGCGTTAAAAAGAGTTTTTCACGATTTATCGAGTGATATAGCTTTTAAATTCTTTTGTGGGGAAGTCTAGGCTAATGAATAATAATAAAACATAGTTATGTTGCAACACATAAGATCAGCGGAAAATGAAGCCTTAAACTGCAACACTGCAATCTCGCGCAATAAGTTACTTGCGGATAACAGTACTGAAGGAGCAACATTGAGGAAAAGAGAAGGAAACATTTGTTTTAATCTGTTCTGATGAAGGGTTCAGGAGGGGGGCGGGGGTGCTGACAGCGTTTTTCTTCTTTCTCCCAAGAAATGATAATCCCCCGAGCCTTGGCGACTGTGCTGCGTGAAGAGGCACGGAACAGATTAAAGAACCGCTGCAGCTTCCACGCCATAGAATAGACCGATCTCACAGCGTACCAGTTTTCCGCTGTGTCGTCTCCTCACATTTAACGTGGCAGAGATGTCTAAGATTTTGATATAAGTAACAATTAAATATATAAAATGTTAATAAAATGTTAAAATATAATCCTAAAAACTTGTTCACATAGTTGTTAATACAGTGCCCTTTTTTTTGGGGAGGAGATGATGACCTCATATCACTGCTCCCCGCTGTCACCACTTCTGTACAAGCGCCTGCTGCCGCGTTATGTATGACGACTCGTCTCTCCACAGTAATTTCTACAAATGAACCACATCGTTGTTCGTAGCACTAAAGGACTTCGTACATTCCTTCGGTGGCAGCACGACCATGACGACAGCCCTATAGCTTGTCGAGGTATGGGCCCATTACCGACTTTTCAAATGGCTCTGAGCACTACGGGACTTAACATCTGAGATCATCAGTCCCCTAGACTTAGAACTACTTAAACCTGACTAACCTAAGGACATCACACACATCCATGCCCGAGGCAGGATTCCAACCTGCGACCGTAGCAGCAGCGCGGTTCCGGACTCAATCGCATAGAACCGCTCGACCACAGCGGCCGGATTACTGACTTCTCTCCAAAGGTTACTACGAGGTGCATTCAAGTTCTAAGGCCTCCGATTTTTTTTTTCTAATTAACTACTCACCCGAAATCGATGAAACTGGCGTTACTTCTCGACGTAATCGCCCTGCAGACGTACACATTTTTCACAACGCTGACGCCATGATTCCATGGCAGCCGCGAAGGCTTCTTTAGGAGTCTGTTTTGACCACTGGAAAATCGCTGAGCCAATAGCAGCACGCCTGGTGAATGTGCGGCCACGGAGAGTGTCTTTCATTGTTGGAAAAAGCCAAAAGTCACTAGGAGCCAGGTCAGATGAGTAGAGGGCATGAGGAATCACTTCAAAGTTGTTATCACGAAGAAACTGTTGCGTAACGTTAGCTCGATGTGCGGGTGCGTTGTCTTGGTGAAACAGCACACGCGCAGCCCTTCCCGGACGTTTTTGTTGCAGTGCAGGAACGAATTTGTTCTTCAAAACATTTTCGTAGGATGCACCTGTTACCGTAGTGCCCTTTGGAACGCAATGGGTAAGGATTACGCCCTCGCTGTCCCAGAACATGGACACCATCATTTTTTCAGCACTGGCGGTTACCCAAAATTTTTTTGGTGGCGGTGAATCTGTGTGCTTCCATTGAGCTGACTGGCGCTTTGTTTCTGGATTGAAAAATGGCATCCACATCTCATCCATTGTCACAACCGACGAAAAGAAAGTCCCATTCATGCTGTCGTCGTGCGTCAACATTGCTTGGCAACATGCCACACGGGCAGCCATGTGGTCGTCCGTCAGCATTCGTGGCAACCACCTGGATTTTCAGGTCGTCATGCTGGATTGTGTGCCCAGAACCCACAGAAATGCCAACTCTGGAGGCGATCTGTTCAACAGTCATTCGGCGATCCCCCAAAACAATTCTCTCCACTTTCTCGATCATGTCGTCAGACCGGCTTGTGCAAGTCCGAGGTTGTTTCGGTTTGTTGTCACACGATGTTCTGCCTTCATTAAACTGTCGCACCCACGAATACACTTTTGACACATCCATAACTCCATCACCACATGTCTCCTTCAACTGTCGATGAATTTCAATTGGTTTCACACCACGCAAATTCAGAAAACGAATGATTCCGCGCTGTTCAAGTAAGGAAAACGTCGCCATTTTAAGTATTTAAAACAGTTCTCGTTCTCACCGCTGGCGGTAAAATTCCATCTGCCGTATGGTGCTGCCATCTCTGGGACGTATTGACAATGCGCATGTTTCTATCTCTTTCCAGTCCGGAGAAAAAAAATCGGAGGCCTTAGAACTTGAATGCACCTCGTACACTTGAGAAGAATGTTCATCAATGATTGGTTCGTAGAGGTAGAGTACACTTTAGAGCCAAGCGGTTTTATCTGTTAATTTGTTAGTCCTGTCAAAGTCATTCCTCGGTTTCCTTCTTTCTTGTTATCTCCAGTTCACAATAAAATCGCTAACGGTGGACCAGGAGACATGTACCTCTTGTCTCTCCGTCGGCCTTCGCTATCAGAAAACATGTCTCTGATGTAGATAGAATGTACCCATACTTGCTGCATTACCTTCTGATATGTAATCTGACATTAGACAAGTCGCTTTTAGTAGGATGCCCGTAGAACACTTAGTGTAATTCAGGACACACACACTGCCAACCACAGCTGATCTCAGGGAAAGGTCGGCTCGTTACATCGTCAATTAAAGACTTGCTGAAGCGTCCTCAGATGGTAGCGATGATTTAAGTGGCGCATTGATATTCAAAGCAGCACACCGTGACATCAATATCTTACAATTGCCCTCTTGGACGGGACATAATACATTCCAGATAAAACACAGTCGTTCCATATCCCGAAAATCTGAACAAAACATCGAAGAATGTATAACTTGTCGCAAATGTTTGTACCCATCGCTATTTGATGTAAATTGTGAGACTCAAGTCAACTTTCAGAGAAATAACCTTTTGAAACTAGTTGACGGAATTATTAAGTCGTGTAATGTAACTAAAATTCAGAAAATGTTGAAAGTTTCTCACACATAACAAACGAGAAACAGCTGTTTTGTAAACGAAGTCATTATACCCTACAAATTAAACACAAAGAATTTTTTGTAATGTTGTGGAATTAGGTGTGTTGCGTGACTAGGCGTGTAGGAGGAGTATATAGTAAGTGGTGGTGGTGGTGGTGGTGGTGGTGGTGGTGGTGACGTAATTTCTTGTTTACGGTACAACAGGTGACACAGTGAGAGTGGGGGAGGGGATGGCGACACATCTATAACAATTTCACGTGCTGGCTCTGACATTAATGCATAGAGTGCTGTAAGACTTCGAGCTAATGTTTAGCTTTAATTTGCAATACTTATTTCCCGGCCTGACCAGAACTGTGGAACTGATGCAGGGCGGACTTACATTGGGAGCAACATTACGCATCCTTGGGGTTACCCAAAAAGCAATGTCGAGGACATATGGGAAAGGTATAGTGAGAACACTTATGTGACAGACCATCCGAAGAGAGGTCGACCGATGGGAAAACACCACGTCAAGGCCGAGGTATCCCTGTAACAGTGCAGAGACGACTAGCTTCGACTGTAGCTAATTAAGAGATGACCCTCGAGGGCTGTAGGCAGTCGGCTGCGTGGTGCCCAGTTGCCCTGTGCGACCTGTGCCACTAGTGAGGGGCAGGAGAAAGACCATCAAACATTTAAATCAGGGGTTTGGACTAATAGTGTAATCGCAAGTTCGCAGGTGAAACGCGAATATCTATTAGGCCAGATACACTCAGAAACAGGGGGTGGCAACGGACACCGCGAGAACTGTAAGCATGTTAAAGAGCTGCATACATTTCGAAATTTTGCTCTCTTTTTTCTGGGGGGGACGGGGGGGTGCGGCTCAAATTACGGGTGACCATCGTACACATTCATTACCAATTCAAGGTACACCTTCTCAAGGAAACCCATCAACCTTGCTGGTGCCTAAACAGTGAGGGAAATGGTAGTTACCATTAGCTGCAGTGCTTCCTGAAGAACAGCTGGCGAACTCTCCGTGCTATCCATGTGATCTACTCTCAATGCAGAAACAACTTTGAACCACGCTTCCTCTTAGCGTTGCACACTCAATAGAATTGTATGGAAGAGGTAAACGTATGGTGGTGATGCACACTTGAAATTACTTTGATACTAACATAGCCGGCCGGAGTGGCCGAGCGGTTCTAGGCGCTACAGTCTGGAACCGCGCGTCCGCTACGTCGCAGGTTCGAATCCTGACTCGGGCATGAATGTGTGTGATGTCCTTAGGTTAGTTAGGTTTAAGTAGTTCTGAGTTCTAGGGGACTGATGACCTCAGAAGTTAAGTCCCATAGTGCTCAGAGCCATTTGAACCATTTTGATACTAACATAAACTTATCATGTTGCCTTGGGGAAATCGTCTTTTGATTTTTTAAATTATATATTTCTACCTCAGATCATACAAATAGTGCAGTTATCGGTTTAGACTTATTACCAGTTTCTCGGATGTTTTGAATACGTTACATGGGAGCTCAACTGAAAGAGACGGGAGTAACGCCAACATGGTCTCTCATATTTTGGATACATCCCGTAAGTTGGTGTCTCCTGTCCGTAATAAGGAAACTGAGTTTTTGGCTTTATATGCGGTGCATTTCCAAATGACGTCGTTAAAAGTTGTTACATGGTGCATACTGTCCCATGTTTCATAGTGTAGTTCGTTTATCAAATCAACAGTAATTCAACAGAATATTAAATCACGTTAACGCTCTACACTTCTTAGTATAATAAGAGTTACAGTGTGAACTTAGAAATATGTTTAAGAGAAAATGTTGATTCACTGATTTTATGTAGTACGTTATTTATGTCGCATGTGAAACACAAACGTGAGTCAGATCACGGATGGGAGAGTCCAAATAATAGAATATTCTAGAATAGCCTTCATGCTCCTTCGTGGCAGCGCTCGGTAATTATGTAAGGTGACAACTGTTGATGGACTCGAAATAGGATGTACGTGAAACTGTGTAGGAAAGAAAAAAGACGGGAAGGCCATCTTTAGTACTTTCAGATATTATCTACAACTCTGTCCTTGCAGAAACACAGTGCATTCCAGCCAAGAAAGTGGCACATTCGACCACGAATGGGTAATAACAGTGATTTAAAACAATGACTACCATTCTCGATCGTATATAATATAAACAGACGAAAATCGTAATATTGACGCTATCATTTAACTTTCAACCACAAAGTAATTAACTGCTTTTTCTGATATATGTAGATATACCCCCGGATATCCACATCATTGTTACAGTGGATGATATCCACAGATTCGCAAACGTCTACCTACGCCTCACTACCAGCTTGCCCGCCATTTGGTTAAAACGTCCGTGACTCTTCGGTAGGTAGTTATTCGAACAGCTCGCGCTATCTAGAGAATGAAAAAGTAAACTCTTTGCGGCGACGAGGTGCAGCCTGTATTCAGGGTTTGAACACTTTGCGTAACAAGCTGTGAACCATTGTAAAATGCACCAAATGAAAAGTCTAATGAAGATTTTCTTCAAATCCCATACTAAACGTGACTTCCTCACAGCTAGGGTTCTAACTGTTTCTGAACTACAGAGCTTAACTACTATTTTCAGTAAACATATAAACGTCTCGTGACTCACAGCCATACTCAGTACTTAATGGTATGGGCATATATTATTTGCAGTTTCAAGGGTTTCCGACCGTGGGATAGTTATCTAGAAGTCAGTACTATCCGATTAAAAATTACAGTGATATCGAATCACATCGTGATAGAAAATTCTCATTCCGGATCCACACTAGAGTCCAGATTCAAAGGCAGGGTCGTTCAATGAAATAAAAAGCTTAGAACTGAAAGGACGTTTATCAATGATACGAAAGTACGTCCAGAACAGAACGGACCTCCTGCACGGAGGATGAAGCTGTTTATAGAAACATCGGATATTCCAGAATGCTGTTACTTATAGAAGCACCTATTATTCCAGACTATACAAGGGTTGCCCAGAAAGTAATGCACCGCATTTTTTCCTTCAATTCTTTATTGAACATAATGCGAATTACACACACGAAAGAATGTTTTATCCACACACACTATTTGTCCACGTAATCTCCATCCCGTTCTACGGCCTTCCTCCAGCGCGAAACAAGGGCGTGTATGCCCTGTCGGTACCAATCCTTGTCTTGGTGGCGGAGCCAGTGCTTCACTGTGTGAATCACCTCCAGGTCGTCCTCAAAATGCCTTCCACGAATGGCATCCTTCAGTGGCCCAAGCAAGTGGAAGTCCGAGGGGGCTATGTCAGGGCTGTAGGGTGGAAGGAGTAACACTGTCCAACCTTGGTTTGCGACGTGTTGAGCAGTCCTCAGACTTGCTTGGGGCCGAGCGTTATCGTGTTGCAGCAAAACATCTGCCAGGTTGCTGTGGCGCCGAAGTCGCCGGAAGCGCGTCATGAGTTCATGTGTTGATATATGCTTCTGAATTAATAGTACCGCCTCTTGGCATCACATCAATGAGACTCACACCTTCACAGTCCCAGAACATGGTGATCATTACATTAGCGGCGGAAGCAGTTGCTTTCAATTTTTTCTTCTGTGGGGAGTGGGAATGGCGTCATTTCATCGACTGTCGTTTCGTTTCGGGCTCAAACTGGTGAACCCAGGTTTCATCACCCGTCACAATCCGGGACAAGACGGCCCCTCCCCCTCAACTTCAAAAGGTTGCAACAAATCAAGACAAATGCTTTTTCTGTGCGATTTGTGATCCACCGTTAGACAGCGCGGGATCCATCTTGCACACGCTTTTGAATATCCAAGAGTGCCGATAACTGCATCCACATTTCCATTGTTTATTGACAGGTGCAGCGCCGACTGCCGAGTCGTAATGCATCTGTCCTCGCGAATGACATCAGCCCGCTGCAACGTGTAAGGTGTGACAGCCGTGGATGGTCTCTCCGACCGTTGCAAATCGTGAAGCTTCACCGAACCGCCTTCTGATGACCTCGCCCTAAGTACCCAGCGACTAACTGTTCTTCTGTCGACAGCAGATGCTCCATAGACTTTGCACAGGCGTTCGTGAATGTTCCCCACAGTTTCTTTCTCTGAAATGAGAAATTCAATGACGGGTCGTTGCTTGTGGCGTACATCACCTACAGAAGCCATTTTGAAACTGTCCTGCAGCTACGCTATCTGTCGGAAGTGACGGAAACTTGGCGCGCTCACTGAGGAGACTTCAAATAATACATACGTAACGTTTCACATTCGTAGCATTGTTTTCGGCTGACAAAAAAAAAAAAAAATGCAATGCATTATTTTCTGGGCAATCCTCGTACAAACATTGCAAACATAAGATATTTCAAGAATCTTCCAGAAATATTTAATGCTAAATAACACACAATTGTTGGTGATCGGATTCGAACTGGAGGCCCACACACGTCAGCTAGCGCCTCTAACCAACACCAACTATGTGGCGTTGCCCGAATCACTATACCACACTGCATGCATTACAGCTTGCGGCAGTATCTGCTAGGTGCAAGATTTTCGAATAGGTGGTAATCAGTACAAATTTAAAGATGTGTATTTCACGATACGTAAAAATGTAACGCGAGGGGAGCCCCAGCAAAGTGTGGTAGGACCGTACCAGTTCGCTTATAAAAATAACACTAAAGAAAAGACGGCGTACAGAGTCTTTGTGCGGCCCAGTACTGACCGCTACACTATAGTTTGGATCGCTACTAGGTCGGAGTGAAGGAGTAAATCGAAGAAAATCAACAGTTAGATTTGTTACCAGTCGGTTGGACTGGTAAAAAGTGTTGCGGAAATGCATCTTGAACTTGGATTGGAACAGAGAGGGCAAAAGATAATCTTTCCACGAAACGCTATTGAAGTTTAGAGTACCACAGTTTCCGACAGACTGCTGAAAGATATTATGTGCTCCAGAGTTCGTTTCGCTTAAGAACTGCGATGAGCAAACAAGGCGGATTAGGACTTGCACAAAGGTACACAAGCGATTGTTTTTACGTTTCTTCATTTGTTTGTGCAACTAGAAACGGAATGATTTACAGTGGTACAAAATACCCTTCGGCATGCACTGTGCAGTTGCTTATGCAGTTTGTAGATATATTTACCAGCTTCTGCTACAAGATTAACAAGTTACAGCTGCAATCACACATGTTTGACATGTACTCGCGAATAACAGTTCATAGGGCCGAGGGCGGTAGGATGTGAAGTGGAACGTTCACGAAGGCACAAGTTATCGTAGACTGCACCTAGAGGATGTACGATACATATCATCTTGTTATAAGGGTAAACGTAATGCGTGTACGAAGATGGGTAGTGCAAATGACTAGACAGATTTGACTCGAGGGCGTGTAGCGAAAGGTTGTGGAAAATCCGAACCGGCGGACACTTTAAGAACAACGTCTTATATCTCGAGAAAGTTCGCACAGAGAACTCCTAAAACGGTTGTCTGAATTAAATATACTTACGTTATTAAGACTCTCACATGTATGCCCTATGTAGAACACGAAGTCTAATAGAAAGTAGTACAGATTCATGCAAGCAGTCACCTTTTCCCAGTCCTTATGCGAATGAAAATAGAGGAAACATTATCCTGTGGTACGATAAAAATCATCCTTTTTCAGACAGTTTTCAGTGACCTACAGATTGTTGATTATAATAAAATTTGGCACACATAGTAGAATCAAATGCTAGAACAGCTGTGCGCACAGCGTCATTTCCGACTTCCTTCCTAATCGAATATGATAGGAGTTCTGTCTCTGATCTTGTTCTTTATGGAAAGAAAACGTTGAAAAATCTCTTTGTCGTAAGACGGAAATTGTCTCGACGTAACTGAAGAGCGTCTCATAAATAGTAGTAAATAAATAAATAAATAAATAATCTAATTTTGGAGGTCTCTTCGTTCAGTTTTGACTTGCTAATGGATGCTAATGAATCAGTTTCTTTCGTGACTTGCAGTTCCGTTTAATCGTAAGAGAAACAGCAGACCACCATTCAGGCAGTCCGGAGTTTTATTTAGAATTTGTACGTCGGGCCTTGCCCTAGATAGAAAGTGGGTCACAGTTTTGTGAAGCGATTCGCGGCTGCGAGACCCCCTGACAGCAATAAAGCAATATAGAAGGGCGTTCCAGGAGCGCTTCAGACTCCGCATTTCGGGGAGCCGTCGATTCAAGGTGATGCTTCCGTCCCACGTCCTGGTGTTGCCCACGCTGCCTGCTCCGTCTGGGGCCAAACCCGTTACGGTTGCGAGAACCCTATTGGCGCAGGTCTCAGGTGTGGGACGACCGTGGGACGCAAGGAGACACAAACCAAACTACTCGATATAGGTCAAGCGCAGCGGCAGCACCAGGAATACGGCTGTGGACACGCGGGCAGATTCGGCATCTGTAATCGCAAAAAAATAGTCGAGATCGTTTTCGTGCTGTGGCAAGGTGGTGAGATTTGCTGCTGCAGTAGAAAACCAGTGCAAAAATAGTAGATAAAAATGCGGACTGGAAACAGCAAGAAAAGCTGTCATGAAACAAAAAAGAAATACGTCAACAGTGAACATGAATTTAAGTGCTATTTTGTGGCGAGCCGATAGCTGTGTAAAGATATGGGTTATTTATTACAAGTAAAAACAAGCAACGACCCGCTGTAATAATGCTATTTATTACAAACAAATAACACCGTTAATGGTTTCGAACAGACGTCTTAATCATCAGAGGACTACTCTGTTTCATTTTCCATTATCTTCTCCATTTTTTTCTGTGTAGGTCTGTGACTGATAAAGTATGTATTTTTATTCTTTTCATATTCATTCTCTTCATTCTGCGTGATCCAATTACGCAAACAATATTCACAGATTTACTTGACCGGTTCCGCACAAGCATACTATCATTACATTCTTGTAATTAATGTTAAGCCTGGACATACGATGTATTCCGCGATTTTTAGAGTTGTATAAAATAGATATCCATGGGCATTTCTGCTCTGAACAACAAATGCGGGTCAGCCTGAGTGGCCGAGCGGCTCTAGGCGCTACAGTCTGGAACCGCGCGACCGCTACGGTCGCAGGTTCAAATCCTGCCTCGGGCATGGATGTGTGTGTCGTCCTTAGGTTTGTTAGGTTTAAGTAGTTCTAAGTTCTAGGGGACTGATGACCTCGGAAGTTAAGTCCCATAGTGCTCAGAGCCATTTGAACCATTTGAACAAATGTGGCCCGCTACGAATTCCTCTCCTGTGCCAACCTCTTCGTCTCAGAGTAGCACTTGCAACCTACTTCCTCAATTATTTGCTGGATGCATTCCAATCTCTGTCTTCCTCTACGGTTTATTCCCTCTACCGCACCCTCTACTACCATGGAAGTTATTTCGTAATGTCTTGGTTCAAATGGCTCAGAGCACTATGGGACTTAACTGCTACGGTCATCATCCCCTAGAACGTAGAACTACTTAAACCTAACTAACCTAAGGACATCACACATATCCATCCCGAGACAGGATTCGAACCTGCGACCGTAGCAGTCGTTCGGTTGCGGACTGTAGCACCTAGAACCACTCGGCCACTCCGGCCGTAATGTCTTACCCGATGTCCTCCCATCCTGTCTCTTCTTCTTGTTAGTGTTTTCCATATGTCCTTTCCTCACTGATTCTCCGGAGAATCTCCTCATTCGTTACCTTATCAGTCCGCCTAATTTTCAGTATTCTTCTGTAGCATAACATCTCGAAGGCTTCAATTCTCTTCTGTTTCGGTTTTCCCGCACTCCTTGTGTCACTACCATACAACGCTGTACTCCGAACGTACATTCTCAGAAATTTCTCCCTCAGATTAAGACCTATGTTTGATATGAGCAGACTTCTCTCGATCAGGAATTCCTCTTTTTGTTTGTGCTTGTCTGCGTTTTATGTCCTCCTTGTTCCGTCCTTCATGGGTTATTTTGCCGTCTAGTTAGCGGAATTCCTTTACTTAGTCCACTTTGCAATCTCCAGTTCTGATGTTAAGTTTCTCGCTGTTCTTATTTTGCTGCTTCTCACTACTTTCGTCTTTCTTTAATTTTAGTCCGTACTCTATACTCATTATACGATTCATATCATTCAGCGGATTTCGTAATTCTTCTTCACTTTCATTGAGGATAGTAACGTCATCACCGAATCTTACCACTGACATCCTTTCACCCTAAATTCTAATCCCACTCTTGAACATTTCTTTTGTATTTTACATAAATGAATAGCTTTTAACGCTGTTATAATTTACCAAACTTTGTGTCTTTATGCTCAAACTGTTCTGTATTTTATTGGGTTGTTCAGAATGGAGCTGCTACCCGAAACTAGGAGCAAAGAAACGGACGTAAATAAGAATAGAAAATAATGTAACTGTAAAACTACTTCGAGAATTTTAATTTGTTACACCCAACGTATCGGCGGTTTCTAGTTGTGGCGAAAGTTTCTTGGGAAAATGAAGGAATGAAGACTGGGTTTACTGTCCCGTCGACATAGAACTCATTAGAGACGGAGTACAAGCTTGGATTGTGTCGAGGATGGGGAAGGAAATCGGCTGTGTCTTTTGAAAGGAGCCATCCCGGCATTTGCCTGGAAATGCTTAGCGAAAACACGGAAAATCTAAATCTGGATGAGCGGACGCCGGTTCGAATCGTCGTCGTCCAGTTTGCTAACCACTGCACCACCTTGCTAGGTAAGTTTGCTGGGGTGGTGGTGGAGGGGGGGGGGGGCAGGACGTTCATTGGAACCACCACCCCTAATAAATTCGGAAAGCGATGACATCTTTTGTGCAGCATACGATAAAGGAAAAAATAAACGGCCTACTGTTCATACCCCTCGAACGCAGTAAAGCGCTATTTTTCTGACTGTATTGTGTATGTTATACTTACATATTACGCTTACTTATTAAGAGTGATAGGGTGTTGTACTTTCTATAGAGGATTAACTTGTATAAATTTTAGTGTTAGGAAGCCTTGTCTGAAAGTATGTGTTTGCTGTGTAGCCTTACATGGAAATGAAACGTGGACAATGAACAGTATAATACAGGTAAGGAGCTTGCGAAATGGGGTGCTACAGAAAAATGCTGAAAATTATTTGGGTAGATAGAGTTCCTAATGAAGAGACTGATACTTTCGTCGCTACTACTTCATATTCAGAAATGAAAATCACAAAATTGTGGATGTTCTACAGTATCAATTTATTTCGTTATCGGTTTTCAGCTTATAGTGCCATCGTCAGACTTTAATTGACAACCGTAATCAAAGAGGATATACATACATCAGAAAAAAGTTTTATATCATCCCGGTTCCCAGAACTCCTGAAGACAGACGTTGACTGTGGATATTGTATCACAGACACAGTCCCTTTGACTGTTCAGAGATGTCACTAAATCCGCCAAAAGGTGTAAACAACCATACACGAGCAGCGCCTATAAGACAGAGGAGGTCAGACAGCCGATCAGTTCCAGTCATTCCACCAGAAAGGAGGTACACGGCTCGTGTTGTCTATAGCTCAACCATGCCTAGACGATTAATATCGCGGTTCGATCGCGCCCGCATTTTTACTTTGTGCCAGGAAGGGCTCATAACAAGGGAAGTGTCCAGGCGTCTCGGAGAGAACCAAAGCGATGTTGTTAGGACATGGAGGAGACACAGAGAGACAGGAACTGTCGATGACATGCCTCGCTCAAGGCGCCTAAGGGCTACTACTGCAATGGATGACTGTTACCTACGGATTATGGCTCGGAGGAACCCTGACGGCAACGTCACCATATTGAATAATGCTTTTCGTGGAGCCACAGGATGGGCCCAACAACATGCCGAATGGACCATTCACGATTGGCATCACGTTCTCTTCACCGATGAATGTCGCATATGCCTACAACCAGACAGTCGTCGGAGACGTGTTTGGAGGCAACCTGGTCAGGCTGAACTCCTTAGACACACAGTCCAGCGACTGCAGCAAGGTGAAGGTTCCCTTCTGTTTTGGGGTGGCATTGTGTGGGGCCGACGTACGCCGCTGGTGGTCATGGAAGGCGCCATACCAACTGTACGATACGTGAATGCCATCCTCCGACCGATAGTGCAACCATATCTGCAGCATATTGGCGAGGCATTCGTCTTCATATACGACAATTCGCGCTCACATGGTGCACATCTTGTGAATGACTTTCTTTAGGTTAACGACATCGCTCGACTAGAGTGGCGAGCATGTTCTGCAGACATGAACCCCATCGAACATGACTAGGATAGATTGAAAAGGGCTGTTTATGGACGAAGTGTCCACTCTGAAGGATCTACGCCGAATCGCCGTTGAGGAGTGGGACAATCTGGACCAACAGTGTCTTGACGTGCTATTGGGTTTTAGAGGTACCGATGTGTACAGCAATCTGGACCGCCACCTCTGAAGCCCGCGGGCTGCATCTGGCCCGGAATTGGTTGCGATCGTCTGTTAACGTGACTTGGGAAAGGATTGCCATTCATATCAGTGCGCTACCCCATCACCATTAAAGCCACAGACGCTACAGTTTTGACTTTATCGCTAAGAGTGTTCCTGTCGCATCGTGATCAGGTGGTCAGCAAGCTTAAGTAAGTTTGTGAATCAGGCCTCAGGTCACCAAGGTTCTCCGTGCCTGGTCTAGTGGATGAAATAACTCTTCTGGCTGACACTGTATTTTATATGTGTACCTTCCTGAACAGTTCTATTAGTGAGAGCTAATGACATGCCTGCATTCCTGCCAGAAATGTTCAAAAGTTTTCCAGCCAGTTATTGGGGTACTTAAAAGTTAAATGTAGTCATCGTCATTTATTGTACATAACAGGCCATAAAGGCCCATGACAGAAAGCAAAAGAAATATTACAAACCAGAATAACACACTATAAAAAGATCAATAACACAATCAGTGACACAGGAAGGAGCATTGTCCTGATCACAGTTGCAGGTATTTCCGGCAGATGTTGTTCCACTTTCTTCCGTCCATTGCATCTTCCAGGGACGCTGTTGGTTCTGCTTTCTGCAACGTCCTCATCACCCTGTCTTTCCACCCAGTCCTTCGACGACCTCTTGGGCGTCTTACAATCAGCTGGGATTGAACACTCGGTTGTAGATAGATTTTCCAGCTCATTAAGACATGTTCCAACCACTGGAGTCGTCGTCCTCTGATGGCCGTACAAACGCCAGATTTCCCAAAGCGTTGGTACAAGTCCTTTTTTTGCCTCCTTTCCCATCTTCCATTTCCTCTGTAGAATGTAGGCCCATAGATCTTCCTGAGCACTTTCATTTCAAATGCGCAAATGCGCTCTTAAATTGTTTGTGAAGTCACCAATGTCTCGCAGCCGTATAACAGAAACGGTTTTACCAGTGGCATGTAAGGTTTGATCTTGCTGTTTTGTGAGACCAAGCGTGACATGAATAAGTTATTAAGACTAAAGAAGGGACGATTGGCATTAATTAGTCTCTGTTGAATCTCTTTCTCAACCTCGCTTTTATTAGATAGAATCGATCCCAGGTACTTAAATTTCTCTACTCGTTAGATTAGATTAGATTAGTACTTGTTCCATAGATCATGAATACGACACTTCGTAATGATGTGGAACGTGTCAGGTTAACAATAGGTGTCTATACAAGATATTGCATTTCACAAAATATTACATGACACTTAATATTTTTAATTATTTTTACTATATCCAACAATTCATCTAATGAGTAGAAGGAGTTGCCATTAAGTAATTCTTTAAATTTCCTTTTAAATGCTATATGGCTATCTGTCAGACTTTTGATGCTATTAGGTAAGTGACCAAAGACTTTTGTGACAGCATAATATACCCCCTTCTGAGCCAAAGTTAGATTTAACCTTGAGTAGTGAAGACCATCCTTTCTCCTAGTGTTGTAGCCATATAACTGCTATTACTTTTGAATCCGTTCGGATTGTTAATAACAAATGTCATAAGTGAATATATATATATATATATATATATATATATATATATATATATATATAGTGAGGCTACAGTGAAGATCCCTAGCTCTTTAAATAAGTGTCTGCAGGATGACTTGGATGAGCTCCAGCAATTATTCTGATTAGACGCTTTTGTGCAATGAATACTCTTTTACTGAATGATGAGTTACCCCAGAATATGATGCCATACGAAAGCAGCGAATGAAAATAGGCGTGGTAAGCTAATTTACTCAGATGTATATCACCAAAATTTGCAAGGCCCCTAATAGCATAAGTAGCTGAACTCAAATGTTTCAGCAGATCCTCAGTGTGTTTTTTCCAGTTCAACCCCTCATCAATGCATACACCTAGAAATTTTGAATATTCTACCTTAACTACCGATTTCTGATCGAAGTCTATATTTATTAATGGTGTCATTCCATTTATTGTGTGGAACTGTACGTACTGTATTTCGTCAAAGTTTAATGAGAGCCCATTTGCAGAGAACCACTTAATGGTTTTCTGAAAAACATCCTTTACAATTTCACCAGTTAATTCTTGTCTGTTGGGTGTGATAGCTATACTTGAATCATCGGTAAAAAGTACCAGCTTTTCATCTTCGTGAATATAGAATGGCAAGTTATTAATATATATTAAGAACAGCAGTGGACCCAAGACCGAACCTTGCGGCACCCCATTCTTGATTGTTCCACAGTTTGAGAAATCACCAGTTTTTTGCATATTATGTGAACTGTTTATTTCAACTTTCTGCACTCTTCCAGTTAGGTATGATTTAAACCATTTGAGCACTGTCCCATTCATACCACACTACTTGAGCTTATCTAGAAGTATTCCATGATTTACACAATCAAAAACCATTGATAGATCACAAAAAAATCCCAACGGGTGACTTCCGGTTACTCAGAGCATTTAATATTTCATTAGTGAAAGTATATACAGGGTGTTACAAAAAGGTACGGGCAAACTTTCAGGAAGCATTCCTCACACACAAAGAAAGAAAATATGTTACGTGGACATGTGTCCGGAAACGCTTACTTTCCATGTTATATCTCATTTTATTACTTCTCTTCAAATCACATTAATCATGGAATGGAAACACACAGCAACAGAACGTACCAGCGTGACTTCAAACACTTTGTTACAGGAAATGTTCAAAATGTCCTCCGTTAAGCGAGGATACATGCATCCATCCTCCGTCGCATGGAATCCCTGATGCGCTGATGCAGCCCTGGGGAATGACGTATTGTATCACAGCCGCCGCAATACGAGCACGAAGAGTCCCTACATTTGGTACCGGGGTTGCGTAGTCAAGAGCTTTCAAATGCCCCCATAAATGAAAGTCAAGAGGGTTGAGGTCAGGAGAGCGTGGAGGCCATGGAATTGGTCCTCCTCTACCAATACATCGGTCGCCGAATCTATTGTTGAGAAGCGTACGAACACTTCGACTGAAATGTGCAGGTGCTCCATCGTGCATGAACCACATGTTGTGTCGTACTTGTAAAGGCACATGTTCTAGCAGCACAGGTAGAGTATCCCGTATGAAATCATGATAACGTGCTCCATTGAGCGTAGGTGGAAGAACATGGGGCCCAATCAAGACATCACCAACAATGCCTGCCCAAACGTTCACAGAAAATCTGTGTTGATAACGTGATTGCACAACTGAAGTGATATCAGGTGTTCCCCAGGGAAGCGTCCTGGGACCTCTGCTGTTCCTGATCTATATAAATTACCTGGGTGACAATCTGAGCAGTTCTCTTAGGTTGTTCGCAGATGATGCTGTTTACCGTCTAGTGAGGTCATCCGAAGACCAGTATCAGTTGCAAAGCGATTTAGAAAAGATTGCTGTATGGTGTGGCAGGTGGCAGTTGACGCTAAATAACGAAAAGTGTAAGGTGATCCACATGAGTTCCAAAAGAAATCTGTTGGAATTCGATTATTCGATAAATAGTACAATTCTCAAGGCTGTCAATTCAACTAAGTACCTGGGTGTTAAAATTACGAACAACTTCAGTTGGAAAGACCACATAGATAATATTGTGGGGAAGGCGAGCCAAAGGTTGTATTTCATTGGCAGGACACTTAGAAGATGCAACAAGTCCACTAAAGAGACAGCTTACACTACACTCGTTCGTCCTCTGTTAGAATATTGCTGCGCGGTGTGGAATACTTACCAGGTGGGTTTGACGGAGGACATCGAAAGGGTGCAGAAAAGGGCAGCTCGTTTTGTATTATCACGTAATAGGGGAGAGAGTGTGGCAGATATGATACGCGAATTGGGATGGAAGTCATTAAAGCAAAGACGTTTTTCGTCTCGGCGAGATCTATTTACGAAATTTCAGTCACTAACTTTCTCTTCCGAATGCGAAAATATTTTGTTGAGCCCAACCTACATAGGTAGGAATGATCATCAAAATAAAATAAGAGAAATCAGAAAGGTTTAGGTGTTCGTTTTTCCCGCGCGCTGTTCGGGAGTGGCCGGCCGTAGTGACCGCGCGGTTCTGGGCGGTACAGCCTGGAGCCGAGCGACCGCTACGGACGCAGGTTCGAATCCTGCCTCGGGCATGGATGTGTGTGATGTCCTTAGGTTAGTTACGTTTAATTAGTTCTAAGTTCTAGGCGGCTGATGACCTCAGAAGTTAAGTCGCATAGTGCTCAGAGCCATTTGAACCATTTGTTCGGGAGTGGAATGGTAGAGAGATAGTATGATTGTGGTTCGATGAACCCTCTGCCAAGCACTTAAATGTGAATTGCAGAGTAATCATGTAGATGTAGATGTAGATGTAGACTGCGTGCGGATTCTCGTCAGCCCACACATGTTGATTGTGAAAATTTACAATTTGATCACGTAGGAATGAAGCCTCATCCGTAAAGAGAACATTTGCACTGAAATGAGGATTGACACATTGTTGGATGAACCATTCGCAGAAGTGTACCCGTGGAGGCCAATCAGCTGCTGATATTGCCTGCACACGCTGTACATGGTACGAAAACAACTGGTTCTCCCGTAGCACTCTCCATACAGTGACGTGGTCAACGTTACCTTGTACAGCAGCAACTTCTCTGTCGCTGACATTAGGGTTATCGTCAACTGCACGAAGAATTGCCTCGTCCATTGCAGGTGTCCTCGTCGTTCTAGGTCTTCCCCAGTCGCGAGTCATAGGCTGGAATGTTCCGTGCTCCCTAAGACGTCGATCAATTGCTTCGAACGTCTTCCTGTCTGGACACCTTCGTTCTGGAAATCTGTCTCGATACAAACGTACCGCGCCACGGCTATTGCCCCGTGCTAATCCATACATCAAATGGGCATCTGCCAACTTCGCATTTGTAAACATTGCACTGACTGCAAAACCACGTTCGTGATGAACACTAACCTGTTGATGCTACGTACTGATGTGCTTGATGCTAATACTGTAGAGCAATGAGTCGCATGTCAACACAAGCACCGAAGTCAACATTACCTTCCTTCAATTGGGCCAACTGGCGGTGAATCGAGGAAGTACAGTAAATACTGACGAAACTAAAATGAGCTCTAACATGGAAATTAAGCGTTTCCGGACACATGTCCACATAACATATTTTCTTTATTTGTGTGTGAGGAATGTTTCCTGAAAGTTTGTCCATACCTTTTTGTAACACCCTGTATAGCACTTTCCGTTGAAAAACCCTTCTGGAAACCAAACTGACATTTTGTTAAAACTGTGTCCATGTGTATTGCTAGTGGTAGGGAAATCATGTCGGCGTGACATGATCATATATTTGGTTCTCTCGTCGTCGGCAACTAATCCCACTTAAATGTAAGAAATATAAAACGCTTGGAGCCGTAGTGTGTTTGTGAGGATTCTTATTACGCTGTACGACGGCTGCCCTGTGTTCGCAGGCTCGCATCCAGCAGCGGCAGCTGCAGGAGAAGGAGCAGAAGCTGCTGCAGCTGTACGAGAGCCAGCAGCAGCGCGCCCTCGACCGCGTCGTCACGCGCTCCACCTCGCTCAGCTCCAGCCTCAGCACCGCCGCCTTCAGCACGCTCACCACCAACAACAACAGCGTACGCACCAGCCTCAGCAACGGCATCAACAACAACAATAACGGCGCCGTCGGCGGCGGCCGCGTGCGCCAGATGTTCGACGAGCGCCGCAAGCCGAACAACTCGGCGCCCGCCGCTCCCGGCTGGGACCGCAGCTACCCGCTGGAACCCATCAACAAGTACGTCTCAAAAGTCCAATCATTTGTAGATATTCTGTGTGTACAAGACATAGTGAGGATCACCATTTTTATAGGATCCGTCATCCAATCGATCCATCATCATTCAACCATATCATCGATCTATCCATCCAGCATTCGTCATTTAATATATCCGTCCAGCATCAATCGGTTAAAATATCCATCCATCCAGCATCAATCGGTCAATACAAACATTCATCCATTCTTCCATTCTTTTCTTTCTTTCCTTCCTTCTTCCATTCCTTCCTTCTTCCATTCTTTTCTTTCTTTCCTTCCTTCTTCCATTCCTTCCTTCTTCCATTCTTTCCTTCCTTCTTCCATTTTTTCCTTCTTTCTTCCATTCTTTCCTTCCTTCTTCCATTCTTTCCTTCTTTCTTCCGTTCTTTCCTTCTTTCTTCCGTTCTTTTCGTCTTTCTTCCGTTCTTTTATTCTTTCCTCCATTGTTTCCTTCTTTCTTCCATTCTTTCCTTTTTTCTTCCTTTCTTTCCTTCTTTCTTCCGTTCTTTTCTTCTTTCCTCCATTATTTCCTTCTTCCTTCCATTCTTTCCTTTTTTGTTCCATTCTTTTCTTTTTTTGTTCCATTCCTTTCTTTCTTCTTCCATTCTTTCCTTCTTTCTTCTTCCATTCTTTCCTTCTTTCTTCTATTCCTTCCTTCTTCCATTCTTTCCTTCTTTCTTCCATTCTTTCCTTCTTTCTTCCATTCTTTCCTTCTTTCTTCCATTCTTTCCTTCTTTCTTCCGTTTTTTCCTTCTTTCTTCTGTTTTTTTCGTCTTTCTTCCATTCTTTTCTTCTTTCCTCCATTGTTTCTTTCTTTCCTCCATTCTTTCCTTTTTTCTTCCGTTCTTTCCTTTTTTCTTCCGTTCTTTCCTTTTTTCTTCCATTCTTTCCATCTTGTTCCATTCTTTTCTTTTTTCTTCCATTCTTTCCTTCTTTCTTCCATTCGTTCCTTCTTCCATTCTTTCCTTCCTTCTTCCATTCTTCCCTTTTTTCTTCAATTCTTTCCTTCTTGTTCCATTCTTTACTTTCAGATACGACTTCCTGACACTTAAATCTATACTCGATGTTAAACCGATCTTATTATTCATTGGTAATCTACATAAAGTAGTATGTTATGAGTCCACAATAGATTAGCTGTCGCAAGGACGCGAAAAGTTGGCTACCAGCCCCCAAGGACTGATCGTTAAAAGTCGATATCGTTCGGAACACTTCGTGTCGAGTGTCCTCTGTTTCTAATTGCTGCCACTCTCAACGTTCCCAAAGCCGTGACACTGTAACTGACGGATAAAGTGTTGCTGTTGTTGTTGATTGTGTGAGCGGATGATTAATAGCAGTAACTGTACATATATTCAAATAGGTTACTCAAAATGAGACACGATCATAAATGTTTTGAATGTCATTTTTCTTCTACTCTTTGCGTTGTGTTACAACAGCCTTAATTTAATGTAATTTCATGTTGCATATTGCATAATACTGCAAGTATGTACCGCATTTGAGGAAGACGTCTCTATAATGACCATTCACGAATCCATGCTGCTTCTGTGTGAAAACTTATACCGTAGGAACAGATTTGTAAGCGTCGCGCACGCCCGAGTTGTCAGTACTGGAGGTCAAACGTTAAGACATTCCGCCTTGTCTAACCTCGCTGTGGCCGCGCTAATTATCCCTCAGCCGGTGAAGTGAGCGGCCAACTATACGTAGGTCACGGTCGAATCCGCTAGCACCAATTAAAAATTAAGCACATCTTAAAATATTAGTCTCTTTTAATATTTTTGTTTGTTAATGAGCAGGAAAACTACACACGTAAAAGAAACTCGTAGCGTTGGTTGATGTTTTTGGATTCGGCTGTCACTTGCTAGATGAATGTTTTGTATAAAATACAGCTGAGAGCAGCGGACCGCAAGAATATTCGATTCGGACCACATGCGGCTCGCGGGCCGCACTTTGACGACCACTACTCTTAAGTCACCTGAAAAGATTATGGCCTATTGTTCCTACTATACTGTGTACGCACAACACACGGTGATTCCTCCTGGATCTCCCATAATTTGTGAAGTGAGTCTACATGTAAAAATAAACCGAAAAAGTCCTATGAACATGTGTCAAATTTTCAATCGCTATGAAACTGGAGCAGGTTGAAGATTGCACACGTCCATGAATGATTATGAAGATAAGTGTGAATATTACTTATCGAAATGCTGTGGTTGGCCGGCTGGGGTGGCCGAGCGGTTCTAGGCGCTACAATCTGGAACCGCGCGACCGCTACGGTCGCAGGTTCGAATCCTGCCTTGGGCATGGATGTGTGTGATTTCCTTAGGTTAGTTAGGTTTAAGTAGTTCTAAGTTCTAGGGGACTGATGACCTCAGAAGTTAAGTCCCACAGTGCTCAGAGACATTTGAACCATTTTGCTGTGGTGGACAGAATAATGCGGTGACAGATGACTGATCCATCCTGCAAGAGGTGTGGGGGTTCTCCAACAGATGGCAGCGCTGTGAGGTCGCACCGAGGTAACAGCGGCAAGCGCATCCATTGTACGTACAATTATGGGTTGGAGCAGTCGTCAGTCGTGTGCGTGTCGTGCTAGAGTGTTGTTTAATTGAACAGGTCCATTGTGTCTGTGAATAAGAATACGTTCACCCATGCAGAATACGCAGACATGTTTGTGGCTGGGTATTGTAATGGCAGTGCTTGCGGGGCTGTGATCGGAGTGGTTTCCCTGATTGTCGAATCCGCTATGCCAGGGTATTTCCCAGGCTTTTTCAGACATTACCTAAATCTAGGAAGCTAGCCAGTGAACACGTAACATCAGAATGTGAGGCCCTCTAGTCAGCTGAGCAAAGGAGAGGCATTATTACAAAAATACAATGGGGTCCCACAGCAGTGCAGGGCGCACTGGCAGTCAGCTCTATATCCACAAACGCGAATGTGGCTACTTTACATTCCGATGGCTTGTACTCATGCCATGTGCAGCCTGTGCAACATATGCATCCAGGTACTCAGTAAGCAGGCAGCAATTTTGTGAATGGTTGGCTGCACACAGACGTCGTGCGGTACAATTTTTTTTTATAGGTGAGGCTACATTTACATGCAATGCTATTATGAACACCCGCAATTATCATACATGAGTGATGGAGACCCCACATGACACTAAGGAAACGAGAATCGACGTTAGGTTCTCAGTGAACGTCTGGTGTGATATGATTGATGACTTGGTGCTAGGGCCTGTGTTCGTCCCAAATCGCATGACAGCTGCAACATACGCACATTTCCTCATAGAAGGCCTACACGCACTTACGTAAGACGTGACATTAGAGCAACGACGGAAAATTTGTCAGCAACATGATAGATCACCGATTCACTATACCGGCAAGTATCCCAGAATCTGAATAACATATTCCCTCAACAGTGGATTGGCCGTTGCGGACCCATTAACTGGCCTGTCAGATGACCCGACTTAACGCCACAAGACTTCTGGTCGTGGGACTGGTTAAAGGAGGATGTGTACGCTACGAAGGTGGTTGCACATGAAGAACTTGTCGCTCGCATCCCGACACTGTTTCCCGCATTAATGGCGAGCCGCCGAAATGATGATCGATGTACAACACACCACACCAGCCAACGCGTTGACAAGTGCATTGAGTTGGGAGGGGGACATTTTGAATACCTCTTGCAGGATGGGTCAGTCATCTGTTCTACCATCATTCTGTCCACCATAGCGCCTACGCAGCATTTCGGTAAGTAATATTAACATTTGATTTCATAATCATTCATGGATGTGTGTAGTCTTCAGTCTGCTCCAGTTCCTTAACGATCGAAAATCGGACACATGTTCATAGGACTTTTTCGGTTTATTTTTGCTTGAAGTGTAACCTCACAAATTACACTGGTGTCCTAAATTAAAGCAACAAACCGCTATTTCCCCGTTCCGTGTCTAATTCACGATATAATCATACAGACTCTCAACAGATGTCAGTAAGGTCGTTTTCTGTCCGGAAGATTGCGTTCTGGTCAATGGAGAACCATGCCAACGATGACATCAGGGCACCTGTCAGACAGGGTAATGTTTGCCAGGTAGTCCCACATCGGGAATCGCTGTGTATACCGTCACAGACTGTGCAGTAGGGCACAGAGAAGACTGCTACCAGACACAATGCGGTGGAAGGCCATAGGAAGAATGGAAACAGGACAGTCGCAAACTGGTGTCCGATGGTTTAACGTGAATCGTGCAGTTGTTTCTCAGATGTGGCGACATTTTATAGCGACCGAAGCTGTATCCTGAAGACCAGGGCAGGGTCGACCACGTGTAACGTCAGAAAGATAGAACCGTCTTTGGCCGTAAGAGCACGACGGTACCGCCGTAGTACTGCAAGGCAACTGACATCTGCTTGCAGCATTCACTGGACGTGTTGCCTCGAGGCAAATGGTTACAGAAGGCTTCGGCAGAGTGGCCTTTATTGTTGGAGACGTACTGCATGTGTACCTCTGACGCGTCTTCACAGAACGGAACGTCTAAGAGTGGAGTCGTCAATATGCCACCTGGACTGTCGAACAGTGGACCAATGTTTTTTTCACAGATGAGTCCCGATTTCGTCTGGAGAGTGATTCTCGACGGATTAACATCCGAAAGAACCCGATTTTGGGACCCAAACGTTGTGGAAGATACCAATGTCGAGGAGAATCCCTAATGTTGTGGGCTGGGCCGGCCGCGGTGGCCGAGCGGTTCTAGGCGCTTCAGTCCGGAACCACGCTGCTGCTACGGTCGCAGGCTCGAATCGTGCCTCGGGCATGGTTGTGTGTGATGTCCTCAGGTTGTTACGTTTAAGTAGTTCTAAGTCTAGAGGTCTGATGACCTCAGATGTTAAGTCCCATAGTGCTTGGAGGCATTTGAATTTTTGTTGTGGGATTGTGTTGACAGGTCGATCACCTCTTCGTGAAATTGTACGAGTTGGCAAGGTTTAACTGCTGTCAGGTATTGTGACGAGATCTTCGGACATGATGTGCAGTTGTCACGAGGTGCTGTGGACCCGGACTTCGTACTGATGAGCGATAATGCTCGACCTCATGAGCACGGTTGGTTGATGTTTTCTTGAAAGTGGAAGATGCTGCACGCATGGCGTGGCCTGCTCGCTCTCCCCATTTGAATCCCATAGAGCATGTCTGGGATGCAGTACGGAGACAGGTTCCATCACGTCATCACTCAGCAACCATTCCCTGAGAGTTGCGAGCAGTTCTGCAGGAAGGACGGGCGTTATTGCCTCAACGTGAGGTTTATGACATCATTGACAGTATGCCCCGTCGTCTTCAGGTCTCCATTGCTGCCACAGGTGGTCACAACCTATAATGAGCACACAAACCAGTTGTCAGAATTTGTGTACAAATCCGTTAAGTTGGTGGTAGTGGTGGTGGTGGTGAGTTCCTGTGGAACCAGACTGCTGAGGTCATTGGTCCCTAGGTTTACACACTGCTTAACCCAACTTAAGGACAACACACATACCCATGCCCGAGTGAGGACTTGAACTTGCGTCGGGGGAGCCGCGCGAACCGTGGCAAGGCGCCTTGAAGCCCGCGGCTATCCCGCGCGGCCGCTAAGTTGGAGAAAAACAAAGAAAGTTTCTGTCTACCGTTATGCATGTTGCAGTTTCCAGAATGAGATTTTCACGCTGCAGCGGAGTGCGCGTTGATATGAAACTTCCTGGCAGATTAAAACTGTGTGCCGGACCGAGACTCGAACTCGGGACCTTTGCCTTTCGCGGACAAGTGCTCTATCAACTATTTTTTTTAATTCTTTGTTGATTTCATTTTGTTTCATTTTGTTCGTTGTATATATTCGGGGAGGACGTCTCATGACACCCGTTCAAGTTGTTCTTTTATCCGTTCACTCAGTTTTTTTTATTACTGAGGGTAGCTAAAAACTCTATCCACTGCACCAACTGTAACACACACCAACTGAGCTACCCAAGCACTACTCACGCCCCGTTCTCGCAGCTTTACTTCTGCCAGTATCTCGTCTCCTACTTTTTTTAATTCTTTGTTGATTTCATTTTGTTTCATTTTGTTCGTTGTATATATTCGGGGAGGACGTCTCATGACACCCGTTCAAGTTGTTCTTTTATCCGTTCACTCAGTTTTTTTTATTACAGAGGGTAGCTAAAAACTCTATCCACTGCACCAACTGTAACACACACCAACTGAGCTACCCAAGCACTACTCACGCCCCGTTCTCGCAGCTTTACTTCTGCCAGTATCTCGTCTCCTACCTTCCAAACTTTACAGAAGCTCTCCTGCGAACCTTGCAGAACTAGCACTCCTGAAAGAAAGGATATTGCGGAGACATGGTTTAGACACAGCCGGGGGTATGTTTCCAGAATGAGATTTTCACTCTGCAGCGGAGTGTGCACGGATATGAAACTTCCTGGAAGATTAAAACTGTGTGCCGGACCGAGACTCGAACTCTGCCTTTAGCGGGCAAGTGCTCTACCAACTGAGATACCCATGCACGACTCACGCCCCGTCCTCACAGCTTTACTTCTGCCAGTACCTCGTCTCCTACCTTTCTTGGATAGCTCAGTTGGTAGAGCACTTGCCCGCGACAGGCAAAGACCTCTAGTTCGAGTCTCGGTACGGCACACAGTTTTAATTAGCCAGGGAGTTTCATGTTGCAGTTGCTTACATCTGTCGTCGTAACTGCCGCCTGCCTCACGTCTGCTGTGCAGCGAGCTACCTTAATTTAATTATTAACTGTATTTTTCTTACTTGTCACTTCTTCTTCCGTGTGTTTTTGCTTTTAGGAAGCATTAATTGTCGGGTGCTATTAATAGTGTTCCATAGATTTCGTGTTTGTTTTGAATACAGTCAGAGAGAGTCCCTTTAGTCAACCATAGTGCCAGTAGTGCTAGTGTTTGTTTTCAATACAGTCCAGAGACACGTAGTGCTATTTTCATTGTTTTCTACAAGAAGTGGCTAGCAACCACAGTTTAGTGAATAAACAGCCGCCTTTAGTGAATTAGCAGTCTAGTTAAAGGTTGATTAACTCTCTTCAGTAAATTGATTTCTTAGGATGGATAGGATGTGTGACTGCTGTGTACGGACGCAGGAGGAGCTGGCCACTGTTCGCGAACAGCTGAGCGTGTTGATGGCCGCGGTCAGCCGTCTTCAGGCTGTTGCCTCGGAGTGTAGCGGCAGTGGGGAGTCTGGTGCGTCGCAAGGTACACCCCAGGTGTTACATGCTTCACCCACTGTCCCTGCTGTCGAGACATCTTCGCGGGTACCGGGCGCGGTTGGGCCACCCTCTCCCCAAGGGGAGTGGCGGGTTCAGCGGCGTTCGCGGCGCACGAGGCGGAGGGTCAATGTGGAGGCTGGCCGTGTGGCATCGCCCGCTCTGCCTGTGAGTGGACATGTGGCTGCTCCTTCAGCAAAGTCCGAGCAGGCACACGGGGGGAGGGGTATTTTAGTTATTGGGAGCTCCAACGTTAGGCGGGTGATGGAGCCCCTTAGGGAAATAGCGGGAAGGTCGGGGAAGAAGGCCAGTGTTCACTCTGTCTGCTTGCCGGGGGGTCTCATCCGAGATGTGGAGGAGGCCCTGCCGGCGGCGATAGAGAGCACTGGGTGCACCCGACTGCAAATTGTTGCTCATGTCGGCACCAATGACTCCTGCCGTCTGGGTTCAGACGTCATCCTCAGTTCGTACAGGCGGTTGGCGGAATTGGTGAAGGCGGAAAGCCTCGCTCGCGGGGTGAAATCAGAGCTAACTATTTGCTGTATCGTTCCCAGAACCGATCGCGGTCCTCTGGTTTGGAGCCGAGTGGAAGGCTTAAACCAGAGGCTCAGATGATTCTGCGGAGATCTGGGGTGCAAATTTCTCGACCTCCGCTATCTGGTGGACAAATGTAGGGTCCCCCTGAATAGGTCAGGCGTGCACTACACGCCGGAAGCGGCTACAAGGGTAGCAGAGTACGTGTGGAGTGCACATGGGGGTTTTTTAGGTTAGAGAATCCCCTCCCTAGGCCCGACAAGACGCCTACTGAGATGCGGCAAGGTAGGAGTAGGCAAAATGCAACAGGGAATAACAATATTAATGTGCTAATAGTAAACTGCAGGAGCGTCTACAGAAAGGTCCCAGAACTGCTCTCATTAATAAACGGTCACAACGCCCATATAGTACTAGGGACAGAAAGTTGGCTGAAACCAGACGTAAACAGTAATGAAATCCTAAACTCAGATTGGAATGTATACCGCAGAGACAGGCTGGACAGTGAAGGAGGAGGCGTGTTTATAGCGATAAGAAGTGCAATAGTATCGAAGGAAATTGACGGAGATCCGAAATGTGAAATGATTTGGGTGAAGGTCACGGTTAAAGCAGGCTCAGACATGGTAATTGGATGTCTCTATAGGCCCCCTAGCTCAGCAGCTGTTGTGGCTGAGCACCTGAAGGATAATTTGGAAAATATTTCGAGTAGATTTCCCCACCATGTTATAGTTCTGGGTGGAGATTTTAATTTGCCTGATATAGACTGGGAGACTCAGACGTTCATAACGGGTGGCAGGGACAAAGAATCCAGTGAAATTTTTTTAAGTGCTTTATCTGAAAACTACCTTGAGCAGTTAAACAGAGAACCGACCCGTGGCGATAACATATTAGACCATGTTATAGTTCTGGGTGGAGATTTTAATTTGCCTGATATAGACTGGGAGACTCAGACGTTCATAACGGGTGGCAGGGACAAAGAATCCAGTGAAATTTTTTTAAGTGCTTTATCTGAAAACTACCTTGAGCAGTTAAACAGAGAACCGACCCGTGGCGATAACATATTAGACCTTCTGGTGACAAACAGACCCGAACTATTTGAAAAAGTTAATGCAGAACAGGGAATCAGCGATCATAAAGCGGTTACGGCATCGATGATTTCAGCCGTAAATAGGAATATTAAAAAGGGTAGGAAGATTTTTCTGTTTAGAAAAAGTGACAAAAAGCAGATTTCAGAGTCCCTGACGGCTCAACACAAAAGTTTTGTCTCAAGTACAGATAGTGTTGAGGATCAGTGGACAAAGTTCAAAACCGTCGTACATAATGCGTTAGATGAGTATGTGCCAAGCAAGATCGTAAGAGATGGAAAAGAGCCACCGTGGTACAACAACCGAGTTAGAAAACTGCTGCGGAAGCAAAGGGAACTTCACAGCAATCATAAACATAGCCAAAGCCTTGCAGACAAACAAAAATTACGCGAAGCGAAATGTAGTGTGAGGAGGGCTATGCGAGAGGCGTTCAATGAATTTGAAAGTAAAGTACTATGTACTGACTTGGCAGAAAATCCTAAGAAATTTTGGTCTTATGTCAAAGCGGTAGGTGGATCAAAACAAAATGTCCAGACACTCTGTGACCGAGATGGTACTGAAACAGAGGATGACGGACTAAAGGCCGAAATACTAAATGTCTTTTTCCAAAGTTGTTTCACAGAGGAAGATTGCACTGTAGTTCCTTCTCTAGATTGTCGCACAGATGACAAAATGGTAGATATCGAAATAGACGACAGAGGGATAGAGAAACAATTAAAATCGCTCAAAAGAGGAAAGGCCTCTGGACCTGATGGGATACCAGTTCAATTTTACACAGAGTACGCGAAGAAACTTGCCCCCCTTCTTGCAGCGGTGTACCGTAGGTCTCTAGAAGAGCGTAGCGTTCCAAAGGATTGGAAAAGGGCACAGGTCATCCCCGTTTTCAAGAAGGGACGTCGAACAGATGTACAAAACTATAGACCTATATCTCTAACGTCGATCAGTTGTAGAATTTTGGAACACGTATTGTGTTCGAGTATAATGACTTTTCTGGAGACTAGAAATCTACTCTGTAGGAATTAGCATGGGTTTCGAAAAAGACGGTCATGTGAAACCCAGCTCGCGCTATTCGTCCACGAGACTCAGAGGGCCATAGACACGGGTTCACAGGTAGATGCCGTGTTTCTTGACTTCCGCAAGGCGTTCGATACAGTTCCCCACAGTTGTTTAATGAACAAAGTAAGAGCATATGGACTATCAGACCAATTGTGTGATTGGATTGAGGAGTTCCTAGATAACAGGACGCAGCATGTCATTCTCAATGGAGAGAAGTCCTCCGAAGTAAGAGTGATTTCAGGTGTGCCGCAGGGGAGTGTCATAGGACCGTTGCTATTCACAATATACATAAATGACCTGGTGGATGACATCGGAAGTTCACTGAGGCTTTTTGCAGATGATGCTGTGGTGTATCGAGAGGTTGTAACAATGGAAAATTGTACTGAAATGCAGGAGGATTTGCAACGAATTGACGCATGGTGCAGGGAATGGCAATTGAATCTCAATGTAGACAAGAGTAATGTGCTGCGAATACACAGAAAGATAGATCCTTTATCATTTAGCTACAAAATAGAAGGTCAGCAACTGGAAGCAGTTAATACCATAAATTATCTGGGAGTACGCATTAGGAGTGATTTAAAATTGAATGATCATATAATGTTGAGCGTCGGTAAAGCAGATGCCAGACTGAGATTCATTGGAAGAATCCTAAGGAAATGCAATCCGAAAACAAAGGAAGTAGGTTACAGTACGCTTGTTCGCCCACTGCTTGAATACTGCTCAGCGGTGTGGGATCCGTACCAGATAGGGTTGATAGAAGATATAGAGAAGATCCAACGGAGAGCAGCGCGCTTCGTTACAGGATCATTCAGTAATCGCGAAAGCGTTACGGAGATGATAGATAAACTCCAGTGGAAGACTCTGCAGGAGAGACGCTCAGTAGCTCGGTACGGGCTTTTGTCAAAGTTTCGAGAACATACCTTCACCGAAGAGTCAAGCAGTATATTGCTCCCTCCTACGTATATCTCGCGAAGAGACCATGAGGATAAAATCAGAGAGATTAGAGCCCACACAGAGGCATACCGACAATCCTTCTTTCCACGAACAATACGAGACTGGAATAGAAGGGAGAACCGATAGAGGTACTCAAGGTACCCTCCGCCACACACCGTCAGGTGGCTTGCGGAGTATGGATGTAGATGTAGATGTAGATGTGTTCTTCACATTGTTTCTACATTACTATCACATGTTTATACTGTTTTGTGCCAAAATAAACGCAACCTTGAAAAATTCCCGTCTGTCGCTTTAATTTTGGACACCAGTGTGTGTGATGTTCCTCCTGAATTAAACTGGATGTAAATTTTCATTATTTGCGGTGCTTCATCATTGCAGTGCAACACTATATTTCTGACACACGGTGTATTTCTCTTTTTGTTTGACAGTAATATTAAAGTGTACGAGGTGTTCCTAATAGGAGGTTTTCATTATTATTACTGCGTGGCAGGAACGCAGCAGCGCACAAGACGGTGTCCAAGTCTCGCGGCGCGGTGAGCCTGGACCGCAACGGCGCCGGCGCCGGATTGGGCCTCAGAGCCGCGGCGCCGCCCCCGCAGGCGCACCAGCCGCTGCGCAGGGCCAAGAGCCAGGCGCGGCCGCCCCCGCCGCCGCCGCAGGCGCCCAGCCCCCCTCCAGAGCCAGAACCGGAGCCGGAGCCACAGGCCGCAGACACGGCGGAGGCGCAGGACGCCGAGCTGCAGCGCTACCTGGACGACTTCTCGCCGCCGGCGACGCCGCCGCCCTTCGACGACGAGCCGGACGAGGGAGAGCCCGAGGCCGGGGCGGAGCTGGACGCCGCCGTGGACGCCAGCACGTCGTTCGTGTTCCAGAAGCTGCCCAACGTGGGCGGCCCGGCGCGCGCGCCGGTGCAGCTCGCCGAGGAGCGGCCCGACCGCTTCAAGACGTACGCCGCGGGCAAGCCGGGGGCGGCGCCGGGGGCCAGGCCCAAGGGGGCGGCTGCAGCGGCTCCGGCGGCGCGCAGGCCGCAGCCGGCCAAGACCACCGTCCGCAGGTCCGAGGTCGGTATGCACCTCGCACTCTGTCGCTTCGCGCCTCTCACTGTACTGCTCGCTTTCCACTGTTCGTAATACATAGAAAAAAGGATCCTTTATTATATGATTATACACTACTGGCCATTAAAATTGCTACACCAAGAAGAAATGCAGATGATAAACGGGTATTCATTGGACAAATATATTATACTAGAACTGACATGTGATTACATTTTCACGCAATTTGGGTGCATAGATCCTGAGAAATCAGTACCCAGAACAACCACGTCTGACCGTAATAACGGCCTTGATACGCCTGGGCATTGAGTCAAACAGAGCTTGGATGGCGTGTACAGGTACAGCTCCCATGCAGCTTCAACACGATACCACAGTTCATCAAGAGTAGTGACTCGCGTATTGTGACGAGCCAGTTGCTCGGCCAGACTTTTTCAGTTCGTAAGAGATCTGGAGAATGTGCTGGCCAGGGCAGCAGTCGAACATTTTCTGTATCCAGAAAGGCCCGTACAAGTCCTGCAACATGCGGTCGTCCATTATCCTGCTGAAATGTAGGGTTTCGCATGGATCGAATGAAGGGTAGAGCCACGGGTCGTAACACATCTGAAATGTAACGTCCACTGTTCAAAGTGCCGTCAGTGCGAACAGGAGGTGACCGAGACGTGTAACCAATGGCACCCCATACCGTCGCGCCGGGTGATACGCCAGTATGGCGATGACGAATACACGCTTCCAATGTGCGTTCACCGCGATGTCGCCAAACACGGATGCGACCATCATGATGCTGTAAACAGAACCTGGATTCGTCCGAAAAATGACGTTTTGACATTCGTGAGTACACCATTGCAGGTGTTCCAGCGGCCCGACCGCTTCAAGACGTACGCCGCGGGCAAGCCGGGGGCGGCGCCGGGGGCCAGCGTCAAGGGTAACCTCAGCCGTGGTCTCCGAGCTGATAGTCCATGCTGCTGCAAACGTCGTCGAACTGTTCGTGCAGGTGGTTGTTGTCTCCATCTTTTGGCTCAGGGATCGAGACGTGGCTGCACGATCCGTTGCAGCCATGCGGATAAGATACCTGTCATTTCGACTACTAGTGATACGAGGCCATTGGGATCCAGCACGGCGTTCCGTATTACCCTCCTGAACCAACCGATACCTTATTCTGCTAACAGTCATTGGATCTCGACCAACGCGAGCAGCAATGTCGCGATACAATAAACCGCAATCGCGATAGGCTACAATCCGACCTTTATCAAAGTCGGAAACGTGATGGTGCGCATTTCTCCTCCTTACACGAGGCATCACAACAACGTTTCACCAGGCAACGCCGGTCAACTGGTGTTTGTGTATGAGAAATCGCTTGGAAACTTTCCTCATGTCAGCACATTGTAGATGTCGCCACCGGCGCCAACCTTGTTTGAATGCTCTGAAAATCTAATCATTTGCATATCACAGCATCTTCTTCTTGTCGGTTAAATTTCGCGTCTATAGCACGTCATCTTCGTGGTGTAGCATTTTTAATGGCCAGTAGTGTATGATAGCGGAACAAACACTGGTAGCAGTTACTTCTGTAAAATATCTGGAAGTATGCGTACGGAACGATTTGAAGTGGAATGATCATATAAAATTAATTGTAGGTAAGGCGGGTCCCAGGTTGAGATTCATTGGCAGAGTCCTTAGAAAATGAAGTCCATCAACAAAGGAGGTGGCTTACAATACTCTCGTTCGACCTATACTTGAGTATTGCTCATCAATGTAGGATCCGTACTAGGTCGGATTGACACAGGAGATAGAGAAGATCCAAAGAAGAGCGGCGCGTTTCGTCACAGGGTTATTTGGTTAGCGTGATAGCGTTACGGAGATGGTTAGCAAACTCAAGTGGCAGACTCTGCAAGAGAGGTGCTCTGCATCGCGGTGTAGCTTGCTGTCCAGGTTTCGAGAGGGTGCGTTTCTGGATGAGGTATCGAATATATTGCTTCCCCCTACGTATACCTCCCGAGGAGATCACGAATGTAAAATTAGAGAGATTCGAGCGCGCACAGAGCCTTTCCGGCAGTCGTTCTTCCCGCGAACCATACGCGACTGGAACAGGAAAGGAAGGTAATGACAGTGGCACGTAAAGTGCCCTCCGCCACTCACCGTTGGGTGGCTTGCGGAGTATAAATGTAGATGTAGATGTTCGAGCCAAAGAAACTGGTACATCTACCTAATATCGCGTAGGGCCCCTGCGAGCATGCAGAAGAGCCGCATCACGACATGGCATGGACTCGACTAATGTCTGAAGTAGTGCTGGAGGGAACTGACACCATGAGTCGTCCAGGGCTGTCCATAAATCAGTAAGAGTACGAGCGGGTGGAGATCTCTTCTGAACAGCACGTTGCAAGGCATCCCAGATGTGCTCAAAAATGTTTATGTCTGGGAAATTCGGTGGCCAGGAAAGTGTTTACTCAGAAGAATGTTCCTCAAGCCACTCTGTTGCAATTCTGAATATGTAGCTAGTCGCATTGCGCTGCTGGAATTGCCCAAGTTCATTGGAATGCACAACGGACATTAATGGATACAGCTGATAAGACAGGATGCTTACGTACGTGTCACCTGTCAGAGTCGTATCTAGAAGTATCAGAGGTCCCATATCATTCAAACTGCTCACGGCCCACACCATTACAGAGCCTCCACCAGGTTGAACAGTCCCCTGCTGACATGGAGGGTTCATGGGTTCATGAGGTTGTCTCCATACCCATACACGTCCATCCGCACCATACAATTTGAAATGAGACTCGTCCGACCAGACAACATGTATCCAGTCATCAACAGTCCAATGTCGGTGTTGACGGACCCACGCGAGGCGTAAAGCTTTGTGTCATGCAGTCATCAAGTACTTTGCCTCCAAAAGTCCATATCGATGATGTTTCGTTGAATGGTTCGCACGATGACACTTTTTGATGGCCCATCATTCAAATCCGCAGCAATTTACGGAAGGTTTGCACTTCTGTCACGTTGAACGATTCTCTTCAGTCGTCGTTGGTCCCGTTCTTGCAGGATCTTTATCCGGCCGTAGCGATGTTGGGGGTTTGATGTTTTGCCTGATTCTTGATATTCACGGCACACTCGGGAAATGGTCGTATGGGAAAACCCCCACTTCATCGCTACCTCGAAGATGCTTTGTTCAAAATGGTTCAAATGGCTCTGAGCACTATGGGACTTAACATCTCAGGACATCAGTCCCCTAGAACTTAGAACTACTTAAACCTAACTAACCTAAGGACATCACACACATCCATGCCCGAGGCAGGATTCGAACCTGCGACCGTAGCGGTCGCGCGGTTCCACACTGAAGCGTCTAGAACCGCTCGGCCACATCGGCCGGCGAAGATGCTTTGTCCCATCACTAGTGCGCCGACTATAATACATTGACTTAGAGGCTTAAAATGTCTGTACTGCCAAGGGACCATGGACCTTAATACGTGACATAAATCTGAACTTGATACCTATACCAAATCCTGAGAAGAAAGGTTCTTAAACAGCTGGACAGACAGAGACAGACAGATAAACAGATGGGCAACAAAGCGATCCTAGAAGACTTCTGTTTTTCACAGATTGAGGCACGGAACCCTAATTAGTAACAGAACTTTACTTTTTTTCTACGCTATAGTTAAAATTTGGATTATCTCTCTTAGCTGTCTAATATGTTGCAAAAAAATACACTCACAGTAAAGTACTGAACAAAATCCAAAACAATCCATTGACGGCCGGAGCAAACAAAAATTTCGCGTGAAGAGTTGAGTAGTTACCTAAAATTCAACGGAAATGGAATTCCAGGAAAATTTATTGCGATATACACCCAACAACATCAGTGAAAGCTAGTACTATATAACGACGAAATTTGCATGGTAACATCAAAGAATATAGCACAATCATGCTTAAAATTTTTGTTAATTGCGTTGCATCATAAAGGAAATGCCTAGACGTACAGTGAAAAGTCAGTGATATGCTACACTAAAACTTATCTTAATAATAGTCTACAAATATGTACAACGCATAACTGAAACATGCTGTTGATGTGGATATGACCTCTGAAATAGGACCACGGGATAGAAAACATACGGCTTAAGTGTTCTGACAAAATTATCTGCGAGAGATAATGACAGTCATGGTCAAAACCGGTTGGAGAAGATTTTTCTAAAAAAGCAACTTATCATTTGGCGGCGCTCCCCCCTCCCCTCCACCTCCCGCCCCCACCATTTTCCTCGTACATTTTCATCGTCCTCAGTTTGCGCTAGTAATTGTGATATGTACTGCATTTAAGTCCTCAAGCGGCCGGTACTATTAGACTATTGTGGTAACGTCCTGCATAGAAATCTTACAGTTATGGCGTCTCTGGCGCCCCTCTCAGCTTGGTGCCTGAAGCGACGACTTGTGCTGCTTGAGCCTTAAACCAGCCCTACCTATGTTAATAATTCAAGGGAGCAATTCAATGCTAATAATCCCATTATAAAGTACAAAACACTCATTCTCTCTCTCTCTCTCTCTCTCTCTCTCTCTCGTGTCATCCAACGTTATACATGTACCAATAACAGAAAGCCAGACGCCAGTCGCCACCTATGTTCCGGGTCGTTTCTCGGACTGTGTTGAATGTCTATCGGTTTCAGATCTAGAAGAGTTAGTCATACACGGCTATTACAAATGATTGAAGCGATTTCATAAATTCACTGTAGCTCCATTCATTGACATATGGTCACGACACACTACAGATACGTAGAAAAACTCATAAAGTTTTGTTCGGCTGAAGCCGCACTTCAGGTTTCTGCCGCCAGAGCGCTCGAGAGCGCAGTGAGACAAAATGGTGACAGGAGCCGAGAAAGCGTATGTCGTGCACTCACATCAGTCAGTCATAACAGTGCAACGACACTTCAGGCCGAAGTTCAACAAAGATCCACCAACTGCTAACTCCATTCGGCGATGGTATGCTCAGTTTAAAGCTTCTGAATGCCTCTGTAAGGGGAAATCAACGGGTCGGCCTGCAGTGAGCGAAGAAACGGTTGAACGCGTGCGGGCAAGTTTCACGCATAGTGATGTGAAAAATTCAGTGTTTATACCTCATCTACCAAGAAACGTGCCAGAACTGCGAGCTCGCATCAACAATGCTTTTGAACTCATTGATGGGGACATGCTGCGCCGAGTGTGGGAGGAACTTGATTATCGGCTTGATGTCTGCCGAATCACTAAAGGGGCACATATCGAACATTTGTGAATATCTAAAAAAACTTTTTGAGTTTTTGTATGTGTGTGCAAAGCATTGTGAAAATATCTCAAATAATAAAGTTATTGTAGAACTGTGAAATCGCTTCAATCATTTGTAATAACCCTGTAGTTCTTCCTCACTGCTTCAGTTAAGTTCTCGGTAACTGTCATAAACAACAACTACTACTTTGTGGTCTGCTTTAATCGCAGTGGATCTGAAAATTGTTTCTATGACCCAATGCCCTTCCTCGGCACAACGCATTTTATTCTAAGGTGCACGCTGTCAGTCTGTCGATCTGTTCTTTATTTTATGTACCAACCGTTTGTGTGCTGGGGTCAGGAATGACCCGCTAGTCACCTATATGAGTGTGAAAAGTAGCCTACAAACCAAGCCCTAGTTCGCCTGTATATAAGAGTAACGATAGTTCAATCAGAAAGTGGACTCGTTCCAGCGGATTACACTACATGATAAACTGAAAGAAAATTTCAGCAAACATGCAATAAACTGACACTATAGGAGTAACAAAATATAAATGTCTGTGTACCGACACATTCATTGTGTTTTTTATAAAATGAAAAGGCGATAAGCTCATTATGATGGAAAAAACTCGCAGACCTGTGTTATTGGCCCCCATTAACTCTTGCGCATATTGATTCCGTTCTCACTAGTGCTGCATATTCGTGTCGCTTCGATACGCAAACTGCATATTACACACAGAGCCTAAGGAAAGCAAAAATGTTCATTATCGAACACTACTCTACACACATCAAAAAAAGTTTTGCATCGCCTCGGTTAGAGTTCCGGAACTTGTATTGAAAATTGGAATACAGATCAACATAAACATCATTTCCGCCCATTTTATTGCTCATGAAATACCAAATTATATTTGCATGTTGTACCACCATACAGCGAGACCTTCAGAGGTGGTGGTCCAGATTGCTGCACACACCGCTACCTCTAATACCTAGTAGCACGTCCTCTTGCATTATGCGTGTCTATATTCGTCGTGGCATACTATCCACAAGTTCATCAAGGCACTAACGGTCCAGATTGTCCCACTCCTCAACGGCCGTTCGGCGTAGATCCCTCAGAGTGGTTGGTGGGTCACGTCGTCCATAAATAGCCCTTTTCAGTCTATCCCAGGCTTGTTCGATAAAATTCATGTCTGGAGAACATGCTGGCCACTTTAGTCGAGCTTTGTCGTCATCCTGAAGGAAGTAATTCACAAGATGTGCACGATGGAGGCGCGAATTATCGTCCATGAAGACGAATGACTCGCCAATATGTTGCCGATATGGTTGCACTATCGGTCGGAGGATGGCATTCACCTATCATACAGCCGTTACGGCGCCTTCCATGACCACCAGCAGCGTACGTCGGCCCCACATAATGCCACCCCAAAACATCAGGGAACCTCCACCTTGCTGCACTTGCTGGACAGTGTGTCTAAGGCGTTCAGTCTGACCGGGTTGCCTCCAAACACGTCTCCGACGATTGTCTGGTGGAAAACATATGCGACACTTACCAGCGAGGAGAACGTGATGACAGTCCTGAGCGGTCCATTTGGCATGTTGTTGGGCCCATCTGTACCGCGCTGCATGGTGTTATGGTTGCAAAGATGGACCTCGCCACGGACGTCGGGAGAGAAGTTGCGCATCATGCAGCCTATTGCGCACAGTTTGAGTCGTAACGCGACGTCCTGTGGCTGCACGAAAAGCATTATTCAACATGGTAGCGTTGCTGTCAGGGTTCCTCCGAGCCGTAATCCGTAGGTAGCTGTCATCCACTGCAGTAGTAGCCGTTGGGCGGCCTGAGCGAGGCATGTCATCAACAGTTCCTGTCTCTCTGTATCTCCTCCACCTCCGAACAACATCGTTTTGGTTCTCTACGAGACGCCTGGACACTTCCCTTTTTGAGAGCCCTTCCTGGCACAAAGTAACAACGCTGACGCGATCGAACCGCTGTATTGACCATCTAGGTATGGTTGAACTACGGTCAACACGAACCGTGTGCCTCCTTCCTGGTGGAATGACTGGAACTGATGGGCTGTCGGACCCCCTCCGTCTAATAGGCGTTGCTTGTGCATGATTGTTTACATCTTTGGGCAGGTTTAGTTACATCTCTGAACAATCAAAGGGACTGTGTCACAGTCAACGACTATCTTCAGGAGTTCTGGGAACTGGGGTGATGAAAAACTTTTGTCGATGTGTGTATGTTAAGTGACGCCCTTTTAGTTAAAATTTTGATGCTGCTTCATTATAAATTATTTCAAAATTAAGTATCTAGAAAAGATCGATAGACGAGTGCAACGAAAGGTATGTTTATTGTGAAAGCTGTAAGAATTTTACACATAAATTATACAGAAGTTTTTTCAGTCACAACACAATCTTTTTGAAATGTCCGACACTGGCAGTACGGAGATGGAGCAAACGAACAGTGAAATTTTCCTTCACATCCTATAGTGTCTTAACGGACATGGGTCAGATACCATACAAATCGCCAATTCCAGTTTGTCAACCGTGGGGGGAGGGGGGGGGGATGGGTCCGGTAGATGTTTCTTTCTATGTGCCCCATAAAAAGAAGGCACAAGGTGTCACGTCGCGCAAATATGAAGGCCAGTCCATCCCTGCGCCATTTAATTTGCAATAATCCAACGCAGATACTCTGCCCCCGATGTATTTATCTAGAATGCCCAGCACCTGTTTTCTGCGATGTGATCTGGCCCCATCTTGCATGAACAATTCGTTGCCTTGTCGATCCTCCAACGCTAACTGTGTGACGACAAATTGTTCCAAAATTGCAACTTAACATTCACTAGTGATCGTTTCTCGCATGAAAAAAGGACCAATAAGTGCCCACGCTGCATACTACAGCCCAAACAGCAACTCTTCGTTTCACACAAAATGGGCTTTTCGGAACCCCAAAACAGCCAGTTTTGTTTATTCGCGATTCCATTCAGGTGGAAATGTGCTTCATCTGTGAACCAGGTCCATTCAGGTGGAAATGTGCTTCATCTGTGAACCAGATGAATCCAACATCAAATCTTGTCGGCAAAGTCAGAACTCTGTCGCACAGTTCGTACAGGTGTGGCCTGGTGGTTTTACATTTTGAATGGAAACGTGTAGGCTCTCATTAGCATTTTCTGCGTTCTAGAACGCTTCAAATCAGTCTCTGCTGCAATTCTTCGGACGGATTTCCTTGGATTTTGCTGAATAATTCCAGAAACCGTGGCGACACTTAGAGGAGTAACTACCGTTTGCCTGGAGCCAACACTCCCCGCTAGATCGTACGCGACGCTACCTTTCCGCTGATATTTGGCAAAGAGCTTGCGAATGGTTTTCGCATCGATTCCTTTTAGAACGTTAAATCGTGTTTGAAAACTGCTCCTTGTTGCCGTGGGATTGTGTTCTGACCTGTGGTATTCCAGACAAGAAAAACATGTTCAATGGAATACATAATTTCAACCTCTTTCTTTTTTAGTACTCTAACCTCCCTTCACGTTTCAACGGTAGAACTGATCGCTCCAAGACGAACCGAGCCGCGTTGTGAAGGGCGCTAGAACTAGTTTGTCAAAGGACCGGAACAATAACGTCTAAGGCTGGGGTTTCGAAGTGAGCAAGTTACGGCACCGGGGAGTGTTTGTCTTTGAAATGAGGGGATCGTAAGAAGTCGAAATGAGCGAGCATTAGAAGTCGAATTGTCGGACCAGTATCATCCTGGGAAAATTTGAATGAGGTATCGGAGGGGGGGAGTGGATTTGACCTAATGAGCGAATGAGAAGAGAGGGCGGAGAATGAGTTTTATCATAAAATTTTTGGACTTGGTGTTGAATAATGTTACGTATTTTTGGAATTTGAAGGCATACATGAATGACTGAGTTTGATGGAGAAGGGGAGCGTTAATTGCTGTTCAGAGAAATTTGTTCCGGATGATTTGTATTTTCTTGAAGTTAGTGTTTGCTGCCAGGGACCAGATTTCGGAGGCGTAAGTGATTTTGGGGAGTAGTAAAACTACGTATATACAAATTTTAGTCCTGTTGGTGAGAGAATGACTTTTGATATGCGGATACGTCTGGTGAAGCAGGAGGGTGGCATTCTTGCAAATGTGATCGATGTACTGATAGCCCTGAGCTGCGGCGCACTATTTAGAGGCAATACGTATTGCGATTACAGCGCTATCTGTTAACATCTTTTCGAACTATTTCGAAACTTCTGTATAAATTTTTTTTACAGCTTTCGCAATAGACATACGTTTAGTTGCACTCGTCTCTCGATCTTAGTTTTCGAGGTATTTAATTTTGAAGTAAGACACTCTTTCACCGGGTACTCTGTACTTAACGTAGTAGTAGGTGTCGACTAAGCAGAAAGCGATAAAACTGTCATTTGTTCTTATTTTATTTCATGGCGACACTTTGTGCGGATTGCGATAGTTGTTTATTCATATTTACCTTCACGAACAATTATCCTGTGGGAAAGGCTAGTTTTGTTGGGTTTACAGATGGATCCTAAAATTAAACTGACTTAATATTTCAACGATCCAGCAGACAGCTAAGTTCAGGTGAGGTTGTTGAGCCGATCAATTTGGCAAAGATGGCGGCCAATTGAACCGCTGAAATAATATCAGTTAGCTTCGAGTTCCAACAGAACATCCGGCAAAGTTATCAAGCTGGGAAAGCAGTTACAGTTTTTTCTGTATAGTAAGTTAAGAGCGACGTCTTGGATTACACACCAGTAAAGAATATGGCACAGTAGGCAATAGAATATATTTAATGTGGGCTAACAATGTTGGGCGCATTACAGCGCTTTCAAACGAAGATAAATCAATAAGAGCGCATGCGGAATCTTTGCCTCTGCAGATTACGGCTTAGCCTTAATTCTGGCTTAAGTGTCTTCAAACGTGTGAAACTGTCCAAGCAAGAGCTAAAAGTTAGTCAGAAACTGATACAGAGTAATAATTTAACACAGATAAACTACTCATCTTTTTGATGATATCTTTCCCTTACCTTATTCAAAACATTTACCTGTAACAGTTTTTTTGAAGTAGTCACTTTTAATTATATTTTTTAACAGAACGAACCATCACCGTAGGATGAATGTACTCTAAACTAATTGCAATGTTTTTATTTCTGATAGCTTCGTATTTAGTGGTAGCCTATGGAATCTTGAAATTTCATTTGTTAGTGAAAGTTAACCAGCTGACCCATCGCCACCTCAGCAGTCCAAATAAAATTAGTTTTTTGTCCATTCTCAGTTACATTCGTGCTGTCAGATACAGACGTATGATATTTTTCTGATTTTTTGAGTAGATGCAATCAGTATCCAAACCTTTGCCAGAAATAAAACACAAATGAATTGTATTACATCATAAAAGTGTTAATTTATATCAATAAAAGGAAATCAACGATGTTGGGTGAAAGATCCGCAGAAATGTAAATTTCTTTCATTTTATTCGTGTTATATTAATGCTCTTTGATCAAAATCTCAACACCAGAGGCAGTAGTCTATTTTTGTTTAAAATTTTGAGTCACTAAAATTAGGTTGTTACTGATTTTCAAGATTGTGGAAGATTATGAATAAACCTCAAGCAAAATTACATATTGAGTCAAAGGTAATGCAGACAGAGATCTCAGATGCAGCATTCTGCAATATGACTGAAATGGCAAAGGAAGGAAGGATCGTGCAGCTGTAGCAATAACATTTGCGTGCAAAGGCAAGCCCGAATGCTTACAGTGATGTAGTTATTGTAAACTGTGATAGTCGGGTGAGTAAAAAACTTTCTGTTGTCAACACATGATGATTGCTCTGCTGCATAAACTGTCTTTATCGTATGTTGTTTTGTTATGTCGGTAACAATTTCGCAAACATAGAGGCAATATCCGTCCTTGAATTTCAGAAATGATGTTTGATTCTAATTATAAGTACGTCACAGATGATACGCATTTTCACAAAGGGTACTGCGCACAAAACTGGCATCAATAAAGGGCTGCAGACTGGGTGCATGTGGCAATGTGCACTTTTGCAGACACACATTGGGATTTTGAAAGACTATAATACATTTAACCACCTCGCGAACGTCTTCTGCAGAAACACTTCGAAGAATATAGCTTTAGTTTTCATCATCGTGAGTACTCCCCAGACTTATGAAACATCAGTCCCATTGAACATCGGACCTTCACGTACGTAACGGCATTGGAGATCATACTGACCACAGTGTGATCAGCAGTACCACAAAACTGTTACGTACATCTCGTTATAACAGTGGCACGTCTGATAGTTCCTTGTATATATATGAAACTGAAAATGTTTATTTGATAATTTCTTCGATTTTGTAGGAAATATCATTTCCTTCCACGTGATCGACAAAGAGCACTTGTTGCCACAGTCTCCACTATCTAGACGATGACCAGTATGCACATTTTTCGTCAGCCCCCCGTTAACCTGCAGCTCTGATTTTTGCGTTGTTATTGTGTGACTGCACCCAAACACTGTAATGTGACTATTAGACAGGGAGTTAAATGCCTCTTCTCGACTTCAGATAACTGCTAACTGACTTCAGTCAACGACCTTGAATGTTTGGATTGTGAAGTCTCAAGATAATCTTCAGGAACAAGAGAGCCCACAATCACATGAACAGAAGTACATTAATTTTCGAAAAACCATCTCACAGTTTATTGTAATTTCAGTTAAAGCTGGCTGACTCCATTCCTTAGGCTAAAACTCTCAACTAGCTGTTACTTGTACAAAAGCCACCTACTTCCGGAGGCTCGGCTACCGCCAAAAGTGGCGGCCGAGCTCGCACATGTGAAATTGTACGTCAGTCTTCCAGCCAGACGCCACTAAGAATTTATATCAGTAGTCTTTTGTATTCATGCGCCCAAAACTGCTGTGAATTCTTTTCTTGAGGGCAATTATTTTCCTGCGTAAGGCTGCTTTTATTTTGAAATAATTACATTATTTCAGGATTAACTTTTAGCTAATTTCGTTTCCTTTGATCTTTTTCAAGCTACCTCCGTGACTTGCATCACAGGACGAATTTAGCTAATAGCTAAATCGTGAAATAAAGTGATTACTTCAAAACAGAAACAGATTACGCAGGAAAATGAGTTCTCTCGCGGAATTACACAAATTGCGACAAAATGTCTCGCAACGCGCGATGATAGAACGTTTTGTGGACGTTCCCTGAAAGAGGCGGCTGTGCACAGGTGAAGGCGAGTCCGCCGGCAGCCGCGTCCAACGCTTCGACGGGCTCGAAGCGTTCCTCGACGTCGCGGGCCAGCGGCGGCAGCGTCACCAGCCCCCAGCACCAGACCACCCCCACCGCCACCCGCACCGCCTCCAACGCCTCCACCGCCAGCAAGACTACGCCCGCAGCCAAGGTGAGCTTCCACCGCCACGGCAGGTTCGAGAATATCTTCTACAATGGCGGCATTGCATTTGGTGCCCCCCGCCCCCCTCGCTTCCCTCGGACATTAGTTCCCTTTCCTCCGACTCTTGCCCTCTTGCCAAGAATCTTAAAATCAAATCTAGTGATCGTGAAAATGAGTTTTTTCTTTTAATATAAGTACTGTATAAACATTCCTTTGGCAGGCCATCAAAATTGGCTCAAATTTCACCCAAGTGCTTCCTTATCACATGCGACGTTGGGGAACGGGGTGCATGCATGATGAGGCACTGTCAAGTTCTGCTGCTGGTATAAGACGACACTCATCGAAGGCGATGACATGTATACATGTCGGAAGATTTTAAAGTCTGACATGTGCTGGAGCAAAAACTATCGCTATTGCTTGATTACACCGAAAGTGTGGAATAAATAATTTCTACAGGCAATTGTGAATACAATGGCCTTAAAAATAACTTTGCTGTTGTGTTAGCGAGTCCTTTCGGTCTCAATTTCGGGCTATCTCCCTCTTCCTTCTTAATGCTGCTGTATGTGCTGCCTTACGGCACATCGTCAAGGATCTGATATATCATTCTTCCTCGTCTCGTCTTCCCTTTCGCAAACCCCTCTAACACGTTTTATCAGCCCCTCCATCTTTCTTAATTTGTTCTATCCAGTTTCATTTCCTTCTTAATATTTCACTCTTTGTCTCTGCTCTCCTAATTTTTCACGCCATCCATTCGACTTATATTCTCACCGAAACTACTCGCTCATACACGTTAGGAGACTTACGCCACTGTTGAGTAAAAAAATGGTTCAAATGGCTCTGAGCACTATGGGACTTAACATCTGAGGTCATCAGTCCCCTAGAACTTAGAACGACTTAAACCTAAATAACCTAAGCACATCACACACATCCATGCCCAAAGCAGGATTCGAACCTGCGACCGTAGCAGTCGCGCGGTTCCAGACTGAAGTGCCTAGAACCGCTCGGCCACCGCGGCCGGCATTGTTGAGTAGGTCGCTAGAATAACTGGTTACTTGCTATACAAAAATTCTTATTTATTGATGCGTTTCAGTCACAGCCCATTGTGAGAGCATCATAAAGGTCTTAGTTCAGATCATATTTATGTGTATCAGCCTTCAATATCAGAAATCAAGTTGAGAAAAGCGTCAATAAATAAGCCTTCAATATCAGAAATCAAGTAGAGAAACGCGTCAATAAATAAGAATTTTTGAAAAGCAAGTGACTAGTTATTCCAGTGACCTATTCAACAGCGGTAAGTCTCCTCAAGTTCATGTCATGGTCGCAGGCCCGTGCGCGACTGCATATCTTACTTTAAGGACTCCAGTTTTGCCCTAGTGTCTTTTGAGACAACTACCAGAATGTCGTCAGCATCGCTGCGACAGTGTCTACATGGGGAGTAGTCAACCTTTTTAATCTTCTGCTCGTTTTAGTATCTCCGTTAGCAGTAAAATTTTCTAACCGGTCAATCCTTTCCAAAAAGGTGAAATCCGCATTGCACCCTCTCAGATTTAATGGTAAGATGGCCCAGTGGATAGCCTGTCAGAAACTGAACGTAGATCAAACATGGAAACGAGGAGGTGGTGTACTGAACTGTGAATAAAGAAGCAAATAAAAACAATGAACCGTCAAGCTCAAGATGTACAACATCGAACGAAAATGAGTACGCCTGGCCTCGTGGTTATATGATTACGCTATTGGACTGCAAAGTGGGAGTTCCGCGCACAAATCTCCTTCGTGACTCATGTCACAACACAGGATAGTACAAAGCGATGCCGACGGACTTCGAGCGTCTGTGCGCGCCTGCCGATAGGTCACCACGCATAATTTTTTGCACTAACGGACTGAGTACTGACCTCCTAGCGATAGGCCTGATGCCACTCAGGATATTAGATGGACTGGAACGCATCCTCGCCTGTAACGACGACACTGCTTGCCGTCCATCAATGTACAAGCTCAGACATGTCTTGTACGGGTTCCCAGTAGCTGTGCGGCGTCATTGGGCAACGTTTCTGAACATGGGTTCCTGTCTTCAATTTGTTCAAGACGTCCTCTACAAGAACTCGAAGATTGTCTGTATCATTTTCGTTACACTCTGTACAAAATATGTTGGACGAAAGACCTTGCCCTACTTGAGTCGTCCACTTGTAGCCCTTTACCTGTCCCATCACAACTCTCACTTGCCAACCAGGCTGCGTCTTTGCATAAAGTGTTGGTCCCGATCACTTAATACCACTCCAGCCTTCTAGCAATAATTCCACGCTGGTGTACTCACAGTAACACTGCGTGTGACTTGCTCAACTGTGTACAAATGCTACCAAATGGTTACTTGTTCTACCTCCATCAGAACACGGAAACTCGAAACGTGTTGTTCTGTTCTGTGATCAATAGGGCCAGTTTAAGGCCGCGTGGGGCCCATAGCCGTTATGTTAGCAATATTTACTGAGGTTTTAAATATATTGTAATTGCACATAAGATTTTAAATATATTATACTTTCTTGTAATATGTGAAGATAATGTCCCAATTTTTTAAAAATCTAACCAGTGTGTCCTTGCTAGCCGTAATGGATAGGAAGGGTGATGCAGATCAGTGGTATTCAGCCTGGTCACTACCGCCCACTAATGCGCGTTCCAGCTTTCATGGTGTGTTTTTAAAACATTTCCACTGAGTTTTCATAAAATTTGACGTAAAGTATGTGGTAACTAATTATTATTATAAGCTTTAATTTGCTGCAACTCTGCTTCATAAACTTCGAAAGGTAAAGTTACTTCCCTACTTTACTAAATCACCTTTACTTGCAAGGGAAATTCCCCCATCGCCCCCCACACCGCCCGCAAATTTAATGGTAAGTGGATAGTACGAAAAAAACTGAACATAGATCAAGCATGAAAACTGGAAGAAGGTGTAATGAATTATTATATTTTTTTAATTTCTACAAATTATCCTGGCAATAGTAGTCTTTACAGTTGTCATACTATATATTCGTTATAGAATGAGTCAAGTCGTAAGAGTGTATTATCGTCGCAAGTAAATGTGATGAATAGTGAGAGCAGGCGAGATGCGAACAACAAATAAACGGGCGTGAACTATATTACAACAAAGGAATTCAAGAGTCAAAACTTCCAAAACGGAACGTCAAGTGTCATAACATGGGGTACTTGTGTAGTACAAATAGGAGGTACGTACGCATGGAGGTCCCTTCGTTACACGTCGCTGTTGCAAACGGACGTTACACCACGACACAAAATTGAACATAGCGAACAGATAAGTCAATAACCGGACGGACAGTTAATAACTTTGTGAATATATATATGCCTCACGAAGGAGATCGGAACCTGGATCTCCCACTTTGCAGTCCACGTCGCCATGGCTACTCATTTTCGTTTGATGTTGCACATCTTGAGCTTGACGGTTCGTTGTTTCTGTTTGCTTCTTTTTTCACAGTTCAGTACACCGCCTCCTTGTTTCCATACTTGATCTATGTTCAGTTTCTGACGGGATATCCACCGGGCCATCTTACCATTAAATCTGATGGGGTGCAACGGGGATTTCCCCTTATTAGAAAGGATTGAGCGGTTAGAAAATTTTACTGCTAACGGAGAAGCTAAAACGAGCTGCAGGTAAAAAAAGGTTGACTACTTCTCATGTAGATAGTGTCGTAGCGATGCGGACGACGTTCTAGTAGTTGGGCAAAACCGGAGGCAAAATCAAGAGTTCTATCACGGTTGCAGCTATGGTGCGTTAACGAAGAACTCAAAACAGCTGCCCACAAGAAAGCTTTTTTGCTGCTACTCTCAAATTAGGAGCAAATTATATCCACAGAAGTCGTGTGTAGATCTTTAGGATCGAACCTAGACGGAAAAACGAAATTTCTCAGCTCATCTCAGTAAAGTCATCGAGAAAGACTGCAAAATCGTGCACGAGCTGACCCGGCTTGGGGCTGTGGCTTAGTAATATCTTTCTCAACAATGAAACTGTATCATATTGCCATCTTTGTGGCATTGTTGGGTGTGGGCCCAGCAGCTGCGCTACGTTATCATCGTTTGAAACCAAACCTAAGACGTATGCAGGAAAGCATGCAACCAAGACTTACGGGAGCCCTTGGTATAACACCAACAGTAGCACTTTTAGTAATTTTGCGAACATATTTTGCAAAAAATAATCATCAGCTACAGAGCTACGTGCTACTGGTTGCGGAAAGTGGACCTTGACAAGTAAGGCAGATCACTAGGGAATCCAACTACTTAGGACCTGCAGAACCAATACATGGCAGAGGAACTGGGACAATGGCACTGATGTCATATGTATCAATTGTTCGGACATTCGAGAAAGGAAGAAACTGCATTATATGAGCCCAAGTAGAGGCATTATCCATCTCATAATTTGACGTGGACCATACCCCGGCTGGCTGCATAGAATAGGCAAACGTCAATCAGATGCGAATGTAGAAATCTGTTCACCTGATATTGTACTACATAGTTTTCTAAACAGTGATAGCGGGGGCAACATCGTTGTAGATGGACTTGTATCAAGAAACCCTGATTCCTGGGCAACTAGAAATATTCTAAACAAAAATCCGACAGGGAACTTCCAAGGTTCAGGGCATAAAGAATGCATACAGCTAAAGCGTCAAGCACCTCAAAAGTTACTGTAGTCACATTTTCAGATAACAGTAAGAACAACTATTATTGCCTAATATATTAAGAACATACGTTGAGCAGGCTTTTATATCTTATATTAGGTTTTTTAGTTCGTATAGATGTTGGTTGTTTTTACTGTAGAGAGACTTAAAAGACGCAATAAGTCCTATTTACTTCATAAATTTCGTTCATGCTGTACACCATATAACTAAATAACTGGTAACCAACATGCGAGGCGGTGTCTCGAGTCCTACTGAGTCCCACAAAAGCATAGGACTTCATGTGGAAATTGAAATTGTTATCACGCACAGAGCGTGCTGTGGCTAGAGTTTTACTGAGACCCGAACGGATCTGATGTATAATACAGTTAGAGTTAGAATTCTATTGAGAAATGATAAAGATGTGTGTATACCGCATGTCCCTCCTAAGCGTCGTCAGGCGCATGTTCTCTTATATTTCGGCAGATATTTGTAACTTTGTTTTTGCAGTGAGTGGTTGGAATCAGTCCAAACAAATCCTGCTCATCAAATCTTTCACGCGACACCCAGTGTCAACGTAAAGCATCGTTTTGTTTCCCATTACAAAAAGATTTTTTTAAAACGAAATTTTAAGTATCCATTCGATTGAGCAGACTCAGTTTAGTTTAGTGCAATATTCGTTTTATCGATGTGTATGAACAGCGACAGTAAAATACCAACAATAACCAGTAGTCCAGCAGCCACTGAGCAGCGCTGCTGCATGGCGGTGATGTCGCTAACAGAGTACTGGTTATTCTTCGTGTTTCACTGTCCCCGTTAATACATAACATAAAACGAATATAACACTAGACTAATCTGGGACCGCTTTATTGACACTTAAAATTCCGGTTTTTTAAATATCTTTTTGCAAAGGGAAACAAACAAGACGCTTTCCGTTGACACTGTGCGTCGCACGAAAGAGGTGATGAGCAGTATTTGTTTGGACTGATTCCAACCACTCACTGCAAAAACAAAGTTGTAAATATCTGCCGAAATATGAGAGAAAATGCGCCTAACGCTTCTTAGGAGGTACACGCGGTATACTTGTACTTTATATTTGCGTATAATTGCTGGAATTTCTTATCTTTTCTTCCAGTCATTATACCTTTTTCATCTATTATTATTATTATTAGTAGTAGTAGTAGTAGTAGCTGAAATATCATAAATTTCTAAACATAGTGCCGGCCGGAGTGGCCGTGCGGTTCTAGGCGCTGCAGTCTGGAACCAAGCGACCGCTACGGCGCAGGTTCGAATCCTGCCTCGGTCATGGATGTGTGTGATGTCCTTAGGTTAGTTAGGTTTAATTAGTTCTAAGTTCTAGGCGACTGATGACCTAAGAAGTTAAGTCGTATATTGCTCAGAGTCATTTGAACCATCTAAACATAGTATCACAAATACTTATGTAATATCATTATAACGTGTTTAAGAAACCTGTTGCAGATAACCAGGGAACATGTCACGTGAACTGATAGTGTGTATGAATGAATGGATAGCCTAACGACATTTTATTTTACTAAATTCAGCAGTAACAGATTTTATGCACAATCAATTTTGAACCGTTCTCTGAGCAATATGATCAACACAGAAGACACTAAAAGTACACGTCACAGTTGACTCTTATTACTTTCTTACATATAACAAAACTCGCCGTTTACCAGTAATAAGTCTCACCAACAAAGTCACCGTAGAGACACTCGGTCTGATATCAGAATTTATGAAAAGGACATGAAACAGGACCACAAAAACAGTACAGCGTGAGCTATATTATCATCTGTAATTCAAACGAAAATCTGACAGACTTCGACAGTATGTTGGCTGTGAGACTGTTTCACTGAGTGGCAGTATGGTGCGAGGACATATCAAGAAACATTTTGAGACTAAGTCCATTAACAGTGTAACGCAAAAAATCTGTAATGGCAATATTTTGACACAAGTTCGTAATAATGCACAGCAGACTATGGTGGAAAAGAATATGTAAATAAAACTCTAGAGTCAGTTTGTAATATGTGAAATGTGGTTTGATAAAATAAAATTGTTCGGAATGCATTCTTTAAACGCTCGAAAATATGCAATTTCATGTGAGTGGCTATTGTTTCCAGTGCTTCAAAGATCACTGCACAATTGTGCGCACATATTGTATACAAATTAAAACTGCTTAGGTTTAATGTTCCCCCAGAAAAAATAGGCAGTACCATGCAAGGCTCCTGGCAACACGAGACCCGTAGCAAGCATGTGCTATGGATGAACTGCCTCTGGTAAACATTGGTATAAGTGTTTTGAATGCGACTAAGCTGCAGCGACTTCATGCAGCCTTCCTGGTCGTTGTTCTTGGACTGGGTCTGCAAGACGTCTCAGTTTTTGAGAATAAATGTCAGCAATGATGGCTACATCTCGGGGAAGCACCATACCGTCGCTGTGCCACCAGATACATAATATATTTTTTTGTAGATGCGCACAGGTATTTGTATGGGGGGTTGCTGGTTTGCTTGGGCTCAGCCATTCTTTTCTTTTCCTCAAGTTAGCATAAAGACTCCATTTCTCGTCATCAGTAACGATATGATATAGGAATGGTCAGTGTTTTCCACGAGCCAATTGATGACGAGCAGTCTAAGATGCGCATTTGGCCACTCGGAGATTTTTGTGACTTTGGCTTGGAGCTTGCGGTACCCATATACTTGATTTTTTAATCTTGCCCACTGCATGCAAATGTCGCACGATGGTGGAATGATCACAGTTCATCACATTTGCCAGCTCTTGCGTTCAATGGCGTTGATCATTGTGGATTAATACATTTAAAGGATCTTCATCAATCCCAGTAGATCTTCCTGAACGTGGAGAGTCCTTAAAACGAGAAAACCTTCTGCTGTCGTGCTCTGTCGAATGGCATTATTGCTACACACTGCACAAATGTTTCCGGTTGTCTCCGCTGCTGTCACCCCTCTACTGAACTCAAACAGAAGAATATGTCGGAAATGTTCCGATTTCTCCATTTGGCACTCCCATCACTCAACTCACTATCTCTAAGAGACAATATGCAAATTCAAATAGCAACTATGAAGTACAAAAAAAGACAATTGATAAATAAGCCCATAGCAACATGCAGTACAAAATCGCTGCGAACTTATGCGCCAACCTAATACTAACGAAGTGACTACCGTGCAAACGCACGTTTATAGATGTCAGTTTCCAGAAAATTCCGACTTTGCTCGAACAATAAAGCCTGCGCGAATGACTAGTGGCCTGTTCGTCGTGCCGGCAGAAGGCTCCGACGCCGACGCCGTCGGCCGCCTCGTCGTCGTCGGGCAGCGGCCGCCAGCGCGGCGGCGGGTCCCTCCGCGCAGTGGCGTCGGCGCCGCCGCGGGACGACCTGGTCGCGTGCTCTAACTGCGGCCGCCACTTCGCCACGGACCGCGTCGCCAAGCACGAGGAGATCTGCCGGCGCACCACCACCAAGAAGCGCAAGGTGTTCGACCCGGTCAAGCAGCGCGTCAAGGGCACCGAGGCAGAGACTTTCGTCAGGAAGATGCTGCTCAAGGGCCCGCCAACAAAGAAGGTAACTAATGTTTTTCTGAATCAGACTTCTAAGTGGGTGGATTTCCCTAATTCTCAGATGCCGAATTCAGAGAGGCTACGAGATTTTCTCTACCACGTCGCATTTCTGAGATACAAAACAATAATAAACTCTTACTGATTTTATTTTCAATATGTAGTGAATATCAATAAAACCGAAACATCCTAACATCGTGTCTGACCTCATTTTCCGCGAAACGGTGCTGCAACTCGACGGGGCCCAGACTCGACGAGTCGTCAGAAGTGCCTGCAGAAATGTCGAGCCGTGCCGCCTCTGCTGCCATTCGTAACTGCGAAAGTGTTGCATGTCTGAGATTTTGAGCACGAACTGACCTCTCAATTATGTCTCCGCAAATGTTCGACGGGATTCGTGTCGGGTGATTTGGTTGTTCAATCGAACTGTCTGGAATGTTCTTCAAACCGATCACAGATAATTGTGGCCCGGTGACATAACATTGTAGTTTGGGAATGTGTACACCACGAATCCCTGTAAATAGTCTCCAGGTAGCCGAAGGTAAACCCTTTCCAGCCAACAATTGACTAGAGGACTTGGTCCATTTCATGTAAAAAACATTAAGGAGCCACCACTAGTTTGCTCAGTACCCTCTTGACAACTTGAGTCTACGGTTTTTGGGAGGTCTGCACCACTCTCAAACCCTACCATTAGCTCTTACCAACTGAAATCTGGACTCATCTGACTGGGCCACAGTTTTCCAGTCATCTAGAGCCCAATCGATATGTCAAGAGTCTAGGAGAGGCACTGCAGGCAATGTCGTGCTCTTGGCAAAGCACTTGCATCGGCCGTCTGCTGCCGTAACCTGTTAATGACAAATTTCATTGCACTATGCTAGCAGAACATTTGTCATATGCCCTACACTCTAAGAAAACGCCGGTGCTCTCGGTCATTAAGTGAAGGACATCAGCCAGTGCATAGTCTGTGGTGAGAGGTAATGCCTGAAATTTGTTGTTCACAGCACACTCACCAGTGGATCTCAAAATATTGAATTCCCTAACAATTTCCAAACTAGAATGTCCTATGTGTCTAGCTCCAACTACCATTCCTTAATTTTCATCATGCGGCCATAGTCACGTTGAAAACCTCACCTCAGTACAAGTGACAGCTCCACTAATGCACTGCCCATTTATACCTTGAGCATGCAGTACTACTGCCTGTCCTGTGGAAGTGCCCATAACTATCTCATGAGTTTTCTCACCTCACTGTAACATTAATCAAACATTTGCTCCAAATATCAAAATAATCATATTACTTTTTCATCAAAACAATAATCATAAAAGAAATGATAACACATTACAAAATTGATTCATTTTGATTAAAAAATCTCGGTTAAATTGTTGCAACACATTAACTGAGAACTTTTTATCCGAGTACTACATTGAAAAATATTTCAAATCCATTTTCATGTCACTTTATTTGCTGAAATGGTATGAGGATGCTTTTCTTTCGTAAGGTATCTCATCAATCTCTCTAAACAAGAAATTCTAATGTTCCACAGTAAGAATGTTTGCTTGAAGCTTTAACTCAGTTCATTGCTAACAGCTACAAAGGTTTGCAGGAAAAAAATCTGTGTGCAAATGTAGAAAGTTTATTTTACAGAAATTCTACACCCCATTTACATTATGGTGACAGAAGTCCTGCAACAGCTATATGCATATATATATAGTTGGTGGTAGCACCATGTACACAAAGAGTAAGAGGGTAGTGCAGTGGTGGAGCTGTTATTTGTCTTCAGGTGATACATGTGAAAAGGTTACCGAAGTGATTATGACTGCACAACTGGAATTGAGACTTCGAATACGGAATGGTAGTTGGAGGCAGGTGTATGAGACATTCCATTTCTGAAATCATTATGGAGTTCGTATTCAGAGATCCACGGTGTCAAGAGGCTGCATTTAAGGCATTACTTCTCACCACATACTATGCAGTAGGCAACAGTCTTCACTAAACAACTGAGAGCAGCGGCATTTGCATAGAGTTGTCAGTGCCAACAGACAAACAACACTGCATGAAGTAACCACAGAAATAACTGTGTGGCTTAAGACTAATGTATCCATTAGGCCAGTGTGGAGAAATTTGGTGTTAATAGGCTATGGCAGCAGACAACCATTGCGGGTGCCTTTGCTAACAGCATGACATCGCCTGCAGCACCTCTCCTGGGCTCATGACCTTATAGGTCGGACACTTGACGACTGGTAAACCGTGTCCTGATCAGATGAATCCTTATGGCTGAAGTGTGGTGCAGACCCCCATGAAGACAAGGACCCAAGTTGTCAACAAGGCACTGTGCAAGCTGGTGGTGGTTCCATAATGGTGTGGGCTTGTTTACATGGAATGGGCTTGGGCTTGGCCTTCTGGTCCAACTGAACCAACCTTTGACTGGAAATGACTATGTTCAGCTACCTGGAGACAATTTGCAGTCACTCAAGGACTTCATGTTCCCAAACAACGATGGAATTTTTATGAGTGACAGTACACCATGTCACCAGGCTGAAATTGTTCATGACTGGTTTGAAGAACAGCCTGGGCAATTAAAGTGAATAACTTGGCCACCCAGATCACCTGCCAAGAATCCCATTGAACTTTTATGAGACATAATAGAGGGTTCATTTCATGCACAAAATCCTGCACCGGCAATACTTTAGTGATTATGGATGGCTGTGAAGGCAGTGAGGGCTTCCAATGACTTGTTGAGTCCATGCCACATCAGCTGCACTACCAACAGATCGGTCTCTGTAGAAACATAGTCTTGTCCAGAAAGCAATGAACAGAGGCTCTGAAATAAGTTCAAACATATAACTCAACATCCATGAGTTTAGCATTGAAGGTCTCACCTCTCAAAAGTTTTTCTGATTTGTGGTCTAGTAAGCACATCTTCTTTCAACATGTCCTAGCTGATTTTGGGAAAAGCTTCTTTGAAAATGTTATATTAATGATTTTTAGATTAGAACTCTCAGCTGAATAAAGGCAATTTGTTTGTGTGTTTATTTTGCTAGACACATTTCATCTCAATTTGTTAAGGCATTATCAGTGATTGTGTGAGAGATATTATTCTATATGTGCTCTTGCTGTACTAGTGATACAACTGTTTTTCTACCTTTAGCATTAAACACATTTTTCAGCATAGGACACAAACTTCACCAAGTTAATGGAACAAGGATTGCCTTTATTCAGTTGGGTACAGTTGGTCCTAACCTAACAATCATTACTATTTGTTAACAACAACTCAGGTTTTACAAAACAACATTAAACATGTTCCTTGAAATATTTGAAAACTTCAGTCTTTTATCAACAGCCTTTGCAGAACTTTGTCGGGTCTTACTTAATATGAAGTGGAGGCAGTATGAATCCATTTTCTCATATGGTATATCTTGGCATTAAAACTGATTTTGATGTATCACCTGTCCAGCAAGCATAGAAAACAATAGGATTTTGTGAAACTAGCCTGTAAACCTGTATGTAACGTAATAACTTTTATATCACAGCAAATCTTTAAATTTCATGGCCTCCAGTACCAAAAACATGCTTTCACATTTTTCTTTCTTAGCCACTGAATTCAGCTTTCAATACAAAATGCCATTGTTACCTCAGAATGCTCTGGCGAAAGAATTCAATTTTCACCTAAAGACTCTTTTTCAAAACTGACACTTCATAACGCAGAAAAAAAAACTTCCTAGTGACAGTTTTTATACTTTACATATATAAAAAATAGAATTACAGAATTTACTTAAGGGTTAAAATGAAATGGAATTTTAAATATCTCAAGCTTTACATGATACCACATTTCTAAGTTTCAATTTTGATTCTACAACCAAAAATATATAGGAATTGATATGTCACACACCAAACTTCTGTGAATAATGTGAATGAGCAGAGAAACTTATCTGAATAATGAATCGAATGATCTTATCACACAATGCTTAGTTTACCTCATTCCTTTCAGGCAAACACTTTCAGACAACCCATCTTGCATGTCAATATGCTTTCTTAAATTTCTTGACACTGCAGATCATTTTGTTTTTGGGGTGTAAAAGAAGCTCATTCATGAAAATCCAACTGAGAACAATGTTGAGTCTGGTACAATAACTATTAAATTATAGTGAACTTTTTGTCAATGTTGTGCACAAAGTACTGGTGTCTTCTATATTTGACCCAACACACCAGAGAAAAAAGGTTACTTTTGACACACATCTTTCTTTCAGATCTCTAATTTAAATAAAATTGTATGCAAAATTGGTTAAATATTATAGGAAGCACTTCATACAAGTTTTATGGAAGTGGGCAGGATTAACATTTCGGAGACCAGCCGATTAGAAGACTAATGAACCCAGGAAATCAGCCATTTATCCTGTTCTTTGAATAATTATTGGCACATATGGAATTGATGTATCTTCAAGGACAAATCTTCAAGATTTATTTTTCATATTTACTTTAGTGCTTTGATAGATTATAAATTTTAAAATAATAACAGAAAGTATAATTATTTTCCCAAGATAAAAGTGCAAGATCAGCTGTCGAGCAGTTTCCTACTCTTGAGCTTCCTGACTTTCTTTCTCGCTCAACTAAATGTGATGCATTTGGAGCAGAATTACAGTAAACTGAAAAACCTAACAAGTACACACACGAAATCCAATGATATTGGCTCAGCCATTCGCAACAGCAGCTGTTACATTCACTAATGTTTCTTTCAAAATAGTTGTAGAAATTGACAACAGATGGCAGCATCAGTCAAGGGACAGGTAGCAAGATGTCCCTACATCATTCTCATATGAAATGAGTCCAGTTTTCGAGCATTAGGTAACCCGTGCATCAAGACAACATAGCTCGACCTTTACTCCAACACGGTCTCTTTAACACAGAGTTGTGGTCTGAGCTATGCTCAGTCTTGGTCTCCAGAGTGTTGAGGATTCAAAGTAGAATTTCTTGCAAAATAAAATATCTTTGAACTACTGAAAAAATTAATTTGTTGTTTTTATAGTTTTCATTCCAAAGAATAGCCTTCCACTGCAATCTATCCTTTGAAGACCTCTTAACACGTACAAGACTAAATTGCAACCTAAATCCATTTCTGCTTGCTTATTGCAGTCAGGCCTTAATCTCCCTCTACAATTTGTACTCCCCACAATTCCTTTCATTACCCAACACAATTCCTTGATGTCTCAGGATATACCCTGTCAACCAATTTCTTCTTTTAGACAAGCTGTGCCATAAATTTCTTTTCTCTCAAATTCAGTTCAGTATATCATCATTAGTTATTCAGTCTAATCATTTGATCTTCACCACTCTTCTATAGCACCACATTTCTAAAGATCCTCTTCTTGTCTGCGCTTTTTATTGTCATGGTTTACTTTTGTATATTCTAAAACTCCAAATGTTTACCTTGTTGTGCAACACATCGTTGATGGCCTGAATACTTAAAAGGGAAACTCCCCTTTGCACCCCCTCAGATTTAGTGGTGAAAGGCCCAGCAGATAGCCCTGAAAAACTGAACACAGATCAAGCATGAAAACATGAAGAATGTGTACTGAATGATGAAAAAAGAAGAAAAATACAGTGAATGGTCCAAGCTCAAGATATGCAACATTGAGAGAATAGCAAGAACCATGTCGTCATGGTTGTGTGGTCGTGGTGTTGGACTGCAAACTGGGAGATCCGTGTTCAAATCCAATTCATGCCTCCCCCCCCCCCCCCCTTTCCCCACAAATTTATGAATTGTCCACTCAGTCATTGACATATCTGTTCTCCTTCTGTAATCTTGGCAATTGTCAATTAATTATAGAATATGAGTCATATGGTAAGAATATATTAGCACTGCACGTAAATGTAATGAAAAGTGAGAGCAGGTAAGACCTCTCACAGAAATGAAAACAACTATGTTACAACAAAGGGATTTAAGAGTCAAAACTTCCAGAACAGAACACATGAGTGGTACCTGTGTAGAACAAATATGAGGTAAATACTTTTGGAGGTCCCTTTGTTACACCTTGGTGTTCCAAATGGACATTACATCATTACACACACAAATTTGAACACAGTGAACAGATATGTCAATGATCACATGGAAAAGGGGGGCATGAAGGAGATTCATGTTCAGGTCTCCGGCTTTGTAGTTCAACACAGTGACCACACAACCACAATGCCCTAGTTCTTGTTATTCCCTTAATGTTGCATATCTTGAGCTTGGACCATTCTCTGTTTCTATTTTGCTTCTTTCTTCACAGTTCAGCACACATTCTTCCTGTTTTAATGCTTGATCTCGGTTCAGTTTTTTAAGGGCTCTCTACTGGGCAATCTCACTACTAAATATGAGGGGGTGTGATGGGGGGGTTTCCCTTTTTTGTGTCAGTGAAAAGTTTTGTATCAGTTTTCACAGTGCTTTGGGAGTTCACAAGTGAGGGTTTCTTGTCACAATTCTTATCTTCTGCTCCCTCCACACCATCCCATCTCCAAATAGTGTTCTCTTACTACACTTTCTTTATTGTTGATGTTCTGAATTCTGTAAACCACTCCTACATTTTAACCACCCTCTTCTGCCCATGTGTTGCACTACATTGCTTCTTGCTACCCTGTATATATGTTAATTTTTGTTTTAATTTTCTTTTTTGTTACCTTATAACCTTTTCTCCTCCAAATGTTTTGCAAACAGGATGGACTTTTAATGCATTCTTCTTGTGCCACTGTCTTACCTGCTACCATTAGATGAACTTTTAGTATGACTACCCCTTCAATATGACTTGACTGAACATTTGCTATGGTTGCTCTTTTCTTTCTATTTACTTTTAAGTGTGGTTCATTCAGATAAATGATAAATTACTTAGACTACAACAACTTGGAAATGCCTCTCTTTCAGGAAACTCAAGCAAAAAAGCCAGACTGGAGAAAAAAGCATGAGGAATTCATCGCAACAATTCGTGCAGCAAAGGAGATGAAGGCACATTTGGCAGCTGGAGGGAAGCTGTCAGATTTGCCTCCACCACCACCGCTTGACACATCTGACTACATCCAGTGCCCTCACTGCCAGCGGCGGTTTAATGAGGCTGCTGCTGAACGGCACATCCCCCGATGTGCCAACATGCAGCATAATAAGAAACCTGCACCTGCTGCTAGAACCAGTGCAGGGAAGGTCGGTGCACGGCGTCGATAAATGTCATTAAAAGCTCATGTAAACTTATCTGTACTAAAATATTAAAAGGCTGCAATTCTATAACAAGTACATCTGTAAAACATAATTTATTCTTTTGTTAATAATTGGCTAAAAATTTTGATTAGGTGCATGAAAATACTTTTTCTTGACCAGACGTGTCAAAATTGTTGCAGGAATTCTTATTAGATTAAAACTGAATGTTTCACACACTCAAGCAACAGAATTCAGAAATATTTACAGGTAAATCCATTAACTAAAACAAATGACAAATACAAGCTCTGCAAAATTACATCAGTATAAGATTCGTACTGATATAGCTCCTACATAATAATTACCTCCAATAATGTAAAATCATATTTTCATTAAAATGTTTGATTACAGGCCCATAGTTTTGTAGCTACATTTAATATAAAGGACTGTGAACTTAGACTCTTCAAACTGTCATATTTTCTTGTCATTTTCTGGTCTAACATGTCATATTTATACGAAATAATGTCCTTTTTGTAAAAATTCATGCAGTTATTCATACTGTGGTTAAATTATGTTCAGATCTACAGGTGGTAATTGACATGTTAAATATGTAGTTAGGAACCTTAGACTGCAGACTAGACCTTGGCAGGGGTGTAACCATTACTAAGCAGCCACAATAAATGTGCTAGATGACTCTTGTTCCATAGTCAGAGTATGACTGTGATTTAGGACCATAATCTAAGCACACACCAACCAAATAGTTGCTTTGTCTTCGATATGTAAAAAAATGTCTTGTCTATTCAGTAGCCACTGTCCTCGCTCTGTACTTTACTGCAGTTTAATCTAAAATTTGGTCAATTACTTAATTATTTTTTCTTTGCTATATGTAGAGTGAAAGAATGATTTCAGAAATAATTTACTGTATCACACCTGATATTCATCGAAAGCAACTGTGGCAATACCAGTAATAAAATGAAAATCCTTGTTCTATACCCTCACCAAAATACACCTGAGACAAGTGTAATAGTAGCTTAAAGCTTGAATGTGACTGTGAAATTAACATGTGTGTGCCATAATGATTATTTTGACCATGAAAACTAGCTTCGACAAAATTCTCACAATGATTTCAAAGTATTGCCAACTTTGAATTACGAAGTCATTTTATTTTTTTAAATGATCTCAGCTACTTTTAGAAAGAGTTTTGAGGTGATGTATTTCATGAGTATATGTTTATAAGAACCACAGTGAATATTACTGTAATTTTAAATAAGTTATCTGATTAATTTAATATTCACAGAGAAAGATAAATATGTATGGTAAATATGGAGGTTAACGAATAATATACTTACACAAAATTGTGCTTAGTGTATGGATGTGAAGAACTAATACCAATTCTGATCATGCCAGTAAACTTAAAAGCTAATATGGTATGCAAAACATAAAAGTCAAAAAGAATTGGAATCAGATAAAAATGAAAATCACAAAAGCTAATGTTATGAGGAGATGAAATATGCATAACCGTGAAGATGATTCATATATATTCTTAATCGGTTTTTTTAAGTCTTGATTATTTCTTATTGTGAGGCAAATTTTTCATTAATTAAAGACTATTTCTGCAAAATTTTGTCATTTGAGAGTATTAGTTTATTTTAGCTTACAACTACAGAAAAGAGCCATTTAAAGCCAGATGTTTACAAAAACCATGTAAATTTGACTCAATGTTTGTTTCTGTTACTACAAAGAAGTAGGACTCCTATATAAAATCTGTAACCGAATATATTGTAAAATGTTTGAAATAATAATCATTTAAATCACTATTGAAATACTGAAACATGAGAAGGGTTCTTAACAGTAACTGAAAATAGAGGAAAGATGTCAAAGACTTACCTGCATCTTTGCAGACAGTGTAAACAAATTATATATACTGGTGTTGGTATACATATTGTAGTTCAATAACTTTTACTTTAGACAGAAACAGTCTTGTTCCTAATTGTAGCATAAAAATGTGTATGAAGTAAACAAAAAAACTACATTATTATGTGAACAACTTTTATATTCAAGCTTGTATTTTAAACAGAAAAATAAAATATTTTAGGGACAATAAAAAATCAACTCTGTTTGTTTCCCGCAAACACAATTTTAACATTACGCAACTTCAAATAACACTTATAAAACATAAGACACATATTTTAAAATGTGATGGCCCATGTTTTTATTAATAAAAGCTCCATACTTTCCCCTAAGTTGTATCCAGAGGATCTGTGTCCTTGCCCATTCCTGTGATCTCTCTTTCAGTAGATAGGAGTCCTTCGCATTCCACTTCAAAAGCACTCTCATTCATACGAGAGTGTAGCAGTTCATCCCCCCCCCCCCCCCCTCCAAAGAGAAACGAAATTTTGTGTCAATAGATATTATTCTTGTCACATTCGTGCTGGTAGAACAGACATTTACCACTCACTATAAACTATTCAGAGTAAAAGGACTAATTTTTAAAAGAAATAAAGAGGCTACAGAAAAATGCCTGCATAAAAATTTCCAGGATACTTTATTGCTATAAATTACCTAATAAGTGAGAAGCTCAGGTCTACTTGTGAATAAATAAATCCTAATAATTACAACAGTCATCATAAGAGCTGTGAAACTACTGTGGCCTACTGAAGTAAACCCTCTACAATCTGGAAGTGGTGAACTGTGTAGAAACTGAGTGAGGATATATAAAGAGTTCTATAACCTATGGAATATTTTTGTTCTACATAGTTAACGTCCCGTCTGTTAATAAAAATAAACTGTATTTATAGTAAGATTGACAATTTCGACGTTTACTTCAAGTTTTATTCAAAAATTGTTGATGATCAATGTGAAACAGAGGGATACTGTAGCAAAAATAGAAAACTAGAAGTACATTATCACATAGCACTAGAAAATGCAATTTCGTCAAGAAACACACAAAATATAAACATGTCAAACATCACTTCAATACTTCATCGAGCTTATATGAAACTTGTTTCTGTTTCTCGTAAACACTTTCATACTTATCATCAATAATAATAATATTATTATTATTATTATTATCATCATCAATAGGAATGTATTGCCTTTGATCATGGCAATGAACATTCTATTGAGGACAAAATAACGACATTAATCACAAAGACTTTTTTTTTTTTTTTTTTTTTTTTTTTTTTTTTCCGTGTAAACTGTACTTGCATGGAAGGTAACTGCTTTAACCAACCTAATAAAAATGCAGAAATTATGTGATCAACTAATTTTTACTACTTATAAAGTACATATAATTGTTGTAAGGATACAAAATACATTGAATGATATGCAGTTCTACTCATAATTATCTGCAAAAAAGAATAAGGAAAAAAGAAACCATTGACTCTGTTTCTCTCTTACACATTCATTTATGTTTATTTCCTTACCAATGCTACCAATATTGCCGGTAATCCTACCATTCACTACGTCATCTGTGTACAGTACCAAAACTACTGAACCATAGTTTCTGTACAGTGCAGCTTAAGTGGTCCTTTTTACCATTTATTACTATTGTTCACAGGTTTTTTAATTAATAAGAAATGTGTACCTAATATTAAAAATTAACAAAGGTAATTAGGTCTCTACACTTGCAACTCATTTGTGTGTGTGTGTGTATGTGTGTGTGGGGGGGGGGGGGGGCGAGCGCCTCACAAAAACACACTACACATTAAGTTCGCCTTGCAGATGGTCTGCACAAAGTCTTCAGGAAAACATGGTTTCATACATGAGCCCAGTTTTTACATTATCACAAAAATGACCTGCAATGGGAGCTGTCGAAGAACAGGGCAAGAGCCAGTAGAGTAGATTAGATTAGATTAGATTAGATTAGATTAGATTAGATTAGTACTTGTTCCATAGATCATGAATACGACACTTCGTAATGACATGGAACGTGTCAGGTTAATAAAAGGTGTCTATACAAGATATTACATTACACAACATATTACATGACACTTAATATTTTTATTTTTTTGTGGGGGTGGGGAAATTACCCACTTACTACATCCAAAAATTCATCTAATGAGTAGGAGTTGCCATTCAGAAATTCTTTTAATTTCCTTTTAAATGCTATATGGCTATCTGTCAGACTTTTGATGCTGTTAGGTAAGTGACCAAAGACTTTTTGTGGCAGCATAATTACCCCCTTCTGAGCCAAAGTTAGATTTAACCTTGAGTAGTGAAGATCATCTTTTCTCTTAGTGTTGTAGCCATATAACTGCTATTACTTTTGAATCCGTTCATATTGTTAATAACAAATTTCTTAAGTTAATATATATATATATATGTCTGCTTGTGTCTGTATATGTGTGGATGGATATGTGTGTGTGTGCGAGTGTGTACCCGTCCTTTTTTCCCCCTAAGGTAAGTCTTTCCGCTCCCGGGACTGGAATGACTCCTTACCCTCTCCCTTAAAACCCACATCCTTTCGTCTTTCCCTCTCCTTCCCTCTTTCCTGATGAGGCAACAGTTTGTTGCGAAAGCTTGAATTTTGTGTGTATGTTTGTGTTCGTTTGTGTGTCTGTCGACCTGCCAGCACTTTCATTTGGTAAGTCACATCATCTTTGTTTTTATATATATATATATATATATATATATATATATATATATATATATATATATATATATATTGTGAGGCTACAGTGAAGATCCCTAGCTCTTTAAATAAGTGTCTGAAGCATGATCTTGGATGAGCTCCAGCAATTATTCTGATTACACACTTTTGTACAATGAACACACTTTTACTCAATGATGAGTTACCCCAGAATATGATGCCATACGAAAGCAGAGAATGAAAATAGGCGTGGTAAGCTAATTTACTGAGATGTATATCGCCAAAATTTACAATGACCCTGAAATGAAATGAAATGTTGTGTGACGAGGGCCTCCCGTTGGGTAGACCGTTCGACCCTAATAGCATAAGTAGCTGAACTCAAATGTTTCAGCAGATCTTCAGTGTGTTTTTTTCCAGTTCAACCCCTCATTGGTGCACACACCTAGAAATTTTGAATATTCTACCTTAGCTACCAATTTCTGATCGAAGTCTATATTTATTAATGGTGTCATTCCATTTACTGTGTGGAACTGTATATACTGTGTTTTGTCAAAGTTTAATGAGAGCCCATTTGCAGAGAACCACTTAATGATTCGGCAAAAAGTACCAGCTTTGCATCTTCATGAATATAGAATAGCAAGTCATTAATATATATTAAGAACAGCAGAGGACCCAAGACTGAACCTTTCAGCACCCCATTCTTGATTGTTCCCCAGTTTGAGAAATCACCAGTTTTTGCATATTATGTGAACTGCTTATTTCAACTTTCTGCACTCTTCCCGTTAGGTATGATTTAAACCATTTGAGTGCTGTCCCATTCATACCACAGTATTTGAGCTTAACTAGAAGTATTCCATGATTTACACAATCAAAAGCCTTTGAGAGATCACAAAAAATCCCTACGGGTGACTTCCGGTTAGTCAGAGCATTTAATATTTCGTTAGTGAAAGTATATATAGCATTTCCCATTGAAAAACCTTTCTGGAAACCAAACTGACATTTTGTTAAAACTTTATTTTTACAAAGGTGTGAAGCTACTGTACAATACATTACTTTTTCAAGTATTTTGGATATGGCAGTCAGAAAAGAGATTGGGTGGTAGTTGTTGACATCAGGTGAATCCCCTTTTTTATGCAATGGTTTAACAATGGCATACTTCAGTCTATCTGGGAAATACCCTGCTTCAGAGAGCTATTACATATGTGGATAAGAATCCCACTTATCTCTTGGGAACAAGCTTTTATTATCCTGCTGGAAATGCCAACAATTCCATGTGAGCTTATTATCTTCCTAATTTCAGAAGGAGAGGTGGGTGGAATTTCAATTGTATCAAATTGTGTGGGTAAGGCCTCTTCCATTAACTGCCTTGCTTCTTCTAATGAACATTTAGATCCTATTTTCTCTACAACATTTAAAAAATGATTATTCAAAATGTTTTTGATGTCCGCCTTTTGTTGTTTGTCAAGTTTCCATTTGCTTTGATGGTAATGCCATCATCCTGTACTCTTGGTTGCCCTGTCTCCCTTGTAATAATATTCCAAATTGTTTTGATTTTGTTATCAGAGGTATTAATCTCAGACATGATGCACATGCTTCTGGACTTTTTAACGACCTTTCTTAATGTAGCACAGTAGGTTTTATAATATTTGTCTGTTTCTGGGTCATTAACCTTTCTCGTTGTTAGATACAGTTCCCTTTTGTGGTTACAAGATATTTTTATTCCTTTAGTAAGCCAAGGTTTTTGCATGGTTTCTTATAATTAGATTTAACTACTTTCTCGGGGAAACAGTTTTCAAATTCTCTTACAAGTGTATCATGAAATAAGTCATATTTTAAATTAGCATTGTGTTCCTTGTACACCTCATCCCAGTCTAAATGCCAAAGATTTTCCCTGAAATTTGTAATTGTTGAGTCATTAATTGAACGCATAATTTTGGAGGGTAGTTTTGAATTACTGAGTGGAACTATGTCATACACTGTAACTAGCTGAGCACCATGATCAGAAAGGCCATTCTCAACAGGACAAGAATTTGTTTTTAAACTTATCTTGGTCTATAAAAGTGTTATCTATCAATATGCTCCTGTCCTTTACTACTCGGGTAGGAAAATCAATGACAGATGCCAAATTGAAAGAACCGAGCAAGACTTCCGGGTCATTCTTCCTATTACACTCTTTCAGTGAATCAGTCCCTACAAATTATAATTTGCTTTCCCCTATCTGACAGACAGCACAACAAGGCATCCAAGTTTTTCCAGGAATAAATGAAAGATTCCTGAAGGGGACCTATTACTGTTACAATTATAAAAGAGCCCTCCTTCAGTTTAAGTTGCCAGGCACATGCTTCTATATGTTGCTCTAGACAAAACTTTTTTGTATCTAAGCTTTTTACACAGTGATAATTTTTGACATATATGGCAACTCCTCCTCTCACCTTATTCTCTCTACTCATATGTTTGTACTGCTATGTGGAACAGTGACAGATATGATTAGTTGGCCTTCAAAACATTAAATTCTGATACAAATTTACCAAATACTGTGTGCAATTGAGTATGATAAATGACTTTTATTGAAGTTGCAGAGGAAGTGCAAGAACTATTTTACTGGATAGGAAATGCACTTAACAGAACAAATTTCGATGGAACATAGGTGGTTTTTCCACATGCTGATCCATGTTGTTCTTACAGAAGGTCCATAAACATCTTGAGCAGTTAGCATAAGCAAACAAACATATCAAATTAACTACCTTTGAAAGTCAGCTAGGCTGTCCTACAGTAACTGGCAGTGATAATGAAAGATCAACTTTTGGGCAGAATTTTGAAAAAAGACATTGAAAATATCACTGGGCTTGCAACCAAAATTTGTGCAGAATGTCTTGTTTTGCTAGTTTTGGATGTCAGCGTTTGCCAGATAGGGTGGGCTTTATATTAATTTGTCTACCATTGTATCTTGCTTTTCCTTTACCAGAGGCCTTTCATAGGTAATTACAGTGATTGAAGAAAATATGATCTTTTCTATCCTTGACACTTATCAACATGAAACCAATTCTGTATCAACCTTAGACCATTTACAGCAGAATAAGTTTAGTCATTAATATAATATTGATAACAAAAGTATTTTTGAAGTATTTTTATCAGTATCTATAAAATCTAAAATTGATGTTTCATTTCAAAAAAGTTCTGTTACCTTGTAGCATCTTAACTTTAAAAACAATGTAGAGGTATGATCAAGCAGTTTTGTGAGATACAGGGTGAGAATGAGATTCTCCCCCCCCCCTTCCCCCCTGGTTTCTGGGGGTATTCCTTACATTATTTGGAACAAAAAATGTGAATGAAGTAATGGGATCAGATCCATAATTAAGTAGCTACAGTAATTGAAAGTCTCAGGAAAATGGCAAAAAAATTTTTATTGTAGGATTTCACTTTCAAAAATGTGCATAATAATTAATTTAAACAATTTTGTAGCAGTCTCTTGCATTCACAGTGGATTTAAAGCAAGTGTTCAAAATTTCCTCCTTGCATTTTGAAGGCAAATATTCACATGGGAGTAAACCACGCAAGAAGCATTTCGTAATTTCACATGCTCATTCCTTATTGACATTGCAACATCGAAAATGCGTAGCATCAATTCTTCTTGTGTTTCCATCTTAATTTCATACATGATGTCTTTCATCCACCCCCAGATGCAGTAATCTAGGGGTGTTAAATGGGGATCTGGCAGGCCAGATGATAGGGCCCCAGTGACCTATCCATCGATGAGGGAATTGCTGATTAAGATAAGCTGTTACCACGTGGTAGAAGTGTGCAGGTGCCCCGTCATGTTGGATGTACATATGGTGTCTTGTTTCCAGAGGAACATCTTCAAGAAGCTGCAGTTAGTCTTCTTGCAAAAAGTTACCATACATATGACCATTTAAATTTCCCGGGAGAATATATGGCCCTAGTAATTGGTCACACACAACACAACACCACACCAGACATTGACACTGAATCTGCATTGAAATTGAGATACTACTGTGGCATGCGGATTTTCATCTGCCCAGACATGCATGTTGTTGACACCATCTCTTGTAACGGTTGCCTCATCATTGAACATTATGAAGTGATAGAGCTGCCGATTTCCATTTAAGCTGTTACAAAAGTGCAAACAGTTGGCACAATTATGTGGCTCTAAGTGGTGAACTTTCTGCACGTGAAAAGGACACAGTCCATGCTCATGAAGAATCCTACATACCTTAGACAGTGAAACGTTCAGTTGGATAGCTAGTTGTCTTGTACTTGAATGAGGACTGTGCTCTACTGAATTAAGAATGTTTTCCTCTTCTTGAAAGTCACAATGTCTTTTGAAGTGAATATGAATACTGGGAAGAGTACCAGTTTCTAGCAATGTTCAATACCTTCCACTAAATGTTTTGGCACTCGGAATCCTACAATTAGGATACCAACAGCAGTTTCACATTACCATCACAGAAGTCCAAAATTTACACCATCTCTCCATACTCCTATGATGAAAACTTGTGTGGCATCGCAAAGTGTACTGCACACTGCAAACAATAACATTAAACACTGACTGCAGTATCAACAGCATGGTTGTTATGCAAATGTAACACTCGCTGCACTTGATTTTTTATTTTTTATTTACACGTCAAGTTCTGTAGGGCCAAATTGAGGAGCAAAACTCCGAGGTCATGGAACGTGTCAGTACATGAAATTGCAACATAAAAGTAATAACACATAAAAAATAAATGTTTATGAAACCAAAAAAAGTCACTTCATACATTTAAGTAAACACAATCAACAATACAATAATAATCAGCTTAATTTTTCAAGGAACTCCTCAACAGAATAGAATGAGTGACCCATGAGGAAACTCTTCAGCTTGGATTTGAAAGCTTGTGGATTACTGCTAAGATTTTTGAATTTTAGTGGTAGATTATTGAACGTCTATCTAAGACTGATCGTGTGTCCTGTGAACACAAATGTAGCACTCCATATGCCGTGGCATGTTTAGGAACTCTGTTTTAGCTCTTTAATTATGGATCTGATCACATTACTGTACTTATGCTTTTTGTTCAAAAGACCTAAGGAATAACCTCCAGCAACTGGGGAAAAATCTCGTGACTCACCCTATATATTAAAAAAAACTTTCACATTTTTTTGTGAGAGATCCAGTCTTTGCTGGTTTGTGTTCTGATATAATGAAGTCCAGTTTGCTTCTAATTTGTAATGGTGTATGTTTTCTTTGGTACTAATCTCTCTCAAGCTGCTTTCAGCACAAAGTAATGCTGTAAAGATATACAGGTTTACAACACTCAGTATCTTCAGGTTATTTTATTTATTCATGTCAAAAGATCATACAATACAAGATAAAAACATAATACATAAACTAATTGCTCATTTAAAAAATTGAAGATAACATTACATCTTATAGATCATAGTCTATACTGATATAATAGAGGGAAACATTCCACGTGGGAAAAATATATCTAAAAACAAAGATGATGTGACTTACCAAACGAAAGCGCTGGCAGGTCGATAGACACACAAACAAACAAACACAAACATACACACAAAATTCAAGCTTTTGCAACCCACAGTTGCTTCGTCAGGAAAGAGGGAAGGAGAGGGAAAGATGAAAGGATGTGGGTTTTAAGGGAGAGGGTAAGAAGTCATTCCAATCCCGGGAGCGGAAAGACTTACCTTAGGGGGAAAAAAGGACAGGTAAACACTCGCGCGCACACACACACACATATCCAACGGCACATACACAGACACAAGCACAGCTGCCTTTACAAATGTCTGCTTGTGTCTGTGTATGTGCGGTTGGATATGGGTGTGTGTGTGCGAGTGTATACCTGTCCTTTCTTCCCCCTAAGGTAAGTCTTTCCGCTCCCAGGATTGGAATGACTCCTTACCCTCTCCCTTAAAACCCACATCCTTTCATCTTTCCCTCTCCTTCCCTCTTTCCTGATGAAGCAACCGTGGGTTGCGAAAGCTTGAATTTTGTGTGTATGTTTGTGTTTGTTTGTGTGTCTATCGACCTGCCAGCGCTTTCGTTTGGTAAGTCACATCATCTTTGTTTTTAGATATATAGTCTATACTGATATACATTAAAAGAATGGTAAACAAAGGAAAAAAGACAAATATGACAATCTAAGCAACTTTAGCCCAGTATTTGCCAATCACAATGATTCAGAGCTTGCAGACATCAGGTCATCAATAATGTATCTTGGAGGACATATTCTACGTTGGTATAAGTGCTTCACAGTTTGCTGAACTCCACAGTAACAAAGGGTTGATGATGTGGGGCAATCCCATTTCTGCAAATTGTGTTTTGAACTTGTGACTCCAGTTCTAAGCCTGTTCAGAATTTTCCACACAGGCTATTCTTTGGTGAAACCAGCATGGTATCATCTAGCAGTGTTCAGACCTCACCGTTCACATAGATAATTAGGAACACATCACTGGACAGTGTTATCTGTTATCCTTGTGAAACTTTTCCTTGATGTCAGTCAAGAAGGAGGAGGACGGTTTATAGGAGGTAGATACTTTGGCCCCTCTCTGCAAGCAGCTATGTCATGCTAATTTCTGGTGGGCAATTCCAGCTAAATGGCAGCACTTGTCCTGTGGTTTAGGCTTCAGAGTCTACATGACTCATTACCTTAGAAACAATATTCACTAGTTTAACACGGGCAGAATTATACCGATCAGGACTAGCATCTTCACCTGCAATGTAATATAAAGCTGCAGTTTTACCTGTTTTTGCTGTTGTACCCCCAGGACATTTCCATAATTTTGTGCAATATGTAGTTTCTTGCAGATACTTTTTGTTTTACATTTAGACACAGTTGCCTGAAAGTCAGTGTATGGAAAGAGTGACCCCAAGATATATGAGCTGAAAACTATGGTGCGTTCCAGTCACTCAAAATTTCCCAAAGGCCTGTCTGTTCTTTCAGGTTGACAGAGAGGAGTGGGGGGTGGGGGGGATGACAGCATTCTTTAGGATAGATTTTGTTCATTATTCTCAGTCTTTTATTTTAGTTTTCAGAATTTTACAGATGTAACAGGAATGTCACCATACCAGTAAACCACAGGAGATGTTTAACTGGAAGGGACCAAAGTATGCCATTTCTGATACCGATCTGTCAGTGTCCACATCAGATAGCACACTCAAGCTGCTCTCTTTGCAGAAATAATTAATACACTTGTCCCAGTTTAGCATGGTATCAGTGTGAAAGCCTAACAGTTCTACTGATTTACTATGCACATCTTTAGTTAAACATAATCAATTGACCAGTCCATACAGTGTACCAGATGTTAAAACTATTAAAATATAAAACAATTTAAAAGTCTAGTAGTGCTCAGTAGTTATATTTATTTAAGTCAATTAGAAACTTGCACAACCATTTTCATAACTTTTAAGTTGAACCTTCTGGTACATTTCTGTACACAAAATTTTTATAAAATAATACACTGATAATGAGGAAATGAAGTTACCTGAGATACCAGAAAGTACTAAGTGAATAAATGTAAACAAGGAAGGAAATATTATGCATCTAGTTAGGAAATCGGGCGTGGGTCACATATTCCCCACAAACAATGAGTGCATTCATATATAATAAATAAGATTACATGGTATTATCATGAGTATTATACCGCTTGGCGTTGTATGCATAACATACTACTGAATTAGCTTCTACATGGGAAGGTATGCCATTAGTTGCAACAATAAAAAGAAATGAACCCAGGACAGAGCTCTATGGCACACTGGTTCAAACTCCCATCAGCAGTATGTGTCTGCTTTAAGTAAGACAAACTGTCTATTGTTGCTTACTTAGAACTTAATTACAGTTAAAGATGAGTTGTGTATGCCATAAAATTCCAGTCTTGCAGGTAGGTTGTTAAAGTGAATAAAAATACTTTACTGAGATCACTAAATAGACAGATAAAATTTCCTTATAGCTGGCTGCACCCAAGAAACTCAAAGTATGAAAAAACAAACAAGACGAAGTGGTCAGTAGTTTTTAAGTGAGCTCTGTTTTGAAGAGTGGTATAACTTTAGATGTCTTGTACATCAGAGAAAACTCCACATTCTAAACATATATTAGAAATGAAAGTAAGTAATTGACAAATAACATGTTTCTTTCTTTTTTTAATTACACAATTTGAGAACCAATAACACTCCACTTCTGAAGTTGGACACAGTTTTCATAATATTCCTGGGAGTGAAAGCTTTTCTTTGTAACACGGCTCTGAGCACTATGGGACTTAACATCTGAGGTCATCAGTCCCCTAGACTTAGAACTACTTAAACCTAACTAACGTAAGGACATCACATACATCCATGCCTGAGGCAAGATACGAACCAGCAACCATAGCGGCAGTGTGGTTCCAGACTGAAGCGCCTAGAACTGCTCGGCCACAACGGTTGGCCTTTGGGACACAGAACACTTTTGTTTTCAGCTCACTTACCGTTGTTAGGAAGTAATCATTCGCTTGTTCTCGGTCCAGAACTACATCTTGTTTGTGGATTTAAGATTTCTTTTTTGGTAGGGTCCTCTGCTGCCTTTCATTTGTTGGGAGCATCTTCTATGTACTGTTAATAAGCGTAACTTCTTTCCAGAAACAATTTGTCTGTAGATTATTTCACATTTTAAATAAGCTTTTTAAACACTGCCATTCAATTCAAGCTCTTGTTTATTAGATTTTTTTAAAAATAAAAAGTGTCCCAGAAGAAACAGTCAATATCAGGAATATGACAGGAATGACCATTTGAAACAAAAAAAGTCTAGTAAACATGGGGTCTAAAATGCATACCTTGAGAGTTATGAGTAATTGTTCATCTTCACTGCTGTGAAACACATCTCTACTACTGAATACATGCTCAAAGCATGCATTTTAGAACCCATGTATATACAGAATTTCTTCTTCTTTTAGTCCACAATATTTCCTCTCTAAATATGGACAGCAAAGAGCTTGCAGTAGAAGAGATTTGTTTCACGATTTTGAAGATGAAGAAATGGTCATAGCTCTTAAAAGCATGCATTTTAGAGATCACGATTACTAAATTCCCCACACAAATAATCGTTCCTGACGTATTCCTGAATACTGACCATTTTTCCTGGAACACCCTGTAAATTCTCCATAGTCTGAGCATCTCCTCTACATGTGATCCAAACCATCAATATACCATTTTAGCCATCTATTTATTTATTTATGTTTTTGTTTAGGGAAGTTTTAATTAACGGCAAACAAGAGGACCATTTCTGACTGTTTTCAGCTAAATAAAACAGGTTATACACCACACATTTGATTCCAGTAACAAACAGAACTGCAGTACACTACCCGCAGTAAGCACATATGACATTCTGCAGCTTATTGATAGCCTCAGAAACAAAAAAAATCAGCAAGATTAGATGAAATTTCTCTGTATCTATTGAATATATGCAAACAACAACTAATAAAACCACTAGTTCATCTAATAAACTGTGTTCTTGAAGACAGTGTGTTCCTGACAAACTGACAATGGCTGTACTTAAACCAACACACAAAAAGGGGGAAATAAAGCATGTACAGAACTACAGACCCATTGCCCTAATCTCAACTTCCAGCAAACTGACAGAGAAAATAGTATTTAAAAAAATCCTGGAACATTACAAAAATGCAGACATATTAGGTTATTTCCAGCATGGTTTTAGAAGAGGTCGAAGTACCTCATCAACAGCAGTAAAATTTGTCCACCATGCACTTGAAAAAATAAATGAAAAATCCCAAGCAGCAGAAGTATTTCTGGGCCTCTCAAGGGTTTCTGATGGAATACATCATGATGTGCTCTTATAAAAAATTGCGAAGAGTGGTGTCACTGGAAAACTCGTGCAACTGCTAGAAACATATTTAAAGGGTAGACAGCAGTGCACAGAGGTTACAACACTAATGGAGAATTACTGGAGAGGGGAAGGTCAAGTATAAGAAATATACATTTTGTTGTTCCTCAGGGCTCCATTTTAGGTCCAGGCCTATTCATATTCTACGTAAATGAGCTCCCAAGTTCTCTTGACAGTAAGCAATTGATTATTATGTATGCAAATGAAACATCTGGTGTCTGGTATGCAGCAAGTGAGCCCAGCCTAGTTGAACAGATACATAACTTTATTGAAAAGGCACGAGCTCACTTTGAAAGAGACAACCTAAAAGTAAAACATAGAAAAAAACTAATACTACTCATTTTAAACCAAGTGGTCCAAACAGATAAAATACTGTGATTGATGCAATTCTACCAAAAACCTGTACAGAGTGTAAATTCTTGAGTTTATGCACAGTTGATCGATTTTCATGGAACCAGCAAACTGATTATGTCTGTAAAAAAATTACACCCAGCCTATATGTATTAAGAAGGGTATCACCAAATCTTAATTCTGAAACCCTACGGACTGTATATTATGGATTAGTTTACCCTTTCTTGTCTTATGGAATAGTACTGTGGGGGAGGGGGGATATGCCAAACTGATATGAAAAGGATTTCCATATTGCAGAAGCAAGCCTTGAGGATCGTGGCAAAAGTAAGAGCAGGAACGTCTTGCAAAACATTATTCATTAGGCACAATATTCTTACCATCTGTGCCATATATATACTAGAAACTATAATACTACTGAAAGAAGACACCAAGTTCACAAAAAGAAAACATTATTCATTAGGCACAATATTCTTACCATCTGTGCCATATATATACTAGAAACTATAATACTACTGAAAGAAGACACCAAGTTCACAAAATGAAACATGAATATTCACAACTATGAAACAAGGCATAGAATAGACTTTCAAATGATTAAAAGATGATTAACTTTAACAGTGAAAATCCCCTATGTAAAAGGAGCTGTTTTTAATAACTTGTTACCAAATGAAGTTAATACACTCCTGGAAATTGAAATAAGAACACCGTGAATTCATTTTCCCAGGAAGGGGAAACTTTATTGACACATTCCTGGGGTCAGATACATCACATGATCACACTGACAGAACCACAGGCACATAGACACAGGCAACAGAGCATGCACAATGTCGGCACTAGTACAGTGTATATCCACCTTTCGCAGCAATGCAGGCTGCTATTCTCCCATGGAGACGATCGTAGAGATGCTGGATGTAGTCCTGTGGAACGGCTTGCCATGCCATTTCCACCTGGCGCCTCAGTTGGACCAGCGTTCGTGCTGGACGTGCAGACCGCGTGAGACGACGCTTCATCCAGTCTCAAACATGCTCAATGGGGGACAGATCCGGAGATCTTGCTGGCCAGGGTAGTTGACTTACACCTTCTAGAGCATGTTGGGTGGCACGGGATACATGCGGACGTGCATTGTCCTGTTGGAACAGCAAGTTCCCTTGCCGGTCTACGAATGGTAGAACGATGGGTTCGATGACGGTTTGGATGTACCGTGCACTATTCAGTGTCCCCTCGACGATCACCAGTGGTGTACAGCCAGTGTAGGAGATCGCTCCCCACACCATGATGCCGGGTGTTGGCCCTGTGTGCCTCGGTCGTATGCAGTCCTGATTGTGGCGCTCACCTGCACGGCGCCAAACACGCATACGACCATCATTGGCACCAAGGCAGAAGCGACTCTCATCGCTGAAGACGACACGTCTCCATTCGTCCCTCCATTCACGCCTGTCGCGACACCACTGGAGACGGGCTGCACGATGTTGGGGCGTGAGCGGTAGACGGCCTAACGGTGTGCGGGACCATAGCCCAGCTTCATGGAGACGGTTGCGAATGGTCCTCGCCGATACCCCAGGAGCAACAGTGTCCCTAATTTGCTGGGAAGTGGTGGTGCGGTCCCCTACGGCACTGCGTAGGATCCTACGGTCTTGGCGTGCATCCGTGCATCGCTGCGGTCCGGTCCCAGGTCGACGGGCACGTGCACCTTCCGCCGACCACTGGCGACAACATCGATGTACTGTGGAGACCTCACGCCCCACGTGTTGAGCAATTCGGCGGTACGTCCACCCGGCCTCCCGCATGCCCACTATACGCCCTCGCTCAAAGTCCGTCAACTGCACATACGGTTCACGTCCACGCTGTCGCAGCATGCTACCAGTGTTAAAGACTGCGATGGAGCTCCGTATGCCACGGCAAACTGGCTGACACTGACGGCGGCGGTGCACAAATGCTGCGCAGCTAGCGCCATTCGACGGCCAACACCGCGGTTCCTGGTGTGTCCGCTGTGCCGTGCGTGTGATCATTGCTTGTACAGCCCTCTCGCAGTGTCCGGAGCAAGTATGGTGGGTCTGACACACCGGTGTCAATGTGTTCTTTTTTCCATTTCCAGGAGTGTATATTCAGTAATACGCAACCCACTTCCAAACTATAACCAAAAAAATTTTATCCGCTTTCAACACTACCGCTGCTATAAAATCCACCATTTCTAGTTCACAAACAGTTCCTTTCACCTATTAAACAACCATTTCGGCTAGTTCTAATAACTTTCGCTATATTTCCATTTCCGTTTTTTCCCACATCACTGATAATTTTTAGCCGCTTCCCACAGGTTTTAACGTCATTATTTCTTCGCTAGACAATGTTAGCCTCATTTTCATAATCTGCCACCACAAAACCACTCCTTTTAACACATTTACACGCAGTTTTTTCGAAATTTTCTCGAATTTCTCCACCCTTTAACGTGTTTTGGCGGCAACACAACCACCTAACCTTTATGCACATCGTTGTCTACCTACACAAGTTCACCACAGGATCAACATAGCCCAGCTCTAACCAACACTTTTTCGCCTTTTTTCACACCAGATCTCCAGTTACTTTCTAGTTCACCTTTATCTCTCCCCATATATTTTTATTTTCATTTTCACTTCAGACTAATGTTACACTTTCCACCTTCTAATACCATGTCACCCTCACAACACCCCCACAACGACCCCATTAAGTTTTATTTACATTCCCTCCGCAAACATGCCTTCGCCCTAGCCAGATTACGCTCCCATATTTTATTTTCTCAGGCTTGTCTGACATTTGGCATTACCCCCAAAGGCCTCACACTTAATGTTCCCATCTCTGGTTGTAGCCCTTCTTTCCATCAGTCCCTATACCAGTTCCAAACTGAACAATCCATTGCCCTCACCCACCTAATCCTTCACCTACACATCAATTCAGCCAATGAACACACCCGTCAACTCCTATCCTTAATAAAAGTCCTCAATCTTTCCTCTCCCACATCCACCCCGGCTGTTCAGAGCATCCTCCTACAGGACAACCGCAAATTAGAACAGCATGCCACCCTCCACCTCAAAAAACTATCCAATCTCCTGGTTTCCCATCTCCGGAAAGGCAACTCACTCACCCTTCACAACCTTTCCAGCAAACCTCAACCTCCTCTCATTGCACACAAACCCAGTCTCTCCCATCTACTCAATCTCCCATTTCCAGCTCCACTCCCTCCAAAACCTCAAAATTCCAATCAACACAATCTGGAACCACAACACCCTAATTCAGTAGTTAACCTTTCCTCCAAACCTCTCTCCCAATCTGAAACCTCAGTCCTATCCAAAGGCCTCACCTTCAGCCCCACTCTCAGATTCAACCAAACAGCCCTCGTCAAAGATTTACTGTCCTACACTCGTACTCTCTGCTGGAAATATCACTTTGCCACGAAGAAAAATGATCATAATCCTACTCCTAATGATCCAACTTCCCAAGACACTATCCAAATTGAACCCTGCCTGGAACAGTTCCGTCCTCCGTCACAGCGGGACCCACCTCCTCTTCCTGAAAATCACCCTCTCCAAACCTTCCAGGAATTTCTGACTTCCAGCCTTGCCTCTCAATCCTTCTTAAAAAACCTTAATCCTACTCCCAACATCACCACTGCTGAAGCCCAAGCTGTCCGTGACCTGAAGGCTGACCAATCCATCATCATTCTTCCGGCGGACAAGGGTTCCACGACCGTGGTACTTGATCGTCGGGAGTATGTGGCTGAGGGACTGTGTCAGCTTTCAGACAACACCACATACAAAGTTTGCCAAGGTAATCCCATTCCTGATGTCCAGGTGGAGCTTCAAGGAATCCTCAGAACCTTAGGCCCCCTACAAAATCTTTCACCTGACTCCATCAACCTCCTGACCCCACCGACAGCCCGCACCCCTACCTTCTACCTTCTTCCTAAAATTCACAAACCCAATCATCCCGGCCGCCCCATTGTAGATGGTTACCAAGCCCCCACAGAACGTATCTCTGCCTACGTAGATCAACACCTTCAACCCATTACATGCAGTCTCCCATCCTTCATCAAAGACACCAACCACTTTCTCGAACGCCTGGAATCCTTACTCAATCTGTTACCCCCGGAAACCATCCTTGTAACCATTGATGCCACTTCCTTATACACAAATCTTCCGCACGTCCAGGGCCTCGCTGCAATGGAGCACTTCCTTTCACGCCGATCACCTGCCACCCTACCTAAAACCTCTTTCCTCATTACCTTAGCCAGCTTCATCCTGACCCACAACTTCTTCACTTTTGAAGGCCAGACATACCAACAATTAAAGGGAACAGCCATGGGTACCAGGATGGCCCCCTTGTACGCCAACCTATTCATGGGTCGCTTAGAGGAAGCCTTCTTGGTTACCCAGGCCTACCAACCAAAAGTTTGGTACAGATTTATTGATGACATCTTCATGATCTGGACTCACAGTGAAGAAGAACTCCAGAATTTCCTCTCCAACCTCAACTCCTTTGGTTCCATCAGATTCACCTGGTCCTACTCCAAATCCCATGCCACTTTCCTTGACGTTGACCTCCACCTGTCCAATGGCCAGCTTCACACGTCCGTCCACATCAAACCCACCAACAAGCAACAGTACCTCCATTATGACAGCTGCCAACCATCCCACATCAAACGGTCCCTTCCCTACAGCCTAGGTCTTCGTGGCAAACGAATCTGCTCCAGTCCGGAATCCCTGAACCATTACACCAACAACCTGGTAACAGCTTTCGCATCCCGCAACTACCCTCCCGACCTGGTACAGAAGCAAATAACCAGAGCCACTTCCTCACCCCCTCAAACCCAGAACCTCCCACAGAAGAACCACAAAAGTGCCCCACTTGTGACAGGATACTTTCCAGGACTGGATCAGACTGAATGTGGCTCTCCAGCAGGGATAAGACTTCCTCAAATCCTGCCCTGAAATGAGATCCATCCTTCATGAAATCCTCCCCACTCCACCAAGAGTATCTTTCCGCCGTCCACCTAACCTTTGTAACCTCTTAGTTCATCCCTATGAAATCCCCAAACCACCTTTCCTACCCTCTGGCTCCTACCCTTGTAACCGCCCCCGGTGTAAAACCTGTCCCATGCACCCTCCGACCACCACCTACTCCAGTAACCCGGAAGGTGTACATGATCAAAGGCAGAGCCACGTGTGAAAGCACCCACGTGATTTACCAACTGACCTGCCTACACTGTGACGCATTCTATGTGGGAATGACCAGCAACAAACTGTCCATTCGCATGAATGGACACAGGCAGACAGTGTTTGTTGGTAATGAGGATCACCCTGTGGCTAAACATGCCTTGGTGCACGGCCAGCACATCTTGGCACAGTGTTACGCCGTCCGGGTTATCTGGATACTTCCCACTAACACCAACCTATCCGAACTCTGGAGATGGGAACTTGCCCTTCAATATATCCTCTCTTCCCGTTATCCACCAGGTCTCAATCTCCGCTAATTTCAAGTTGCCGCCACTCATACCTCACCTGTCATTCAACAACATCTTTCCCTCTGTACTTCCGCCTCGACTGACATCTCCGCCCAAACTCTTTGCCTTTGAATATGTCTGCTTGTGTCTGTATATGTGTGGTGGATATGTGTGTGTGTGCGCGCGCGAGTGTATACCCGTCCTTTTTTCCCCCTAAGGTAAGTCTTTCCGCTCCCAGGATTGGAATGACTCCTTACCCTCTCCCTTAAAACCCACATCCTTTAGTCTTTCCCTCTCCTTCCCTCTTTCCTGACGAAGCAGCCGTTGGTTGCGAAAGCTAGAATTTTGTGTGTATGTTTGTGTTTGTTTGTGTGTCTATCGACCTGCCAGCGCTTTCTTTTGGTAAGTCACATCTTCTTTGTTTTTAGATATATATACAGTGCTATTACAAATGATTGAAGCGATTTCATAAATTCACTGTAGCTGCATTCATTGACATATGGTCATGACACACTACAGATACGTAGAAAAACTCATAAAGTTTTGTTCGGCTGAAGCCGCACTTCAGGTTTCTGCTTTCAGAGCTCTCGAGAGCGCAGTGAGACAAAATGGCGACAGGAGCCGAGAAAGCGCATGTCGTGCTTGAAATGCACTCACATCAGTCATTCATAACAGTGCAACGACACTTCAGGACGAAGTTCAACAAAGATCCAGCAACTGCTAACTCCATTCGGCGATGGTATGCGCAGTTTAAAGCTTCTGGTTGCCTCTGTAAGGGGAAATCACAGGGTCGGCCTGCAGTGAGCGAAGAAACGGTTGAACGCATGCGGGCAAGTTTCATGCGTAGCCTGCGGAAAATTGGCTCATGCCACAACTGGAGACCGACAGCGCCGACTTCATCTTTCAACAGGATGGTGCTCCACCGCACTTCCAGCATGATTTTCGGCATTTCTTAAACAGGAGATTGGAAAACCGATGGATCGGTCGTGGTGGAGATTATGATCAGCAATTCATGTCATGGCCTCCATGCTCTCCCGACTTAACCCCATGCGATTTCTTTCTGTAGGGTTATGTGAAAGATTCAGTGTTTAAATCTCCTCTACCAAGAAACGTGCCAGAACTGCGAGCTCGCATCAACGATGCTTTCGAACTCATTGATGGGGACATGCTGCGCCGAGTGTGGGAGGAACTTGATTATCGGCTTGATGTCTGCCGAATCACTAAAGGGGCACATATCGAACATTTGTGAATGCCTAAAAAAACTTTTTGAGTTTTTGTATGTGTGTGCAAAGCATTTTGAAAATATCTCAAATAATAAAGTTATTGTAGAGCTGTGAAATCGCTTCAATCATTTGTAATAACCCTGTATATAAACAAAGATGATGTAACTTACCAAACGAATGCGTTGGTATGTTGATAGACACACAAACAAACACAAACACACACACAAAATTCAAGCTTTCGCAACCCATGGTTGCTTCATCACGAAAGAGGGAAGGAGAGGGAAAGACGAAAGGATGTGGGTTTTAAGGGAGAGGGTAAGGAGTCATTCCAATCGCGGGAGCGGAAAGACTTGCCTTAGGGGGAAAAAAGGACAGGTATACACTCTCTGTCTCTCTCTCTCTCTCTCACACACACACACACACACACACACACACACACATCCATCCACACATATACAGACACAAGCAGACATATGCAAAGGCAAAGAGTTGAAACTCTTGGTCCTCCAGGTTGCCATATGTCATGCCATGTGATTTCTTCCTGTGGAGTTATGTTAAGGACAAAATTCTTGTATGCCCAGTGCCAACAACGTTGCAAAAACTGCAGGAACACCTCACTGCTGTTGTGACAGACATTGACAGAAACATACTAGTGAATATATGGACAGAAATGGATTACTATTTGGATGCATGACGGGTAACCAAGGGCGCACATTGAACATTTGTAGAATGTATCAGAAACTTGGTAAGTGTGTCTATCTTTTCATATATCATATATCTTTGTACATTGTATGTTTGTAAATAAACAGAGCTTTGAAATCTGACAAACTTGCTAACCCTATATCTACTATGAATTCTACAATCCAGTCACAAGGCTGGTCTGATACACTGTACACTTTTATCTTGTTCATTACGTATCAGTGCAGAACTATCAAACACCTTCTGGAAGGCAAGGAACATGGCATCAATGTGGGTGGTAGCATTTACTGCCTTCTGGATTTGGATAAGATCAATGATGTAGCAGCGGCATCTCTGACTAGTAATCAAAATACCTTGGGTCCTGTGGTTTGAACCCGTCCACTACTTAAATTTTGAATAAAAATAAATAGCAATGGACCTTAACCCAGTATAACAAGTCACCCTTATTCTGCCAAGGGCCTTGTCAAAGAGAGAGAGAGGGAGCAGAAAGAGTTTCATGGTAAAATCTTGCATTTAGTATGGGAAACTGCCCACAAAAGGTGGAAGAACCAGCAATGGTCAATGACATGAGGGATAGAAAAGGCAATGGAAACCACTGCATTAAAGATACATAATACGTATTTACAGGACATGAGCTTGTAATTGAAAAGTGTCACAATGATCTTTCCATTGGCAAAATATTCTGGATGAGTCCTCAATTCAGAACTCCATGAAGGATTTCCCAATGGAACGTACCCACAAGAAAAAGACTGGACAACCAATGAAATGGTTGGAGCATGGAATGAAACAGGTTTGAACATGTTAGGGAAGCTAGAAAATCTGAAAAGTGAAATGCAAAGGCTCAGTCTAGATATAGTCGGGGTCAGTGAACTGAAATGGAAAGAAGTAAGTATTTCTGGTGAGACAAATATAGGATAATATCAACAACATCAGTAGCAGCAGCAGTGGCGGCAGCAGCAGCAGCAGCAAATTGTATAACACAAGTGTGATTCTTTATTAACAGGAAGGTAGGGCAGAGTTTGAGTTAATATGACAGTTCAGTGAGAGAGTTGTCTTCATAAAAATAGACAGCAAAAGAATACCAGAAACAATAGTTCAAGATGATGAAGTCATCCAAAAGTCAGAAGAATCACTGTGCAAAGAAGTGGGGTACTGAAGTTCTTAAGCAGTTAGATACTGAATGATTAATACTATGAAAGGCTGTTCAGGTGAAGAGGAATGGACATCTCTAAAAAGGGCCAGCACAGAATTCAGGGATAGAAACATAGGTACAAGGAAGGTAACTGCAAAGAAACCTTGGGCAATGGAAGAAATACTTCAACTCATCAACAAAAGAAGTACAGAAATGTTCAAGAAAATTCAGGAATACAGAAATATGAGTCACTTAGTAATGAAATAAATAGGAAGATCAGGGAAAACAAGGCAAAATGATTGCACCAAAATGTGAAGAAATCTAAAAAGAAATGGTTGTCGGAAGGTCTGATTCAGCTTATATACTAAAAGCCAAAATAACCTTCCATGAAATTAAAAACAAGGGATTCTGCATTAAGAGTGCAATGGCAATTCCAATGCTACATGCAGAGGAGGGAGCAGAAAGATGAAAAGAGCACATTAAATGCTTCTATGAGGAAGAGGACTTGTTTGGTGATGTGACTGAGGAAGAAATGGGAGTCAATACATAAGACAATAGAGGATCCAGTATTAGTCAGACTTTAACAGAGCTCTGGAAGACTTGCGACCAAATAAGGCAAAAGGGGTAGATAACACTCTTGTGAAATTTCTAAAATCACTGGCAAAGGTGGGTTCGTTTGTTTTGTTTTAGGGCGCAAAAGCAAGTGCAGTCATCAAACGCACCCAAGTTAAAACTATAGAACATGAAGACAGAGAGAGTACAAAAACGACTATGCGTCAGTCCCAATTGACAGAAGAGTAGACAGCTAAAACCAGGGATGTGGAGAAAGGGCTACAAAGGACACCATAAAAAGAGAGAGATCCAAAACTAAAAATTAAATGGCCTTCGCCATATTGCTTTGACAGATAAAAAGTAAAACGCAGTCAACAGCCCCCGCGTCATTTGCTAAAACGGTCAATAACTCAGATGGCAAACCCAAGAAGGAAAGTAAATAGTTAAAAAATGGGCATTCCGTCAGGAAGTGGCAGACAGTTACAACTTGGGCGCAACGCATACAAAGTGGCGGGGGAGTGCCACTTAACAAATGACAATGGCTAAAAAGGCAGTGCCCAATATGCAATCTAGTTAAAATGATCTCTTCCCAGCAGTAGGGCTGATAGGAGGTTGTCCAAGCCGCTGGGAGAGGCTTAATAATGCAGAGTTTATTCCCATGAAGGGAGGGCCAATGGCAATGCCAAAGGAACACCACCTCCTAACAGATGGCAACACAGAGATCATGGGAGGGAATATAGGAAACAGTGGTCTGAGGTACGGAACTGCAGCCTTGGCAGCAGCGTCAGCAGCCTCGTTTCCTGGCAGATCAACATGACCGGGAACCCACATAAACTTCACAGTGGTTCCATCAAGAATGAGCAAGTGACAGTTTTCCTGGACCTGTTGCACTAAGGGACGGGCAGTGTATAGTACACATAGACTTTGAAGGACACAGATTGTTTAAACAGAGGACACAATTGGAAAGCCGGTGTTGCCGAATGTACTCCATGGCCTGATACAGGGTGAAGATCTTGGCTGTAAATACTGAGCAGTGTGCCAGAAGCTGATATTGAAAGACATGGGCGACAATTACAAAGGCACACCCAACACCACAGTCAATATGACAGCCATCAGTGTAAAAAAAGGCACTGTCGCAAAGTTCCATATGAAGATTGTGACACTGAAGGAGATAGAGTAAGGCTGGAGTAGTGACCTTAGGAAGCGAATGAAGGCTAAGGTTAACACGGGCCACTGCACGAAGCCAAAGTGGTGAAGAGTTCACACCCACCAGGAAAGCTGCAGGTAGTGTGAAGTAAGCAAAGCTGCTGGAGCAAGTGCCAAAAGCGGACTCCAGAAGGTAACAGAGGAAAAGAATATTCCCCATACTGGTGATCAAAGGAATCATCAAAGAAGGAAGCAGGCATAGGATGAGTGGTCACACATGACAGATAAACAGCATGCATACCTGCTGAGGAGAAAGTCACGGCGGTAGGACAGTGGTAGTTCAGCAGCTTCAGCACACAGATTCTCAACTGGGCTAGTGTAAAAGGCGCCAGTGGCCAAACAGATGCCACAATGGTGAACTGTGTTGAGATGGCATAATATGGAAGGATGTGTAGACACATAAACCCACCATTGAGGACATTTAGGACACTGAGGGACTGCATACAGTGGGCTGCCAGGTAACACACATGGGAGGACCATGAGAGTTTCCTATCGAGCATGAGCCCCAGGAATTCTGTAGTTTCAACAAATGGAAGAGCATTAAAAAATGGTAGGAGAAACCAACTGTGCCACCAGAAATTCATATGGATGGTTTTCTCAACTGAAAAACAAAAACCATTATCGATGCTCCAGGAGTAAAGATGATTGAGACACTGCTAAAAATGCTACTCAATGAGACAGGTCTGTGGAGAACTGCAACAGATGGTGAAATCATCAACAAAAAGGGAGCCGGAGATGCCCGGCGGAAGGCAGGCCATTATAGGGTTAATGGTGAGGACGACACTCAGGATGGAACTATGAGGTACACCGGTTTCCTGGATAAAAGTGTCTGACAAGGCAGAACCCACATGCACCTTGAAAACTCGGTCTTTTAAAAATTCCTGAAGGAAACTGGGCAGACAGCCACAGAAGCACAATGTGTAAAGAGTACAGAGGATACCAGTTCTCCAGCAGGTGTCGTAGGCCTTCTCTAAAATGAAAAACATGGCCACAGTCTGGAATTTCTGCAGAAAACCATTCATGACATGGGTGGACAAAGTAACAAGATGGTCAACTGCAGAACGGTGCCTTTGAAATCCACACTGTGCAGTCATTAGTAAATTGCGAGAGTAGAGCCACCATACCAGCCGGGCGTGAATCATACGTTCCATCATCCTGCAAACACAGCTGGTGAGAGAGATGGGGTGGTAGCTAGAAGGAAGGTTTTTGTCCTTGTTGGGCTTAGGTATGGGTATGACTGCCCAGATGCGGTTGTACTTATTAAGCAAAAAATGCTTGCCCACAAGAAAAAGGTGCTGCAACATTAAAGTGTGGACAGTGTCTCGTCCTCAGGCGGAGGATCAGGATGAACTGAGAGCTTGATCAAGTTCCTTCATAGTAAATACAGCATTGTAGCACTCATGATTCTGAGAAGAAAAGTGTATTGCCCATACCTCCTCCACTTGTTTCCTATGGAGGAAGGCAGGATGATAGTGGGAAGAGCTCGAAATTTCCACAAAATGGCAGCCCAAAGTGTTGCGGATAGCATTAGGGTCAACAATGATATCGTCTGCTACTGTCAGGCCAGAAACTGGTGAATGGATCTTTGTCCCAGAGAGCCATGGGAGATTGGCTCACAAGACAGAGGAAGGGGTGGAACTGTTAAAAGTTCCAGTGAATGAAATCCAGCTAGCTTTTTTACCATCCTGAAGAATACGGTTTTTTGGGACGCACAAGGTCCTATACTGGAATGTTATGGGGAAAGGGGCACAACAATAAACAGTGTACTTTACAGTGATATGCTTACTGCCAGGCTAAAGCCTGCAGTTCGAAGCAAACACTGAGGATTGCTGTCAAAAGGTGGTGTGTTGTTGCACGACAATTCCCGTCCACAACTGCTGCCCACACGGCTGAAACGGTCCACAAACTCAAATTTGAAGTACTGGATCATCCTCCATATATTCCTGATCTTGCCCCTACTGACTATCACTTGTTTGGTCCACTCAAACAGGCATTAAGGGGCCGTCGATTTGTCTCGGACGAAGCAGTGAAAGAAGCGGTGCATTCCTAGCTCGCAGCTCAACCAAGAACCTTCTTTTATGAGGGCACCATGAAGCTTGTACAACAGTGGACCGAGTGCGTTGAAATGCAAGGAGACTATGTCAAAAAAATGATGTTCTTGTAAGTTTCCTATTTGATTACAATACAATTTTATAACTACTTTGCAGATAATAATTGACTTACCCTCGTAAGTTGCCATTTGGGAGTGCACGCCGATGGGGTAGGAGTGTCAGCAAACGGATAGCACATGGGAAATGGTCACTCGAGTAGGTGTTAGAAAGAACGGACCACTCAAGACGATGGGCAAGCTGGGCACTGCAGCAGGATAGGTCCAAATTGGAATAGGTGTGCAAGGAATCAGAAAGGAATGTGGGTGTTCCAGTGTTAAGGCAGAAGAGGTTGCATTGATTAAGAAGATCACTCTCTGAAAGGATGTGGGGGAACCCCAGAGGGGATGATGCACATTAAAGTCACAGAGTAGCAGAAATGAGGGAGGTAGCTGCCCAATAAGCAGAAGGAGGTCTGCCCCGGCGACATCAAATGATGGAGGGACTTAAATGGTACAGAGGGAAAATGTCAGGTGAGGAAGGAAAAGACGAACTGCAACTGCCTGAAGATGGATAGTCAGGGAGATGGACTGACTATGAACATCATCCTGATGAGCAACATGATGCCCCCGTGAGAGGGAATGCCTATCTCGGGGGAGGTCAAAGCGAACCGGGAAGAAATGTGGAAGCTCAAAACGGTCCTGAGGACACAATTTTGTTTCCTGAAGGCAGAATGAAATGGGAAAAAGGGATGCTGCAATGCTAAAAGCAGCTGTAAATTCTCTTAGTGGGTCCAAAGGCCTCGAACATCCCATTGGAGGAGAGTCATGATGAGGAAGAAACGAAGGGGTGTCACCTCAGCGGATGCCGAGTGAGAGCCTGTGAAGACTCGCTGCTACAGGGCACAGAAGCAGAAGGTCCACAGAAGCATCAGCTTGCTTGTGCTGCCAGTCTGTGGAGTCCAACGCAGGAAACCAGTTGGTGGTGCACACCGGCAACACAGAGGCTGACAAGGCTAAGGTATCACATGGCAAAACCGTCGAAGAGGATCAACGAGTTGGCGAAGAAGAAGAAGAAGAAGAAGAAGAAGAAGAAGACCGTTTGCCTCTGCTGGACTTCTTCCATCCTTTCCAGTTAGCAGAGGAGGACCCAGATGATGTTTCGCTGGAGGGACGTAGGAAGTGTTCAGGGGAATGCTCGTCCTGTCTTTTCCAGCCTACCAGTTGTGTAGCTGGTAGCTTCGCCCCTTGTGGCGAGAGTTTGATGACTTGGTGCACAGCTGGACGGGGAGGATGGCGATGCTACCTTGAGACACGTTGATTTCACAACGTCAGAGCTGAATTTGAGGTTGCATGTCAATGTGGCCTTGTCCTTCATGGAGTGAGTGTTAACAAGAACAGAACTACAAGTGCCAGATGTGAGAACACAAGATTTGCGACTAGCCAATAACTTGCAAGTGACTGGGTAAGGCACTTTTTCCTTTACCCAGATCTCCTGGACAGGCCGCTCATCAAGACATGTGGAAAAATACCATGAGGAGGAGGCATGGCTGCCATTGCAATTGATACAGTGGGGAGAAGGAGGCAGAGAATTGCTCTCATGCTCATCCTCACCCCAGGTTTGCATTTGGCTGGGTGTTGTCAAGACGTTCTCCTGTGACTGAAACAATGACACAGGTAGCAGTGCATCAGGTCAGTATGTATGGTCAGACTGTGATAATTTCACAGCCTGCTTTGATCTTGGATGGAAGCACCACTCTATCAAAGGTGAGAAAAAGAGTGCGGGTGGGCACTACGGAGGAATCTACCTTTTTCATCACCCGATGGACAGCAATGACACCCTGATCACAGAGGTAAGACTGGATTTCAGCCTCGGTCAGTCCGTCGAGCAACCTAGTGTAAAGAACACCATGGGAAGAATTCTGAGTTGTATGGGCATCGACACGAACAGGATAGCCATGGAGAAGTGAGACGGCAAGCAGTTGCTGTGCTTGAGAACCAGAAGTAGTCTCCAAAAGCAAAGTGCCATTCCATAAACGAGAGCAGGACTTCACAGGGCCAGCAATAGCATCAACAACTTTCTGGATAATAAAACCACGAGGAACTGTGGTGCAGCTGGTAGGGTCTTTGAACTGTTAGCCTCATTCCACTTACATTTTTGTAGATGTTAATTAGGAAGATGATTGGCTCATTGCAAGGAAATCCCCCATGATTGCCAGCATCTCCGATGGCGCACTGCTTCCAACTGGGGGTCCCCTTCACAAGAGGGCCCACCCACCATAGGTGATTTTTCACACCTCAGGCCACCTCTTATACGTCAGATTTGCAGGCTGGCCATCAGGTTCGCACAGGGAGGAACAAGAAAAAGAGGAACCTCAAATACCGGAGCGGAGGAACAAGAGAAGTAGGGAAACAAAAGAAGGAAAAGGGAACAAAAAAAGTGGTGAGACTGTTCTTATGTCAGTGACAGACAATGTGGTAATTCCCAATAACACCCCAGACATGTTCCCCAATGGAGGCGGGAGGGGGGGAGGGAGAATAGCAAGAAGATAGACATGCAGTCGGAAGGGAAAAGATGATGCAAAGGCTGAGGCCCTGTGGTACACAAGCACAAAACCACCAAAGAGCGGCGATCCTCCTGGGAATGGAGGAAATGGGAACCAAGCAACTGTTCAAGATCGTGTGTAGAATCTCAGACTGCACACATACCATCAGAGTTTTCGAAAAATATCAACCCCACAATCCCAAAGACAGCACAGTCAGCTTAACGGCTCATGCATCAAAGTTGCTGTCATGAACATGATAGCCATGGAGAAGTGAGGCAGCAAGCAGTTGTTGCGCTTGAAAACCAGAATTAGTCTCCAAAAGCAAAGTGCCATTCCATAAAAGAGAGCAGGATTTCACATGGACGGCAATGGCATCAACAATTTTCTGAATAATAAAACCACAAGGAACTGTGGTGCAGCTGGAAGGGTCTTTGAATTGTTAGCCTCATTCCATTCACATTTTGTACATGTTGATTAGGAAGATGACTGGCTCATTGGAAGGCTCTCCCCATCATTGCCAGCATCTCTGATGGCGCACTGCTTCCAACTGGGGGGCCCCTTCTTCTTCACACCTCAGGTCACACCTCCCGAACTCCTGACAGAGGGACCAATCGGCAATTTGGGAAGGTAACAGCTCAGGCAATCACCCCTCCCTGTGCCTGGCCTGTACCAGGGGGTGTGTGCTAACCTTACCTGTCAACCCGTGACTGGGAATTACGCGTTACCCTGTCACCTGTTGTATGTCAGATGCATGGGCCAGCCATCAGGAGCACACAGGGAGAAAGAAGATAAAGAGGAACCTCAAATACTGGAGTGGAGGAACAAGAGAAGTAGGGAAACAGAGAGAGGAAAAGAGAACGAAAAACAGTGGTGAGACTGCTCTTATGTCAGTGACAGACAATGCAGAACATTCCCAATAACACTCCAGACATGTTCCCCAAGGGAGGGGGGAGGGAGAATAACAAGAGAGGATAGACATGCAGCACGGAAGGAAAAAGATGCTGCAAAGGCTGGGCCCCTTGGTAGCCAAGCACAAACCCACCAAAGAGTGGTGAGCCCCCTGGGGCGTGGAGGAAATGGGAATCAAGCAACTATTCAAGTTCGTGTGTAGAATCTCAGTCTGCAGACATACCATTAGAGTTTCAGAAAAATATCAACCCCTCAATCCCAAAGACAGCACAATCAGGTTAACCGCTCATGCATTCAAGTTGCTGACAAGAATTTCAGAAAGGTAAGGGCACCACATATGTAGATGACATTTCAACTAGTAATGAAAGCAAGACTTTGAAAATCAGCAGTAAGCTACAGGGAGAGATGGACAAAATACAATATGTACAAGAACAAGAGGAAACAATTAGAATTAGAGAAAAAGAACGATTTGCTCTTATGAGAAATGGTGTAAGATAGGGATGTAAATTTCTTAATCTGTACACTGAAGAAGCAATACAGATATAAAAGGAAGATTCAAGAGTGGGATTAAAATTCAGGGTAAAATGATATCAATGATAAGATTCACTGATGGCATTGACATCCTCACTGAAGTGAAGAAAAATTACTGGATGTGTTGAATAGTATGAACGGTCTAATGAATACAGTATATGGTGAGTAAACTGAAGAAATATGAAATTAATGAAAAGGGTAGCACAGAAATGAGAGTGCCAATAAACTTAACATCAAAATTGAGGGCTATGCAGTAGACAAAATAAAGGAATTCTGCTACCATCAAAGAAAAATAAAACATGGCGGACGAAGCAAGGAAGACGTAAAAAACAGATTAGTGCTAGTGAAGAGGGCATTTCTGGAGAAGAGAAGTCTGCAGATATCATTATTAGCCTTAATCTGAGGAAGAAATCTGTGAGACTGTATTCTTGGAGCACGGCATTGTATGGTAGTGAAACATGGACTGTGGGAAAGTTGAAAAAGAAAAGAATCTGAATGTTTAAGATGTGGTGCTATAGAAGAATGTTGAAAATTAGGTAGACTGATAAAATAAGGAATGAGGAGATTCTCCACCGAATCACGGAAGAAAGGACCATGTGGAAAACACTGACTACATGATGGGACAGGATGGTAAGATATGTGTTAAGACATCAGAACGAGAACAAGCTGTAGAGGGTAATAATGTTAAAGGAAGACAGAGACTGAAACATATCACACAAATAACTGGGGAAGTTGTACGCACTTGTTGTTCTGAGATGAAGAGGTTGCCACTAGACAAGAATGTGGGGTGGACCATGTTGAACCAGTCAGAAGATTGATGAATAAAAATGTCTCTTGGATGAAAAGAATGAGTTGGGTTTCACAAGGTGGCAGCAGCCTCCAGCAACTGTTGCTGTTCAAAAAGAATGTTTGACGCTGACTGTTTAGGTAACCTGAAATCTGTTTCTTGTCACACTAACTATGCAAAAGTTTCTTCCTACCTTTCTTAACATTCATACCGACACTCACAGTGATGCTTTAACCCCCTTATAACTGATTCCCTGCTTTGTTAAGTGAATCAAAAACTTCTGGCCTGTGTGTATCCTTGAGATCCAAGACTTTGTCTCCAGCAGTCATTCTTTGAACATTGCTCAAGGTAATTTTTGGATAAACCATTTAGAACAATATCACATGAAACCTGGTGGATACAGGAAAACCTCAAGGAGGGAGTGCTAAAGATATCTTGAGCTACCTTTACTTTTACTATAATAAAAAATAATCCAGTCACATGCAAAGTTGAAGAAAGTTTTATTTAAACTAATTATTCACATATACAAGACAATGCCATCTTATGAAATAACAAAAGTTACAATTGTGGTTCTCTTCCAGTGTGAGTGAGTTCAGATATGTCATACCCAAGGTGTTTTGAAGTGCTGATTATTGACTATCGTTGTTGCCACACAAATCTTCCTGTCACCATAACTGGAGGTAAGGGAGAGGGGGACAAGATGCAGTGTTGAGTTTATTGTTGTGCCAGCATCAGAGGGAGATACACGTGTGCAGAGGTGGCTAGGGTACGTCATACCTGACCTCATAGTGTTACATTTTTGGCTGTCAGCAAGTTTATGATATATTTTTTAGCAGGGCTTCCCAACCTTTTCAGCTGCTGGACCCCTTCTTCAGTCGAAAATACATGGCGGACCCCTAGTCGGTCAAGAGCACAGTAACTTTAAATTTCAGAGCGAAACCCATTGGGAACTGAAACCTTCTTAATGCAAGTGCCGTGTTCCCAATGACCTCAGCTCCCCCCCCCCCCCCCCCCCTTTCCCCGAAGTAGCAATAGTCTTTGGTTTAGAGATGAATGAAAACAACTTAACTTGAAATTAATTATCGAATTTGAATTCCCACTGTTCAAAAATCTATAGCCTGATTAAAATTTCTTGGTAATTGACATTTCACGCATTGGAGTTGCCTTCCTCCAGGAGCAATCAACGTCACGTTAACTTCCACTAAGGACAACACACACACACACACACACACACACACACACACACGCACACACACGCACGCGCGTGGAAGATGCGTAGGAAGATGATTGGCTCATTGGAAGGCTCACACGCACGCACATGCCCGAGGGAGGACTCGAACCTCCGGCAGGAGCGGCCGCGCAATCCACGACGACATGGTGCCTTAGACTGCACGGCCATTCCTCGCAGCTGTGAAGAAAAGAGGCAGAGCCATGATTCGGGATACAAACACATCACGAAAGAAAAGAGGCCAAGGAATTGCCTTTAAAGGACTATTGTGACATCTGTTTTGCAATGAGTTGGAATACATTCACCCAGTTTACATGCGTTTCCAGAACCGGGTTTCAGAAGCCGATGTCCCGGTTCCGCTTTCGGTTGGTCAGCTAAATACTTCAAAATCGATTCTGGAAATCTGCTTTTATAAATCCGTTTTCCAGTTCCACAATCGATTTTCGTGCCCATGTAACCACCTCAGAAAGTCTAGTTATTTTTACGTCTCTGCGTATCAACTGAACGGCAGCTGCCAGTCCACAGCCAGCAGCTAGCAGGTGGTGTTGCAACAGTCTACTGTCAGTTGGTAGCTGGCAATTGGCAGGCGGCGTGGCAACAATTTAGCCACAGCTGACAACTTCAACTGCTACTTGGACACTATATCGTGGCAGTCAGCCTCAACTGTAAACGAATTAGGAAAACAAACAAACAGACACTCTTATTTCTATATAAGAAGACAAAGCATTTCACAGAACATAAGACTTGATTTGTTTACGCTCGCAGCCAGTTGCCACAATATAGTGTCAGAGTAATAGCAAGTAATTGTAATTGAAATATAGGCAGGCCATATTTTTAACTGAGAGGACGGAATATATTGTAAAGAAAAGAAATTAGCTTTAGAGACCATTTTAATTTTTGTAACAAAAATATCAATGCCAACAGAATTCAATTTATAATTATTTTGTAAATGATAGAAGACAGAAACAAAATTCCTACAGAGTTACATTTCAGGTATGTTCACTGAGCAACTATTATAGATGAGTCTGTAGGAATAATAATGAAATCCTAATATCATGGTTGTGGGTGCTTCTGCTGACACAATTTTGAAAAGTTGGGTTCATTTCTTGACAACTGGAGACGGATGTCTGCTTCTGCATCTAGACAGCTTCGGTACTTAGTTATGTTGGCAGCATGGATCGAGAATGCAGATTCACACATTTATGTTGTGGCAAACAGAAGAAGTACACGTTTTGCCTTTTCAACAAGGGGGTAGTATTTCTTGTTATCCAAAAGGATCCAAAATTGTGAGTAACCATCAATGTCAAAACTTGATTTCAAGGTAGGGTCTGTGGCAATTTCTATCAACAACTCATATTCATTTGACGATAGAATGTTCGGCTTTTTGGATACAGTGAATGGTTTGACCAGCCATTTGTATTTCTGCAGATTCACATCTTCAGTTGTTGGGAAATAATGCTCCAACAATGACATCAAGCTTCGGAGATGTTCCAGGATTTGATGAAACAAATTCTTCCCAAGCGCCAATGTTTTGTTTCTCAAAACTCCTCGAGAAGAGGAAAACACTCGACCTCCCCCTCCTCGACACTCTCTGCCCAAAAATTGATTTTCCGCTTGATTGCTCGAACTTCGTCGATAGCAGTGACCTTCGTTTCACTTTGCCCTTGGAGTGAAATATTCATTTCGTTCATTTTGGAGAAAATATCTAACAACTAGGCAAGTATACACTGCCAATTTTCGTCATTAATAAAGTCTGCTACTTTGGTGTTATGCTCCAAAAGGAAAGCTAAGACTTCCAATCTTAATTCGTACAACCGTGAGAGTGCATTCCCATGTGAGAGAGCCACCTCACTTCTGTGTGGAGAAGCAGGGAATGATGAAGTCTTCCCATATCTTCACACAGTATTGTGAAAAGTCTTGACTTCAACGGCCTTGATTTTATGTAGTTAATGATTTGAATGGATTCACCTAAAACTTTCTTGAACGAAACAGGCATTTGTTTCGTAGCTAAAGCAATATCTGTGGAGAGCACAATGACTACTGCTGCAATTCTTGGCGTTTTCTTTTATTTTCGTTATTGCTCCGACTGTAGGACCCGTCATAGCTTTTGCACCATCTGTGCACACATCTATGCAATTAAGACCATGAAACTTCGTTAGTCCTTAAAAAATCATACAGTAGATGGAATATTTCAGCATGTGTTGTGTTGGCAGGTAGTGGTCTGCACAATAAGAGATCCTCCTCTAAACATCCAGAATATTCATAACTGACAAAAGCCAATAAAATCGCTAATCCTGCAACATCAGTGGATTCATCTATCTGCAGCGAAAATGAATTGTGTTGGATGCAAGAAACAAGAGTGTCTTTCACATCATTTGACCTGTCAACAATGCGTCTATTGACAGTACTGTTTAATAATAGCAGCGAAGATACAAGCTTTACTGCCTTTTCGTCTAGCACGCAGGAAACAATATCTTTAACACACGGCTTTATGAGATTTTCTGCAACTGTATGAACTTTGCCTGTTTTTGCCACTCGATAACTAACCAAGAAAGAAGCTTTTAATGAATTTTCATTAATTGTTTTTGCATGAGTTGTCATGCAATGCTGCGAAGCAGCTAGTTCAGCACCCCTCCTTTTGAAAAAATGGATTTCTTTAGCCTGGAAATCCGGGTGGGTACCTTAAAAATGACGGCGCAATTTAACTGGAACCATTGAACTGAACTGTTCGGAAGGACTCGCGCACAAATTACACACTGAGCTTTACCCTCCTTTCTCTCCATAGCCCATTTCTAAATAGTTTTCGTTGTACTTACACTTCTTGGTTATTCCAGTTCCACAGGATATTGCAACCAATGGAGTACTTGCAGCCTTTTCACATAATAAATCCGGCTGTGGAGCTTCTTGTGATTGTTCTTCCTTTGGTCGTCCTCCCTCCTCATTCATTACAACTGGAAACTTCCCTTGTTGTGAAGGCGATGGAGAAACTGTGCCCTTCTTCAATGATCCTGACTTCAGCCACCGATCCATGTTATAAGTAATAAACTGGTCAAAAATCGACTTATGAAATAGGTAGTGCACTGACAAAGCAAGTTTAACATTTAATGATGCCTGGGGCCGCATACGTGCCAGCAAGCACTGTGATTGGTCGACAAAGCTCACTCCACGCATGCGTAAAAGGTTTCAGCGCATCTAGCGCTGTGAGCCGGCGCACAAACGTTCCGCGTATTGTTGCGAAACAGTCGATCAGAGAAGCCGCATTCTCCGGCACTAAACTGTGTATGCGTTCTCACTTAGGAACCGCAAAGGCTGCTTGGGAATATGACCTGACATAAAAGTACACGTTTTTCACACGAAAAAAAGTAGTGATGAATTTGATTTTCACATGTTTATTCAATAATTTTACTCATTATTACACACGATTTGGTTAAAGGTGACTGCGGACCCCTAAGAGGTCCGCGGACCACACATTGGGAAGCCCTGATTTATAGTATTCTTTCATTTATTTTTAGACTTTATATTTCTCAAGAAGCCTTGTGAAGAAAATGTACATCAGCTACAAGAACTACTAGCAGTAGTTTTAGAAAACTGTTCAAATATTAGTTCCTGTGACTCCGAGTGCCAAGAAGAGACTGACACAATTTCTCAAGGAGGTGAAGAAAGTGATTTCGTGCAAGAGCATATTTTGTATGATTTGAAAGAGCCACAATGTGCGTTAGCGGCTCCTAGTTGATCACCTGAGGTACATGTGATTTTTTTATACAGCCAAAGATGGTATAAAATGGATGAAGGATTGTCCTAGCCAAAGTGTTTGTATTTGTTCATAGAATATTATTACCAATTCTCCCGGCATAAAAGGTATTATAAGATAATATCATTATGTTAATTAATCAAAGAAACTAATTTTGTTGAATTTTGTATGAAAAACTGTTAAACTTCTGAAACTTGTACTTTTTCTGAGATAATATACACACTTCATTATTTCACCTAAAAAAGAAGGTTTTATATCTTAAATATAGTATTTTACATACTCATCTTGTTTAATAGACACCATTATTAATTACCCAAGTAAAATGATACTTAATATAGGGTTAAAGTATCAAAAATTCGTCATCAGTGTATTGGGTATCTCATACCCACCTCATAGCTGATGTAACAATGTCTCACCTCATTCATGTCCAGTTATATGATGAAATCTATGTGTCTATTCTTCCTGGCAAATTGGTTAATTACATCGTCAATACGACAATCAATGTCAGGGTGAGTGCTCAACAGAGCTAAGCCATTATGTCGATCCTCCTCCATTGTTGACCTCAGCCATGTTTTTGTATGTTGCAATGTTGAAAAACTTCTTTCTACTGTAGCAATAAATGCAGGTAGACAAGCAAATATTTTGTACAGCGTGTACAAAGTAAATTAGTCAGATCTAGGAGAAACAGACAATACTTGCATAACATAATCATGATCACTGAGGCTGTTTATAGTTGTTTGCTTGTATTGAAGAATCTCTTCCATTAGTCTCTTTTCGATCACAATGAGTGATTCTTTTTCAATTAACGGTAGTTCAGTTAAGCACTGATTCAATTTATGTGCTAGATCATTACAGTCATGTTTCAATAGTTGTGAGGGCAAAAGTATGTTGAATTTTAATTGATAAATATTTTCTTCAGTGTAACGTTCTCCCAAGTCAGTCATAACGTGGTCCAGTGTTGGGAATAAAAACAGTTCTTTTCCAATATGTCATAGCATCATCATTATGATTGCAGTTTTCCCTGTGTCTTTGTCTGCTGATGAAAGAAATGAATGAATAGGTTGTGGGCTGACTGGCGAGGGTGGCGCGGGTGGCAATGCGGGCAGCCCCGCACGGGGGAGGGGGGGGGGGCACCCCCCATATGTATCCGCTACTGATCTCTCCCATCTGGGAAAAAAAAAGGGAAGAAGAAGAAGAAATGATCATGTGGCACTGATGGTCAGGAGGCCCCATCCGGGGAAGTTCGGCCACTGCGTTGCAAGTCTTATTTCAGGTGACGCCACATTGGATGACTTGCATGTCGGTAATGATGAGGGCAACACAACATCCAATCCATGAGTGGAGAAAATCTCCAACCTGGCCAGGAATTGAACCCAGGGCCACTATGTGGTAGGCAATCATGTTACCACTCTGCTAAGCAGGCGGACTTCTACCACCTGCGTCTCCCAGTCTATAGCTGGTAACTTGGAGGCTCCCCCAATATAATAATATGAACAGGAAATTTATGCGGAACCTTCTACACGTTTTAGAAATGGCAGTGAGCCTATAAAAGCACTCGATGGCAATGTTTGATCCAACTTTAAAACTTAACTTCACCCATATTATTTTGCATTCAAATTCTGTACTAACTTCGCCAGATTTTATTGTATTATTTACAGATATAAACATGCATCCACAACTGGTGTCCATCCTAATTGTGCAATACACAATCCAATTGGCATCAATAATTCTACCGCTATACACTTCTCCCTTCAGACTGTTTTACATGTATGCTTCTGAAGTAAACAGATAGTATATCAACATTTTTTTCCTTAGTCTAAACCTAAATAATATATACTGCCCTCTGTAGTCAACTCAGTTCAATATTAATATACAATTTGTTACTAGATCTATAGGGGCATTTCTCTATTTCCTCAAAAAAGTACTCATCACGTGTACTCTGCTACACTAGTAGCCACTTCCTGCACTTTGTGTACACCTGACCTATTAAGGAAAGGGGGACACACAGGGATGGGGTTCCAATTCTTTATGCAATAGCAGAGGTCAAAACCTAAACATCCAAAATTGTCAAAGTATAGCCTGATCCTGTTTTAAGCCCTCCACCTGGCTCCAAACCAAATGACTGCACTCAGTTATGGAAACAATGCTGCAAAATGCTAACTTATCTTTGACCCTGTGAGTGAGCCCAGCTGTCTTCACCAATTCAGCCTGTTACCTGTAGGAACTAAGGATGGACTATCAATGGAGGCTTCATTTGTACCAACATGAGCCATAATTGTACAGGCTGTCACCGACCAAGTGCTCCCAGTGACCAGAAAGCCTACCCTCTGCACTTCTCCAGAGCCTTCAGGGGGATAGGTCCCAGCCTCTCCAACTGAGGTGTTTTGTACTGCCTCAAATGTACTCACAGCAATGCTCTTGACCTCGGATCTGTTTTTGAGGCCATAATGTTTTAGGGTAGGTATTAGTTATTTCAATAAAGAATCCACTCAGATATCGAAGAGTGCATTCATTACCTGTTGCTATTGATAAGGTCCTTTACTTATTTTCCACACTCAGCTCTCAATCTATAAAATTCATAATTTTAATAATAAACTTTGTGCAATTATCTGCTGGTTCTTTATCATGATACTGGATGGCAAAGTAAAGTCTGATCAGGAGATAAAAGCTCCTATCATTCAATCTTCCTCACCTTACTACACTCCTGGAAATTGAAATAAGAACACCATGAATTCATTGTCCCAGGAAGGGGAAACTTTATTGACACATTCCTGGGGTCAGATGCATCACATGATCACACTGACAGAACCACAGGCACATAGACACAGGCAACAGAGCATGCACAATGTCGGCACTAGTACAGTGTATATCCACCTTTCGCAGCAATGCAGGCTGCTATTCTCCCATGGAGACGATCGTAGAGATGCTGGATGTAGTCCTGTGGAACGGCTTGCCATGCCATTTCCACCTGGCGCCTCAGTTGGACCAGCGTTCGTGCTGGACGTGCAGACCGCGTGAGACGACGCTTCATCCAGTCCCAAACATGCTCAATGGGGGACAGATCCGGAGATCTTGCTGGCCAGGGTAGTTGACTTACACCTTCTAGAGCACGTTGGGTGGCACGGGATACATGCGGACGTGCATTGTCCTGTTGGAACAGCAAGTTCCCTTGCCGGTCTAGGAATGGTAGAACGATGGGTTCGATGACGGTTTGGATGTACCGTGCACTATTCAGTGTCCCCTCGACGATTACCAGTGGTGTACGGCCCGTGTAGGAGATCGCTCCCCACACCATGATGCCAGGTGTTGGCCCTGTGTGCCTCGGTCGTATGCAGTCCTGATTGTGGCGCTCACCTGCACGGCGCCAAACACGCATACGACCATCATTGGCACCAAGGCAGAAGCGACTCTCATCGCTGAAGACGACACGTCTCCATTCGTCCCTCCATTCACGCCTGTCGCGACACCACTGGAGGCGGGCTGCACGATGTTGGGGCGTGAGCGGTAGACGGCCTAACGGTGTGCGGGACCATAGCCCAGCTTCATGGAGACGGTTGCGAATGGTCCTCGCCGATACCGCAGGAGCAACAGTGTCCCTAATTTGCTGGGAAGTGGCGGTGCGGTCCCCTACGGCACTGCGTAGGATCCTACGGTCTTGGCGTGCATCGCTGCGGTCCGGTCCCAGGTCGACGGGCACGTGCACCTTCCGCTGACCACTGGCGACAACATCGATGTACTGTGGAGACCTCACGCCCCACGTGTTGAGCAATTCGGCGGTACGTCCACCCGGCCTCCCGCATGCCCACTATACGCCCTCGCTCAAAGTCCGTCAACTGCACATACGGTTCACGTCCACGCTGTCGCGGCATGCTACCAGTGTTAAAGACTGCGATGGAGCTCCGTATGCCACGGCAAACTGGCTGACACTGATGGCGGCAGTGCACAAATGCTGCGCAGCTAGCGCCATTCGACGGCCAACACCGCGGTTCCTGGTGCGTCTGCTGTGCCGTGCGTGTGATCATTGCTTGTACAGCCCTCTCGCAGTGTCCGGAGCAAGTATGGTGGGTCTGACACACCAGTGTCAATGTGTTCTTTTTTCCATTTCCAGGAGTGTATTTCAGCACACTCACCAACCTCTTCTGGCCAAACCTCACTTCTCAAAGTACTGCACTTACTCCTTGAAGTTATAGTACAAATACAATGTCCAATTCTCAAAATAAATACATTGCTTCTGGTAATCAGCATTTCATACATTGTCCTCATGTGTACAGTCACCAATTCACCATTACTTACAAAATTGTTTCAAATTTTGAACACGACAATTGCATTGATAAGGATTAAGTGCACAGACAGTGTGTCTTATTTAACAGATTCCAATTGAAGGAATGAATATTAAGTTTTCTCTTGTCCCCACGATGCCAAATGCATTGTTGTGGCCACTCTTCATCTATCACATGCACCCTATCTCCAATGCAGGACCCGATGACACGGAATAAATTGCTCAAACTCCAGGTACCACAAATGTGGTACTTGACATGATGTTTATCATCATCCAGGCCTGCAGATACACTACATCCAAGCATTTCATGATATATAAATAAAATATACATTCAAACAGTAGATTAGCTAATTCAATAAGAAAATGAAATTTTTGTAGAGGCGATCATCATTAGTCAGTTGTGCAATGCCATCAGTTAACCAAAATGATACATTACGCTAAACATGGAATACTATCTTTGATAACTTTACTTGTACAATGTCATAATTTTCAGATTATAGTCTTACAGTTAGCAAAGAAAAGAAGTTTTTAATGAACCATAATGACAGCGATATTTGCAAAATGCATGACACAGTTAAACATAGGAACTACAAATTATGTTTCTAGAATTAATGCTCATTACATAAATGTAGAATTATTCAATAAAAGAAAACCAATCCTTGTTTAGTTTTTATCACATATATTGACTTCCATTTTGTCATCTGCATAAGGACATAAAATGTAATTGCTTATTTGGCTTTCGACTATGTCTGCCGTGTCTGTCACTGAGATGCAAGGGGGACAGTAGTGGTTCACATGTGACACAGTGCAAACATGAGTTTATGTCACATGATTTTCTGCACAACAGTACCTTTGTGGTGAATGATTGATCATACTAAGTTAGAGTGAACCAGTTGATTTAATAAATAAAAAAGACTTCAATTGAATTATATGGCCAGTGCTTCTATTCATGACAAGACAGGTCCATTTTATGCAAGAATGGCATGGAGGAAATTAGAACCTGGAGTTCAATATCAAGTATTAAGATAAGTATTATGTCAACAATTGCAAAACATGGAGTTTGTAAAGCTTCAGTCATGTCAGGCATGAATAGCACATGCCGATTTCTAGTTGCCTCTCTGAGATATGTTTGAAGGTGTAAGGTGACTACTGTGCAGCCAATACCGACTTTTGTTTTCTGTCTACAGATTTACGACAACAATGTTTGCTGTACGCTCACTGGTGAGTGTAAAATGGCCAAGTCAGCTGTAGCAGAAGGTGCTGTGACATCAGGTATCCCAAGTGACACTACAGGCACCAGAGGTACCACAATTGTTGTCACATCAGCAAATCTACAGTAGCAGCCTGTAGTCTGCCCACTGTGACCATAACAGCTTTCAACTGTTTCAGACAGTAGCCAATTCCCACTGCACCCATTCAGAACAGATGCAATCACTATCCATCTTTACCTATGTTCATTTACACAACAAGAAATGCACTTCTAGCTCAAGCAATCACTATATACCATCTACTTCTGGTGGTATTCACACATTGCTTTTGATTATCAGTCACTCATCAAGAACTGAAGCAATACTGACTATCTGGAATGGCCACCAATTCAAATTGAGTCAAATGAATGTGGCACTTTGTCAGCGTCAAACTACATTGCAAAGTCAGATAAACTAATCTACGTCCATACTTCCCATTGTACTAGTTATTAGGGCTTCTTCCCATTCCATTCACAAATGGACTGTGGGGAGAATGACAGTTTGAACAACTCTGCGAATGTTGTAACTAATCAAATCCTGTCCTGCAATCACTATGGGACCTATAAATCAGGAATTGTAGTGTATCCCAAGATTCATCATTTGAAGCTGGTTCTTGAAGCTTTGTAAGATGGATATAATTAAATTTTCCTCAAGACATTTGAGTCTCATCTTCTTTTTGTCTATCTTGAAGTATCTGCAGGTAAGTTTCTTCAGAACCTCCATGGTACTCTCCCATGGATGAAACAAATCCGAGACTGTATGTGCTGCCCTTTTCCGTATATGTTCACTATCCACAATGTAGGAAAAGACAGGTTGCTACTTACTGTAAAGATGACAAGTTAGGTTGCAGACAGGTACAATTGAAAGAGACTTACACGTAAGTTTTCGGTTGCAGACTTCAAAACACACCATTCATTCACACAAGCAAGCATACCTCATGCAAACATGACTGCCAACTCTGGCAGCTTGGACCAGAATGCAACTATCATGTGGAATGGAAGCAGCAGTCTGAAGCAGGCAGGGTAGGGGAAGTGGAAGGGATAGCAGTGTACAGGGTGAAGGGACTAGACTGCCAACAGCCTCAGCAATAGAAGGTTGATGGGCAGGGAGGAGTGGAGGGAAAAAAAAAGAGAGCAGTGGGGGGAAAGATGGGCTGTTGCATTGCCAGAGGGCAGCAAATGTTCAATATCCCCATTTAGTCTTATGTACAATAAAAAGGAGGCTGAGTAAGGATAATAATGCCAGAATGCAAAAAATTAGGGGAGCATCTGTATACTGTTTAAACAAGAAAACATTTTAGTGGGTAAGACTGTAATACACTTTCTGAAATGGGTTCCATGGGGTGCAACCTAGCAACAGACATACATGCCACAAACCATCTAGAGGAGCCATTGCAGGTTGATACAAGGTGGATCAAAGTCCAAAAAGTAGGGTAGGAGCAGGGAGGAGAAATGCATGCTGCAAGTCTGGAACATGTGAGCAGACAGAGAGAGGGCAGCTCCTCCAGCTTGCAACCCCCAGCACTGCACTCTACCACACTTCCTATTGGTTGCTGGAGACACCCTTCACACAGTGAGCCTGTCTGTGGTTCTAATCATATCTGATCTGATCTGAAATACAGGATGGCTCTGCCATGTAAGCATGGAAAGTGTATCAAGTATGGTTGTTTATACTGAACAGGGAAGATAATTCTCAACTTCCAGTAAACTGCTAACAAATTCCTGTTAATCAGTTCAGTGGGTGGTGGCTTGTGCCAAGAATGTCTAGTTGTTCCACACAATTCTGTGGAGGGGCAGGTTGTCCAGATAGGGAACTTAAAGACTATGGGAACTGAACATTACATTACATGCAAGAATGTTTATAAGGGGGTTTGTTATTAATGGGTAAAATCTGTATTGAGATTTTCAAGCCAGTTAAGCAAAATTTACAATGGTTGTCACAAAAAATCCTTTTTTTCCCCTTCCTCTTTAAAATTTGGTGCAACTGGTGTGGATTGTTCCTGGGGGTGGTGGAGCCATTCATGGGCCATGGAACTCCAGGGCAGAGGGGCTGTAGTGGCATGCAGCACTCTTCACAGCAGTTGGGGATCACAAACAATGACTGCAGTCATCTGTAACAATGGTATGGCAGGCATAGAGGATGCATTATGGGCATGTCTTACAATAGGATGTCCTTTATTGTGGCAAAAATCCTAACTGTAAAAAGGTGGGTAATTTAGGGGGAGCATCGTTACAAATATTTTGGAGTTTACACAGAAACATAGGTTGTTTAAAACATTTTTAATATACTGAATGGCAACAAACTACTGAATTTCCAATCAATGTTTAGTTAAATTAAACCTAACAATTAAAATTACATCACAATACAATTCATGTGTTCACCTTTGAATGAGTGCCACAGAAAAAGACCATGTAATGCAAAATGACAATCCCACGTAACATAAGGTGACATGTGCAGTATCTGCTACTCTCTGACAGGGCTGCATTCGCAAACACGCTCTTGTCTCATGGGTGGCTTAGCCTCATTTATCACCCGTTATAAGTAGAGGCTTCTGCAAGCCAGTTATGATGATGATGGCAGTGACGACGACGACAACAACAACAACAACAACAACAACATGACTAGTTATCACCGGAACTCAGAATGCCACTACTGCGAGTGCTACTCTCACTGTCTGGAGGCATTTCCATTGACAACAGGAGCCACAGCCAGCACAAGGCAATTTCTCCCTCAGCAGCATTTAGACCAGTGCATGAACTCCGAGAAGTTAGATATTGTCAGAAGTTATGGTGGGCAATTGTACCAACCTCTCCGTAATTCCTCATTCGGAGTAGCTCCTGACCAGCACTGACCTTTGCCAATCTGATGAATTCTTTTCTTGGCAGACCCTGATTCATAGAATTATGCACATTCATTGGAGTGGTGATATCTCCTCTAGTATCTCCCTAGGAGGTTACTTGCTAAGTGTTGTCTTCCTGTAACCCATACTGGATGTACAGCTGCTTGGTTGTGTTATTTATACATCTACATACATACTCTGCAAATCACTGTATGGTACGTAGCAGAGGGTACCGTGTGCCACTACTAGTCATTTCCTTTCCTGTTCCTCTCGCAAAGAGAGAGAGGAGAATGACAGTCTACAAGCCTCCATACAAGCCCTAATCTCTCTAATCTTAACTTCACAGTCTTTATGTGAAATTTACATTGGCGGCAGTAGAATTGTTCCTCAGTCAGCTTCAAATGCTGGTTCACTAAATTTTCTCAGTAGTGTTCCTCGAGAAGAATGCCATCTTCCCTCCAAGGATTCCCATTTGAGTGTCTCCATAACACCAGCATGTTGTTCAAACCTACACGTAACAAATCTAGCAGCCTGCCTGTGAATTGCTTTGATGTCTTCCTTCAGTTTGACCTGGTGCGGATCCCAAACACTCAAGCAATACTCCAGAACGAGTCACGCTAGTGTCCTATATGTGGTCTCCTTTTACAAATGAACCACATTTCCTGAAATTCTCCCAATAAAGCAAAGTCAACCACTCAGCCTCCCTACTACAATCCTTACATGCTAATTCTATTTCTTATTGCTTTGCAATGTTATGCCCAGATATTTAATTGACTTCATTGTGCCAAGTAGCACACTACTAACCCCATATTAAAACATTTTGGGACTGCTTTTCCAACTCATCTACATTAACTTATATTTTTTTTACATTTAGAGCTAGCTGTCACGCATCACACCAATTATAAATTTTGTCTAAGTCATCTTGTATTTAACAGTGGGGCACCATCTCAAATTCTTTTTGGAAATCCAAGATTTTGGAATCTTGCCTGTTGCCCCTCATTCATAGTTCACAGTATATCATGTGAGAGAAGGACAATCTCAGTTTCGCATGAGTGATGTTTTCTAAAACCGTGCTGATTTGTGCACAGAATCTTTTCTATCTCAAGGAAATTTACACCACTGGCCATTAAAATTGCTGCACCAAGAAGAAATGCAGATGATAAACGGGCGTTCATTGGACAAATATATTATACTAGAACTGACATAAGATTGCATTTTCACGCAATTTGGGTGCATAGATCCTGAGAAATCAGTACCCAGAACAACCACCTCTGACCGTAATAACGGCCTTGATACGACTGGGCATTGAGTCAAACAGAGCTTGGATGGCGTGTACAGGTACAGCTGCCCATGCAACTTCAACACGATTCCACAGTTCATCAAGAGTAGTGACTGGTGTATTGTGACGAACCAGTTGCTCGGCCACCATTGACCAGACATTTTCAATTGGTGACAGATCTGGAGAATGTGCTGGCCAGGGCAGCAGTCGAACATTTTCTGTATCCAGAAAGGCCCGTACAAGACCTGTAACGTGCGGTTGTGCATCATCCTGCTGAAACATAGGGTTTCGCAGGGATCAAATGAAGGTTAGAGCCACAAGTTGTAACACATCTGAAATGTAACGGCCACTGTTCAAAGTACCATCAATGTGAACAAGAGGTGACCGAGACGTTTAAACAATGGCACCCCATACTATCACGCCAGGTGATACGCGAGTATGGCGATGACGAATACACGCTTCCAATGTGCGTTCACCGCGATGTCGCCTAACACGGATGCGACCATCATAGTACTGTAAACAGAACCTGGATTCATCCAAAAAAATTACGTTTTGCCATTCGTACACCCAGGTTTGTCATTGAGTACACTGTCGCAGGCACTCCTGTCTGTAATGCAGCGTCAAGGGTAACCGCAGCCATGGCCTCCAAGCTGATAGTCCATGCTGCTGTAAACGTCGTCAAACTGTTCATGCAGATGGTTGTCGTCTTGCAAATGTCCCCATCTGTTGACTCAGGGATCGAGACGTGGCTGCACGATCCGTTACAGCCATGCGGATAAGATGCCTGTCATCTAGACTACTAGTGATACAAGGCCGTTGGGATCCAGCACGGTGTTCCGTATTACCCTCCTGAACCCGATGATTCTATATCCTGCTAACAGTCATTGGATCTCAACCAACGCGAGCAGCAATGTCGCGATACGATAAACCACAATCACGATAGGCTACAATTCGACCTTTATCAAAGTTGGAAACGTGATGGTATGCATTTCTCCTCCTTACACGAGGCATCACAACAACATTTCACCAGGCAACACTAGTCAACTGCTGTTTGTGTATGAGAAATTGGTCGGAAACTTCCCTCATGTCAGCACGTTGTAGATGTCGCCACCGCCGACAACCTTGTGTGAATGCTCTGAAAAGCTAATCATTCCTATATCACAGCATCTTCTTCCTGTCGGTTAAATTTTGTGTCTGTAGCACGTCATCTTCATGGTGTAGCAATTTTAATGGCCAGTAGTGTATTATATTTGAATTGGGAATATGTTCAAGAAGTCTGCGGCAAACCAATGTTAATGAGGATATCTGTCGGTAATTTTGTGGATCTATTATTTTACCATTCTTATATACAGTTATCACCTGCCTTTTCTCCAGTCACTTTACTTTGCACTGGTTGGAGATTTGTAAAAAATGGCAGCTACGTTGGGGCCATTACTGCAGAGTCCTCTTTGTAAAATCGAATTGGGATTCCATATAAACCTGGTGACTTATTTGTTTCCAACTCTTTCAGTCATTTCACTATGTCCTCCTTACTGTAGTCTGTGAAAAAGTCAAACAATGTTATGTTTGTATGATTCTCTTGCATTTATTAAATGCAAAATTTAAAACTTCAGCTTTCCTTTTGATATCTTCTGCTGCCACTCCACACTCGTCATTTTGTGACTAGATAGAAGCCTTTGACCCATTTAGCTATTTTACATAGGACTATAATTTTCTTGGGTTCTTGGCAAGATCTTTTTCTAAGGTATAACAGTGGAAGTTGTTACATGCTTCATGCATCTGTCTTTTTACTGACACAATAATCTCTACTAACTTTGCCTGTCATCATTTGCATGTTCTCTTTTGAACCTCATCATTTTCCAAATGTTGTTGATAAACCATGGGAGATCTTTTCTGTCCTTAATCCAATTACTCTGCACACACTTCTTCATGGTATGATTTATAATGTGTTTAACCTTTTTCCATAATTCTTCTAAGTTCATCATAATGGAACTAAACGATGTCCATTAATCATCCGAGTGCGATGCTAAAAGCTGCTTATCTGCTCTTTCCAGTGAAAATACTCCCCTACCCTTCTTGACTGATTCATTAACTTTAGTAACTATCATCACTATGGTGACATCATTATCACTAATCTCTGTCTCTGTACTGACACCATTGTTAAGGTCAGGCCTGTTTGTAGCTACAATGTCTGAAATAGCTGCTACTGACAGGTTTTGGAAAACATGTTCAAAAGTACCTTGCAAGAATGTCTGTCTATATCCCCTGCAGTTAATCTATAGACATCCCAGTCTATACTCTGTAGATTACTGTCGCCTCCAACTAATACTGCATGATCTGGGTATTTCTGCACTACTGACTGTAGGCTTTCTTTGTATGATCTAAAACTATCACAGCACAATCGGGTTGCTGGTAAGACCATCCAACAATTAACCCAGTTTCACCTAGACTTGGTATATGTGACCAGATAAATTTATTGTCACAATCAAATTTGACCTCCATAAAGACAATATTTTTGTCACCTGTAATGAACGCTCCCTCTCCTATGGCATTTAATCTGTCTTTCTGATAGATATTTCATGACTCGCTAAATATTGCAGAACTTTGTACTTCAGGTTTTGGTCATTTTCAGTCACTATATTAATGTGAGTGTAAGAAATTTCCTGGACGGCAGTAAATTAGGGTACTTTGTTACAAATAGTTCATCAATTTTTTGAAAAAATTTTGACAGTCAAAGTATCTTTACTCTGAACACAGTCCAATTTCACTATCTGCATGTTGGCTGGCGAGTGTTCATCAGAGTACCTCAATCCACTCTGTGTGCCTTCCACAAGTGCTTAGCTACATGAACAGCTGCTTCTTTTGTGTAGTGCACCCCTGACCTATCCTGGGGAGTCTTACAATTCTCCTCTCTATAATGTAGGCTCAGAAATCTGCAGCCAAGAATATCACAGTGTTAACAAAGCCTTTGGATGATACCCTCCTCTAACCTCAAAACCAAAAGACCCAAACCATCAAACAATGCTTCTAACTGAGAGCTCTGTTTGCAACCCGCGTGTAAAGCCAGCAGCTTTCACCACTTCCAACAGCTCTTCATATGAAATGAAGACAGCCTTATTAACCATGCAAAAGGCATCATTAGTGCCAGTTTGAGCCACAACTTGCAGATGACTGCACCCTGAATACTTGACAGCAGCAGGAAGGCCTCCTCCCCATCTCAGATAAGGGGCTTCAGCAGACATATCGAGTACACACTTGCTTTCTTTCTGGCCCAGAACACTATTTCTCTAAGGGGCTGCATAATGCAACTGAAGTTAGAGCTCCCGATGCCTTGCAGAGAATAAAGGCGAAATGCATATGGCACGAAAATTGTGTTTCTTTCAGTTGTAGTCAGACGGTCCAAAAAGTAAAAATTATCAATATACCGCAAGACTCCTTACCTTTTTTGATTGCTTCTTCTTGATACAGGACACAGCACGTTTCTCAACAGGTCAAGTGAGTCTTACTGGGTCAGTTTTGGTTTCAGTGGGTGATGCAAATCAAACTTGTTAACTACGTGAATGGTGTAACAACCTGTTCTTCATGTTCTCTGTACATGCACCCAGCCCTACCACTCACAGTCAAGTGGACAAGTACTGATAGATCCCTTATTTCCTGATAATGTTACACTATAATTCACAAAAAAGGTAGGCAATTAGAGAAATAACAAACACTGCTCACAGCAGACAAATAAAACAGCTATGGATCATTTCCCAGCAGAAGACCCTCGTAAAATGACTGAACTAGGCACTCTACACAAACTAAGCATTGTTGCTGCTACTTCTGGCTACAACCCCCCCCCCCCCCCCCAAAGACTAGAGCACTGCACTACAAAATCAGTTCATGCGACATCGACACTAGCTAAACATAACCTTTTAAAAATTAATTAACAGTCCCACAACATACATGGACAGTTACTGTTCATGTCTTTACACAAATATGTATGAAAATGACTAAACTAAATGCAGCATATGTACTAGATACTGCTGCCAGTGGTGGTTGCTCATTGGTTTAAAACTAGACTACTACTGCATTCAGAACACCTTCAAAGAACATGCAGGAAACTCATAACTTTATAAATATTGTATAAACAATCCAGAATGAATTTTCACTTTGCAGCAGAGCATGCACCGACTGAAGCTTTTTGATAGATTAAACTGTATGCCAGACTGGGACTCGAACCTGGGACCTTCGTCTTTCACGAGCAAGTGCTCTACCAACTGAACTATCGAAGCACAACTCACAACCCGCCATCACTGCCGGACTTGGAAGGTAGGAGATGAGGTATGGTAGAAGTAAGGCTGTGGGGGTGGGTTTTAAGTCATGCTTGGGTAGCTCAGTCAATAGGCCACTGTGTGAAATTCTCTACATAAAATAATGTTTGACAAACATTCCAGTTGTAGAAACACACACTTGGATAATTCAGATTTTGACAACAAAAACATGCTATACAACAAACTATACATACAAGCAAAGAACTCAAGCTGCATAAAAAACGTATCAGATTTTTGGATATCTGTTTTACACTAAACTGTTACTCCAAAACGTTTTGATTATTAATATGCCATTATTAATTAAGGAAGAGCTGGCTTGACACACTATGGATACAAGAAAGCACAGCACAAAGGGTCACAGATTTGTTTGACCCATGGGACAATGCTATTAAGGTGCAGAAAACCTAAATTGGCAGACACTTGAAGATACATGCCAACTGTTCCACCAAAGCTTCTTTAAGAAACAGCACTACATCAGGAATCTAGAAACATTCTACTAACCTCACACACTACTCCTGCAGGGACTGTAGAAACAAGATTAGACTAATTGTAGCATACATAGTAGAATTTATGTAGTCATTCTCACTATGTTCCATGCATGAATGGAACAGGAACAAACCTTAATACATGATACAGTGAGAAGTAGCTTCTACCATGCTGTTTGTGGCGGTTTGCAGACTGTGATGCTAAAAATCGTGGGATAATGAACAAACAGGAGGAGACTGCTCTAAAGTACGGCAGATAATGGAAAGGGAAAGATTACACACATCAAATTAAAATAAAGCATTTTTCATTCATCTAGAAATATGGTTAACATGTACTCTTACTTCTTACAACAATAATGGAAATGCCTGGAAGGAACAATAAGTAAAATAAGGGAAAGGTAACCACTCGCCTATAGTGGATCAATGTGTGCACAGCAACACCAACAGAAAACAGTGTTCACATTAGTTTTTGTGCACCAGCTCTTTTTCTAGCAATAGTACACACACACACACACACACACACACACACACACACACACACACACACACACACAGAGTCCCTTCTGTTATTTGAGGGAGGGCAGAGCACCATGCTATTTGCTTCACTCGGTGCCTCAACTGACCTAAATCTGCTTCTGAGTGCATCCCATGCTTGGGATGTAGATTATGATACTGCTTACTTATATCCATTAAAGCAAATTTTGCATACTTGGAACAAAGTTTCTTGATTTTAATGCTTATTTTTCAAATTTCCCTACTGATACACAAATGGCAGAGTGGATTGTGTCTATGAGGCAGTGTTTCAAGTATTATATTTCTTGGTTTATTCTGTTCTAAACTTCAAGCAAAAATTTGCTTTTTTTCACAACTATATTTGGGCTCATTTTCTGTAATATTTTTGTATAAAGATCAGACTCTACATTTTTAATTCCCACGCTGTGTTACATTACTCTCATCACTTCAATGTTTTGATTTCTCTCTTGGAGCATGGTAGACAGTTTTCCACCATGACTGACTGTTACGGAAAACACATTGTAGTTTTTATTTAATTATCTCAATTTCCTATCTTTATTTCCATAATGAACATTCATTTTCCACCCATCCATTGTTGTAAGTTCAATCATCTGAATGTCAAACATATCAGTTTTTATTTGGAAATTTACATGCTTTGCAAAGTATGGTAGCTTATTTGCAGATAAAACCTTATCTTTATGCTTCACTTCCTTTCACTCAGACCATTTATCACATTTTTGCTGAAGAGAAACTACTGACTTCAACACTCAAAGCAACCTTAGCTATGTGTTTTACATCCAGGCTTTCTAGTTATTATGATTATCTTGCTATGAGCAAAACAGGAGGAATCAAAATGAAATTTCACTCTGCAGTGGAGTGTGCAATCATATGAAACTTCCTAGCTGATTAAAACTGTGTGCTGGACTGAGACTTGAATTCGGGACTTCTGCCTTTCACAGGTAAGTGCTCTACTGACTGAGCTTCTAAAGCACGACTCATGACCCACCCTCACAGCTTTACTTCTGCCAGTACCTCATTTTCTATCTTTCAAACTTCACAGAAGCTCTCCTCGAAACTTGCGAGAAGGTCGAGGTGGCCAGAGACAGTGATCATGAGTGTGCCAGTTGTGTTTCCATGAATGTGTTGTTTGCTGTCCATTTCAGAAGAATGCCTTTTGGCCAAAAGCTTACTTGATCTATCCTTTTCATGATACTGTCATTAACTTAGTTTGTCTAATTCAATTCGTTAATATCCTACAGCACAATATTTTGGAACAACACTTCCCTGAGGCACAAATTAATCACTGTTGTTGTTGTTGTTGTTGTGGTCTTCAGTCCTGAGACTGGTTTGATGCAGCTCTCCATGCTACTCTATCCTGTGCAAGCTTCTTCATCTCCCAGTACCCACTGCAACCTACATCCTTCTGAATCTGCTTAGTGTATTCATCTCTTTGTCTCCCTCTACGATTTTTACCCTCCACGCTGCCCTCCAATACTAAATTGGTGATCCCTTGATGCCTCAGAACATGTCCTACCAACCGATCCCTTCTTCTGGTCAAGTCGTGTCACAAACTTCTCTTCTCCCCAATCCTATTCAATACTTCCCCATTAGTTATGTGATCTACCCATCTAATCTTCAGCATTCTTCTGTAGCACCACATTTCGAAAGCTTCTATTCTCTTCTTGTCCAAACTATTTATCGTCCATGTTTCACTTCCATACATGGTTACACTCCATACAAATACTTTCAGAAATGACTTCCTGACACTTAAATCCATACTCGATGTTAACGAATTTCTCTTCTTCAGAAATGCTTTCCTTGCCATTTTATATCCTCTCTACTTCGACCATCATCAGTTATTTTGCTCCCCAAATAGCAAAACTCCTTTACTACTTTAATTGTCTCATTTCCTAATCTAATTCCCTCAGCATCACCAGACTTAATTCGACTACATTCCACTATCCTCGTTTTGCTTTTGTTGATGTTCATCTTATATCCTCCTTTCAAGACACTGTCCATTCCATCCAACTGCTCTTCCAAGTCCTTTGCTGTCTCTGACAGAATTACAATGTCATCGGCGAACCTCAAAGTTTTTATTTCTTCTCCATGGATTTTAATACCTACTCCAAATTTTTCTTTTGTTTCCTTCACTGCTTGCTCAATATACAGATTGAATAAATCGGGGAAAGGCTACAACCCTGTCTTACTCCCTTCCAAACCACTGCTTCCCTTTCATGTCCCTCGACTCTTATAACTGCCATCTGGTTTCTGTACAAATTGTAAATAGCCTTTCGCTCTCTGTATTTTACCCCTGCCACCTTTAGAATTTGAAAGAGAGTATTCCAGTCAACATTGTCAAAAGCTTTCTCTAAGTCTACAAATGCTAGAAATGTAGGTTTGCCTTTCCTTAATCTTTCTTCTAAGATAAGTCGTAAGGTCAGTATTGCCTCACGTGTTCCAGTATTTCTACGGAATCCAAACTGATCTTCCCCGAGGTCGGCTTCTACCAGTTTTTCCATTCGTCTGTAAAGAATTCGTGTTAGTATTTTACAGCTGTGGCTTATTAAACTGATTGTTCGGTAATTTTCACATCTGTCAACACCTGCTTTCTTTGGGATTGGGATTATTATATTCTTCTTGAAGTCTGAGGGTATTTCGCCTGTTTCATACATCTTGCTCACCAGATGGTACAGTTTTGTCATGACTGTCTCTCCCAAGGCCGTCAGTAGTTCCAATGGAATGTTGTCTACTCTGGGGGCCTTGTTTCGTCTCAGGTCTTTCAGTGCTCTGTCAAACTCTTCATGCAGTATTGTATCTCCCATTTCATCTTCATCTACATCCTCTTCCATTTCCATAATATTGTCCTCAAGTACATAGCCCTTGTATAGACCCTCTATATACTCCTTCCACCTTTCTGCTTTTCCTTCTTTGCTTTGAACTGGGTTTCCATCTGAGCTCTTGATGTTCATACAAGTGGTTCTCTTATCTCCAAAGGTCTCTTTAATTTTCCTGTAGGCAGTATCTATCTTACCCCTAGTAAGATAAGCCTCTACATCCTTACATTTGTCCTCTAGCCATTCCTGCTTAGTCATTTTGCACTTCCTGTCGATCTCATTTTTGAGACGTTTGTATTCCTTTTTGCCCGCTTCATTTACTGCATTTTTATATTTTCTCCTTTCATCAATTAAATTCAATATTTCTTCTGTTACCCAAGGATTTCTACTAGCCCTCGTCTTTTTACCTACTTGATCCTCTGCTGCCTTCACTACTTCATCCCTCAAAGCTACCCATTCTTCTTCTACTGTATTTCTTTCCCCCATTCCTGTCAATTGTTCCCATATGCTCTCCCTGAAACTCTGTACAACCTCTGGTTCTTTCAGTTTATCCAGGTCCCATCTCCTTAAATTACCACCTTTTTGCAGTTTCTTCAGTTTTAATCTACAGGTCATAGCCAATAGATTGTGGTCAGAGTCCACATCTGCCCCTGGAAATGTCTTACAATTTAAAACCTGGTTCCTAAATCTCTGTCTTACCATTATATAATCTATCTGATACCTTTTAGTATCTCCAGGGTTCTTCCATGTATACAACCTTCTATCATGATTCTTAAACCAAGTGTTAGCTATGATTAAGTTGTGCTCTGTGCAAAATTCTACCAGGCGGCTTCCTCTTTCATTTCTTAGCCCCAATCCATATTCACCTACTACGTTTCCTTCTCTCCCTTTTCCTACTACCAAATTCCAGTCACCCACGACTATTAAATTTTCGTCACCCTTCACTATCTGAATAATTTCTTTTATTTCATCATACATTTCTTCAATTCCTTCGTCATCTGCAGAGCTAGTTGGCATATAAACTTGTACTACTGTAGTAGGTGTGGGCTTCGTATCTATCTTGGCCACAATAATGCGTTCACTATGCTGTTTGTAGTAGCTTACCCGCACTCCTGTTTTGTTATTCATTATTAAACCTACTCCTGCATTACCCCTATTTGATTTTGTGTTTATAACCCTGTAGTCACCTGACCAGAAGTCTTGTTCCTGCTGCCACCGAACTTCGCTAATTCCTACTATATCTAACTTTAACCTATCCATTTCCCTTTTTAAATTTTCTGACCTACCTGCCCGATTAAGGGACCTCACATTCCACGCTCAGATCCGTAGAACGCCAGTTTTCTTTCTCCTGATAACGACGTCCTCTTGAGTAGTCCCCGACCGGAGATCCGAATGGGGTACTATTTTACCTCCGGAATATTTTACCCAAGAGGACGCCATCATCATTTAATCAAACAGTAAAGCTGCATGCTGCAGGGAAAAATTATGGCCGTAGTTTCCCCTTGCTTTCAGCCGTTTGCAGTACCAGCACAGCAAGGCCGTTTTGGTTATTGTTACAAGGCCAGATCAGTCAATCATCCAGACTGTTGCCCTTGCAACTACTGAAAAGGCTGCTGCCCCTCTTCAGGAACCACACGTGTGTCTGGCGTCTCAACAGATACCCCTCCGTTGTGGTTGCACCTACGGTACGGCTATCTGTATCGCTGAGGCACGCAAGCCTCCCCACCAACGGCAAGGTCCATGGTTCATGTTCTGTTAAGAAATGTAATTTTTGTATACTTAATCTGTAAAATACAGACTTGTTCTCCATAACGAATTGTTGTGCATGTGAGATATGGATCATACTAAACTAGATAATGAGAACAAAGGAAAAACATATGTGGTGATGAATATAGTGGGTAGGCGTCAGGGATATAGTCGTCACTCTGTAGCTGTCTGTACACAATTTTGAAACTTGTACTCAGAACATTGCCTTTGTCAGTAAATTCTCTTTAACAGTTACGTTAATTGGGTTTCTTATGTGGGGCAATACTGTCCAAGACCTTCAGTCTGGGCAGAAGGACAAGATGGTGTTTTGATGACATGGAGCTTCCAGCATGGCAGTTGCTGATGTGGCGTGGTGTCACCCAACTGGGAACAATGTCCACTCGAGCTATTGGCTGAAAGCATCCATAACATATATAAGCATATGAAAAATGTAGGCCCCTGGTTGGCCAAACAGTTTGAGGCCAAGAACATCACTATCACTGCTTGAGAAGTCTTGCGGGATCAGCCCAAGCAAACAGCTGTGTCTTGGTCAAAGGCTGCACAAACTGTTGCATAATGTTTTAATCATCATCAGTTGAAGTTCAAATAACAGTCAAAAGGCAAAGAAATAGTCACAAGAGTGTTGACATTCATAATTATTAAATCAGAAGTGAATGTGATGATCAAGAATCACTGCGTATTATAATGTGTTGTTAGGCACCACTGGACTTACGTGCTGTGATAGCAATGATTAAAAAAATTGTTTCAATACTGTCTTCAGCCAGTTATTAAAGCTGGCGTCCCTAAAATTTACTTAAAGTGTTCAGTACTGAAGTCACGTTCCTCACTATCCCACAATTTTCACTTAATAGTGCTCCGACGTCTCAATGTATCAACAAGTCCACGGTCTGGTCCCATCAACTACTGTGAAAGAGACATCATCTATAAATGACATCAGGTACGAGACCTCTATAGACATTCTCACATGTACAGTCAGTTTAATACAAATAGATGCCATGGCAGTACTTATCAATGTAAGGGGAGTGTTGTACTCTTTTACCATCTGAGGCATAACTCACAACCCATCTTCATAGCTTCAATTCTGTCAATACCCCTCTCCTACTATCCTAACTTCACAGAAGCTCTCTTGCATGCCCAGCAGGACTAGCACTAGCATAAGAGGTGGGTCCTTCTCAACCTGTGACAAAAGTGATCTGGCCCTCCTTCCCGAACTGATCCCTCTTTTCTCAACGAAGAAGGAACTAACAGTTCCACAAGTTATGTAATACATACAGACTTCAGAGAGTAAATTATGCATGTCATCCCATGCTAAGACCACTGCACAACAACTGTAGTGCTTTGTCAGAAGAAAGTAAGAGTGTACATGTTCTGGGTTTCGTGTAGACACAGGTCAGCTGCAGTATGGATAACATCACAGCGGGTGTTTCAAATGGAACATCAACTGGAAATGTACTCCAAAGCTGAAGTACACAGGACAGTATGATTCTTTTGAATAAAGTGTTTAAAAAACACACAGACCCACCATGAAATATTGGCAGTATATGAAACAAATACAGTGTAGTGTCCAACCGCAATGAAATGGTGCCAACAATTTGACCGAGGCTCCACAGATATGGACGTTGTTGATCAGGAAGCCCAGATCACGCAATTTCCATCTTTTTGTCAAGCTGAAAGAATGTCTGGGGGGAAGAGAGATTTCCCAATGAAGAAGACATTCACAAAATGTTCTCCAATGGCTCTATAGCCAAAGAGCAGAATTTTATTGTTGAAGAACTGAATGACTGGCAGAATGTACAACTGTTGTTTACAAGGACTTGGTGACAACAATGAAAAGTTGTGCCATGTATCAATGTACTTTGAAGTGTAGTGCAGCATTCAATAGAAGTCACTTGGCCTGCCATAATAATGTGTAACTTACTTTTTGAAGTCTCCTCCCAGCTTTTTCCTACTTTAAATGTGTCTATCAGTGGTACTCGTACTGGCCAGCCACTCTGTTTCCTTGTAATTTTACAGATCCCCCAAGTGGATTCTCTTTTTGATATTATCAATAAAATTAGGTTCAAAAATTTTAGTACACCTACCCAGTACCAATTCCATAAGCAAATGACAATCACGATGCATTATAAAGGTGAGAACAACTTGGGCAGAAGAACGGATTTTTAACAATTTAAAGCAGTTCACCGACAAACTTTTATTAATTCACATCACTGTGCCATGAAAAATGCAAAACATTTTCTTAGAATTTAGCTACTGTTCAAATGTATCACTGTTGCCAATAAGAAGGCCATGGTAAATAAACAGATGCTCTCACCAAGATTTGAATTCCATTCACCTGATGATGACTTGATACGTCTGATATCAGTGCCTCAACAAAACAAATAAGGCAGTCAAAAATGTTGGTTATAACTGTATAAATATTCTGTATGTAAATAGCTCTACAAATAGAAATAAGATGCATAGTACGAGAAACTGCATATAACTTTTGTGAATAAATGCCTAAGGAAATTGCTGATTTTGAAATGTACTTTGATAATGGCTCATGTACTGATGTTTACTGACAAACCATAACTTTGATATGATCTATTTGTATCAGTCATGGTGTTTCTCTGGTTCTTACAACATTAAAACATACCTCTACGATTGTTTTTCAGAGCCCCTCTTGACTCACTAATGACCAATAATCATAACTCTTCATTTTTTACAGTAGCTGTAATAAGATTTATTTTATGCTTTCCATCACACAAGTAACTATATCATATGTTTTTAATAAAATATTAAGCAGTAATTCAACAGGCAGCTTCAACCCGAGATTACATCTCTGCCTATCTTCTTATGTTTTGTCTTCCACAGAGGACAAAGTGCAGCCATCTTTTAGAGTTCATTTCCACCACTGGAGAGAAGTGCGCACACATAATTTATCACCACCATTGTATCAAACTGCACAATTAAGGTAATGTATTTCAAATTAATTATGTGAAGATTCTGAGTTGTAAAAAAACAACGACGTTAGTTAATAATTAGACATTGCATACTGAAACACTGGGAAAGTCTTGGAGAACAATAAAAAGTCTAAAGTTTTTTCTCTGATCCTTTCTCTACTCCATGGCTCAAATTATTTTTATAAGATCCACCCCAAAGATTTAATTGCCTTCTCTGGGGTGCACAGATCAGAAATTATGTGTTTCCTGATAGTCTTCTGTAAGCTCCTCTCTCACTGTTTTAAAGAGCTCTTCATTTTTTCTCTTTATCAGTCCACTTGATTTTCAGAATGCATTTAACTACATATGTCAAAATACGTCTTTTTCCTTTCCTCAGTACCCAGAGTGGAGGTCTTCCAGCCATAAAACATTATACTCAATTTCCTGATTTGTATTGGGTTTCTTTTAGAAGTCAAATATCATCATCTATTTATTGAAGACACTTTTTGCTGGAGCAATTGTGTTTGTGATCTTGCTTCCTAAATATGTAAATGAGTGAACTGTTCCTATACTTCCCATATTTAAGAAGAGTGAAAAGACACAGCCTTCTTTGGTATGTTCTCACCAGCCTTTGTTGCACATTTTTCTGGTTGTCATTTGAGCTATGAAGTGTGGTGCAGCTGCTCGTTTCATACAAGGTCATGAATGTGATTAAAATTCTCAATGCTGTGCCTAAACATCACCAGATTCTACATTAAAATGGCGAAGCACCATGAAACTTAGAGATGGGCATCCATGTTATATACAAACCATTCTATGATTCCCTTGCAAAAATTGATTGCTGGTAACACTTACAATAGATACCACTGATTTATTGTCCATCAGCCAACTGCAGATTTGTTATATGCATTACAAAAAGTAGGAGAAAAATAAATGACCACCACTGTGACACACATAATAATGTATTGTGCAGGACAGATCTAATTGTCCCTATATATATATATATATATATATATATATATATATATATATATATCGTTGTACAAATCTTTACATTCTCAATGACTCATGTGAAAACTCTACTAGCTATTAATTATTTTATGTACACTCTTTGACATAAAACTTGACCGGCGGCCGCCCGCTGCAGAGGCTAAGTCCGCGCCGATCGCGACATGGAACAAATAAACTGGCCAACTCGCTAATTCTCTAAGTCTGGCAATCTGCACAATCTGGCAACACTGTAGACTAGACTGCAGCACTTCCTGGAGGAAGTCTTGTCCCATATAACAGAAACCATGCAGTGTATATGCCCGTGGTATAGCGGTACCGCGCGTTGTTTCTGTCTACAAAGCCTGTGGATCCAAACTAGTTGGCACAAAAAAAATTTTATAGCCTCTTCCAACTGAATGCTGAAGACATGAATGTAATGGTAATGCAGATTCAGTCTATTTCACTTTCTATCACATCGATAACAAACTTTTATCCAGTAACCATTTTGTGGCAGATTTCTTGCAGAGTGTCCTCCTCTGGACGTCGCACGTGGCAAAGCTCCAGGATCCATTTGCTGGCTTCTGGCAGCGGCCGTGGCGACAGCAGCGGCGCAGCACTCCCCCGTTCTTTATCGAAAGCGCCTGCTACCGCTCATCGCTTTTGATAATTTAAAACGCTTTATTATTATTATTAAATGTTGCTCGATAGAAGATTTCTACGATTTCCATTCACGCTCGAAAGCAACATAGACCGACGCCCTGATTAGTAGATGGGTACTGTATTACATTCAAAAATGTTCAAATGTGTGTGAAATCTTATGGGACTTAGCTGCTAAGTTCATCAGTCCCTAAGCTTACACACTACGTAATCTAAATCATCCTAAGGACAAACACACACACACCCATGCCCGAGGGAGGACTCGAAACTCCGCCGGGACCAGCCGCACAGTCCAAGACTGTATTACATTAATCGGCAAGAGCTGCGTATGATCCGAAATTAATTTGACAGACTTAGACGAAATTAAACCACCTCACTACATTCGATGAATATATAAATGCTTCATACCTCTTTCTTTTCCTTTCAAAGGCCATTATTTGTGCAACTTTTGGCCAATATTCGGATGTTTTCGTCAAGCCAGAGTGAGCGTCTGTGGTGTAAACTGTATTACAGTTTTTGTTTCATTCCTTATGGTAAGTCTATGCGCTAAACTGTGTGAATACCTTGCAATGCATGCTCTGTAGCAGTGCAGGAACACTGCACATTTGGAGTTCCATGTATGGATTCAGGAAGTATTTAACGTTGATAGGAAGTGATAGTTGAGGTCATCAGATTTAAACCAGAAAAAGTTATCGATTTTGAGGTTTCATAGAATGGAAAGGAATTGCTAACGCTGGTGTCAGAAACGTCTACAGTTAAATGCTATTGCAAAATTTAGAAGAGAGGAACTATATTTATCTACATGTTCACTTCATAAACAACCTCCTGAAATGTTAGACCTATATGACAAACAAAGCTCAAATTCGAATCGTTGACATTAGGTCTGAATCTTTTCAGAAACTATTTTACAGTGAAGCACCTTGGCACTTGCAAAACAGACATTCATGATATTAACATAATTTACTAAGTCGAAATTGCAAGAATATTTATGTGTAAAGGCATTCTTCAGATTTAGCAGTTTGCAACTCCATTAGTTAAAACGGAAAATAAAACGTTGTGTTCACCGGCCTTCACCAAGATTGGAACTGCCATTTCATATAGCACCAGCATCGCAACGCATAAGGGAATCACTGAGCTAACGACACACTGGCGGCAACAGGCGGACTATAGTCATTGCGATATTGCCTGAGCCTCAAAACGCAACATTAAACACACAAACAGGTGTTTCTTATGTGAAGAATGCCGTTCTTGGAGTCCAGAAATTAAATATACTTTCTAAGTGTCTCATCTTACAGTGGATTATATCGTATGAGTCTTCGATGTGAAAAACAAATTCCAAGTGAATTTAGCGACGTAATGCAGGGCTACACCCGGAAGTAAATACACTCTCGCAGTGTTGACAAATACTTGCAACGACGCTGCCAATTCTCAGCTCTCTTACGAGACAGCTCTTTAGCGAAATGCTTGTCGTGATTGTCTGGTAGTACGGTTCTTCAGAGGGGAGACGTGCGCACACATTTGGTTTTTATGCGGCGTTCTCCCCTGATAGTTTCTGACGTCACCTTGTGGGCTATGTATACATTGGAGGCATTCAATTATCATTAATCTAGAATTAATTAAGTTTCAGATTCCGGCGTGGAAGAAGGCTGTTGACGCCGACATTATATCATTACAACGCAGGGAAAGCAAAACGGATGATTCAGTGTTTCTCATTCAGCATAAAGCATGTGAGATAATTTTCCGTAAAGTTCATCATCTCAAAATACAAACGAAGTAAAAATAAATCGAAAGCTTATTTTAATTGAATATAATTTAAGATATCAAACACTTTGCACCTCGATGTCAGATGTGTCCACGTGCAATCTTTTGCAGCATACATATAGAATGTCATGATTACCATGAGTCTTAATAAATATGTTAGTTGGAATGGAAGCAAGAAGAGACGCAGTCAACAAATATTCTATTCCACGTGGCATTCATTTCATTTGAGATTTAAGAAGTAGTAAAGCGGGATATTACTGTCGTTAACACGAAAGATATGCCGCACATATGGACAAAGAGGAAGTCTGTGTCTTCACACGTTTCTTCCTTGAAATGTGTATGCTCTATTATATACTAAGTAGCCTGATAATTGTTTTCGTGATGTTCTTGTTTGGCCCCTAAACGATGAACACATTCCAAATGCATGTCTCTGCATGAAAGTAGTTGTTCAAACCCTTCCTGAGTTGTTTTTTGTGTATTTGCTTGGAATTCATTAAGCAGACCCCCTCGAAGGTTAGTTTCCAAACTAAACCGTTTTTATCCACTGGCATAATTTATTCAGACAGCATCAGCACAAGACATCAAACAAAGCCTTCCATTTACAGATGCAACACTCTAACCAGCAGCTGACCCAAGAGTAATTCACGGTCATGGTCCGAAATTAGCAGCTCTCTTCTACCGTGGCATAGTCTGTACTACATTTTTGATTCCGCAGCACCAGTTTATCTGGTAACACTGTTAAATCAACAGGAGTAGTTGCAGAGTTGTGCCAGCGTATGTCCTCCTGGCATCTTCATGTATTTCACTTCTCCTGAAGCGTTGATCACGAGGTGCCGAAGTAAATGAGTGTATTCTGCATGACGTAATATTCATTATTCCCTTCTTTCATAGCCACTTTCATGTGCATCGATAGCAAATAGGGATGTGAAAACTCTTGCGTGTGAGGGAATGACAATAATAATCGTAACAAGAACAAGCAAGTAATGAATGAAGTTTATTGCAATGGAGAACGAGAATAGCTGTGAAAATAAAAATCTATAAAAATAGGCTAATCGTTGAGCTGGCACAGTGCAAATATCTTCTTTGCATTTTGTCACTGAATTTAGTTTTGGATGTTTGCAGAGAAAAAGGAAAATTCGCTACTTCTCGCTGGTGTAATATAATGTGAACCAGCAACTACCCTTTTCTTAGAACACGACTCAAGCAGGTCCCCAAGTAGTTACCAAGGTACTGCTGCTTTCTGCTCCCTGACATTGTTCTGATGACAGTTAATGTAGATAGTTCTGATTATGAAATACAAAACATATTGCAGGTTAGTTCCTAGGATCGTAATATTAAATTTGCGTTGTAGATGGCACTTGAACATGACGACTAACCAGATGGCTCATCAATATAAAAAGACAATATTATGACAATTTAGCAGGATTACTCAACATAAATTCTGAAATTGGGTGACTGACCGCAAAGGTGCTAAACGTCGTCAAGAATACACGAAGTCTCAATCGCACTTATAATATGAAGATCGTTTTCGACAGCTCGCCACTTTCACATTGCTATCTCCACCCCACTCCAGACAGCCCTCGGTGGAGCTGCACTAAGTTGCCGATGTAATTGAAGGCCTTCAAATCGACAACAGACCACAGGTTGAAAAATACAAGCGAATTCTCTTGCAGCGTAAGCTTATTTTAACTAAACCTCAAATGATTGTTCTATTCAAAAAAGTAAAATGTTACACACTGTTGACGTCAAACGGACATTATCTACGTTTTGACTTGTGTCCTACTCATCTACACTCCTGGAAATTGAAATAAGAACACCGTGAATTCATTGTCCCAGGAAGGGGAAACTTTATTGACACATTCCTGGGGTCAGATACATCACATGATCACACTGACAGAACCACAGGCACATAGACACAGGCAACAGAGCATGCACAATGTCAGCACTAGTACAGTGTATATCCACCTTTCGCAGCAATGCAGGCTGCTATACTCCCATGGAGACGATCGTAGAGATGCTGGATGTAGTCCTGTGGAACGGCTTGCCATGCCATTTCCACCTGGCGCCTCAGTTGGACCAGCGTTCGTGCTGGACGTGCAGACCGCGTGAGACGACGCTTCATCCAGTCCCAAACATGCTCAATGGGGGACAGATCCGGAGATCTTGCTGGCCAGGGTAGTTGACTTACACCTTCTAGAGCATGTTGGGTGGCACGGGATACATGCGGACGTGCATTGTCCTGTTGGAACAGCAAGTTCCCTTGCCGGTCTAGGAATGGTAGAACGATGGGTTCGATGACGGTTTGGATGTACCGTGCACTATTCAGTGTACCCTCGACGATCACCAGTGGTGTACGGCCAGTGTAGGAGATCGCTCCCCACACCATGATGCCGGGTGTTGGCCCTGTGTGCCTCGGTCGTATGCAGTCCTGATTGTGGCGCTCGCTTCACGGCGCCAAACACGCATACGACCATCATTGGCACCAAGTCAGAAGCGATTCTCATCGCTGAAGACGACACGTCTCCATTCGTCCCTCCATTCACGCCTGTCGCGACACCACTGGAGGCGGGCTGCACGATGTTGGGGCGTGAGTGGAAGACGGCCTAACGGTGTGCGGGACCGTAGCCCAGCTTCATGGAGACGGTTGCGAATGGTCCTCGCCGATACCGCAGGAGCAACAGTGTCCCTAATTTGCTGGGAAGTGGCGGTGCGGTCCCCTACGGCACTGCGTAGGATCCTACGGTCTTGGCGTGCATCAGTGCATCGCTGCGGTCCGGTCCCAGGTCGACGGGCACGTGCATCTTCCGCCGACCACTGGCGACGACATCGATGTACTGTGGAGACCTCACGCCCCACGTGTTGAGCAATTCGGCGGTACGTCCACCCGGCCTCCCGCATGCCCACTATACGCCCTCGCTCAAAGTCCGTCAACTGCACATACGGTTCACGTCCACGCTGTCGCGGCATGCTACCAGTGTTAAAAGACTGCGATGGAGCTCCGTATGCCACGGCAAACTGGCTGACACTGACGGCGGCGGTGCACAAATGCTGCGCAGCTAGCGCCATTCGACGGCCAACACCGCGGTTCCTGGTGTGTCCGCTGTGCCGTGCGTGTGATCATTGCTTGTACAGCCCTCTCGCAGTGTCCGGAGCAATAATAGTGGGTCTGACACACCGGTGTCAATGTGTTCTTTTTTCCATTTCCAGGAGTGTATATTATCAGGTGTACTATCAAAATGATTAGATATAATGGTTGCTAATGTAAAGCGTTGATACCAGGTGGTGGCTTCACAACAATATTGATGCAAAAATAAAACACAAGTTCGCAAAAGTGCAGGTGTGCATTTTCGTACGTTTTCACCTCCAGATCTACCACAGATAATGCATACTACCGAACTTGGTCATTGTCCCTGTAATTTTTGCCCTCTTATTTCTGACCGAGTTGATGAACAAAGTAAAATTCATGACTCTCATAGATGCTTCGAATCTGTTCAGTAATTTTACCAGTAATTTTGATGTGACTTAAGATTAGTGAGGTCTAAGATCATGGCAACTCCCGCCAGTTTGCTAGGGCACACTTACATGTAACAGGTAGCACCTGATTTAAAACTTACGGAAAGGAATTGATAAGACACATCTTTTGCAGTAAACCTGGAACTGCTTTCGGAGGCAACTATCGTTTTATAAAGTCAGTACTTTACAACTATGATGCCAAGGAATTCCTGCATAAACTCACTCATTGTCATAATCGCTGCTGCAGTAGATAACTGATAACTCACGATGTGAAGGATGAGACAAGGGACAGATTCTGCAGAAATGACCTTGCACTCACAAAATATTACTAATTCAATAACATATCATCAGAGGGAATATTCACAGTATTTCATACAGATAACAAGAAAATGTCAGGCGAATTTAGCAGGATAAATCAGTCCCACAGCTGCAAATCATTGTTATGCCAACAGGGTTGCCAAACGATGCCTACAACGTTGCAGTCTGTACCACGCTGACAGCAAGAACAACGTGTTTTCGTAGCCTGAATATTTCGTGATAGGATCCAGACATCCAATCTTTCGCGAGAGAGTCTGCTCTCCAAATTTTAGATATGTGGTGTGGCCATGTGCCTACAATTTAATAATTTAGTAATAACTCTGACTGTTATTCCCATTTATGTGATTCGGATGACGAGAAAGCTCTACCATGGGTTATCTATATGTCTACTGAAAGCAAGCGACGTAACATAATAGCAGGAAGCCTGTCATATGCTTTCAGATAAGGTTTCCTGAGCGTCAGATATATATGATATTAGCATCATTACCCCATCAAAAAGGATTTCTTGTTATTGAATTGTTTCCCTGATTATCTGAAACATGCAAAAATTTTACCTCTACACAAAAAAGATGATGTAGAAAACATTGAGAACTACAGGCCAATTGCCCTACTGTCATCATTTTCCAAAATAATAGAGTCCATAATGAAGAACAGACTTATGAGCTATCTAAACAAATACAACCTTCTTTCAAATGACCAATTTGGTTTCAGACCCGGCAGAGATACAGAAATGGCAATAGCACATTTCACTAAAGTGGTTTTAGAAGCACTGGATGAAGGCAACTATGTATCTGGCATATTTCTTGACTTGTCAAAGGCCTTTGATACAGTTGACCACCAGAATCTATTACTTAAGTTAGAAGCACTAGGAGTAAGAGGGGTAATCAACAAATGGTTCCATTCATACCTAAAAAATAGAGTACAGTGGGTAGAGATCTCGCATGTCTCCAGTAGATCAAAGTTCATAGAAAAACACCTGTCAGATCCACAACATATTAATATTGGGGTCCCTCAGGGAAGTGTGCTGGGTCCGGTGTTGTTCTTGATTTATATAAATGACTTTCCACAATATATCCGACTTGGAGAGAAGATATTGTTTGCCGATGACAGCAATATTATAATCACCAGTGAGACATCAGCACAAATGTTGGAAAATTGTAATGAATCACCGAAAGATGTCTACAAATGGTCTACAGAGAATAAAGTGACCTTAAATATTAAGAAAACAAATAGCATACGCTTTAGAATAAACAGAAAAAACAGTCCCCTAAAGTTAAAGCTACATAACACCTCTGTAGACGAAGTGCCCACCACAAAATTCCTAGGGTTGCATATTGACAGCCAGCTTAGGTGGAGTGAACATGTTAAAAAACTCACAAAGAAGATATCTACAACGTGTTACGCACTTAGAGCTCTCTCCTCAGTATGCAGCGATGAATGTCTAAGAACTGTATATTTTAGCTATGTACATTCAGTCATAAGCTATGGGATAATTTTCTGGGGAAATAATGTACTCAACTTACAAACAGTTTTTAAAGTGCAGAAGAGAGCAGTGAGAATTATAACTAAAAGCAGTAAGTGGGCTCACTGCAGAGAATTATTCAAAATACTTGGTATTTTAACTGTTCCCTGTTTATTTATGTTCCACACTATAGTATATATAAAGAAAAATATAGTGAATTATAGTACAAACAGCATTTTACACAGCTATAGCACAAGAACAAGCCACTGCCTTCATCTAGATAGGAAAAATAAGCATAAGACCCAAAAAAGTTTCTTGTATCAGGGTGTAAAATTGTATAACAAGCTGCCACAGGAAATCAAAGAAATTAACAGCATGTACTGTTTCAGAAAAACTCTTAAACTGTATTTTCAGGAACACTGTTTTTACACAGTAAGTGAATATTTAAATGTTTGAATGTAATTTAAGTGACATAATGACATTGTATTGTATATTCTGTAAATGTATAACAAGCTGCACAGGACATCAAAGAAATTAACAACATGCACTGTTACAGAAAAACCCTTAAACTATATTTTCAGGAACACTGTTTCTAAACAATAAGTGAATATTTAATTGTTTGAATGTAATTTAAGTGATAAATGTCATTGTATTTGTATACTCTGTAAATGCATATAAAAGTGTCAATGTATCTGCAAAAATCACTGTATCCAAACTGACAACATCCATACATTGCAAAATGTCTACGGATGGCTAATCAAATAAATAAATAAATAAATAAACTACAAGTATCATCTCTAGGTAATGTTCACTGCGGGATTACTCAAGAAGCTTTTCGAATAGAAGCGAAAATCGTTTAGTGGATGAGAATTTTATTTCGTGGTACACCTCATAACGAAAGAAACAAAATAACAGTAAGAGCAGCAGGCTCATCATATCGAGCGTGGGCACCGTCAAATTTGGTCATATTCCTCCGAATTTACTTCTTGATAGCCCAAAGGCGCTGTACTTCAAAAATATCGGCCTATTCGCATGTGAATTACTATCCACGTATAATTGCTAGAATATCTTGCTACGTCGGGTATCAGGTATCTGTTATCAGACGCTCGATCTGAGCTGTTGATTTTTATTGAACCAACCTGCTGTGTTTAGGAAATTGATCAGAGCAACTGGATGAGTTTATTATTTTGGTATAATGTATGAAAACCCACTTTTCTCACTTATCTTACCCTTAATAGTCCACGATTGGGTTGAGAGCAAGGTAAATAGTATGCATTGTGGATAGAATGGGAGTGAATATTGAAACGAAATTATTAGAATCATGGGAAGACAATGATGTATCGATATGCAGTGACATGAGAGGTTTCTGAGGTAAAGGTCTGTCTCTGATATTGGAGAGAAGGGGGCTAGGTTTGTCTGTATTCTTACGTTACGCTAATTGAGTAGAAAAGCGCGGGCAGATTTCATTGTGTGCTGGGAAGAAGACAGCCGGGATGCTTTAAATTCTGGAGCCTTGATTGGCCAGGGTGCACACCACCCTCGCCTTAGGCAGGGGGAGAACAGTAGCGTGGTAAGAGAAAGGCACTTGCCTGGGGACGACTGAAGCAGCCGGATGGAGTGAGGAAGTGGCGGAGCAAAATGCTCTCCGCAAAGGGAAAGGAAATAAGTTATTTAAGGCTCTAATGTTCCACCTTACGTGGTAACATTCTCTTTCAGAGTATATTTAATTTAATATAATATTTTTGAGGGAGCCAAATTGTTTGTAGACAGGTAAAAGATAGGCAAAAGTGAGAATACTATGTCGCGACCGCGAATAGTAACTTTAAAGTTAACGGAATTTGATATTTCGATTGAGTAATTCGGTGGACAGTAAAGTGTTGGAATTCAATTGTAAAGCAGGTACGACACAAATAAGATACATGTGATGAGCTATTATAGTCTAAAGACCTGGCACTCACCACACGGGGCTGATGAAGAAAATGATGAAGAGTGGATGACTGAGTGCTATGAACCATTAGTTTATAAGTAGGAATGTGTTGATTTACCATAATTCTTTTTAGTAATGGTCAGTTTAAATTGATGATTCTGGTTAGTTTGTTTCAAAATCTGATCTGGAAGTGAAGGAAAATATTAGATCGTGGCTTTAACTAATCAAGCTGCTAACAAAAATTCATGGTAGAAAGTAATGCTCTTAATTTTCATCTGAAAGAATTAGTTTTCAAAGAAGCCATTTATAGCTTTCGTGTGTTTTAATTTGTAATTTGACGAGTTTCTGAAATTCATGGATAAAGGCAAGGTTCCTAATTTAATAAGAAAGAATAAGAAGTCACCTTTGGCGGAATGAGTCAGTAGAAAATTACGTGTGAAGCTGATTTTTAGAACAACTGGATTTGAATGATACGTGGGAATCACTGAGATCGCTTTCCTGAATTAAAAAAAGGGGAAACAGCATAATAGTGTTGCCATGCTATCCACGAACTGTAAGTACTGTGAAAAGTTCTGTGTGTGTATTTATGTATCTTTTGAAGGGGAGGCTTTGGATGGTATATTATTTAATGGTACCGACTATAATTAGGAAATCAGTCTAGGTAACTTGTGGAGGGCATTTTTTCAGTTGAAATAACGTGCCGCGCACGAATATGAGGGAAACATGAATTTCGGAATCGCGACCGCTTGAACTTTCCAGCCACGCGGGACTTATTTAACATCGAGGCACGTCAATAAATGAGAGGTTTGAGTGAAGAAGTTAGACATTTTCTAGTATTGGTCCGCGTGGAGATATGATCATTGCTTTGCCCAGTGGTAATAAGAGTGATAGTGTGTTGCTGTGACGTTATGAATCAAGAATTGTGGGCTATCCTCCATTCCTTCCCGTGGGTGAGAAACCATAGGACGTAAAATATCTTTATATGTGCTGTTACTAGATCAGTTGTTAGGAAATTTTATCCTGTATGTTACTGGTAATACTGTTATTATGTTTTGAGAGATGAAAGTAAGACAGAATGAAAAGAAATAGCTTACAGAACGGAGGAGGAGTTATTATGCAGGCCCAGTTACGATTCCTGTTACTTACGTATTTTCTTTAAACACAGTCGGGTGATTTACAGTGTACCAAATTTTGGGTTAATTCTACAAAATTAAACATTTATACGTCGTGCGTACATTTGTTTATTTATTTCTTTGAGTAAAGAATTTAATTAGTAATGGTTATGTGTAAGAATCACGTAGTGACACATTTAATGATAATACACATGTACCATTTAGCATTAAAGTAGGTTTCCGGAACACTTTAGGACCTCACAACTGGTTTGGCTTTTATTTTTCTTTCAGTACCCTACCCATCCTCCCTCGTTGTCTATGATTGCTCGAAGGCATCGGGGAACTGATAATGCTAAATTCATCGAGAGATTGTGATGATCGTTTATCTCCCACCATGTATTCTCTATATTTTCCCACAGAGTTTCTGAATTCCTTGACCCAGGTGGTAACGACCTCATAACCTCCGCCCACATATTTCCGCCGGCCGTTGTGGCCGAGCGGTTCTAGGCGCTTTAGTCTGGAACAGCGCGACCGCTACGGTCGCAGGTTCGAATCCTGCCTCGGGCATGGATGTTTGTGAGGTCCTTAGGTTAGTTAGGTTTAAGTAGTTCCAAGTTCTAGGGGATTGATGACCTCAGATGTTAAGCCCCATAGTGCTCAGAGTCATTTTTGAACCACATATTTTCAGTGGGGTTGAGGTCTGGTGATTTTGGCACGAAAGGAAGAAGTTTTATTCTCTGCTGACCTTGGAACCAGCTCTGGACGGCTCTGCTATTATGAATCGGGCTATAGTCCTGTAAAGAAATGATCATCCATTAACTTAGAAATTAAATACTTCTGACTAATACTATGAATTTCCATACTGTGAAAAAATTCGACAACCGCATTGGCTGTGTAGTCTAAGCTACAGGTTTATAAATTACTCGGAGGATTCCACATTGCAAAATCCTTTGCTGATAGCTGTTGACAGAAACCTACATTGACAAGGGTAGGGTGTTGGGACGGGGATCAGAATATAGTTTAGGGCGTCAATTATAAGACACAGGTAGGACTTCTTTCAGAATATGCCGTCCTCCTATGCTTTGGTAATGATGAGGTGGGGTGTAAGTTGTTCAATACAGTGCAGCAGTCTGTTTTATAGCGAGATATTCTCTACGGACTTTACATGGGCTCGTTCGCTCAATGTGTTGCATTTACTGAAGGAGACCGTGGCCGCTAACGTCGCCTGTTCACACGTTGTGTCAACGCGGCCCGCACTCGGAGTAAACGCCTACAGTTGAGATAAACAGCTGATTTCATGAATGTTAGTGAAATAAGTCATCCCTTCATATTAGTGAGAACTAAATACCACTACAAGTGCGTATCTTTATGTAATGCTCATTGCTCAAGAACAATTCATGTATGCAGCGTTGCCGTTATGACTAAGACCATAAAATTTGTAAATCGTAACCCAATTCATATATTTGCATGCGTCTCCAGAATATTAAACATGAAAGCAATTTGTTTCTTTGTCATAGAATTTTTAATCAAGGCAATGCAGGCAGTTGTCACCTGGTATCAAAATTGAATGTAAAGGAGGAATAAAGAAAAAGATTTACGAGAGACAAATTTTGGGAACAACTGTGCACTATCTTGGAAATGTGCTGCTGCGGCTATCTCAAAATTTCAAAGGAAGAGAAAACCATCCTGTCCACTTTCCGAGGACGATATTTCCTGACAGAAAACACACTAGGGTGAACGGCTTTAGGTTGAGACACCAGGAACCACAAACTACGTCACCAGTACGTTCACTCTCAGATTCCTAGCCCCATCATCAGGCACTTCCCATGTCAAAGTGGATGGCAGAAACGAGTGCGAACGACCTGGGATTAGGTGATACAGACCTCGCCTCTCCTGTTTGACAGATGTGTTATTATTCACCCATGCCAGAAGGTGAGGAAATACACTTAAGAAACGTTGAACACATTTTAATTTTACATATGGACATTACTGCGTAATTATATTCTAAGTTTCGAGATGTGACCTGGAGAAATAGAGTGTATATCTTGGGGTATATGTTATAGTTCATGATTGTAATCTTAGTAAAGTACTGTAAAGTATATTTTATCTTATGCTTAACTTTAAAAGAAAAATCAGCCAAGGCATTCAACAGTGAATAGTACATGCCTAAAAGAAAAATCAGCCAAGGCATTCAACAGTGAATAGTACATGCCTCCAAGAAACATACGAATATCGTACAATTGTATTAAAAGGAAATATAGATAGGTTTATTGGGGCAGGCATATTAGGGAACAAAATAAGAATAACTAAATCAGTTACAGGTTTGTATGTGCTGCTAGTTAAAAGAGAAGAAATGAACCGATAAAGAAATAATTCCTTCATTGATATTGGAATGGTTCAAAATGGAAGGTATAATTTTACTATTATAAAAAACTGGTCTGGACTGAGTTGATTGGTTCCAATTTTTGAATATATTAGAGCCCAATGACAAATACAAAAGGAATAAAATAGGAATATAAAGTCTGGAAATGAGTATGGACGTCCTTTGTCTACATATCTGCTTAGAACACAGGGTATTAAAAACAAGTAATCCACATTTCGAGAGGTGATAGGATGGACAGAAACAAGACAAACATATCCACTAAACAAGAGAAACACATCTGTTGTTCTACTTAAAACACTTCTCTCGTACTGAAGAAGTGCGTGTAGCTCCTAACAATATGCAGGTTGTCTTCTTTTAGTCCATACTACCGACTCGCAAAGTATGGAATACCACTTTCCTTAACACCGTGCGTATATATACATTACAGAAGCAATACAAGCAACGGAACAGGAAATATTAACAGTTAAATTCAATTGTGAAAAGATATGCTGCATCACATTTGTTAACAATTTCCTAATAGTTCCAGATTTAGACAGAATAAACAACATTTTGCAGGTATTATCCGAAAATCGAGAAAAGAATTAACACTGGAATGTGAAAACAACAACAAATGGTAATGGCAATGAGAAAAAGTAATAAACATATGAACACAGCAATAAAAACTGATGGCATTAAAAGGACAGCATTTCAGGACCAGAATGAGAGAGATATAGATGCTTAACAAAAGTAAAGCAGAGAACAGCGATAGCAAACCATTTATGTTTACGAATAATATTCTTTGAAGTAAACATACAAGTGATAGAAATATAGAAACACACTGCAAAATGGATGATGTGGAGTACTCTTTTCTTTGGAAGTGAAAGATGGGATCTGAAAAAATAAAGTATGGTCCGCCTACAGGTCACAGGATACTGAAATTCGCGGAAAATGACCAAAACAAGGTAGAAGGAGATAGAAATGAATCGCAGAGTCGTATAGGAATTAACTGTGGAGAGAAGCCTAATAAGAGAAAATGTAATGGCTGGAAGCATTGTCCTAGTGGGCGGTATACCAAAGGTTAAAAACATTCGCGTGTTAATGCACATATTCACAAATGCAAGAGTCACATTTATTTATCAGATGAGGGATGAACTACAAAAGTCATGATATAGGGAACTGTTTATATTTATTATTTTGTGCCTACTACAAATGTAAAGTCACTAACAGCATAAACTAATTACTTTATGGAGAAAATTTCGTGTCTCACTTGAACAGGGGCGTCGCTACAGGAAGAAAATATTTTATCATCCGAAAAGATTACTCTACTCCATTCAAAGTCTATATATTCTGCTGAAAAAGCCATGTTGTCAGCCCTATGATAATCGGTTAATTGCTGCTTTATAACAGCTCTCCGACAATATAATCCAACGTCTTTCAGTCTCCTCGTAAAAGTCTTTCCACTGCCGGGAAACTGAGATAGCTCTTTCAGGGCAGGGCTTCTGAGGAATGGATCAGCACGTGTATTCACCAAAACGCGTTGATCATCTGCTGTGGTAGACACACGGAGCCGTCCACTTCCTCTTTTCCGCCCTATATAGCCCCTTTCCTTGTTTCTTTTCCACCAGCGTCTAGCTGTTCTTGCCGGTACTCCACACTTTCTCCACGTTTCTGATGCCGAGTAGCTGCCATGCTCAATCAGTGCAACCACACGCACCCTGCTCTCTCAATTCCACTGCGACTGCATTGCAACAGTTGCCCTTGTGACGCTACTACGCGTTTTATAAGGAGAACCATTTACAACTCAGTGGTGAACCGAAGACTGACAAAATAAAATAATATCTTTTTTCAGTTGTCTGTCACACACAAATATAAACTTCGTTAAAATGCTTTGTCAAGGATCACTATTAAGAAAGAAACGACAGTCATTAGGCAAGATATTAAACGAAGGCTTTGTTTGATGTCTTGTGCTAATGCTGTCTGAATAAATTATGCCAGTGGATAAAAAACGGTTTAGTTTGGAAACCTAACCCTCGAGGGGGTCTGCTTAATGAATTCCAAGCAAATACACAAAAAACAATTCAGGAAGGGTTTGAACAACTACTTTCATGCAGAGACATGCATTTGGAGTCTGTTCATCGTTTCGGGGCCAAACAAGAGGATAACATCACGGAAACAATGATCAGGATACTTAGTATATAATAGAGCATACACATTTCAAGGATGAAACGTGTGAAGACACAGACTTCCTCTTTGTCCATATGTGCGGCATATCTTTCGTGTTAACGACAGTAATATCCCACTTTACTTCTTCTTAAATCTCAAATGAAATGAATGCCATGTGGAATAGAATATTTGTTGACTGCGTCTCTTCTTGCTTCCATTCCAACTAACATATTTATTAAGACTTGTGGTAATCATGACATTCTATATCTATGCTGCAAAAGATTGCATGTGGACACATCTGACATTGAGGTGCAAAGTGTTTGATATCTTACATTACATTCAATTAAAATAAGCTTTCGATTTATTTTTACTTCGTTTGTATTTTGAGATGATTATGAACTTTACGGAAAATTATCTCGCATGCTTTATGCTGAATGAGAAACACTGAATCATCCGTTTTGCTTTCCCTGCGTTGTAATGATATAATGTCGGCGTCAACAGCCTTCTTCCACGCCGGAATCTGAAACTTAATGAATTCTAGATTAATGATAATTGAATGCCTCAAATGTATACATAGCCCACAAGGTGACGTCAGAAACTATCAGGGGAGAACGCCACATAAAAACCAAATGTGTGCGCACGTCTCCCCTCTGAAGAACCGTACTACCAGACAATCACGACAAGCATTTCGCTAAAGAGCTGTCTCGTAAGAGAGCTGAGAATTGGCAGCGTCGTTGCAAGTATTTGTCAACACTGTGAGACTGCATTTACTTCCGGGTGTAGCCCTGCATTACGTCGCTAAATTCACTTGGAATTTGTTTTTCACATCGAAGACTCTGTAATGGTACTTTGACTTCCGCGCCTCCGCCAATACAAAGTTATAATTTACGATCGCGCACGCAGAAGAGCGCTGCGCCAGCGACCGATTTTATAAATAATTTTGTTCTTTTTTTTTACTTTTGCGTAGTTTTTTGTTTTTAAGAACTAAAGGAGGACTCTCTCTCTCTTGTCTTGATACGAAAGACGTGTATTTTTCGGCGACGTTGAATGTGCTTTTGGTGAAAATTAAAATTACATTTCAAAGTGATGTTGTTTCAATAGTTAATGAGGAGAAGAGATAAATAAAAAAGGTAACACTACAACTCATACGATATAATCCACTGTAAGATGAGACACTTAGAAAGTATATTTAATTTCTGGACTCCAAGAACGGCATTCTTCACATAAGTAACACCTGTTTGTGTGTTTAATGTTGCGTTTTGAGGCTCAGGCAATATCGCAATGACTATAGTCCGACTGTTGCCGCCAGTGTGTCGTTAGCTCAGTAATTCCCTTATGCGTTGCGATGCTGGTGCTATATGAAATGGCAGTTCCAATCTTGGTGAAGGCCGGTGAAAACAACGTTTTATTTTCCATTTTAACTAATGGAGTTGCAAACTGCTAAATCTGAAGAATGCCTTTACACATAAATATTCTTGCAATTTCGACTTAGTAAATTATGTTAATATCATGAATGTCTGTTTTGCAAGTGCCAAGGTGCTTCACTGTAAATTAGTTTCCGAAAAGAATCAGACCTAATGTCAACGATTCGAATTTGAGCTTTGTTCGTCATATAGGTCTAACATTTCAGGAGGTTGTTTATGAAGTGAACATGTAGATAAATATAGTTCCTCTCTTCTAAATTTTGCAATAGCATTTAACTGTAGACGTTTCTGACACCAGCGTTAGCAATTCCTTTCCATTCTATGAAACCTCAAAATCGATAACATTTTCTGGTTTAAATCTCATGACCTCAACTATCACTTCCGATCAACGTTAAATACTTCCTGAATCCATACATGGAACTCCAAATGTGCAGTGTTCCTGCACTGCTACAGAGCATGCATTGCAAGGTATTCACACAGTTTAGCGCATAGACTTACCATAAGGAATGAAACAAAAACTGTAATACACTTTACACCACAGACGCTCACTCTGGCTTGACGAAAACATCCGAATATTGGCCAAAAGTTGCACAAATAATGGCCTTTGAAAGGAAAAGAAAGAGGTATGAAGCATTTATATATTCATCAAATGTAGTGAGGTGGTTTAATTTCGTCTAAGTCTGTCAAATTAATTTCGGATCATACGCAGCTCTTGCCGATTAATGTAATACAGTCTTGGACTGTGCGGCTGGTCCCGGCGGAGTTTCGAGTCCTCCCTCGGGCATGGGTGTGTGTGTGTTTGTCCTTAGGATGATTTAGATTACGTAGTGTGTAAGCTTAGGGACTGATGAACTTAGCAGCTAAGTCCCATAAGATTTCACACACATTTGAACATTTTTGAATGTAATACAGTACCCATCTACTAATCAGGGCGTCGGTCTATGTTGCTTTCGAGCGTGAATGGAAATCGTAGAAATCTTCTATCGAGCAACATTTAATAATAATAATAAAGCGTTTTAAATTATCAAATGCGATGAGCGGTAGCAGGCGCTTTCGATAAAGAACGGGGGAGTGCTGCGCCGCTGCTGTCGCCACGGCCGCTGCCAGAAGCCAGCAAATGGATCCCGGAGCTTTGCCACGTGCGACGTCCAGAGGAGGACACTCTGCAAGAAATCTGCCGCAAAATGGTTACTGGATAAAAGTTTGTTATCTGTGTGATAGAAAGTGAAATAGACTGAATCTGCATTACCATTACATTCATGTCTTCAGCATTCAGTTGGAAGAGGCTATAAAAATTTTTTTGTGCCAACTAGTTTCGATCCACAGGCTTTGTAGACAGAAACAATGTGCGGTACCGCTATACCAAGGGCGTATACACTGCATGGTTTCTGTTATATGGGACAAGACTTCCTCCAAGAAGTGCCGCAGTCTACAGTGTTGCCAGATGGTGCAGATTGCCAGACTTAGAGAATTAGTGAGTTGGCCAGTTTATTTGTTTCATGTCGCGATCGGCGCGGACTTAGCCTCTGCAGCGGCCGGCCGCCGGTCAAGTTTTATGTCAAAGAGTGTACAATATTCACCACCTCACACGTTGTTGTGGTGGTGGTCTTTATTCCAGAACTGGTTTGGTGCAGCTCTCCTTGCTACTCCATACTGTGCAAGCTTTTTCATCTCCAAGTAACTACTGCAGCCTATGTCCTGCTGAATCTGTTTAGTGTAGTCACCACTTGGTCCGCCTCTACGATTTTCTCTCCGTGCTTTCCTTCAGTACTAAACTGGTGATCCCTTGATGCCTCAGAACCTCTCCTATCAAACGAGACCTTCTTCTAGTTTAGTTTGCCACAAATTCTTCTTGCCCCCAATTATATTCAATACCTCCTCATCAGTTACGTGATCTACTCATCTAATCTTCAGCATTCTTCTGTAACAACACATTTCAAAAGCTTCTATACTCTCTTTGGCTAAACTATTTGTTTTCCACGTTTCACATCCATACATGGCTACATTCCATACAAATACTTTCAGAAAAGACCTCCTGACACTTAAATCTATACTTCATGTTCACAAATTTCTCTTCTTCAGAAATGCTTTTCATGCCATAGCCAGTCTATATTTTACATCCTCTCTACTTCAACCAACATCAGTTACTTTGCTACTCAAATACCAAAACTCATCTACTACTTTAAGTGTCTCATTTCCTAACCTAATACCCTCCACATCGCCTGATTTAATTAGACTACATACCATTATCCTCATTTTACTCTTATTGATGTTCATCTTATCTCCTTTCAAGACACTGTCCATTCCATTCAACTGCTCTGTCTCTGACAGAATTACCATGTCCTCAGCAAACCTCAAAGTTCTTATTTCTTCTCAATGGATTTTAATTCCTACTCCAATTTTCTTTTTATTTATTTATTTATTTTTTCCTCCCCCTTTACTGCTTGCTCAATATACAGAATGAATAACACCGAGGATAGGCTACAGCCCTGCCTCACTCCCTTCTCAACCACTGCTTCCCTTTCATGGCCCTCAGCTCTTACAACTGCCATTTAGTTTCTGTACAAATTGTAAATAGCTTTTCGCTCCCTGTATTTTACCTCTGCCACCTTCAGAATTTGAAAGAGAGTATTACAGTCAGCATTGTCAAAAACTTTCTCCAAGTCTACAAATGCTAAAAACATAGGCTTGCTTTTCCCTAATCTATCTTCTAAGATAAGTCATAGGGTCAATATTTCCTCGTATGTTCCAACATTTCTACGGAATGAAAACTGATCTTCCCCGAGGTCGACTTCTACAAGTTTTTCCATTCATCTGTAAAGAAGTAATGTTAGTATTTTGCAGCCATGACTTATTAAACTGATAGTTCGGTAATTTTCACACCTGTCAACACCTGCTTTCTTTGGGATGGGAGTTGTTATATTCTTCTTGAAGCCTGAGGGTATTTCGCCTGTCTCATACTCCTTACTCACCAGATGTAGACTTTTGTCATGGCTCACTCTCCCAAGGCTATCAGTAATTCTAATGGAATATTATCTACTCCCGGGGCCTTGTTTCAACTCAGGTCTTTCAGTGCTCTGTCAAATTCTTCACACAGTATCATATTTCCCATTCCATCTTCATCTACATCCTCTTCAGTTTCCATAATACTGTCCTCAAGTACACTGCCCTTGTATGGACCCTCTATATACTCCTTCCACCTTTCTGCTTTCCCTCCTTTGCTTAGGACTGGTTTTCTATCAGAGCTCTTGATATTCACAGATCTGGTTCTCTTTCCTCCAAACATCTCTTTAATTTTCCTGTAGGCAGTATCTATCTTACCCCTAGTGAGACATGTATTTACATCCTAACATTTGTCCTCTACCCACCCCTGCTTAGCCATTTTGCACTTCCTGTCTATCTCGTTTTTGAGACGTTTGTATCCCTTCACATTTACTACATTTTTATATTTTCTCCTTTCATCAATTAAATCCAATACCCCTCCTCTGTTACCCAAAGATTTCTACTAACCTTCGCCATTTTACCTACTTGATCCTCTGCTGCCTTCACTATTTCATCTCTCAAAGCTATCCATTTTTCTTCTACTGTATCTCTTTCCCCTGTTCTTGTCCATCGTTCTCTAATGCTCTCCCTGAAACACTCTACAACCTCTGGTTCATTCAGTTTATCCACACCCCATCTCCTTAAATTACTACCTTTTTGGATTTTCTTCAGTTTTAATCTACAGTTCAGAATCAATAGATTGTGGTCAGAGTCCACATCTGCCCCTGAAAATGTCTTACGATTTAAAACCTGGTTCCTACAACTCTGTCTTACCGTTATATAATCTGTCTGAAACCTTCCAATGTCTCCAGGCCTCTTCCACGTATACAACCTTCTTTCATGATTCTTAAACCAAGTGTTAGCTATGATTAGGTTATGCTGTGCTACCAGGCGCCTTCCTGTTTCATTAATTACCCCAGTCCATATTCACCTACTACTTTTCCTTCTCTTCCTTTTCCTACTATTGAATTCCAACCCCCCATGACTATTCAATGTTCTTCTGCCTTAACTATCTGAATAACTTCTTTTATCACATTATGCATTTTGCCAATCTCTTCATCTGCAGAGCTAGTTGGTATAGAAACATTTTCTACTGTGGTAGGCATGGGCTTCAGGTCTATCTTGGCTACCATAATGTGTTCACTATGCTGTTCATACTAGTTTATCTGCATTCCTATTTTTTTATTCATTATTAAACTAACTCCTGCATTACCCCTATTTGATTTTGTATTTATAACCCTGTATTCACCTGACCAGAAGTCTTGTTCCTCCTGCCACCGAACTTCACTAATTCCCACTATATCGAACTGTGACCTATCCATTTCTCTTTTTAAATTTTCTAACCTACCTGCCCAATTAAGGGATCTGACATTCCGCACTCCGATCCACATAACACCAGTTTTCTTTTTCCGATAACAATGTCCTCCTGAGTAGTCCCCACCCGGAGATCCGAATGGGGGACTATTTTACCTCTGGAATATTTTACCCAGAAGGACACCATCATCATTTAACCATACAGTAAAGCTGCATGCCCTTGAGGAAAAATTACAGCTGTAGCTTCCCCTTGCTTTCAGCTGTTCGCAGTACCAGCACAGGATGGCCGTTTTGGTTAGTGTTACAAGGTCAGATCAGTCAATCATTCAGAATGTTGCCCCTGCAACTACTGAAAAAGGCTGCTGCCTCCCTTCAGGAACCACATATTTGTCTGGCCTCTCAACAGATACCCTCCGTTGTGGTTGCACCTATGGTATGGCTTTCTGTATTGCTGAGGCACACAAGCCTCCCCACGAACGGAAAGGTCCATGGTTCATGGGGGGACATCACACATAAGATGAGCAAATGTTAGTTAATAATTTGGGCAAATTTGTCAATGAAGTACGTAGAATTAGAAGCAGGTGTTTTTTACCAACAGACTTACAAAGGTGACTGTTTTTATCCTTTTTTTATGCATGCTTCATAACTGTGACAAAATATTTAAAAAAGTTCTCACAGAGGAGAATTAGAAGATGATTCCTGTTATTAGATGTACTGTCTCCTCTGTCACATCCTCTCTTTCTCTTTAATTCAACACTTACATATTAAAAATCACTTTGCCTTTCAGCAGAAAGGGCAAACAATAACAATATATAAAAATGAGCAAATTACATTACACGTATATTAACTGTGTGAGATTCTCATTATCAGCAACTGGAGAACTATGACAATCACCCTTCTCTGGAACTGAAAGCTACCACAGATAACCAATTTCAGAATTTTTCACATTTTCTATGATACTTAGGGCATTTGTAAGTATTTCTTCATGTAAAACGTCTTTCTTTTGGTCAGCATTCAAAACCTGAAAAATAAATTAATTTTTAAAAAGAGTAGCAAACAAAAGAAAAAATAGTGTGTGTCAAATTGGTTTTGTAGTAACTATACAAATCAATATCACTCTGCTTCCCAGTTTAATATTTTTATCCACTAAGTAAAGGGTTGAAAGGGGACAGAAGAGGTTGACAGAAGGATACAGGATGACTTAGAATTTCTATTTGGTGTGATGAATGTCAGCTTGCTCTAAAAGTAGAAAAATGGAAGGATATTTCAGATGACTAGGTAAAGGAATACAGTAATGTTTGAATACAGTATCAGTGGTGTGTTGGTTGATACAGTCATGTCGATTAAATATCTTGGCATAATGTTTCAAAGGGATATGAAATGGAACAAGGGCATAGGTATTATAGTACAGAAGGTGAATGCTCAACTACAGTTTATTGGGAGAATTTTAAGAAAGAAGACCATGTGTAGAACACTAGTGTGATCTATTCTTGAGTACTGCTTGAGTGTTATTGGATCCCTAAGAGGTCAGATTAAAGGCAGACATCGAAGCAATTCGTAGGTGTGCTCCTAGATTTGTTACTTGTAGGTCTGATCAACACGCAGGTATAACAAAGATGCTTTGTGAACTGAAATAGGAAGTTCTGGAGGTAAGGCGACATTCTTCTGGTGAAAAACCACGAACATACTTTTTGTGAAAGGGCTTTGAAGACAAGACACGACAGATTAAGGCTCATGAAGAGTTGTTTTTTACTCACTCCATTTGCAATGAAAGGGAAAGACCAGCTGTGGTACAAGGAACCCTCTGCCATGCACTATGTAGAGGCTTGTGGAGTATGTACATAGACAAATATTTAGAGTAAATGGGCATGTGTAGAGTTGAAAGGGATGGGGATTTAATAACACAAGTTCCTTGTCTCAGCCAAAGTAACAGCAATTTTGAAGTGCTTATCTGCTGCTCAGATAACTATGCAGTGTGCTCATTTTTTGTTTTTTTGTAATTGTACCATCTACAAATTAGTAGTCCTAGCTCGATAATTGTATCAGGTTGGTGATGTACCATATTTTACATCAAACATCTGCAAAAAGCACTGAACTTAAAACTATTTTATCAAATAAAAATGCTGGTAAATATATTTATGTTTGTTTCAGGATAGTTTGGTTGAAAAATCTACACAACAGCCAATGCACTCCAGTCCAAACAATTTTCTAGACTTTATTTAGTCAATTTTCCTAACAATGGCTGGATTTTCCAAATCATCTGTTACAGAGATCACAAAAGTCACAAAGTCACTAGGTCACTGAAAATCAGTTAAGTCATCTGGTTATTATGGTATTTCAATTGAAACAGTAAAATACTGGTATTAGTTGCTTGTGTTACCTTTGTAACCAATCAATGAATCAAAGTGTATTTCCTGAAAGACTGAACTGTGCAGTACTAACATGTGATTGTAAAATTGGATGTAAGCAAGTAATGTTATTACAGGGACTTCTTTGTCCTTCCTCTATACTGAAAAGTTCTTGAGAAGGCACCTCACAACAGTACACTGAACTACCACTCTGAGAATAACATTTTAACAGCAGCCCATTTGGCTTCTGTAAAGGGTTCTCTACTCACAAAGTTCTTAAACTTACATGCCAATAAATACAGCCCCTAATGGTTTTTCTGGTTAATATCGGGGATGAACACAATTTTCATATATTGGTTTGTCATGGGTTCGCCAAAGGCAGCACAAAAAATATCCATGTAGTGATGACCGAACACATTTATTTATACAAGATGTGGAGTACTTCTTGATATAGAACAGCAACACTTCTGGTGGCTGAAGACCGGTTAGATTGTCACTGAGTATAATTTCAATGAACACACTTTACAAAAGTCAAAGTCCCCTAGGATGCTCAGTATTACAGAACAAACTGAATGAATAAGGATTAAGTCCCATAGGGAGATAAACTAAGCTCATCAGTAGCCATTTGAAAGTTAAACAGCAATATATTTACAAGTCCACAATCTTCCACGACGACAGAGCTCCATCTTCTTTGATGAGGAGGCCACGAACACTCTAACCTAACCTAAGTCCACAGATGACAGCTCACAGGTTTACAAAGTCAGATATGAATGGCAGCAGTGTCATGGAGGCAGGTCTCAAGTGAGAAATTGGATTGGTGGAATCTTTGTGGAATCGGCATCTGGCAGAGGGAAACTTAGAGTGAACTCATCTCCTCTGGCTTAAACGTTGCCCTAAATACCATTTGCCGCTAGGTTCAGCCGGGCCTGTTTTCGATCACGTGTCTTACGGAAGAGAATAGCTCCATGCGGCCCATGGCTTCTTGCGGCACTTGGGTTGCCTGATGGTGGACGATCAGAGCATGCCATCAATCTTCCAGAAAATTTTCCCCAGTGTGTAAGGCATCTTCAGAGCACTGAAGTGTCACTGGTTGCTGACACTGCAGGTGTTAAGCCTTGGTACAGCAGTTTGCTTTTGAGTGTTCAGCTGAGTTGCAGTTTCCATTGTTTTTACATAACATTTTTATTACTGACCCAGTCATTATCTTCAGGTGCCATGAGTGGCATAATGATGCATAACTGCTGCCCGGTTGGAGTCCAATCATACAGCAAGAATGCATATACCAACTCAACTTGCAGCACCAGAAGAAGATACTTGGATTGGTCATCGAAATACCATGTACAAAAATGGAATTGGCAATTCAGCTGAATACACAAAAGCACTCTAGCACACTATTAAGACCTGATTGATCAATTTTCATATTGACTTCTGCATTCTCATCGAAAGTTGAGAAAGGAGTTTTATATTCTGGAGCAAAAGTCTGTATCACATACCAGCAGAAAACTGATAATATTCCAGAACAGAATAAAAGAATACCTCAACATTCATTCCAACAATTTATCAGAGTATTTGGAATTAGAGTTACACATAGTTTATGCCCCTAAAATTTGTATGTTGATAATGGACTATAAAGTTACACAAATGCTTTGTCCGAATCATTAGTAAAATCATTGACTGATTTGAAGAGGAGGAGGATTAGTGGCTTTTTCCAAAGCACTAAAGTAGTTTTTATCCTAATATACATTAAGTAATTTAGATTTGACACACATAATTAAAAGTGTGAGTATGATAGCACCAGCTATAATTAGTTGTTAATATACTTTACAGAATTTGCCTGCAGTGGCTGCTTCTGGCTGCCAATTTATAAAAGAATGGAAAGCAGGGAAAGATTTAATTGCTCATTTTCCCCATGCACCATTTGGAACAATAGAGAAACAGTTTGGAGGTTTTGATGAACCCTATGCCAAGCACTTAATTTTGACTCTCAGAATAATCACGTAGATGTAGATGTTGAACATGACTTGTTCCACATCTCGGAAGGCTCTTCCAACTGATTGGATTCAGCTACCACAATGCATGTTTGGCTTGTACGACTTGTTTTATGCAGTCTTACCTCACCTATCAATGCACTCTACATGAAATAAATAACAAACCTCTGAAATGAGCTAGAGTGTACAGCTAAATGAAGAAAGAAAGATACACACATCTACCTTGAAATCTGGCACATACTCAATTTGCCTGTCTACACCCATCATTACAGTACCATGGAATGGCTCCATTCAAAAGGAACCATCACATACGTTGAAACACTTATCCCAGTGGTAGACGATCAATTCCCATTTTTAGAATGCAATCGGCCGCTGACGGATCCACAACCACATCCACACTTGCACTTCCTCATCTGACTAAAACTGATGTCCACACATCTTTCTTCAGGTCACCAAAAATGTGAAAATCATACAGTGAAATATCCAAGCTGTAATGAGGAGGTTGCAGTGTTTCGCAACCCAGCCTTCATCTGATTGGCAATGTGGGGGCAGGCATTATCGTGCAAAAGAATGATTTTGCCCGAAAGCATTCCCGGGTATTTTGACTTAATGACACATTTCAGTTTCTGCAAAATGTCTTCATAGCGCAGCGCATTGATTGTGGCTCTACACTCAAGGAAATCAAGGAGCAAAGGGGCCCCCAGTCCAAGAAGAAGTTCATCAGGATCGTACCAGAACTAGTGTGAACAGCTTTGGATTTCTTTGGCAGAGGACATGCTGGCTGTTTCCATTGTTGGTTTTGTCATTTACCCCCAGGCTTGAAATGTTGGCACCACATTCCCTGTGACAATACAGAACACAAATGCTTGCTCTTCCTCATGGTACTACAGCAGATGACTCAGACTTGATAGCATTCTGTCCATCTTTTGACCCTCTGTCCAGTGATACAGCACCCGCTGTGTGCAAATTTGCAGTAATGCATGCGATCTTTGATGAAGGCATGCTCAGAGCTATGGCTAATGCTCGCCTTAACATGAATATTATCTTCCGTGATCAGTCAGTCTCCCCTGATAAGGCCATCTATTTGCCCATGACATCAGGGTTAATGGCTCAATGGACCTGTCCTGGGTGTGGATCGCCTTGCAGTGATGGGCGCCCTTCCTGGAATCTCCTCTGCCACTTGTGCACACACATCAGGGGCATGCAGCGTTTACCATACATAGAGGACAAGTAATGACAAATTTTGCATACTCCAGCACTCTCAGCCGCCATAGAATGAACCACTCATCTCTTCTCTTCTTTGCTTGCCTCCATGTCACAGCTGAATGAACACACTAGATTAGTCATAACCCAACAACTGTGTGAACCTCTGATGTGGCACTATGCCATTTCCCTATATGACAGTGACAGTATTTAAACATAACAACCATGGGCCCATATTGTTTCTTGACTCATTTGGGAATGTGGGCTCTCGAAATGCTGTACGGTTTTCTGTGATGCTCAATATCTTCCTTGTATTGACTGCCACAGAAATTTGTTGAGCAATTCTGGGGCATTCCTATACTAACTGAATAAACCCAAACCCATAAGGAAGTGTGCAGCCTCCCCCCCCCCTTTTTCTGTTTTTAATTCAAGTTGAAAAAATCTCAAGACATTCACAAAATAATCAGGAATTTTAATTACTTTTTCTCTGAATTCAGCCAATAAAACTTCTCCACTTCTAGATTTATATGGTCATCCCACCATAAAATGCTTCGGACACATAGTTCTAAATACTTGGTGCTTATGGCCAACTGCCTGTTGTGTAGTCAAACAACATAGGACCTTTTCAACTATTTAAACATATAACATTTCATTTACTTTCAGATATACTACTTCGACTAATTCCAATTCAACTGGATCCATGCTTCAAGAAAACATTCACCACCCATCATTTGATGACATTATCTTATACAGGGAAATATAACATTTGGAGATCAAGTGTTTCCCAACTGCATGTTATTTAAGTGATTCATAAATGATTCAAGATTTCGAAACAAGGTTTCCAAAAAGTGATGTTATGCATCGCCTGTTAATTTACCAATCTACTGATGAACATGTTCTTTCTTTTTGTGAAATGACGTACAAAAAAGCCAATCACATAATACTTGCCTATTTTTCCAGTGAAACATCTTACAAATTAAGCAATGTGCAGTTTCATCTCCATTGCTATAACAGGATCTGAACTGATGTTGTGACCCTCGCAGAGATTATTTTCTGCTGATTTTTGTGAAAAATTTTATATGCATTACATTACTAATTCATGTTTTCAAGAGCTCTAAAATGTCATTACAATAAAGTACATTCCACTTGTGGGATTAAGAAAGGAGATAGAAAAGAAGTAAGTAACAAACAATACAGCTAAATACTTATTCTGTTGCATACAATCACAGCTGGAACTCACTTAGGTACCTCAACTTAATTTACAAAATATTTGGAGTATCTGTCATTACATAGAACATCTTTTATATTTCTAGTTTCAAAAACTGTTCATACTCGCAATACAGACATGACAACTTTTGAAGTTTTACATAACTTATGATAAATTATATAATTATAATCATTGAGTGAAAATGAAATGGTTACCTTCCAACTCTTATCAATTAGCTTCTTGAAGTTGTTATAAACTGATCTTTGGAAATTTGTTGTTTCATATCTCTCTGAACCAAATCCACCACGCTTTTCCATTGCTTCCATGTTCATATCCAGAAAGAAAACTACATCTGGCTTTGGCAACCCAGTCCCAGGTAAGGTGCACCATTTAAAGTCCATTGCCTATAGCAGAAAGTTATGCACACTAACAAGTTTATAACAATAAAACTACTGATGACAGTTACACAAACAAAATAAATTTCACTCAACTATGAATGCTAAGTAAGTACCAACATTTAATTACACATCACCCAAACCATTTCCTTCTTTACCACATCTTTTCCATTTGTTTGATGAATCTGTATTTCTTAATTTTAGGATCAAATGTTTTTCAGGGGTCCTAAATTAGAGTGGGGTTCTGAGAATTAATTATTTCAACAATGCTGTTGAAAAAATTATAATGTAAACTTTTTTTATTTCCCATAATATTTTTAAAGGCAGTGTATTTTGTGTTTTGAGGAAGAAGTCATAATATCTCACACATCCCCAAAAATTAACATAAAACAGTTTGATCTTGACCTGGAATATTATTTTTTTATTGTAATTGAAGTCAGTAATCTACAGTTTTTGCCATATTGAGAAGCAATGATGAATAGATTCTTTGCACACATCTTCACCCCTGAAAGGATCCCTGCACTCTGTTTAACAAATGTCAACTTATGCTACCTCCTAATCATTCATTCTCAAGTGCATGCACTTTCATGTAGTTTGTTCTCAAGTAACCGTTTTATCGCATGTTTTGGAGTGCTCACATTGAGAGTGCCTATTCATTACTTAAGCATAAATCCATAAAACAGCCTAAATGCGACAAGTAAACGAATCATTGTCATACGTTAATCCAGTGTAACTTGTGTATTTTCTTCAACATTTCATTCTGAATCATGAAAAATACCCTTACTTGATCCGTGCCAAAATTCACTCTCCTTGCAGGGCTTCATTTCCCCCTTTCTCTCCGTTTTTCCCCTTTCAAACTTTTAAGTGAAAATTCTAATCACTTTATGAATGGATTGGAACCTTTCTTGACAGTAGGTCATTTCTTTTATCAGTTCACAGAAAAGATTGTTCTTGTTGTGCTTCTAGAACAATCAAAATTAAATGCTCTTTTGCTGTGTCAACGTCCCCTTATGTCAACACGTCCTCAGACAGACTCACTAATAAGGCTATATTCTGGGGGACATTTTCTACACTGTTGTTCTCAGTAGCTTTGGAATAAACTGTCATACTTTGAGAATGAGAATTGATTAATGCACACATTATTTCTTTCTTTTTATTCACCCAGATATGTTTTGACACCTATGCATCATCCTCTGTTGATCAAATTTTATTTCCATAAAGTATAATATAAAGCATAAATCCATAAAACAGCCTAAATGCGACAAGTAAACGAATCATTGTCATACGTTAATCCAGTGTAACTTGTGTATTTTCTTCAACATTTCATTCTGAATCATGAAAAATACCCTTACTTGATCCGTGCCAAAATTCACTCTCCTTGCAGGGCTTCATTTCCCCCTTTCTCTCCGTTTTTCCCCTTTCAAACTTTTAAGTGAAAATTCTAATCACTTTATGAATGGATTGGAACCTTTCTTGACAGTAGGTCATTTCTTTTATCAGTTCACAGAAAAGATTGTTCTTGTTGTGCTTCTAGAACAATCAAAATTAAATGCTCTTTTGCTGTGTCAACGTCCCCTTATGTCAACACGTCCTCAGACAGACTCACTAATAAGGCTATATTCTGGGGGACATTTTCTACACTGTTGTTCTCAGTAGCTTTGAAATAAACTGTCATACTTTGAGAATGAGAATTGATTAATGCACACATTATTTCTTTCTTTTTATTCACCCAGATATGTTTTGACACCTATGCATCATCCTCTGTTGATCAAATTTTATTTCCATAAAGTATAATATAAAGTTTATAATCATTTATCTATTATAAACTTTATATTGTACTTTACAGAAACAAAATTTGATCCTCAGAAGATGGCACACAGGTGTCAAAACATGTCTGACTGAATAAAAAGAAATAAATAGTGTTTGCATATGACAGATTTTCAAAACAACCCAAATTTTAAATCGCAAACGCAGACAAACCTCAAGAGAAGCTTCGAGCCGTAGTAAGATGATTCACAATTAATGTTTCTTATTTCAGGAAAAAAAAATTTGCAGTGTACTCCAGCCAAGTTCGCTTTGAAGCTCTTCATAAAGATCAGCATTTAGTACATACGGATAAGTTATCCACCGGAAAGACAACTTGAATTGGATGTAGAATGCTTGCAGGCTATTGTCAAAATAGTTTTGAGTTATTTTTGCAAAAGGTAGTTTTATGTTGTCTTATTAGTTGGATGGTCCTAAGGAGGAGGACTGTACATGTAAACAGAAGAGTTTTATTTCTCTGCACACAATGGCATATTTTACTTGTGAAAGTGCCTCTTTCAAACAGACAGATCACCATCAACTGTGTCAGATGGCCTCACTCTATGATGTGCTCAGATGTGGGATTCAAACGAAGCAATCATGCATAGTGATAAAGAATTTCTGGAGTACTTCTCTTCCAAGTGAAACACTGGTGACGAAACTTTCTTTAATCATCAGGATTTATATCAGCTACCACTGAGTCATGTGCCACTGCATTATAACACTTTAATGACCTTGCCTGTGGATATTCACATCAGTACTTGTCTCAAACCATGATACATTGATTTTCTTCTGACTGACAGCCACAAATGTAATTTTTACTAGTCAAAACTGGCCTTACTCTTGAAAGCAACAAAAATTGCATACTCTACTCTCCTTGTGCAGCTTCATGAAATTCCATGAACTTCCATCATACTAAATTTTTGTGTTCTGATCACATAGTGTTTCTTTATGTTATCTGAAAAATGCTTGCTTTTGACCAATTTTCAAATAATACTGTCCAGAATATCTCATAATATTTGATACTTTTTCCATCCACAATTGAGTGAACACAGCACCATACTAGGCCTCACACATTTAAATTCACATCCATTCTCTGCTAACTGCTGTGCAGTGCATGGCAGATGGTACTTTTCTCTGTAGAAATTATTAGGGCTTTTCCCCATTCCATTCATATATGTATTGCGGGAATAACAATTGCTTAAATACATCTGTGTGCTGTAATTAGTCTAACCTTGTCTTCAGCATCCCTATAGGAGCACTATGTAGAGAGAAAGTACTTTCCTAGATTCATCACTTACAGTGGCTTCTTGAAACTTACTAAGTAGGCTTTCAGGGAATGGTTTTTCTTTGCTACCCTCAGTCTCAAGTCTTGTACAATGCATGAGTGTCTGGATCTGGTGGCACTAACTGCCTTTACATATTACTAGATTTTTTTTAAGAGTTCTTTCAATAATATGTTGTGCCTGTAGTTACTGAAGGCTTCACACATTACCCTCTTGACAGTCAAACATATTTCCTTCAGCATCTCTCAATTTGTAGCTGTATCTGAGTTTTACACCTATTGGCAGTAGTCTGTTTCTCTAGAAGTTTCAAAGTGACTTTATATCGTGGAGCATCCCTCTCATTACGAACTATTCTACTTGCTAAATATCTATCAGTACACAGTCAACTTTTCTTTCAAACTTAAGCCATAGTTCTTCTATGTGCTCCTTTCCAGAGCTAAACATTTAAAATTCCTCATTGAGATTCGAGCAAATAAACTTTTCTACTTGTTTTATTGTCCTTTATGTTTTCGAAGTCATTTTACTATAATTGGCTCATCGTCGCTAATACCATTTTCAGTCTGGACATAATTATCGAAGAGGTCCGGTCTATTTGTTGCCATTGATTGTAATGTAACTGATCGAGATCCACTTGTTGTAGTATACAGTACATATAATTACAACACATCACAATACACTGTAATTTTATTTCGTTGTTATCTATTTATTACCATGCCTCTATTGTTTAACAACATTTAAGATACTGCAGAAAATAGTCTAATGGAATTTTTATTCCGCCTTATAAAATTATGCTGACAAATGTTCATGAAGTACTTGCTTTAAATATACGATGGGGTAGCTAATTTTGTACAGATTAATTAGTGTTGATGACGAACTAGTCCTGTTCTCGGCAAATGAAATATTAATGTAATTCTGAACAAAATTGGCATATTGTAAAATTGATTGTTAAAAATACTCATCATGTAACGTTTAATAATGAAACAATCTTTATTTTATGGAATTTCTATTGAGCATCCTGTCTTGTTTAAATGATTTTTTACAGCTCTTTACTGTGAAGTGCTTAAAATACCATTTCACATATTACCTATGATCGTTTATATTGTCAAAATGTTATATAAGTGACGGCAGCTGCGACCACAAAGAAAGAGGAGAGTAGTGGTGGTAGAATGAATGCAAGAGAGAGTCTCAGTAGTACTTGTTATGGAATTCAGTGCAGTTGTGTAATGGAGAAGTGAAGTTCCAAAGCTACAAATAGATCAGTTCTAGAGACAATGCTGCTAACTATGAGCCTCCTCGTAACTTTGGGAGGAATGCCAGTCTTATAAACTTTCTTTGCCTGTTGCTGGAATGATCCAAGTACAACCTCAGAGACCAGACAACAGACCTCATTTTGTTCCAACATGCACAACAATCTGCGGTAGGTTACAACCTGTTTCCTCAATGGCCACCAGAACAGCCTCTTCGGCATGCTGAATGCACAAGGTATTCTTACACAGGATTTCACCTTCTCTGGTATTGCATGGGAGTCAATATCACCAGAGGCAGTGGCCAGCTCTGATCACTGAGCACTGATCCAGCCCAGTACTCGGACAGTACGGCATGTGACATATTGGTGAACAGTTCTTGAGTGATCAAGAGAACTTTTTTCGACTATGTTGTTGTATAGTTTCCATTTGCTATACACTAAGGGTTGACACATTTTTCTTGCTTTAAACTGTGCAAGAAGAGTTGTATATGGAATGTCAGCTTACCTTCATATGAAAATTTTCCACAGGACATGTTTCCGAAGATTCAATGGTACGCAATTTCGAGAGACTGGATCCATGTTGATCACAAGAGGTCTAGGAAAGAAACTTTGAAATCATTACACCATTTAGCACTTCAGGCTGCTGTTCAGCACCATCTCCTCACAGAGCTATGCACAACCTCAAAGAAAAAAACTGACAAAGGAATGGTAGTGCATTAACCGACAATTTAGATTCTGTTGTTTGACATCAGTACAGCAACTGGCTGTTGCAGTTTGTGCATGATGAAGAGGTTAATCCTAAAATGCTCCTTTTTTGATGAAGAATTACACTCTTTATCAGTGTACGTGAAACTGCAGAACAATCAACAGTGAAGTTCTGAAAATCCTCATCAGTTACACAAAGACCAAGACTCTCAGAATCATGTAAAAACACTACTAGTAGTGTGATATGCAATTAGTGCAACAAAATTATTGGACAGATCTCTTCATACTAAACCATAAATTTTGATACATTAGTGAACCAAAGACCTTTTTTTTTTTTCAGAGAGCTAACAACTAAGTAAAAGACTTACAGTTATTTCATACAGGACAATGGCAACAGTACCCATTGTGAGTGTGTCTAATAGTGTTACAAGTTGTTTTTGATGAAACAATTGAGCCATGGCATCTCCCCTGATATTGATCCTTGCCTCATTCTGATCTTTGGTTATTGATTGCTACTTGAGCAAGAAGTGGTGTAATCTGGCACAGAGAAAAGGGCTCTCTGGAGAGAGGTGTGGGCAGTATAAGCCTAGCAAATGCCCCGCGAAGTGGTTGTTGTTTTGGCCAGTGTCAGCAGTACTTACGGTATGTTGTGGGCTAGTTGGGGAACCTAGGCACTTGGAGTCCATCAACAGCTGTTGCTAACTGGACCTTGTTCACTTATCTGCTTCTTTGAGAATTTATGCTGTCAAATGTGGACCCTGAGAAATATTTTTAAGTGAGTTTCCCGTACTTACTTTGTTTTATTTAGACATGTTTTCTGGCCTCAACATCTGCACATGTGTTTACCCTTAAATTTTTTAAGTGCTGTTTGCTTTTGAACTCTGAGTTCATATTTGTAATTTATTACATTGGTCCGTGTTACAATCCATTAAGTTCAGAGTGATGCTGAATAGTAATTCAAGTTATTCACACCAGGGTTTGAGTAATATCACTGACATTGTTACCCTGAAAACCTGTGATCATTGTGGGTGTTTGTTGTTTCACCCTCTCTTAACACTGTCATTTAGTCTGTTCCAGGCACCACTGTGTATTACCAAGCAGAGGTCATATTTGACAGAGCTGTTATTCCAACAAACATTTTCTGCAGAGTTTTGGGTGTTGCCTCTGCACAGGATAAGAAATGACTAAGTCAGATTTATAACTGGGTATTTTGCAAATTAGTTTTATGGAAATGTTAATGTAGTTTTGACACAAGCATTCTAAAATTTAAATTTCCTTGGGTCATTAACTTGTTCTGCCTGTAGCCCCCCATGCATCTGTAATTTATCTTTGGTACACTCAGTAGAGATTGTGTCACTGCATTTAGAGCTTCAGTGGGGTGTTCTGGGCTTAGTTGTGTTCATTTGATTTTGCATGCGTACAGTTGGGGTCTCTGTAATTTAAAATTTATTAATGTACACTCTGTACACCAGGAGTCTATGCTAAACTTGATTGCTTGTCGGTCCTGTACTGCTATGTGCATGTGTCAGTGTTCGAGCCTCTTTGTGGCTTATGATTCTTGTTTCGCACGCCTGTAGTCTAGTGGTACACTGTTTGTCCCTCCGCCAGCTGTCAGAGGATCAGGCTAGCAAGGCATTAACTGTGTCTACATTGTGAGTGACCATGTTATTGGAACCCACTCCATGTACGTAATACAAGATAAGTTGTATTGTTTTGTTTCACCCCTCAGAGTCTTTGACACAATTTTGAAGTGTTTGCTTTAATAGCTTGTGCTCTCCAAGTGGTCACTAAATTCTATGTTAAAGAAAAGGATTCTAATTTTGTATGTTACCATACTTCCAGGTTGCTCACTGAAACTGGTACTTTTTACTGGTCTTGTATTTTTATATTTTTAAAAGAAAAAAGGTTCTTGTTTAAATGCTTTCCTAAAAATGTTGGTGGGCATGAAGAACTTTGCCTGCGGGGTTCACTAAAGAGTATCTGTTCCTCTTGTCCCTGCTAATAGTGATTATCATGTATTGTTCAAAATTATTTTAATAAGTAGGAGTTGTGATCCCCTAGTCTTTCTGGTTCGAGTTCTTGCCTTTACTGCCATCATCTTGTTCTTTCTGTAGGCAAATTTTTATTAGTATGTTTGCACCCTTTGGGGCTTATATGTTGTACATAAGTTTTGGGTTTGTGAAATGAAGTGTTACTTACGGATCTCTTGCCCTCTAAGGTGCTGCTGTTAGATCATACAAATAAATTTTTCTTTAAATTAAATTATTGTTTTTCTAACTGAAAGCTATACATTGTAGTATTAAAATTGTAAACTTTATTTGAGTTTAAAGAACCTTTATATTTCCTAGTGAAGTTTATTACATGTTTTAATTCTGAAACCTTGTATGAAGAAATCATTTTGTGTGCAATAAATGGTGAATGACGATCCAAACCTTGGGGTCCAGTCCTTCCACTAAATACTTACTGGTGATTTTGGGGCACTGAGGTTTCCCCAATAAGCATCATTGACTGGCCTTCTCATTCCCCAAATATAAATACATACAAGCTTAACTTTGAGGGATATCAAATAATAAGATGAAGCCAACAATCCACATATAATGAACAGGTACAATACAGCATTCCAGCTTGCGATTTCAAGAATTTTTGCAGCTGAAGTTCGGCAAGGGTTTGACATCGTGTTGACAAGGTGTCACTTCGCACTTACTGCAGAGAGACATAATTTTAAGCAGCTGCTAAAAATAAAGGTAAGCTCAATTTATATGTACTGCATCTCAAGTTATGAACAACTCTGAGATGATATGCTGAGCCGTCTGGTGGCAGCTACTGAGAGAACTAGCTGGTGTATATATTGAGTCAACTGCAGATGTACTCTTCTGTCATACATGAAACATCCTATATTACATCCACTGTGTAGCAAAATTAAAGGCTCACTTTTTCAAAACCCCACTAATTGTCTCCCACGGTGACGCATAGATTTGAGGTTTGGCTCAAAGAAAGGTGTCAGCACCCTTCTTCCTCTGTAATAGTGCAAAAGCATGGCACCTTGCGACACCATTGGCAATGCTTCAAGCAGCAAGGTGTCAACAAAAAACTCTGAAGTTCATATGAGTTGTAAGGTGGGTTAGTGTTGTCACACTGGCACCAAATTTCACAAGAATTCTGCCCAATGCCACTGTAGAGATGTCACATGGTGAGAAAGTCATCACAGCACAACTTCCTCACATTTCACCCCTTCTTTTGATGTCTCTGAGAAGGAGATCAGAACTGCAACACATAGCATTGAACTAATCTGGTTTACTTATGGGTGGCTGACGATAACATTTCAGATACATTGGTACTCAGAACCAACACGAAAAGGCCTCAGTGGTTGGCATAAAGGACATCAATGAAACCATGCCTTTCCCTGAGGCATTGATTCACACACATTTTGCAGTCAAAAACAACAGTCTGCAGTGCAGTGAGCAACAGGAAGATGTTCTTGACAACCTTTGACACTGCTAACACCCTTGGATATTTCAACCCTTCTCTAAGGGCATTGTGTGGCTGCACCCCCTCTGAATGTGCTCACACCCCTTTGGAACGTAGCTTGACTGCAAGCTTTGCTCTTGTGTACATGCTGGAAGCACTAGGGATTGTTCAAAACCAATCAACAAAATTTAGACATAATCCAAACCAGCAAAGGGTACTTATGCTTTTTCAACACTCCTTTTTCTGCCCTCCTGTGATGTGACCTCTGGCAGTGCAACAGTATCATACAAATCAATAAAACGGCATAGGGTTCCTCTAAGACCCCACAGTTCGGTATCACCCTTGGTGCCATCCATGCAACTATGCTGAGCATGTTACAAATGTATCTGTCAGAGACCTTGACACCAATTCAGCCTGGTGGCTGCTCTAGTGTCTGAAGGTAGGCAAACCCCACCCCTTAAACATGAAGGGGTTGCCTAACCCTCATGAACTAGAGCAGCCATCAGGCAGATTTGGGTGGCACTGATGATGTTACCAAACTGGAGGGGTCTTAGAGGCACCCTCCGCCGTTTTATTCGCACAAAGTACCCTTTGCTGCTTCAGATCACATTCAAATTTTGTGAGAATGGTTTTGAATGGTCCCTAGTGGTTCCAACCTGTACACAAGAGCCAAAAATTGCAGTTGCACTGCAATCCATAGGGGTATGATCACATTCAGTGGGTAAGCAGATGGACAATGTCCTTAGAGAAGGGTTGAAATGTCCAAGGGTGTCAGCAGTATCAAAGGTTGTGAAGATGTTCTTCCTGCTGCATATCCCACAGTGAAATGTCATTTACGACCACAAACTGTGTGAGAATCAATGCCCCAGGGAAAGGGTTGGTTTCATTGATGCCCTTTATGCCACCCTGTGAGGCCTTTTTGTGTTGATGGTGAGCAGCGATGTGTCTGAAATGTTTTCCTCAGCCACTAATATGAAAACTATGTGATTTCTATGCTGGATGACTAGTTCTGACTTCCATCGCAGGGGCGTCAAAAGAAGTTTGAAATGTGGATAAGAGAGGCTGCGATGACATTCTCATTGTGGTAACATCCATGGTGGCTTTAGGCAAAACTGTGGTAAAATTTGGTGCTAACGTGACATCATTAACCCACCTTACAGCTCACAAGAACTCCCGAGCAGTGGCCCATTTTTTCACTTGTTTCAACATTCTGAAACATCACCAAGCCCGATGGGATGTCACAGGGCACCACGCTTTTGCACCATTGTACAGGAAAGTTGAAGGCATCCTTCAAACCTATGCATCACAATGGGAGATAATTAGTGGGGTTTTGAAAAAGTAATCCTTTCATTCTGTTGCACATTGTAGTTGTGGGCTGTATTTGATTGAAAGGTCATAATAGTACTGGAACAATAATGTCCATGGGACACCTCAATGACCAAGACACATACTTTGCAATGACATAGCCAGCAAGAAGTAAAGGACAGCTACTCCCTGCTCCCCCCCCCCCCCCCCCTTTCCTACGGGGAAGGCAGTGGGGGCAAGGGGAGGGGGAAGAACTCGGCAAACCAAACTTGCATCCTGCACCGAAAGGAATATTGTTTAGAAACAACTTTAAGAAAGCCAAAACGGGTTAAGGATATTCACTAGTAGTAAATGTAGTAAGAGCTATTTGTTGTGAAATCTCAAACCTGTTTCTCCATTTTTCACTATTCTCCTTGCAGCTGAAAATTCTTAAAGTTTCCAGCAGTGATGTACCTTCAGTTTGTGATTTTTTAGCAAGTAATATCAAAAACTACGCAAAATGTGAATATAGAAAATATTTGCAGTTATCTGAACATTAATTGCCTGAGCGCAATTCAATATATACAAATCACTTACAAACTATACTCTCTCCGTTAATTACAAGGTGCTCATAGATAAAATTATACAATACTGTTTAGCACTATTGTGTTTTATTCATTTTAAAACACAAGTTTTTCATTTGGTATGACTTTTATTTTGTAAGAAATTGTGCTTTGTTTCCTGGTCCCACAAAACTAATATGAGTGGTCCTCTCCCCCCCCTCCTCACCACCCAGTTTACATCTTGCATGTGTTCTTAACAATATGCATAGTGGAGGTAGTAAACATTATAGTGACAGTCCACACAGAAAATACAGAGTGCAGGACACAGAATACTACTTCCCACTTAATTATGCTCATATATGAACCCACCATTACCAAACAAGCAATGGTCATCACAACAACCATCAAACATTCAATGGTCAAATAGAATTAAACAAATTAACTCTTCTTCATATGCACTTCGCAATTTTCTTAAAGTATACAAGTTCAGTATTAGAGTTTTGGCATAGACACTTAAAAATGTTTTAGCTATTTTAGAATTTTATGCAGTAAAATTAAAATGTAGTAGCCAACATACCTCCTTTGCTGCAGAATAGGCCACATTTGAATATGCATATCGATCAATAACCAGCGTAACTCCATTTTGTAATGCAGATTTTATTTTTGGTCTATTAGGAAAGAAATAAACAATATCATGATTACATTTAAAGAATAGATTTCAACTTAAATAACAATCAACAAAAAATGATAGCTCACAAAGCTGGAACAGTGAGATTGTTGCATTCAATATGGTTGTGATGCATGTGAAATGTACACATGTGAAAATGTCAGGTGCTTTCATATGAAATACATTATACAATTAAATCTTAAATTTTTTCACCCTTGTTTAATCTTCCTTCAGTAATCATCTATTCAATTAATATCCAGAAATTTACAACGATGATTTCTACCCATAGTTCTTCACAATTGTCGAAACTACACAGCTGGATCACCAAATACAGATATCAAACTAGATTGGCAGATGCCACAGATTATCCTAAAGCTCTTACCCTCTTTTGGAACATAGGTTTCACTAAACAAAAAATGACAGCTGTCAGTGTGTAATTGAAGAGTACAATCAGAACCAGATGTGAAGCACATATTCTAACTTGTTTCTTACTTTGGCATTAACGAAGACTGCACCATGAACACACCGGAACACACCAGACATTACATACTCAAAACATAACCAATGGGCTCCCATTGTCACCTATTATTGCCAATTTGTTCAACAAAGATTTCAAGGAATGTGCCTTACAGTGCATTGAAACCCAAGAGTTTTTTCATATATTTGGCTTCATGGAAGTGAGAATTTAAATGGAATTTTAGAACATCTGTATTCAATACATCCAAATATTTGATTCATAATAGAGGTGTAGAAGGATGGCTGCTTTCCCTTTCTCTATTTGTTCGTCAGGAGGAAGACTGATGGTACATTGTGAGACACACTGTTTATGGGAAGGCAACTCACACTGACTTGTACCTACAGGCTCATAGTTGTCACCATCCGGCTCAATGTGAAGAGGTACTTCATAACTTGGTTCACAGGGCCCACATCATCTCAGACCCTGAAAGTTTGTTAGATGAGCTAGCCTATCTCGAAGTCAAGCCTTACACAGAGAGCATTTTTAACAGGATTGCTTGTATTCTATGGAAATATGATGTGAAATGTGTTTTTCTACCAGCATCTAAAATTAGGGTCCTGATAGGATCCATAAAGGATGATTTTAGTTGTCATACGGTGAATGTCTATCACATTCCTTGCAGTTGTGTCACGCCAATGGGCCAGACCATAGAAGACCAATGTACTGAGCATTAGAGTCATACACACTTACAAAGGCCGAGTGAATCTGCTATTGCAGAACATTGCCTTGGCATTGGTCATTTTATGGGCTGTAACAACATGGAGATTCTGACATGCAGTACTCTCACCATTCAGACTAGAGTACAACTGAAATGTGTCAAACAGGAGCAACAATCTGGAGTGGTACAAGGAAAGGAGAGGGACAACAGCCTAGAGGGGAAGAGGAATCAGTGCTGCCTAACAGAGTGTGTAGGGGCCAGAGGTAACACAACAAAGCTGCTAGGCACAGCATCGGGAGGCTTTGAGGGAGACAGATGGATGGCAAAGCTGAGCTGAAAGGAGAGGAGCAGAGAAGGGTAAAGAGACCAGTGATTGCACTGGCAGAGAGCAGCACACATTGAGGTTGAGGGGACTTGAACTGGGAGAAAGTGGCAGGACAGAGGGGACAGAATAGTTGGGTAGAGACTGTAGGGTCAGTACGTTACCAGAGGCTGAGGCCGCAACGATTTGGGGAGTGGCAAATGTGTTGTAAGGATAACTCTCATCAGTGCAGTTTAGAAAAGCTGGTAGCAGAAAGGAGGGTCTAAATGGGTTGGATTGTGAAGCAGCCATTGAAAACTAAAATGTTATATTCAGCTGCATGCTGTGTCACAGGGTGGTCAACTTTGCTCTTGGCCCCAGATGGTGGGCAGCTGGTTGGTAGTCATACCAATATGAAAAGCTGAGCAATGTTTACAGCAGAGATTGGTAAATGACACAGTTGCATTCACAGCATAGGATAATCCTGTTACATGACTGGAACAAGAAGTATTGTGTGTGTGGACTGGGCATGGCTTTCACTTGGTCCTTCTACAGGTATATGACCCCTAAGGCAAGGGGTTGGAATTTGTGGTGGCATAGGGATGGATTAGCATATTGTGGAGGTTGGGTGGGTGACAGAACAGCACTTAGGAGAATAATGTATTGCAAGGTTCACAGGTTAAATACTGTTTATCAATACAAGTTAAATACAGAGTTCTCACAACAGAATATTGACCGTGGAGGGAGTACTATTTACTACACCACACAGTCATAGATGTTTCAATTTTATTCATAGTATTTTTTATGGATTTTTTGGAGCAAATTATATCAACAAACAGCTTTGTGCATGTGGTTGGTGGGAGAAATATCAAACAGGTTTTGCTTTAACTATTTTAGTAGTAATCATAAGAGCTGAAGAAGCAAAAGTCATTTGGTTGTTCAATAGCAGTTCAAGATGGCTCTTCTGGTGAATAGGTTTCTAGTATTGCAACCTGAAAATGTTCGTCCTTGCTCTCTTACGTGTGGTATTTCCACATCAAAGGAATATTTGCGATCAATGTGCAAACAATCCTGTCCAAAGATAGAGTGTGTTTTCTGTGCTTTCCAGAATCTACAATGCTTCTATAGGCTCAAGCATACAGATACACACATTTTTCTTATAACAATATAATGAGAAGGAAAGTTGCTACTCACCATACATCGGAGATGCTGAGTAACAGAGAGGCACAACAAAAAGACTCACAATTACAGCTTTTGGCCATTAAGGCCTTTGTCAAAAATATACACACATACATACATGCACACACACTCACGAAACACAACTCACACACACAACTGCGGTCGCAGGCAATTGAAACTACACTCAGAATATTCCTTCTCATAATATTGTTACATTCAATCCTGGGTTTTTGTGTTTTTCTTATGCAATATAAGGCACATTATGCAAGTGAACTTATACATTCAGCTTTTATTCCAGGGGATTGTATGTCTTCGTAACTGAAAAATTCTTGCCTATTGTCACCTGTGTTGTAGTAAGCCTCTAAATAACTTTTTAGCTTTCAGGACTTCCCTATTCTGGTTGCCAATTTGCCAATGAATGGCAAAACATATCTTTTCTTGGCTGGAATTTGAGAAGTTATAAAGTTCTTGATAAAAATCAATTATGGACATCTTGATAAAAATCAATTATGGACACAGGAATTAACAGCAGACAGAGTACCAAGAAGTAGAACCCATCATGTTAATGGGGAAACAGAGGCTCCAAAGCAGGGTCTGAAAGGGTTTGTGAATGTGCCCTTCAATAGTGACTTCCACACTTAGATGTTCACCATCAATCACACGGCTGTTAATGGATATTTTACAGACTCATGCCACCAAGCATTTCAAACATGACATCAGTCCTTTCAATTTTAAGTAAGAATAAACTACTTTGTTTGCAAACACCATTCTGCTATGGCTAAACTTTTTAGCAATGCTACTAGCATCAAGTCTATTTCAGTATTTCTGTGAAACCACAACCTTTGGTGTGGTCACACAACTCTGTGGGGGCTAATTCACCAGTCTTGGGATGGATATGGTATGACCACTTTCAACAGAATACCTCCTGTCCAATTGGGTTATATAAAAACATAACAGATAAACCAGCTTAAAGAGAAAATTATACCATATGATTCCATTGATTTGCTTGGTTATCAAAGGACTCCAACCTGGTAACCACACCCTGAACCAATATGAGAACCTTCTTTGCCTTGAAGACAGGAAGTTGACACACCAATATTTTGTAGTAGTAACATCAAACCCTGCTTCAGAAGACAAACGACCCAGTGTCTACTACATATTGCTATGAATCACAGGGAGAATACTTCAACAATACTATGAAAATGATAGATTGTTACACCCGCAGAGATGTTGAGTCACAGAAAGATTTAACAAAAAGACTACTTAACCAGTAGAAAATCCTAAGAAGTTCTGGTCTTACATTAAATCAGTAAGTGGCTCGAAACAGCATATCCAGACACTCCGGGATGATGAAGGCATTGAAACAGAGGATGACACGCGTAAAGCTGAAATACCAAACACCTTTTTCCAAAGCTGTTTCACAGAGGAAGACCGCACTGCAGTTCCTTCTCTAGATCCTCGCACAAACGAAAAAATGGCTGACATCGAAATAAGTGTCCAAGGAATAGAAAAGCAACTGGAATCACTCAACAGAGGAAAGTCCACTGGACCTGACGGGATACCAATTCGATTCTACACAGAGTACGCGAAAGAACTTGCCCCCCTTCTAACAGCCGTGTACCGCAAGTCTCTAGAGGAACGGATGGTTCCAAATGATTGGAAAAGAGCACAGGTAGTCCCAGTCTTCAAGAAGGGTCGTCGAGCAGATGCGCAAAACTATAGACCTATATCTATGACGTCGATCTGTTGTAGAATTTTAGAACATGTTTTTTGCTCGAGTATCATGTCGTTTTTGGAAACCCAGAATCTACTATGTAGGAATCAACATGGATTCCGGAAACAGCGATCGTGTGAGACCCAACTCGCTTTATTTGTTCATGAGACCCAGAAAATATTAGATACAGGCTCCCAGGTAGATGCTATTTTTCTTGACTTCCGGAAGGCGTTCGATACAGTTCCGCACTGTCGCCTGATAAACAAAGTAAGAGCCAACGGAATATCAGACCAGCTGTGTGACTGGATTGAAGAGTTTTTAGCAAACAGAACACAGCATGTTGTTATCAATTGGGGAGACGTCTACAGACGTTAAAGTAACCTCTGGCGTGCCACAGGGGAGTGTTATTGGACCATTGCTTTTCACAATATATATAAATGACCTAGTAGATAGTGTCGGAAGTTCCATGCGGCTTTTCGCGGATGATACGGTAGTATACAGAGAAGTTGCAGCATTAGAAAATTGTAGTGAAATGCAGGAAGATCTGCAGCGGATAGGCACTTGGTGCAGGGAGTGGCAACTGACCCTTAACATAGACAAATGTAATGTATTGCGAATACATAGAAAGAAGGATCCTTTATTGTATGATTATATGATAGTGGAACAAACACTGGTAGCAGTTACTTCTGTAAAATATCTGGGAGTATGCGTGCGGAACGATTTGAAGTGGAATGATAATATAAAATTAATTGTTGGTAAGGTGGGTACCAGGTTGAGATTCATTGGGAGAGTCCTTAGAAAATGTAGTCCATCAACAAAGGAGGTGGCTTACAAAACACTCGTTCGACCTATACTTGAGTATTGCTCATCAGTGTGGGATCCGTACCAGATCGGGTTGACGGAGGAGATAGAGAAGATCCAAAGAAGAGCGGCGCGTTTCCTCACAGGGTTATTTGGTAACCGTGATAGCGTTACGGAGATGTTTAACAAACTCAAGTGGCAGACTCTGCAAGAGAGGCGCTCTGCATCGCGGTGTAGCTTGCTCGCCAGGTTTCGAGAGGGTGCGTTTCTGGATGAGGTATTGAATATATTGCTTCCCCCTACTTATACCTCCCAAGCAGATCACAAATGTAAAATTAGAGAGATTAGAGCGCGCACGGAGGCTTTCAGACAGTCGTTCTTCCCACGAACCATACGCGACTGGAACAGGAAAGGGAGGTAATGACAGTGGCATGTAAAGTGCCCTCCGCCACACACCGTTGGGTGGCTTGCGGAGTATAAATGTAGATGTAGAAGTTTTCGGCCAGGACCTTCTTTTGCTATAGACAACATATACAAACACATTCACACAAACACAGTTCACACGCATATGACCACTGTCTCTGGCTTCAAGGTCAGACAATGAGCAACTGCACATGGTGGGAGAAGCAAGTTGGGTGGTGGGGTAAGAAGACGGTTTGGGTGGAGGGGGGCATGGAGAGTAGGGTACAGGTGGAGGAGTGTAAAGTATTGTTTGTCGGAGCATATGGAGAAGAGGTGGAGAGAGGGTAGGGCAGCTACATGCAGTTAGAAGGTTAGATGGAGGGGGGGTGAGGACAGAAAAGGAGAAAAGTAAACAGACAGTGGGTGCACTTGTGAAACAGAAGGCTGTGGAGTGGAAACAGGGAAAGGATAGGTGGGTAAAGGACAATGATGGCAGAGAGCTTGTTGATTGTCATGCCCACATAGAATGAAGCACAATGGCTACAGCTTAGCTTATAGATCACATGACTAGTTTCACCTGTAGCCCTGCCTTTGAAGGGGGTTGGTGATGCTTGTGATCAGACTGGAGTAGGTGGTGTGGGAGGATGTACGGGAAGATCTCGCATCTTTGTCTATTACAGGATTATGAGACATGAGGCAAGGGGTTGGGAGCAGGGCTTATGTAGGGATAGGTGAGGATATTGCATAGCTTCAGTGGGCAGCAGAATACCACTGTGGGATGGGTGTGGAAGACAGTAGGTAGTCCTCATTTTAAGGCACAATGAGACAAAGAATAGAAACTCTAGCACTGAATGTGACTCAGTTGCTCCAGTCCCGGGTGATACTGAGTCATGAGGGGGTATGCTCCTCTGTGGCCAGACACTGGTACTTTGGGAGGTGGTGGATATCTGGAGATAAGACACAGGAGATCTGTTTCTGTACTAGATTGGGAGGGTAATTACCATCTGTGAAGGCCTTAGTGAGACCCTTGGTATATTTCAAGAGGGACTGCTTGTCACTACAGATGCAATGGTGATGGGTAGCTAGGCTGCACGGAAAGGACTTCTTCGTAGAGAACGGATGGCAGCTGTTAAAGTGGAGGTATTGCTGGAGGTGGAGGTCAACATTGAGGAAGGTGGCTTGTTGGTTTGAGTAGGACCACATGAGATGAATGGGAGAGAAGGTGTTGAGGTTCTGGAGGAATGTGGATATAGGGCATTCCCACCCTCCGTCCAGATCAAAAAGATGTCATCAATTAATTTGCGATTCTGGGTGGTTAGAAAGGATTCCTCTAGATGGTCCACAAATAGATTGGCATGAGATGGTGCCATGCAGGTGCCCATTAACATATCCTGGATTTGTTTGTAGGTGATACCTTCAAAGAAGAAGTAACTGTGGATGAGGATGTACTTGGTCATGGTGACTAGTAAGGAGGTTGTAGGCCTGAAATCCTTGGGGCACTGGGAAAGGTATTATTCAGTAGCAGCTAAGCCATAAGCATTAGGAACGTTAGTGTAAGGAGAGGTGGCATCAATAGCCACGAGCAGGGCACTACATGATAAAGGAACACATGGAAAGTCTGTGGAGAAAATGGTTGGTGTCTTTTATGTAGGAGAGGAGTTGTGGGTAATAGGCTCAAGATGTTGGTCTACGAGAGCAGAGATACTCTCATGGGGCATCCTGGGTGGTTGGGTTTACGGACTTTAGGAAGCATGTATAAGGTAGAAGAGTGGTAGGGGTGAGGAAAGAGATAGACTCTAGCGAGAAGTACTGGTATAAGACTAAAGATCTGAGGAGAGACTTGGGATCATGATGGATTTCTGGAATGGTCTCACTGTAGAAGGGTTTTTAGGTGTACCAAACTGACAGTTACTGTTTCTTTACTAGATGGTGGCCTGCTCGTCACTACAGATCCCACCTCCCTTTACACTAACATCCTTAATGCCCATGGCCTAGCCACTACTGAACACTATCTTTCCCAACACCCTATGGATTCCAAACCGACAACCTCCTTCCTGGTCAGAACGACCAACTACATCCTCACCCACAATTAAGATCTCATTTGATGGCATCACTTACAAATGGGCACCCTCATGACACCATCCTACGGTAACCTATTCATGGACCATCTACAGGAATCTTTCCTAAACACCCAGAATCCCAAACCCCTCACCTGTTTCAGATTCGCTGATGACATCTTCATGATCTGGATAGTCCTCCTCAACCCAACAAGCCACATTCCTTGATGTTGAACTCCACCTCAAAGATGGCTATATTAGTACCTCCATCCATATCAAACCTACCAACCACCAGCAATACCTCCACTTCGACAGTTGCCACCCATTCCATACCAAGAAGTCCCTTCCACACAACCTAGCCCTCCATGGGCACCTCATCTGTAGTGACGAGCAGTCCCTTTCTAAATACACCAAGGGTCTCACTGAGGCCTTTACAGACTGTAATTACCCTCCCAGTCTTGTACAGAAACAGATGTCCTGTGCCTTACCTCTCCAGACACCCGCCACCTCCCAACGTCCAGTGTCGGCCACAGACGAGCATAACCCTCAAGACACAGTACCACCCAGGACTGGAGCAACTGAATCACATTCTCTGCCAGTATTTCAACTATCTCTCGTCGTGTCCTGAAATGAGGAACATCCCACCCACTATCCTTCCTACAAAGGTATTCTGCAGCCAACTGAACCTACACTATACCCTCATCCATCCTTACAAAACCCCTGCTCCCAACCCCTTGCCTCAGGGCTCATGTCCCTGTAATAGTCCTAGAGGCGAGACCTCTCCCAGGGAGGGAGGGGGAGAGGGACTAATGAGATTTTTGGAGGGGGAGGGGAAGTTTGGGGTAAAGGTTATATTGAGTTGGGTGGGGGGGGGGGGGGAGGGGGAGGGAAGGTGTATGGGAAATGACAGAAGGGGAAAGAAACTAGGACATGAACTAGCAGAGTGTATGCTGAGAGGATTGTGGGAATGGAGGATACACTGAAGGAACAATTCTCACCTCCATCGTTCAGAGGAGATTGTACTGGGTAGTGTGTGTTAACCAAATAACATTGGTACTGATGCAGCAAATGCAGTGGGGGGACAAGAGTTACCTAAATATGTTGATAACTTTGCCAGAACCATTACAGACTGCTAATATCCTACCCATGTAGTCCGAAAACAGATTTCCTATGACACCAAAGAAACTTGTCGCTACTATGAACTAGTCATTGGACAGTATGCTCTTCCTGTCATTGACAGATTCAACTAGATCACTCACCAGAGCTTCAACTGCCTCTCATCACACCCTGAAATGAATGATATTCTATCAAAAAGCCTACCTTGATCACCAAAACTAGTATTCCTTCACCCACCCAACCAACCTATGTAATACCCTAGAGTATCCATATTCCAACACTATTCCCTATCTTGCACTATAAATGTCATTCCCCTTGCAAATGCTTCAGGTTCAAGATCTGCACTGTACACCCACCCACTAACTTCTACCGTAATTCAGTGATAGGTATTTCATACCCTACATGTGAAAACAACATTATATTCTTTGTGTGTCCCATTTACATTGCAGTGTTCCACAAATACAAGGTTTAAACTACCATAGCCATCTTCCCAATGCTTTCCTATTGTATCAATTTCCACATAGCTCCTCCCTTGTTCAAGCCCTACATTACTCCCAACCTTCCCCGCCCCTCTCCCATTTTTTAATGTTGGCTCTTCCAATCCTCCTTATCCTAACACCATTGACCCCCCACTTGCCTCTTCCTTTATCGTGTTTCCTATCACCTCCCCATCACCTCCTAGTCTTATACATCTTCCTCCCTCGCAGAATTTTATCAACCCCCCTCCCATCCAACAACTGAAAGTGTGAACACCAACCTCTCAAACAATCAGGGTCGCCAGGGCCACAAGTTGAACCATTTTGGTGAGAACAGGCGTGTAACTATAAAAAGAATAACAACATATCTCTGTTGATATATTTTTCCATTTGCTATGTATTGATCAACTATAGGTGAATGATTGCCTTTCTTCATCCTTACTTATTGTTTCCACCTCAAAATTTCCAATTTTGTATTATATTTTTAGAAAAGTTGGTTAACCTAAAAACACTGTGAGCCTAGTGAAGGCATAGGCTTGCCTCTGCTTAAGCCTATCACACAGTGTGAAATATTTACAGTATCTTCAGCTTTATGAAGCATAATGCAATGCACATATGTGAAAACCAATCCATGACAAGTGAATGCCTCTGATCATCTCATCCATAAGGTATGAGTCAACAATTTCCTGGAAGGCACTTTTCATTACTTCTGCAGTGGTATACAGGTGACGAAGTCACTTGGACAAATGTGGCAATGGAAAGTCCTTGATGGAACATAAATAATTTAAGGAGTAAAGATAACACCTACTGAACAGTTGAAGTGCTGAGTTCCCTCAAAAAAAAAAAAAGACCACACACAGGTATATACACTACCTGTACAGCTACAATATACCAACATTGTAACCACTGACTACATTGTGCAGGGACAATGTAGCTGCACAAGGGTTTTGTGTGTGTGTGTGTGTGTGTGTGTGTGTGTGTGTGTGTGTGTGTGTGTGTGTGTTTTGTCAGATACCCCTTATTTACAAACCACATTTTATTTCCTTATTTTGCAGATTTACATTTTATATCACACCTGCATATACTATTAGCATTCAATGAGCTCAGGAAGTACTGTAAAACACATAACAAGGAGTCGGATACCAGTTCCTATGCTGGCTGATGCAGCCATTGGACCATCTGGCGTTGCCAGTAGGTGGTGGAATGTGGCACCAGAACTAACTGTGAGAAAGGCAGTTACATTAGCGTACAGTATGTAGGAAATCACAGTCATTCTGGTGCGAAGCATGTCATTTTGTATAATAAAAGCCACTTTTTCTCCTACAAATGTTCCGACAAGCCTACTGATCATAAGTACTTTCTTACAACAATATTACAACCCAAGAAAGCAGTAATCAAATGAAAAATGTTTAAACACGCAAAGTTGTAGAAACAGCTACAATGTTTCATGATTTTAAGTACAAGATCTAGACTGCATGCCATAGTCAGCAGTCTCCAATAGGATGCATTCCAGACTAGTTCTGTTGTAAGACCATGGCCTCAAGAAACTGCTAATTTTGAGTTAATAATTCATATATTGTTTCATTATAATTAGCTTACAGTGTTTATGCAAATAAATACATCATTAGGGTAGCCATGAACATTATTTCAAGTAATACAGCATCCTGCATCATCACTTTACGAGATACAGAATTGCACTTTCCAGAGAATCCAATGGTGCTGACAAAGCTTCTGCGAGGACATCAACTACGAGAGCTTAGCGGCAAAACAGGTAGGAAGAAATGCTATACGATGACTCACTAAAGTAATCCAAAGACTAGAATGAAAGTTTCACTCTGCAGCAAGCGTGGGCCGATATGAAACTTCCTAGCAGATTGAAACTGTGTGCCAAACAGTGTAATATTGGTAATTTTCACCTCACAAACATTAGTATACGTTCATTAGTTAACGCCTGATTCTTTATCCTTGCCGCTCCTGTACAGCGGTTGTAAATCTCTATGTACATGTATCGATTAATGATATAAAAAGAATTCTGCTGTTTCAAGACAAATGAGGCCTTGAGTGCTTCATCTTTTACTGTTTCTATTCCATGAAAGGCGGATGCGGACTTGCTGCGTTCCGTAATCTGAGTTTTGTAATTTGTGGAAAATATTCTGTGAATGTACTAATTGTCTTCTCAATCAGAGAACATATATGCTTATGTAATTAATTATGAGCAGGCACCATCAAGAGGACATTAATATCAAGTATTGCCTGTTATGTGCAAAGCTTTTGTTAATACACACCAGCTATTGTAACTGTAATACAAAAAGGTACATAGCATTAAAAAACGTGTTTTATATGAAGTGTGCTTATTTAGACAAATTATCCATAAGTATCTCCATCTCCTCATTACTCGAATGTTAATCATTTTATATCAGCTTATCTCCAGAACTTACGATCACGTTGATGGATGGAACGCAGCATTGAGGCAGGAGGAACATTATCGTTTTCCTATCATTTCTGAATCAATCCTTTTTAATTGTGTAGCGGTGTTTTCCTTTTAAAGTCAGTAAATCTTTTGGTCCCTTAGTGTCGATGCGGGTATGAATGCATCGCGGTCATGAACACGTGCGGAAACGATAATGTTGCATCCTACCAATCTCAAATAAATTAATCTCCTGTTCTATGTCCAAAGAATGTCAGGTATTTAAAAAATATTTATCAGGTAAAATAATCATTACAGTGACTTGTTACGATAAGACAATACGATCAATCTCTAATTCTGTTTCCAAGTTACACACAAAATTTCATTATATCTTCAACACTATATTTTTTATAACACTACAACAGACACTTTAACTTTCCCCTTTCGCAGGCACATGATCTACTGACTGAGCTACCCAAGCACGACTCATGACCCATCCTCACAGCTTTACTTCTGCCAGTACCTCGTCTCCTACATTCCAAACTTCACAGAAGCTCTCCTGCATACCTTGGAGAACCAGCACTCCTGGAAGAAAGGATAAAGCGGAGGCATGGCTTAGCCACAGCCTGGGGGATGTTTCCAGAATGAAATTTTTACTGTACAGTGGAGTGTGCACCGATATGAAACTTCCTGTGTGCCGGTCTGAGGCTCGAACTCGGGACCTTTGCCTTTCAGGGGCTAGTGCTCTATAGACTGAGCTACCCAAGTATGATTCATTACTCATCCTCACTGCTTTAATTCTGCCAGTAGCCAACTCCTACATTCCAAACTACACAGAAGCTCTCCTGCATACTTTGCAGAGCTAGCTCAGTCAGTAGAGCATTTGCCTGCAAAAGGCTAAGGTCCAGAGTTCATGTCTCAGTCTGGCACACAGTTTTAATCTGACAGGAACTTTCATATCAGCACACACTCTGCTACACAGCGAAAATTTATTTCTGGAAACATCCCCAGGGCTGAGGTTAAGCCATGTCTACGCTATATCCTCCCTTCCAGGAGTGCTAGTTCTGTAAGTTATGCAGGAGAGCTTCTGTGAAATTTGGAATGTAGGAGACAATATACTGGCAGAATTAAAGCTGTGAGGACGGGTAGCAAGTCGTGCTTGGGCGCAAAAGGCGAAGGTCTCGAGTTCCAGTCACAGTCCGGCACACAGTTTAAATCTGCCAGGAAGTTTCAATCCCAGGACTGGCTCTCTTAACGTCTGTAAATTTCAGATGGAAAAGCATGGCCAGTCATACAGTACGCCTCTTATGCCATCTTCTACAGACTCACAAACTTCACCAAGACACTTCAGGAGGTTCAGGTTGTGTGTGTGTGTGTGTGTGTGTGTGTGTGTGTGTGTGTGTGTGTCAGCTAGCCTTGTTTGGGTGCCTATTGACAATTCTGTATTTTAACTGTTCACTGAGTCATTAATTTTATGCCTTAAATTATTAATTTGGACTAACACTATCAAAAGGTTGATGTTATCATACAATGATATGTACAAGGTGTCTCACCTAACTCTGCCTCCTCAAATACCTCTGGAACAACAATAGATATTCAAAAACGGTTTTCACCATCATGAACGTATGACAGGGGCTTAGGAAACTAAATACTATGCGAAATTTTAAAATGTAAACAAATACTATTTTCAACACAAGCTTGTATATTTTTAAATGGAAACTGCCTATTATTTCATATGCAATCAATAGCACGAAAAATCACTAATATAATGGTGTTGGTTGCATCACAATACGTCAATTACATCCCAAGAAATTGCGAAGCGAAGTTGACACTTCAAATAAATGAAGTGCATACCCTGAGATTCAAGCGTGCACCTCATGCTGCCTGTGTCAGAGGCTCATGCAATGGGAAGGTAAGCACAATCCACAAAAATAAAGAAGTAACACATCCAATGCAAAGTTACATTTTTCAAATTGTAAATGTACGCTTATTCTAGCGAAATGACAACTAGATTTACAATTAGAGTTAACACACTTGAATTCACTTTGCTTAACACACTTACTAGTGCCCTGTCACCCACAGAAACTGTAACGTTGTGCTTTACATCCAGCATAGAAAATACACTCACGTCGAAACGGTGTCACGTCAACATATGTTCGAAGTGTCCTCTGTTTGCATCAATACACATTTACAGACAGGTAATGAGAGAGTGTTGCACAGATTGTAGAGTTGCTACAGATATTGCTACACATGCCGCAGTAATACGATGTTGCATATCCTGTACTGTCATTGGGGGTTCTTGATACATTCAGTCTCACACTGCGCCCCAGAGAAAGATGCATACATAGCACTGTAGTTTCAGTTCTCTGAAACTGCAGACGTGTGTGCAAGTTGCGCTTGCGTGAGTGTGTGTGTGTGTGTGTGTGTGCGCGCGTGTGTGTATGTGTGTCTACTGCTGACGTAGGCCTTAATGGCCGAAAGCTATGATTGTGTGAATCTTTTTATTGTGCCTATCGTGACGCAGCATCTCCACTACATGGTAACTAGCAACTTTCCTTCTCTCGTATTGTTACATTCCATCCTGGATTTTCCATTGTTGGCCTTACAATACAGTTAGCAATGACACCACACCAAACATTGACATTCCCACTGTCGTTAATGTGCAACTTGGCGAATCCAGTGGGGATTTTGCATGGACCAGTAGTGCATGTTCCACAGATTCACATTACCATGATTTGTAAATGAAGCCTCGTATGTAAACAACGTACTGCTTAGGAATAATGGATTATCTTGCAACTGCTGAAGTGCAAAACCACAGAATGCACTGTGGGATTCAAAGTCATTCCTGTACAGTTCTTGGTGCAGCGAGATATGGAACTGATGAAACCGATGCCGATGCAAGATTCTGCGCACATTACTGCGGCTTATTCCTACACCTAGTGCAATTTCTTATACACCCACCTGAGGATTGTGCGCTACAGCAACGAGAACAGCAATTTCGTTTCCACTGCCAGTCGCTGGTGTTGTACATCAACGTTTTGTGGGAGCCCAGCTTCCTGTTTCCGTGAATGTCTTGCAGATGTTGCCAATGGTTCGACGTGACTGACACCGCCGATCTGGGTAGCGTTCAGCATACAGCGTCACAGCTGCAGTTTCATTTCTGTGTCATTCACCATAAATTAAAATAATATCCAGTTTTTCTTCATTACTGAAGGCCGGCATATCGACTAGATGACGGCAAATGTAACAATCCCCAAGAAAACAGGTTTTAATGTTGCAATGTATGTGAATTATGTTACAGTAAGAGAGCAGTTCAGCAGATGAGATTGGGAGACACTTGTACACTGACGATAGAGCGTGCCGTGGTGATATTGGTACAGGCGCCAGTGCAGGATACAGGCACCAGTGCAGCTAACCCCTGCTCTGTACACAGTACCACAAGCGATGCATTACGTCAGAAATTTTGACGCCGTTGCTACCCTTTACAAGCCACATATTTCAGAACTTATGAGGTTTAGAAATGTGAAACCAAGTGTGTTACCACTAATTGCACCTCTAGTTGTCATTTCACAACAATAAACATTATGCGCAGGACATCCATCATTCTGATACCGCATTATTTGACACATTATAAGCGGTGGACCAGTTCGAGTAAGGTACAGCTCAAGAAGGGGCTAATCTATCCCCCTTTAGGAGTGCCATCAATGAAATATGGGCCAATGACGTGTTGTCATACAATACCACACCATACAGTAACACTCCACTGACATCAATCACATCACGATTACCAGCATCAGGTGCCCGCTTGAGTCTTAGGATGTGTGCTAGCTGTGTGCTTCATTTATTTCAAGCATCAACTTCGCTTAGCAATTATTTGGAATGTAAATGACGTACTGCGATGCAACCAATGCCATTATTTTTGTGATTCTTCATGTTACTGATTGCATACGAAATAACAGGGGGGTGTCCACTTAAAAATAAATCAGTTTTTGTTGAAAATAGTATTGGTTTACGTTTTAAAATTTCGCACAGTATTTGGTTTCCTAAGCCCCTGCCGCACGTTCATGCTGGTGAAAACTGTTTTTGAATATCTATTGTTGTTCCAGAGATATTTGAGGTGGCAGAGTTATGTGAGACACCCTGTATATGCAGACAAGCAACAAACGGAAATTTGTACCTAGGCTGGGATTCAAACCTGGGTCTCCTGCTCACTAAGCATATGTGCTACGCAGATTTGCTGACCACTATGCCATCCTGGACAGTGGCTTTGCACAACTGCATGGACTACCCTAGCACGCCTCCCTCCTCAAGCCAAAGTTGCACTCACACCTCAGCCTTTTTGGCATTCCATCCCAAACTTGAACAGCATTGCAGAGGTGTCACTTCAGTCCACATACATACATCACTGATGTTCGAAACTTGAAAAAGTCACTGGAACCAGATAGTTTCACTTAACTGAAAGCCCCTATGCTTGAGTTTCAAGCAGGATCCCCAGTTTTGTTCGCTGCAGAGGTGCTATTCCAACACAGTTGGAGAGCCTCTGCAACATCTACCTGCCTAGTGAGCAGGAAACTTCAGTTCAAATCCCCGCCTTGGTACAAATTCCTATTCATTATTTTAGTCTGCATATATACGTCACCGATGTTTGAGACTTGAAAAGGTCTCTGGAGCCAGATAGTTTCATTTACCATACAATACTTAATGATAAATACCAGAGACTTTTTTACCAAATCTATGAACTTTTTTCTGCAAAAAAAAAAAAAAAAAGGGGGTGACACACTTGTGTCATCACTTGACTGCGATATGTCTGAAGGGATTAACAAAGTTGCATACTGTGAAAGGTTGTATTAAGATCTCTCACACTATCTGAAGAGCCAACGATAAACCTGAAACACAGAGGCAGCATTAACTATAGTAGCATTTCCACTTCACATATTTTGCTGTTACTGGTATACTTTTGGATGAAAAGCACATCATATTGCTCATGTTGGTACACATTTATCGGAAGAATGCTCTGAGAGGTTTGGGGGACAGTAGGGAAACGGACCTCCTCTCACTCCCTACCACTACTGTTTCCTATAGTTTTCCACAGTCTGTGTTACTGGCTGTGCAAAAAATACTTCGCTATAAGTTTTGTATTGTGTTTCATTGTCCATCATGTACAGTTTCCCATATTTTTTAATTTTTTTTTTTTATTGACAGCACTGGTGCAAAAGGGGAAAATCTAATGTAATTTGCATGTAGCCATCATGTACCTATTGTAAGCAAGTAACAGATAAGAAAATCTTACAACATCAATGTTTTAAATTAATATAATGAAAAGTGTCCCCCCCATGAACCATGGACCTTGCCGTTGGTGGGGAGGCTTGTGTGCCTCAACGATACAGATAGCCGTACCGTACGTGCAACCACAACGGAGGGGTATCTGTTGAGAGGCCAGACAAACATGTGGTTCCTGAAGAGGGGCAGCAGCCTTTCCAGTAGTTGCAGGGGCAACAGACTGGATGATTGACTGATCTGGCCTTGTAACATTAACCAAAACGGCCTTGCTGTTGTGGTACTGCGAACAGCTGAAAGCAAGGGGAAACTACAGCCGTAATTTTTCCCGAGGGCATGCAGCTCTACTGTACGGTTAAATGATGATGGCGTCCTCTTGGGTAAAATATTCCGGAGGTAAAATAGTCCCCCATTCGGATCTCCGGGCGGGGACTACTCAAGAGGACGTCGTTATCAGAAGAAAGAAAACTGGCATTCTACGGATCGGAGCGTGGAATGTCAGATCCCTTAATCGGGCAGGTAGGTTAGAAAATTTAAAAAGGGAAATGGATAGGTTAAAGTTAGATATAGTGGGAATTAGTGAAGTTCGGTGGCAGGAGGAACAAGACTTCTGGTCAGGTGAATATAGGGTTATAAATACAAAATCAATATAGGGGTAATGCAGGAGTAGGTTTAATAATGAATAACAAAATAGGAGTGCGGGTAAGCTACTACAAACAGCATAGTGAACGTATTATTGTGGCCAAGATAGACACGAAGCCCATGCCTGCTACAGTAGTACAAGTTTATATGCCAACTAGCTCTGCAGATGACGAAGAAATTGAAGAAATGTATGATGAGATAAAAGACATTATTCAGGTAGTGAAGGGAGACGAAAATCTAATAGTCATGGGTGACTGGAATTCAACAGTAGGAAAAGGGAGAGAAGGAAACATAGTAGGTGAATACGGATTGGGGCTAAGAAATGAAAGAGGAAGCCGTCTGGTAGAATTTTGCACAGAGCATAACTTAATCATAGCTAACACTTGGTTCAATAATCACAAAAGAAGGTTGTATACATGGAAGAATCCTGGAGATACTAAGAATTGTAGGACATTACCAGGGGCAGATGTGGACTCTGACCACAATCTATTGGTTATGAACTGTAGATTAAAAGTGAAGAAACTGCAAAAAGGTGGGAATTGAAGGAGATGGGACCTGGATAAACTGACTAAACCAGAGGTTGTACAGAGTTTCAGGGACAGCATAAGGGAACAATTGACAGGAATGGGGGAAAGAAATACAGTAGAAGAAGAATGGGTAGCTCTGAGGGATGAAGTAGTGAAGGCAACAGAGGATCAAGTAGGTAAAAAGACGAGGGCTAGTAGAAATCCTTGGGTAACAGAAGAAATATTGAATTTAATTGATGAAAGGAGAAAATATAAAAATGCAGTAAATGAAGCAGGCAAAAAGGAATACAAACGTCTCAAAAACGAGATCGACAGGAAGTGCAAAATGGCTAAGCAGGCATGGCTAGAGGACAAATGTAAGGATGTAGAGGCTTATCTCACTAGGGGTAAGATAGATACAGCCTACAGGAAAATTAAAGATACCTTTGGAGAAGAGAGAACCACTTGTATGAACATCAAGAGCTCAGATGGAAACCCAGTTCTAAGCAAAGAGGGGAAAGCAGAAAGGTGGAAGGAGTATATAGAGGGTCTATACAAGGGCGATGTACTTGAGGACAATGTTCTGGAAATGGAAGAGGATGTAGATGAAGATGAAATGGGAGATACGATACTGCGTGAAGAGTTTGACAGAGCACTGAAAGACCTGAGTCGAAACGAGGCCCCCGGAGTAGGCAACATTCCATTAGAACTACTGACGGCCTTGGGAGAGCCAGTCCTGACGAAACTCTACCATCTGGTGAGCAAGATGTACAAGACAGGCGAAATACCCTCAGACTTCAAGAAGAATATAACAATTCCAATCCCAAAGAAAGCAGGTGTTGACAGATGTGAAAATTACCGAACTATCAGTTTAATAAGTCACAGCTGCAAAATACTAACGCGAATTCTTTACAGACAAATGGAAAAACTGGTAGAAGCCGACCTCGGGGAAGATCAGTTTGGATTCCGTAGAAATGTTGGAACACGTGAGGCAATACTGACCTTACGACTTATCTTAGAAGGAAGATTAAGAAAAGGCAAACCTATGTTTCTAGCATTTGTAGACTTAGAGAAAGCTTTTGACAATGTTAACTGGAATACTCTCTTTCAAATTCTGAAGGTGGCAGGGGTAAAATACAGGGAGCGAAAGGCTATTTACAGTTTGTACAGAAATCAGATGGCAGTTATAAGAGTCGAGGGGCATGAAAGGGAAGCAGTGGTTGGGAAGGGAGTGAGATAGGGTTGTAGCCTCTCCCCGATGTTATTCAATCTGTATATTGAGCAAGCAGTAAAGGAAACAAAAGAAAAGTTTGGAGTAGGTATTAAAATCCAGGGAGAAGAAATAAAAACTTTGAGGTTCGCTGATGACATTGTAATTCTGTCAGAGACAGCAAAGGACTTGGAAGAGCAGTTGAACGGAATGGACAGTGTCTTGAAAGGAGGATATAAGATGAACATCAACAAAAGTAAAACGAGGATAATGGAATGTAGTCAAATTAAGTCGGGTGATGCTGAGGGAATTAGATTAGGAAATGAGACACTTAAAGTAGTAAAGGAGTTTTGCTATTTGGGGAGCAAAATAACTGATGATGGTCGAAGTAGAGAGAATATAAAATGTAGACTGGCAATGGCAAGGAAAGCGTTTCTGAAGAAGAGAAATTTCTTAACATCGAGAATAGATTTAAGTGTCTGGAATTCGTTTCTGAAAGTATTTGTATGGAGTGTAGCCATGTTTGGAAGTGAAACATGGACAATAAAAAGTTTGGACAAGAAGAGAATAGAAGCTTTTGAAATGTGGTGCTACAGAAGAATGTTGAAGATTAGATGGGTAGATCACATGACTAATGAGGAGGTATTGAATAGGATTGAGGAGAAGAGAAGTTTGTGGCACAACTTGACTAGAAGAAGGGATCAGTTGGTAGGACATGTCCTGAGGCATCAAGGGATCACAAATTTAACATTGGAGGGCAGCGTGGAGGGTAAAAATCGTAGAGGGAGACCAAGAGATGAATACACTAAGCAGATTCAGAAGGATGTAGGTTGCAGTAGGTACTGGGAGATGAAGGAGCTTGCACAGGATAGATTAGCATGGAGAGCTGCATCAAACCAGTCTCAGGACTGAAGACCACAACAACAACAATGAAAAGTGTAACACGAAAAAAATGCATTCAGTTGTTGCACACACAGTATCACTATTGATGACCTATTTACACAGCAGCTACGGATACCACAGACACGAAAATGAGGAACTTGACCAACATTATTCCTAAGTATCAGTAGGCTGAAAATGCGAAATGCTTACATATATTTGCATCACTCAAACCTCATCAAGTCAGTCAGATACAATGTTAATCTAACTACATTCACAAAAAACAGTGTGCAGTATTCTGTTCCAGACTGTGTCACAATGCACACCTAACTTGCTGCCTCATTTCTGTTAAGCACATCCTTCTCAGCAAAGTGGTTCAATGTACCCTCTTCCCTGCATGAAAAATAATTTGCAGGATGTGTTCTTAATTGGGCTCTATCTTCTGAGCTCATAAATATTTATAAATGACAAAAAATAACTCACTTTATATGAAAAGGATAGGTTATAATGTAATTGGATAGATTAAAGAAAATCTACTCACCAACTTCTATGGCTATGCCCATTCATCCTAACTGGTAACATGTATACTGATGCAGATCATGTTCTACACTCCATATTAGTTTTCTATACCCCCCCCCCCCCCTCCCGTTCCACCTCTACCACATACAATACACTTAGCTTTCCACTCTTATTAACTAACGCATGAGGTTTTGGCAGTAATCTCTGTCTTGCATATTACCGTATCTTCTATCCTTAAGCTCTCAGGTTTCAAATCTCATCTGCTGCAGTCCCAACAATCTGTCTTTCCTTGTCATCCCAATCAGTAAGCCCCTTTACCCAGAGCTAGGGGTAACTTTTCCAAACTCTCTCCATCTCCTACACATCAGATCTTTTCCTTCATCCCTCTTCCTTCCCCTTCAACAGTTCTGATAGAAGAAGGAGCCAAGAGCTTTGAAAGCTTGCAAATTTAAATACCTTTATATGCACATTCTCCTGCTGCCACTTAGTGACCAGATTTTTTATCTATCCAATTAAATTGTATTTTTAAGTATTAATTATTGTTATTATTATTATTATTATTATTATTATTGAAAAGGACAGATTGTTACTCACTATATACAGGAGACATTGAGTCACAGACAGGCACAATGGAAAGACCGCTATACAATTTAGCTTTTGGCCAGAATGTATTTTTTTGAAGTAGAAAACACACTATCATTGAAACAAAGCACAACTCAGGCACACATACTCACAAGACCACTGACTCTGCGTGGCCACGGTGGCCAGAGACTGTGGTTGTGTGTGTGAGTTGTGCTTGTGGGAATGTGTGTGTCTTTTCTACTTCAGAATGACTTTTGGTGAAAGTTAAAATGTACAGCAGTCTTTTCATTGTGTCTGTCTGAGACTCCATGTCCTCTCTATGTGGAGAATACCAATATCTCCTTTTCATAATATTGTTGTTATTCCATTGTGGACTTTCCATTGCTTAAAAGTAACTCACTCATTTTCCCATATATTTGCAGCAAATGTAAGGTGTATGGTCCTGTCTGGGAGTTCTTCCTCCTTTTTCAGGTATGAGTCAATCACTTTACCAATGGCAGTCGACCGATCTACGGACAGATAAAATGATATCTCATTATATTTACAGATTACACAAGTGACATATTCTGACCTTTCTTCTTCTTCTTCTTCTTCTTCTTCTTCTTCCTTTCAAATTGTTTTTGAGTGTGTCTAAAAAAATATTCATTTATAAATACAACTGAGTTGTGCAGCTGGTTCAATACAAAAATGCTGTGATAAAAAATTTATGCTGCGTATCCAGTAAACCATCAGCTACAATATCCCCCTCCCCTCCCTTTTACACACACACACACACACACACACACACACACACACACACACACACACAACTTTGCTTTTGCAAGATTAGCAGAGGAACCTCTTTCAGCCTGAAGTGGAATGATAACATTGGCTGGGAGATACACGTAATATGATGGATCACTGTCTCTCTTTTGTCAGTAGAGGTTGTTTATAGTCCCATTATAAGCATAAATGAGCAATTAAAAATTTCCATTGACTGTGGTTACATTTACAAGGAATACATTGCAGTACAGTGAGGAGCAGACTGTAACTAACAAAACATATCTTGTGTAACAATTGGTCCCACATCAAGAAGTAAACATGGAAACTCGAAAAGTAGCAAATGTGTTTGGCAGCTGTAATTTTTCAATAAAAATGGCTAGGCAACTTCTGGAGTAGGGACATACAAGGTAATCATCTGGAACAGAATAACAGACCACTCAAAACAACAGATGAAATTTCAAATCTACGAATGTAACTGAACAACACTAATGAGAGATCTGTCGAAAAGTCAAAGCTAATTAGATGGAAAAAAATAGTTAACTGAATGAAAACGAAAATCATATTCATAACTTTTGCCAAATTCACAATGAGACAAATAGGGGGCAACCAGTATTTACTTTCAGGCATGCAACTATTATACTCATAGAAACACACAAAAACAAAACAGTACTCTTAGTGTCAGGATCACAATTTCCTCATTTGTCAACACAAATGAGAAAACCTAACTTCTTTCTGATTTCATGTACGGTAATGTAATAAGTGTTGTATAGTAATGTAGTTCAGAATTATAAATTACAAAATCTGTGAAGCAAAAAGGTAGCATAGTACAGAAGACCAGTAGCATGTGCATTCTGGATTTCCTACAAACATAAATCCAGGTGCCAGATGGCCACTGTATAATATGTAGTCTTTTCCTTTTCTTAAATTGTTATTTTCTTATGTACATATTTTAACTAGATTTTTTTCCCTGAAACATCGTACTGCTTAGTTATGCTAACACACATGAAATTATTTTAAAATATTCCACATTATATTCATGTCAATTCATGTGCAACATCCACTCCTCAAACCACTCACCAACTATTTCTATTTTTCCTCACTGAAGGAAGAATCTGTCGCCTGAAGAGGTAGGCATGCTGTTGTTAATAATTTAGCACTAAACAAGACCACTCACTAAATAGCAGAAACACTGAGTCATCAGAAGCATTGAGTCATCGACAGGCACACAAAAATGAGGAAGAAAACTTGCTAGCTTTTAGAGTAAATCCTTTATCGAGTTACAGCACATGCACCTGCATGTGCGCACATACACGCACATGCACACACGCACTTTTGTGTCAAGTCGGTAAGATGCAGGTGTATAGGTGTGTGTGTGGGGGGGAGGGGGGGGGAGTCACAAACACACACACACACACACACACACACACACACACAGAGAGAGAGAGAGAGAGAGAGAGAGAGAGAGAGAGAGAGAGAGAGAGAGAGAGAGAGATGGCAATTTTACATAATTTCTGGCTTTTTACGTATGCTCACCATTATGAATAAATGCTAACCGACATGTCTTGATAGTAAAGGGTACCTATCACCTTCTGTGATACAAAGCTATACCTACTGCAGGTTGCTTTAGTAACTGAGCTATTCCCTTACTGGAAGCTCTTCAGTTTTGTAAGTGGGATTAATTAAATTGTGCAATAAGTTCCATAAACCCCATCATGAAGCCTTCAGGGATGTGGAAAGAATCAAATTATACATTAACAGGTAGAAGCAGCCATTGCAGGATGCTTCTGTACAGTATATTAACAACACATTATGACTTGTGCTAAATCTAATCACACTGATAATTAAAGAAATACCTTCTGGATTACTTTATAAACTTGTAGATTTATATTATGAGAAAAATGAGAGGTCTGAAAGAAGCCAATGCCCCTTGTCTTATAACATCTAGCAGCTATAAGTAATTTTGGTTTTTTGAAATTGCATAACATTAGGCTTTGTAACAATTATGGTTAAACTGTTTGCTACAAACCATTTGTACACTCATTTTATTATTCTCGTAAATGGACCTGGTATGAATGTGCTTGAGCCCTTTATTAGTATACTAGAGTCACCAGCAAAACATCATAGTTTTTAAAGAGGCCTCCAATGTCTCAGGTAAATCATTTAAGTAGATCGGGAAATTAGAAAGCACTAGAAAATTCTTTAAGTGTGGATGTATACAAAAAATGACCGGTTTATTTTTGGAGAAAGGGAAACAAAATTAGTTTTTGTTTCATTTTCTGGCCTAGAAATGTTCACACTTCTCTTTCTGTCTACAACTTGTCAGCTCACTATCACTCGGCTATGAAATCATAATTGCTTTCCACTCTATAGTGGCAACACATACAGTTGGTAATTATAATGAGTGGGATTTAGCAAAATATCATGAACAACTCAAGAAACTAGTTGAGGCTTGCTGATTGGCCTGGGGACCATCAACAGTGGAACACTGAGTACGGACAGAAGACAACAACATGAAAAATGGACAATGGAGAAATCCTTCAATGTTGCCAGGCCGGATACCAGGCCTCTCCTCCATGAAACGGGCACATATGGCCAGAAGCGTCCAGGTTGATGATTGGCAGGTGAGCTGTTTGCACGGTGGGTATCCTTACATTGAATCACACAGTAAGGTGTCAGGATATGGGAGTATTTGGCATCATGCCAGAACATGGTGACATGGGTTTCATTGCAGAGGCTGTGTGGAGTCCTCTACCTCCATGTGGTCAACAGAAATCACTGTTGGTGTTCTGGAGTGCAAGTTACACCTGTGTGGTTGTCAAACTAGCTGTCTAGGACAGAGTGGCCCACCTACATTGGCAATGTCAGTAAGTGCTTGGACAATGTTGTGTGGTGCGAAGATGCTCTGAACATCTCACGGCATCAACTGTCATAAGGCACCAACTGTACAAGGTAATCACCGCAGTCATGTCCACATCTCTATTGCCCCATAAAAGTGTGCCCACACTACTGTGTTAAGAGTATATCACCCGGCATGCCGGGTCCAGGGTTCAAGGGGCCAGCAGATGGTGGAGAGTTTGTGGTTGTCACCCATGGAGGACCGCCACTGGACTACAATCATGAACAGGGCAACCTCCAATGTGCTTGGAGTGGCTTGCAGGAGATCAATCTTCATGCAGGCACAAAGGGCACTGAAGCATGTGGCTTGTGGTTTGTCCTTGTCCACAATCACAGGACGTATCTACTGTTATGAAGATCATGAAGTTCTAATAAGCACTGCTGTAGTGGTAGTGAATCCCACCTCAACATTTGATGCTTAAATGTCTGAACCATGTGCTCTGCTTCGTTGATGGAGAATGGATGAAATGGCAGACTAAAAATGTGTTTTACGCCATCTCAGGTTCATAATTCTTTAGAAACTTGCCATGAACTGGGGCAAATTGTCTGACATGATAGTTCAAAGAAGCCCTTCAATGGTGAGAATCTGGACAAGCATGTAAATTCTGGCATCTGGTGGCAGATGCCATGCTGACCACATATGGGTAGTGTTCACGATTATGAACCAACACAGCTCAGACAGAGGCCTGCAGAGTCCAAATGGATGCTGTCCCAGGAGCGATAGGGGTGGGCAACGGAGTGCGCCAGGGCTGAAAGATCGGGGTAGACAAGTCTGATGCAGGGCGCAAGAAAAGCAGCTGTGGACCATGGCTTTGACGTCCTTGTTTAACCCTGACAGTAAACGTGTCATCAAACTACTGCTTTCATCTATGAAATGCCACAGTGCTGTGATGGAGCAGTTGAAAAACTTGAAGCTGCAGGGCAGTTGGTATGATGACAGGGTGAGTATCAGCCTAAGTGTCAACCAAGAGAACACTTGTGATGACCGACAGACAGTGGGGGACACAGTTCCAGGGCCAGACTGGTGTTCTTTGAAAAAAAAAAAAAAATAAATAAATAAAAAGTGGGTCATACACGGAGCAAATAGAGTATGACTGACAGCAAGATTGGATCACGGCATGAGTGAGCAGCAATTTGTGTAGCTGTAATGGGGAACCCATCGAAGGTTTGTCAGGGTTCCCCATCAATGTGGAGACGGGGGATTTCCTACTGGCCAAAGGCCGGGCATTGTCCCATAGGTACGAAAAACAGAGCATCCACATCGGTATCTTGCACTCTGAGCTTGTATCTCATGGTATAAGTGTAGGAGCTGAAGAAAAATGCACAACAATAGAGCTGTTGTGCTGTCCGTTTTGGAAGACTGGCGCTCAGCCAAAGAACGCCACCATTGGTTTGTGACCTTTAATTAATGAGGACTTAGTTCCAAAAAGGTAAACATGGACCTTCTTAATTGCAAAGACAACTGATAAAGCTTTGTTTTGTACATGCATGTAGTTCTTTCGAGCAATTGTCAGTGTCTGACACATAGGTGGTCAGTTGCTCAGTACTGCCATTGTCACAAAGTGCCAACATTGCACCAGTGCCATATGGAGAGGCATATGTGGCCACCATCAGTGGATGTGATGACAAAAAGGGTGTGAGTCACGATGCAGAACATAGCATATTCTTCCACTGAGTGAAAGCACCCTCACACACAGCCATCCACCAGTACTGAATGCCTTCTTCTGCACCTCATTTAGCAGATGTGTGATACAGGCCACTTGTGGAAGGAACATGGAATAATAGTTCGCCTTCCCAAAAAGAAGAAAAAAAAAAAAAACTTGCAGCTCCTGTAAGTTTTAGGCACGATGGGGTAGAGAGTCGACAGCTGTGCTACTGCAGTCAATGGTCTGGATCCCTTCTTTGCTGAGCGAGTGCCCGAGGTATTCCACTTTTCCACTTGAGCCTGAAAAAACTGGCATTTATCCAAGCAGCACTCTAACTCTGCATCATGTAATGTAGTAAAGAGTGTGCAAAGTTTCTGCAATTGGTCATGATGTGTAGCACTCGTGACAATTAAGCCGTGGAGATAGATAGTGCAAGTGGGTATAAACATGGTTAACTGTTCCAAGTACCTCTACCTCTGGAAGACTGTTGTACAGAAAGACATCACAAAAGCAAGCACTTGTATTTACATAAGCCGAAGGGAGTGTTGATAACCATAACATTTTACAACTCCTTATCCAACAGGATCTGCAAATGTGTGTTGGCAAGGTCTATTTTACAAAAATATTCCTCTCTGACAAGCTCTGCAAGGAGGTCTTCTGGACATAGTATAGGTTAGCTCTCTACTTGTACATGGATACTGACAGTTGACTTAAAGTCTGTGCACAGCCGGAGGGAGCCATTGTGTTTCTTTACCACTACTAATGAGGAAGCAAAGATGGCAGACAGCGAAGTGCAACGTATTGAGAACACTCTTATTAAGATCGGAAAAGTGGCAAAAGAAGGAGGATACATGAAGAAGGAAATGAAGAACAAATTACTAGAGGCAGTGAGTGAAATAAAAAAAGGCTTAGACTCTTTGAAAAATGAAACAAAAGAAAGGAGGAGGAGAATAGGAATCCTATGAGAGGTTAGGAATATCCAACAAGAGGAGACGAGCCAGGAAGAAGACAGCTGCACTGCCAGAAAACTAGCGACATATATCGGAGAAATGCAGGAAACAGCGCATAGTGGACAGTGGACTGCTGGACACCTAGCGACATCTACTGGAGAAACACAGGAAACAGCACTTAGTGGACAGAGGCAGACAGAAGAGACACTACAGGGTCTGTGAAGAACTTCAGTGGAGACATCTTTGGAGTGGGCAGCTCTCTGGAAAAAGCAAGAAAAATACGAGAACAACACAGAACTGAGAGAATTGAGGCATAAAATGGATGAGATAGCCGATTTCCTAAAAAACCAACTAGGGATATTCATACAGGAGCAAACAAAGAAAACCCTAAAAAAGGAAAGTCACTTAGAACCAGAGAAAACCAAAACTGATGGAAACAACATACAAACTAAGTATAACAACAAAGTTTAACCAGAGGGGATAACAATATACAGAATCCTCTGTCCCAGCAACAAAATCATCCCCAAGTCCAAATCAATGCACATGAGCAACATAATAAAACCCAAAATCAGGTCACCATATTTACTCGAATCTAAGCCACACTTTTTTTCCGGTTTTTGTAATAAAAAAAAAACCACCTGCGACTTAGAATCGAGTGCAAAGTAAGCGGAAGTTCTGAAAAATGTTCGTAGGTGCCGCCACAACTAACTTCTGCCGTCTAATATATGTAGCGCTACACAGGCATGCTTTGCAGGCACAAAGATAAATACTGGCACCAAAACCTCTGACTCAGTAAATAAATTTAAAAAAAAAAAAAAAGGTGGAAGACGAGCTTCTTTTCTCCGCCCCGAGTTTCGATCACTGCATTTTCATACATTATCCAACAAAGTAAATACAAATTCCATATTGTTCATCTTCGAATGTAGCAGCATTTCAATGTACAACAAAAATCCGATTGGCAAGACTGTTTGGGATGTTTGTCAATGTGGCCAACTCTACGTTCTGAATTTTTTCCTACCTGTGAGAAGAGATGGTTGCTAATAGGAACTTTTATGAATTGTGAATCACATGCAGTATTCTCTTCACCATAAGAATAATACGAATATACACATTTTGCCATGTATTCTTTCGTGTTTGCTGCTATCTCATTTAATACCTGTCTGCCTAATAAACTACTAAACTTGAGTGAGACAACAGCAAACGCGGAAGAATATACATATCATGTCATGTTTATATTCGTATTATTCTTATGCCTAATAGTGATACAGTCAGAAATGAAGCACAGCAATTGACTAGATTTTTAAATCTAAGATGACTAATTTCTGTGCAGAATGTAATGTCCTAAAGAGGTGTCTGCAAAGATTTTCAAATGGGAAATTTTTTTCGCTAAACTCTCATTCAGAACATCTTCTATCATACACATTCTATTATTTGGTTCTTGTTGATCATTATCAAAGGAAGCAGCAGTGTAAGTAACAACAAATAGCAGTCTCTTGCCATTGTTTCGCTAATGAAACGACTCCTCTCTTTTTTTTTTTTTTTTTTTTTTTAATTGTAAGCGGCGGTAGCGTGCACAAAAGCAAGCCATGCTGCGAGCGGCGACAGGCCGTAAACACAGAATGCGACAAACAATGCATGACACAGTACAGTAATGCATTTTTAGCTTAGAGTGACGTAAACACTTATATCAAAGAGAAATAAGCAAACAATTCAAACCAGACGAAGCACGTGAAAAAGGAAGGGTACCCGTATAAATATGGATGGAGCGCCTGACGCATAGCAATGGCTACCTGGTATAGCTTAACTGCTAAGCCTAAGACTCGAACCAAACTAATGTAGCTGTATCGTCATTCATTCGACCTAAATTGTGTCTCATATTACAATGCACCAACTTTGTTTTGATTTGGAGGTGCGGCCTAAGACTTTTCTCTCCCCTCGAATTTCGAGTCTCAAATTTCAGGTGTGACTTAGATTCGGGAAAATTTTTTTCCCTTGATTTCGAGTCCCATTTTTCAGGTGCGGCCTAGATTCGAGTAAATACGGTAATGAACTAGAGGGACCATTCTGAAGAACTGTGGTAGGGCAGAGCTGGTACAGGGAAAGAAACCAGACTAATAATAAAACCATAATCGGTCCAAAAAAAGACAAAGAAATGCAAGCAGCTGAAACAACAGCAAGGCTATATATCGGTAACTTAAAGAGAACCACCACAACTGATACAGTAGTGAAATACCTCAACAAGAACAGAATATTGGGACAACTAGAATGTGAAAAACTGCGCAGGCACTGGGCGATAAAAAAGCTTTCAAAGTAGGCATTCTGTTTGAAGATCTACAAATCACACAAGAACCACAATTCTGGCCTGAAAACATAAAAGTACGTCAATTTCATTTCCCAAGGAGATCAATGGAAGAGGGAGCAGAGCTCAACTAAACTAAGAAGAAAACCAGAAGAACAAGAAATAAAAGCTGTCTTGTGGAATACAGAGGGAATAAAAAAGGCTCTTAATCCAACGCCAACAGACATTCAGAAAAACTCGGATCTTGCAATTCTAGAAAGAGGACAACCCATGAGAGGAATATCTATCCTACTGAAATCCTGGATGACCCCCACCAAAGAAAGCATAAAACAAGAACATAGTATGCTAGTAGAAGCATCATACATAAATATAATTGCAGCCTATTTCCAGCCCATACAAATGCAGTAGAAATAATTGATGAAATAATCACACTCATCAAACAATGCGACAGCAAACCCACCATTATTGCAGGCGATCTCAACTGCAGAATAAACACGGAGAACTATAAAATAAGAATAGTCATTGAAACCCCAGAAGATGATGGTTTTACCCTACTGAACGATACACAAATACCTACGTATATATGTCATAATGGGAAAAGCACCACTGATATCACATTAACAAGAGGAGAAATAAAAGGAAGTATTCAACCAATATGGCATGATTCCATCACTCCTATATGAGAGCACATTCCAATGAAGATAAAAATACATAATGTCAACTCACCACCAGCAAGAAAGACCCACGAAATCACACAAAGAAAAATGGATAAAGAAAAAATAGCAAACCAACAAGAACAAATAACACAAACATAAACTTTAATAGAGGAGGGAGACCTTGAAAAAGCAACAGGCAAAATAAAAGACCTCCTAAAAAATTCAGTAATACAAACAAACCCAAAAACAAGGACAGCAAAAAGATGGTTCGATGCTGAATGCTATAGCAAAAGGAACATTGTTCTAAGAACACTCGGACGAAGCAGCGAAAGACCCATACATAGCAGCAAGACCAAGAGGAAAAAGACAATGTATGGGAATCTCTAAATGAAGAGGATTTAAAAGAAGTAATAAAAACACTGAAGAACAAGAAAGCAGCAGGACCCGATAATATATATAATGAACATATACAAGATGTGAAAGAGGCTCTCCAACACATATGGATCAAGCTATTCAACAAATGCCTGGAACTTGGACGAATTCCGACCCAATGGAGACACTCGATAATAAAAGTTCTCTACAAAACTAGAGAAGATCCAACGGACACAAACAAGTAAAGAAGCATAGCCCTAGAAAATACTCAGTTCAAGATGTTTTCAAGATAATTACACAAAAAATCAAAGCGTGTGTGGACAGTCACTTCCCAGAACGACAAGTGGGCTTCAGATCTAGAAGATCAACATTTACGGCAGTCAGGCTTCTTCTAAACAACATTGACCAAGTGCTACAAAAGAAACAAATGTTCTACACAGTGTTCATAGACTTTACCAAAGCCTTTGACCTACTGGAAAGAGATCCCATAGTCCGAAAACTGGAAAACAGAATGGGAGAAGACAGCATATGGGTAAGAATAATCAAGTAAATCCTCGAATACAACTTGTCACAATATCAGGCAACCTCTCTTTTTCGAACCTCATTTTGCAATCGAACAGATTCTTACAGGGTGACCCAATGAGCCCTTTGCTGTACATTCTTGCCACCGAAGAAGTACTGCGAATTGGAGAAAATGAAGACGATGTGTACGTATATGCATATGCTGATGACAAAGCTGTAGGAACAACAGAAAATCATTGAGAAAATAGATAAACGGTGCAGTGAACACAAACTACACATAAACATAACAAAAATGTAAATGGTGATTTTCAGAAAAGGAGGCAAAACACCCAAGAAGGTGGAAATCAATACCAGAGGACAAAAATTAAAAATCTCATAAGACTTTAAATACCTAGGGGTGACATTGCAACCAACAGCCAAATGCTTCACGAAACATGCAACAGAATGTGCAGCCAAAGCAATAATAGCAATACAGGACATCAAAAACACCTGCCTACTCAGTCTAGAAACGGCCATGAAATTATTCAACGCAAAAATCTTGCCAATCCTGGCCTACGGGATTGATGTTAAATGGGACCACCTGAGAGAAAAAAAAAAAATCTAGAAACACTAGAAAAAGTAAAATCAACTTATCTAAAAAGAGCAATAGGTCTCTCAAAGACAACAAGATCTAGACTAGTGTAACTGCTAGTGAGACAGACATTCCTAAGTGAAGACATCAAACTTTGATATATGATGCCACACACCAAGGCTTCCACAAATCAACTGAAGATCATGGAGGATAAATGAGAAAAAGTATGGCCGGAGTTCTATGGTACTGAAGCAATGACGAACTGCTCATGGACAGCACCAAACTTCGAACTGCAACATTTCTTAACTAGATTCACGGCTTTCATCATCTAATTTGCAAAAACAAAAATTATCACGACCCAACCACAACGTGTTTGTATGAACCGTGTAACAAATCCTGTCAACGATATCACATAGAACTGTGCAGTAAAAGAGTGAAATCTATAAATGAATATGCAAACATGTAAAACGTAAATGTAAAATGCAAAATGTTAAGCAAAGTAATGGTGTATGGCTATTTGGCTGCAATTTTATTAAATAAATAAATGAAATACTAATGACATGGCCCAAGCACTTGTATTACGCAGTTCAATCACCTCAGCTTCCTGGAGTCAACCGATTTCCTGCTTAACAACCATCCATAAAGATACGGAATGGGTTTTGCTCAGCAGAAACAGGCCACTGCATCTGGATGCAAGGAGATATGAGCCTGGAAGTCTGCAGCAAGTCCAGGCCACACTGAAAAATATAGGAAAAAGCAGCACAATGGTCGTCAAGTTCCTGGAAGGGAACCATGTCAGAGCTGACCTGAACCTAGTCATTGATGGAGAATCCAAACAATGAGAAGGCATCCAGACTGAAAATGTTTCAAACCAAGCGAATATTGACAACAGATAGCATTATTGGCCATGTGACCTCCTTATAGTCTGCGGAAGTGAACTGATCCTGGAGAGGAACTGAACTGTCACCATACATTATCAACATATGAGGGTGAGGCTAAGTTGGGTGGACGAGGGAGGAGTGAACTAACTGGACACCTTTGCTCGCAACTGTGAGGTTTATAAGAAACATGCGAGCAAAAGGTCTGCCAGGGGGAGCTATTTGCCTAAAGTTCATATACCATTTCTTGACAATTGTGGGGAGCTGGCCCTGTCCTCATGGCTTACAGCAGACTGTTCGGAGATGTCAGCCTTTTACAAGATTGGTGCAGTGCACCCAGCAATCCAGACAATATGCCCGCATAAGAAGCAGTCTGGGCAAGATGGAAGACCCCGCTACCCACACCAACAGTGCATGACAGGCTGTTCAGACATCACTGACACACCTGAATTTTATGAAATCACGCCACTGCACTCTAAGAAGAAGTTTACAAGGATTTCACAATCCTGGGGCACGATGCAGCACCTGGACCACTGCTACTTATGGTCATGCCTTGATGCATTCATTTACTACTTATGCAATTCTGAAAGAGTGTGCAGCTGTCAAAGTATCATCCACAGGTTGGTTGTCTCATGTAAGGGCTGGCGTGCAGTCCCAATCGGCAGCTAACTGGACCACTACATACCAAATTAAAGAGTCAACATAGGAGTTTTAAAAGCCAGCAGAATCCATACGGTGACTCAACCCTTGTGAATCAGTGACCCAGGTGCAATATGACTGACTGCGTTGCTTATGGAGTAACAGTATTAATGAAATTCGAGCCACAATGTGACCACACAGAGTCATTGCAAATAATAATTCAACAGTAACGTGCACATTTCTCAAATGTGAGGGTGACAGGATTTGACAGAGAAGCCAAATTCTTAAGTAAAAACAAAAAGTCTCCAGAGAAGCCAAACAGAACAAGTGACCATTGGAGTGTGTCATTAGTGACCTGAAAGGTGAAGAAGTGATGCTTCAGCCACTGTAAATGTGTGTTCCAATACCCTCTGGCCTTTTTAAATGGCAGAAAAGCAGGTGAGCTCTCCCAGCCTGGAAACTGACCACTGCCTGGATTGAGTGTGTACCCTGAATCCGTAGTTGTTCCTCCAGAAGCTGAATTTCTTGATGGAGCAATTCATTTGGTTGCTGCTGCTGTTGAAACTTGTTGTAATTGCTGCTGCGAGAGCAGCTGTTGCTGTTGTTAGGCTATTCCAAGAGCTTTACAAGATTTGCATCCACGTTAAGCTGCTAATCTTTTACCTCTTCACCAATCATTATGGCCAGGATTTGACAGAAGATCGAGAATAACTCAATAAACAATAAACTAGGTAATGCTAGCCATACTGTTCGGGGTCTGTCGACAGCAGAACATTGAGTATGGACAGAAGACAATAATGAGGAAAGCGGACAGCGGAGAAGGCACAACAACAAAGGGCAGCGAGTAATGAATGAGAGAAACCTAGATGTAGTGAAAAGGAAACCACAGAATTATGGTGCATTGCAGTTAGCAATATGACTGTGAGGTGAATATAACAGTGAAAGAATCATTGAGCATTACTCATCAGTGTGGGATCTGTACCAGGTCGGGTTGACAGACGAGATAGAGTAGATCCAAAGAAGAGCAGCACGTTTCATCACAGGGTTATTTGGTAAGCGTGATAGCGTTACAGAGATGTTTAGCAAACTCAAGTGGCAGACTCTGCAAGAGAGGCGCTCTGTATCGAGGTGTAGCTTGCTGTCCAGGTTTTTTTGAGAGGGTGCGTTTCTGGATGAGGTATTGAATATATTGCTTCCCCCTACTTATACCTCCTGAGGAGATCACGAATGTAAAATTAGAGAGATTCGAGCGCGCACAGAGGCTTTCCGGCAGTCATTCTTCCTGCGAACCATACACGACTGGAACAGGAAAGGGAGGTAATTACAGTGGCATGTAAGGTGCCCTCTGCCACACACCGTTGGGTGGCCTGTGGAGTATAAATGTAGATGTAGATGAAAGTAGGACCACAGTGCAGCTGTCATTGAGCAGATGTTATAGTACTGCTGGGAGCACTACTTGCTCAGTGAGAGGCGCAGGGCATTGTGGCAAAGCGAGACAAGTGCTACAGCTTAGTGATGCATGTGCAGTCATAGGTGTAGCAGCTCTGCCTAGTGCACATTGTTCAGATGCATGCATGTGGGCCTTCAAAGTTGCTGGGCCAAGATAATAAAGTACTGACACTTGAAAAATACTGGAAAGAACAGTGTCATCATATGTCTTGTTGTATGCTCCTTTCAGGTGTCCAGCCCAAAAACTGCAATTCTGCAGTGCAGCAGCTCTGTAACGTAAGTTCTTTAAAAGAAGGGAGCAAAAATTTCTACCAAATGTTTTAACACTTTTTTAAGTATCACTGATTATATTCTGAAAATAATTCATTCACATTCATAAAAATTGTCTTTCAGAGCTCGCAACATCACAGTTTCTTTGCGTACGAAAATTTGGTTGGTAAATTGCCACTGTCAAAGTTCAATCATTACTGCCTGCCCTAAAGTGAATCTCAGCAACTGCAAAACTAACCTAAATTATTTCTTCACATGGAAAATACTCAACTTGTCATGCTTTATCTGACACAGACTACATTACAGAAAACAGTTAATAGAAATTCAACATTTGACAACATTGCATAAATCTGAGGCAGAGTGCAAACAGACAGACAGACTACATCAAGCCAAAGATTCAACTCCTCCTCTAGTGATCCAAGGGGGAGATTTCACAGGCACAACCAGCTTAGGGAATACACTGCTGTGAAGAGCTATTACATGCAACTGTCTCTAGTAACCATATCCGACCTGATTATTAAGAGTTATCATTGCATTACCATTTAGGATTTTGCAGTGACTAATTTCCAACTGGTAGGGGATCTTTTCCTAAATGAAATCAATATAAATTGTCATCCTTTTCTGCCAAATAAAACAAATAGAAATTTTGAAAGATTTTATATGATCTTCAGAGTGCTCTGAAAAGATAATTTAAATGTGCTACAACACACTAGAATAAAAAAATCTGTAATTGAACCCAAGATATACGTAACCATTAGAATAAAAAAAAGTCTGTAAAACACACACACACACACACACACACACACTTCTTGGGTTCAATTACAGATTTTTTTATTCTAGTGTGTTGTAGCACATTTAAATTATCTTTTCAGAGCACTCTGGAGATCATATAAAATCTTTCAAAATTTCTATTTGTTTTATTTGCAGAAAAGGATGACAATTTATATTGATTTCATTCAGGAGAAGATCCCCCACCAGTTGGAAATTATTTGGTCACTGCAAAATCCTAAATAGTAATGCAATGATAACTATTAAGCACACAAAACTACGATATTACAATACAGTCATAAAACCAGAATGCCTATATGGATCAGAGACACTAATTTTAAACAGGAAAACAGACAAAGAAAACATTCAGAAAAAGGAACGGAAGATCATAAGAAAAAATTTAGGCCCAAAACTTGTAGATGGACAGTATTAGCTCAGAGGCAAACAGGAAATCAAACAATACTCTAATATTCACAGTGACACTAGAAAACACAGATTAAGATTTTATGGACACATCAAAAAAATGAATCTGGACAGATTTACAAAGCAAATAGTTGAATTCTATGAAAAAAGGAGTGAATCTAAAACAGACCCAATTAAATGGATTGGCAAAATCAAAACAGATCTGAAACTAGCAGGAATTACACCAGAGGATATCCAAAACAGGGAACTCTTCAGATCCAAAATTCACAAGTGGCAAGTTGACCAAGAGGAGAAACCAAAGAAGAAGACTGGAACAGCATGGTCTCAAGAAAGAAAAGAAGCCCACAGCAAAAGAATGAAAGACGTACGGGCACAAAGAAAGGCAAATTCACGCCACTAAGTACTTTGCATAGTCCTAATGGGCTCATTCGCAGACTTAACTACATCTGAGGTAGCAAAAGCATACTGTATGTAAAATTATATGTTTCTCTGAAATTTTGGACTTTCTAGCTTCATTTTCCTGCCACTTATTAACACGTAAAACTCCAAATAAATTTACATCAGCTTTTCATTACATTAAATCACAGTCACAGTAAGGCTATTATGTACAGAACTATTATTATTTCAGAGTGATTGCACAATGGAAGTGACATCACATGGGAGCACTGGTTAGGGATGGCGTGAGGGTGGGCCTGCTTACACAATCAAAACCATTCAGCAGCACAGACCAATTTTACTACCATATACACATGTGAGGTAGGGAAAACCATACTTGCTTCCCACATTAAGCATTAAAGAGTAAATAGCATTTAATCATTACCCAGGTATGGAGTGCAGATGAATTTCATCAATCTGGTTTTGGTATATTCTTCATGAAAGCTTTAACTTTTTAGAGCTGTTGTTAATATATGCTACTAACCACTTAAACAGTGAAAAACAACATAGCAAACAATTAAGGATAATACTTTCATTTTTTATGTTTATAAGGCTAAAAATATTATAGCAATTTAATCACTTACCAGGAAAACACAGAAATTCTGTAGTAATGCCCTTATTTCTTAGATTCTCAACAAGTTTCTTGCACTGGGTAGTTTTTCCAGATCTATCACATCCTTCAAATACTATTAGGGCACCTCTCTTTGTAAGACTAGTCATTCTGGAAGACAGGTGGACCACATTTGAAAATCATTCTTTAAAAAAAGAGAGAGAAAAGAAAAGAAAAGAAAAGAAAAGAAAAGAAAAGGATTTTACAAAACACCAGAATTAATAATTGAAAACCAAGATACAAAGGCAATTTTCAATTATTCTAACTTAAATCTTTTAATAATTGCATGGAAAGAGCAATTAAAAAAAAAATGTTAACCCCTAAGATAATCAAAATTCCAGGGCTTCTACAACTTAGGTATCTATGATCAGGATCTGACATGTGTCCACAGCAGTGGGAAAGCCTGCTCAGAAATAACAGAAAACTACAGAAAGAAAAATGGATACTGTGCAAGACCAAACAATTAAGTGCACTATGGCTGTTAATACCTTGTACAGGCAATTTTTTCTTTGATATGACACAAACAATTTCTAATTTGTTACTATAACTGTCATGTCACTTATATACATTGTCTATGTCTCAACTGACACATATCTATGTCCAAAATACTCCTCTATTTATTGCACAGCAGAATAGTAATTAAGGGCAGGAATAAAACTTTGTTGGAACTGACCTGGGCAATGCTAATGGTGTAACCAATGTCAGCATTTGGAAGACAAGAATACAAAATGATAGGGAAGTTATTGCCTCATATTGTGCAACAGAGAATGTCAGAACACTTGATTTGGCACTTAGACGACAGTGCAGAGCATACACAACACTCTTCTGTAACAGTGCTAAATGTAGTAACTTCACCGAGGAATGACACAAGAGTGCCTTCCGGGCTGCAAACTTTGCATGAAGGAATGCTCTGAAGTTAATATTAGGTCAGCCACGAACACTGACAGGCTCAAAAAATACAAGCACATTCAGTCAGCTGTGCTGTGGGAATCATGTCATTGACTAGGTAACCATTCACTCTCAGCTAGGTCAACTGTGCTAGTTGCAGAATGCCTTGGTGAATACAACAAAGTGTCTACAGCCACCACTGCTGCCACCTTGAAGTCCACTGCTACAAGTCCGTAGCCACCTGGCAGTGGAGGAACCTTCAATTCTGTGAGTTGCCTCACTGCTAGTCACAATGGTGAATGACTGAAGGTGAAGGGCAGGCCATTCTTCTATGAATGAAGCACTGATCTGCAACTGTGAGCTGTTCAAGCTGGGGAACAGGGTGCCTGTGTCGCCATTCCTTGGTAGTACAAGTATTGCTTTACCTGCTGTATCCTGAGACCACCTCTTGGGCTGCCCTTCACATCACTATCGGGTCTTCTCTGCCTACATGCCGTGTCGACAATCAACAATGGGGGCATGCAGATTTCTCGGAGAGTTTAAGCACAGTTTCATTCAGTGAGAGCACCGAGGCTCTGACAGATCTCCACAGCCGCATCAAGCTGTAGCAATGTGATGGTAACTGGACCCTTCTATGAAGGGGCTATGGCACTGACCTCAGAAAATGCTAGAACCAACACTGGCAGATTACTCACCAGTTGCTGATGTGTTACCATGCACCTTTGTACAATGGGAGCTCAGCACAGCCACTGCTGGAAAGCACTGGGAAGAAGATAGGAGTAATTGTAGAACTTCTGGAAATAAATGTCTGTCAACTGAATGATGTCTCATTAGTGTCCTGGTGCTCTACAGAACTCCAACAGTGCAACTTCGTTTGTCTATTCTGCACTCCTCTAAATCTATACTCTGAAAACCACCATGAGGTGCACAACAGAAGGTATGTCCCATTGTACCTATTATGAGGGTCTCTTCCTGTTCCATTCACATATGGAGTGCAGGAAGAATGATTATCTGAATGCCTCTATGCATGCAGTAATTATTCTAATCTTATCCCCAAGATCCCTATGTGAGTGACACGTAGGGGGTGTTGTACATCCCTACAGTAATCAATTAAAGCTGGTTCTTGAAACTTGATTAACTGACTTTCTAGGGATAGTTTACATCTGTCTTCAAGAGTCTGCCAGGTCAGTTGCTTTGTATCTCTGTGATGCTCTCCCATGGATTAAACAAACCTGTGACCATGTGCTGTCTTTCTCTGCATGTTCAATACGCCCTGTTAGTACTATCTGGTAGGGGTCCAACAGACTTGAGCAATATTCTAGAATTGGTCACACAAATGATTGGAAAGCAACCTCTTTTGTAGACTGAAGGCACTTCCCCAGTATTCTACCAATAAACTGAAGTATACCACCTGCTTTACCCACAACTGAACCTATGAGATCATTCCATTCCATATCCATACAAAGTGTTAACACCCACGAACCTGAATGAGTTGGTTGATTCCAACAGTAACTCATTGATAATATAGTCATAGGAAACTAGATTTTTTCATTTTATGAAGTGAAAAGTTTTACATTTCTGAACATTTAGAGCAAGTTGCCAGTCTCTGCACCACACTGAAATCTTATCAAGATTGTCTGAATATTTATGGAGCTTCTCTCAGATAGTACTCCATTATGGATAACTGGATCATCTGCAAAATGCCTGGTCTTACTATTAATATTGCCTGCAATCTTCTTCTTCCTCCTCTTTTTTTTTTTTTTTTTTTTTTACTATGACACTGTTTCAAATTCAGAATTATTTTACTTTTGTGGGTGAAAAGCACAGGAATATCATGACAGTCTTCCTATTGCTTAAAGTTCTCAGAATAGGCAGTCTTGTACCTGTTTTTAAATATAATCTGATGGATATTTCAAGCAAAAAAGGAAAATGCAATGTTTATGCTACTTTGAATTCAAGGACTCAGCCCCTTCTTTCATTGAACAAGTTTCTCTTACTCAACTTCTTAACATCTAGCATCAAAAGTTTGTCCAAATATGCAATAATATAGTTATATATCTGAAAAGAAAGATGCTGTTACTTACCAAATGAAACACACACACACACACACACACACACACACACACACACACACACACACACACACACACACACACACACACACATCCGCACATATTCAGACACAAGAAGACAGTCTTTCCGCTCCCGGGATTGGAATGACTCCTTACCCTCTCCCTTAAAACCCACATCCTTTTGTCTTTCCCTCTCCTTCCCTCTTTCCTGACGAAGCAACCTTGGGTTGCGAAAGCTTGAAATTTGTGTGTGTGTTTTTTATTGTCTCCTATCAACATACCAACACTTTTGTTTGGTAAGTAACAGCATCTTTATTTTTAGATATATTTTACCCACATGGAATGTTTCCCTCTATTATATTCATATAATATGTTTATATATTTACAATATTACTTAAGGTTTCTGATTTTTCAAAATAACCACAAATGTTACAGAATTGCAAGATCAAGGAAAGATTTAAACAGAAATATTAATGGTCTGTAAAATTTATAAAACTGGACTTAACTCATTCTTTCCCTTGACCCTTCAACTGTTATGTCTAATTTTTAATGCAAAATTTTATCATTGTATACAAACCAAAACCTGTATCATGTACATAACAAGTGGTTGATGAATAAATAACATCACAAAAGGTAATTCCAAAATTAAGCTGCTCAAAAATCAGGATTTTTTTTTTTTTAATTACCCTGGCTCCACTTCTACTTAAAAGTCAACAAATCATGCTCAAATAATTGTTGTCCAACTTCCTTAATAATGACTGTGCCAAAAATAGTAGTGTGCTGAACGTATGCTCAAATTATTGATATATTTATTAGTACACAACCTTCTTAGTCACTCTTTGTGGGGATTCCAACCTGGCTTAACATCTACAAAAGGAGTTGAAAGTACTGTTTCTTCATTTGAATTCAAACTGTGTGTAAATTTTACTTTATTGGACCTTGATAAAGCTTTTTATTCTGGCAGTCATATAATGGTATTAAAACAGCTCTACTGCTATGGCTATAAAGCCACAGAGCTGCATTTGATTAAATCTTATCTAAGTTACGGAAATTACACTTTAATGATGGGAATTCAAACTTTCTAAGACTTACACAAGAAGTTCCACATGTTTCCGAGCGAGGGCTTTTGCAATTCATAGTTGACATAATGACCTGCCTATTACTACACCTTGCAGGTCTCTGTACTCTATGCAGATCATGCAAATTTTGTTAATGGTGGAACACACTCAGAAGCACCAAAAAAAGAAAAAAAATGTGGGGGTGGGGGGGTGAAGAAACTCTTCAAAATTTCTTACACATGTTCTGTGGAAATCAATCATTCTAAAATTGTAAATGTTCTGTATAGGCTGAGCAATAATGACAATGATGGTAGTGCAACTAATTGCCTTACCATCTTACCATTCATCTTGAGCCAAAACTAACATGGATAACTAACAAAAACTGCCAGGTCTTTATAATTAATGTGCAGCTACTCACAGAGGTCCAGTGTGGACTGCAATTATCATATGGCAGTGAAACTTGGTAGATTTTCTAAGGTGTTAATGTGGAACCAACTAACACTGGAAAAAAAATTGTTCCAATTTTGGCCAATAGGTGCAAATCAGTGCTGTGAATTCAAGAAATGCATATAGAAATTTTTCCACATATAATTGATTAGGTCAAACAAGTGAGAAAAGCATAATGTCAGTTTCCAGAATGAGATTTTCACTCTGCTGAGGTGTGTGCACTGATATGAAACTTCCTGGCAGATTAAAACTGTGTGCCGGACCGAGACTCGAACTCGGGACTGGCAGAAATGAAGCTGTGAGGACGGGGTGCGAGTCGTGCTTGGGTAGCTCATATGGTACAGCACTTGCCCGCGAAAGGCAAAGAGTCTTGGTCCGGCACAGTCTTAATCTGCCAGGAAGTTTCATAATGTTAGTTTTATTATTAACCACTACTTACACATTGTGTTCCATAAAAGCACCAGTAACATCGAGATACTGTGCAGCAGCAGATTAGAGCCCACACTGGACCTCGATAAGTAGCTGCACTTTAATAATAATCACCTGGTATGTACTGGGTGTAAAAAAAAAGGTACGGCAAAACATTCAGGAAACATTTCTGACACATAGAAGAATAAAATTTAGTATATGGATCCGAGTCTAGCATGCTTTATTTCCATGTTGGAGCTTGTTTTCTATTTCTCTTCATAATCATGAGTAACACACAAACTGAACATACCACTTTTACATGAAATGTTTTCTCACATGAGATGTTCAAAATGCCCTCTTGGTTATGTTTGGTTAGAATGTATAGGAAGTTGTAATTCTCAAGTTCACTGCTAAAGCTTGTTACTCCATTTAAATGAAGGTAATGTTGACATGTGACACTTCATTGTTTGTGTTTACAGGTGACTAACTTCATTGCTCTACTAGCATCATTTACATAGTATCCATCACCTGTTTGATGTTAATCATGGACGTGGTTCCCGGAACAGTGCAATGGAAGTGTACTTGAATGAAGAGTTGGCGGAAGCCCAATTGCTGTATGGATTAGCACATGGTAATGGCTATGCCACTCTACATTAGTATCAAGACAGATTTTTAGAATGACAGTGTCCTGACAGGTGAAATGTTGGAGCAATTTATTGTCGTCGTAAGGGGTATGCAACATATAAGCCCCCCGGCTGGAGGAGGCCAAGAAGGATGAGGACACCTCAACTGAAGAAGGAACTTCTTTGTGCAGTTGGCAACAACTGTAGTATCAGTGTATTATCTGCAACAAGTAATGTTTGTGACATGACTGTCTGCAGGGTACTAAATGAGAACCAGCTATACAAATGTGCTGTTCACAAATGAAGTTTTCTTTCAAAGTTGATGATAAATGTGTTGAAGGGTTGTAGAAACTGGGCTCCAACATGGAAATAAACCAGTTCCAGACCAACATCCATATAACATATTTTATCGCTCGATTTGTGAGAAATGTTTCTGGAAAGTTTGATCATACTTGTTTTTACACCTTGTATACACAAAATTACCCCAAACCACATTTTCCCTAATCAAGCTTGTTGCAAGCTGCAGGTTGTGCAGTTGACAGAAGTTGTGCAATTGAAATGCTATTTTCCAACTCTTATTCCAGTTTTCACAACCATCTAACCTATGGATTACTACTGTGAGGAAATTTATTGACAGTGTAAAGTGTGTCCACTTAGCAACTGTTGCATCCCTTTACATACTTATTTGTTGGGTGCAGAAGCACGAACAACAATAGTCTATACATGACCATGACAAACACCTCACACATGCAGGGATACAATTATTCAACATGCCACCAAGGCAAGCATGCACTGTGTCACATATTTGGTTTATGAAAAATTTATTTTATGCAAGAGACGATTTTTGAACATGTGATAAAATCATTCTTTTCCCTTACCACTGCTGTAACTCCCACTGTTAATACTATTGGTATTGATTTGTGTTTACTGTACAGTACAGTAGGCTACCATTAATAATTATCATTTAGCTACTTACCTATATTTTAATGTTATTAATATGTTGTACAGGCTGTAAGTTATTTATATTTAAAACTTAGTTAATAGATTTCCTATCAAGCAAGATTTTTTTTTAGTTTTATAAAATGATATACGCAGCAGGCCTGCACTGCATGCAGGCATCTCTTGAACAAACTGTGACATCACTGATAGTATGCACAATGATAGATAAATAAAAAAGTAACATGGATACTAACTTAGAAAATTTCACGAACCAGTACTCATGGACGGAGGGTCTTTTGAGTTCTTCATCTCGCATCAGGATAAACAGTTAGGATATTAGATCAACAAACCACAGTGGTGCAATTAGCATTCTGCCCATGTCCCACAAGTGAATGTGCCCGACATATGCGGTTTCCTTATTTTGGCTGTTTTGAGCTTTCGGCGACAAAACCACCGGGTTAAGTATTGCTGAGGCATAGTTACTACAAGGTGTCGTCGACCGGGTAATTCCTAACATATCAACTAAATTGCTTCTGTTGATTTCACTGTGTGTACTTGGTGTAACATGATTACATGGGTAAAATTTTTTGTTGGTATGATTACTGCTCGTTCATTATCTTTAGCTGATATTAGGAAACGCAGTTTCAATTCACCGACGCTTGACTGTTTTCATACTCGTAAAACGGCCTTAAAGTGTTGTACGGCTTACGGATGTACAAAGAATTGTTATTCCACAGTAATACAAACATACATGTGATTGTTAATCCATAACAGTACCTTTCCAATACTGCATATAACTTAGGTAAACTTACTTGCTGAAATCGTGTGCTCTCCACATTCAAAAAGTAACGGTTCGAAAGTGGCATTATTTGCAGATTACGAAAATGTGACTTCTTACACTTGACCTGCTAAGGATGATCAAGTTCACATCATCCGTTCAGATCTCGTCGATTTCATGTTGCGCTCTTGTAGCGTGAAACTCAATTGTAAACAAACACACGCCAGTCTGACTAAAGCCAAATTTTAGTTCAGGTGTCGGCACTGAGCTGCCAAGTTGGCGGTAAACTTGAACTAGCTAAAATATAGGTTCTCAAATCTTATTTACTTTTTTATTTATTAGCCCATAAGATAGCTTTCAAGCTACATAAGGCACCATCCATAGTTACATACATATGTAGCATATTTTGTCCAATCATGTCTTAGCCAAAATAAATGGAATGTAATTAACTGCGCTCTTTACCATTGGACACTGGTGAATGTGTGCTGCACTTTTTTGCCACCTGTCCTGCCATGGGTCAAAGCAAGTTATCAAACAGCATTAACTCGGACTGACGGGATTTCGAGTCAACACGAGTTAGATCTTTACCACAGTCTAACATTGTGTCTTTACTAAATCGAGTTGTGTTCACGCGGTACGCGGCGGTCGCCGCTATCGATGACAGGTTGGTTGGAGTTATCGTCGTAGTGCCGACTGAACACCAGTTGTCCAGTTGAACCGATTGGTTTAATGCCTGCAGAATGGGACATCACTCACCGTTATCTCTAAAAATGCAGTAGCTTATTATGATTTATTTTGTTTGATCGAAATTCGCTACGCGTTTGATAAGTGTTATTTACAAGTGGGTCTATACATAACATAAACGTCATAGCACCTCGCAAATATATATCTATATTAAAATTTTGAGCGGCAACCATTCATGAAGATGGCAACGCATTCGGCTACCTTAAAATCGTCCGATCACTGTCCAAACCTTACAGCAAATTCAAATTATCTCATGAGTGTATTTTCAAATTCAGCCTGCAGTGTGGCATCCATTAATGCTCGTGTCGAGACATATGGCTGCCTTAAGGTCATCAGATCGTCGACAAACTATTACAGCACATTCCAGTTATCACCATCTTCAATATTTCGAAAATGTGGGCTGCCGCACAGTTTGCAGTAATACCCGAGAATAGGCATTTAGCTACCTTATGATCGACCAATGGCTGTCAAATATATACTGCTAATTTTGGATGTTTCACTCCTATATTTTCAAGATTTCAGACTAAAACATCTGATATTGTGGTCTATAGTGCGGTATTCGTGAACAGGTATTTGGCGACCTTACGATATTCCGACAGCTGTCAAACTCCATATAACACGTTTCAGGTTTTTCTCAAGTCTGTCATCAAAATTTCGAACTGGAAGACAAAAAATTGCAGCCCGTAGCACGGTATGAAATCATACTCGTGAACAGGATTTTGGTCACCTTATGATCAAGCAATGTCTGTCACTATTTATACTGCGAATTTTGAATGTTTCACAAGTCTGTTTTCAATATTTGAAACTAGAAGATCCAATATTGCGACTTGTAATGCCACTTGCAGTTAGAATCGTGAACAGGATTCCAGTGCATGATAGAAACAACTATTGTTCCATTTAAAAAATTATATCTTTTTGCTGTAATTCTTTGGATAATAACACAATAAACTATTTTAGTAGCAGACAGTGTAACGATTCTTATGGTGATCCACCGCAATAAATATTTCCGTCGCCTATTACTTCGTAACTTCGCAAATACATTTAATGAAACACCCTATATTTGTCTGCGTGGCTGCCGAGTGTCTCCACCCTTTCCCCTAGCCACATGGTTCTGCTATCTTTGATGGGGAGCGTTTGATGATGTTTGGTTTGTGGGGCACTCAACTGTATGGTCATCAGCGCCCGTACAAAGTCCCAACTTTTTCACAGTCCAATTTTTTACACAGTCTAATCTAGCCACTGCCACGAATGATGATGATGATGACGATATGATGAGGACAACACAAACAATCAGTCCCTGGGCAGAGAAAATCCCAACCCGGCTGCGAATCGAACCCAGGACCTCGTGATCTAGAGGCAGCAACGCTAGCCTCTAGACCATGAGCTGCAGACTTGGTGGAGAGTGTGACCCATCGTTCGACTCCCTGTGCACTCAGTCTTACCCAGAAGTGTCAACTGTTGGGGGAGTTCTTAGTGTACAGCTGCTACGTAGTGCTGGGTTTTAAGCAGTCACTGTTGATGAGATTGTCATGGAGCCTCATCTCAATTGATTCTTTGATGATACTCTCCTGAAAGCCTCTAGTTCTGCATAAAATTTATGTTTTCTGAAATTCTAGCATATGTCACACATTGAGGCTGTGTTCTACCACTGTCGATATACCTTTATGGCCTAGACGTATGTATCTAGTACCGTATGTTCCATGTAATGTTGTAAGATGCAGTGCCGTGTTTGCCCAATCTACTGGTGGCCACACAAGGGATGCTACATCTGCAGTATCTCGTGGCAGCGCGGCTTCCTTTTGTTCTTTACCTGCACTTACCTGTGAACTCGTTGCAGCAGATCAGTGGTAGGAAAGCCGAGCAGAAACATACTGTACTGCAACTTGCACCAGGCTGCATACAACGCAACTATTCCAAAAACCAGGAAAAGGTCTTAATTTTGAATGAAATGTGGAAATACTGGTAAAACTTTGGTATATTCTGAAAGTTGATAATGTACATATTCACTGCCAATCCTGTGCTAATCTTAACGCAGTCATGCACAAACCCTTTTATTCATGTTAGCAAGTTTTTGGTAACTTATTTCCTGGAACCTGAACGGCTACTAAGCACAGATTGTTCTTATATAAAAATGCTCGCCACCAATCTGCTCAATATGCCATGCGAATTTACTGTCTTTTCTCATACACAAAATTACTTATAAAATCCGTACTTTCTAAAAAAACACACCGGAATAAATATGCTTCAGTTTAAAACACTTTTGGAACATATAGCACAACTAAAACCGACAAATTATAACTTCCTTTGGAGCTCTTACTACACAAGACCATATCATTGAAAGGCTGGGCTCCGACTTCTCTAAACTGCTGTAAGCATTCTGTATCTCCAAGTGAAACTGATTGGTCAGTTTTCTTTAAGGCCAATAGAAAAACATTATTCTCCCGTGTTAGTCCGTGCTTTTAATGGCTATCCAATCAACAAATAACACACTTTCGAACTGTACTTTTTTCAGAAATAAAAATTAACATTCTGATATTTTATTTGTACTTTAAATTATTAACTTTTTCCATTTGCACTCGAATTAGCTTTCCTTTTATCATAAAGTTACTTTACATATTATGATACAAAATTCCCCGTCGTGTGCATTCACAGTCTCTTAAAAATACCTCACGCTAGTTCGTACAGTGTTTATCAGTAGAACAATGATCTACATATTTAATTTAGACCACATTCACGCATCATTCACACTACTAAAAACATATACAAAACTGTACAAACATAAATAAACAAAAAAACCTTCAAGAAATAAACAAAACTATTCACAAAACATTCTCTTGACCTGTTTCCTGAATGTCTATGTGCCCTACGTACTCGACTGAACCAGTTTCAGACCATGTGTCACTGTGCAGGCACGAGTCATTCTCCTGATACATAAGCTCTAGACAGGAGCGATGTAAGGTGCCACGCTTCAATCTGTATCTGCAGTTGTAGTTTGCCGTTCACTGAGTGAAGCATATTTTCAGTTTTTCGTGGTGATTGGAAGATGGCCTTGATATTTTTCTTCAAGGATTCTCGCATGGAATAAAGGCGAATTTCTCTTCCTCTGCCTCTGCCTCCTCTTTGAGGACAGTTATATCATTAATTTTCTTTAATGCCTGTCTAATCTGTGCTTTGCTGTACCCTTTGGCGAAACACATCTCTAAGGTGTTGCAGCTGAGAAGAGAGGCTGTCTTTGTCACAAATGGCATTTTCCCTGCGTAACAGAGTCGTTAGAACAGTGTACTGCTACATCAGATGGTGACGCCTCGTTACATGAATGTACAGTTCCATGTGAGTCTTCTTTTTCTAGACTGCATATCCTAGGATACTGTCTGCTATTCTTCTTACTAGAATGTCCACAAATGGAAGATACCCATTCTATTGTAGTTCCATCATGAGCTGTGTTTTGATGGACGCCATTCAGGCTGTGCAGGAACTTATTCAGGACCTCTCTGCCATATTCCCACACATCAAAGGTGTCATCCACGTAACAGAAGAAGTTTTTAGTTTTGAGCTATGCAATGTTTAATGCCATCTCCTCAAAGTACACCATATGGAGAGTAGCAATCCCGACAGCAAGCGGCGAGCTCATGACTACTTCATCAAGTTGTTCATAGCACTCACCACATTTAAAGTAGATTGTGGTCAGTACCTGTTTAAATGGCTTCGCCAGCCAAATTCGTGGCCAAACTGAAACACATGCGACTGCAGAAAGACGATCTGCTCGCGAGCTTCGACATAAAACCTCTTCTCACGCAAGCACCACTTCAAGACCCCTTGATTCTCTTAGCAGATCATTTTGTGCCCCAAATGGTGCAGCAAATAAAGCGCTGCATTTCACGACGCTTCATGGAACACATTAGATGTGCATGTTCAAGGAATAAAGGTAAACCAACAGTGGCAGAACACACCCTCAACGAGGGACATGCATTCGAATTTCAGAAAAAAAAAATTTGTGCTGAGCTACAGTCTTTTGGGAGGATATTATAAATTAATCGCTACCAGCTAAGTTCTACATTGAATCATGCATTAGTAGCTCTATGCCAAGAACACACCCAGCAGTTGACGTTTCTCAAGTCTGGGTAAGACTGAATGCATTGAGTGTCAAACAGCAGTCCATGCAACCCCCCTTCCCCACCCCCCACCCTCCCCCCTCACCACAGGTCCCTAAACCCTAAACCCTGCGTGTTGGGAAGGGATTTATTTTATTTATTTATTCTTTGGGCAGGGCCTCTAGATGATGTTTCAGCTGACACTATAGCGTGCATCATACAATTTTATTTATACAATAAATGTACAGTAAACAAAACAGGATTATATTTTATTGGTACTCATGAGATTATTATGTATTTTCTGTTACAGTCAGCAGCTAAAATGTAATCTGACGGCAGCCACTCAGTTTTATATATATGTGAGATGCCTTTGCAATGTTGACAAAGCTCAGCCTGAGCCAGTGAAGCGAGTGCATAACTGCTGTTGTGACCTACACTACTGTGGCTGATGGAAAGCTGTGATGGTGTGCTTGTGCTGTAGCTTTTGTGGAAAGCAAATTGTTACTGTGTCACTCTCACTTATCGTGTTTTCGCGTACAGCAAGGTCAAATGGGACAGACAGAAGAAAGCTGATGCAGTGAATGGGCCTTCAGTCATGAAACTCAGCGATCAACAGGACAAGGAAGACAACCACACACTTATCTCTCTCCTCCACATCCAATGCAGAGGTACAGTATGGACAAAGATGTGTGACAAGACAGCCAGCTACTGCAAGAACAAAGTCGCCTTGAGTCTGTTGACTCTGATGTCACTATCGAGCTGCAAGCAGCGGGCATGGTCGACTGCAGGGCACTCGAGAATACTGTGGTCGCACATATCGTTGAGGTGTCGAGGGACAAGAAGACGCCACCACGACAGCATGACAACATGACGAAGGTGCTCCTCCATGGGTTGCCTTGGATTTACGATGAGGCAGCTGTCAAAGAAGGGCTGTTGCAGGCTAGTTTTGTGGATACAGCAATCAAGCTGCATAATTGGTCAACCAAGAAGGAGCTGCCACTGTCTGTCATCACCGTGCAAATGACACATGAAATCTTTGTGCTGCAGAAGCTCCTTGGCTTCCTGATCGAAATAAAGACCCTCCCTCCAGGCCTGGATGCTAAGCCAGGAAGAGGGCCATATGGCTAAATTTTGACACAGTGCCCTGAGATGTGTCAACTGCTCGCTCCAGCATGAGAGCTGCACCTGTGACAGAAGAAGAGAAGAAGCTCTGATATGTGCGCACTGTGACTCGCCTTATGTCTCTGGCCATGTCTGAGCCACAGACGAGAAAACCATTACCAAGGAAAAACGCCATTGATAGGGAAGGCGCCAACAGAGGGCAGCAGCACAAGCAAGAAGTGAGCAGACAACTGCCGCTTCCGCCGACTACGATGGACCAGAATATTTCACTAGGGACAGTGGTGTGAGAGGCTGGCCACAAGCAGAAAAGAGGACAGTGTAGCCAGCACCTGAGACATGGCAGATGATTGCCGACTGCAATGAGCCGGAATATCGCGCCAGCGGCGGGGGAGGGGGGAAGGGGGCGGGAACCAGCTGTCAGCAGAAGGGGGGGGGGGGGCAGTGCAGCCAGCACCTGAGAAGGACAAGAAGAAGAAGCGGGCGACCCTCCCATTTACTGAAGTCGACCATAGGGGAACTGTGCTCCTCAAAGATGCTATGACGAAAGAGAGAGTTACATACAAGACTGTCTTTATGGCAAATGCCGAAAAAGCCAACTACCAGCTACGAAATCAGTATGAGGTGATTATCAAAGCGTCACTGTCTTCCAAGATGATACATAGAAATGCCTTAAGGGTAGTCAAGCTGAGGCAGTGGAGCTCCCCAACCAATGATATCCTGGATCGTGAGGGGGAGGGGCCACAGCTGGCAGCACAACTGAGAGGTACGACACATGAAGCTACAGCCAACCTGGGCCTGCTGCCACACCCAGTCACCACTGATGGAGTGCTGCAGAGGAAGCCCCACAACAGCACATTGCACTACCACACAGATTTGTGAAGAGAAGATGGCTATGACATGGCCATCAAGCTGCATGATACCCACTACTAATGTAACCTATCTCTGCATTCGCTGGAGATAGCAACCAAGTCCTCTACTGTTCTTACTACTTATCCAGACAACCCCCCCCCCATCCCCACCCCCCTGTTGCAGAGGTTTTTTTCCCGTGGTGCTTGCTGTGCCACTTTTTTCACCCTCTGCCCTAAACACGCTATTTCTTCATGCGTTTCTGCCCATTCTGTCTACAAATGAGCTGGTATCAGTGGGACTCTGACCGAGACATATGGACAACATCACAATCCTGCATCCCGTGATAAACTCAATTCATATAACTAATCGGTGCAGAGGTGACAGCAGAACTTTATGTGATGATCGCAGTGCTAGTGCAGTCATGGAGGATGTCCACTCTTATTGAAAAAAAAACTCTAGACTTGATCGCTGCTACTGAGCACACTGATGTTGGAACTTATGAGGACTGTGACATCATGCCCTGCTGCTAGCATTAGTAAAGTTGTTGTGTGTCAATCGTAAAACACTAGCAATTATCGTGTAATGCTGCAGCAAGGGCTCAGTTAGTCGTACAGACACTTTTGCTGTGGACAATATGCAGTCTGCCACGATGGAGATCAAGATGGTGTGCCCCTCCTACATCAGTACAGAAACAAGGCATGGGTGGAGCTGCACGGCCCCCTGACGACTGCTGCAACCTCGCCATTATCGAGAGACAGGCACAAAGCTTGGACAACTTCATGCCAGTCAAGACTGCTGCTGCCAAATACTTCATAGTGGCGCCCAAAAAGAAGATGCGGTGGGAGAAGTCAACTGAGACACTACTATGAGGACTTTCATGGATCTGCAATGAGTCAACAGTCAAGAAGGGACTGCTCTGTTGCATGCAGAGTTCGGAGATGTGGCCATCAAACTCCGCAACCAAACAAACAAAAAAGAACAGCCACTCTTCATCATCGCCAAGCCAGTGGCTGATCTTCAGCGAAACAAATGTAGCAGCGAGATCTTTGATTTGCAGAATATCCTTGGCTTTCCTGTTAAAGCCGAGATCCTCCCTTCATGCCTGGATCCTTAACCTCAGTGCTCTAGGTGCCAGGGAGAAGGTCACATAGCAAAAGACTGTCACAATGCTATGAAGTGTGTGAAGTACTCAGGTGAGTACGTCAGCTGCACCTGTGACGGAAGAGCAAGCCAAGAGGAATTGTTGGAGGACACAAAGACATGGAAAGGCCATGAACTTGCATCCAGAGCTGAGCAGAGGCAAGCCATCAAGGACTTCCCCTCTCACATGGATGGCCGTCACCACCAACAGTAATAGAGACGAGGGGGGAAACCTCATGACCATTGCAGAGTAGAGACAGTCAGCATCAGCCAGCTATGAAGAACAAGTTACCGTAATGGCAGAAAGTGGCACATAAACAATTTGCGTAACAGATGCCTGGTGCACCCTGGTAGATGCTGCCCTGTAAGAAGCAGAGAAAAAAGCCAGGGAACAGTACACTGAGATGGAGGATGCTCATCTCCTGCTGTTGGAAGTCTACAATTGGCAAACACAAATGGAGTCATGAGTGGCACAAACCAATGAGCACAGGGGCACAATGACATCCTCACAAATTGAGGCACTCACATCAATAACAGGGAATGCAGACGATCATGACATATGGGCCAAAGTTGGTCATGTTGATCTTTCGAGTGGTCCACACAACGGAAGTCATCAAGGCAGAAGCAGCTCCAACACCTGCAAAGAGACATGGGCAGGATCAGCTGCAAGTCACAGAGTGTTGAAAGAGTCGGTCAACACAGCATAATGATGCCTCCCAAGTGATTTAAAAACTACAAACTGAGTATGGAGAAAGAGCAAAGGCTACACAGACAAAGAAGTAAGGAATACAGCCACACTCCGAGGGGGAAACACCCTGTGGACTAAAAAAGTGCTAACACTAGCAGTTCTAGACAGGATTTGAGGAGGTTTCTCATGGCTGTGATGTAAGTACCAGAACTGTCCACAACAACGCCCTCCAAATATATTTCTTACTGGGAGATAAGCCAGCTAGAATTACAGAAAAATAATAAAGATGCAAGCAGAATAACACAACGCAAAATGGCTGACAATAGCAGCCAAAACGCCTTCAAACAGCCTGCTCTTCTCCGAAAGGGGAGGTGGAAAATAAAAGCAATCTAGACACCATATAGCAGAAGAAAAGGGTGACACGATCTCACTGAATGACACTCATCAAAACTTTGTGGAATTTCCATGCAGCTGCCTGGATGGAAGCCCAAGATTCCATCAGCAGTGTATGTCATTAAAGTTTAGATTAGATTCAGTTTTCGTTCCATAGACCCAAAAAATGAGATGACTCTCGTAGGTGTGGAACATGTCAGAAAGTACGACATAAAAACATAAAACATTTGAATATAATACTAACTGCCCTGATCATTTGTCAGGAGATAGTCGAAAATAAACTAATACAATGCAGTAAACTGGGACAAATAATATTTACAGAATTAACACACTGTCAGAATGAAACACTGTTATTCACCATTAATAAATTTATCATACGAAAAATATCTAATCTTGACTGTTGTGACGAAATGTTGTCAAAACTGAAATCTAACAGATATTTTTACTTCAGCTGACTTAACAGTCTCTGTTAAGATATTCATCTATGGACTAGAAGGAGTTGCCTATCAAAAAGTCTTTCAAACTCTGTTTAAACCGCGCTTTATCTGAAACCAAGCTTTTAACAGTTGCTGGCAATTTATTAAAAATGTGTGTTCCTGAATATTGGACCTCTTCTTGGACCAAGGTAAGTAATTTTAGGCCTTTATGTAGATTCTTCTTATTCCTAGTATTGATACTGTGTACTGAGTTATTGGTTGGAAATAGAGATGTATTACTTGCAACAAATTTCATTAAGGAATTACAGAAAAATATTAAAGATGCAAACAGAATAACACAACCAAAAAAGGCTGACAATGGCAATGGATTGTCTACATTCACGGATAATGCATTGTTTCTGTAATCACCACCTCGCCCCTTCCCCATCAATTTTCGAGTACATTTCTCGTGGGGAAACAGCGGTCTGGCTAAAAGTACTTTAAAAATGGATTACAGTTTCGACCGCAGCAAAACGGTTATTTTAATGATTGCCGGTTTCAGTCAGTTTACGTTCATGAAGTTAAAACACCTGCTCCTTTCACCGCCACCGCATACCATCATTGTACAAGGATCTGAGAATGGTCACATGTTGTCTGAAACTGGTAACGATTGAAATAAATGATTTATTGCGGTCGAGACCTTTAAGAATAACATTTCCATCCTGCAGATCGAAACTTGATATTTGGCAAAGAAATATTTACCGTATTTCATAACGTTTTGCTCTTAGATGCCCACCTAAAAATGAAAAACTATTCAATATTAATATTCTAGATGACACTACTCTCCTGTTGAGATTTATTCTCCTTTTATTTAATGAAAATTCGTTTGTCTTATTTAGTGCCTCGTTTCATTTCAGTATTAAAGGGCAGTATTTTCTTCAACTAAATATTGAATATTAACCGGAAATCTTTCGAGGCAAGTGATGTAATTATCAGTGGTATCATGAACTTCATAGTCGTTCGTCGAGTAGGCCTATGGGTGTACAAAAATATAAAAACGGGCACCTGGGAAGGGGTTCACTGTTTCTTTCAGAAACAAAATGTCCGGGAAACGGATTATCGGAAATAATTGCCGTAACAATGCGCTGTTCATATGTTCGTCATGTAAGTTAATAGCGGTGTAAAATCATAAAGCAGAGGAAATGTTCGCTGTTTAGTGAAAGTGATGTCATGGATCAAGGCCGATAAAAGTTCATTTGCCAACCGTCCGCTGTGCTGTGACTTGCTCGAATTTCGAGAAGCAGAACCCACAGCTGATTGTGACGAAGAATTCAGAGACTCTGTAGTAGTGGTGGGCAGGAAATCGCGTATCTGTTAGAAATCACAGTGACTGAGAAGTCACAGGTATCACAGTAGCAACTTTCCAGAATCTAACTGCGATTTCAGTCACAGTTAGCAGTCGCAAGTAGTATTTCATATTCAAAGACGTGAGCCATCTATTGGTCGAATTTAGCACTGCTTTCTGCGATTTCAGTGACAAGTCGCAACTAAGAGTCGCAAGCAGCAACTAAAAAGCGCGGTTAACAGCGGCATCTGTTGGCCAAAGTTCGTACTACGTCCATCTCTGCGGTACGCTATGGAGTCTAACTGCGATTTCCGTGACAAGTCGCAACTAAGAGTCGCAAGTAGCAACTAGAAAGCGCGGTTAACAGTGCCGTCTGTGGGTCAAAGTTCGTACTACGCCCATCTCTGCGATACACTATTGAGTCCCAACTGCGATTTCCGTGACAAATCGCAACTAAGAGTCGCAAGTAGCAACTAAAAAGCGCAGTTAGCACTGCCATCTGTTGAGCAAAGTTCATACTACGCTACTCGCTACCGAGTCAAACTGCGATTTCTGTGACAAATCGCAACTAAGAGTCGCAAGTAGCAACTAAAAAGCGCAGTTAACATACTTTTCCTAGTGTCATCTGTTAACCGACGTACGTACTTCGTTATGAGAGCCTTGTGCCTCACGAGATCGATGTGCTGTGTGTGCATATGAAGGGCTTATTTCAATAGTGGTACAAGTCCATTTTTGTTCATTTTGAGATACAGAGTCGTAAAGTTAAATGAGCGCTGACAAATCTGCATTTGAGATACCAGAAATATTCAAGCATATGGCTTCTTGCTAGAGATGAAGCTTTATTTATGTTTGTTTGGATCATTAATTTCAGAAGCATTATAGACAGAAAAGTGGAGGTAATGGACTTGTACCACTATTGAAATAAGCCCTTCATATTATATGATGACATGCACATTCAGCATCAGTTATGGTTGGTCAAATACTGCTGTGACTCTGAATGTATTATATTAATAAGAAGCAACATTGCCTTTTTCTCCTGAAAATATCAAGTAACGTAACAAATGTGTTTGATTCTGCTTCCAATATGACAGTTTTGGTTAATACTCCACATGCCTACAGGACTTTGCAATGTTAACACAGCAGAACTCAGACATCTGTATAAGTGTAGAGAAATGAAAACAGTCATATGAATGCCTCACTTTTGTTCCGACACAGTTCAAGACTCGGGAGAAAAGTTTTACACCTGGTGTTCTACATGGCAACTTCACACACAAGAACTTTTTGCCGACACTACTACCACCTACATAAGTAAGCTTTTCCTGTGTTACTTTCAAGGAATTCACTTAAGCTATTCCTGATTTAACTGTAAGATCTGTACTTCCCACTTTCGTATCAACAGCCTCAAAATGCATATTGTAGACTTCGGGATATGTTACAGGTCAGTGTCACAACAAGATTGTGGAGAAAGAGGGGGGGGGGGGGGCGGCATTTCACTCTCCAACAAGTGTTTACCAATAAATATGTGGCGGAAAATTACGGGTATAGGACGGCTTAACATGTGGAAAATGAGATTTTCATTATTCGCTCACTGTATTTAACATTTATTATTCCTTTAAAATCGCACAACAACTTCAATAAAACACAGTTTAATCACTCATCTGCACACTTATTTCGCAATAATGTCACTTTTAAACTGCAAATCCTCTAAGAGCTCTCTTGAATCTTCACGAGTCTCTCCCTACAGCCTTGATGTGGATAGATACGTACAGCAACCAGGACTGTGTCTGCAAAATCACAAGGATTATTAAACAATTTATGCTGTCACTAATTACAAGCAATATAATTGGCAGAGTAGATTGCTAATATTTGCTGTAATGAAAGCCACTCAATGGGGTATATTTCACATTTGCAAGAACGATCTCACTTAAGTAATTAAGTCCATCGAAACACTTAGAAACTAACCTCTCGTCTGACGAAAACGGTCTAAAGACGCAGTGGCAATTTCTCCAGATCTGCTGACAATGATATTTTGAGTTATCAGTTTACTGAGTGACTGAAATGTAGTTCGGGTACCTGAGAACATAACAATACGTTAGAATTCATTTTCTAAACACGAACTATTACGGTACTGTATGGCTACTTACATATTAATTACACTATTAATATTTTCACTGTTGTTTCTTTAATACAAGATTAAAGCCAACGGAAGAACAAACGTAAAACATACTTACCAATGACATGTTTGTTGAGATGCAATTTTCTGTGTGGACAGATGTAGCTTTTTCATGCGGTGGTAAGTCGCAGAAATCGCAGGAGTCACAGAAATCCCAGAAGTAGCAGAAGTCACAGAAATCGCAGAAGTCACAGAAGTAGCAGAAGTCGCAGAAATCGCGGAAGTAGCAGAAATCGCAGAAATAGCAGTGGCGGAGGGATACGCGACTTGGTTCCTTAACTGCGACTCTTAACTGCGACAAATCACAGTTAAGAATAACAGATACTGCAAAGTAGCATTCACAGAAATCACTGATATCGGAAAATCGCAGTTTAGCCCATCACTACTCTGTAGGTGCCGTGGTGTTCGTTTCCAACGAGGTTTTATTCCTGCTAACTGCTTTGGACTGGACAGAAGTGAGAGCGAGCGGCACCTGTTGGTTTAAATGAGAGTTATTAATACGTCGTCTGCAGTACTAGTTTAGTATAGTGCAAGGCACCGAATGGCCATAGGACCAGAGTCTGTTCATCTGGTACCTAAAGTCAGCGTAAAACTTGGAGGATTGTCAAACAAAATGACCTGAAATCCACTGCGGTCTGGGATAACAAGACGCTGTGGGTGTGAGTTTACGCTATAAAATCAAGTTTCCTCCCACCGCCAATTATATTAAATCTTTTGTTCTTTCGACTTTTATGACGGAAAGGCCGTAATTTTAAAACATTATTCCTGGGAAAAATAAACATATTTAAGATACTCTCTTTGAACTTAATTTCAGATGGACCAAATTTTAGTACTGGTAGCTTTAATACACCTGTTGTATTGCCCATATACGAAGGTAGAAGAGAGCTTCAATTTACAAGCAACACACGACATTTTATTCCATGGATTCAACTTTACCAAGGTAACTTAAGTAGAAAGCCCGTGGTTTTTGTGTGTATGTGTGTATATATACATATATATGTGTGTGTTGTTAGCGTTATTCGTTCAGAGGACAGTGGGCACGTCGTCAGTTATACGAGGCCCCAATCATGCTCCACGTCACCTTTCGTTTGATACATGTAACACACAGTAAAGAGTTCCTAACTGCAATAAGAAAGACCTCACAACAGTTGACTTTTATAGTAAATTTTTGTGCCGGAAATAAATTTTCCTCTTCCGGTTAATTGGTTGCAGTATAAGCCTGCACATGACAATGTGATTAGCTTGAAACGCACCGTATTGTTCCTTTCGATTGGTGATTGAATCACAAATAAATGCGTTAATTTGTTAAGTGATTTTTCTAGAATAAGAAGTATGCAGTATTGAAATTTCAAGAAACACTGGTTATAATGCCTGTATGAAACTGAATAATGGTTCAAAAAGAAAACCAAACTAGCATCCAAGCCATATGAACGTGTTTGAAATTACTTACAGGTACAGTAAGAACAAATAAAATGGGAAATATGGACATATGACATCTGGCAGCACATTAATGTTTGCAACCTTGAAGAAATTATAGATTACACCCATAGTAGTGTACTTGAGTATCTGGTATACAGGCATGTTTATCTTCCCACACTTTTCCCTTGGAATTTGGTCAGCCAAGCAGTGTATTGTTTTCCAAAGGGTTAAATGTGATACCGTAGCGATTATTTTTACTGCATCCAGATTCAAGATACACTATTTTACTTGTGTTATGTTACAACCTGTTCTGATCCACTGGTACTCTTTGACAAATCTAAAAAGGAATGCAGTTATTGTATCCATAACTCATTGTGATTGTTTCAACAATAAAGAGGGGAAGAAGTGGCTTTATAATGTTTGCACTAAATTAAACTGATAAGTTGTGTTAAGACAAATGCGCAGTTTAGTGATTTCCAAATCAGTGTCAATATTTCAATAAAACATGAAAAGATTGGTCAGTGAAAACCAACAAAATTATGGTTTTTTTTAGAGAATTTACAAATAATAAACTTTTTTTAAACATTTCACAGAACATCATTTTATGACTACCACTATTTTCTCCCATTTTATAGCTAAACCATTACCACTTCATACTGTAGAGGTAATATCGGAGTAGTATGTATATTTATAAAAACCAGGCATTCATCCAAAGCTCTAGATGTTCAAGTATACTGACTGCAGCAGCATTTTGATGCATCTGTCAATGAAGTAGAAAACACTTGTCATGTTTATCAAATTTTAGTTCTTGACAGTGCTCTTGCAGATAATTTCAGAAGCTTTCTGAGAAAACAAATATACTTCCATAGCTGCTGACAGTAACAGTGAAAGTGAGCAATACTTTGGTTCTTTGTGATTTTAACGTAGCTCTGATTGACAACTCTTTTTATAGACTTTATCTTGAACACACATTGTGCTACTTTAATGTGTTCTGAGGTGGCAAAAGTCATGGTTTAGCAATATGCACAGATACAGATGGCAGTAATATTACATACATGAAGTGTAGAAGGGCAGCATGTTGGTGGAGCTGTCTTTTGTGCTCGAGTGATTCATGTGAAAAGGTGTCCGATGTGATTATGGCTGCATGGCGTGAATTGACAGACATTGCACATGGAATGGTATTTGGAGCTGGATGCACGAGATATTTCATTTCAGAAATAATTTGATGATGATGATGAAGATGATGGTTTGTGGGGCACTTAACATCATGGTCATCAGTGCCCATACAAGTTCCTAATCTTTTCATTTCCATTCTCACCATGCCTCGGATGATGACGACGACGACGCGCACACACACACACACACACACACACACACACACACACACACTCTCTCTCTCTCTCTCTCTCTCTCTCTCTCTCTCTCTCTCTCTCTCTCTCTCTCTCTCTATCTGTCTGTCCGTGCAGGGAGAAAATCTTCGACCCGGCCAGGAATCGAACCTGAGACCACGTGATCCAGAGGCAGCAATGATAGCTGCTAGAACACGAGCTGCGGACAGAAATCATTAGAGAATTCAATATTCTGAGACCCAGAGTGTCAAGAGAGTGATGACAATACCAAATTTTAGGCATTATCTCTCACCAAAGACAACTCAGTGGCCAATGGCCTTCATTTAACGACTGAGAGCAGTGGTGTTTGAATAGAGTTGTCAGTTCTAACAGATAAGCAGCACTGCATAAAATAACCACAGAAATCAAAGTGCGACATACGACGAACATATCTGTTAGGACGGTTCGGTAAAATTTGGCATTAATGGGCTATGGCAGTGGACGATCAACATGACTGCCTTTGCTAACAGCACAGTGTCACCTGCAGTGTCTCTCCTGGGCATGTAAGTTATATACTAGACGAATGGAAAACTGTGGCCTGGTCTGATGAGTCCTGATTTCAGTTGGTAAGAGCTGATTATAGGGTTAAAGTGTGGCTCAAATGCCACGAAGCTATGAATTCAAGTTTTCAACAAGGCTCTGTGCGAGCTGGTGGTGGCTCCGTAATGGTGTGGACTCTGTTTACATGGAATGGACCAGCTCCTCTGGTCCAGTTTAACCTATCATTGACAGGAAATGGCTTTTTTTCGGTTACTTGGAGATCATTTGCAACCATTCATGAACATCATCTTCCCAAACAGCAATGGAATTTTTGTGGATGACAGTGCACTGTGTCACCAGGCCACAGCTGAACAACATTCTGGACAGTTTGAGCAAATGATTTAGCCACCCATATTACCCTATGTGAATCCCATCGACATTGATGGGACATAATCAGGAAGTCAGTTTGTACACAAAATTCTGCACTGGCAACACTTTAGCAATCATGGATGGCTGTAGAGGCAGCATGGCTCAATATTTATGCAGGGGACTTCAAAAGACTTGCTGAGTGCATGCCACATCAAGTTGCTGTGCTACACTGGGCAAAAAGAGGTCCAACACGATATCAGAAGTTATCCCACGACTTTTGCCATTTCAGTGCAATTCTGATACTGGACTTCAACAACGAATTTGTAGATGAAAATAATATCAACAGTGTTGCTGTCATGCCTGTATTTAACTGCTTTACAGACCACAACAAACAAATGTTGACACAGTCTTCCTGTAATGTGTTTCAAAAAACAGTAGAACTCTGTTGGAGAACAAGTCAGTTAGTAAATAATTACACAAAATTGTGTTGAATTTTCAACTGTTTAAACAGTGGATTCAGCAAATTGCAGATAACTTCCTTCTTTGTTTAGAATCTGATATAAACTACAAATTCAACACATTTCTTCCATTGTTCCTACACAATTCTATTTTATGCTGTTTGTACGAGGGTTGAATGAAAAGTAATGCCTCCACCATCGTTAATTGGGTTTGGATGTGAATAGTTAATAAATCAATTTCAAAAATAATCTTAGAATGTGATCTTTAATTACCAATATTCACTTCTCCACATAATCACCAGCCAAGTGGATACATTCCTGCCAACAATGAACAAGTTTTCTGAAGCTGTCATGGAAGAAGTCGACACTCTGTTTCCGCAACCACAGTCTCTCAGTTCTCTCAACATCTTCATCAGAAGCATAATAATGTCCGCACAGATCGTCTTTCATTTTCGGGAATAGATGGAAGTCAGACTGTGCTAAATGTGGACTGCATAGAGGATGCCATACAGTGGTGAGATTCAGTCTCTGCAGTTCTGCTGTGGTGGCATGTGAAGTGTGTGGTTTGGCATTGTCATGCTGCAGTAAAACATTTCCCTTTTCCTTTCGGACCCGTGTTAGCTGTCGTTTCAGAGTTCGCAATGTTGTGATGTAACACACTGAATTTATTGTGGTTCCACGATCAAGGAAATCAACACGGATAACACTATTTGCTTTCCAGAACACTGCGGCCATGATTTTTCCAGGTGAGGGCTGCGTCTTGAATTTCTTTTTCTGGGGCGAGTCTTTGTGTTGATATTCCATAGACCGATATTTCGTCTCTGGGTTGTAATGATGTACCCACCTTTTGTCTCCTGTTACAATTGAATGGAAAAAGGCATCACCTTTATTCTCATAACGTGAGAGGAGTTCCTGGCAAATTTCAAATCTGTGCACTTTTATTTCAGGAGTCAGCATTCGGGGCACCCGTCGTGCACTGATCTTCTGATAGCTAAGCAAAGCAAAGCAAAGCAATAATGTGACCCACATGTTCTTGTGAAATCCTGATTGTGTTTGCAATTTCTCTCTGAGTGACACGATGATCGTCCTGAATCAATCTGTCAACATTTTGCTTGTGAAACTTGGTAATTAAATAACAATAAGAAAATAAATAAAAATAATGGTACGGCTTCCACGTTAGGAGATTTAGCAAATGACAAACCGATGGCAACAGTATCTATCCCTTTTGTAGGTAATGTTAGTTACAAATTAGGGCGTTTGCTTAGAGCCTATAACTTTAGAGTAGCCTTTTCCACCAACACTAATCTGCACAAGAATTGAATCCACTCGTTGCGGATCACAGATGATAAATTGTCTCAGTCTGGAGTGTATAAAATTACTTCCGGTGACTGTCCGAAATCTTACATAGGTCAGACAGGCCGAGCTCTCATGACTAGATATACAGAGCACATCACCACTAGAAGCGGTGATGGCACGAGGGGTTTCACTTATGCAGAACACCTTATACAGATGGCTCATGCGCCGAGTCCTCCGTCTAACATCGAGTGGCTTCATACTGAAGTTAAGGGTTCAAAATTGGATATCTTAGAGGAAATGCAGATTTTTAAACACCTGCAGTATGCCAAAGATGATGTCCTTAACAATCAGCTCCAATTAAAAAGCAGAAATTTCTTTGAAGGTTTCGGTCCCTTACTTAATTCTTCACATTAAGTTGCATGACGTGGAAGTTGGTTGATGCACGCACACAATGTTGATTGTTCACAGATGGTAACGACGCCCCCCCCCCCCCCCTCCCCCCCATTTTGGTAAATTTTCCCTCCTACTGTGTTGAGGGTTTGGTTAGCCAAGAAGAACACCATTTGTATTATCTTATTGCTGCGCACTTTTAGGAGGTATTTTATGTATCTTCGTTGGCTTCTATGTAATTATAAGATCATGGAGCCAAGGTATGTTACAAATCTTTAACGTCTTCTGATTATGGCCTGGTCGGCCGCTTAGTATTATGGCAATGTAGCAACTATGATTGTTTCTCTTGCAGATATTATTAGTGCGGTTTTATCCGTTAACAATAACGTCCTTAGCATAGCTATCTTTTTAGTTTATTTGTAATTTCTACCTAATTCTAGGGCCTCCATATTAACTTGTGGCGGATTTACCATCCGTGCACTAAGTTTGTCGTGCACTGCTGTTAAATATGTCTTAGTTCCCGCATCATCGCTTTTATCATTTGCTCAATTTGCTATTTATGCGACAACTTTTGGCAATCAGTTAGGTCCCAATCTGTGTTAACTTTGTAATCCTGCGCCCATGCGTAAAAAGAGCGTTTCCTGGCCGTGCGCATGCACAGTGATTTTGATAGCCGCGCGTGTGAGCAGCCCGCAGTGCCTCAGTTTGATGGACAGCCTCTGACCATCGTACATTGACTGGGGAGAGGTAGCACACACAGGGTTGGGATAAGTAATGTTAGTGACTTGGTACGTATGTACCGTGTATTTGTAAAAAAATTTTATGGGGTCTTGCTGCTGTAGGTGTTGATTTTAGCCTTTGACTATGCCTATTTAGCCAAGCTGCTTTACATTTGTTCTGAAGAAGGTGTGGTTACCCACGCTGAAACCTAGGTAAACACCAGTTAGTTTGTGCAGTCAATGCGGATTTTTCATAATTATTTCGATACTTACGATTGCTGACGCGCTGCAATGCTGAAAGTTCTTAACTTGGTAATTGCGGTCACAGGCCGTCCAACTCTTTGTTTGTCATGCACATCAAATGTCCCCACCTCAACATCTTTAAACTTACTCGCCCAATGATGCACAATACTCACATCAACACAATCACCATAAACTGCTTTCATTCTCTGATGAATTTGCTTTGGGGTGACACCTTCTGCTGTCAAGAATTCAATCACTGCACATTGCTTAAATTACATTGACCGACCGTCTGTGCAGGGTTCTGTACTTTACACTGTAACAACACAACCTTTCATTGCTGAGGCTTTCTGCCAACTGGACCTGTAGAGAAGAGGCTACAGAACAAGCCAGTACCTGCTGCATACCAATGCTACCAACTGTTGAAGAATTATGAAGGTGGAGGCACTACTTTTTAGTCAACCCCCATATAATGGCCTCAATATCAACAAAATGTAAAGATTTAGACTTGCCTCTTCATAGCATAACAGTAGAATAGGAATTACGTGATGTAGAATTTAGATGACAAAAGATTCCCTTTGTGAAAAATTTTTATACAGACCTTTGAATCTTGAGTACTCCTAAAACACTTAGGGTAAAATTAAAGAGCAATGTGACATTAACACACTACTACTAGGCTGCTCAGTGATCACAGCAAAGCCTCAGACCTGATGCAGTTTGCCCACCAGCAGCCACAGCAGAACCTCGTGTCTAATGCTTCTGGGCCATCTCAGCCTGGCAGTGACACAGTCGTCACTGTGTGTGTGTGTGTGGGGGGGGGGGGGGGCAGTCAACGTATTAAAAGATCTTATGTGTAGAAGAGAGAATTCTATTTATTTTAGAAGACAGGTCATAATCAATAAGTAACACTCTATTACCAACAGTTTTGCAAAATTCTCTAGTTTTTTTAATATAAACAGTGACACACTTGTAAAACTCTGAAAGAATAATACAAATATGATATGAAGCATTATTAATCAAGGAACAAATGAAAACATTGAGCCAAATAAGACTGAATCCCTAGACAATAGCTGTAACAGGCATGATAATATCTTGAGGGCTGTAAAATTGAATGGTTATTTCCTGACAGCAGCAGCAGAGTTTGTTCCATTAATATACAATTAGATGCACTTCTACAGACAATGCAAGTGCTGCTGACAATCTTTAGTTTAATAATTATTTGATCAGATGCAAATGATGTGGTTTTAGCATTTAAATCTCTTCTGGTTTAGTAGTACCATTTCTGAACAATGACGTAAGGCATGTTTCCTAACTGATTCTTATGTGCTACAGAATTGGAGATAAATAAATCATGTATAACTGCTCACTCATTTCTTTTCTCCCAGTCTTTTCAGAAGCTTTCACTACAGTAGCTCACAATAGAATTGTGACTCACTTTTCTGAGGGAAATTACCAACTGTTCCACAGTTGTGCTTGAGGCTTTATTTCTGTATTGTATTTAAAACAAAACATACACACCACAAAATCACTTTAAAACTAGAATCCAGTCTCTATAATCATTCAAAGGCGATGTTCTTTCCAAGTGAGCTATCATGCTTCCCTCACAACTTCACTCATGTCTGTACATGTCTCCTACTTTGCAGCTCTGTCACTCCTGGAACAAAGGCTGTTCTGTAGAAAAGGCTTTGTCTAGCAGATGACCCTCTAGGAGATTGTTTCCCGAGTGAATTTTTCATTCTGCAGTTGAGTGTGTGTTGCTTTGAAATTGTGGTGTGAGCATTGCTTAAGAAAGGCAAGGTTTTGTGTTTGAGTGCCGATGTTACATGCTGTTGTAACATGCCAGGAAGTTTCAAAACTGTTCATTACTATAGAGCACAAGACTCATTCGGAGAACAATGTCCTAGGCAGTGTCTTCACAATATCCTTTCTTCCAGAAATGTTAGTCCAACAAGGTACAAAGGATAGCATCTGTGAAGTTTGAAATGTAGGAGACAGGTACTGGGAAAAGTGTGCTATGAGAGCAGTGAGGGGTCATACCTGGATAGCTTTCTCAGTCAGAGTATTGCTGTAAAACGCAAGATTCCACATTTGAGTCCAGATCTGACACACAGTTTTCATCAGTATAGAAGTTTCAAACCAGTATGTTCACCACTGCAGAGTGAAAGATTTTCTGCTCATAAATACATAGATTAACTAAAAGCAACAGGAAAGTACTGCAGTTATTAAGAAATTGTACTCTAAAGTTTGGCAGCCTTGAGGGAACATGTGCTAACTTTTACTGAGTCTTCCACGGTACATGAGATTGGACATAAATAGCATTAAGACGTTTGCTGAACTCTGCTCAGCTGCATGTGAATAAAATATAGCTTCCAGACTGAAACTCCATCTTGGAGACTTAGTCTTCCTCCTTTTGAAGCACAAGTCAATTGAGTGACGTCCTTGTTGCACACCCTTCTTTGTTGCTAAGAGGAAGTTTTTTTCAGTTTATCAACCATCTTTCAAGATGATTGGTTCTAACATGCCACATTGGTGTGGTGATCATGTGAGTATCTCAGTTGTTTTAAGTTAAACAATGGAAACTCCAAGTTGGAATATCAACAATATTATGAAAAGGATAGATTGCTACTCACTGTAAATGTGACCCGTTGAGTTGTAGACAGGTGCAACATAAAGACTGTTATACATCGTAGCCTTCGGCCAAAGCCTTCTTCAGCAAAGCAAAGTGCACACACACACACACACACACACACACACACACACACACACACACACACACACACACACCCCTCATGCACACATGGCTCCTACACCAGCAGCTCCGAGTGAAATGTGACTGTCACATGAATAGCAATCTAGAGTGGGGCAGGGGGCATGTGACAGTCATATTCCCATCAGAGCTGCCAGTGGTTGCACTTTGTGAAGACCAAAACTTGAATGGATTCTGCATCAACATGAAGTACAGTGTGGAGTCTGTAAGAGCCCTTTACCTTTTAGTGTAAATGTATTATACATCAAATGAATTCGCAATTACGAATAAGGATGAAGAATGGAATGAAGACAATGAAAATCTGTGCTGGTCTGGGACTCGAATCTGGATTTCCCACTTATTGCAAGTGGGCTCCTTACCATTTGGCTATCTGCACACAACTCGTGGCCAGACCCAAACCTCCATATGTCACCAACCATGTGTCTGCTGCACCCTGTACTGGTTGGTGACATGTGGAAGTTGGGATCTGGCTGTGAGTCGTGAATGGGTAGCCAAATGGTAAGGTGACCACTTGCGATAAGCAGGAAATCCTGGCCTGAGTCCTGGTCCAGCACAGATTTTCATCATTGTCATTATGTTCTACAGCTGATGGTAATCCTTATTTGCAATTGCAAATTCATTTGATGTGTTTCATAACAGCTGTGCATGCATGTCCAAAGAAACTTTGCATCATAATCAGAATAACACAGGCACTGCAATATTGTAAATGTGTTATTGATCAAGCAAAGACTGAGAAACTGCTTACTGTCTTGTTGGCATATGATCGGCAGTCAGAACAGTTTGCATTGATTCCAGGCTCTGGGATTTAGAAATACTCTGCCGTGGACTGAGTGTGCTGTCTGTGTAACTTTGCTGAGCCTTAGCACTTTTCACACCAATTGTTTCGGCACTGGCAGCCTAGCATAGCCAGAGCAAATGCCTGGAGAATTACTTTTCTGACCCAGGCAAATTTATTTTGGGAGTAGTAGATTGAGGAAATTCAGGGAATGGCTTTAGGCAATGGATTCACACATGTCCTTCTGTGCTCACACTTTGCTGCTTGAATTTTGAATGGGAACACAGTAATATGGACTACAGAAACACAATGGCTTCGAAAACTTCTTATTTATGGACTTACGAACTTTGTGATTGCAAGATAGGTCAGTAGAGATGGAAAAGGAGTTAAATAATAGGAAATGGGATCCAGTACCATTGTCACAATTATGGCAAAGGAACAGAGTGAAGAAGACATTTACATGTAGGTTTGATTCTAAAAAATAAAATTGCAAGCAATATTATAGACATTGAAGAATTCTTGTACTGAATTGCAAGACTTGTTTTAAAAATAAACAAACTGTATAACATTGATATAATTCAAAAGCATATGCACCAACATTCTGATAAGGAAATAGAAAACAGCTACACCTTTCAAAATAATAAAGAAGACTTTAGTGCAAAACTAGGATGTAATCTGGAGAACAATTCATCAGTGGAAAACTTAAGCAGACTCTGTAAAGAATGGTTCTCAACTCTTAGAAAATAGACCTGGAAATGACCAAAGGCAAACAAAAATAAAACGGATCATATGGAACCGTTAAGAAGTTGTACAGGAAGTGACAACCATAAAACATTTTAGAATTTCTGATGCCTGTAGAATCCTGAGAGAGAGGAAAAAAGGAGAAAGAAACATATCCTTTAGTCAGAAATCAGAAATTCAGAATGAGCTTTACTGGACATGGCATATTCCCTTGGGCTGCCCCAATCTTAGACATACCTGGCCAATTATAAGAAGAACTAAAATTAAACATGGATGCCAAAGCATAGTTTAACCATACATTTTTCAGGTTAACAACTCAGTGCCAAAAGTGGATGAAAAAATAAGTGACAGAAAAAATTTTTAATACCAACTGAGGATTGAACCAGAGACTTTTGGACTTGAAGCAACAATTTCAGTACTATAGAAAATGAGCACTTATGCATGGATGAAAGTGACAATTGTTTAACAAAGTGGAAGACATTGCAGGTACAGTTCAAGAAAAGAAGAAAAAAATCAAATTAAGCAAACGATTATAGGGACATTATAGAACTAAACAAAATTATTCAGAAATGTCTTTGAGAGGGTGCGACAAGGTGCAATGAAAGTATGGCAAGTGAAAATTTTGAAAATATTAACAGTATGAAGAAGGAAAAAATATATTTACGTTGAGCAGACTTGTGCATTGCCAGTTAAGATGACAGATGGTGCTGTTACAAACAAGATATTCATTTATTTGGTCCATCAAATCCTACATGTACGAAGATATAAAAGAATGTTGGAGAAACTTAAATTTTTAGTGCAAAAATTCAATTTATATTCACTTGTACAGCTGGCCAAGAATTCTTGAAATGTTTATAAGCCAAAGAGTAACAAAGATAGTAAATAATGAACTTCTATCAGTAATGAGGTAGTGAAGTTTTTTGAGATATGAAGAATTTTGTAATGTATTTGTGTGAAACATGTAATTACATGCATAGCAATTGGTAGTACAATACAACAGTATACAATCTAATTTTACTTTATAATAGTCCAAATTATGTGGCATAGTAATACTTTATATTTTAGTTTTCTACAGTAGGCTATGCAAGCACTGCTCAATGAGCCACGATTTTAGGTGTTTTTTGAATGTCTCTCCAGTTATTACCTTCTGTTCATTTGGCAGTGCATTGAAGTATTTTGCTCCATTGATATATGCACTGTTTGCTGTTCTCTTTTCAGTCTTCTGTGTATCATATGGTAATTTTGTACTTGTCTAGTATTGTGATCATGAATTTCTGCATTACGACATGTATATTTCTTATCTTCTACATTTAATACTATTGTTCCAAACATATACATAGAATAGATAGTCAGAATTTTAAATTCTATAAACAATCCCTTGCATGATGTTCTAGCATCTTTTTTGCCTAATATTCTCAAGGCTCATTTCTGAAGTTTAAATACTCGGTCTACATGAGTTTTGGAAGCCCCGCCCCACAATGCAAGACCATATGCTAGAAATGAATGTATTAAACCAAAATACATCATCCTCATTGTTTGGGTATTGACATATGGAGCTATTCTTCTTAAAACATATAGGCTAGATGATAGCCTTGCACATACATTGTCAATTTGTTGTGTCCATAGTAGTTTGCTATCTATGTATACACCTAGGAATTTACACTCACTTTAGATTTTCCCTAAAATATTACTATCTTGAAAATCAATACACGTTTGCAAATCACCAACATTTAAGGGGATTATATTTGTTTTTTTTTAAGTTGACTTTTAGATTGTCATTTTCAAACTTTTCCTTTGCAATATCTATAATTTTTTTTACCTCTATGCCGAGATTAAGAAAGGAAAGGGGCCTGTTTTAAATGAAAGTAATTCATTCATTTTCACACTGTGTTCCATAAATCTCATCATTAAGGGATGTAGATCAAGTCAGATTGCATTTAACTGCTAAATTCTATAAATAATACATACAATAAGTTATGAGTAAGTGCTAAAACTGCTGCAGCTTTTATCTGACGCACTTAGGTAACATTACAGAGACCATTATATGCTTTCCTGTTGAATACAAACATTGGAGTAAAGCAAAACTTACATCTCTTGAGAACCACTATGCTAATAAATTATTGGAGTGGCTAGTAAAGATAGAGTGCTACTTTTTATTTGAATATCTGTGGATTTTAAATTACCTGCCAGAAATCTACTGGCAATTTGTCAAAATATTTTTTACCCGAATAAAGAACTCCATTTTGAACCCTAGACAGGGATGGACAGTTTATTTTTACTTGCAGTATTCTGTGTCTGTGGCATTTACAGTTCATTCTAATTTTTAATTGCAAATAAATGTATTGCCATTTGAGTGCAAGAATCTCTAGGTCCCTGAATAGGCTTCTACAAGATGTTGGTTTATCAACTTTACATCATATTTGTATTGTTTCTGTAAAATAAGTACTTCTTTCACATTTGCTGCATTTCTCTAGAAAATTATGACATAGGACAATATAGAGTGAAAGAATGCTAGCAATCCTGTCTGCAGATTAACACAATGAGAGAGATTTCCAAGTGCAAAGTAGGCAGAAGAGGGATTTTTTGTTAACTTACCTACGTGCTTGTACAACCTCAGTCTATTATTCATCTCGATGCCAAGGAACATAACACATTGAGCCTCATCCAATGTGTCCCCATCAGTCTCTAGTTCTGGTAACTGTAAATGTATTTTGATTTGTTTATAGTTGTGTAATATTAGTCTTTGTAATATTGCTGAATCAGCTGGAACCCCATTCTGTTATTCTCGTAACTGTGTCTGGCATGGATGTGTTTTGGTCATTTATCAATATACTAGTGTTGTCAGCAAACATCACAGCTTTTGAAGAGTGCTCCAATGTTTGTCAAGGCCAGGAGCCGACCAAACACTGAACCTTTGTGGACATCATATTTGAAGTTTTCTCCTCTCAGAATTTTGTCTTATTCCTGTAGTATCATTTACTGTTTTTAAGATAGGAATCCATTTGTGCCAGGGGAATGCCTTTACCATAATACTACTTTAGTTTTCCAGTGGCACTTAATGATCTACACACAAAATGGCCTTGAAAAAATCACAGAAAATATGAGTGATGTAATTTGCCATATTTATTCTACTAATATCATATATTCCTTTCTCAGTAAAGAAGCTAATAAGGGAAGCAAACTGAGGTGCTATTGAAAAGATATTCATAGAAAGATCATTCAATGTTCTGTAGCAATTCATAAAAAAATGAGAACATGAGGAAGAGGAACATAGGTTTATAATTAGATGTAATTTGATTTTCGTCAGTTTTGGAAATGAGAATTGCTGCCGTTTACTCTAGTCTCTCATGAAATACACATAGACTCATCTTCTGGGGTTCATATGTAACTCAAGGGTGTCCATACCAAGTCAGCACAAGACTATAGTACTGTGGTGGAAATACGATTGTGATAGAAGAAATAATTCAATGAAATAATTATTTTTGTCATCTTTCTGACTTTCGATATAGCAGAACTGTCATCGGGCAATGGAGTATGCAATGCTTGTCTAAGTAAGACTAATGGATCTGCGTCTGATAGCTTCATTTTTGGTACCTATATTTTTGCATGTCTGGAAGAATTCATTGGATTTAGCTCCAAATGATTTGAATTCAACACCATCTTTCTTATAGTTACACGATCAGGAAAATTTTTATTATTTTCCTTACTGAGTTTATTTCTTTTATGTTCAGTAATGCCCCAGGTTATTCTTTCTTTGTGCTTGGAATTTTGAATTCTTTGGCTGTAGTAGGGGTTACATGATTTGCATCTTCTTAATCACAGGCTGAAGAATTTTGCAATACTACTAGTAGGTACCTTTATGTCTTGATCTTAAATTAGTCATCCTTTCTCTCTACTTGCACTTTGATGTCCCTGAATCATTGTAAAGGAGAACTGGTTTCATAGTGATGTAAGAATAGTTAATAATTAAATATCTTCTATTCAAGATCAGATATGCTGCTTCTTAATCTCGAAGTGATAAACCCAGTGCCAAAGGAAATATCTCCATCCTAACAGGTTGCTTCACATCATACATGAAAAAATGTGTAGGGAGTCTTCACACTGTGAACCATTTCTCACTATTCTGTGGTAGTTTGCACACTTTTTTTGCATTCTGAGGATTTTTATTTAGGCCAGAGAGATTATTTAATATAATTTATAAACATTACCATGTTAAATGTTTTTCAATAAAAGGTGGTGATACCTATACGTGATTTAATTGGTACTGCAGCAGAAACTGAGATTAGGTTAAGTGGCAATGGATTCACAAGTATAAAGTATTAAAAAAATGAACAAAAATATTGGAGTAAAATGTAGTATCTTAATTAGATATTTTTATCATATATATTATTTCTCATGTCAACGTCCCTTTTATCAACACATACTAAGCGTGCAGGATTGAATGAGATATCACCAGAAAAGTTTTTTCACCAGCTTTTAACATTGCATACTGATGTGCTAAAACTTACTATTTGTGGAAAATTTTAACCTAATGAGACTCGTAATTATCATTGGCAAAAGGGCATCACCGATGCTCTGCTTCATCCCTATATTTTACAAAGCTAACTTATTAATCGTCAATAAGAGACTCTCTTTTCATATTATCTAATTACAAATACCATTTTGTTTGTTTTAAAGTACTTATTAATTCAGTAATTTCTATACAGCACTGTCGTTGATAATAACCATGACCACTGTGGCAGTCCATTATTTCTGCCTATCATATAAGTTGACTTTTCTAAATGAATATACTTTCCAAAACAACAAACATATTCATCATTGTCACTGGCTACTATTATCCCAATGACTACATTTATTTGTGATAAATTTCTACCTTAATTCATCATTTTCTTGCATTAACTGTCCTCTTAAGAAAGATGATGAGACTTACCAAACAAAAGCGCTGGCAGGTCGATAGACACACAAACAAACACAAACATACACACAAAATTCTAGCTTTCGCAACCAACGGTTGCCTCGTCAGGAAAGAGGGAAGGAGAGGGAAAGACAAAAGGATTTGGGTTTTAAGGAAGAGGGTAAGGAGTCATTCCAATCCCGGGAGCGGAAAGACTTACCTTAGGGGGAAAAAAGGACAGGTATACACTCGCACACACACACATATCCATCCGCATATACACAGACACAAGCAGACATTTGTAAAGGCAAAGGAGTCATTCCAATACCGGGAGCAGAAAGACTTACCTTAGGGGGAAAAAAGGACAGGTATACACTCGCACACACACACATATCCATCCGCATATATATATATATATATATATATATATATATGTCTGCTTGTGTCTGTGTATGTGTGGATGGATATGTGTGTGTGTGTGTGTGTGTGTGTGTGTGTGTGTGTGTGTGTGTGCAAGTGTATATCTGTCCTTTTTTCCCCCTAAGGTAAGTCTTTCCGCTCCCGGGATTGGAATGACTCCTTACCATCTCCCTTAAAACCCATATCCTTTTGTCTTTCCTTCTCCTTCCCTCTTTCCTGACGAGGCAACCGTTGGTTGCGAAAGCTAGAATTTTGTGTGTGTGTTTGTGTTTGTTTGTGTGTCTATCGGCCTGCCAGTGCTTTTGTTTGGTGGGTCTCATCATCTTTCTTTTTAAATATATTTTTCCCACGTGGAATGTTTCCCTCTATTATGTTTATATATATATATTTGAAACTCTTTGTCTTTAAATATGTCTGCTTGTGTCTGTATATGTGTGGATGGATATGTGTGTGTGTGCGAGTGTATACCCGTCCTTTTTTCCCCCTAAGGTAAGTCTTTCCGCTCCCGGGACTGGAATGACTCCTTACCCTCTCCTTTAAAACCCACATCCTTTCGTCTTTCCCTCTCCTTCCCTCTTTCCTGATGAGGCAACAGTTTGTTGCGAAAGCTTGAATTTTGTGTGTATGTTTGTGTTCGTTTGTGTGTCTGTCGACCTGCCAGCACTTTCATTTGGTAAGTCACATCATCTTTGTTTTTAGGTGTATATATATAATAAATATATTTTATATATATATATCTGCCCAAACTCTTTGCCTCTGTATATGTCTGCTTGTGTCTGTATATGTGTAGATGGATATGTGTGTGTGTGTGCGAGTGTATACCTGTCCTTTTTTCCCCCTAAGGTAAGTCTTTCCGCTCCCGGGCTTCGAATGACTCCTTACCCTCTCCCTTTCGTCTTTCCCTCTCCTTCCCTCTTTCCTGACGAAGCAACCATTGGTTGCGAAAGCTTGAATTTTGTGTGTATGTTTGTGTTTGTTTGTGTGTCTATCGACCTGCCAGCACTTTCGTTTGGTTAGCCACATCATCTTTGTTTTTAAATAAAAATATATGGGTAGAGATAAAGGTGAACTAGAAAGCAACTGGAGATCTGGTGTGAAAAAAGGCGAAAAAGTGTTGGTTAAAGCTGGGCTATGTTAATCCTGTGGTGAACTTGGGTTGGTAGACAACGATGTGCACAAAGGTTAGGTGGTTGTGTTGCCGCCAAAACACGTTAAAGGGTGGAGAAATTCAGGAAAATTTCGAAAAAACTGCGTGTAAATGTATTAAAAGGAGTGGTTTTGTGGTGGCAGATTATGAAAATGAGGCTAACAATTGTCTGACGAAGAAATAATGGCATTAAAACCTGTGGGAAGCGGCTAAAAATTATCAGTGATGTGGGAAAAACAGAAATGGAAATAAAGCGAAAGTTATTAGAACCGGCCGAAATGGTTGTTTAATAGGTGAAAGGAGCTGTTTGTGAACTAGAAACGGTGGATTTTATAGCAGCGGTAATGATGAAAACGGAAAAAATTTTTTTGGTTATGGTTTGGAAGTGGGTTACGTATTATTGAGTATATATAGGCGGGATAAAATTGTATAGTAGATAACGGTAAAAAGGAGAAGGTGAATACAAAGTGAAACTAGTGGCAAAAACAGAGAGAGGAAATAAGACGACAGAAAAGATTTCAAAATGCAACAGTGACAATAACAAACGTAATTGTTGGATTCAAATTAATGATATGGATATAATAGAGGGAAACATTCCACATGGGAAAAATATATCTAAAAACAAAGATGATGTGACTTACCAAACGAAAGCGCTGGCAGGTCGATAGACACACAAACAAACACAAACATACACACAAAATTCAAGCTTTCACAACCAACAGTTGCTTCATCAGGAAAGAGGGAAGGAGAGGGAAAGACGAAAGGATGTGGGTTTTAAGGGAGAGGGTAAGGAGTCATTCCAATCCCGGGAGCGGAAAGACTTACCTTAGGGGGAAAAAAGGACAGGTATACACTCGCACACACACCCATATCCAACCGCACATATACAGACACAAGTAGACATTTGTAAAGGCAAATGTCTATATGTCTGTGTATGTGAGAATGGATATGTGTGTGTGTGTGCGCGCGAGTGTATACCTGTCCCTCTTTCCTGACAAAGCAACCGTTGGTTGCAAAAGCTTGAATTTTGTGTGTATGTTTGTGTTTGTTTGTGTGTCTATCGACATGCCAGCGCTTTCGTTTGGCAAGTCACATCATCTTTGTTTTTATATATATAAATAAAATAGAAAGAAACATTCCACATGGGAAAAATATATTAAAAACAAAGATTCCATGACTTACCAAACGGGAAAGCGCTGGTAGATAGGCACAATAAAAAAACACACAAACGCATACACAAAATTTCGAGCTTTTGCAACCCATGGTTGCTTCGTCAGGAAAGAGGGAAGGATGTGGGTTTTAAGGGAGAGGGTAAGGAGTCATTCCAATCCCGGGAGCGGAAAGACTTACCTTAGGGGGAAAAAAGGACAGGTATACACTCGCACACACACACATATCCATCCACACATATACAGACACAAGCAGACATATTTAAAGGCAAAGGCAATGATGTAGCATTGTACACAACGGTTTCACATTTGAATCAAGAGCTTGTTGACATGGTGTTTACTTACAGAAAGGCAAATAGTAACAGGCAGCGGGCAGCAAGGTTGTATCAGGAGGCCTATCCCCACCGACAACAACAACAGCATCCAGCATCCAAGGTTGTATCAGGAGGCCTATCCCCACCGACAACAACAACAGCATCCAATGTTTGCAACAGTGTTTAGCCATTTGTCTGAGATGGTCATTTCAGGAAGCAGAAAATCATGAAGGACATACCTGAAATGTTCAGACACCAGACTTGGAGGAAAATTTGATTAACATTGTGGAAGGTGACTGCCTTGTCAGTACAGTGTAAGCCAGACGACCATGTGGAACATTCTCCATGACAATTGTTACTACCCTCATCACTTACAGCAACAGACTTTGCACATCAGAAGCAGTTTTGTCACTGGTTTCTTCACCAAGCAACCACAATTCCGGGATTTGTGTCATCCATCCTATTCACAGATGAGGCCACCTTTACGTTGTTTGTTATCTTCAACTTTCGTAACAGTCATATGTGGGATAGTATACAGGACCCCCATGGTATGGTGACAGTGAATCATGAGCATCGGTGCAGCCGGAATGTGTGGACTGGAATAATTGGCGACCATATTTTGGGACCAGCCTTCCTTCCAAGTCGCCTAACAGTATGGAACTATCGGCATTTCTTGCGGGTGACTTTACCTCCCCTGCTGGAATAAGTGCCATTGATGATTCAAAGCATTGTGTGGCTGCTACATGGTGCTCCAGGCCACTTCACCATTAATGTCTGGACACTTCTCAGTCGTGTCTTCCGTGGTTGGTAGATGGGATGAGGGGGTCCAGTTGTATGGTGTACTTGTTCATCAGACCTCAATCCATGCTATTTCTGTTTATGGGGCCAACTCAAAAGTGTCATGTATGCAGAGCCACTGGAGCAGCATATTCATGCTGCCTTTGACACTGTTCGGATGCAGCCTGGTCAATGTGAATGTGTGGGACAACATGCTACAGTGTGTATATGCATGCATTGAGGCACATGGAAATCCTTTTCAACTGTAACTGTGGCTGGTGGTACAGCACACATCAGACCGCAGTCTCTGTAACAAAGTTGGATTGAATAACTGGTATCTAGCATGGAACCATGCATTTCCAGACGTTAAGTTCATATAGACCTTTTTTGTTCCGTATCCTCTCATCGATCAATCCCTAGAGTTTGCACATGGTGGAAAAAAATCTCCCTGTATAAAGGAATTTGTTGAACTTAGCATTAGCATTTGGTTTATTGTAGAGGTAAATCCAATTATTTTGCAAGCTTTCTCTGCAGAGTTCTGTTTTTGTATCACTGATCAGTCTTCATGTTTCCTTGATCTATTCTTAGCAGTGCATCCCACCAAATGGTGTAATTTAGCTTACTCTGTGTCATAAACTGATAATCCGTTGCCAGTAGGTGAGGTCCATGTTGTTAACAATGTACATGTATGTTCTGTATAAATATTTTATTTACCAAGTTACCACTATTTTAGCTAATTTAGTGTCATAATTTGTAATTGATACTAAGTAACAACTGGCTTGCAAAGACTCCACAAATTATAGTTTGTTGTCTACTGAAATTTAATGCTTTTATTCGAATATGTTTCAGTATGACCACCATGAATTTCCTGGTGTTGTTCCGCGAACATTTATTGGTCCCATAATAATTTCTGTATTGTCTTCACCAGTAGTGCTAATTATTCACATACTTGGGTTGAGCAAATTTTGGGCACAGTATGTTGGTAAGTAATTTTTTCCTTCTTTTCTATGTATGAGTGTTGATATTTCTAGTCTGCTACCTCAGTTACTGCTTTTTTGACTGTTGACTTGTGCGGCAGTGCAGTACAGTACAGTGCAATTCCTGTGTCGTAGCTTTTTTTTAAAGGTAATTGTTGACTTTGAAACTTTTTTCCTATAGTGCGAGCAGCTTTGGGCCTTTGTGTTCTGGGAGCCTTTAGAGTATTTCAAAATACCATACAATCGGAATTTGGACAGCAGTTTACAAGATGGTTTGTTGCCATTGTTGTGTCGCAGTACCATTTTATGTACTATCTTAGTCGACCACTTCCTAACATCATGGCACTTCCTCTCGGTAAGAAAATAAAACAATATTTCAGTTCAGTCATATAGGATTAAGAGATATACTGTATTGTACATATGAATTGGCACACTGTTGTGCTGTAAAAATGTTGACCTGTTGTTCATTTCATAATATTTAAAATGCCACAGTTGTAAATCAAATTTCGATTGCTCTTCCAGAGGCAGAAAAATGTACTCGCAGTGCCAGTGCCTGCAGTGAAATGTTGAATGAAAAGATTTTCCAAGAACTTTCTTCCACTTGAGTAATTGTGACCTAGTCATGAAATGGTTCAAATGGCTCTGAGCACTATGGGACTTAACATCTATGGTCATCAGTCCCCTAGAACTTAGAACTACTTAAACCTAACTAACCTAAGGACAGCACACAACACCCAGCCATCACGAGGCAGAGAAAATCCCTGACCCCGCCGGGAATCGAACCCGGGAACCCGGGCGTGGGAAGCGAGAACGCTACCGCACGACCACGAGGTGCGGGCCCTAGTCATGAGTTATGTTAGTTCATTACTCATTCAAGAATGTAACTTCCTGAAGTAATGCATTGCAGTGCTTTATTGCTCCCCAATGCCAGGTAACTGCAACATCCTCTTACAAGCCATCATACCACCAGACTATTTTTCTTTCGTTGTACGTAACCAGCCCTGGCTCAGAACCTGCTTCTATGCAGTCACATACCTGCTTGTTAATCAATCACTATAGGAAATGTATTACACTAACAGTGAGTTCAAATCTCCATCTGGCCATGTAAATTGAGGTTTTCCATGCTTTCTGTAAACAACTTAAGGTGAATAATGAGGTGGCCCAATTGAAAGTGCATTGTCAATTCTTTTCTCTATCCTTCCCCAATCCAAGCACAAGTGCTCCATCTCTGATGACACCAATGTTCTTTCCTTCAACAAAATAGTCCAAGATAATTTAGAACTTTAAGTGTAGGAGCAGGATATCTTTCTGTGAATAGATAAGAAATTAAGAATTGCTCATTTTAATTAGTGGGAACTGAGTGGACCATATGCATTAGTGCACAATTGCAGATTACTGTTTGCAATTTGACAAAAGAGGTGGATTGCTGGTTCTACCAATTGTGGTTTTGAGACCCTTTTGTCTGCTTCCAGACCATGTTGTACCCTTCAGGGGGCTCACCATCCTTTGGCGAGTTCGTGCTTGGCTACCACGGGGCACCAGCCTTTGCAGCAGCTTTTCCCTTCCATGCTGCATGTCCCTCCTATTGCTGTTCTTTTTCCCCTCCCTTGGGGAAGAAGTCTGGGATATTTTTGGGAATGTGTTCTGTACTTTCAGTAGCTTGACATCATAACAGTCCCTCCACTGTTTTTTTGTTCTTTTTCCTTTGTTTCCATCTCCTATCCTTCCTATGCATTGGCATTTGGAGTTCCTCTTTTTCTTCTTCCTCCCTGTCACTCCTGAAGGCTGGCTCACATGTCTGACATGTAACAGGTGTCTGGGTAATGAATAATTCCCAGCCCCAGATTGACAGGTAGGGTTCGAACATACCCCTGGTAAAGGCCAGGCCCAAAGAGGGGTGATTACCTGAACTGTTACCTTCCCAAATTGCCAGTTGGTCCCTCTGCCAATTGTTTGGGAGGTGTGAACAATCACCTAAGGTGGGTGAGCCCCACACCGAGGGGCACCTCCAGTTGAAGGAGCGCACAGTCAGAGATGCTAATAGTTGTGAGGAATTTTCTCAAAATGAACCAAATGTCTTCTTCTCAGTCTACATCTACTAAACATAAATGGAAACAGGCTATCGATTCAGAGACTCTCCCAGCTGTACCTTAATTCCTTGTGGTTTTGCTTACTGAAGACGGTCAGTCCTTTGCTACAGTTAATCTATTTATTATTCAGAAAGTTGTTGATGCAGTTGCAGGCCCTGTGAAATCCTGCTTTCATTTATGCAATGGCAATCTTCTTTTAAAGACTACTTGTGATTCTCAAGTACAACAACTGCTCGGAGCAGGCAGAAATCCAAACTTACCTCTCTCCTCATGGCGTCATTGCAGTCCGTCAAGTGATGAAAAAGGTAGATGCATCCTTGGTGCCCACGTGCCCTCTTTTTCTCCAATTTGATAGAGTTATGCTTCCATCAAAGACCAATGCAGGCTATGAGGTTATCACAGTCTGACCATACATTCAAAAACCGATGTGCTGCTACCACTGTCATCTTTTCAACACACACTACTATCCTGTCGACACCCAGCCAAATGTGTAACCTGTGGTAGGTAAGCTCATGAGTCCACCTCCTCCTCCCTGCTGTATCAACTGTACAGCTTCCTCTTGAGTGTGTCCCACGTATCTTGATGAGCGGGCCATCCAGGAGATCCAGTGAAAGGAAAAAGTGTCTTACTCTGTTGCTCGCAAGTTGTTGGCTAGTCGGAATTCCTGCAGTTTAACATCTGGCACTTACACTATTGTTCTTACTACATCTCGCACCATGAAGGATGTGGCCACGCAGACGTGTGACCTCAAATTCAGCATCACAGTTGTAAAATCCCCCAGTGTCACAGTAGCATCCCTGTCTCCTTCTCCTGCAGCTGTGCAACAAGCCATCAGATTTTCACCTCATATGCTGAAATAATCTGCTACATAGGTGGTGGGCCAGAAAGGATAGAAGGAATACTCAGAGAAGACTTTTTATGTCCCTCCACCCAACAAACCCCTGGATCATCATCTGCCAGCTGCAAAGGCTCCAAGAAATTAAACAAGGGCAAACGGTCGTCTCTTTCACTGACTAGGAGATCCTCTTCAACAGTGTGACTGCGTGATACCCTCACCTGGGTGACCTCCGTGTCGCTGGTGCACATTGCCTGCCGTTTTTCTGCCCAGGACTCTGCAGACCAACCTAGGGAGAATGCTGATGCCTCTGTAGATCTTATGGAGCAGGATCCTCCAGCCTCTGCACCCTGTAGCAGAGAGTCTTCAAAGGCTGTCACTCAGCAGCAACTGAGGTGACTCCCTTCATTTTTTCCCTCCTCCCCTTTGATCCTCATGACTCTCCTCCAATGGAACATTCAAGGCCTTAGATTCAACAAGGAGGAACTGCGGCTGCTCTTGCAGTGGCAGCGTCCTCTTGTTCTCTGCCTCGAGGAAACAAAATTGCATCCTCATGACCGCTTTGACCTCTCGCATTTCTTTCCGGTCTGTTTTGACCTTCCCCTCCCTGAGTATGGCATTCCATCTCAAGGGGGTTTCATGCTGCTCGTGTGGGATGATGTTCATAGTCAAACCATCTCCATGAACACCTGGCTTCAAGCTGTTGCTGTCTGCAGCTCATGGTCTCGCGGTCGCGTTCTCCCTTCCCAAGCATGGGGTCCCGGGTTCGATTTCCGGTGGGGTCAGGGATTTTCACCTGCCTCGAGATGACTGGGTGTTTGTGTTTTCCTCATCATTTCATGATCATTCATTCAAGTGGCGAGATTGGACTGGGCAAAGGGAATTTGTAAGGGCACTGATAACCGCGCAGTCCCACAAACGAATCATCATCATCATCATCATCATCATCATCAAGATCATCAAGCTGTTGCTGTCCTCATTTTCCTTCCTCACTTCACTTTTTCCCTTTATACCATTTACATCCATCCATCATTCGGTTTCACCAGGACAGACTTTCTCCAGCCTGTTGGGCAACTCCCTTACCCCGTTTTGCTGCTTGGTGACCATCCCAGTACCTGTCAGAGAGGTGCACTCTTGTCTGACTTTGTCAATCAGCTCAACCACATCTGCCTTAACATTGAAGCACCCACGTTCCTTTCAGACTCCATGCACACCTATTCCCATTTGGACCTCTCATTTTGCACTGCCCAGCTTGCTGGTTGTCTCGAGTGGTCTGTTCTCTCTGACAAATACTTGAGCGACCATTTCCCGTGTGCTGTCTGTTTGCTGACTCCTACCCCACCTATGTGCAAACCCAAATGGCAGCTTTCTGAGGCCAACTGGAGGCTTTACTCCCCCTGGTGACCTTCAACTAAGAACCTTTTGCAAATTGTGGTGACAAGATTGAATACCTTACCTATGTTTTCATTACTACCGCAGAATGTTCCATTCCTCGAACTTCATCTTTACTATGCTGTTTCCCAGTCCTTTGCTGGACTGAGGCTTGCGTCAATGCAAAATGTGTGCGAAGACGAGCTCTCCACATTTTTATCCATCATCCTAAGATGGCAAATGTGTTCATTATAGACAGTTGCATGTGCAGTGTCATAGTATTCTTCGGGCTAGCAAGAAAGCTAGATGGACTTCATTTACTAGTTCTTTTAAGAGTTCTATTCCCTTTCCATCATATGGACCAGCCTCTGATGGCTTTCTTGGACCAAGATCCATTACCCAATTTCTGGCCTGACGGTAGCAGATGATGTCATAGTGGACCCTGTTGCTACCTCCAACACCTTGGACCTTTATTTTGCGGATATTTCGAGCTCCACTCACTATCACCATGCCTTCCCCCATTGGAAACAAGTGGAGGAAGCTCAGGTGATACCATTCTCTTCTCAGAATCATGAGTGCTACAGTGGTGCTTTTACTATGAAGGAGCTAGATCATGCTCTCATTTCATCCTGATCCTCAACCCCTGGGTCAGACGATGTTCACGTTCAAATGTTGCAGCACCTTTCTCTTGCAGGCAACCACTTTCTCCTTCATACGTACAATCACATTTGGGCAGATGGCACATTTCCCATATGCTAGCATGAAGTGAGTGTCATACCCATACCTAACCCCAGTAAGGACAAACACCTTCCTTCCAACTACCACCCCATTTCTCTCACTAGCTGTGTTTGCAAGGTGATGGAATTTATGATTCATGCATGGCTGGTATGGTGGCTCGAGTCTCGTAATTTACTAACCACTGTACAATGTGGATTTTGAGAGCGCTGTTCTACGGTTGACCACCTCATCACTTTGTCAACCCATGTCATGAATAGTTTTCTGTGGAAATATCAGACTGTGGTCATGTTTTTTGATTAGGAGAAAACCTACAACAGCTGGTGGAGGACTGGTATCCTTTGTACTCTCTACATGTCGGGCTTCAGAGGCACCATTTCCATCCGGGAAAAGTGTGTGCCTCAGGGTTCTGTCCTGAACGTCGTCATCTTTGCTATCACCACTAACCCTGTTATGGCCTATCTCCAACTTGGCATCTCCAGTTCCCTTTTTGTTGACGATTTTTCCATTTATTGCAGTTCTCCATGAACTTGTCTCCTTGAGTGGCACCTTCAGTGTTGGCTTGATTGTCTTGACTCGTGGAGCATTGACAAGGGCTTTCACTTTTCCACTGACAAAACATTTGTAAGAATTTCTGATGGTGCAGACAGTTTCTTCCACTGTCTTTACATCTTGGGCCTGTTGCTCTTCCGTTTGTTGAAACTATGAAATTTCTGGGGCTCATGCTTGATAGGAAATTTTCGTGGTCCTCTCACGTGTCTTACCTGGCAGCCCACTGTACCGGACCCTCAATGTCTTACGTCTCCTCAGCGGTACTTCCTGGGAAATTGATCAGACCACTCTCCTCCTTTTGTACCAATCCCCTGTCCATTTGAAACTAGACTATGGGTGTTTCATTTATACATCTTCATATCCATCCATCTTATGCTGTCTCAATACAATCCATCATCATGGCATCTGTTTGGCCACTGGTGCCTTTTACAGGAGCCTGGTTGAGAGTCTGTATGCAGTTGCTGCCGAACTCCCACTGTCATGCCGATGTGATGTTCTCCACAGTGAATATACATACAGTTCATCTGCCTTGCCTGTCCACCTATCCTGTGCCTCCTTCTTCGATGATTCCTTTGACCACCAGTATGGGGTGTGTCCCTCTTCTCTGCTACATTCTGGAGTTCACGTTTGGCTATTGCTCCAGCAGCTTAACTTCACGCTATCTGCCACTTTCCCAATGGATGTGAAGCCTTCACCACCTTGACTTCACGCAGTGGCCCATTTTCACCTTGGACTTAATTTGCTTTGTAAGGACGTCACTCCAGAGTTGCTCTATCAGCGTAAGTTTCTTGACCTTCACACAGAACTTCACAATAGTACCTTTATGTATATGGATGGCTCTCGGACTGACTGTGATGTCGGACGTACCTTCATCATTGGCACTGACATTTTTCAGTATCAGCTTATGGAAAACTGCTCAGTATTTATAGCAGAGGTTTTCACCCTGTATCAGTCCACGCAGTACATCTGGTGATACAGGCTTTTCAATTGTGTCATTTACTCCGAGTCTCTCAGTGCCCTTCAGATCCTCTGTGTGCTGTACACCGTCCATCCCTTAGTGCAACGAGTCTAGGAAAGCTTTCAATTGCTCACTCTTGATGGAGCCATTGTGATGTTTATGTGGGTCCCTGGTCACATCCGTCTGATGGGAAATGAGGCCACTGGCACTGCTGCCAAGGCTGCAGTCCTTGTACCTCGGCCTGCTAGTTCTTGCATTCCCTCTGATGAAATCTGTGTTGCCGTCTGTCAGTAGGTGGTGACACTTTGGCATCATCACTGGTCTTCCCTTCATGGGAACAAGCTACAGAGAATTAAACCTCTCTATGTGGCTTGGCCAATCTCCTCTTGGCCCTCTTGCTGTGCGGAGATCATTTTAGCTAGGCCATGTATTGGACACTGTCGTTTTAGCCATCGCCATTTGTTAAGTGGTGGTACTCCACCACTTTGTGCCCATTGTCACAAATCTTTAATGGTTCCCCATTTCTTAATGGAATGGCCTTTTTTTTAACCACTTACGAGTTATCGGCCTTTTTAGCAAACGACGTGTGGGCTGTCAACTGTTTTTTACTTTTTAATCATTTTAGCAGTGTGTTGAAGGCCATTTAATCTTTAGTTTGGGACCTCCATTGTCTCTATGACATATTTTATGCCCCTTTCTCAAAGAGAAAGTCTCTGTTTTTAGCTGTCTTTCCTTCCGTTGATTGGGCTTAACATGTAGTCATTTTTAACTCCTTTTCCATCTTCATGTTTTACGGTTCTGTGGGCGTGTATGACCTTAGTTGTTTTTGTGCCCTAAAACAAAACAAACAAACAGATTATGTTGCAACAGAAGTCACTGTCCATTTGAATTACCCCATTTCAATTTACTTTATAGTATTTTACGTCATGTGGTTAATTAATCCTCCTTGGAATTGTGGCTAGTAAAAACTGTGGTTCCAGAGGTCACTATGAGGGGCATTCAATAACTAATCCAACACATTTTTTTCCCCTGAAAGTGGGTCAATTGTATTTAGCATCCCAATACACCATATTATTCCCCATTGTTTTGATTGCAGAAACCTAATTTTCAACATAATCTCCATTCAGAGCGACTGCCTTAAACCACCTTACTGGGAGGGCCTATATGCCCGCATGATAGCACTCGATGTCAGAACCAGTGTCTTGCTGCACCAATAACCTGCCCATCATCCACATACAGCTTCCCACTGAGAGCATTCTACATTGGGCCAGACAGGTGTAAGTCGGAAAGTGTGAGATCTGGGCTGTAGGGTGGTTGAGGAAGAACAGTCCAGTGAAGTTTTGTGATCTCTTCTCGGATGCACAGACTTGTGTGAGACCTAATGTTGTCATGTAAGAGGACAAGTTTGTTTGCATTTTTTTGACAGTGAATGTGCTGAAGCCATTTCTTCGATTTCCTGAGGGTAGCACAATACATTTCAGAGTTGATTGTTGCACAATGAGGGAGGACGTCAAACAGAATAACCCTTTCAGAGTTCCAGAATACTGTTACTGTGACTTTACGGGGTGATGATGCAGCTTTGAACTATTTCTTCAGAGGAGAGGTGGTGTGTTGCCACTCCATGGATTGCCATTTTTTTCTGGTTCAAAGTAATGAATCCATGTTTCGTCCCACGTGATGATGTTTGATAAAAAATTTTCTTGATCAGCCTCATATTGGGCAAGCAATTTTTCACAGGTGGTCCTTTGTTATTCTTTATGGTATCGTGTTAGGCGGTGAGGAATCCTGTGAGCACACATCCTTGAGCACCCCAGCTGACAGATGAGTCTGGCAGTAGTACCGACAGAGATGTCCAGTTGTGCAGTGCAGTGTTTGATTGTCAGCCATCACTCACCTCATACAAGAGTGTCTGCACATTACATCATTGCAGAAGCACATGAGATATTGGACAGATTTGCATTACCTTGTTGTGATGACGACAGACACTTCGCCCAATAACTCTATAGTTTCGTTCAGTGTCAGGGCTCTGTAGACATTGTGCAAGTGCCTATGAATATCCGTGATGCTCTGATTTTCCCCCAAAACAAACTCAGTGACCGCTCTCTGCTTGGAACACATCTTCATTACAGATACCATTTTGAAGGCTACTTAAAGCTCTACCACTTATTGGAACTCCATGAAACTATAGGGGCTAAAGCCGGAATATTCCACAATGTTCCACAACAAAATTCATATTTTTTCAACCAAAATTGGCTGAGGGGAAAAAAAAAGATGATTTGCATTATGTGAATGCTCCTCATATTTGCTTGTCTGATAAGCTTCCAGTTCCCACCAACTGTTGCCTATAGTAGGATCAGCAGTCCATTAATGCACTTGTATGGTGTTAGCTCAATACAATTTTTGTTTCTTCTGTACAAAAAGGGTCAGTCATTTTGTGTTCTATTGTGTTACGTTAAACTGACACCATTAGCTTCATGTAAATATCAGTCTTGTAGAATTAAAAAAGGCAAAAAAAATGTGATGTGTTCTTGTGAAGTGTGCTCAAAAATCTTGTATGTTTGATTGTTTTTTGTACAGTTACTGGCCCTTCAATCCATATATTTATTTACTGACTACATAAATTCAAATTATTCATGTTTGAAGATCAATGCTTCAAATCAGAGACATCCACTTCTTGTCTTAGAAACTTAAAATTTTCTGATGTTTTTATGCTTAGTGTCTGTGGTGTAAATGGTTATCTTTGTCAAAAATTGCATCCAGTAGCCTTCTCGAAACAAAATGTTTAGAACAAGTAACCTGACATTTGACTCAAATTGATAATGTGCTTAGAAATAAAAAAATGCGGAATATTCACATTTTTTGATCGTGCTGTGTGCCTCTGACCCACTCATCAAATCCGAATTTCAGAAACTGAGCTTTTTAAAATATTTTGTAAATCTCCTTTCATGTACACAACAAATGCTGAATTATAGTTTGTACAACACGTGCTTTTATAGCTATCATTCGCTAGGTATTTTAAGTACCTTTTCTGTCATAACTGTTTTCCGTGTGGTATATCATATAGTGTGGCTTTAGTAAAAAGAAGCTATACTCATAAATAAATAATTTAGGAGCAAGGGAGACCCCCCCCCTCTCTCTCTCTCTCTCTCTCTCTCTCTCTCTCTCTCTCTCTCTCACACACACACACACACACACACACACACACACACACACACACACACACAAAACAATTTGGGATTGAAGGTGGAGTTTGTGTCAAGTGGGGTGGGTAAAGGGTAGGGTGGGGAGGGGGGGAATGGAGAGAGAGAGAGAGAGAGAGAGAGAGAGAGAGAGAGAGAGAGAGAGAGAGATGGGTCACGGTGGTGGGTAGCTAGCAGAGGGAGGCAGCAGGTTTGCTGGCTAGGACTGGGAGAGGGAGGGGTGGCAGATGCACAGTCTAGGCATTCGATACACGGGTATTGAAGCCAGTGGGGTATGGCACACAACAAAAATGATATGGATTAAGGAGGGGGTGACAGGAAATAAAGACTGTTGGGTGGAGGATGTGCATTAAAAGAGTTTGGGGCCAAGAGGGTTATGGAAGCAAACGGTGTGTTGCAAGGATAACTTCTATCTGCGTGGTTCAGAAAAGCTGGTAGTGGAGGGAAGGATCCAGATGGCCCAAATTGTGAAGCAGCCATTGAAATTGAGCATGTTGTGCCACTGGATGGTCAACTTTGTTCTTGGCCACAGTTTGGCAGTGACCATTTATTCTGGTGGACAGCTGGTGGGTTATCAAAACAGCTTGAAAAGTTTTCCAGTGGCTGCAGTGGAGTTGGTGTATACCATGGCTGCTTTCACAGGTGGCCTGCTCTGTGATAGGGTAGAACAAATCTGTGACTGGACTGTAGTAACAAGTGCTGGGTGAGTGGATTGGACAGGTCTTGCACCTTGCTCTTCCACACGGATATCCCTGTGGCAAGGAATTGGGAGTGGGAGTGGCATAGGGATGGACCAGACCTAGATGTTGCATAGTTTGGGTAGGTGATGGAATATCACTTTAGGAGGAATAAGAGATATACTTGAGTAGGATGTCTCTCATTTCTGGGCTTGTTGATAGATAATCAATAGTTCCATTGTTCCATTCCGGGGTGATACTGGGTGAAAAAGGGGCCATTTCTTTGTGGCTGATTCTTGGGGGGTGGTGGGAGGATTAGGGGTGGATAAGGATATGGTACAGGGATTCTGTTTTTGGACTGGGTTTTGGGGTTGGAGGGGGGGTGGGGGGGCAGGCCCTCGTGAGACCTTTAGCACACCGAGCAAGGAGTTCTTGTCACAGCAGATATTCCATTCAGGTTTGACAAGGCTATATGAATGGGAATTTTTGGTATGAAGGGACGACAGCTTTCAGAATGCAGTTACTGTTGGTGGTTAATGGGTTTAATATGGACAGAGATGTGGATGGAGTGATCAGAGAGATGGAAGTCAACTTTCAGAAAGGTGACACATTGGGTTGAGGAGGACCAGGTGAAGTGGATAGGAGAGAAGGTGTTGAGATTGTGGATGAATGATGATTTGTGTTGGCCTGAGTCCAGATCATGAAGATATCATCATCGACCTGAATGACAAAAGGGGTTTGGGGTTTTGGGAGGCTTGGAGCATTTGCTCTAGATGGTCTATGAAAGGGTTGGCATTGGAAGGTTCCCTTCCAGGTGCCTGTGGCTCTGCTGCAGATTTGTTTCTATACCTTCCCCTCAACAAAGAAGTAGCTGTGTGGCAGGATATAGTTGGTAAGCTGTATGAGGAATGAGGTAGTGGATTTGGAGACTGAAGGACATTGGGAGAGGTAGTGTTTAGTAGCGCAAGGCCACAAGTTTGAGAGTGTTGGTGTATAGGAAGGTGACATCAGCAGTGACAATTAGGGATTCAGGTGGTAAAAGGATGGGGATTGTGAGAAATCAGTGGGAACTTGTTAGTGTCTTTGATGAGTGAAGCTAGGTTAGGTGGAGGTGTTGCTTAACAAGAGCAGAAATTCTTTCAGTGGGAGTGCAATAACTAGCTACAATGGGGTGTCCAGGATTTTTGGATCTTGGGTAGCATGTAGAAGGCGGATGTATTGGGCATTGTTACGATGAGGAGGGAGATGGGCCTTAGAGAAATTCTGGAATGGACATGAGGATTTCAGCAGGGATTGGAGGTTATGGTGGATTTCCTGGATGAGATAAATCACAGCATTGTCATTGTGTGTCCAGCTGGCACAGTATAGTGGTGTGTGTGTGTGTGTGTGTGTGTGTTTGTGTGTTTGTGTTTGTGTGTTTCGGCGGGGGGGGGGGGGGGGTAGGGGGTCAGGTTGTGTGCATGAGCACTTATGCTGTTCGGTGAAAGTCTCCTTTACTCCTAATTTTTTTTCTCAATTTGCCCAGAACTTTCTTATTTATTGATATTCGCATATGTAACACATACTTTCTATGTTGCTAGACTTAAGAAGTTTCTTTCTTTGTATAATTTATTTTAATCTTTTACACTTTCTTTCTGAATCAGCCCCCTTTTAGGAAAGAAAGTCTGTCTTGTTCAGAAGAGAGCCGTCTGAATTAGGAGTCAAGTCCATCCAAGACATCCATGCAAAATCTCAAAAACTGCAGATAGTCATACTGAAGTTGCACTACGTTTTTCTCTCTGTGTTGTTTGTCAATAGGAACTGCTTTTTCGACCACAGAAATGTTAGCCTATCATGACCATAGTATAAGGTCAAAACATCACTTTCATATCAACAGGAAAGTTTAGAGTTTCGTGCAGAAAAAAGTATATTCCTCAAGCACTAAAGTGTTCAACTCACTACTGCCAGACATCAAATGTGTTATGGTGCAACACCACAAGTTATGAGCTAAATGAAGAAATACCTTCTCAAAATAGTACTAATAATAATAATCACCCAGTGAATTTTTTGAAGTAAATGAATATGTGTAAATAGTCTGCTGTATTATAGAACATTTCACCAGTGCTCATACTAAATTATGGACTCAACTTCATGCAAAGTAACACATACCAAATCATTGACAAGATTTTATGTTCAGGTGTAAGATATATTAATCAGTGTAATGGCTTCATTTTGGCTTGTGGTAACAGATGAACTGTTGCTTTAAGTATGTTTAATGTCAATATTACTACATGAGTATTTACATATTTTTTGTTACATCTTTTTGCTTATACCACTGAACTCTACCTTGTAAAATCTGATCAGTTTCTTATCCTAGCATTTCATATAATAAAAATTATTTTTATATTTTAAGCATAATAATATACATGGCTCCTCACGTAATGCTGACACTCTTAATATATCATAAACAATTACAGATTTAAATTGAGGTTTTTAATAAGTGGTAGTAAGGAGTGTGTGTGTGATGCATAGCTAATACCTGTAATTTCTGTTACTGCATGTGTGTTGAAGCAATGATACTTTTCTGTGGTTCTGTTTTTGTTTTAATGGCATTCTTTAGCTATCAAAAACAGAAATGTGGTGATATTATGCTTGTCTAATGTTTGTAGTTAAACTATTTTCAAAACTAATGAGATGATATATCACAAACAAAGGGCAAGCCTTTTGCTGCAGGAAAATTCACCTTAAATGCTCTATAAATGTTGTATACTGATTCTGATACAATACGAGATCTGTTGGAAAAGTATCTGACCTTTGGCCGGGAAAAAGAAACTGGCTTACCTGGAGTGTTGGACACTTAACCACCCTCAGAGTAGTTCCCTTGGGACTCTAGACACTTCTCCCATTAGTGCTGCCATTGTTGGAAGCATGCCGAAAAAGCCTCTTCCAGAATGGCGTTTAGCTTGGCTGTCGTTGCTGCCATATTGTCCTCTCTTGTCTGAAATCATGTTCCTTCCAGTAGCCTATTGAGTTTGAGGAACATCAAGAAGTCACAAGGGGCCTTATCAGGAGAGTAAAGAGCCTGTTGAAGCATAGGCATCTGGTTTTTCAGCAAAACTGTCTGAATCAAGTGCGAGGAATGTGCTGGGGCATTGTTGTGATGAAGACGCCAGTTTCGTGTTGACTTCAAGTCCAGTCTCTTGTGGCACAAGTAGGTGATGGAGAAAATCCCTGTAGTACTCATTGCTGAGAGTTTGACCCTGTGGTTTGTACTCAGGGTGTATGAGGGGCATCTGAAAAGTCCGTGCAAAAATAAAAACTACTTACATGTTTGAGGTAAACCTTTTTTATGTTTCAACATAGTCTCCTTTTAGACTTATACACTTCATCCAACACTTTTCTAATTTGTTGATCCCTGCTGAATAATAGGAATTGTCCAAGTCTGCAAAATAGCTATTAGTTGCTGCAATCACCTCCTCATTTGAATAAAATCTTCGTCCCATCAGCCATTTCTTCAAATTGGGGAACAAATAGTAGTCCGAGGGAGCCAAGTCTGGAATATAGGGGGCTGTGAAATGAGTTGGAATCCTATTTCCATTAATTTTGTGACCACAACTGCTGAGGTTTGTGTTGGTGCATTGTTGTGATGGAAAAGGACTTTCTTGCGGTCCAATTGCCAGCATTTTTCTTGCAGCTCGGTTTTCAGACGGTCCGATAACAATGAATAATATGCATCTGTAATAGTTTTTACCCTTTTCCAGAGAGTCGGTGAGGATTATCTCTTGCGGATCCCAAAAGACAGTGGCCATAACCTTTCTGGCGGAAGGAATGGTTTTCACCTGTTTTGGTGCAGATTCTCCCTTGGTAACCCATTGTTTAGATTGTTGTTTGGTCTCAGGAGTACAATAATGTATCCTTGTTTCACCCACAGTGACGAAACAATGCTTAAAGTCCTGTGGATTCTTCCTGAACAGCTGCAAACCATCCTTGCAACACTTCACACAATTCCATTTTTGGTCAAGTGTGAGCAGTCGCGGAACCCATCTTGCGGATAGCTTTCTCATGTCCAAATGTTTATGCAAAATATTGTGAACCCATTTATTCAAGATGCCCACAGCACTAGCAATCTGATGCACCTTAACTCTTCTGTCATCCATCACCATATCATGGATTTTATCAATGATTTCTGCAGTTGTAACTTCCACAGGGTGTCCAGAACGTTCAGCAGCACTTGTGCCCAAATGGCCACTCCGAAAATTTTGAAAACACTTGTAACTATTCTAATCAAAAGTGCAGAGTCACCATAATGTTTATCAAGCTTCTCTTTAGTCTCCTGAGGCATTTTGCCTTTCATAAAGTAATGTTTAATCACCACACAAAATTCTTTTTCATCCATTTTTTGACAGTCACTAGACTTCCTTGATTCACGTGAAACACAAAGAAATACACCAATACGTGCCTTCGGTGCCTTCTCTCAGACTCTGCACAGACTTTTCAAATGCCCCTCGTACTGCACCACACCAGGGGAGTCAAGGAAAGCAGTCAGTATCACTCTGATGTTGCTGTGCACTTGGCAGGCCTTCTTTGGTCTTGGTAATGAGGAATGCTTCCACCGTAACAACTGGGATTTGGTTTCAAGGTAGTACCTGTACACCCAGGACTCTTCACCAGTGATTGTGGTGTTCACGAAGTCAGGGTCACTGTTTATGGTGTCCAGCACGTCCTGTGAGACTTCAACACAAAGTCACTTTTGCTCCACCACCAGCAGCATCAGCATCAGCATGAGTTTCACTGACACACTCCTCGTGGCCAAATCTTTGGTCACAGTGGAATGTCTCAGAAAAGTGCTGGTGCCCACCTCTTCCACAATTTCTCTGACACACACACAGTGGTTCTGCATCACTACAGTGTTCACTTGAGCAATGGCGTGGTCATTTTGGCATGTTGATGGCCAGTGGGAGCATGGCTTGCTTCCACCGATGTGCAGCCATCATTAAACTGGTTGTACCACTCCATAATCCGTGTGATGCACATAACATCACACCAAAAATTGTCTGAAAATTCCATATGGTTTCCACCAGGCTGGCACCCAGTTTCTGGCAAAATTTGATGCAGTAGCACTGCTCTAATTGTACCATCATTTCCCTTGCAATGAAAAACTGACACAAGCACTACACACTACCTCACACAACTGCTGTTTGCCACCAACTGATGTTATTGACAGCCAGGAAAAAAATCATGCATGCATATGAAGATTCAAGGTTGGCTCATACAATCTCAGTAGATTCAAATCCATCAGGCATTCGTTAAAAAAAATGAGGTTGCATGCTCTTCTAACAGACCTCATATATGAAATTGTTGCAATGTCAGTTGTGTCTGCCAGCTTACTTGCTAATGCAGCAGAAACAGCAAGTCTTCCCTACAGAAACACCAGCCACACAGGGAAAAATTAACTACTCTTTTCATGTGCTGGCCATTTTCACAACAGCTGTATCTAAATTACAGTAGTTCAAAAGAAAAACATGCTTTGCCTGCTGCAGATTAAGTTTTTCTATTCATCATGCGCACCCAGATGTGTTTTGTCGTAGTTACGAGGCATCTTCAGAGGGTGTCCTGAAATATTAAATGATTTTTTTGTTTGCACATATAGGCTATCATTTACACTTATACATTATAGATTTAAAACAGTTAGTCGAAGCTTGTAAAATGAAATGGAAAAGTACTTACAGATCTGTGCCTAATTCGTTATTTTTAAGCCAAACAGCTTTCTCCCTGGTGGCAAACTGGTTGAAGGTTTGCAGTTTTCCTTTTGGTCACTGTTTTCAATCTGTAGCAATTTAGCTACCTTTTCTGTGTGTATAGTGTCATTTGCTTCTGTAAGTGCTGCCAAATTTATCAGGTTTTGCTTTCAACTGTTTTTTTTCTGTGTTTATAAGGGTGCTGTGTAAGTTCTGTGTGTGTATGTGTGCTTTTATTATTTTATTTTTTTCTTCACATTTATATCCTTGGGAGAGAAATGGAATTTGTGATCATCTATTGGGATTACTGTGTATTATATGATCAGTCAGTGTAAACAGTGAGTATTTAGTCATATTCACTTGGTCATTTAGCAGTATTTTCCGTTAGCCTTTGTTCTGTACAGGCCGGCCGAAGTGGCCGTGCGGTTAAAGGCGCTGCAGTCTGGAACCGCAAGACCACTACGGTCGCAGGTTCGAATCCTGCCTCGGGCATGGATGTTTGTGATGTCCTTAGGTTAGTTAGGTTTAACTAGTTCTAAGTTCTAGGGGACTAATGACCTCAGCAGTTGAGTCCCATAGTGCTCAGAGCCATTTGAACCATTTTTGTTCTGTACATGTGGTAAATTTTTTGTGAGGTTAGGACATATCTTTCATTATTTATTCTAACTATTTTCATGTCTTTCTCTCTTGTAGTAGGTTTATGATTATATTCTCTTAAATGTTCTGCAAAAGTTGAATGGCTTGTACCATATTTCGGATCAACTGGCCAACGGGGTACAACCCGTTGGCTTTGACCAATGATGTCATAAGTTGCTCGTAGATATTAATGTCTTTAGTTTCGAGCCATAGATAATAAGTCGGTTGTCTGCTGTGGATAAGCACCATCATTGTAAATCGAAATAAATGAATGTGTTTTTAAAAGACAGTACTAGACATTGCGTAAGATTTTTTTTCATTTGCATTGATTTAAATAATTGATTCTTTCCAGTTCTTTCGGTACTTAATTTCATTCTTAGTGATTTTGAGATAATTTGGAAGAATAGCTTTTCATTTAGAAGAATGTTTAGCTTTTCATTTTCGTTTTTAGTTATGGATTTATCTATTCCCTTGAATATGGAAGACTTAAAGCAGGCTTTTGGCATAGATATGATGGCAATCATTCAATTTTTGCAAATGTCTGGTCTTCTTGCTGATTACATTTGATGTTGTGAGTGCGTTGAACACATGCGCCTGCGAACATATGTGTCTGCCCTTCATACTCACAATTTATTCATACGGAAGTGTAGCAAGGATTGACTATGGTGCTCAGTTAGACGAAGAGCCTGGTTTGAGAAATCGAAGCTGGCCTTGAGGGATATAATAGAAATTACATACTGTTGGTGTTTGAGAGATCCTGTGTGGTTGTGTGCGCATGAATATTGTGTGAGTGAGTGTACCATTTTAGACTGGTATTCATTTTATAGCGAAGTTTGTGGGGAATATATTGAGTGTAGGGGGCCTTTGGGGGGAGGGGGAGGGGGAAGGGGTGCTATAGTAGAGATTGATGAGTCTAATTTCAGTTACACAATGTGATGATGTAGTTTTTAAATTAGTTCCTAATTGAATGAAGAAAGTGTTGATAAAATTAATTGAAGGTCATGTTGCAGAGGGTTCTGTAGTTTTTTTCCGATGGTTTTTCTTCATATAGGGATTTGGTGAATAGGGGTTTTCAGCATCTTGTCATGAATCATAAAACTGAATTCAGATCTTCATCAATTGGAGGTTGTACCAATAGTATAGGAGGTTATTTGTCAGCCATAAAATCTGTTGTAGGGAGGGGGACACGACACATTTTGACAATACAGAGCCATTCAGATGGATATACATAATGTACCTGTTACATATTGCCCATTTAAGTGTGTCATTTTGCAGTCATTTCTCATTTTCCCTTACTTAGTACTAGTATCACTAGGTTTTTTCAGTTCGATACAAAGACTACTGAAGGCGAAAAGACCAACATTTGTAAAATTTGTATCCCATACTTCACTTGACGACGTATACAGGTCAACTGAAGTGCAGGATATTGGTGCTACACAGACGAAAAAAGCAACATATGTATCATTGATATCATTTACCTACATAGGTCAACTGAAGAACAGGATACAAATGTTAGGTATGTCACTATTTTTCGCCTTCGCTAGCACTAGTATCTTATTCTTCAGTTGACATATACAGGCCAACTGAAGTACAGGGTACACGTGTTATAAATGTCATTATTTCCCATTCACTAGTACTAGTATCCTATTCTTCAGTTGACTTACATAGCTCAACTGTAGAATGGGATACAAATTTTGCTGTTGTCAACTGAAGTATGGAGTACAAATTTTATATATGTCGTTTCTTTCCGCCTTCGCATAGTTGAACTGAGGTACAGGATGCCTATGTTATGTACGTCGATTTCTTCGTTTTTGTTAGCAGTAGTATCCTATTCTTTAGTTGGCATATATAGGTCACCTGAAGTATGTGATACAAATATTTTGTGTGTAGGTCTTTTCGCCTTCGCTAGTAATGCTATCTACGTAAGAACAGAATGCTGCTAGTAGTGGAGGCAAAAGAAAAAACATCTGCAAAATTTGTATCCCATACTGTAGCTAAGCTATACAGATCAACAGAAGTTCGAGATATAACTTATATATGTGTCAACTGAAATATTCCATGCTACCGTTACTTCTATCCCTTTTTTTCTTCACTTTTTACAGAAGTACTAGAACTCAAAAAAGTGATATTCTTAACATTATGTTCGAAATATTACTAGATGTGACATATGTGTACCATCTGTTTTCTCTCCTGCATTCCTTTGTTTATGAACAGTCATCTTTGCTGTTAATTCTGTCTAATAAATCATCTCTGGCAAATTCTGATGTCATTGGTCAAAGCTGACGGTCATATCCCATTCATCAGTAGTGACCGAGCGAGGTGGCGCAGTGGTTAGACACTGGACTCGCATTCGGGAGGACGACGGTTCAATCCCGGGTCCGACCATCCTGATTTAGGTTTTCTGTGATTTCCCTAAATCGCTCCAGGCAAATGCCGGGATGGTTCCTTTCAAAGGGCACGGCCGGCTTCCTTCCCCGTCCTTCCCTAATCCGATGAGACCGATGACCTTGCTGTCTGGTCTCCTTCCCCGAAACAACCAACAAAATTCATCAGTAGTCCCCATATTTCCATGCACTGATATGTTCTTTGTACTGGATGTCGAATGTCCTGCTGGTTGTCCTACATATCTTCCATCACATTTGTTATATTGTAATTGGTATATTCCTATTTTCTGGTAGACATCTGTGTCTTTTGTTATTTTTGGAATGTACTTTTGGATTGAATTGTCTGTTTTGAATGCCATGTTCATACATTGTCTTTTGAAATTATTTGTTATTTTATGTGTAAATTAGTGCTTGTAGGCCATTGTTTACCATTTTGAATCTTCTTTCTTGTTTTCATGTCTTCTTTGTGTCACTGTTTGCTGTGTGTGCTATTTGTGTGGTTTTATGCTGTGCTGTTGTTTGAGGCTGAGTATATGTCCTGTTTATTGACTGTATTTGTTGTTTAATCACATTGTTCAAATTTATGTCTAGATTGCTATTGTATCCAATGTTTGTTGCTATTTGTGTGATGATGCCTGTTTCTCTCTAGCAGCTTTCTGTGCTAAGCCGTTCTGTGTAGAGTCTATGAAGCATGTTTCTGGGGGCTGATTTCTTATGTGAGTAGGGTTGATTTGAAATCTGATTTATGACTGTGTCCATTGTAGGTTTTGTGAACCTTATCTTTTTGTGTGCTGTTCTTATATCTGTATGCAGTTGATTAATTTTTGCTGGAGGTTCATCAGTTAAACAAAGGATGTCATCCATAGATCTGATTCAATAAAGTCTGTTGTAATTGATTGTGATAAAGTTTATAAAAATCAGGTTTTGGACATAGGTTATCAAAATGTTGGCTATGATACCTGACACTGGGGATCCCATTGGTTGCCATCTTCTTGTAAATAGTACTCATTATGAAATTGAAAGTAGTTCATTCAGCTATCAGTTCCAGTATTTTGTGTATTTCTGTGATGGGTTCATCAGATAGTTGGCTCTTATCCTTCAGGTTTTGTTTTATGATGTTTATTGTTTCTGTTACTGGTATGTTAGAGTACGTATTATCTATGTTGAAAGAGAATAGGGCAGATGTGTCTGGGATTTTTATACCTTTTATGAGTTGCATTAACTGTGAGTTTTTTCATATAGTTCTGTCTTCTTCTATTTTATAGGTTTCAGATACTAATTTCAACATGTCCTTCAAATTTGTAAGTGGGAGCTTTTTTAAAGTTTATAATCAGACGTAAAGGGATATTAGTTTTATGGATCTTTGATTGGCTTTGGAGGGTGGGTGCAGTGGGTAAAGGGATATTAGTTTTATGGATCTTTGATTGGCTTCGGAGGCCGGGTGCAGTGGGATTACTCCATATTAATTATCCTTTTTCTCAGTCATCTAAATTAATATGGAGTAATCCCACTGTACCCACCCCGATGCCAACCAAATATCCGTTATGCCCGATCAGAGCCCATTATTTGGCAATCACTAGGGCTTCAGAGCATGCTGACTTCAAGCCATCTATGGTACATCTAGCAGGACATAGTCTGTGATGTTTAAGTGCTCCGTAGTTTGTTGAACTCCGCAGTCAAAGGGTTGATGATGTGGGATAACCCCAATACTTCAAATTGTCTTCTGGCATTGCTACCCTGTTCTCAGCCTGTTCAGAGTCTTCCATATGGGCCATTCGTTGGTGAAACCAGCAGCTAGACTATTCTAATGTTGTCCAATGGTGTTCAGACCTCATCTTCCATACAAATAGTTGGGGACATGTCTGTTGGGCAGTTTTATCTTTTGCTCTCATGCAACTTTGTAGTGAGTGCCTGTTGGATGTCTGGAGGGGCAGTTCCAGCTAAATGTTTTAGTTTTATCCCAAGGTACAGATTTCAGACATTCGAGAATGAGTCTACCCAACTCATTAAGAGCAACACAGTAGCTGCTTGTTTAGCATGGCGGAATTGTACCAAATGGGGCTAGCATGTTCACCTGTTGATGAACTCGAAGATAAAGCTGTAGTTTTAACTTTCTTGCCACCACATTCCAGAACATTCCCACAATTTTGTGCAATATGTTGTTTCTTGCAGATACTTTTCATCTTAAATTAGGTGCTGCTTGAAAGCCAATGTGTGGTGTAAAGTGACCTGAAGATATTTGAGTTGGAAACATGTGCTCCAGCTGCACTCATCTTCAAGTTTCCTGAGGGTCTGTCTGTTCTTCACATGGAATGTGCACGCTTCTGTTTTGCTGGAATTTGGTTTTACGTGATCCTTGTAGTAATATTAATCTAACTCCTCCAAAGCAGAATTAATATTTATTTCCATCTGTTCAAAGATCTCACTCTGGGAACAGAGGGCGAGGTCATCACCATGGTTGAAACTTCATGCATTGTTAGGTAGGGTTTGAATCATTGGTATAAATATTAGGTAACAGAGAAGCCAAAACTCTGCTCTGTGGTAACACATTCTTTTGGATCCTCCATTGGCTGTGCTAACTTTGAAATTCTATAAATAACTTTTGATTTTGAAGGACATTTTGAATCATTCATGTAGGATAGTGATCTTTAGTTATTCCACACATTTAGATTGGAGCATTTGATTGTTGTTTGTGTCTTTAGCTTCTGTTAGATCAATGAATGCTACCCCAGTCACCATTCTTGTATCAAATCTGCATTCAATATGCTGAGTTAGATTTAACACAGGTGCTGCAGAGTCCTTACCCAGTCCGATTCTAGATTGCTGTGGGATTGAGAGGGAGTCGACTGCTTCTACTTGTAAAAGTCTCTTATGGTTCATTCATTCAAAGGTCTCATAGAGATGATATAGAAGAGAGATGGTGTGTAATTACTTGGGTCGTCAAATTGCTTGCCTGGTTTCACAGTGGCACATACACAACACTTCTTCCTTAGCATTGAGATCTGACATTAACTGAGACAGTTATTGAGGAAAGTTAGGAGCCTGGCATACATTTTTGGACCAGAATGTTTTATGTTTTCAATTCTTAGTGTATTTACCAGGTTTATAACTGATATTGGTCCCTGCAGTTATTCAGTTGGGAAATATCACTCCATTTGTCTTTCTGAGACATGCATACTTTACTTAAGACTTAGGAATGCAACAACCTGATATACCATTATTAATGAGGTTACCTGCTATTTGATCACCAGAAACATTGGGATGTACTGATCTCTTCAACAATCTCCATGCTTGTTGACTGCTTCTCAACATATCTAGTTCTTCCACGAGTTCTGTCTACTTCTCTCTGTTGACTTCAGTGAGTATGTTGTTAAAGCGGTGGCCAGCTGTTTTTGTGTCCTTATTCCATGGATTTCCCTTGAAAAGTTGAAGGTATTTCTTTAGTTGTTGCCCTGTACTCAGAAGTTTGTTAGTATGTAATTGGTTCTGCAACTCTGAGGAATAGTCATCTGTGAGTGCTTGTGTACTATTTCAGAAAGTTGTTCGTAGGGCTCAAGTGTATGGACTAGTTCAGTTATCTTCTGATCCAATATGACTGAATTTCTGCCAATTAGCCTTTCTGAAGTTAAATCTTCAATGGTCTTATTGCCGACATAACTTTGCACATTAATGGTCATGTTGGATGTTTAGGATGGTGCCCATACAGACTTCGCACATTGTTCAGCAATGTTATCACCAACAGACAAAAGATCAGGAATATAACCACTCCTCCAGCTGCTACTATTGAATGATGTGAGTTGTTTGTTGCAATGAATTAATCTTAGCTTATAAGAGTCTGCCCATTGGATAACATTTTCACAATTTTCAACATCATCAGCTGTAACCCCATACAGTACTATGACTGTTGAAATCTCGAGTTATGGACTTAATTTTTCCTTTTTGAAAGTTCTCAGATGTGTTAAAATTGATTTGTTACCTGGAGGTTTGTACACAGAGGAAATAACACAGTCACTAAATTCAGTGGTGATAATCTCTAGTTGTATCTTTTTTTGACATCAGTTTACATGATCTTAATATCTGGTTTTGCAAACACTGAGCTCTCGCACTGTTGATGCAGCCACTTCACAACGTGAGATATACAGTGGACCCTGGGAGTAGGAGTTTGGGGGGGGGGGGGGGGGGATGGTGGTGTTGGGGTTTGTGTTAACAGCTGTCTGTGTGGGGAGCAGCCGAGACACACTGTTTTTTTGGAACAGATATCAGATCACCTTCATCTTGAGCTTCAAACCATCGCAAGGCATTATGTAGACTTGTAAATACTTCAGAAGCAGCTGATATAATTTCACCATCGATTTCTGGACCACTTGTTAATGAGATGCTGGTGACATCAGCTTTATCAGTGATGAGGTTTACAACTTCAAATGCCGCCAGCCACAACATTCGAACAGTTGCTTTGTAGTTGCTCTATGAACGTGTGAACAACAACTGAACTGCAAGCGACTGACGTACCTAGAATGAGTGAGTAATATTGTTGAATGTGAATTCCAAAAGTGCCTGTTGGATTGTATGTTGGCTTCTCTGTGAGGCAGCAATGGCTAACAAGGTAAATTGATCGAAATTGAAAAAGCCGTAGACACGACCTGTCTGAATCGGGGACTACAAAGAATGTGAATACAGACAGACATACAGATAGGCAATTATAACTCGAGAACCACTTATGCAATTTACATGTTTCTTTCTTTAACTCATGGATATATTCATTTACTATCTATTAGTATATATTAAGCTACTTCAGGTAGCACAAGAAATAAGCTGTGGCTAAATTGTAAGTCAGGTCGCAAGAAAGTGGGCTGCTGTCACGCTTTCTTGCAGTATGCTGTTTAAACTATTAGAGCAAAATCATTTGATTTAGTAATGAATCATAGACCTCAAAAAGAACCACAAAAAGTCGGCGGGAGCATGTGTTTGTCTTTCACAGTTGAGTCACAATGACACTTTCTCAGCTTTGCAGGTGATGAAACAGGCGACTTCAGAAGACAGAAATCATCATTATCGTTCAAGCGTAATCTTTTATTTAGGTACATCTTTTTGAGCTCTACAATGTGGTACTACATAACATGATGTAGTTCTTATGGACTACGTAACGTATTTCAAGAGAGCACGCTGGTGGAAAACATTTTTACTTCAAATAGATGATGAAATTTAAATGGCTGAACAGACTTTCCGAAATATAGCTAAGAACCGTCCTGATTAAACCAGCTTTCAAATAAGAAAACGGCTTTAAAATTGGCACTTTCGTTTGAGAACTATGTTGGGGCAGGCAGACAGACAGACAGACAGACTTACGGGTCAAATGTATAAACCTCCGTTCTGCATTGGGAGTTCAAATTTGCCCCCTGTGGGAGCTCCCCTCTACTGTATAGTGTCAACCATGTTCTAACAAGGGTGCGGGCAGATAAAGATTGAAAGGTCAAGAGTGCTGTGGACAAAGGGACGTATTGGCTCGAAAGGTTGCCAACTTTTAGTCAAGCGTGCTCCATACGCACATTTGGTAGTAGCTATGACATAAATTACGACAAGGAATAAAATGATTTTGTGAAAGCACATTATACAGACATTCACATTCAAACATGTCTTACATTATTTGTTTCTCATTGACACACATGGCCTTACTACATCATTGAGGTTGTTGGCAGTCATAAACAAAAGGCGATATGTAGCGATCAAAATTTTTGAATGATACTCAACTTATCTTGGATATACTGTACGCATTCTGGCTGAAATTAAGCCCTGATGTTTACTGCCTTTCCTACAATTTTCTTGTCTTCTGGTGCACTCTTTGGTCAACATTGATTGTCTTGAGTTTACATTATTACTCACATTTGCAATGATTTTATAAATTAAAGTTGCTAAGTACCTTTCCCAAAACCAGTTAAGGTGAAGTTCAGTATTGGTGTAAAGTGCTGTGGATTGAGCAAAATGCGATGAAGATTTAGCCTTTTCATCCATCTTGCTTATGTCAACTGTCTAAGCTGTTCCTTTGTGCTGAACTTTTAGGTCACTGCATGAGTCACTCAATCATGTGATAACGCATGTCACATTGACTTCCGATTAAGGGTTGTCACATGATCAAGTTAGTAGGTTATTAATCAGCCTGTATTCCATTGCTTACAGCTCCACTGGTAGTTCGGGTGATAACTGCTGGGCAGTTGCCTGTATGCATTAATCCAGTGCTGGAGCTCCTTCATGTTAATAATTATGCTAATGTGCTCCTTTGGTAATTGTAAGTTTCATCTCTTTATTGATTCCATGGATCATTTGCATGATAAATCATAATGATGTGGGGCAAGTCATTTTAAATTCACAGTGCAAATTAATTTATAAATACTGCTAAATGATAAACATTTATAAGTTTTTATTTATTTATTTATTATTATACAGGTGTGAGTTAGTATTTCTATCCACCATCTTTTACACATTATAATAATAGAATTTCGTCTATGTAACATAAGGAAATGTCAAGGAGAAACTTTTTTAGTTTGTTTTCAAGTTTTACTCTGTTGTCTCTCAGATGTGTTATATCTCTGGGCAAGTGTTCAAAAAATTTAGTTGCGATATTGTGCACCACTTTTTGTACTAAAGACAATCTTAATGTAAAGTATGTACATCATTGTTTTAAACTGAGTGGTTTATTTACAACAAATTTTCTGAGGGAATAAATATTCTGTGAATCAGTAGTAAACAGATGTCAGAAGATGATAGTGGCTGAGCACCAGATTTTATTCTACATTATACTTTTGAGCAATTAAGACTTCCTTTCTTAAAGATACAAAATATTAGCTGCTATCACTGGCAGTTCCAAACAGATTGTGACTGTGATGTGAATAGCAATTTGGAGTGAGATGGGGAAGGGGAAGGGATAGCAGGGAATGGGTGGGGGAGGAGAAAAGTGCTGTCTGGCAGGGTGTGCAGGGACCAGAGACTGCCAGATGCAGCATTAGGAGGTGGAGCATGGGGGAAAAAATTGGAGAATGGAAAAGGAGAGGACCAGGGAAGGGGAAAGGACAGGGCGGCACACAAAGAGGGTGAGGGAATGTGAAAAAGCAGGACGTGAAAGGATGAGGGGGCGGAAACTTTTGAGTGGAGGATGTGGGGACAGTAGGTTACTATGAGTTGAGGCCAGGATAATTTTGGGAGTGGAGAATGTGTCGTAAGGGTAACTCCCATCTGCTCAGTTCTGAAAAGCTGGTGGTGGAGGAAAGGATCCATATGGCTTGGGTTGTGGAGTGCCATAGAAATGAAGCATGTTATGTTCAGCTGCAAGTTGTTCCACTGGGTGTTCTGCTTCACTCTTGACCACAGTTTGGCAGTGGGCATACATCATGGTGGATAGTTGGTTGATAGTCATACCAATATAAAAAGTTGTGCAATGGTTGCAGCAGAGTTGGTAGACAACATGGCTACCTTTGCAGGTGGGCTGGCCTGTGATGGTGTATGGTAATCCTGTGACAGGACTGGAATAGGAATGTCCTTTCACCTCCTCACTTTTCCCATTCCCTCTTCCTCTTTGTGTGTGCCCTCTGCCATTGTACCCAACTGTCCTTTCTCCTTTACTGCTCATGTCCTTTTCTGTTTCTCATTTTTCCCTCCAAGACCCACCTCCCGATGCTGCATCTGGCAGTCTCACCTCCCTGTACATCATGCCAGACAGCACTCTTCTCTTCCCCCACCCATTTCCTGCTATCCCTCCCCCTTCTCCACCCCACTCAAATTGCTATTCATGTTACAGTCACATTTTGCTTGGAGCTGCCAGTGATAGCAGACATGTGTGCATGAGGTGTGCATACTTGTGTGAATGTGGCTGTGTTTTCTTTGCTGAAGAAGGCTTTGGATGAAAGCTGTGATGTGTAACAGTCTTTTCGTTGTGCCTGTCTGCAACTCTATGAGTCAACTGTACAGTTAGTAGCAATCTGTCTTTTTCCAAATATCATTGATATTCCAACGTGAAGTTTCTGTTTCTTTCCAAATATTGTTGATATTCCAACCTGGAGTTTCCATTTCTTAAAGATGAGATACCCCAGAACATTATTGCATATGACATTGTTGAATGAAAATACACAGAACATGTCTACTTACTGATTTGTCTCTACCCAAGGTTTGCAACAATTACAAGTGCAAATATGGCTGAACTAAGTTGGTTTAGGAGTTCCAAAACATGATTTCCTAGTGTAAATTCTTGGAAATATGGACACCCTATTTATCATGTATCACCATTTGTTACAATTATCATTATGTAGTACCTCTAGATGTGCAGAACTAAATATGTTGTCTTTTTGAAATTGAGAATGAGACCTTTCTCAGAAAACCAGTCAATAACACTTCTAAGAACATTGTTAACCATTTCTTCAATTGCTGTTTGTAAGCTTGGATTACTTAAAATACTACTGCCATCTGCAAAAAGAACTAATTTTACTTGTTGTTCCAACAATTATAAAAATGATAGATTGCTGCTCATTGTAAAGATGACACATTGAGTTGCAGACAGGCACACTGAAAGGACTCGTGGTGTAGTGGAAATGTTGAGTCGCAGACAGGCACAACAAAAAGACTGCTAAACAAGTAAGCTTTCAGCTATATGGCCTTCTTCTGAATTAGACCCCCCCCCCCCCCCCCCCCCCACACACACACACATCATACATATTCATTCACGTAAATGCAACTCTCACATGGATGACCGCTGTGTCTAGCTGCTGAGGTCAGGCTATTGTAATATTGTCATTATTCCATCCTGGATTCTCCATTGTTTGACACTGATAAGACTGTTATACACTTAACTTCAGCCAAAACCTTCTTCAGAAAAGAAGGGAAAACATACACGCATTCACACAAGCAGGAACATCTCAGGCACATGTGGCCACTATCTCTGTCTGCTTTAGCGGGACTGGCAGTCTGACGAAAATGGCCGGAGGTAGTGGTTATACATGTATGAAGTGTGCCTCCTTGTACTTAGGTGTGTGTATTTTCTGTTCTTTTCAGAAGAAGGCTTTGGTTTTAAGTGTGTATGATTCTGCTTGTTGTATATTAGATGGAAGATCATTTACATAAATGATTTACAATGGTGGACCTGAAATTGAGCCTTGGGGAACCCCATATATGATTTCTGCCCAGTCAGGAGACTCTCCCTTGATTACACTGGTTGGGTTGCTATGAACAACTTTCTGACCTCACGTAAATCTGTGCCTGTTTATAAACACATGCAGACTGTACATGCACACACTGCCTTTCACCCACAGTAAGTAATCATAATCATAATATTTATTTCTACTCTCATCATAACCATAAAAATTTTAGTTGGTGTGTGTTCTCTATTTGAGTCAGTGGAGTTCCACAAAAATCAGGGCATGTTATTGTGCTGTAATTCGATTATTTGCAAAAGATAGGGCTAAACTATTAGTATTATCACTGTCCTTGAATTCTCAACACACTAGTTTCACTTTATTTCAGGTGAAGTGCTGTTCTTGATGCAGGAGCTCTCATATCCTTTTGTCACACATTCTCGTTCTGTCTTCAGCTGAATGAATAATTATTTCACTTCATTTTTTAGGGTTCCACACCTCAGTTGGTAAAAATGTAACCCTTATAGGACAAGGATCACTTTGTTGTCCATGTGTCTGGCTGTCTCTCTGTCTGTCTGACTGTTAAATACCCTTTTCCTCAGGAACGGGTAGATGTATCTAGCTGAACTGTATGTCACATGCTAAGGGCTATAGACCCTGGGGGGAGCGGTGTAAAGAATCAAAAGATACGGTCATTTATGTCACGTTTTTTGATACTCGCAAACTTACTTAGTAGAACTGATAGGATACTTTTTGTTGACTTAGAGTCATGAAATTTGGCAACAAGCAAGACTTTGTAGAAAAACTAAAGGAAGCATTCTGAAAATTGTGAGTTTGTAATTAAATCATATGAAAAAGATTGTCATTTGTTATTAGTGTGTCTGTGTCTGTATGTTAAGACTCATTTTTCTCAGGAACTGGTGGACACATCAAGTTGAAATTTATGTCACATACTAAGATATAGAGTCCCGTGGCAGTCTAATAAATGTAAGCTTCTATATCAAAGGTACGGTCTTCTATATCACATATTTTGGAACTTCCAATCTCACTCAACAATACCTGTGGGATACTTCCTGAATCATAAAACTTGGCAAGAAGCAAAGTTTCACCATAGAAATAAAGGGGAAAAAATCCAAAAATTGTTAATTTTAATTATCACACAAAAAAAATTCATACGTTGTATGTCTGTCTGTCTGTCCGTCTGTCCATCCAGCCATCTGTCTGTTAAGAACCCTTTTTCTCCGGAATGGTCGACACATCAAATTGAAATTTATGTGACATGCTAAGTTCTTTGGTCCCTTGATAGTGTAATAAACATTAGGTTCTAAGTCAGTGCAGTCAAAAGATACAGCCATTAATTTTTCACATTGGGATGCTTGCAAACTCACTCATCAAAACCTACAGGGTACTTCCTGTTAGCCTAGAGTCATGAAATTTTGCAAGAAGCAAGTTTTTACAGTGTAAGTAAAGGAAAAATATGAAAATTGTGAATCTGTAGTTTTTTCCTACAGTTAAATGTTACTTTTTTTATCCAACTTCAAGCTTAAAGTTAAAACATTCTCAAAAGTTTTGCAATTTCTGAGACTGATGGTTGCATTTACCAATGTTGATAAATGGCAGAAATTATCAAGATTCTCCATTCCCAGGACCGATGAACTGTCTGTACTTACAGATTACATTTGTACAAAAACTTCAGAGCGTGAGTCCTACTCACACCTGGCCAATGTTTCGAGTAGTTGTATCCTTCATGTGGAGTTATAAATGTAGCCCAGCCATGTTTTTTGTAATATATTATGATAAGCTGTATCAGGAAGCTTAGCATGTCAAAATAGGAACTGTGTACACACTTAAAATCTGTCAGTATCTTATATAGTTCAAGAACCTACAATAGTAGTTTGATTGCTTCAGCCATTACCTCCATTTTCTGTCTGACACTTTGAAAGGTCAAATCACTGCAATTCCCGTAGGTGTAAAGATTAGTCAAAAAACAAAAGGTCATTGAAGATGACTGATAGACAGTGTTATACAAAAAAAAAAAAAAAAAAAAAAAAAAAACCAAAACTATTTTATGTTTGAAGTCATAGTAAATGGTCACATCTTTTCTGAACTTTATAATGCATCATAAAATATCTCTCGTAAACTTGTTGAGCAGTGTATTAAATACTTTTGGAAAAACTGTGGCCAATGATTTCTTCATTATGTAGCCATTTGGAAAAACTATGGCCAATGATTTTTCCACTATGTAGCCATTTACTAAAATATTGAGCTCAGGGAAGCTACAGTTCTAGTCTTATCACTAATAATGAACAGTGAAATCATGAGAGGTACCAACTTTGAATATTTTAATATTTTGTGGCATTTTCAGCATCCCTGTTTATGCTGAGTATGTTGCTACAGTAGTTAAAAACATGAAAGATGTAAAAATTTCATAATGAATGAGGCAGCCAAAAGTGAGGCATTGCTGTGAATCTTTAGGTTCAATATGGCAGTATTGTTATTATAAAAATCTTTTGTAAGTCATTATTATGAAAAGGATATAGTGCTACTCATCATACAGAAGAGATGTTGAGTCACAGATTAGCACAACAGAAGGACTGCAATATATTTAAGCTTTTGGACAAAACGAGTCCTCCTTCGAGAGGAGGAAACATACACACACATTCGCCCAAGTACAACTCACACACATGACCACTGCCTTTGGCCAGTGTGTGTGGGAGAGTTGTGCTTGTGCAAAAGCGTGTATGTTTCCTACTTTGGGAGGAGGACCTTTTTGTCTGAGAGCTTATATATATATATATATATATATATATATATATTCTTAAAAAGATATATTTAAAAAATATATTTAAAAATATATTCTCATATATATGGTGAGTAGCGGTTTATTCTTTTGATAAATTGTCATTATTCCATCCTTGGATATCCCATTGTTGATTCTTTTCTTTTGTAAGTCACTGTTTGTTAACCCCTTGACATAGTCGCATTTGGTAATACTCACATGATGTCCCATACATTCAGCCTTACAGACTAGTACAAATTATAAATAATTATAAGTAGTTGCATAATTAATTTTGACTGATGGAAGAGATAATTCTTATTCATAATTGTTACAATGAAATTCTTACAGTTTTACTTGCCCTGCATAGCTGGATCAGGCAGAACCATGTGAATTTCATCTCCTTTTCTGCTGCTGCAATCATCATATTTCGTGCTGAACTAGCGTTGTTCCTGGGAATTTTGCTGCTGTCTGATCTAATCTTCCGAAAAATCAGTCCGCTAAGGTAATAACATGGCAAGCAGTTTGATAGCAAACATTAAAGTTGTTATGAAAGAATCAAGGTGATGGAAAATTGAAAACATTATCTCATGCAAGGAAACTATGGTCCAAGATTTCATATTGCCATATTAAAATTGCCCTTAAGATTGTAATCTCTATTGTTTTATTATGACTGAAATTATTGAAACTGCAGAACATATAACTGTGTGAGCGTAATTCAGTACAGTTCTGTAATCTACAAGGTGTACAACTCTGCTTCCGCCGTTTGCTGATAGCTGGCGACAACAGTAAGTAGCGGTCGAAAGAAACAGATTGCAGACGTCAGACAGTTAGCTTGGACCTTGCTCAACATAACCTCATTCAAACATTAGTCAATTGTGTCTGCATCATAAAGTTGTTGTTGATTGACAATGTCAGTTTACGAGCCTTATTCTCATCATTTGTGGGAGGTGTTACTGTTTTGCTTCAGTACGAAGAAAACAGCAGCTGACTCTCATCGAATGCTATGAAGTGCATATGGTAAGGATGCTATTAGTGAAAGAATGTGTTGTGAGTGGTTTCAGTGTTTCAGTGTTTCAAGAACAGTGATTTTAACGTCGTAGACAGGCACAGTGGTGCAAGAGAAATATTTTCGAAGATGCAGAATTGGAGACATTGCTGAGTAAAGACTGACATCGAACTCAAGAAGAATTGGCACAATTAGTGGGAGTGACACAGCAAGACATTTCAAAATGTCTCAAGGCTATGGGCATGAAAGGAACTTGGATCCCATGTGAGCTGAAACCAAGAGATGTTGAATGACATTCGTGTATTTGTGAACAGTTGCTTCAGAGGCAAAAACAGATGGGATTTCTGCATCACATTGTGACCGGGGATGAAAAATAGGTTCATTACAATAAACCTATAATACAAAAAATCATGGGGATATCCTGGCCATGCTTCCACGTCAAAGGTCAAACCGAATATTCACGGCTCCAAGATCATGCTCTGCATTTGATGGGACCAGCTCAGCGTCGTGTATTATGAGGTGTTAAAACCAAGTGAAACAATCACAGGTGCTCGTTATCAAATGCAATTAATGTGTTAAATCAGAGCATTAAAAGACAAATGGCCGCAACAGGCTACAGCAAGAGGCACGATAAAGTAATTTTGCAGCATAACACTTGACCCCATGCTTCAAAAGAGGTCAAAACATATTTTCAAACATTAAAATGAGAAGTCCTACCCCACCCACTGTATTCTCCAGACATTACTCCCTCTGACTATCACCTATTTAGATCAATGATGCATGGCCTGGCTGACCAACACTTCCAATCTCATGAAGAGGTCATGAATTGAATCAATTCGTGGATCACTTCAAACGGTGTACAATTTTTTCGACGCAGAATTCATACACTGCCCAAAAGATGGATGAAAGTAGTGGCCATCGATGGAAAATACTTTGAATGTTACATGTGTAACCAATTTGCTTCAGTGAAGCCTCGAATGTTGGTGGAAAAAATGGCAGAAGCAAAATTGTACACCTTATATCAAATAGAATTATTGCTAATAGGTTATCTGTCTATGATGTGTTTATTGTAATGTTCCAAAGTGTTAAGAAAGAAATGGATAGTATGCAGATATGTAATAAATTTAGTCAGTAATGACTTGCAGTAGATTTATGTATGCAACTCTCCAGAGACCATTATTTATGTATGCAATTCTCCAGAGACCATTATTTTTGCAAATCTCAAGGGAACATTATTTATGCAACTTCCTAGGGACCACCAGTTTAGAAGGTCTATGGTGAACACAGCTTGGATGATAAATATAATGTATAAACTGCACAAATTTTTATTGCATTTTATTGCATTTGGTTTTCACCAAGGTACATTTTTGCACCATAAATTAGCAATGTACTAGGTTTTTTGGGTAACTCAGTTTTCTGGCTAGGCTTTTCTGAGGCTAATTTAAATAATTCATGGTGTACAGGCCAGTATTGCATCAGTCACTTTTTCCTCTAAAAATTTTCAAAGTGCCAATGTTTAAAAATAACAGCTTCCTATTTCTCTGAATACAATGTATTAACAAAATCACATTTTGATTTTAGCAATAGGTCATCAATTCACTGAGCAATATAATCTGTCTCATGTGGGATAATGGAAGACTGTGCCATTTTAAAGTATATTTACTGAGCAGGCATGTTATATTGCCAGACAAGGGGCACCAAAAACATAGCAAATCGTATTCTAGTGAGAAGCCACTTTTGCTGTATGCCAGTATACTGACTCTCAATTGCATAAAATTCAGTAAATCTGTCTTATTACATACAATTCTGTTTGCACTCATGCGTTCAGCTTTTCTTGTAATGATTTATGTAGCAGAAGACACAGTGTTGCGGGATAGTTGGGGATCTCTCGCAGAAGGAACATATTCATAACGTTTGTGAAAGCTGAAAACAGATACCTTTGGAATTCGAATATTATTCACTGTTCAGTAAGTTTAATATTCTGACACTGACATTGTAGTACATCTACTTACTTGTAAGATTTATGATGGGTAACAAGAACATGTTTAAAAGAGCAGAAAAGGAAAACTTGTTTGAGAATGTTGTACACTTCTTTGAATGGTAATAAAGTTTGGGCTCATAACAAAGAGACCGTACCTCCATTTTGTGTTCACAAATGAATACTACTGTTCCTTTCAAACAAGATGGTGTTGTCAACCACAAATGTCGCAAGCAATTAGATATACTGTGAAGTCAGTCAAAAATTTCTAGTTCATTAAATGGAGACTTAGTTCTGCTTTCTTTGCACTTAGTAGAAATTGCTCTCGTTCCATTGTCTTGCGGATGTGATTGCTAGCATACTTTTATTATTTTGGCATAACCTTCAGGACAATTCAGTTAAGATTTAAAAGTATTTATTCTGCACAAGTTGACAGTCACAATATTGTATAGAGTTGATAACCAAACACCTTGCAGAAACTTCTTCAGAGACAGTGGAATTATTACACGCACATGCAAATATGTTTACCCTCCATAGTATTTGTGATTAATATTAGATAATTCACAGTTAAGTGAGAAAAACCCAGCCACAGTACTAGAAGTAAAAATAATTCCTATGTAAACAATGCACCCCTGCATAGGGCACAGATTGAATTTTTATATACCAATGCAAAAATCTTTAATAGGTTGCCAGTAGATATCAGGGAGGATTTTGCAAATCCCCAGATATCTAAAAAGTAAAACAAAACAGGACCTTACTACCCATTCCTATATTTATCAGAATATTTGGGCTTAGGAATGTAAATTCCATTTAACAATATTGTTTGCATTAAACAGGTTACACCTTTTCCAGTATATAGACAACTAATAGTTTTCTCTGGAGTGTCCGTTTTGTGAAGATACGCACTACAAGATGTGGAAAATCCAAGTAGCCAGAACAATGGAAGTGTTCAGTCTATGAACAACAGAACAATACTATCTGGATTTGCTATGAATAACAGAACAATACTTCTTGGTTGCATGACTTGATGCGAGTGTAGTGTGCATCACAGTGTAGTAGAATGGCCTTGGCCTGGTTGTGGTGATGTCCCACTGAAGTTGGGAGCACTATGTTGAAGTTCTACATCTACATCTACATTTATACTCCGCAAGCCACCGTATGGTGTGTGGCGGAGGGCACTTCACGTGCCACTGTCATTACCTTCCTTTTCTGTTCCAGTCGCGTATGGTTCGCGGGAAGAACGACTGTCTGAAAGCCTCCGTGCGCACTCGAATCTCTCTAATTTTACATTCGTGATCTCCTCGGGAGGTATAAGTACGGGGAAGCAATATATTCGATGCCTCATTCAGAAACGCACCCTCTCGAAACCTGGACAGAAAGCTACACCGCAATGCAGAGCGCCTCTCTTGCAGTCTGCCACTTGAGTTTGCTAAACATCTCCGTAACGCTATCACGGTTACCAAATAACCCTGTGACAAAATGCGCCACTCTTCTTTGGATCTTCTCTATCTCCTCCGTCAACCCGATCTGGTACGGTTCCCACACTGATGAGCAATACTCAAGTATAGGTCGAACGAGTGTTTTGTAAGCCACCTCCTTTGTTGATGGACTACATTTTCTAAGGAATCTCCCAATGAATCTCAACCTGGTACCCGCCTTACCAACAATTAATATTATATGATCATTCTACTTCAAATCATTCCGTACGCATCCCTCCAGATATTTTACAGAAGTAACTGCTACCAGTGTTTGTTCCGCTATCATATAATCATACAATAAATGATCCTTCTTTCTATGTATTCGCAATACATTACATTTGTCTATGTTAAGGGTCAGTTGCCACTCCGTGCACCAAGTGCCTATCCGATGCAGATCTTCCTGCATTTCACTACAATTTTCTTATGCTGCAACTTCTCTGTATACTACAGCATCATCCGCGAAAAGCCGCATGGAACTTCTGACACTATCTACTAGGTCATTTATATATATTGTGAAAAGCAATCGTCCCATAACACTCCCCTGTGGCACGCCAGAGGTTACTTTGATAACAACATGCTGTGTTCTGTTTGCTAAAAACTCTTCAATCTGGCCACACAGCTGGTCTGATATTCCGTAGGCTCTTACTTTGTTTATCAGGCGACAGTGCGGAACTGTATCGAATGCCTTCCGAAAGTCAAGGAAAATAGCGTCTACCTGGGAGCCTGTATCTAATATTTTCTGGGTCTCATGAACAAATAAAGCGAGTTGGGTCTCACACGATCACTGTTTCCGGAATCCATGTTGATTCCTACAGAGTAGATTCTGGGTTTCCAAAAACGTTATGATACCCGAGCAAAAAACATGTTCTAAAATTCTACAACAGATCGATGTCAGAGATATAGGTCTATAGTTTTGCGCATCTGCTCGATGACCCTTCTTGAAGACTGGGACTACCTGTGCTCTTTTCCAATCATTTGGAACCTTTCATTCCTCTAGAGACTTGCGGTACACGGCTGTTAGAAGGGCGGCAAGTTCTTTCGAGTACTCTGTGTAGAATCTAATTGGTATCCCGTCAGATCCAGTGGACTTTCCTCTGTTGAGTGATTCCAGTTGCTTTTCTATTCCTTGGACACTTAGTTCAATGTCAGCCATTTTTTCGTTTGTGCGAGGATTTAGAGAAGGAACTGTAGTGCGGTCTTCCTCTGTGAAACAGCTTTGGAAAAAGGTGTTTGGTATTTCAGCTTTACGCGTGTCATCATCTGTTTCAATGCCATCATCATCCCGGAGTGTCTGGATATGCTGTTTCGAGCCACTTACTGATTTAACGTTAGACCAGAACTTCCTAGGATTTTCTGTCAAGTCGGTACATAGAATTTTACTTTCGAATTCACTGAACGCTTCACGCATAGCCCTCCTTACGCTAACTTTGACATCGTTTAGCTTCTGTTTGTCTGAGAGGTTTTGGCTGCGTTTAAACTTGGAGTGAAGCTCTCTTTGCTTTCGCAGTAGTTTCCTAACTTTGTTGTTGAACCACAGTGGATTTTTCCCGTCTCTCACAGTTTTACTTGGCACGTACCTGTCTAAAATACATTTTACAATTGCCTTGAACTTTTTCCATAAACACTCAACTTTGTTAGTGTCGGAACAGAAATTTTCGTTTTGATCTGTTAGGTAGTCTGAAATCTACCTTCTATTACTCTTGCTAAACAGCTAAACCTTCCTCCCTTTTTTTATATTCCTATTAACTTCCATATTCAGGGATGCTGCAACGGCCTTATGATCACTGATTCCCTGTTCTGCACTTAGAGTCGAAAAGTTCGGGTCTGTTTGTTATCAGTAGGTCCAAGATGTTATCACCATGAGTCGGTTCTCTGTTTAATTGCTCGAGGTAATTTTCGGATAGTGCACTCAGTATAATGTCACTCGATGCTCTGTCCCTATCACCCGTCCTAAACATCTGAGTGTCCCAGTCTATATCTGGTAAATTGAAATCTCCACCTAAGACTATAACATGCTGAGAAAATTTATGTGAAATGTATTCCAAATTTTCGCTCAGTTGTTTTGCCACTAATGCTGCTGAGTCGGGAGGTCGGTAAAAGGAGCCAATTATTAACCTAGCTCGGTTGTTGAGTGTAACCTCCACCCATAATAATTCACAGGAACTATCCACTTCTACTTCACTACAGGATAAACTACTACTAACAGCGACAAACACGCCACCACCGGTTGCATGCAATCTATCCTTTCTAAACACCGTCTGTGCCTTTGTAAAAATTTCGACAGAATTTATCTCTGGCTTCAGCAAGCTTTCTGTACCTATAACAATTTCAGCTTCTGGTACTTTACCAATGCAGCTTCGACAGTTTACAATTACAATATCGATTGCTGCTTGGTCCCCGCATGTCCTGACTTTGCCCCGCACTCTTTGAGGCTGTTGCCCTTTCTGTACCTGCCCGAGGCCATCTAACCTAAAAAACTGCCCAGTCCATGCCACACAATCCCTACTACCTGTGCAGTCGCTTGCTGCGTGTAGTGGACTCCTGACCTATCCAGCGGAACCTAAAACCCCACCACCCTATGGCAGAAGTGAGGAATCTGCAGCCCACATGGTCACAGAACTGTCTCAGCCCCTGATTCAGACCCTCCACTCGGCTCTGTACCAAAGGTCCGCAGTCAGTCCTGTCGACGATGTTGCAGATGGTGAGCTCTGCTTTCATCCCACTAGCGAGACTGGCAGGACCCTTTCCACATCTGGAATGACTCCCCCCGGTATGCTAACGGAGTGCACATTGGTTTTCTTCCCCTCTCTTGCTGCCATATCCCTAAGGGGCCCCATTACGCACCTGACGTTGGTGCTCCCAACTACCAGTAAGCCCACCCTCTGCGACCGCCCTGACCTTGCAGACTGACCGACAGCCTCTGGAACAGGACAAGCAGCCATGTCCGGCCGAAGATCGGTATCAGCCTGAGACAGAGCCTGAAACCGGTTCCTCAGACAAACTGGAGAGGCCTTCCGTTCAGCCCTCTGGAATGTCTTTCGCCCCCTGCCACACCTCGAGATGACCTCCCACTCTACCACCGGTGAAGGCTCAGCCATACCAAAATAATAATTGGCTCCTTCTACTGATCCCCCCAACTCAGATGATATAATAGCTGAACGGTTCAAAGAAAACTTGAATCTCATTACAAATGAGTACCCCACTCATACAGTTATAATTGGTGGAGACTTCAATCTACCCTCGATTTGTTGGTGAAAATACATGTTCAAAGCCGCTGGTAGACAGAAAACATCTTCCAAAATTGTGCTAAATGCTTTCTCTGAGAATTTCTTTGAACCATTAGTCCATGAGCACACACAAATTTTAAATGGTTGCGAAAACACACTTGACCTCTTAGCCACAAATAATCCTGATCTAATAGAGAGCGTCATGATGGATACAGGGATTATTGAACACAAGGTCATTGTAGTGAGGCTTAAAACCATATCAACCAAAACCACTAAAAATAAATGCAAAATATATCTATTTAAAACAGCAGGTAAAAATTTGCTTGATGCCTTCCTAAGAGAGAGTCCCCATTCCTTCCAAGCTAATTATGTAAGTGTAGACCATATATGGCTCAAATTCAAAGATACAGTATCGACAGCAATAGATAGATTCATACCACATAAGTTAATAAGAAATGGGACTGATCCACCATGGTACACAAAACATGTCAGAACACTGTTGCAAAAGCAACAAAAAAAGCATGGCAAATTCAGAAGAACGCAAAATCCCCAAGACTGGCTAAGTTTCACGGAAGCTCGAAATTTAGTGTGGATGTCGATGCAAGATGCATTTCCACAATGAAACATTGTCTCAAAATATGGTAGAAAACCCAAAGAGATTCTGGTCATATGTAAAGTATGTTAGTGGCAAAAAACATTCAATACCATCACTGCACGATTGCGATGGAAATGTTACCGATGATGGTATCACTAAATACAGTTTTCGGTAATTCTTTCACAAAAGAAGATGAAGTACACTACTGGCCATTAAAATTGCTACACCAAGAAGAAATGCAAAGGATAAACAGTTATTCATTGGACACATATATTATACTAGAACTGACATGTGATTACATTTTCACGCAATTTGGGTGCATAGATCCTGAGAAATCAGTACCCAGAACAACCAACCACCTCTGGCCATAATAACAGCCTTGATACGCCTGGGCATTGAGTCAAACAGAGCTTGGATGGCATGTACAGGTACAGCTGCACATGCACCTTCAACACAATACCACAGTTCATCAAGAGTAGTGACTGCCATATTGTGACGATCCAGTTGCTCGGCCACCATTGACCAGACGTATTCAGTTGGTGAGAGATCTGGAGAATGTGCTGGCCAGGGCAGCAGCCGAACATTTTCTGTATTCAGAAAGGCCCGTACAGGACCTGCAACATGCGGTCGTACTTTATCGTGCTGAAATGTAGGGTTTTGCAGGGGTCGAATAAAGGGTAGAGCCACGGCTCGTAACACATCTGAAATGTAACGTCCACTGCTCAAAGTGCCGTCAATGCGAACAAGTGGTGACCGATACATGTAACCAATGGCACCCCATGCCATCACGCCGGGTGATACGCCAGTATGGCGATGATGAATACACGCTTCCAATGTGCATTCACCACGATGTCGCCAAACATGGATGCGACCATCATGATGCTGTAATCAGAACCTGGATTCATCCGAAAAAATTACGTTTTGCCATTCGTGCATCCAGGTTCGTCGTTGAGTACACCATTGCAGGCGCTCCTGTCTGTGATGCAGCGTCAAGGATAACCGCAGCCATGGTATCCGAGCTGATAGTCCATGCTACTGCAAATGTCGTCGAACTGTTCGTGCAGATGGTTGTTGTCTTGCAAACGTCCCCATCTGATGACTCAGGGATCGAGACATGGCTGCACGATCTATTACAGCCATGCGGATAAGATGCCTGTCATCTCGACTGCTAGTGATACGGGGCTGTTGGGATCCAGCACGGTGTTTCGTATTACCCTCCTGAACCCATCGATTCCGTATTCTGCTAACAGTCATCGGACCTTGACCAACGCGAGCAGCAATGTCGCGATACGATAAACCGCAATCGCCATAGGCTACAATCCGACCTTTGTCAAAGTCAGAAACGTGATGATACGCATTTCTCCTCCTTACACGAGGCATCACAACAATGTTTCACCAGGCAACGCCGGTCAACTGCTGTTTGTGTATGAGAAATCGGTTGGAAACTTTCCTCATGTCAGCACGTTGTAGGTGTCACCACCGGCACCCACCTTGTGCGAATGCTCTGAAAAGCTAATCATTTGCATATCACAGCATCTTCTTCCTGTCTGTTAAATTTTGCGTCTGTAGCACGTCATCTTCGTGGTGTAGCAATTTTAATGGACAGTAGTGTAAATATTCCAGAATTTGAAACCGTAACATCTGTTAGATTGAGTGACATAAAAATAGATATCTTAGATGTTGCGAAACAACTCAAATCACTTAAGAAAGGCAAATCCTCCAGTCGAGATGGTATACCAGTCAGGTTCCTTTCAGAGTATGCAGATACAGTTGCACTTTTCTTAGCAATCATATACAACCACTCACTTGACGAAAGGTCTGTTCCTAAAGACTGGAAAGTAGCACAGGTCACACCAATATTCAAGAAAGGAAATAGGAGTAACCCATTGAATTACAGACCCCTATCACTGACCTCAATTTGCAGTAGGGTTTTGGAGCATATACTGTACTTGAACAATATGAATCTCCTTGAAGAAAATGACTTATTGATATATAACCAACACGGATTCAGAAATTATCATTCTTCTGCAACACAGCTAGCTCTTTATTCCTGTGAAGTAATGAGTGCTGTCGACAAGGGAGCTCAGATCAATTCCATATTCCTAGATTTCCAGAAGTATCGTCTCAGTTGTGTTACTGGATTTGTGATTTCCTTTCAAAGAGGTCACAGTTCGTAGTGACAGACGGTAAATCATTGAGTAGAACAGAAGTGGAATCTGGTGTTCCAAAGGGTATTGTCTAGGCCCTCTGCTGTTCCTGATTTACATAAATGATCTAGGTGATAATCTGAACAGCCCCCTTAGATTGTTTGCAGATGACGCTGTAATTTACCACCTAATAAAATCATGAGACGATCAATTCCAATTACAAAATGATCAAGAGAGAATTTCTGTATGGTGCGAAAAGTGGCAATTGGCACTAAACAAAGAAAAGTGCGAGGTCATCCAAATGGGTACTAAAGGAAATCTGATAAATTTTGGGTATATGATAAATCGCACAAATCTAAGGGCTGTCAATTCAACTAAATACCTAGGAATTATAATTACGAGCAACTTAAATTGGAAAGACCACAGAGAGAATTTTGTGGGGAAGGCGAAACAAAGACTGCACTTTGTTGGCAGAAAACTTAGATGATCTGACAAACTCACTAAAGAGACAGCCTATATTACACTTGCCTGTCTTCTGCTGGAATATGGAATATTGCTGTGCGGTATGGGATCCTTATGAGGTAGTACTGACAGAGGACATCGAAAAAGTGCAAAGAAAGGCAGCTCGTTTCGTGCTATTGTGCAATAGGTGTGAGAGTGTCAGTGATATGATATGCGAGTTGGGGTGACAGTCACTGAAGCAAAGGTGGTTTTCTTTGTGGTGAGATCTATTTACGAAATTTCAATCACTAACTTTCTCTTCCGAATGCAAAAATATTTTGTTGACACCCACCTACGTAGGGAGAAATGATCATCATAATAAAATAAGAGAAATTAGAGCTCAAATGGAAATATTTATGGGTTCCTTATTACCATGTGCCATTCGAGAGTGGAATGGTAGAGTAGTAGTATGAAAATGGTTCGATGAACCCTCTGCCAGGCACTTAAGTGTGAATTGCAGAGTAACCATGTAGATGTAGATGTCTGACAACTGCTGAAATCACCGAGCGGGGTGGCGCAGTGGTTAGACACTGGATTCGCATTCGGGAGGACGACGGTTCAATCCCGCGTCCGGCCATCCTGATTTAGATTTTCCGTGATTACCCTAAATCACTCCAGGCAAATGCCGTGATGGTTCCTCTGAAAGGGCACGGCCGACTTCCTTCCCAATCCTTCCCTAATCCGATGAGACCGATGACCACGCTGTCTGGTCTCCTACCCCAAACCAACCAACCAACCAACCAACTGCTGAAATCAATTTTTTGACTGTAATCTGACAATGTTCTATTCCTACCTCTTCCTCTTCAACTACTATTTCCCAGGCCTTCTCCACCTTTCCCTCCATTCCCATGTCCCCTCTTGAGCATGTCTGGTTGTTCATGGTCTTATCCAAGTATGAAGGGCACAGAGCTTCCCTTCCTGATCCTCTAATAGCCTCTTTCTCTCATTAAGTTCCCTGATAAATTCCTCCCGACAGAACCCACCACAGCTGGCCGGAGTGGCCGTACGGTTCTAGGCGCTACAGTCTGGAGCCGAGCGACCGCTACGGTCGCAGGTTCGAATCCTGCCTCAGGCATGGATGTGTGTGATGTCCTTAGGTTAGTTAGGTTTAATTAGTTCTAAGTTCTAGGCGACTGATGACCTCAGAAGTTAAGTCGAATAGTGCTCAGAGCCAGAACCCACCACTTGTAAACCAATGGCAGGTCCTACACTTCTCGTTCATGGTTAGAATTCACATAAAAAATAAAAGATTCAGAAGTGCAGTTGGGATGTTTCCTGCTGTATTTGACGGATGTCCTGAGGGGTGGGGTGGGGGGGGGTGGGGGTGGGGGGGGGGAGCTTCATGTAATAATTGCAATGCTGTGGTGTAAAGATTTGCAATCGCTGGCTTGTTTATTTGGAGTACAATTCTGTTCTCTGAATTTTTCTTTTTTCTTTCCTTGTACTTTGCCTCCTGGACAGTCTGGCCTGTGTTGGAGATAAAATTCATGCATATCTAGGTTCAACAACCTACCAAATAAATGAAGTCTCTTTTTGAAGTTTTGCATCTATTCTTCCAACTTATACAGCTCTGAAAACTCCCATATACAATTGTCTACAATTTAGCTTTGACAGTTAAACTGAGTGTTCACAAAATTATTGACATCTCTACATCCACTCACTAACGGGCTTTAGTGCAGGCTCTTCGCTGGAACTCATTCTTCTTTTCTTTATGATTTAGGCCAGTGTCAAGGCCCACGCTATTGTGTGGAGTGCAGTGTGTCTCAGAGGCAGGTGTGCAACAGCATGGTTGGTTGGTTGGTTTTGGGAAGGAGACCAGACAGCGTGGTCATCGGTCTCATCGGGTTAGGGAAGGATTGGGAAGGAAGTCGGCCGTGCCCTTTCAGAGGAACCATCCCTGCATTTGCCTGGAGTGATTTAGGGAAATCACGGAAAACCTAAATCAGGATGGCCGGACGCGGGATTGAACCGTCGTCCTCCCGAATGCGAGTCCAGTGTCTAACCACTGCGCCACCCCGCTCGGTCAACAGCATGGAATAACCACCAAATCAGCAGGTTTGGAAAGCTTGACCAAACTGCACAGCTGCCCCCTTCTTGTAAGAGTTGCTTTTTCCATCACATTCATTAGGATACACAAGCAATATATATTCTCAACACAGTATATGTATCCAGAAGTCCCTAAAATTATTAATAAAATTTAACTGTGTGTTTGGTGAGCATCATTTGTTGGTACTGTTAACATTGTGCAACACAACACTTCATGGAACAGATATTTCACACCTCACAATCTAAACAGAGACAGCACTTTTCGTACATTACAAGCAATAAAGAAGAGTCATTGGTGACCGGAACTACCATCACGTTCCATAGATTCTGTCATCAGATATGTTACAAAAGTCATAGTATACATTCATGAAAGAGAAGAAACTGTCAGAAACTAAATTTGTATATTGTATAAACAATGAAATATCACTGTGCTGTTCTGTACAATTTGTACTTAAAACACGGAAAAGCTGCTAATTTGAAGAAAGCTGCTGCTTCTCCAGATATATGTTAAGAACCTACTTGTTCCCCCCTGATATTAACTTTACACTTATATGGATATATTGATATTTATCAAAGAATAACTGTCATTTACATTTAACAGCAGAGAGTCCAGGTTGTAATACCAACAATTATGGAAAGAACAGAGTGCCATTCATCATGAATATGACATATTGAGTTGCAGACATGCACAACAAAAAGACTGTAATTACACATTAAGCTTTCAGTCAAAGCCTTCATCAGAAAAGAGAAACATATAAGAGAAACATATACGCATTCATGCAAGCGAGCACCTCTCAAACACCATACACACACACACACACACACACACACACACACACACACACAAAATTGCTATCTCTGGCAGTGAGGAGTGAAAGGATGTATGTTTCTCTTTTCTGATAAAGGATTTGGCTGAAAAAATTGTGTGTAGTAGTCTTTTCGTTGTGCCTGTCAGCAACTCAACTTGTCATTTTTATGGTGGGTAGCAATCTATCCTTTCCATAATTGTTGTTGTTTCCATCTGTAATGACTGAGGTTGTTTACAATGAGCATTACTGCTTTTCAGCCAGCTAACAGAACTCTTAACTCTTTATATCTAGGTAACCAGATAATTTGTGGAAAGAATAAGTTATAAAGTATCACTGCTTAGAATTTGTAATGATTTCCAATGTCTTGCTTTATGTCTGATTGAAGGTTGTGAAAAATATTTGCATCGGAATCCAAAACCCTATTGCTAACTGTAGAGGCAGAGGCACAATGAAAATTTTTATTTCTGTATGTCTTATAGTGTGGCTGTATAAACCACAGTCAATATGAAACATTTATTTTTCATATTATTAGAAGCAGATACAAGTACAAAGTAAATGTATTCGGAAGTGTGTGTAAGAATTCTGTGGGTAAAGTCTTTAAAGACACATGGTTATCTTCAGAGTGTTCACACTGCTTCCGTTGCTGAAACGGAAGACATGCTTAATCTAACTTTTTAATTAATTTGTCTTTTTCTTGACTCTGTTTTGTTTTCTATTAGTTTGTTTTCTATCAGTTTATACTAAAGACAGCATACATTTAGAATATGACCATTAATGGCTTTCTTTGACTGGTCAGTTTTGTTTGTTGAAAATTGCACAGTGTGACCCTATGTGAGATTTAAGTCTTGACCGTTTGTTGTGAAACAGTTGTGCATCTGTTGAGGTATTGTCCTATCTGACTAGCATGACACATTCCATCTGTGATCTAAATGTCCGACTTCTTCAGTCCAAGCTGAGGTGGGTGGCACAGTGGTAAGACACTAGATTAGAATTTAGGAAGACAGGCCTGCCATCCAGATTTAGGTTTTCAGTGGTTACCCTGTATTATTTAATGAAATCTTCAATGGCTTCCTTGTGAAGGACATGTTGATTCCCTTCCTCAGTCTGAGCCTGTGCTCAGTTTCTAATGACGCTGTCAACAAGACATTAAATCCCAATCTCTCTTCCTTTTATCAACCTATATGGAAGAGGCTGTAGATGAAATTGAAATGGGAGATATGATACTGCGTGAAGAGTTTGTCAGAGCACTGAAGGACCTGAGTCGAAACAAGGCCCCCGGAGTAGACAACATTCCATTAGAACTACTGACCGCCTTGGGAGAGCCAGTCCTGAGAAAACTCTACCATCTGGTGAGCAAGATTTATGAGACAGCCGAAATACCCTCAGACTTCAAGAAGAATATAATAATTCCAACCGAACTATCAGTTTAATAAGTCACAGCTACAAAATACTAACGCAAATTCTTTACAGACGAATGGAAAAACTGATAGAAGCCGACCTCAGCGAAGATGAGTTTGGATTCTGTAGAAATGTTGGAACACGTGAGGCAATACTGACCCTACGACTTATCTTAGAAGAAAGATTAAGAAAAGGCAAACCTACGTTTCTAGCATTTGTAGACTTAGAGAAAGCTTTTGACAATGTTCATTGGAATACTCTCTTTCAAATTCTTAAGGTGGCAGGGGTAAAATACCGGGAGCGAAAGGCTATTTACAATTTGTACAGAAAGCAGATGGCAGTTATTAGAGTCGAGGGGTATGAAAGGGAAGCAGTGATTGGGAAGGGAGTGAGAGAGGGTTGTAGCCTATCCCCGATGTTATTCAATCTGTATATTGACCAAGCAATAAAGGAAACAAAAGAAAAGTTCGGAGTATGTATTAAAATCCATGGAGAAGAAATAAAAACTTTGAGGTTCGCCGATGACATTGTAATTATGTCAGAGACAGCAAAGGATTTAGAAGAGCAGTTGAACAGAATGGACAGTGTCTTGAAAGGAGGGTATAAGATGAACATCAACAAAAGCAAAACAAGGATAATGGAATGTAGTCGAATTAAATTGGGTGATGCTGAGGGAATTAGATTAGGAAATGAGACCCTTAAAGTAGTAAAGGAGTTTTGCTATTTGGGAAGCAAAATGATGGTCGAAGTAGAGAGGATATAAAATGTAGACTGGCAATGGCAAGGAAAGCGTTTCTGAAGAAGAAAAATTTGTTAACATCGAGTATAGATTTAAATGTCAGGAAGTCGTTTCTGAAAGTATTTATATGGAATGTAGCCATGTATCGAAGTGAAATGTGGACAATAAATAGTTTAGACAAAAAGAGAATAGAAGCTTTTTAAATGTGGTGCTACAGAGGAATGCTGAAGATTAGATGGGTAGATCACATAACTAATGAGGAGGTATTGAATAGGATTGGGGAGAAGAGGAGCTTGTGGGACAACTTGACTAGAAGAAGGGATCGGTTGGTAGGACATGTTCTGAGACATCGAGGGATCACCAATTTAGTATTGGAGGGCAGCGTGGAGGGTAAAAATCGTAGAGGGAGACCAAGAGATGAATACACTAAGCAGATTCAGAAGGATGTAGGCTGCAGTAGGTACTGGGAGATGAAGAAGCTTGCACAGGATAGAGTGGCATGGAGAGCTGCAACAAACCAGTCTCAGGACTGAAGATCACAACAATAACAACAACATGATTACTAGAAGAATTAAATTGTGAAAAGAACTGTGGGTGATTGCTGGCCTTTCAGACATTGTTTTTTCTTCAAGACACAGTGAAAATTTTGATAGATACTTAATTATTATTTCTTGGAACAAGTTCAGAGACTCTGGAAGCTCAGTGTTAGTCTCTGAATTTTATTATTTTTATTGTTATTATTATTGTCATTACTACTGCCACAGCATCACAGCAGTGATATGTAGAAATGCTTTTGTATACTAGTTGTCACATGTGATATGTACTTTGCTAATAAAGTTTCATTTACATTACAGTAATTGTTTTCTGTTTACAGGGTCATTCAAATTGGTGTTCCGGCTGGATTAATATTTCTTAGCCTGTCAGTGTTAGTTGACTCAGTATTTTGGAACAGATTATTATGGCCAGAAGGAGAAGTTTTATATTTCAATACTGTGCTGAATAAGAGTCATGAATGGGGTGTATCCTTTTTTTAATGCTTTGTTTTCATTCAGATCATGTTCAGAATGCTCTCATAGTCATTGTTGATTTCTCTCTTATTGTGTTCTGCTGTGGCTGCCTAAGTCCAGTGCCCCAGATGGCTGAGTGACTTGATCAAAAAGAAATTTTTTTCTATAATTTCCTCTTCAAACATTTTTGTGATAAATGTTTTCTGAATTAATTTAAGTTCTAAAAAACTACGAAACAGAATTGCTAGCTGGTTTGTACTTTTAAGAGGCAAAGCACTTAGCACTGCTAATAGACATATGAAGAAGTACCCAACACTATCCGAGCTTTTGGAGAAACTTTTCTCCCTTTTTTCTCACAATTGGGGGGGGGGGGAGGGGAGGGGAGGGGTGGGGAGGGGAGGGGAGGGGAGGGGAGGGGAGGGGAGGAGTGTGGTCCCTTCTCACAAAGGGTAGGTCTGTGACTTACCCTCCTTTTTTAACCTTACCCTAATCTCTTTTTAACATTTTTGTTCGCAACAGTGTATTTTTTGTAAGCATTCATAGTTTCTTGTGTTTTTTAGATGGGAACTAACTTTTCTCTGTGAACTGTAAACAAGGAAGCAAATGCTGCATAAAAATTATTTTTGTGTCTTTTACTGTAATTAAAACTGATTTCTATTTCCAGCAACAAAAATCACTGAACAGTAAGTGTACTAGGAAGTAAGTGTAAGAATTCCAATATCTTCGAGGAACCCTCAGATGTATATGTTATTACTTATTTTGAGTAAATACATTATGTACGTAAGGTGTGGTTTCCAATAAGATAATTCAATAACATAACAAGTAAAATTGCTAATGTTTATGCCAACACAATAGGAGATACTTCTAAGAGCAAAATATTCTCATCTGAGCTACGTGATTCTATATCTACACTCTACATGCCACCTTATGGCATGTGACATAGGGTACATTTTGTACCTGTCTCACTTCCCTCTTCCCTGTTCCAGTTGCATATGTTTCATGGAAAGAACGATTGTTGGTAAGCCTCTGTGTAGGCTTGAATATCTCTGATTTGACCTGCATGGTCTTTTCACGAGATATACATAGAAGGAAGCAATAGACTGACAACTCTAATAGGAACATAGACCTTTGGAATTTAACAATAAATCACACCATGATGCAGAATGCCTCTCTTGCAGCATCTGCCCCTGGAGTTGGCTGAGCATCTCTGTGACACTTTCGCATGTACTAAGTGAATTTGTAACAAACCATGCTGCTCTTCTTTGGATCTTCTCTGTTTCCTCTGTCAATCTTATCTAGTGCAGATTCCAGACTGGTGAGCAATAAGTATTGATCGAACGAGGGTCTTGTAAGCTAGCTCTTTTGTGGGTGAACAACTTATCCAGAGGATTCTTCCAGTGAATCTCGGTCTGGCATCTGCCTTACCTGCAATCAATTCTATGTGGTACTTTTATTTTATTAAATTGCTCCATACACTTACTCCATGGTATTTTATGGATGCGACTGCTTCTGGGGAGTGTTCTGAAATTGCATAATCATACAGTAATGAGTCTTTCTGCCTATTTATACACAATATGTTACATTTTCTTAGGTTGAGGGTCAACTGCCTCTCCCTGCACCAAGTGTCAATTCTCTGTAGGTCTTCCTGCATTTTGCTACAGTTTTCTAGTGGTGTGATTTCTCTGTATACAGCAGCATCATCCACGAAAAGCCTCATGGAACTCCCGATGTTATACACTAGGTCCTTTGTACAAATTCTGGAAGGTAATATTCCTATAACACTTCCTTGGCATACACCTGACATTACTTTTAAGTCTGAAGATTTCTCTACATTGCCAATGTTCTGTTTGTGAGAAACTCATCAGTCCAGTCACATAGTTGATCTGATATTCCATATGGCCATGTTCTGTTCATTAGGCAGCAATGCAGAAGATTATCTAACACCTTCCGAAATTCAAGGAATGTGGTATCAACCTGGGCACCAGTATCTACTGTCTTTTGGGTCTTTTGGATGAACAGAGCAAGCTGGATTTCACATGATCGTTGTTTTTGGAACACATGTTAATACCTATGGAGAAAATTTTTGGTTTCCAGAAACATCATAATTCATAAGAATGAAACATGGTCCAAAATGCTACCATGGACCAATGTCAGAGTTATAAACCTATTTATGTTTTGTGTCCATTTTAACTTGTTACCCAGCTAGACCCCCAAAAATTTTTACGCACAGTGTTTCATTGAGTGTATCGTCATTTGTGTCTAGCTCAGGTGCTAGTAGCTCATTTTTGATTATTTGAAATTTTATAATATGGGTCTTTGTGAGTTTAAGAATCAAACAGTTTATTGGGAATCAATTCTAGGCCTATTCAACTATCATCTGACCTGTTTCTGGTAGAGATGAGTGTAGATCCTTCATTAGTGTGTAATCAGCAGATGTTAAAGTTTTTTAACCATCCTTTAAAGTTATTAGAAAACCATTTATGTAGATTAAAAACAGTAGCTGGTACAGTTTTGTGACATCACAGTTTGGAATTTCATGTTGCATAGCATTCTTAAGTGTGAAAGGCAGAATAAGATGCATCAGATTTTGGCTTTGAGGAGAAGGAGGTGACAATTGGAATGTAAGATCACTTTTTACATCACAAGCTTAATGTAGAAGATACTATATTGAATTACATCCTTTGCAATTGAAGCCCATATTTTGTCTTTTTAAGTTATAACTTACGTCCTATGAAAGTATGCCATTTCAAAGCACTGGAACAATGACGATATCTCAAAAACACATTGTTTTGGGTACTATTTGTTGTAATCAATTGACATATCAGCCACTGAAGGCTCTTTGTATTCGTGCTTTTCATATTATAATTCATGCATTATGAAAGTATGCCACTTAAAGGCACTGCCACATTGAACGTTTATCAAAACCTATTGTTTTTCATAAGATTTGCTATCATCAAATGTCAAGTAATGCCATATCTGTAGTTAAAGCTTCTGGAACAACATAAAATAAAGGACATGGACAAACATATCTACCAAACGTAGTATAGTGGAGCAGATGTGATCTGTGAAGTGAAAAGTTGCAGTTTTGAGTCTTGCTTAGATATCTTTTTATTTACCTTTATGTTTTCTGAAAGTTTTTTGGGCTTTAATTTAATTCAGGAGTATTCCATGCCATGTCTTTAGAAGAGAAGTTTCCATTAAGGAGTGAATTTGTTCAGCAGTTTTGTGAATGTATCAAGAAACATGTATCAAGAAACATGTATCAAGAAACATGAACTATGAATTGCAAGACAACTATCTACTTCACTGTCTGATTCCCTTAAATTCTGTACAGTGTATACTAAAGACAGAGCAACTTGCTTAACTTATGGACAGGGGAGCGAATTTGTATTTTAATAGACAGAATGAAAGAAGAACAATGTTAGTATACTGTTTGAAAGAACAACAGTATTATATACTGTTAAAAGTAACAATGCACAATAGTCACTCTTTGGTGACTGGTAACTAAGCTAACGTAACTATTTTATGTGTGTCCACTTTTATAAACAAACTCTGTGGTTTGCACACCAGATGTAACCAACAGTTGCTGCTGGATAGCACTGCAGTGGCGGATAATGTTGAGGAATGTATTCTATGTAATGTACCATCTCATTTCTGTGCATGCATTGAGCACATTGGAAATAATGTTTCACATTCAGAAGCAAAGAGAGGATGGCTAAATGGTGAAAAGAATATGTAGAAGGAATGCATAATGGAAACACATTTCAGGACAGTGTTATAAAAAGAGAAGAGGAGTTAGATGATGATGAGATGGGTGATGGGATACTGCAACAAGAATTTCACAAAGCATTGAAAGACCTGAATTGAAATCAGACACTTGGAGTAGATGACATTCCTTCAGAATTATTAAGATAATTGGGAGAACCAACTCTGATAACATTTTTCCACATAATATGCATGATATTTGAAATAAGGATATACCCTCAGATTTCTAAAAAAGAGTATCATCCAACTGTGGTTGTCAGACAAACAAACAAACAAACAAGACATTATCCTTTTCAGAGCTAACTGCAGAAAACAAACAAACAAACAAACAAACACACACACACACACACACACACACACACACGCACACACAGTGTTTGATCTAGATGATAGCTTGTAATTTGGGGGGGGGGAAGGAGATGTGGAGCAGAAGGGAGGCTTGGAGTGAATTTTAACTGTTGGCTGGGAGGAAGAGACAATAAATGTACAGGATAACAGGATAGTAATGCGATACCAGAGAGCATCTCTGGTATGAAAAGGGGAGTGGTGTGTTTTGCACAGTGATGTAGAGAAGTGGAGTGAGGGTAAGATAGAATTGGGGGGGGGGGGGGGGGAGTGAGTGAGAGAGAGAGAGAGAGAGAGAGAGAGAGAGAGAGAGAGAGAGAGAGTGAGAGAGTGAGAGGGGGGGGAGGGAGGAGGGTACAAATGTACAGAGAGTGAAGTGGGGGGCTTTGAGACAGCGATGAAGGTGGGTATGGGACAGGTGTTAGTGGTGAGTGAGGCAAGGAGGATAGCTGGATCAAAGTATGTGTTGTAAGGACAGGTCATGTCTGTGTAATTCAGAGAAACTAGTATTTGAGCAGGAGTATCTGGGTGACACAGGTTGCAAAGCAGCTTTTGAAGTTGAGCTCATTCTGGTCAGCTGCATCTTCTGTCATATAGTGGTCAGTTCTGCTCATGGCCGCAGTTCGACAGTGGCCACTCATCCAGGTGGACTGTTGTTGGTGATGACATCCATGTATAGGACTGCGCAAAAGTTACAGCATAGATGGTAAGTGACATGACATCTTTCAGTTGTGGCCCTGCCATTTATATGATAGGATATGCCTATGATTGATCTATAAGAGGAAGTGTTGGGTTGGTGCATAGAACAGATCTTGCACCTGGGCCGTTTACAGGCATATGACACATGTTAAAATGTGAGCAGGTGTGTCATAGGAATGGATCAGCATATTTTATACATTGGATGGGTGACACAATACCACTTTGGGTTAGGTTAGGTTAGATTAGCATGTTTAGTACACAGGATGGTCAGTGGAATGCCACTTGCAAGGGGTGGGAATGATTCTGCATAGGATGTTCCTCATTTCAAGACTTCATGATGTCTGTGGTGGTATTAGGTGATTAGAAGTGTGTTACTCTTACCTAGTTCATGAGGACAGTTGGAGGATGTGACATGGTAAATCTGTTTGAGAGTTAGGTTTTGAGAGTAAGGTCTGTCTGTAAAAACTTTAGTTAGACCCTCAGAATATTACGCAAGGGAGTGCTCATAATTACACATGTGCCACCCTCAGATGTACAAACTGTATGGTAGAGAGTTTTACTGAGGACAGGATGGTAGCTATCAAATGGAGGTATTGTTGATGGTTAGTGGGAAATATGGGCAGATGTTTTCATAAACCGATTGCAGAAGTGGAGTTTCAGGAGGACCAGATGAAGTGAATGGGAGAGATGGTATTGAGGATGTGGAAGAACGAGATAGTGTGTTGACTGTGTCTCCAGTTCATGAAGATATCTTCAGTGAACCTGAATCAGACAAAGCCTTTGTGTTTTTGGGTGGCTAGGAAGATATCATCTAGATTGCTCACAAAAGTTTGGCATAGGAGGGTGTCCATTGTGATACCACAAAGTGCCGTATGTTTACTTACATATCTTTTCCTCAGGAGAAGCCATTATGTGTGAGGATGTAGATTCTAACTCATGACATATAGGAGGTATTCAGCCCAAGACAGGCACAAAGAAAAAGAATATAAGACATTTTTAAGTGGTCCTTTGAAGCCGTTACCCACAAACAAATCCAGGGTAAGGCTATGGGCACAAGCATGGCACCATCCTATGTTAACCTATTCATGGGCCATCTAGAGGAGTCCTCCCTAAATACCCAGAATGCCAAACCCTTCACCTGGTTCAGATTCATGTCACTCAGCCTTCAGTCACAAACTGACCCCCATCTCTCTCACAAAATTTACTTCATCTTAATCTCATGACTGCATCTTACACCTACAAAGCCACCTTCCCTGATAGTGTCCGCCGCTCGTGGTCTCGCGGTAGCGTTCTCGCTTCCCGAGCACGGGGTCCCGGGTTCGATTCCCGGCGGGGTCAGGGATTTTCACCTGCCTCAAGATGACTGGGTGTTTGTGTTGTCCTCATCATTTCATCATCATCCAGGAAAGTGGCGAAATTGGACTGAGCAAAGATTGGGTAATTGTACGGGCGCTGATAACCACGCAGTTGAGCGCCCCACAAACCAAACATCATCATCATTTCTTCCCTGATAGAGAAGAATATTACAGAAGATAGATCCTTGACTAAGCCAGGTTTATATATATATATATATATATATATATATATGGTTATAATAGAAGGAAACATTCCACGAAGGAAAAATATACCTAATAACAAAGATGACGTGACTTACCAAATGAAAGTGCTGGCAGGTCGACAGACACACAAACGAACACAAACATACACACAAAATTCGAGCTTTCGCAACAAACTGTTGCCTCATCAGGAAAGAGGGAAGGAGAGGGAAAGACGAAAGGATGTGGATTTTAAGGGAGAGGGTAAGGAGTCATTCCAGTCCCGGGAGCGGAAAGACTTACCTTAGGGGGAAAAAAGGACGGGTATACACTCGCGCACACACACATATCCATCCACCGTGGATGGATATGTGTGTGTGCGCGCGAGTGTATACCCGTCCTTTTTTCCCCCTAAGGTAAGTCTTTCCGCTCCCGGGACTGGAATGACTCCTTACCCTCTCCCTTAAAACCCACATCCTTTCGTCTTTCCCTCTCCTTCCCTCTTTCCTGATGAGGCAACAGTTTGTTGCGAAAGCTTGAATTTTGTGTGTATGTTTGTGTTCGTTTGTGTGTCTGTCGACCTGCCAGCACTTTCATTTGGTAAGTCACATCATCCTTTGTTTATATATATATATATATATATATATATATATATATATATATATATATATATATATATATATATATTGTTATAATAGAAGGAAACATTCCATGAAGGAAAAATATACCTAAAAACAAAGATGATGTGACTTACCAAATGAAAGTGCTGGCAGGTCGACAGACACACAAACGAACACAAACATACACACAAAATTCAAGCTTTCGCAACAAACTGTTGCCTCATCAGGAAAGAGGGAAGGAGAGGGAAAGACGAAAGGATGTGGGTTTTAAGGGAGAGGGTAAGGAGTCATTCCAGTCCCGGGAGCAGAAAGACTTACCTTAGGGGGAAAAAAGGACGGGTATACACTCGCACACACACACATATCCATCCACACATCCACACATATATATATAAAAAGAAAGATGATGAGACTTACCAAACAAAAGCGCTGGCAGGTCGATAGACGCACAAACAAACACAAACATACACACAAAATTCTGGCTTTCGCAACCACTAATGTTTAAAGAAATCTACACCAATCACCATTTTTATACACAGATCAGGAATTATAAGGAAATTATGGAATTCTTCCACCCCATTTATTTTCACTGGCAGCAGAACTTCATGTCTAACAGGTTTTTTCACTTTTCCAGTAGCTACAATAATCTGTACCCCCATTACTGGCATAATTACAAGAATTTCCCACGTGGAATGTTTCCCTCTATTATATATATATATATATATATATATATATATATATATATATATATATATATATATATATATATATACAACATTTTTATTATTTAGTGACGCTACTCTTAACGGGTCCCTTTGATCCTCCTCTAAATCTGGCACCTCTTTCACTTTTTGCTCTATTTTTTCTTGTACCATCCACATTTCCTCAGGGTCCACCACCACATCACCTCCATACTCATTGTAGTCCCCCCAATCCTCTGTCCTTCTACAATACCTAACTGGTATACTGGCTACTTCTTCATCGATCACATAGTCTTTTCGAAAAAATGGCACAACCACATCTTTCCCATTTATTTAAAAAATTATTACACTTTCTTTTAAATTTAATCTCCCTTTGTAATGTTTAAAGAAATCTACACCAATCACCATTTTTATACACAGATCAGGAATTATAAGGAAATTATGGAATTCTTCCACCCCATTTATTTTCACTGACAGGAGAACTTCATGTCTAACAGGTTTTTTCACTTTTCCAGTAGCTACAATAATCTGTACCCCCATTACTGGCATAATTACAAGATCATTCCCTTTTTGCAATGATTCTAACCAACCTTTACTCACAGCACATAAATCACTATCCGTATCCGCTAAACACTGTACCTCTTCATCACACACCTGCAGACTAATTATTGGTTGACTCGATACTTTCCTTTCCTTGCTAGTATCAGCACCCTCCTCCAACAAGTCGTTCACAACCTCTCTTCTATTGAAACCTTGCCTGTTTCCGGAAATTACACAGATTTTTGCAGAACCACCGTCACCACTTTTTTCCGCCATACTAAGTATTCTATCCACTAGTGACAACTCAAAACTCCCTTCTGGCACTTTGCTATTCTCCATTATAGCCTCTCTCTCTTCCCTTTCTCCACTATTAATTAGTCGACCCCCACTTTGGTCACCATCCTCCTGCTTCTCCCTAATAGCCTCACAGATGTCGTCATTTATAGACGCTAATATTTCCGCCACACTGGCATCACTAATTTCCTGTAATTCTGCAGCCTCTGTACTTTCTCCTTCCTCAGAACGTGACTCGACTTCAGCTTGGTTGCTAACTACTTTCTTGCAGTCGGATTCTGTCACATGTACCACTAATACACCATCCCTCTCATCTGCAATACAGTACTTATCTTGTTTATGTCTATCCAAAAAATCCTCTAAACTTCCATTCTCCTGTACCTCCCTTACAGTCCCTGTCTGGTTACTATTAACACATACAAAAGGGTTTTGCTAGTGGGCTCAAACTTCTACTTCCCATCTGGTAAATGCCAACCCTTTCACAGATGACATTTAGTTTGATGGATTCTGCAATTAAGTGTCCTTTCTTACGTTTACTCCCCTCTGCTGTTGCCTTTGCGCAACATCATTCTCTCGCACTGGAGAATACGATCAATAATCGTGCACCTGCACCCCATTACTTCACTTATCATTTGCAGGATAGCACCACCTCCCAGCACCTCTGCCCCTGCCATTTCCACGATACATGCCAATTCTGTTAATGTTTACGTTATGTCGCGGTCCTACATCATTTTGTGATCTGACATTACAATTTGCATGTTCCTCCTCATGCAATAACTTCTCGACCCTCTCCAAATAATTAATGAACTTATGTACATCATCCCTTGGCGCTGCAATAAGTTTGTTCTGCCAGTGCATAGGCAGTTTACCTTCGAAACCCATAACAATTTGCTCTGGCTCGATTTTGTTGTTTAAGTACGACAAATTTGTCATCCACTTTAACGCGAACTTTTTTACACTTTCCCTTTTGGGATTAAACTTTTCCCCAGCCCAGAAGCTATTTAATAACTCCATCTGTTTTTGCTTAGCCCAATATTCTTTCAAAAATGCCTCTTTAAATTTTTCCAAAGTATCGTACTGTTCAGTAGCAATAACTCCCCCCCCCCCCCCCCCCACCCCACCCCCACCCCCAAGTTCTGGCCTCTCCTAAGAATTTTGACACAATATAACCTATTCTTTGTTTGTCTGACCACAAACTAGGTAACACACCTTCAAAATCATTCCAAAATTCTTTTGGATGCACATTTCCTGTTGGATCTAAATGTAAAAACTGTCTGTTAGTGACATATGAAATTTCAGATGATTCTAACACAAAACTACACCCACTACTGTTAATTCCATGTTTGAGGTTAGTTTCAGCTTGACATAGTCTACTGTCATGCTCATCCAACCTACTTTCCACCTCTTCTACTTGGTTAGTTAGCTGAAGAACATTTTTTTCAGACTCATCCACTTGTTCTGACACAAGTTTTACTTCATTCATACATCTGTCAGATTCAGAACTGATTTTACTGGCTAACACTTTGTGATCAGTTTCACATACAGATTCTACAGCTGCTATTTTAACCTGTACTTTTTGTATACCTTCTTTAATTTCATCTACTCTTTGTTTGTTTCCAATAGCAACTCTATTCAAAGTCTCTGTTAATTCACCTTTTACAATGCTAACAGATCTTTTGCAATTATTCTCAACTCGAGAAATTTTGTCATCTACTTTATTTTCTAATGACTTCAATTCATTTTCCCACATTTCTTTTAAAACAGCAGTCTGCTTTTCAAGTTTTTCATTAAACCCACTATTAAGTTTACTAATTTTTTCACTAAAACCACTGTCAAGTTTGCTAATTTTTTCATTAAAACCACTGTCAAGTTTACTAATTCTTTCATTAAAACCACTGTCAAGTTTACTAATAATTTTTTCAGTTTGTCCTTGTATAGAGCCCATTAAAGCGGCAAACATTTCCTGCATACTTCCTACTTCCATTTTTGGCATCACTGTTTCTTGTTTACCTTGTTCCACCGGCACTATACCAAATTTGGTATCCACATTTGACAAGTTTGCCACATTTGATTCAGTAACATTACTAACACTATCATCACACAGCTGATCGTTACTGAGTTCATGCTTAATGTCACTTTTGGGATTAGTATTATCCCCACTAGTTACATTAACAGACATACTTGAAGCAGACTCAATTCCATTGTCCGTAAATGACATAGAAATATCATCAAAAACATCCCCTTTTATTTTAACATCTACTCCTTCTCTCTGTTCAGGTGTGCTAGTTTGTGCAGCACTCACACTTAATACAAGTTCTTCCTCCTTCACCGTATTCACAAAATATTTATCACTTGCCATGTTTCTCAGTCTTTCAGCACACGCACACAACAGATGTAACAAAGTTGACTTATCTTTTGTTGAATGCTGCAGCCTCAGCATGCTGAAACTGCGAGTCCGATCCCCTGCAGCTGCCGTAACAGTTTCCGGGCCCCCGCTCGTCATGTAGGCTGGCTGCGCTGCCCCGTTGTACTGCTTGCCGCCACCGCTAAGATGCCATCTGCTGCTTCGCTTCGCTCCTGTCACTACTGCAGCCGTTGCGGATCATATTCTTTCTTGCAACCCCAGCAACTCGAAATGGGTTCCGTTCAAACTTCTGCTAGTATCGGTTCACTAAATTCTTTCACTAACGTTCACTGTTCAGTCCATCAAAATCTTTCTCTCGACCACGGATTCAAAATACTACGGCTTTAGTGCTTCCCAGCACCGATGCACGTGCGGCGGCGCAGTTCTTTCCGTTTCTTTACGACAGACCTGCACCTACCTGTGTACACTGTCTCAGCAGATCATCAGTAGGGAAGCCGAGTGAAACTTACTGTACTTCGACGTGAACCAGGCTGCAATTAAAGTCACTAATCTACATTTCGGGAGAGAGTTTTCCTACTAATGAAAGTTTGGAAATTTTGTCCTCAATTAATATATTCTGAAACTTAGGCAAACAAGTATCACTGCCAAGCCTGTGCTAGTCTTAACACAGTCACTCACAATCCCTTTCACTCACGTTAGCAAATTTATGGTGTTGCATTTCCTGAAAACATAATAGCTCCAAAAATACTGATTGTTTTTTATTGATAATGCTCGCCAAATATTAGGTCTGTCGGTACCAAATGCAGTCGCAGTTTTTAGCCACCGACCTACTCAATACGCCACGCAGAATATATGTCTTACCTCTTCATAAAATTGACTTAAAAATTCCGAAATTTCTACACACACATCGGAATAATTATGCCGTCACTTTCCAACACTTTTGATGTATGAAGCCGGCCGGTGTGGCCGTGCGGTTCTAGGCGCATCAGTCTGGAACCGCGAGACCGCTACGGTCGCAGGTTCGAATCCTGCCTTGGGCATGGATGTGTGTGATGTCCTTAGGTTAGTTAGGTTTAAGTTGTTCTAAGTTTCTAGGGGACTGATAACCTCAGCAGTTAAGTCCCATAGTGCTCAGAGCCATTTTTGATGTATGAAACCCTGCTAGATCCGACAACTTATCATTTCCATCGGAACTACTACTGCACACGTCCGATCTCTTTCATGGCTAGGCTTCGACTCCTCTTTAGAAGACTCTGTCTTCTCTACCAGCAGAGAAAGGCTCGCAAAGAATATTGCTTTACCATTGGTCAGTTCACTCACCAGCCAATAGCAAAACAACATTCTTCCGCATCAATCCGCACTTTTCATCAATAACCAATTGCAAAATAGTAAACCTAACGACTGCACTTTTTACCGACATAATTATCTAATATGCTGAAGTTTTGCTTATGCATAAAGTTATTTGCTATTGTTATTTATACCTTAATTAACTTTCCCTTTACCATAAACTTACTTTCTACAACAATCCCCTTTGTTCATATCCATACTTCTTTGAAATGTTCCCACACTAATTCTTACTACATAACTCGTTAAACAATTATCTTCATATTAATCTTAAACCACACTCGCGCATCATTCATACTGCTAAAACACATTTATAACATTTTACCTACACAAAAAGACATAACAACACTTTATGAAAATACTAGAACAGTTTATGAAAAACATTCTATTACTTTAGTGCACTCTAGTGGTCACAATTGAAACTAAAATCACAGTCCCCCTATCCAATATTGTCCTCTATCGACTGATACATAAACTACGTGCGCGTCCAGTCTCACGTCACCATCTGTCACTATCCAGTTCTGAGACACATCTCCCCCTTAACCGCCTCCAAGGCAGGATCGTTATACGGCTCTACACCTCAAGCTTCTCCCCCATTTGCTTCACCTGGTCCTAAACAAACCAACAAGCTGCCTTTCCTGATTTTGACCGCTACCTCAAAGATGGCTACATCAGCACCTCTGTCCATTTCAAACGTACCAACCATCAGCAGTACCTCCACTTTGACAGTTGCAAACCTACCAACCACCAGCAATACCTCCATTTCGACAGCTGTCACCCGTTCCATGACAAGAAGTCCCTTCCATTCAGCGTAGCCACCCATGGCCATCGCATCTATAGTGATGAGCAGTTCCTCTCGAAATATACCGAGGATCACACTGAGGCCTTCATAGACCATAATTACCCTCCCAACCTTATACAAAAACATCTCCTTTGCCTTATCTCACCAGTCACCCACCACTTTCCAAAGTTCCACTGTCCAGCCACAGAGGAGCATTCCCCTCTTGACTCAGTACTGCCCAGGACTGGAGCAACTGAATCATATTCTTCACCAGGGTTTTGGCTACCTCTGGTCTCGCCCTGAAATGAGGAATGTCCTATCCACTATCCTTCCCACCCCTCCAACAGTGATATTCCGTCGCCCACCGAACCTACACAGTATCCTCATCCATTTCTACACAACCCCTGCTCCCAACCCCTTGCCTCATGGCTCAGCACTCATATCCCTGTAACAGACCTAAATGCAAGACCTGTTCCATTCATCCTACCACCACCACCACCACCACCACCTACTCCAGTCCTGTCACAAGCTACACCTATCCCATCAGAGGCAGGGCTACCTGCAGCTAAGCTGCAACCACTGTGTTGCATTCTATGTGGGCATTACAACCAACAAGCTGTCTGTCCACATGAATGGTCACCGATAAACTGTGGCCAAGAAACAGTTGGACCACACCATTACTGAGCATGCCATCCAACATGACATTCTTCATTTCAGTGACTGTTTGACAGTGTGTGCCATCTGGATACTTCCTACCTACACTAGCTTTTCTGGATGGTGCAGGTGGGAACCCTCCCTGCAATATATCCTACATTCCTGTAACCCTCCTGGCCTCAAACTTAATCCCCTTCCCTGTTCTCATTCCAGCACTACACAGCTCTCTATTCCACCAATGCACCCTCAGTATTTTTACTTCTCTCCATTTCCACTCGCCCCCCTTCCTCTAAATTCCCGACTGCACCTAGCTGCCCTACCCTCCTCCACCTCACCCCTGGACAGCACTTTACTGTCCCCCACCCCTACCTTTCTATCCCTCCCCCTCTCTGCCCCAGCCTACTCCACCCGGTTGCCTCTTCCATCATGCGCTGCTGCTCACGGCCTGGACTCAGCAACCAGGGACTTTAGTCATGTGTGTGAATTGCGTTTGAATGTGTGTGTGTGTGTGTGTGTGTGTGTTTGTGTTGTCTATTTTTGACGGAGGCCTTGTTGGCTGAAAGCTCACTTTCTGACAGTCTTGAGTAGCAACTATCCTTTTTATAATATTGTGACAGAACGTTGGTAGACAAAGCAGTTGATTAGTGCCTTCTGTGAGGTAATCACTGCAAGTCATCATGAAAGTGAGAAAGCATGTGTACATAAGGGAACTAGCCAAATCTTGGATTGTAATCAAGTGAAGATGGTTGTTCTTGTGGTGTCACCGCCAGACACCACACTTGCTAGGTGGTAGCCTTTAAATCGGCCGCGGTCTGTTAGTATAAGTCGGACTCGCATGTCACCACTACCAGTGATTGCAGACCAAGCGCCGCCACACTGCAGGTCTAGTCGAGACTCACTAGCACTCACCCCAGTTGTACAGCCGACTTTGCTAGCGATGGTTCACTCTCCACTTACGCTCCCATTTGCCAAGACGATAGTTTAGTATAGCCTTCAGCTACGTCATTTACTACGACCTAGCAAGGTGCCATATTCAGTTACTATTGATATTGATATTGTGAATCATGTACTGTCAAGAGCGACATTTATCATTAATGGATTAAAGTTAAGTATCAAACTAGCTACGTCCGCTTTCTAAATTCTAATTCCTTGTCATGTTCCAGACCTCACGTCAGTATAGTTCTTCCCTTCTCATGCCAGCCTGCATGAGCTAAAACGCGTGCATTTCGGCCTCCTCTAGTAACACGGTATTGGCTTTTCTGCCAACACAACAGTTATTTCCTTTGCTAAGAGATTTGTCTGTTTAAAAGGTACTTAGGAGACCGAAGTTAAACCAAAGTGGAGGTGTTGTGAATTACAAAGTCTTGGACTGTAATGAAGTGTAGATGGCTGTTCTTGCCTTTGTCAAGAGATTTGTCTGTTCAGAAGGGATATAGGAGATTAAGGTTAAATCGGACTGGAGGTACTGGGAATTACTAGGAGGTAACCAAAGGGTGATTAAATGAGAATGGTTGAGGGTTTGATTAGATGAAGGTATGAACTGGGAGAGGCAAGATTCAGTGTTCAATTTTGGTTAGTTTTAAGCAAAGAGTTTGGTGCAAAAAATATTTCCACTGTATTGATCAAGAAAAGGATATTAGGTCATTGATGAGTCTAGCATGATTGAATTTAGTTGTGGGGCTAAAGGTGGGGTCATTGGTTAAAACTGAAACTTCTGTGAGACTGGGGTTTGTGTTAGGTAGTTTGAGCAACATTTCTTTGTTTCTTTTTGGGTTCTTGGTCTTGTGGGATGTTGGAATGGAGTTTTTGGTGATGTAGCAGATGGAAAAGATAAGATAGGTAGTATCTTGCTGCTACGAGGGGTTTAAGGTGGGGAGGGGTGAGGGGCAGCTTCACTGTACCTAGGGTAGGCATTGTTAGTTAGTGATACTCTAAGACTGAATTAGGATCTCAGTAGACTGTAAATGTTTGTAGGTGGTACCTGGAGTGCCCTTCCATGTGTTGGATGGCAATAGGTTCGATCTGAGTGTTGGTGGAACATGAAGATTTTGATGTCATTGTGAAAGGAGGGTGGCATTCAGAGAAGGGAATTTTTGTGATCTGATGGAAATATGTTTTCCTGGAGACATATGAGTCTTAACTTTATATTAGATAAGGATAGACACTGAAACAATTAATTAAAATTTGTGCTATGGCTGGGACTTGGAACCCAAGTCTCCTGCTTGCCAGGCAGGCGTGCTAATCACTACACCACTATAGCATTGTGGCTGCCACAGATGCCCTCCCTAACACAAACTTCAGGTCACACCTTCAGTCATTTTCCTCTTCTTAAATTGTCAGTATTTCCGAGGCTCTCCAACATTGTCTTAATTGCTATTCCAACACTGGAAGCGGGATACTGGACACTACCCACATCCTGCATTGTCTTCTAGCCATCCTCACCTCATTACCCCCTCAGGTGGCTTACAACTCTTTTGTAAGTACATGCATGTTGTGCATGGGACCCCAAGCTTTTGCAGCATCTACTTCTTTTCTTGTGCCACAATCATCCATCTACAAATATTTCGAACCCTTTTGCTGCTACAGAAGTGCTCTTTGTGTTCCATGCTGTGTGAGCTTTTTTTATGATTGTACTGCTTGCCAAATGCTGCTGCCTGTTCTGAGAGGTGGCATTCTGGCCGATATGAAATACTTGTCATCCAATTTTTAGAAAACTATTAGGTGAAAAATTTTAATTTTTGCACATCTTACAGTCTTGATACCTGCACTCAATAAAGAACTGAATTTCTTTGTGTTACCCATCATACTTACTGCACTGCATTCAAATTAAGGAAAACATTGAATAATTTTAGAGAGTTCACAGAGGTAAAAACAGATTGTGTAAACTTTGCATGTGGTTGATTTTGGCTCATACATTGCAGTTAATTAAATGTAGATAAGATATCAAGATTTTATGTAAAATTGAGAGCAGAACTATATCTCATTTCATTCTCAAGTTATTGGGTTTTATATCCAAAGAACGGTCACGCACCCAGTCATGTCCTTGCGTATCGTAAATCATGTAATCATAACAATTGTCATACCTTATAAACAATTCGTGATATTGAAACAAGGTTTTCTGCAAATGATAAAATGCAATGAGGCACATATGTTGTATGACAAATACTCAAAACTTTGTTATTCACTGAGATATAGAAGTAACTTGTCTGTAGGAGTGAGAGCTCAGTGGCTCAGGATGCTTTCAGATATTGATAGCACTGTAGGAAAACTCACTTATATGCATCCACAGCACCTGGGGAATGGCGTAGCTGGACATATATACATGCCCACAGCAGTGGAAGGCTTAATTCTCTTACTTTTTTCCCATGGTGGCAGTCTTTGATATTGACCCGGGTATGTCTCTAGCTTCTGCTTTCTTTTGTTTACAGCTTATCCATTTAATTTACACTTGTTTTTCAGCTGAAGTAATTTTGGTCCCCTTCTGGGTTTGACGCCCATTTTCAAAATTTTGTCCTGTAGTATGGGAGCCGGCCGGTGTGGCCGAGCAGTTCTAGGCGCTTCAGTCTGGAGCCACATGACCACTATGGTCGCAGGTTTGAATCCTCCCTTGGGCATGGATGTGTGTGATGTCCTTAGGTTAATTAGGATTAAGTATTTCTAAGTTCTAGGGGGCTGATGACCTCAGATGTTAAGTCCCATAGAGCTCAGAGCCATTTGAACCATTTGATTTTTGTAGTGTGGGCTGAATGCGGAAGAACACTTTAAACAGCACCAACTGCTTACTGTGGTAAAGATATTTTGCTCCCAGTAACTACTCAGGCTCATATATGCCTCAAAAGCCAAAATGGTAGCCAGTCTGACATATTGGGGTCATTATGAACCCTTTTGGTGATGCCTCCTGACAACAAAAGAGGCCACATTTCTACGCCTGAGCTGCTAGCTCCCCATGCATGCCGAGGAAAAGATGCCCATCTTCTTGGGGCATAGGGGCTTCTGGCAACAGCCGTCATACCAGATGACCTTTGTTGCAGCTACAGGGTGAATGTTTTGCACATCAAACGCATCAAACTATGTGAATGTAATGGCCATACTCATCCAGCTATCTCAGTGGATATGTATAAACATTTCCATACAGGTAGTTATAATCCAACAGTTTTCGCTACGTCATGGAAAAAGTGGCAAGCTGTAAGACTGAAAACGAAATAATGACTCGAACATGTCAGAACTGAATACCTGGTGTGTACTGACCACATAGAAATAGTTTCACAATCACAAAACCATTATTTCTCATAGAACAAATAGAAGACAAATTTGGAGAAGTGGACTTTTTAGGAAAACGGTGAAATGGGTCACTGTTGATTAAAGCCTCCTCAGCTGCACAATCTCAGGCTCTTCAGACATGTGAAAGACTGGTGACAAGCCAGAGATATTTACTCCACATATAACTCTGAACATGGTACAGAGAGTTATCTCTCCAGAGTGACCTTACACTCCAGGCAGGTGAGGTGCTACAAGCTAATTGAGAATGGCGTGTACATTTTGCCTGTTATGTAAAAAAAGATGACAACAGTTACAGGCAGTTGTGAAGTAAATGTACTCCCAGAAAAAGTTAAAGTTATCGAGTAGTTGTAGGACATGAAACTCTATGTTTCACTGCCCATGAGATGTTTCCATTGTTTACACTTTGGACATATGTCATCCAGCTCAACAGAGACCCCGAATGCGAAAACTGTGGAAGATTACTTCACAAAGTCTGTCCTTGCAAACAACTGCTTTTGTGATTAAATTGAACAGAACACCAGCCTCCATGTTCCCCAGATTGCTCGGTATTTAAAAAAGAGAGAGATTACTGCCAGGAAATAAATCAGTTGACTGTCAGTCATATTCTGAGGCAAGGAACAAATACAAATGCATGCATCCAGATGATAAGATGACAAGTTGTGAAAAAGTCATGGCTGTAAACCTGCCTACCTCAACTTTTTTAAAACCAAATCTGCTGCTGCCCTCCTCTCTCGTGGTTCTTGTGGTACCATCCTCAGGAACCACTTCCCGCACCCAGGCTGGGAAGCATCTCCCTCCTATGGCATCTGCTGGTGACAGGGGTGTCTCATGGGAACTCCATGGCTGAGAGGCCTGGTACTAGCCACTGGCTGAAGGAGCTATGGGCTGTGGGTCTCAGGGCTGTCTGCTCTTCATCTGTTCCTACACCCACAATGGACAAGCTCTCCCAAGAATCTCAACTGCCAAAAGTGAAAAAAAATCTTGGAAGAACTTGAGTAAACTCAAAGGCACCAGATTCCCCCCATGCCATCAGATTCTGAATCAATGTTCACTGATGTGGTGCCATCCCCACTGGTGATAGGGGATGATTTGGGATGTGACTGTTCCTCCTGGCCCATTCACATGTAATGAAGACGCCCTCAACATGATAATACAATGGAACTGCAATGCTTATTACCGCGACCTTCTGGAACTACAACAACTTGTTTCATCTTGTTCTGTGATCTGTGCTGCTTTCCAAGAATTATATTTCACTGATGGCAACCCATCAATCCTTTAAGGTTATTGTGTGTTCTTTCAGAAGCGTATTTGCCCCGAGACGGCATCTGGAAGGATCTGCATGTTGATTGGAACAGGTCTCCTCAGGTGGCTCAGCATTCGTTTGCTGAGTACAGGCTTGGTTACCCCAGAGTCCCTGAGCTAGGGACTGGTCAGCGCCACCAGTCCCCTGTCATCGTAAGCTCTGGGCATGCTTCAGTGACCACTGTATGACATGACAGTGGAACATTGTGTGTCACAGGAAACAGGGGTCTTGGTGTGACTGCCGGGACTGTGAGGATGGTAAAAACCACTGTAAAAGACACCTCAATCTCAAGGTGAGATGTGCACTGATGAGATGCATGGCTGTTGAGGTGGAACAATCATTAGTGGGCAACTTCTGGGGAACCTTCCACACCTCAGTTGTATGAGTCTTACCCAGGCATGTCGGGCTCTGGGTAGGTGGACTTTAGGTTCCCTAGGTGCTCGTGTTATCAAAATGGATCCTTTGAAGTTTTCTCTTCCCCCTCCCAGTGGAATGGGTGGGCCGCTGGTAGGTAACAACAAACAATGAAATAAGAGGGCTCAGGTAACCTCCTGACTAAGTCATTTGTAACAAAACACATGGTGTTTCTCAGAATGTTTTTCTTATAGTTAAAAGAAAAGAGGGTAGTTTCGGGAATATTTCACCATTTTACATACATAAAGGATTGGAGGGCATTGCTGGAACATTAAAATCTGTCAAGCTCTTGCGAAACGGTGCCCTGTTGGCTGAACGGTCCAGTTACCTACAACTGAAGAACCTGCAAAAAGTTCAATGCCTTGGGGAGTATGCAATTGAAACTGAACTGCATGACACCCTGAACAACAGCAAAGATGTTGTGACATGCAGAGATCTGGTTGACACTCCCCAGGAAGAACTGAATGCTGAATGGTCCCTGGAAGGCATTGTTGACATGCAGATCATTATGAAATGAGTGGATGGCAATCTAGTAAAATCAGACTCGTTTATACTGACGTTCAGTAGCACGAAACTTCCAGAGCATGTTAAGGCTGGCTTCCTTTGCCTTAGCATATGGCACTATTTCCCGAATCTGATGTGTTGTTTTAAGTGCCAGTGCTTCAGGCACACTATTGTTGGAAGTAGGAAAGAAGCCACTTGGGACAAATGTGGGAAGGCCACCTTGAAGGAGTTGGCTGTTAATCTCCTGTGAAGTGTGTCAACTGCTCTGGGGATCACACTGTCTGGAGTAGGAACTGCAGTACCTTTCTTGAAGAAAGGAAGATACAGCAAATAAAAACAACTAAACATATCTCATGTGGAGAGGCCAATGAGATCTGTAGGACCATGCAGCCCCTGACGTTCGCTACCTCCTTTGCATCTGTTATTAAAAAGTCCGTCCCTAAAACCAATGCTGCTACAGAAAGAGGTTACCAGTGTCAGTGCTAGCACTTGCTTCTGCCAGTGCACCTGTTCTGCCTCCGTTATTTTGGAACCCATATCTCCACCCAAGGCTGCAGACAAGGATCTGGTTGCCACTGTTGTGGAGCTCCCTGCCCCTCCGAAGTTTCAGCCTGGTCCACCATCCAATGCTGCTGCTACTACTGCAACCATGGTTGTGGTCCCAAAGCCTGCTCAGGACAAAAAAAGCAAGACAGAGTGTCAAACTATAACATCCACAGGAAGTCACCTGTCTGAGTGTATCGAACTTGTCCTCTGACGTATCTCTTGATCCTTCACCAGAACAAATGAAACTTGATTTCAGACTGGGGCAATCACCTCACCCCAAAGTTCAGCCACCTCATATGTAGCCTCCCCTCCCAGGCAGAAAGACAGGGTGAAAGTGCAACCCCGTGATAAATGGCTCCCAGTTTTCAGCGGAACGTTAATGGCATTCAGGACCATATGGAGGAACTGAAGTACAAGAATGCCCAGTGTGAATCTGTTTGCAGGAAATACATTTTAAAGTGTTTGATGCCCCTGTCCTATAGGGCTGTACAGTCTTATCACAAGGATGACCTGACTGGGGAAAGGCCCAAGGGAGGCAATCGCGGTGTTTGTAAGTAACGCATACCACTCCTCTGCTCTTTCCCTGGCTACTGACCTGCAAACAGTTGCAGTTGAAATACACACGTCAGAGGATCACAGTTTGCTCCTGTATTTACCACCTTCTGATGCAGCAGACTTTGAGGCTCTTGCAGATCTTCTGGAACTACCACCCCACCCATTTCTCCTCTTGGGAGGCTCCAATGCTCACCACGTCTTGTTGGGCTTGACCTCCACTTGCTCTCATAGTCACGGTTTGGAGGGCCTTTTGCCATCCCAAGAGCTGTGCATCCTAAACACTGGTACTCCCACCCATTTCTGTGCTACAACTGGGTCAATCTTGGCCATTGATCTCTCTTTTTGCTCTCCCACCCTTGCAGACTCTGTTCAGTGGAAGTCATTGATGACCTTCATTCCAGTGACCACTTCCCACTCTGCATTCATTTACTGGAAGAGAAGCCATCAAAATGGATGGTCATCAGTGCTAACTGGATGCTGTTCAGCAAGCTGGCTATGTTCTAAGATCACAGTGGTGTCCAACAATGGGTGGACACATCACACAAGTGATCCATCATGCCACTGACTTATCCATCCCCAAGTCTTCTGCTCATCTTAGGATGTGATATGTACCTTGGTGGACAGATGAGTGCCGTTCAGCAATCCAGGACAGACATGTGGTTCAGACAAACTCTGGGTCATTAGTCGCAAGAGCTAGGGCTCGGCGTGCCAGGTAAACACAGCCGCTTACCAGTGGTAGCAGTACTGAAACAGGTATGGCACATTCTTAGATATAAGTAAGGTGTATGATACTACTTGGAGACATTGTATTCTCGAACAACTACATCAGTGGAGCTTTCATGGCCACTTCCCTATCTTCATACAGTCTTTTCTATCTCAGAGGACTTGAGTTGGTGACTCACTATCAGATCATTTTGAGCAGGAGAATGGTGTCCCTCAGGGCTTGCAGGTAAGTGTGTGTGTTCATTTTAATCATTCTCGTCATATTTTTAATTTGCCTGACTTGCACTAGCCTTCATTTTGGAGACTCAGTGAGGTCACTGGGCAACATTTTTGACTCAAAATTGTTGTGGTTGCCACACCTGAGAGGCATGAAAGCCAGAACGCTCAAGGCACTGAACACCATCAAATGCCTTAGCCACAGGTATTGGGGAGTGGACAGGGCATGTATACTCCAGGGAGCAGTCAGAGCAGGTCTGCTCCAGTTTTATGGGGCTTTCGTGCATTTATGGATGTACTATTGGTGCACAGCGTGTGGATCAGTGAGGCCTTCTTATTTGAAGATCTTCATCACTGTCCACCATGAGGGAATTCGGCTGACCACAGGTGCTCATAGGACCAGTCCCATACCCAGTTTCTGTGCTGAGGCTGGGTAATTGCCACTCACCATCCAGTGACAGTTCCTCATGGTGTGTCATGCATGTAAGTTCTTTGCAGTTCCTGCTTCACCCATGTACCATACTGTTGTTCATCCACCTGTTGAACGCCTTTTCTCTAATTGTCCATGAGCCACAATGCCATTCAGGGTCCGCATGCAACGTGTATTGGAGTCACTCAGTGCGGAGCAAGCACAACCCCAAATCCAGTGTTTTAACTGTCTGCTGCCCTGGTTACTGCAGAGGCACACTGTCATTTTAGATTTAGCGCAGTATGGAAGATATTACACTCCTGCTTCTGTTTTTAATTCGATATTTTCTGACATTTTATATGAGCACCACAGCTGTAGCTGTGTTTACTGATGGGGCTAAGCAAGTGGGCCTCTGTTGGTTGCTCTGTTGTGTTCCCAGATAATGCCCTCGAGATCCGAATGCCTCCACAATTTACGGTCTTTGAAGCAGAATTATATGTGATCTTGCAGGCACAGGAGCAGATGCTACAGTCTTCCAGTGTTAAATATGTTGTGAATCAGATTCTCTTTGTGCCCTTCAGTCCCTTCAGTCTCTCCAATATTTGTACCCAGCAGATCCAACTACGATGACTGGGGAAGGAGGTGTCTTTCTGCTGGGTATCAGGACACATGGGTATTGCACGGAACAGAAGGGCATACAAAGCAGCCAAGGAGGCACGTTGTGATCCTCAGGTATTTCAGTGTGTCATCCCCCTGCATGCTATCACGTCACTGTTGAAGTAAAAAGTCATTTGTCAATGGGAAGACAAGAGGTTGGAGGTGACTGACAACAAACTCCATGTTGTAAAGCCCACAACTGGGTCGTGGTGTACTTCCTTCCAACCACATTGATGGGACGAGGTCCTTCTTACTCGTCTTTGCTTAGGCCACAGCCCTATGATGCATGGATTCTTACTCCAGTGAGAGGACCCTCCAATGTACGGTGCTTGTGGCATGCAGATCACTGTGTGCCACGTTTTATAGGACTGCATTTTATTTTACGACCAGCAGGCTGTGGCACATCTGCCGACATATATGCTTTCTACATTAGGTAACATTCAGATGAATGTGGTTCAAGTTTTAATGTTTTGTGAATTGTCCAACATTTTTAACCAGATTTTAGGGAGATGTTTTCAATTTGTTAAAAGGGTGACTGGATAACCCAAGTGTTTTGTTACATGGTCAACCAGTCACATTTCCCTATGCCTGTCTTTAAGCTCTTCTGTGTTTTGTTTTCTCTGTGTTTTGTTTTCTCTGTTTTTTTTATGTATCACTACATTCCCTCCTCCTAATTTGTTTGAGCACATGTGAGGTGGAGTGACTGTGTGGTTGCTTAGAGTGCATGAACGTGCAGTAGTTTTAGAGGTTATCTCTATAGTCATTTGTTGTGATAAATGAAAGGGCACTGATGACCTCAATGTTAAGTGCCCACAAGATCCAAAAAAAAAAAAAAAACCCACACACACACACACACACACACACACACACACACACACACACCTACACACCTTTTGTAGGCTTTATTTACATCCAGGCAGTCATATACTTACATTGAGACAACCAGTGCCCCCTCCCCTCCCCTCTCTCCCACTACTTTGGGATTTCAGTGTGCACCACCTCATGTGCAGAAGTACCACTTATCTAGTAGGAGCCTCCTAACTGACTGATCTGCAGCTCCTCAATAACTGTAATCCTATCCACTTCAGTACCACCCTTAGCTGCTTTATGGGCATTGACCTTTGATTCTTCCTCCAATCTTGTAGCTTCACTACAATAGTCACTGTGTGGGGCAGTGGCACTGTCTTTTACTGAAGCCTGGAAACTATTTTTGTGATCAGCCAGAAAGCGATGGAGAACATACTGACCATAGTTTCTAGTCTGCAAGTCCATATTCTTGTCCAGCCCACTGAAAGAAATGTTTCTACTCTATATTTACTCCGTGGGGTCAGGAACTATGATTATAAATTAATATTTTGAATTATAATTGATAGATATATTTGGTCCACTTTTACACACACAACGTCGTAATATTCATGATGTTAATACTAATAATAAATCTCTCTATCCTAAACAGCACTATGAGTAGTTCAGAGGTGACCTCTACGGTAAGTTCCCATTAAATGGTCTTTCGAGCCTGACTACTGACAGTCAAAGTAACTGCTCGCCACAAATAAAATAACTATCACCACTTGCCACATGGATTCGTTAACATTACAGACGGCACACTAACAGTTACTTCCATGAAATCTAAGTGATCCAGGTTGGTGTACAGTCCTCACAATTTCACTTCCTATTTGTACCTAAAACAAGAGTTTAGTTGCAGTCTGGCTGTGACATCATCTGAGGCATTGTGTACTCCGACGTTTGACTGATGTGGACCATGTGGTAGCTGGGTGCAAAGTGAAGTGAAGTCACTGCCTCTCTGGCTGTATTTATATATGGGCGCAGCGTATGGCCAAGGGAGTACCTGCTGTCATCCACTCTATGCCACCGGTAGTAGCCTCTAAATGACTGCTTTCTCAGACACACCATACTTTATAACAATGTCATGAAGCAATTCAGAATCTTCATAATTCTTGTATGAATGAATGTAGTGAAATTGGTTAAAATCACAGAAAAAGTTTTAGTTCACCTCCATTTAAAATTTGCCATCTAGAATTTTTAGAACGAAACTGACAGTAGAACATGCATGAACATGACCTCTGAACTACAAATTTAAGAGACCTTGTTTAGGTTATTATTAATGTCAAGGTCTTGAAACTTGTTATAGCTCTATTATTTAATAGGTTTCATCACATGCTGTAATCAGAAATGTCTAGCATTAATATAACAAATTCTACAAATAAGGACATTTTTGTTCCAAATTTAGTTTTCAGTAAATTTCTCGAAAACTATTAGAGGTAGCTTAGTTCGATCGATGTTTTTATACTAAACTGAAGCTTCATATAGATTTTCATATTTCTTTGTCTAATATTTAGCACCTTCAGTTTTTCATAAAAACATGAATTCAGACTAAGATTATGTTCTGATCAACTTGAAACTTGTACCAGTTAATATTGACATACATTTTCACATTCTGACCAGTCTTTGGTTTCCTAGCTTTATTACTTTGCACCACTTATTTTTTTCTTAAAACCAAGTATTTAGGGAAAGATATCCATCTGATCAATCTGATATTTTACAGTTTAAACATTAGTATGCCAAAGCACATGCTCACAAAATTAGGAAAAGCAACTTTAACTTTTAATTTCATTCTTAAATTATGGTGCAATACTTCTGTGCTATGCACAGTTGCGCTAGTAGCAGTGAACTGGGGTAAGTTCTGGCACTCTCGCTCACCTCTGTCTCTCTCAAATGATACAGCGCTTGTTTCACCATATCACCCCTTGTTTAGTTTTGTGAAAAAAATGTATTTTTAAATAAAATTAAATATTAGAAACAAGGGATGTTGTTATAGCTGACCTCTTTTAAAAGAAATTGGTTTTTACCAAAATTCCTTAACACTATACTTACAAAGTAACCTACATATATACATAGAAAATAATGACATGATGAAGTTTTAGAAATCAGGTAGATAAATTACATAGAAACCTGAAATAAAATTCTCGATCATTACAAAATTATTTTTTTACATATATTTTTCAGTCTTTACCTGAAAGAAAGCACACAATATTTTACACTTTCAGTACTCACATAGTTATCACAATCATAGGCACCAATGTGAGCATCCATATGACACTTTCACGAAATCATTTGAAGTAGGGGGTAGGAATTCACCTCTCCATTATATTTTATTACAAAAAGGAAAGGGGAGGAGTCACTGTAGACCATGTTGCCCTCGCTTCCTTCTCCACTACAGTTTGTAAGCTGCCTTTCATGAAGCCTCCATGTCCCTGAGAAATGATGATACAGTCTAAGCATCTGTTCTCAACTTACATCTAAGGGAGGACAAAACACATTTTATATTCTATTTCCCAATAATAGTTCCAGTAATTGAGAAGTTACCAGAAAGATTTTCTCCCTCTCCACTGTCTCCTCCACACCCACCTCCCTATCCCCCTCTCCCCCCTCCCCCTTTCCCACTCCCCCTCACGCCCCTCTCTCCCCCTCCCCCTCTCCTACTCTCTCTCCCTCTCCTACTCTCTCTCCCTCTCCCTCAGCCTGTCCCCCTCTCTCCCTCTCCCTCTCCCTGTCCCCCCCTCTCCCCCTGTCTCCCTGCCCCCTCTCTCTGCCTCTCTCCCCCTCTCTCTGCCTCTCCCCCCTCTCTCTGCCTCTCCCCCCTCTCTCTGCCTCTCCCCCCCTCTCTCTCTGCCTCTCCCCTCTCTCTCTGCCTCTCCCCCCTCTCTCTGCCTCTCCCCCCCTCTCTCTGCCTCTCCCCCCTCGATCTCTGCCTCTCCCCCCTCTCTCTGCCTCTCCCCCCTCTCTCTGCCTCTCCCCCTCTCTCTCTGCCTCTCCCCCCTCTCTCTGCCTCTCCCCCTCTCTCTCTGCCTCTCCCCCCTCTCTCTGCCTCTCCCCCTCTCTCTCTGCCTCTCCCCCCTCTCTCTGCCTCTCCCCCCTCTCTCTGCCTCTCCCCCTCTCTCTGCCTCTCCCCCCTCTCTCTGCTTCTCCCCCCTCTCTCTGCCTCTCCCCCCTCTGTCTCTGCCTCTCCCCCCTCTGTCTCTGCCTCTCCCCCCTCTGTCTCTGCTTCTCCCCCCTCTGTCTCTGCCTCTCCCCCTCTGTCTCTGTCTCTGCCTCTCCCCCTCTCTCTCTGCCTCTCCCCCTCTCTCTCTGCCTCTCCCCCTCTCTCTCTGCCTCTCCCCCTCTCTCTCTGCCTCACCCCCTCTCTCTCTGCCTCACCCCCTCTCTCTCTGCCTCTCCCCCTCTTTCTCTGCCTCTCCCCCCTCTCTCTCCCCCCTCTCTCTGCCTCTCCCCCCTCTCTCTCCCCCTCTCTCTGCATATCCCCCTCTCTCTGCATCTCCCCCTCTCTCTGCATCTCCCCCCCTCTCTGCATCTCCCCCCCTCTCTGCATCTCCCCCCCTCTCTGCATCTCCCCCCCTCTCTGCATCTCCCCCCCTCTCTGCATCTCCCCCCCTCTCTGCATCTCCCCCCCTCTCTGCATCTCCCCCCCTCTCTGCATCTCCCCCCCTCTCTGCATCTCCCCCCCTCTCTGCATCTCCCCCCTCTCTGCATCTCCCCCCCTCTCTGCATCTCCCCCCCTCTCTGCATCTCCCCCCTCTCTGCATCTCCCCCCTCTCTGCATCTCCCCCTCTCACTCCCTCTCCCCCTCTCTCTGCCTCTCCCCCTCTTTCTGCCACTCCCCCTCTCTCCGCCTCTCCCTCCCTCTCACCCCCTCTCTCACTTTCTCTTCCCTCTCCCCCTCTCTATCCCTCCCCTCTCCCCCCTCTCCCCTCCCCATCTCCCCTCCCCCTCTCCCCACCCCCTCTCCCCACCCCCTCTCCCCTCCCCTCTCCCCTCCCCTCTCCCCTCCCACTCTCTCCCCCTCCCCCTCTCTCCCTCACCCGCTCCCCCTCCCCCTCTCTCCCTCACCTGCTCCCCCTCCCCCTCTCTCCCCCTCCCCCTCTCTCCCTCCCCTCCCCTCTCTCCCTCTCCCTCTCTCCCCCTACCCCTCTCTCCCTCCCCCCTCTCTCCCCCACCAGGGGACTGATGACCATAGATGTTAAGTCCCATAGTGCTCAGAGCCATTTGAATCTCCCCCTCTCTTCCTCCCCCCTCTCCCTTCCCCCTCTTTCCCTCTCTCCCTCTCCCTCCCCCGTCTTCCCCTCTCTTCCCCTCTCTTCCTCTCCCCCCCCTCTCTCTCTCTCAAATTGTTATTAACTTTTTCAGAATGATTAATGGCAATAAGTTAATCATAAAATCGTAACATTTAACTTCATTATTTAGCCTGAATCACAAAATTCGCAGTTCTGTTTTATTTTAGACATGAACCATAGCTATTTTGCACTGAAGGTCAATTTATGTTCTTAAATAGTGACATTTTTGTCTAATTTTTCAATTTATTTTATTACTGTAGATATTGCTTTGCTTTGAAAGTTTGCTTTGTAAGTTTTTCCTTCCTTTGGCTCAATTATCGTACGGATCAGTATGCTAAAGAAATCATTTGTTTGACAGCAGTTACTTTTCTTTGTGACACACATAATTAGAAAGCTGTTTTTATTATACCATGTCCATACTTTATGATCTGCATTTCTTCAAATATTCATTTATTTGTGTTTTGTTATCTGATTATTGACCATCTGCCTTAAGCAAGATTAAGCGTTTCTCAAACCTTTTTAGGAGACATGCGGGAATTACTCATCAACTTCTCACCTTTTCACCACATATGTCAGCCTGTTGACTTCATGTCTCCTGTTTCTCCCCATTTTCATTTATACATATTTTTTGACACTTCTTTCTCCATTTTCTCTTCGTCAGCCTACTGACCTCATATTTACCTTTAGATTTGGTGTGATCCTCACACCACTTCAACACATCTCCTTTAATTAATATTAAAACGCTTTGGCTTGCCTCTAATGGCATCACATTGTATCTCTCTTTACCTTCAGACAACCTTTTTCCCAACTGGAAATTATTAATTTATGCAGAGTCTATTGATTCAGATTTTAGGAAATTCCAGCTTTAATAATTTCTCTTAATGCAAAGTGTTCTGTGTTCTTAGGTACTAACTCTTTTTACAGATCTTATTTATTGCTTATTTACTTTATCCATGCTTTTTCTGTTATTGGTGCTCAAAAGTTACTCATTGTTATTTTAACCTTTAGAATTCACTCCTGCAATTTACTTGTCACATTCTTTTGTAAGTCATCATTTGGGTATCGTCATGTTCAGGAATCATTCTGATTCACTAGGAAGACATCACAGACTAATAGCATATGTACAGCATGAAGACATATATTACTTACTTACTATCATAGGACAGAAGAAGGGAATGAAACTTGAAAGGGATAAAGTTTCATCCAGCTGGGACCACACAGTACGACAAACCATCTATCCGCCAAAGAGTGGCAGACTCCTACAGTAGCTAGTTGCTGTCCTTTATAACTGCTTCAGATCTACAATATTTTGTAGACTTAGTTCTTTCTTACTCTTTGGGTATTCCAAGCAGTATGTGTTTGTATGAGGTTTACTTATTACCCTGAATGGTCCTTGATAAACACGCATAAAGTTCTTTGTTTCCACTGAAATTTTCTTAGATTTTTCTTTAGTTTTGACTAACACTAGCTCACCAATGCTAAAACTAGTGGGGAAGCTTTTGCATAATGCGTTCTTTTTCTGTCCAAGGCTCTTTTATATATGTTTGCCCTAGCTTGTTCCTTCTTCTCATCTAAAGAGCTCTGAGTTAGGTCTGAAAAATCAACAGTGCTTGAAATGATGATATGTGGTTCCTGATTAAACATTAGTTTACAAGGAGCAAAGCCTGTGGCATCGTGTTTAAGATTATTGATAATTTCTTCAAAATGTTTTATATGATCGGCCCAAGTGAAATGCTTTGTGGCACTGTATGTTCTACACAGTCTGCTTAACTCAAGCACAACTCTTCTGCTCATATTCCCCTGCGAAAAATATGCTGAGATCCTTATATGGCAAATTATGCTCTTTTCAAGACATACCTTAAATTTTTCAGATACAAATTGAGGGCCATTATCTGATAGGATATTCTTTGACTTGCCAACCTTTACAAAATAGTCCTTTTCTATTTTCTCTACAAGCATTTTGGCATTAACTCTCTTTATCGGATACAGTTCAATGTGTTTGCTAAAAATGTCAGTCACCACAAAAATATGGGTACATCCTCCTTTAGATGTCGGGAGGGAGTCAAGAAGATCGGCTGCACATAATCCAGCGGTTCATTTAGTTCTACATGGTGCATATCTCCCTGCACTATACTATTTACCACATGTACCCTTTGAAAAATAACAGGATGCTAGACTTCTTGCTACTCTATGATGAGTGTTATCAAAAATGACTTTCTCACTTAATTTAGAAATGCATTTCTTGGCCCCAAAATGGCCATATCATAGATGCATGTAATCTATTAGCAGATCCACATGTTGTGAAGGAAAACATATTTTCCTTTCTGCTGAATCTAACTTTCTTCTTTAGAATAAAATTCCTTTATGTAAGCAATAGTATTGTGCTGCTTTTGGATAATTAGGAACTCCTAAATGGCTTTTGACTATCCTTAACTGATCGTCATCATTCTGCTCCCGTCTTAAGTTTTTAAATATTTTCTGCAAGGCATTCTCCTCCTTGAGCTCATGTATGGTCAACATTCTTACTTCATTCCTATCTGCTAAGGGAATTTCTGATTCCCTGCATAACTCAACACTTACTGCTAGCCCATCTGTCACCAGATTGTTATAGCTCTATTATGAGGGCATTTGAAAAGTCCGTGCAAAGTCTTAGGGATGGTACCACCAGCACATATTGAGGTCATGTTTAGTTAGTGGCATCTTTGGAAAGAACGCACACCAAGTTTCAGCCATATTGGTGTATTTATTTGTGTTTGGCATTCGTGTGAATCAAGGAAGTCGAGCGATTGTCAAAAAATGGATGAAAAAGAATTTCCTGTGGTGATTAAACATTACTTTATTGAAGGCTGAGCCTCAGGAGACTAAAGAGAAGCTTGATAAACATTATGGTGACTCTACAACTTCAGTTATAACAGCTTGTAAATGGTTTCAAAATTCTCGGAGTGGCTGCATGGGCACTCCCTGTGGAGGTTACGACTCCAGAAATCATTGATAAAATCCATGATATTGTGATGGATGACAGATGAGTTAAGGTGTGTGAGATTGCGAATGCTGTGGGAATCTTGAATGAACAGGTACATAATATTTTGCATAAACATTTGGACATGACAAAGCTATCCACAAGGTGGGTTCCGCAATTGCTCACGCTTGACCAAAAACGGAATAGTGTGAAGTGTTACAAGGATGGTTTGCAGCTGTTCAGGAAGAATCTGCAGGACTTTAAGCATCGTTTCGTCACTGTGGATGAAACATGGATACATTACTATACTCCTGAGACCGAACAACATTCTAAACAATGAGTTACCAAGGGAAAATCTGCACCAAAAAAGGCAAAGACCATTCCTTCGTCCAGAAAGGTTATGGTGACTGTCTTTTGGGATTCACAAGGGATAATCCTCATCGACTATCTGGAAAAGGGTAACACTATCACAGGTGCATATTATTCATAATTATTGGACCGTTTGAAAACTGAACTGCAAGAAAAACTCCGGCATTTGGACCGCAAAAAATTCCTTTTCCATCACGACAATGCACCAGCACACACCTCAGCAGTTGTGGTCGCAAAATCAATGGAAATAGGATTCCAACTCATTTCACTTCCCCCCTGTTCTCCAGACTTGGCTCCCTCAGACTACTATTTGTTCCCCAATTTGAAGAAATGGCTGGCAGGACAAAGATTTTATTCAAACAAGGAGGGGATTGCAGCAACTAATAGCTATTTTGCAGACTTGGACAATTCCTATTATTTGGAAGGGATCAACAAATTAGAACAGTGTTGGATGAAGTCTAAAAGGAGACTATGTCGAAAAATAAAAAAGGTTAACCCAAACAAGTAAGTACTTTTTATTTTTGCACGGACTTTTCAAATGCTGCTCATATTTATTGGGTTCATATTGTGCTGTAATTACAACTTTCTAGCATTAATATAACAGATACTTAATCTGCAACAAATAAGGACATTTTTGTTCCAAATTTAGTTTTCAGTAAATTTCTCGAAAACTATTAGAGGTAGCTTAGTTGGATTACATAGTTAATGTTTTTATACTAAACTGAAGCTTCATATAGATTTTCATATTTCTTTGTCTAATATTTAGCACCTTCAGTTTTTCATAAAAACATGAATTCAGACTAAAATTATGTTCAAATCAACTTGATACTTGTACCAGTTAATTTTGACATACATTTGCACATTCTGAGGAATTTTTGGCTTCCTAACTTTATTATTTAGTGCCAATTTTTTTTCTTGAAAGCATGTATTTAGGGAAAGGTATTCATCTTATCAATCAGAGATTTGACAGTTTAAACATTAATATACTAAAGCACATGCTCACAAAATTAGGAAAAGCAACTTTAACTTTTAATTTCATTCTTAAATTATGGTGCAATACTTCTGTGCTATGCACAGATGTGCTATGGTGGTGTGATGCTAGTAGCAGTGAACGGGGGTAAGTCCTGGCACACTCACTTGCCTCTGTATTTCTCAAATGATAAAGCGCTTGTTTCGCCACAACTCTGTGACAATATTTGTGACAGTAACCACTTTTTGTTGATTTTGCAATTTCCCTGCTACAACATGATGGCCAATTACCACATTGCCAGTTGTATGCCTCTACTGTCGTCTTTTTGCCCTGATCTATCCGACTGTATTCATGAGGTTGTGGGAGATGTCTCGAATGTATTCACCCGGGCCATTGGAACTGCTGCTCCCCTTTCTGCAAGCTGCCCTCTGCCACTGGCCATTGCCACGGTGGAGTAAAAACATTGCAACACGTATTCGAGGTCACCAAAGAGTGCTGTAATGTCTCAAGTGACATCCTTCACAGACCACTCAACTCACTTTTAAGCAACTTTGCACTAAGGCTTGCTATTTCATTAAACACGGTAAGAAGGAATGCTGGGAGTGGTATGTCTCCTCTCTGGGAACATAAACCTCTTCATACATAGTTCATACCAAGCTCTGTAGCTTCTGCCTCCCCCTCCCCTCCCCCAAAGGTCAACACTTCTGGACTCCCTCTCTCCCCCCCCCCCCCCCCCCTCCCTGCCCCAAAGATCAACAACTGTACCAGGTCTCGTCATTTACGTTTTCAGACACATCCGTTGTTGTTGAACACCAAGCGACCCACTTCAAGACAGTGTCTGTGTCCTCTTCTTACCTGTCTACCTTTTGATTGCTTAAATGTCAAGTTGAAGACATCTCTGTATCTTTCAGTCCCCTGCCTTGCCAAATTGTATAATGAACCTTACACTGACTGGGAATCGTGTCAGTTTATTGCCTTGTCACAGTGTACTGTCCTAGGCCCTGATTCAGTTCAATGACCACTTGCGTTCCGCTTTGGGATACCCAAGAAGAGTGTATGAAGATGCTACCCGTCGTGATGAACAAACCCAAACCAGGGAATATAACACAAATAATAATGCAGAGACAGATGGGGATGTCGAAGAACCTTCACAACCTGAGTTTGACGACGGATGGGAGGTGCCGCTGTCGCACTTGCCAGCGCACATACTCGGAGTTGGAGAATCATCCGCTGCGAGTGCGTCCCCATTGGGGGCCCCTTTAGAAAGTGACTCGAGCCCACCTCTGTAATAATTTAAATAGTCTGTAATTGTAATCACTAGGTACAAAATTGAATCAACAACCTTAAAATTTGTGTGATTTATCATGTAACTGATATTTAACTGATTTTGTTTTAGTACTCATGTGGAGGACCCCACACTTCTTATTGTTCAGTGTTAATGACCACTTTTGACATCATGCAGAAATCTTGTCCAAATCATATTATGATTTATTTTGATTTTCTAATGTCTTTACTAGATGGTAAATACATCATCATCTGCAAAACTTTAAGAGGGCTGCTGTTCTAAATTGTGTATATAGATTAAGAACAACAGGGGGCCTATAACGCTTTCTTAGGAAATCCCAGATATAACTTTACTACAGTTACTGTTACTTGTAACATTTCTGACAGCAAATCATGAATCCTGTTATACAGAAGACACTCAAACCTCCAGCTGCCAGTGAGTCAGACCGGTACCACACTCCAATACAGTATAGGTTATGTTATGTGCTGTTGTTCAGGAGAATGGTAATTAATAAGTAATACCTGATCTACAGAGAACATGAAACACACAACTGTGAGTGTTGTGTCATGTAGAGCTCCTGTGGGGAAGTCAGTAGAGTGTTAGTTTGTCATACCAAGCATCCTGGGTTCGAGCCTTGGTCATCCCAGTTTTTACGCTCTAGTACATGCATTGAAGCATTGTTTGGAGTTAATAGCCATGTTCTATTGGCAGTCCGCTTTTGCGGACTGCATTTGAAGCCTCACAGAATAAACATAAAAAATTGTAACAGGAGAATGAAGAAACAATTGCATTACTCATGTGGAAGTATTAATAGTGATAACAATAATAATAATAATAATAGTGATATTATAAGAAGAAGAAGAAGAATAATACAATTATTACTGTTAATACTTCCACAGGTGTGATGCAATTGTTTCTTTATTCTTCTGTTCTGATTGTGTGAGTTTATTCTGTGAAATGGCAAATGTACACATTTCAAATAAATGAAGCCAAAGCAGACCACCAATGGAACATTGCTATAAACTCCAAACAGTCCTTTTACATGTCAGGAATATGTTGTCCCACATAAGAGTTTCACACAGGATGCTTGGTACAACAAACTAACACTCTACCAACTTCCCCAGTGGAGTTCTACATGACAGACACTCACTCACTGTTATGTTGTTGTTGTGGCTTTTCCTGTGTAGTGCCAGGGTTACTTATTACTCACTGTCAACGCATGTTCTCCTGAACAACAGCACATAGCTTCAATTATATCACAGTTTTAGTTGAAATTCTTTCAATATACAACATTTTGTATCGATCTGACTGACTGATGTCTGGAGTTTCGATTGTGAGATGATGCTCCATGGGCATACAATTTGATTAGAAGTCACTTACAAGGAACAGCGTCAAAATCCTTCTGGAATTCTGGAAGTGTAGAATTGATTCAAGGTCCCCTTTCAATAGTTGTCATTACTGTGTGTGAATACAGAACCACTAGTATTTCACAAGAACAATATTTTCTGAATTCTTGCTGGTTGTGTGTCAACAGATTACTTTCTTTAAGATATTTTGTAATGTTGGAATACAGTACATGTTTCAAAATCCTACTACAAATCAAAGTCAGTGGTAGAAGTCTATAAATCAGTGAATTATTTCTACTATCTGAAAATCTTAACATTGTTTACCAGGTACATAATGTATAAGCAACAATTGTCCTGTAAATGGTAGCAAGGTTTCACCTATGACTGCTGTTTCACTTATATGTCCTGCACAAAATTTCTTATCCATTAGATCCAATATTTTTCTTATGACTTACAAGTTTTATCATGATAATTACCTGGCATTTGGAAAATGAATGCAACAGAAGAGTAACTGTAAATGATTTCTGCTCATATCTGTAAGCAAAATGTTGATTTCTTGAACAGAATATTTGTGCTGCAACAATCTTTTGCTGAAGCTTCCAGGCAGATTAAAACTTTGTACTCTAACAAGACTTAAAACTGGAGTGTTTGCCTTTCACAGGCAAGGAGTTTACTGCGTGAGCTATCCAAGCACCACTAACAACCATACCTCACAGCTTTACTTCTGTCAGTAATTCATCTCCTTCTTTCCAAACTTCACAAAAGTTCTCCTGCATACATTGCAGAAATAGCACTCCTCGAAGAAAGGATGTTATAGAAAAACAGTTTATCCATAGCCTAAAGGACTGTTTCGACAAAGAATCTTCACTCTGCAACTGAGTGCATGCTGAAACTTCCTGGCAGATGGTAGACTGAAATAGTGTGCCAGTTGGTATTTCAGTGTGGGATCTTTGCCTTTCATGGGCAAGTGCTCTACCAACTGAAGTATCCAAGCTTGATCAACTCTCCATCACAGAGGTATTAACAGAAGTAAAGCTTTGAGGGTAGGTTGAGACTCTCAAGCAGTAGAGAACTTGTCTGCCAAAGGCAAATGTCCTAGGTTCATGTCCCCATCTGGCACACAATTTTGATTTGCCAGGAAGTTTCACATCAGTCCACACTTCACCGCAAAGTGAAAATTCATTCTGGAAATCTTCTATTGCCAGTTGTTCTACTAGTCCAATGCACATACAAATGCTGAAAACGTGCAAAATTCCTGAGGATTTTGTATCTGTATTACACTTTGTCTTTGCACTTGGAGTTCTGCAATTGTTATTTAAAATTTTTTCATAATTTCTGTTGATTCAGTAACAGTATATTGCAAAACTGGATTGCTTTAAAATCATTATTATCTGTAGGAAGTAAGAAATTACTATTGGCATTTTCTTGACCAGCGAACACAGTCCCTTTCAGATGACTTCCAGTAACCTCATACATGAGTCTTTCAATAAGACCATAGAAAACCCAAGAGATGGTACTCATAGTATCTAAAGGGTTTGCTGGTATCAGGTGTCTTCTGTCACTGGAGGGCTGGTAATGTTGCAACATCATACATCATGTGTTTTCATTGTCCCAACTGACTGAAGCACCAAGCTGACATTTATTTCACTAAATGGAAAAAAGTGAATCTCGAGCATTGATTAAACACTTCTATTTAAAATGCCTAATACCAAAACAGATCAAAACTGAGTTGGATGGAGTTCACAGCACATCTGCTCCTGTTTTTGCAACTGTTTACAAATGACTTTAAATATGGTCACACATCCAAAAAAAGAGGATCAACACTTGGGACGTCCAATGGAAGTGACCACCCTTGAAATGATTGACAAAAGGCACTGTATGCTTTTGAGTGATCAAAAAATCAAAGCACAAGAAATAGTTGAGGCCACAGGCCTATCACAAGGTATAGGGCTTTCAATTTTTCATGAAAAAATGAGCGTGAAAAAAATCTAGACAAGATCAGTACTCTGCTTCCAGTGGACAATGAATGCAACCATGTGCTCAATGTTTTGGGCCTTTTCTGTCAAACTTCTGCTGTGTTTCTGCATCAACAAGTGACTGTGGACAAAAAAAAGGATACACTACTACACTCCAGGAACTATGGTACAATCAAAAGAGTCGGTTTTAAGGTGAACAGGCTCCAAAGAAAGCAAAGACAGTGAAATCGACTAGCAAGGTGACAGCTGACAGCCACAGTTTTTTGGGATGCATGTGGAGTCATCTACATCAATTACCTGAAAAAAGGACAAACAATAACTGGAGAATATTATGTTTTGTTACTGCGCTGGTTGAATGAAGAAATCAATGAAAATGTCTTCATTTGAGGAAGAAAGGGAGGTCCTCTTCCATTATGACAGTGCACAGGTGCACACCTGCACAGTTTCAATGGCAAAAGTTATGGAATTAAAGTTAAAGTTATTGCAACATCCAATTTCCAAACTTGAAAAAATTGATTGGTGCTTGATGGTTCACTTTGCCCAAATAGAGGCCTGTTTTGCAGACCTACTGAAATCCTACTTTTTGGACAGCTTGAAAAGTTAGAGCAATGATTGGAAAAGTGTATAGAGTTAAAAGGGCATTATATTGAAAAATAAAAAAGAAAGAAATTCCCAAAATAATAGTTCTTTCTTTTTCAACAGACTTACTGAACAATCCTCATGCCATACACCAGTTGGTGCTGATTGATTTATATCTGCACCAGAATCTCTGATGTTCCTACTATTACCACCACCATAATCATCATTGTCATCAAAAATGTTGGTATCCTACATTTAATATACCCTGAAGTCCACAAGTTGATGGTACGGGATACATTTGAACTAAAATCATTTATGATATCACTTTTCTCGCTGTTCATAACATTATAAAATAATCAGTCAGCTTCATGATTCTATATCACAACATTGAAATTTCGTAATTATTAGTAATAAATAATGATATGAATATAATAGAGGGAAACATTCCACGTGGGAAATCCAAAAACAAAGAAGCTGTAACTTACCAAACGAAAGTGTTGGTACGTTGATAGAGACAATAAAAACAATAAAAAACACACACACAAATTTCAAGCTTTCGCAACCCAAGGTTGCTTCGTCAGGAAAGAGGGAAGGAGAGGGAAAGACGAAAGGATGTAGGTTTTAAGGGAGAGGTTAAGGAGTCATTCCAATCCCGGGAGCAGAAAGACTTACCTTAGGGGGAAAAAAGGACAGGTATACACACGCAACCCCCCCCCCCCCCCCCACACACACACACACATATCCATCCACACATATACACACACAGGCAGACATATGTAAATGCCAAGTAATTTATTTCAAATAAATTTTTGCAAAAATAAATGAAAATCAGTAAAACAAAATGTTATTCCTGCTCTTCTGTTAACCCCGTATCAGCATAATCAAGAAATACAAATTCATGCACAGAAATGCAAGAAACCCACAGGCAAGTAAAACTACAAGGTGATTTTTTTCACCATGTTCAAACTCTAGGGACTGATCGATGAGAGGATACGGAACAAAAAATGTCTATATGAACTTACATCTGGAAATGCACAGTTTCCATGCTAGAGACCATTTATTCAGTCTTACATTGTTACAGAGACTGTGGTCTAGTATATGCTATACCATGCAGACACAGTTATAGTATGTGTTGAAAATGGTTTCCATGTGCCTCAATGCATTCGTGTACGTGACATAGCATGTTCTGTCTCACAAGTTCACATCAGCCAGGATGCATCCAACCAGTGTCAAAGGCAGCATGAATACACTGCTCCAGTGTCTCTACATCTGGAAATGGCTCTGCATACGAGATATTTTTGAGATGGCCCCATGACCAGAAATTGCACAGGTTGAGATCTGGTGAATGAGCAGGCCATGCAACTGGACCCTCTTGTCCAATCCATAAACCAGGGAAGACACAATTGAGATGCATCTGGACGTTAATGGTGAAGTGAGCTAGAGCACAATTATGTAGCAGCCACATAACTGTTTGAAACATCAATGACACTTCTTCCAGCAGGAGAGGCAAAGTCATCCACAAGAAATGCTGATAGTTTGGCCTGTTAGGCGATGTGGAAGGAAGCCTGATCCCAAAATACGGTCGCCAATTATCCCGGCCCATACATTCCGGCTGCATTGATGCTGATGATTCGCTGTCGCCATACCATTGGGGTTCTGTGTACTATTCCACAGGTGACTGCTATGAAAGTTGAAGATACTACTCCTCATAAAGGTGACCTCATCTGTGAATATTATGGATGGCACAAATCCCAGAATAATGGTTGCCTGGTGAATTAACCACTGACAAAACTGCTCCCAATGTGGAAAGTCTGTCACTAGTAAGTCCTGCACAAGCTGTAAGTGATAAGGGTAATAACAATTGTCATGGAGAATGTTCCACATGGTCATCTGGCTTACCCTGTACTGGCAGGCCAATTGCCTGGTACCGACATGGCAGTCACCTTCCACTGTGTTAATCACATTTTCCTCCAGGTCTGGTGTCTGAACATTTCGGGTATGTCCTTTATGATTTCCTGCTTCCTGAAACGATCGTATGTCAGACAAACGGCAAAACACTGTTGCAAACTTTGAATGCTGTGGTTGTTGTCGGTGGGGATAGGTCTCCTGATACAACCTTGCTGCTTGCCACCTGTTACCATTTGCCTTTCCGTAAGTGAACACTGTATTAGCAAGCTCTCGATTTGAATACTGAGCCATTATGTACATGCTGTATCACATCCACTACAAGGTGAGTCAGCAAGAGAAGTGAATTGGACACAACATCACCAATTACTATGGGAGAAGAGGGTGGTAGGAAATGATGTATGAGGAACAGTACCATCCTCTAGGAGAAAACCATGCATACTGTTACTGTGGCTACATGGTACAGCACGTATTAGGCCGAAGTCTCTGTAACAAAGTATGATTGAATAAATGGTCTCTAGCAAGGAAACCATGCACTTCCGGAGGTAAATTCATTAAACCTTTTTTTGTTTTCCATATCCTCTCATAGATCAATCCGTAGAGTTTGTACAAGGTGGAAAATTTACCCTATATGAGATGCCACAATTATGACAGAGACTCAGCTGATATCATCTCACATAGCCAAGTTTTAATCTACAGGCCATGTGGCTAGTAGGTGGTACATTTTGTCAACAAGTCACACTTGTCTCTCATTTGTATTGGAAACTCCTCATCTAAAGAGACTAGAGCATAGGGCTACTGGCATTTACCTGACATCTTGCACGAGAAATGGCTTTGTCCATCAGTGACGATGTGGTAGTCAACATGTTACAGGAGCCCACATTAAATGGACTTACCGCTAAAAAAATAGGGTATTAAAATAATGCTTGAATGTGCATTTATGGATATGAGAAATATAATCTGAGCAATAAGGCACCCTTTTCACATGAAAGTTTCCATCTGTGTGGCCAGTCAGAGAATGTAAAGATCTGGACCTCGTATGATAAAATACTGCATTTTTCATCCAATAAGATAGTTACAAGCTTTAGAATTTCATATAAAAGTAAAGATAATGTGATGACATTATAAAAAAGATAAGGTATAGGACAACTCCCTGGAATACATTTGAAAGTGGGGAAATTTCAAAGAGTTGACAAGCTATGATAGACTTTTGGGAGGTGGTAGTAATTATTTACACACTCAGTAAAAAGTTGTTTTTTGTCTACACAAAAGACATTAAGTAATATTTGCAAGGAATAAAAAGGTCCTTGAAACTACATCTATGCCTAATTTTCTATGCTGGAGGATTGAATTTGGATCAGAAAATCAGTGTAAATGAATGTAGATTGATTAGTACAGCGCAATGACAGTGTGTCATCACATTTGGCAGTTACACAATAAACAAACTAAAATATGTATTTTTGAGTATTTAACAATATTCCTTAATCATAATTCCAGACATCACCTTTTCTGTGGTATTTCTACTCTGCAATTCCACGAGCAATGGCATTTTCTGTTTTTCTTGTTCCTATAGGAGCATATTATGATGAGAGGGTCAGGAAGCTAGTATTGCCTGCCATAGTTTTTGTCTTCCTTTTCTCTTTTCTTCCCCACAAGGAACTGAGATTCATAATATATGTGTTTCCTTTTCTGAACATTGCAGCAGCTAGTGCATGTCACAGGATGTAAGTAATGATACTTTAATTCTGGTTTGCTTTTACTGTAAAGATATATTATAGTCTGACAAATAGATATTTAATTATTCATTTGTTGCAGTTTTACAGTTTTGAAAGAGGTGTGCTTTAGCTGCCTTTTAAAATATGTTAGTGTTGGTTATATGTTTAAGATTTGTTTGTACAGTTTGATTAACTGGTTAAAAACATTGTTTAGAGCTTTTTATTTATTTCTTCTGGTAAATGTGGATTAAATCTGGATCTCATCCTACCTATTGTTTGTAAAATAATATTCATATTTTTTACCATTTTGATTCCCAAGAAATGTTTCCATTGGCGAGGACTAAATGTACAAATGAGTAATAGGTAGCTACGAGGGATGTTTTTTAAGTAAGGGCCTTTTTTATTTTAAAAAAAAGATACAAATACTTTCGTAAAAAAACTTTTATTTCTGATTCTAGACACTTTTACCTATTTTTCACCGAGCGAGGTGGTGCAGTGGTTAGACACTGGACTCGCATTCGGGAGGACGACGGTTCAATCCCGCGTCCGGCCATCCTGATTTAGGTTTTCCGTGATTTCCCTAAATCGCTCCAGGCAAATGCCGGGATGGTTCCTTTCAAAGGGCACGGCCGACTTCCTTCCCCGTCCTTCCCTAATCCGATGAGACCGATGACCTCGCTGTCTGGTCTCCTTCCCCGAAACAACCAACCAACCAACCAACCTATTTTTCTACATAGTTGCCTTGTTTATTTAAGCGCTTGTCATACCGTACAACTAAGTTTTTAATTCCCTCTTCAAAGAATTCGGCCGCCTGCTCCAACAGCCAAGAGTTCACGGCCGCTTTCACTTCATCGTCGTCATTGAAGCGCTGCCCGCCAAGATGGTGTTTTAGGTACCGGAAAAGGTGAAAATCGCTAGGAGCAAGGTCGGGGCTGTATGGTGCATGGTCCAAAACTTCCCAGCCAAAAGAATCAATCAAATCCCGAGTCTTTTGAGAGGTGTGAGGCCTAGCATTATCGTGCAGGAGCAAAATCCTTTTGTCAGCATGCGGCGCCTTTTGTTTTGAATTGCTCTGCGGAGCTTCTTTAGAGTTGCACAGTAGGCATCTGAATTGATTGTCGTTCCTCATGGCATAAAGTCCACTAGCAAAACACCGCGCCGGTCCCAGAACACAGTTGCCATAATCTTGCGCTTTGACAGCGTCTGTTTGGCTTTGACCTTGACAGGTGAGGTTGTGTGTCGCCATTCCATCGATTGTCACTTGCTTTCGGGAGTAATATGGGATACCCATGTTTCATCTCCAGTGACAATTTGACTCAACATGTCATCCCCTTATTCCTCGTAACGAATCAAAAAGTCTTATGAAGTGGCAAATCTCTTCCCTTTGTCCTCTGTGAGGAGTCTGGGTACCCACCGAGAACGCAGATTCTTAAAGTTTAGGTTTTCAGACACAATTTTGTACAAAACCGATCTTGAAACTTGTGGAAATTCCAAAGAAAGAGTGGAAATTGTTGTGAATCTTCTGTCCTCACGAATCTTTCTTTCGACTGCAGCCACCAAATCATCAGTGATCACAGAGGGCCGGCCTGAGCGTTCTTCGTCATGGACGTTTTGATGGCCATTTTTAAACTCTCTAACCCATTGACGCACTTTATCTTCACTCATTGCATTCAAGCCATAAACTTCTGTTAACTGACGATGAATTTCTGCAGCTGATAGGCTTCTCGCGGTCGAAAAACATATCACTGACCGTATCTCACACGCAGCGGGCGATTCAATAATCGTAAATATTATAAAGTAGCACAGTGATGCGTACACGTCAGCTACAGAGCTGCAACTTGCATCAGTGTGAACGGGAAGGATACCAGCAAGTGGCGCGGTGGCTTGTTGTGGCATCCGCATGAACTACGGGACTATACGCACGAACGGCCCTTACTTAAAAAACAACCCTCGTATGATACATTTTCTGCTTCACACTGGTGACAAAAATACAAGCAAATAACTTATTAATGACATTCTCTTTGCAATATGCTTGTTCCACTTTGCCTGGCAGTCAATATTTGTCCCCAAAATTTTGTATTTGCTACACTGCACTGTAGAATTATCATCTCTGTTTAATGTGACTGCATTATTTATCATCAGTAAGCTGACATTAATGGTGGTGTTGTTGTGTTTTTTTTTTTTTCGTCCATTGTTACTGTATTTTATGCTGACCAGTTGTGAACATTCTGGAGTGTTTCATCTGATTTCTCTACCATGTTTCTGGTACTTAATCTGTGCTTACAATGCTGATGTCTTTTTCTCCATGTTTAACAGGGTTTGGAAATTTGTTGACGTATAAAAAGGTCAGTCATGTTCTTAAGATACTAGCCTCAAGACCTCCTACATTTATGTGTTTTGTATCTGATTAGTGTGTTGCGAAACAAACTTCATTTGAGACCTGTTCTGTCTGCACTCCATAACCAATTTTATTCATCATGTGCTGCTGCTTCTGTTCCTAATTATTCAAGCTTCTTTGGCAAAATTACATGGTGAAGAGTGCCAAAGGCCTCAGATAGATCTGAATGTATGCATTTAACAGAGTCATCATCCTCTAGTGCAAGTACAATACAGTATTTGTAAATTCTACTACTTTAGAAACCAATCTGTGGGAGTATCCCTCAGAAGTCAGAGAGTTTTGGTCTGCCAAGGAAATAACAGTTGCTGTTTGCCATGAAGGTAGTGTTGAAATGTTTCATGCTTTGTTCACAACAATGGATAGTTCTAAGTGATGCAAGGATCAATGCATATTCAAGACTGAGACATGCTTAAAACAACCAATCCCATGTTGAGACCAGGCAGCATATTCTGAAGTATGACATCACTACTTAAACAAAATGCTCAAAAATTTGTTCTATTTCATGTAAGAATCAAACAATGGAATTTAACAGTATTATGGAAAGGATAGTTGCAACTCGCCATATAGCAGAGAAGCTGAGTAGCAGATAGGCACTACAAAAAGACTATCACAAAATAAGCTTTTGCCCAACAAGGCCTTTGTCAAAAATAGAAAACACACACAGAATAGCAACTACCCTTTTCATAATATCATTTCATTTAAGAGACTTCCATCCTCCCTATATCCCTAATTTTATCTAATGTGACATCACCTTTAGGTGAAAGCTTCAGCAGACATGAAAATAATGTACTCCTCTGCCAGTAGAAACTTACAAAAGAGACTCAGTGAATGGAAAGATTCTATAGTTGGCCAAAATTCTAAAAATTCCGGAACTGAGTTATAGATATTTCTTAGCAGTATTTCCATCAGTTTCCTTTGCAATGGCCATCAGTTGTAAGAACAGTGTATTTTTGGGCCTACGTAACAAAAGGCAACAGTTCAAAGTGATTTACATCTACACCTATACTCTACGAACCATTGCAAAGTACGTGATGGAGGGCGTCCGATTGAACTGGTTATTAGGGATTATTCCTGTTCCATTCACATATGGAGCATGCAAAAAATGATTGTTTGAATGCCTCTGTGTGTGGTGTAATTGATCTAATCTTATTCTTACAACCCCTGCGGGAGTGATATGTAGGGGGTCAGAATATGTTCTAAGTTTCTACAACAGATCAGTGTCGCAGATAGTGGATGGTAGTTTTGTGGGTCCCAATCCGTCTTGTAGACGGTTGTTGCCTATGCTTTCTTCCAACCACTGGCCACCATTTTTTGTTTGAGGATCTAAGATAGATTATAGTCAGAAGAGGAGCTAACACACCCAAAAATTCAATATAGAATCTGATAGAAATTCCATTGGGATGCGAAGCTTTGTTCAATTTTAACAGTTTCAGCTGTTTCCCAACATTAATGATGATAATACTGGTTTCACTCCTCTTTTCAGTGGTACGAGGTTTAAATTGGGGCAGTTCTCCTGGGTTTTTCCTTTGTAAAGAAACATTTGAAAACAGAGTTAAGTATTTTTGCTTTTGCTTGTTACTCTCAACTTCAGCTCCAGTCTCGTCCATGAGTGAGTGACTGGTCATGAACTTTGATGCCACTAAGTCTTTACGTATGACCAAAATATTGTTGGGTTTTGTGAAAGATCATTTGAAAGTTTTCCCCTACGGTAGTCAATGAAGATTTCATGCATTGATCTTTTGACTGTCACGCAAGTTTCATTCAGCATCTCTTTATCTGCAGCTCGATGATTTGTTTTATATCCATTATGGAATACTCTGACTCCCTCAAAGAGGTCAGGTTATTTGTTGCCATTAGATCTATTATATTTCCATCATGAGTGGGTTTCTGAACTATCTGTGCAGCTAGTTTAGTAACGTTTCACAGGATGTCTTGTCACGCCCTCCACTAAGGAAACTATAATTATCTCAGTTGATTGTTGGGTAATTAGTCTCCTGCAATGATTGCAGTATCATTTTGGAACTTATGTATAGTGAACTGAGATTTTCTTTAAAATTTTTGGTTGCACCAGGAGGAGAATCTGGTGGTCGATAGAAGGACCTATGATTATGTTAATATTTTCTGTGTGTTGTTACTGCCCTTAACATTACCAAATAGGCATTATTTCACATGTCAAGATATATTATTTCTCAAAATTCATCTGGAGTAAAACTCCTCATGTCTGCCATAAGAATTACACCAATATATAGTGTTGGATGTTCTAAAAGAATATAATTGATTCCATTTCCTTCATACAGCAGTCACAAAAATTACATAGCAAGAAACTTTTCAGCCTCCTTGAAGTCAGTCAGATGATAATCTCTTCACTGGATGCTTCCAAGTGGATGAAGTAATGGCGCAAGCAAGCAGGCATACTCAGAATTCAGTCAATTTCCATTATGCACAGATTTAAGGGAAATTTTGCCTTCAGGCACATATAATCAGTCACCTAATAATTTTATTGGACCATCTCATATGAAGAGTTTATGTGTGCTACCCACATACACAGTTATGTCTTGGAAGCAACTCTTAATGAAGCAGGTTCATGTGAAGTACGCAGTACTTCTGTGATGTGGTCCAGGGTGTTAAACAAGCCCAAATTTAAATTGATTATTTTTTTTAAAATTATTTGATTAGATCTTGCTCCAAACTCAACTTCACCAACAGTCACTTCATTTTTTATTCATTTGTTTGTTTTTAAATTGCAGCAACAACTCCTGCCTGGTGTGCAACTTCTTACTATTTGGATCCAAGATGCCTTCATTAATCCTGCAAACACAAAATTATAAAAATTTTCACTCATCCATGGGTACTTGAGATGCTTTGTGTCTCATTACCTGTAATTATTTCTGATAGATAGATTTTTGTAAAAAGAAACTTAATTGTCTTGTATTTCATCTGACGAATATTTCTCAAGCAGACAAAGTAAGGGAAACATTTTCAAAGGAAAATTAATGAATGTCATATTTGCCAAAAAAACTACTGTTTTATTTATTTGCATAACTTTTAAAATCTCTCGTAGAGAAATTTTGCATTGGAATTCCTTGAATTAGTAACATTTTCACTGTAGCTTGGAAGTCTGGCTCACTGCATTGCAATCTATCCAGTGCTTACAATTCATTGCCCTGCCATGCTACCATCAGAACTGGCTTAAGGCTGAGGCACAGGCTGCCACCACTTAGGGTGCCAAGCTGAGAGGGGCACCACAACTGCTAGATTTCTATACATGATGCATCATACTTAGTAGTGGTTGCTTGTGGTGCCAAGCTGAGAGGGAAACAAGTAGTGCCCAAATGTTAGATTTGTATATAAAGCGTATCACAATTAGTTGTGAAATCTGACACAGCTGAAAGTGTAAGAGAGAAAATGGGGAAGGAGGGAGCACGCAGTAATAAGTCACTTGTGTTAAAATATGTTCTCAAACTGGCCCTGACAATCATAAGAATGTCACATTCTCTTCATCTTGCTAAGTGTCATATTCAGAGTCCAACTCAAAATCAGTTTATTTCGACTGAAATTTTGTTCTGTTAGCAGAGCAAAATACCTATTAACTACTCCATTTTTACTTTACTACTCTGTACAAATTGTTTTATGTTCTTCCCAAAATTAATCACATCAGTGGCATCTCACTTATGACTGAAAGCATTGTTTAAACACTGACTAAGAATTATTAGTAGCCATTAGTGTTACTCTTTCATCTGCCACATCTAGTATCTGACACTGCACAGTGAGATCTTTTGCCTTTGAACAGGAACTGTGGGCAATGAGTTTATTGTTATTGGCAGTAGAGAGGTTTGCTTGGCTCATACAGGTTTTTGATTCCATATTTTTGGCCTATTCAGTTCATAAAAAAAAAGGTAATTGTAATCCATTGCTCTTCAGCTTAGTTTTCCTTTGCAGTTGAACTCAAGGAAAGGGATAGAAATCTAACTAAACATGTTCTGACAGGTGAAGTTATTAGACAAGGTTGCAACCTTTCACGAACACTATTTGTTATATATATGTTAAGCATTATTAGAAGGTGGAAATCAGAGATTCATGTAGTGGTACACACAAGAAATTAATATTTCATTCAACATCACACTTGGTTCTGATTACCTTCCCCTTATGGAGGTTAGTGAAGGTAAGCTACAATATTCCGTATTTGTTTAAATAGGATAGTAACATCAAACAAGATTAAAATTGTTACTGAAAAAATCTGTTGGTATTTGTAGGAAGGTGACCAGTAAGAACAAAAATACACTTCACTTGGTGTGTGGGGTTACCACAGCTGTAGTAACTAATGAAACCACAACAGCTATCAGTTATTGTTTTACTTATCACTCAGTCACAGCTACTTTTGTGACCCTTTTGAAGCAATACATTGTTTTCAGCGATAGTTTATAATCAGTTCGTTCTTATATTTTACTTGCTTGCACAAATGTGGTGTATTACCTCACACTTAAACACAGTTGCTTATGACACTGTCAATCCATCAAGGCACTTTACATTGTTTCTCAGTTATATTGTTTTTCATAACTGGTGATTCCGTATTTTGGTTTTATGTTCCCTTGTCTTCTCGTACTGTCATGTAGTTAATTTCTTGCTTGGGTTTGGTTCCTACCATTGCTTATGTGTACCTGAGGCCACTGGGCTCCTTTGTTGGTCCTCCGGTTCTGCGCCTGCGCACCTCGGCGGTCTTCCATGAACATGACCCACGCACTCAGCATGTGTTGTGCTGGTGTCCTGGCCACTTCACGTGTGGTTTTTTCACTCTCATTGTTAGTAAGCAGGTTCTACTGGGGAATACTTTTCCATTTCTTTGGATTTCATTCTTACCATCACTTTACTTTCATTTTGTGGATGACAGTTGCATTTATTACACACTGATTTCAAGTGGGAAGATAGGGGACATCTATTATTTACCCTCATAGAGATCTAATCACATCCGTAGTCCTTATGTGGTAATTGACACTGCGACATTTTGGCACAGTCAGACTAAGGTTAGATCTTACTGTAAACATTATATCTTCTTCAAGTTCACCTGTTTTTCACCTGAAGATATGAATTTATAGTCCCAAAACTAGCTGTGACTGAGTAATAAATAAAACAATTTATGATAACTGCTGTGGTTTTACCACATCTTAAAAACCAATGAAATCTTTAAAAAAACAGAGGCTGGAACACAGCCACACAAAAAAAGAAAAAAAAAACAGATACGATCTATATCCTATAATGGAACACAGCCATACAAGAACCAGGCTAACCAGTCCTTTTTCTTGAAGAAAGAAATCTTGTTTCACAAAGCGCCTATCATCCAGCGCACATTGGTCTATTGGTTATTCATACGATTTTGAAACTCATCGCTGTTGCTTTTTGAACATTTTTGAACACATTCTAAGTTGATTTCTGAATGAATCATAAGTCAATTTTTGAATGTGTGCATAAAGTACGTGATGTCTCTGCCAGGGGAATCACCATAGCACCTAGAAATAAAAAATTTTTCTGTAGACAATAGAGGACAGGGCGGAACGAGTGAATGCCAATCACTGTTTGTTTATATGGTTGACTGGCTGTGCAAATGATCAGTGTTGTTATAATTATTAGCAAAATCCATAGATTCAGATTACCAGAGTGGAAATAAATGGCTCACAGGAATAACAAATAAGAAAGATTACAAATTATCTTCTCGGTGTATCACAGAAAATGAAATTTTGACAGAAAATTTTTGCCAGGCCATTGCACTACTGTGGACCAGTTATACAGTCCCCGGTTAGTAGGCACTTAAGTACAGTTCTCAGAACAGTACTTAAAACGCTCTGTACGAACATGTAATAATGCCTAACTGGAGAATAGATGCGAGATAACTAAATCGATGATTCTGGCAGAGTTAGTGAAGTTATCCAGAGAATAAGTTTTTTTGAAAGGTAGGAATAGTTACAGAATTAATGATGACAAGATTCTTTGTCAAAATGAGAAAGGAGAAGAAATGGGGACCTCACATAAATTGTGTGGAAGAATGTGATGATTCAAAATTTATTTAAAAATTTTGTACTACTACTTTACGATCTTGTGTTTGAGAAGCTGGAGCATACGAATGAAATGTGAAATTATTTCCTAACATAAAACTTTTTGCTTATTGTAGGCCTAATAGGCATTTGATATTGGTTCTTCATGAATTATGATCTGTCATGTTATTTATGTAAATGAGGTGCATAAAAATGACCATTTGTGCCAAAACAGTCTTGCTTATTTGGCATGTGTTACAATTGCTGCAATATTAGAAAGGCCTGTTACATTGTATCAAACAGACAGTGACAAAACAGACGTGATCAAATAGAGAAACCACACCAGTCTTGGGTACTATTCTTATTAGTAGCTTTTTCAGTATTGGACAACAACATTTTGAGTTTTCATGTAGCAAAAGATTTGACAAACTTTGATGACTTAATAGACTCTGTCGCAGAAAGGAAAGCATGCCATGTAAAGCTGTAGAAAGATGAGAGAGGAAAAAAAAATGTTGGGAACTAAGGATTGAAGAAATATGTATGGTCTTGATGTCTCATTTTTACTGGTCTTAAATTCCTATAGAAGAATGCTGTGTGAAGTGGCATGGCAGTGCACTTTGGCACACTTAAGAGCAAATAGCATGCCTTACATTTCCTTGAACTTATATATTTTATGTATCAAACTCCTCAGAAAGATGTGTACTACAAATTGAACATATTTTTGAAAAATCAATTTTTTAAAGATTTTTGACATCCTATCTCAAACACTTGAGAGGGGAGGGGGGCATCACTATCAGGTTTTTGCCCCAGTTCAGAAATATCATAGATCCAGGGCTGTGAATGTGTGGGTGCATTATCGTGATGCAAGAGCCATGAATTGTCTCACCACATTTTAGGCCGTTTCCTTCTCACATTTTCTCACAGGCATTGCAAAATGTCCTGATAGTACCATCAATTAACAGTTTGTCCCTGTGGCATAAATTCATGATGAACTAATCCTTCAGAGTCAAAAACTATCAACATGGCTTTGATGTTTGACCTGACCTAATGGGCTTTTTTTGGTCTTGGAGAACTTTTCTGAACCCATTGTGAAGATTGGACCTTGGTCTCAACATCATCACTATAGCCCACATCTCATCACCAGTTAAGACTCTCTTAATGAACATCTTGTTCTCATTTGTGTGATCCAAAAGCTCTCCACTGATTGGTAGGTGAAGGTTTTTCTGGTCTTGACTCGTGAGCTATGGGACGAACTTGTGGACAAGATGATGCATTACAAGTCGCTTTGTCAGGATTTTGTGACATGAACCAACCGAAATGTTACATTCTTCTGTTCTTGGGCAGTTGGTCTTTGATTGGCATGTACAATTTCATTGACATGAGCGTCGCCGGTAGACGTCAAATGACATCCTAAACAAAGTGTCACCTTTAACTTCCATCTGGCCATTTTTAAACCATATGAACCGTTTGTAACACTGAGTATGGCTTAAGCACTCACTACTGTAGGCTTCCTGCATCATTTGGTGTGTCTCCGTAAAGGTTTTCCGATTTTCATGCAAAATTTGATGCAGATGCACTGCTCTTCTAATTCTGTCTCCTCAAAATTTGGCAAACTGTGCAATACAACATTCTACTCAATACAACACTAAACAATAACCAAGGCCAGTATTACACTATCATATTTATTTGACAAAGCTGATATTTCAAATATTTATGTGAAAGATATTTGACAGTGTAGTAGGGAACATTGTCAAATCTCGCATTTTGTTGAAGAAATATGATCAAATCTAGAGCCTCAAAGTAGATTTGATCATAAAATTTGTTCATCTTCTGTTCACTGCAATGTGAAATGTAACTGCTTGGAGCACTGGCATCACTACGGCTATTTGACGTCTCTGTAGTGTGTTTGTAAACATGGCTTCAAAGTCAGGACCAGTGATGCTTGGGACTCTTTTTGATATCCTTGCTTCAAATGGGGTGGGGGATAAGCAAGGGGCACAATGCATGCTATTAACCATGTGCTGATGGGCAGGTGGAATGTGTTGCAGATGACCTCACATCCACAACCACAGCTTCAGCCATCCACCTCTACATCTGGAAACATCCAGGCAGCTTTTTAGCAAGACGGAATAGAGGAGGTGGTCAAACTCTAAAATAAAAAATAAAAAAAATTCTTAGCTCTCCATTTTACTTTCTCTGTTTTTGAACTCTAGATGCCACAAGTTAAAAAGTGCTTCATCTGTTCCATACTTTTTATTAATTTTGTAGTTATAGGAACTCTAATTCTATTAATTAAATTATTCAAAAATAAAAATAGTTCTTATTGCCCATATAATTTACTAAACATTTATTTACCTTTAGATATTCCCCCTTCAGTGCTTTATAAATCACTTCACACATTCCTGGCATTATTTTGGTTAATGGGCAATGTGGTATTCGAATGCTGCTAGAGTAGCTCTGTCCTGTATTAAGAAATCTCAGTGTCATGGTGAGCTTGTCTTTTGCACATATAGCATCTCTCAAGTGAGTATTCTGACTTGTAATGTGAGAAACCACTTTGCTGAGCAAATACTGAAAAACACTCTCATCCATTCGTAAGTCATTTGTATGAGATGTGACGTCCTCCACTTGCAGCTCTTGTAACAAATTTTTCTGAATGCTTTTACTATCTCAACATAATGCCCATGGCTTCACCCAAGTATGTTTCCTTTTTTGTGCCACATTTTTTCCAAATATACACTCAATGCAATTGTGGTACAAGCAACTGCGGCACATAATAACTAGTAGTTGTTGTCTCCGTCATCTTGAAATTTGACGAAAAATATGATGACAGTGTAATACTCCTTTTTAATGCCACATCAAAGATTATTGTCAAATTTCTTTGTCAAAGAAAATGCAGACATGTGCAGGGATGCTAACTGCATTTCGCCCCAACACACCACTGGCACGAAATTGTGAATGTTCTGGAATTTTTTGGACAGACCTTGTATGAGCTGTATTTGTCATGTTCTGCCATTTATTTAAATAATACTTATTATATGAACTGCATTTTACACACCAGAATATTACATAACTGTACTGAAAATTGTATCTTTTCTGTGGTTGGTTGCATTCAGTTTTCAAATAATTGCATTGTATTATAATGTGTACAAAATGGCTCATTTTGTTGAATGGCTAAATACAGGTCCTCTATGGTTTTCAAGGGAATTTTTTACCATTCTTTGAGCAAAATTGTTGCAAGTTTACATAACAAGGATGGGGGTGGGTAGCGATCTTGTTCCCTTCTCTCCAAAGTAGACCACAGAGGTTCAATAAAATTGTAACTGTACTGACCATGGGAGATGTGACAATTTATCTTCATGCTCACAAAATTGGTCCTGCATAATGCAGTCTGAGTGAAAAGGGGGGGGGGGGGGGGGTGTTCCTAACTTCTTGGAATACAACATCAACATTGAGGATAGAAATATCATGGTAAGGTAGCCCAAATCATCTCTGATCCCCCACCATGTTTCATCTTTGGGATGTAAAATTGGCCAGAAGTTGGAAACTGTGTGAAACAAGACTCATCCAACCAAAGGACTTATATCCATTGCTCCATTCAGCACCACACCACATTTTCCTGTTATGGGCATTTGCATCACTGATGAGAGGTTCTGGTACTCCAGCTTGCCCTGGTATACCCTGCTTATTGAGTTTCCTTTGTATTGTTTTGATTCTGACACAGTTCATGAGTGCTACATTCCATTCTCCAGTGATTTTTGCAACTCTCGTCCTCTTATTTTTCTTCGTGGTCTTCTTCAGTGACTGTCTTACATGATCACTTTAAACAGACACTTTCATCAAAGATGAGACTTTTAACAGCTGATTTTTTCTGCTTCCCCTAGATGCGGTTCAAATTTTTGATACAGTGCCTCTTGAAACATCAAATATGTTGACTGCTGTGGTTACAGAAGCCCCGACTTTACGAGCACCAACAATTTGCCCATGTTCAAATTCGCTTAGCTCTGAGGTAATGGTCTCATAACTTCACAGAACACTGTTCTGACCACAACTAATCCTTGCAATGTATTAAGGACATTGCAAAGGTGCTGTTCATGGTCAAATGAAACAGCGCAACCTGCAGTCTTGGCTAGCATTTGCATTTTTGTCAACCCGAGTATGTTCTGTTATCATTGTTACACTGGTGCCCTAAGTACAAATTTTTCCTCATTGTGCTCATCATGTAATGTTTCTTCCTTAAATTTTTTTCCTCAGTCCCAAGTTTGTTGTAGGACATTATTTTGTCACTTATTGCTTATTTACCTCTGGAAATGATTTTGTAATGTGCACAATGCCAATTTACACCATGGTTTGGAGTCCGTGTTAAATTGTCCTCCTTTACCTTGTTGGCTAAGTCACTTGAAAGGTTGGAGGAAGGAAAGAGCACACCATTTCCAATAGGGCCATGCTTGTTACACACGTAAGTCTTCAAGTCGACTTTGGGTTGAGGAAAGCTTTAACTTTTACTAAGCAGCCAAAGAAACCAAATGCATGCAAACTACATATTCTTTCACTGGCTATAAATATTGCAATATAAGGGGTAATCAAATTAAAACCAAACACCCACTCAAATGAGACCAGAGAATGATTCCATTCAAAAGTAATCATCACACATATTAACACATTTATCCTATTGGGGGACATGATGATCAGTTTCTGTTTTGTGGAAAGCAGTCGGCCACCGATGTATCCATAGTCATGCCCACTCTTACATTTCCTCATCCGGCTGAAACTGCCATCCATGAATGTCTTTCTATAGGTTGCCAAAGCTGTGATAATCACACACTGAAAGATCTTTGCTATACGAAGGATGTTGCAGTACTTCCCAATCAAACTTCTGAAGTGTAGCCTTCATCTGAATGGCAGTGAGCATTATTGTGCAATAGGAGGATTCCATCTAACAGCCTCCCAAAAGCTTGAGGGCAGATGCAAAGCCAACTGTGGAAACATCCCACATCTCATAAAGCACATTTGGATTACTTTTGAATGGAACCATTCCATGGTCTCATAGTGGCGGGTGTTCAGTTTTCATTTGACTGTCCCTGGTGCTGAAACTATTGCTTCCTCTGAGCTTTATGAAATTCAGTTACAGGGCTATCTTGGATTGTGTTAAACATATACTCATAAAATCAATGCTTGCAGTTAAATTGTCACTTATTGTTATAATGTAGTAATTATCTCTAATGAAATCATTTGAAATCTTATCTTCCATAAAAGACTGGTTACAAAATAATTAGTTACAATTTTTACAGTTTTCCTCTCTCATAGATTCTTATGATAAAAGTTGTATCAATAATTTTTCAAAAGGTACATGTGACTGAGGTTTAGCAGTGCTGCACTTTTCTCATAAAGTATAGATTTATGACAGTATAAAATCTGTGAATGGTTGTCTCTGAATTTTAGAGCTTTAATCAACAACAAAGACTCAGAACTGTATATATTGATTTAAACTGCTTAGTGAGTGATAGAAGTGTTTAGGAAAGTACATGTAAGATTTCTTTTAATAAAATGTAGGTTAATCTTCTGATATTTGAACAGTGGTAAATTTACATGTCATGAAGATTATTTTCTAAAAACATTGATGAATAAAAATTTGTATCCTGATTTGTATATTTTCCTCAGTGTAAGACTGTTGAGCCTTAAAAAGATATTAAATGTTATATTATCTACAGGCCTGTTTCTAGCACTTTTAGTACAGCAGTGGCAAAAACTTTTCTAAAATTTCTGTACCTCAGGTGGCTAGTGTTTCTGCAAAGATGGCATTTCTCGTAACCTGAAGTAGAGTGTAGTTTGTTTTGAGTTACGTATATATTTATATTTTACGTACGCTTTACCTCTTATGTAGTTATGTCGTATTTGTAATACACGTATGCTTTGCTGGAATGGAAGAAAATATGTGCCATTTATTCTGAGACTACCTTATTTATTGGCAAACCTGTTAGTAGGAATGTTAATTTTATAGCTTCTGCCAGTAAAGGAATGCAACAGTTCTTTATTGGCCGACGACCTGAAAGCTATTACATTTCACAATGTCATTAGAACTGTTGATTTTGAGTTGACGTGTGGCAGGATTATCCATTTCACTATCCTGTAGCAATATTTGTGCTGTAAAGATCTGAATTGTTGCATACCATCTTGTCAACTGGTAGCCTTATGAGACATTAAATGGTTTGTTTTCCACTTTCCATTTATGATCCATCTGTAAATAATTTTTATTACACTGCAGCCCACAGAGAGGCAGCAGCAAGCATTGTTTAACATAGATTCAATTGACATAGCTCTTTGCAGAAGTTAAGATTTTGTGAGTTTTCTGGTTTCCTTCACAGAGAACCCATCAGTAAATGACAGACATAAACTAAAGAAGCTGACCCACTCAAACCAACAAAAAATATCATCTCTCATATATTTGGGGAAAAATTTTCTCATTAATGATGAAAAGTTGTTTGAACATCAGAATACTGAATGTACCATAAATGGAACACGAGCTCCAAGAAAGACAGACATTATGTTGTCAACTCATTGTTAGCTGAGCATTATATGTCGTGTGTAAAGTTTAAAAAGGCATATATACATACACTGATGAGCCAAAATACTGTGACCAGCACCCACTGTGGGACTAAATGTCACCTAGTTGTGTTGCGGGCTGGGGACACAGTAAGGAAAGTAAATATGTGGAGCAGAGGTAAATGGGGAATCATTTTAGTAAATCCATTGACATAAGTGACTTTGACAGAGGACAAAAATCAAACAATGGAAAATCCAGGATGGAATTTAACAATATTAAGAGAGGGAAAGTTGCTACTCACCATACAGCAGAGGCAATGAGTCGCGATAGGCACAACAAAAAAAATTTCACATAATTATAGCTTTTGGCCATTAAGGCCTTTGTCTCTCTCTCTCTCTCTCTCTCTCTCTCTCTCTCTCTCTCTCTCTCTCTCTCTCACACACACACACACACACACACACACACACACACACACTCACTCAAGTGCAACTTGTACACATGTCTGCAGTCTCCTCTGCATGCGCGCGCGTATGTGTGTGTATTGCTGACAAAGGCCTTAATGGCCAAAAGCTATAATTGTGTGAATTTTTTTGTTGTGCCTATCACGACTCAGCACCTCTGCTGTATGGTGAATAGCATCTTTCCTCCTCTTAATATTGTTTGACACAGGACAGTATTTTATGATGTGGCATATGTGAATAAGCATCTTGGAAATGGTGAAGCTGGTTTTCTGTTTGCATGCTACTGTCATGAACATCTGTGGAAAGTGGTTGAAGGATGGTGAAATCACGAACAGGTGACAACATGTTGGATGTCCACACCTCATTAGAGATGATGATGAACATAGGGGTTCATAATAGACAATCCATATGTGTTTCCATGTGACCCTGCTACATTGTCAGTCACAATTGCAATGACCAGTGGTGGCAATGGAAGGCACCGTGACGGCTGTACTCTTTGTGAACATTATTGCAGACCACCTGCATTCCTCCATGCATGTTGTCTTCCCCCTACAATGATGGCCTCTTCCAGCAGCACAACAGTCCACATCACAAGGCCAAAATCATGCTACATTGGTTTTAGGAGCATAATAGTGAACTCGTGTTGTGATGTCTTGACTCTAATGCCCAATTCACTTGATCTGAACCCAGCAGAATATATCTGGAACACTATCAGTTGGCTGCTCTGTGCTCACAAACCACTAACCCATAATTTATGGAAATTGCATGACCATTGTGTAGAGATCTGGTGTCGCATACCTCCAGAAACCTATTAAGGACTTTTTCAGATCCTTGCTATGCAGAGTCACTGCTGTATCATCTTCCAAAGGTGAACCAACATGCTACTAAGCAGGTGGTCATAATGTTTTAGCTCATCAGTATATTATTATATTATACATGTGTTTATACAGGAAGTTATTGATATTCATAAGCTTGACAGAAGCTGTGGTAGAAAGGCAGTCTCAAAATAAATTAGGCCTGTATTCCTCCATTGCAGATCATTTTGGCTGTGATGTATGAGCTGAAACAAGTATAATCAGTGGCAAGTGGAAGTTCCTTGTGTAGCATGACTGTATATAACTTGCAGTCATGAACAAGACACTTCTCCCCAGGAAAGATATCTGAAGATGCTGCCAGCAGAATATTCATATGGTTAATAATATAAAATTAAGGACAAAGATATTCTGGTAAGATGTTATTTATCTCCTAAATCCATAAAAATGCATATCAATATGTATAATTGTTTAGTTTTTCAAGACCTTTTGTTCATTATTTTAATTTGCTTAATACTTGCAACTTTTAAGGTTTTTCTCAGTGTGGTTGATAGAGGACTTAGATATATCCACAAGAGAAGCAACAAATTTTGCTTCTCAAAGAAAGAGGCTTCCAAAATGAAACTTTAACCAAATATAATAAAGAAAAGTGAAAATCTTGCAGATGGAAGATGGGTGCTCTACAGCAGGCTGTTCCAACTGAGTTCCAGGGAGCCAGAGGGCTCCGGAACGCTCACTGCGCCAGCTTGGAGCATGCGTGGAGGGGGAAAGTGAACTCACTGCCCCTGGCTGCATGCAGCCGCAACTGACGCAACAATCCGTGTTCAATGACAGCTATGACTAGCCGCGGGAGCCCTGTACCTCTATTGGAGGATACCTTTCTATTTATTGAGAGGAATGGTTGTCCGCAGTGTCTTGTATGTCATAAACTATTTAATTCTGCGAAGAGGTACATTATATGACAACATTATACATGTCTTCACGCAGCGCACTACGGTCAGGTAGAAGGCATTGCTCGCAGAGAACTGGTAACCAGGCTTAAGATCGACATACCAGGAGACGTAAGTTTAAAAAATGGTTTCGTAATACGGAGGGTATTAAAACATGCAACATAGTTAGTGTTCTGTAATGCGTTTATAATTTTCAGGTGAATGAGAGCAGAGAAAACACTACTGAATCTGCAATTCGACTGAGCTACAGGGTCACTCACATCATTGCGATGAGTGACAAGCCGTTTTCGGTGGGACCTCTCATAAAATCGTGCATGGTTGCAGTTGCAGAATGTTTGTTTCCAAGGGAGGTGCAGGCAATTGAAGGGGTTTGCCTGTCGAAGCAAACAATGTCTCGTCGAATCGTGGACATGGCAACGGATTTAGAGACACAACTCAGGAAAAAGGCAGAGAGCTTGTTGCATTTTCCCTAGTGCTTGACGAAAGCACTGACATATCGGACTGTGCTCAGCTTGCAGTCTTTGTGCGTGGTGTCGACATGGAGCTGCAAGTAACTGAAGAACTCTTGGATGTGGTACCACTTGTTTACACCACAACAGGACGTGACATTTTTAAAGCTGTTTGTGAATCAGTGGACAATATGAATTTGCCGTGGGATAAACTCCATTCTGTAGCGACAGACGGTGCACCACAAATGATCGGGCGTCACCAAGGTTTTGCTTCTCATTTGAAAAATAAACTCAGGGATGAATTTAGGAAAGACATTTTGACTCTTCATTGTTTTATTCACCAAGACCACTGTGTGCTGAAACAGTAGAGCTAGGTGGCGTAATGAAAGATGTCATGAAGAGTGTGAATTTTGTGCAGCGTCACGGTATGGATAATCGCCATTTCAAACGATTCCTGAAAGATGTACCTTATGACAGTACAGTTTGTCGGCTGAATCGGGGAAAAGTTCTTGATGTTTTCTTTGCCATTCATGAGGAAATATCCCTTTTTCTTGAAATGAAAGGGGAAGAAATGCGTTGTCTGAAAGATATAAAATGGATATCAGACCTGGCATTCCTAGCTGACATAACTATGCATCTGAATAATTTAAATCTGTCATTGCAGGGCAAAGGGCAGCTAATCATTGACATGCACGACCAGATCAAAGCATTCATGGATAAGTTACGTTTATTTGAGAGGCAGATGTTCAATCGTCTTGCTTCTTTAAAACTACCAGAAGGTACTACTTTCGGCAATTACCAAGCAAAGTTAAAGCAGCTCATCACGTCATTTGAAACATGATTCCGAGACCTCACTAGTTTTGAAATGGAACTTAAGGTGTTCAGCACTCTTTTTTTCAGTTTCCCCCGATGACTTGTCATAGTCACGTTAATTGGAGATCACTGATTTGCAAAATTCAACTTTGTTAAAAGAGAGGTACTACAACACATTGGATTTGTCATGATGATATCATTCATTACAGCAAAAAACATTTCCCAAGCTTCACAACAATGCCACTCAGATCATGTGCATGTTTGGATCTATGTATTGTTGTGAGCAGCTTTTCTCAGCAATGAAAAGAGTAAAAGTAAGGAAAGATCATTTCTTCAGGTTGGAACAATGAAGGCCATCATCCGCATTAACGCTACGAACACTTTGACGTCTGATATTTCTGATCTTGTGATGAAAAGAAAATATCAACCTACAGAGGCCCAATAAATTTAGTATGCAATTTCTTGTAAAACAGTTGTTTCTTATTCATTTCCTGAACATCATACTTCCTGGTGTAGCATGTCACCACATCTTAGCAGCTAAGAGTATGAGGTTGTCAATCTTGTAAGACACAGCTGGCACATCAGAACGCTTGCCTTGCCGCCTGCCTCAGCCAGCCGTGCCACGTGCTGGCATGCCGGCCCACTTGAATGGTCACAGCGAGTGACACGGCTCCCTGGAGCAGGGAGCGCACCGTGGCTCACAACAGAGCCAACGAGCTGGAACAGCCTGCTGTACAGGGTGTTTCAGTAATACTTGTGCAGACTTCATTCACTTTTGAGCTATTAATGAAAGTTAACAGTTTAGGTGATTGGATCTCATTAACACCCAAACTCATAATAAGTGCTCGAAATGCCCTTCTCTTGCTTCTAAAGACTCATTCACGTGTTGAATCATTCTCTCTTGCACCTTTTCACATACTCCATGACAGTTTCAGTTGATTTTGCAGGCTTCTGTGACATGTTGATGAAGAGTTTCTGCATCCAGGTGGTCTGCTGCATAGGCCAATTGTTTTAGGAGCCCCCAGAGATTATAATCCAAAGGAATTCTTTACTCCATCTAGACCCTGCATGCTGTATAAAATGACTGGTTGTTAATGCCTCTTTTAATTTTTCAAATACCACTTGACAGTTCACTGCCCACTGGAATTTCATTCTCTATTTTAACAGTTGCAGAAGTGATTGTGCAATATCCACTAATCCCTTCACAAATTTTCAACAGTAATTTGCCAATCTCACAAAAGACTGTGACACCTTACTCATCTGGGCTGTCAGAAAATCCCTCACTATGTATATCAGCCCAAGATCTCTCTTCACTCTTCCCAACTAAACACATGACCCAAGTAATTTACTTCCTCCAGTGCAAAATAACACTTCTCAATACACAAAGTGAGGTGCATGGATCACAGTCTCCTAAAAACTTTCTTTACCTGCTGTACATCTTCCTCCATACCTTTGAAAACAGTGACATTGTCAAGATACACTTTGCATTGCCACAGCTTTAAAGCCCTTAGCACTCTGTCCAGCAATCTTTGAAACATGGTTGGTGCATTTTTTTTAAACCAAGTGACATTCGCCAATATTGGCGATGGCCCCAAGGTGCTGTAAATTCAGTTTTTGGTCAGTCAACTGGCACCACTTCCAATTGGTGGTAACCACTCTTTGGATCCAATGTAGAAAAGTTCTGACACTGCCCTAAGTTATCCAGGTTTTCTGTAATGTTAAGCATAGGGATATGCTTCCATTACTGCTCTACTATTTAAGTAGCGATAGTCGTAATGGGATCAATACCATCTGATGACTTATTAGGAACAATGACGATGACATGTGCTACCCAGGGACTAGTACTTTCCTCTATTATGCCACATTCAGTTGTCGGTGGATGAATTCTTCCATAATCTGTTGTAATTGATGCGCTATCCTATATGGTTTTCAGCTCACTGGTACTTTATTTCCAGTTGGAATCTTTTACTGTGTTACAGGTGTTGCCAACAGCAGGTTATGGATTAAACAGGTCCTCAAATTCTGACAATGCCTTGTCCATAGCTGATGTCTCCGTCCACTTCAAATGCTCTACTTTTGTGCATAATGCAGCTGATCTGGCAGCTTGCTGAAGGCTACAATCCACATTTGTTCTATCTAGGTCATCTTCATTCAGAATGTCAAAATTGGTGACTAACAATTCTTCAGCCAAATTTACTTCAATGCCAAAATTATCTACACTGAAGGGAACCACTCTCTCACCATCCATTTCCTGTATGCATATGCCACTCCTACATGAAAAGATCACATTGCATCCAACACCTCATTCTCCCTTAGTGGCTCTGCTATATACAACATGTTAATAGGTAGTTCCGCTCCCACACTCACCCAAAGCAATTTCCTGGTGCCTCACAACAGTTTATCAAGCTAACTGATTATTAGTGATTAGCCTGCAGTTTAATTGCTTTGTCAATGACCGACAAACCTTGTGGCTGTAAACCTCTGGTGAACGATTCTCCTATCTGGAACAATTTGGCCCCAAGTTCCACTGTGTGTCATTGAATATCAATTTAGCCTGATAACTAATCAGAAAATGTAACCCCAGGATTGTGATATACCCTTCACCTGCATGAGGCAACACTTCCACATGCAACCAGAACTGTTCAGTGTGAACCTGAAACGCAACCATGCTGACCCTCTGTGACTCTACATCACCTGTAACTGGAACTTTCAACTGCCTCTCACACAAGAGGTCCAGACTTGCCTATGACCCTTGCATTACTGTGTCCAATAAAAGTCTATGCTTCCTACCATTCACAACATCCACTACCAACACTCTTCCTCTGTATACATTTTTGCAGCATTGAAATTTACTGGGAACATCATCCAGTGGACTTTGAAGTTCCAGTTGGTTTTTAATGGTTTTTATTCTGCCCCAACCTGTTCTTCCTTTTGTTCCTAAATCCTGTTGTTGGTGCCCATTTCTCGCATTATGTTTGGCGACACTGTCTCGAGATGTGTCTTGAACATTCACATCTGGAACACTTTATGTCCATAGAGAAACTCTGTTTAATTTCTACTCTTGTTGTAGTATCTATCTCGTCTAGCTCTGTAACTATTCTAGCAGCTGTATCCTTTGGGGTTCGTGCTCATACACACCTTGACATATCAGATGGCAGCCCCCTTAGGAAAGTGTCCAATGGGCTATGCTCCACCTCCTAGAGAATAATTTTGTTTGGTTTGTCATTCTGTGTTAGTTTGTATGTAGTTGCAGTGATTTTCCCAATTCTGTTGACAAAACTTTCCGCTGTCTCATTCTGCCTCTGTGACACCCCACTCAACTGCTCCCTAAAAGAACGTTATGCTGTTCTGTTTCTTATAGTGTTGCAGAGGTCTTTCCATTATACCTCGAAGGTAAGTGCATTTCTCAACCCTTCATGATATATAACAAACAGTTTTGGTTCACCTGTAATGTGCAACTTAATCATTTGTGATAGTTGTTCATCCTCTATCCAAAACCACACCCTTGCATCTGCAATTAACAAGTAAACGTACCCAAGGAATACATTTCAGTTATTATCAGCTTTGAATATGTTGCAGTGTAAAGCAAAATAGTACGCACACATTTTTTATACTTGCTCATATGGCCATTAAGGGTGAAACAGCCCCTCAAAAAACTGAGATTAATATTTGTAAATGAGTACCACTGAAATAATAACAGTTACCCACTGAAGGGCCAAAGAAACTGGTACACCTGCCTAATGTGGTGTAGGACCCCCACGAGCGTGCAGAAGTGCTGCAACACAATGTGGTATGGACTCAACTAATGTCTGAAGTGGTGCTGGAGGTAATTGAAATCGTGAATCCTGCAGGGCTGTCCATGAATCCATAAGAATGCAAGCTGGTGGAGATCTCTTCTCAACATCCCAGATATGCTCATTAATGTTCATTTCTGGGGAGTTTGATAGCCATCAGAAGTGTTTAAACTCAGAAGAGTGTTCCTGGAGCCACTCTGTAGCAATTCTGGAGGTGTGGTGTGTCACATTGTCCTGCTGAAATTGCCCAAGTCTGTCCGAATGCACAATGGACATGAATGGTTGCAGGTGACCAGACAGGATGCTTATGTACGTCTCACCTGTCAGTCATATTTAGACATGTCAGGGGTCCCATATCACTCTAACTGCACACAACCCATACCATTACAGAGCCTCCACCAGCTTGAACAGTCCGCTGATAACATGCAGGGTCCATGGATTCATGAGGTTGTCTCAATAACTGTACATGTCCATCCACTCAATACAATTTGAAATGAGACTTGTCCAAACAGGCAACATGTTTCCAGTCATCAACAGTCCAGTGTCAGTGTTGACAGGCCCAGGCGAGGTGTAAAGCAGTCACCAAGGGTACACGAGTGGGCCTTTGGCTCTGAAAGCCCATTTTGATATGTGTTCGCTTCAGTGCCAGTTGTCATGTTGTGTTGTTTAATCTTTCCTAGATAAATATATTCTAAATGTATATTGTTCTATACATACATTTCCTTTTAATTTTTTGAAATATAAAATATCTTGTGTTATATGTGCATTTTCTTTTTACATATGGTGGTTTTTTCTTTTTTTAAACTTTTCATATATAATTAACTTATTTTTTAAAATTTTGACACATTATTGTTGTAACATTATTGTAAGTCTGTACAATAATGAAGAAGTGCAGAATTGATTGGGTCAAAAAATTTCTGAATGCACTTTGATTTTGCACATCAAGCACATCAGACAACTACAATTTCATGAGAGAAGTGGGAAGGCTAATCTTACACAAGCACATGGGCAGCAAAGCATAGACAAATGTTTTGAGGGAAACTGTGTTGGAATGCCTAGTTCGCGTCCTGTCACACTGGGTGTTGGACACACAGTCTACTGTTTTTCTTGATCCACCTTCACATTTTTAAGACGTAATTATAATTATGATGTAAACTTGCAGTTAAGAAATAATGTTCTAAAAATTCAATCCCTCTTACAAGATTTCAAATTTTTTCTGCAACATCAAAGTGCATTCATCATTTTTTTGACACAGACAGATTTACAATAATGTACAAACAATTTTAAATGTAACATAATTACATCTTGAAAAAGTTGCAACTTGGAAACAAACAAACTACACCAAATGTAAAAAGAAAACAAATATTACACAAGGTATTTTATATTTCATAAAATTAAAAGAAAATGTACATATAGAGCAAGATATGTATAATACACATTTAAAATATATTTATCTGCAAAGGACTTATTAAACACCACGACATGACAATGGCACTGAAGCAGATACACAGTGGGCGCGCTTACAGTTATGTATAGAGATATTTCTAGCTTGTAACAATACCAGAGAAGGAAAGTTGCTACTCACCATATAGCGGAGATGCTGAGTCACGATAGGCACAATAAAGTGATTCACACACTCATAGCTTTCGGCCATTAAGGCCTTTGTCAACAGTAGACACACATACACACATGCACATGCACACACACACACTCATGCAAATGCAACTTGCACACATGTCTGCAGTCTCAGAGAGCTGAAACTACACTCTAGTTCTAGTTTCATCTCTCAGAGACTGCAGACATGTGTGCAAGTTGCGTTTGCGTGAGTGCGTGCTTGTGTGTGTGTGTGTGTGTGTGTGTGTGTGTGTGTGTGTGTGTGTGTGTGTGTGTGTGTCTACTGCTGACAAAGGCCTTAATGGCCTAAAGCTATGAGTGTGTGAATCTTTTATTGTGCCTATCGCAACTCAGCATCTCTGCTATATAGTGAGTAGCAACTTTCCTTCTCTGATATTGTTATATTCCATCCTGGATTTTCCATTGTTTTATTTCTAGCTTGTTTATGACAAATGCATCTTTGGAATAGCAATTCATCATGTATGGCTGAATTTGTTGTTAACAATGCTATATGTTTTGCTCTCAGTCAAATGTGAAATTAAAAACAAAATGGGCAGCAGGGGCAGCAGCAGCGGGAGGGAGGGGATTTAAAAAGATGACATTTCGACAAATTTAGGTTCACTGTTGTGACATCCATTAAAACCATAGACCTTTTATTTGAAGTTTTTTTTTTTTTTTAAATACTGTTACTGTTTCAATGGTATTCATTCAGAAATATTAAACTCAGTTTTTTATCCCAAGAGGTTGGTTCACATCCTTAATGGCTGTATGGGCAAGTATAAAAAAATGTGTGTGTCTTTTCCTCTGCACGCAACTTATTCAAAACAAATCAAAATCAAAGTGTATTCCTGGGTAAGTTTGCTTGTAAGTCATTTATAAAGGACAGCACATCCTCCATTTGTTTGTCTGGAAAAGGGTAACCAAACTAGCTGCAGCTGAATCTGATGAAGGAGTGATCAAACTAGATGAGGCCCTATGTTCTCTCATTGCAACTTACTGCTTATACATTTCTGAGTTATCTGTTTTTAACTGCACTGTTTGATTTATCAAAGATTTAATAATTTTTCTGTCGGAAACACCCTGTTTCTCACACTCTGACAGGAAACCCCATCCATTAAATCACACTGAATAGGCACAAAACATAACAACACTGTGCATCCAGTGTGGATGAGATGACCTGTAGCAGCAGCAGCAGCAGCAGAAGCGATGCCTACCCAACGAGCAGCTGCAGGCAGTGAGGAGTTTGTCCTCACAAGCAATGACATCTGAGTGGCTGCACAGCCCTGACATCAAATTGCAACCTCCAGGGTGGAGGCCACCAGCAACTGAAGTAGGCCGACAGATGGCTCAATGGTTGGTGAGCGCTAAGTTGGTGAAATGGGCTTAGTGTACACAGCAGGGCCACAGCCAGCAGCAGAGTCTGGAGATGGTGACTTGTTGCTTACTGACCCATGTAGACTTGTAGACTGTCTCAGGTGTTTAACTCAGGATGGTGGTTGCCAAACTGCAATTTCCTGACTGGAAATGATGAGTATTTATACAAACTTGTCCCATCCTTGGTTTGCTACAGCATCGGTTTCTTTAACATAAGCCACAACAAACCGTGGCTTAGATGTTGAGCAGCTGGGTCATCCTCCTGCAGGGCTCTGCCTTTCTGCTGCATTAGTGCTCTGGTGCCTCTGCTTGGTTTGTAGCATATGATAATCGTCCTGATGCTTTGGAGCCAGTAGTTTCCACATCAGCAGATAGCCACTCATGAAACTGCATCTGGTCGGTCTGGTCTGGCCCGCATCCACGGCCTTTCGTGTTAGCTGCTACAGTCATAAGATTTATTCATTTTCTCAAAGATATTGTCTTGCTTTGCTGAACATTCCATTTTATTTTACTATAGATTTACATTTATTCTCTATGAGATGTCTTATGGCACTTTTGTGAAGATGTAATAAATGTATGTACTTTTAAAACTACGGTCCCCTGAGGGCTCTAAAAGAAACTGATGTGTTGTCTACAGAAAACAAAGAAAAAAGCTATTTTCTTGCAGCATAGTTGTCATCATCATCATTCATTAAAGAATGTGCATAGATTATTTTTAAAAAATTACTACTTCATTTTGAAATAACATTCCCTCTGTTACAGATGGGAAAACAGGGCAAAGTCAGCTTTCCACTCAGTCATGGCACTGGGCGTAGCCTCTCATCTGTTACTGAATGCTGCATTCTCATTGTTCCTCTTATGTATTGCTGGTACTAACTACCCCGGTGGAGCTGCTATAGCAAGATTACACAGACTGGAGAAAGATGAACCCTACATCAATGTGCATATTGATGTACTTACTGCTCAAACAGGAGTGTCAAGATTTACACAGATCCGTTCCCACTGGAGGTAAGCTGGCTGCAAGTGATTAGATACAAATTTTTGATTCCTTAAAGGTTATTGGGCGAAGCTGCCAGATCATATTGTATGAGAAAATTTATGCCTTTTTATTATTTGTTTTTGGCCTTGATACCTTATGAGTAACCATTTCACACATCATTTTCTCTTCCTGTTATGTCATACTGAAACACAAAATTTCAAAAATTTTGGTTTAGTAAAATAAAATGAAATGTCAGATGCTTGGAATTAAAATTTTATTTTTATTTTACTTCAAAGAAGGACTTCTCACAAAATGTCAAGCTTTTCTTGAGACTTGAGAAATTTTTAAAGAGAGTAATATTTGATCCCAAGAGTGAGAAGTGTCAGCCTTAGTGAAATCGCCATGCTGTCTCTTTTATACCTGATGATGTGCATAATTCCAGGTCTCATTTTCTGAACACAAATTTGTTTGAAATCTCAGTAAAGTTGGAAAGTCTCTTTGAAGTTACTTGTGTAAATAGTGGAAAACATATAGCAATATTGTGAAAATCAAAGTTGCTACTCATCACCCAGTGGAGATTCTGAACAGCAGATAGGCACAATAAAAAGACTGACACATGTAGCATATTTAAGCTGTGTTATGAGCATCATTCTTATCCTAGTGGCTTCGTACATGTGGGAGCCACTAAGTAAAAGACATAATTGAAAGGTTCAGTTATCTGGTGCAATATCACACAAGTGTCTAAAAAGAGAGGCATTTGAGCATGAATCAGAAAATATCTTAAATATAAGATTTGTCTAGTTTGGCCAAGGCACGTATGTGGATCAAGGAGGGAATATTATCTTACCAGGTAATTTTTGCTAAAGATCCACTTTATTCTAAGACTTAATGTCTTCTGTGTTCAATAACAGTTCACAGACATGAAATAGTGACATTCCTTGACTGTTTGTAATAATAGTTCAAACACTGCATGGTATACATCCATATGTCCAGGAGGATTGACAGTTCATTTCTTGCACAATATTTCAATTGTTAACATAAACATCTTTGTAAGTTGTTGCAAGTGATGATCTGATGTGGGTGGAATCCAGGCAGAAGCACATGTTCGACTGTCACTCACTGAACGTGATGAAGACATCTATGAAATTTGTTACAGTATTGTATATAAAAGTGGATTTGCCACAGCAGAAAATGTAACTTCTATGATTAAAGCCAAGAAAACATCACAGACTGCAATGTTAACCCTTTGGATCAATCAGGCTGCAGCCATTAATACAGTTATAGTAGTAAGTGACTGTGATGTACATATAAGTAAGAATATAGAAGGGGATAACACTACTAATCACTCAGAAATCATTTTTTAATTCCTTAACTGCATCTTAGCTTCCATCACAGAAAATAAACTTTGATATTAGCATGTCAGTTATTTTGTTATGAAATCTGGACCCATGAAAGCTATATAAGAGAATGTCATCTTGAATTTGATTCTACAACAGATGGAAAGAAGTAACCACTAGATGTTCACACAGTTTTGTTTCTCTCTCTCTTATTTATTTATTTGTCATCATAATACAGTGAAAATAAATAGCTGAAATGTACATACCCATAGAATATACACTTAGGTGACAGAATTGATGCGATACCTCCTAATATTGTGTTGGATCTCCTTTTGCCTGGTATAGTGCAGCATCTCAACTTAGCATGGACTCAAGAAGTCATTGGAAGTCCCCAGCAGAAATACTGAGCTACACTGCTTCTAAAGACCATAATTGTGAAAGCGTTGCTGGTGCAGGATTTTGTCCACGAACTAACATCTCAGTTATGTCCCATAAATGTTCAGTGGGGTTCTTGTTGGGTGATCTAGGTGGTCGGATCATTCACTTGAATTGTCTAGAATGTTCTCCAAACCAATTGCAATTGTGGCCCAGTGACAAACACGTCCATAAAAATTCCATCATTGTTTGGGAACATGAAATCCATGAATGGCTGAAATTGGCCTCCAAGTAGCCAAACGTAAGCATTTCCAGTCAATGATCAGCTCAGTTGGACCAGAGAACCCAGTTTATTCCATGTAAACATGCCCCACACCATTATAGAGCCATCACCGGCTTGTGTGGTGCCTTGTTAAGTTGGATCCATATCTTCATGAGGTCTGCACCACACTCAAACCCTACCATTAGCTCGTACCAACTGAAATCAGGGCTCATCTGACCAGGTCATAGTTTTCCAGTCATCTAAGGTCCAACCAATATGGTCACAAGCCTAGGAGGGGCGCCGCAGGTGATGTTGTGCTGTTAGTAAAGGCACTTGTGTCAGTCATCTGCTACCATAGTCCATTAATGACAAATTTTGCTGCACTGTTCCGTTGGATATGTTCATCATATGTCACACATTGTTTTCTGTGATTATTTCATCCAATGTTGCTTGTCTGTTAACACCGACAACTCTATGCAAATGCTGCTGCTCTCAGTCGTTAAATGAAGGCCATTGGCCCCTGCATTGTCCGTGGTGAGAAGTAATGCCTGAAATTTGGTATTCTTAGCACACTCTTGGCACAGTAGATCTAGGAATACTGAATCCCCTAGTGATTTCTGAAATGGAAAGTGCCATGTATCTAGCTCCAACTGCCGTTCTGTGTTCAGTCTTGTTAATTGCCATTGTGTAGCCATAACCATGTCCGAAACCTTTCCACATAAATCACCCGAGGGCAAATGCCAACTCCACCAAAGCACTGCCCATTTATACCTTGTGTGTATGATTCCACTGCCATCTGTGTATGTGCATATTGCTGTACCATGACTTTTGTTACCTCAGTGTGTGTTTTTATGAGGCTAGGACAGGAGGCCAGCCTGCTGAAGAAACCATCCTGACTAACTTCCCGTGCCATTACTAAATACAAGAACATTATAGAAACTTTCCTGCTTGATTTTTACATGGTCTGTTCCACATGGCTCATTTCTTTGTCATTTGTCTGAACAATATGCACATCCATGTCCCATGTGACATTATCTGAAACAGTGGTTTTAAAGATGTGTTGCAATAATATTCACCACTGCATCACATTTACAGTTTGTGTTTCACTTTTTATGCGTATTTACACATCCGTGAAAGCCATGTACCAGTGAAGACCACATGAATGAAGTTGAAGACACAATTTAATATCCCAGCTGTAATTCACAAAAGTCTTGACATCATTATTTTTACTGTGTGACAATAAAATATCCATTACAAATTGCATATTTTTTTAAAGTTGTTAGTGATTCTTAATGTGTGACTACTCATCATTGTCATCTGCGGTTTCCTTGCTTGGTACATAGGCCTCTCCGCCTTTTCTTGTCTCTGCACTCTGTCCCAGTCCTCTCCTCTCTTTACACATTCGTTAACTCAATTTTCCTCTAGATCTCAAGCCTTCCAATGTCGTTTCATGAGCCTGTCATTGAATCCTGCCTGCCTCCATTCTTTTAAGACGTCCATACCATTTTGTTATTTCTATCATCTAAACAGTATTAGCATATCAAATGTAGGCAGAAAGAATCGAGCTTCGCAACCTAGAATAATTATTGAATTACCACAGTGACGCAAGCAGCACTGCTGGGTCCAATACATCAGGACGGATGTGCTCATACACCCAGAGCCACCACATCATAGGTGTGCGCTTGGCCCTTTAAATAATGGGGCTTTTGGTGTTCAAGAACATGTTTTGTCAAGCTGCCATTCTGTCTGGATCACTAGAACCAAAGAGACTGGCAGTCTGTTGGGATTCAGTGACATCATGCCAGACTGATTGACGGCCAGATCGCTACATGCTTTCTGGCTTCAACACTGAGATGCAACCAATCTTGTGCATACTGCAGCCATGGTCTGCTATTGCTGCCTACTGGGTCATCATGGATAAGAAGATTAGGGTGTGGCCAGCTCTCCTACACTATGGTCATCACAGATGATCTGCAAACTGCCATCTTTGGCATCTTCACATCAACCAGGTGTTGAATGTCTGTGCAGCCTTCTGGCTGACTCATGAACGTCTTTGACTATTTTGATTGATTCATGGTGGATGACCAGGGCCTAGTCTTCGTGACAACTGAAATCCTGAACCACAGTTGGCAGTCTCAATCTGAGTGCTCAATGGACCATCTCTGACAGCACTGAGGCAGTAGCCGCACTGGGTCATTGCAGAGAATTTGGGTGGACAGCATCTTTCTCGCCCCACTGCTTTAGTCACTACAGCATATAGCTGTGGCACTGACCTGTGAGAGTGACATTGATGGCTTGCTGATGAGGCTTCAGCACATTTTTTGCAGCATGCGCTCTTAGCCTGGCCACAGACTGCAACTCTGAAGATACTTATAACTCTTTACGTTTAGCACAATAAATAAATTTTAGTACAGATACTGCAGTGTGACTGACACCTCCGGGCATGAATTAGACCACTTCCCCTTAATCTTTGCTCGATCTCCTTTCCACAGTGCAACACCAGCATGTGGAATGCAGCATTGCCCATGTTAATGATGCATAAGTTGAATATTGGAGCATAATATGCTTGTTTGGTACATCCATCCCATAGACCAGACTGCTTCTTAACAATTTGCAGGAATCCATGGGCTTGGCTTCCTTTTATCATTCATCCCTCTGTCTTCTATATGTTCCTCAGGTACTTGAAACTCTCCACTTTCTTTAGTACTTGCTCTCTAATAATTAATCGCTACTCTCATGTTATTCATCATTGTAACCACCACTTTGCACTTACGTGTTTTAAATTTCAATTCATACTCTCTCACCACTTCCTCCCATACATTTAGCCTTTCTTGCACCTCTCCATCTCCATTTCTTCACACCATTAAATCATCTGTAAACACCATTTCTTCCATGTTCGTACTGCCACTCCTGTTGCCGTTACCTCATCCTAATGGTGCAAAAAGCAGAGGGGAAGTGGACACCCTTGCTTCAGCCTACTTTTCTGTTCTAATCAGTCTGTCTTCACTCCTCTCCTCCCACTTTTACATAACTCACACTTCCATGACACATTTCCTTTATTTTTCTCATAGTTAACCTTTCAGTTTCCCTTCTCTGGATGGTTTTCCAAACCCTACTTCATTTCAGACTGTCATAAGCTTTCTTAAAATCCAGGAACACCATTACTAAGTACCTACCAGATGTATAGAGTCTCTCTTTGAGCTCCCTGATACTAAAAACTATATTGACTGTCAGTTTTCCCATTCTAAACCCAAATTGTTCCTCTGTCAGTTGCCCTCCTACTATCTCCCAGCATGACAAAATAACTCCTCTATGAATCTGGCAATCTTTTCTAAAAATTGGCATTATGATTGCCTTTTTCCATTGTTCAGGTGTCATTCTTTTTTTCCATTCTGTTTCATGGCCTAATAGAGTCACTGCACTCTGAGTTCCTTCTCCTTTCATGGTTTTCATCACTTTCTCTACCTCTGTCCAGGTTGGGCACATCTCAAGATCTTCTACATCCCCATACTTTTCATTTTCCTCTTCGATATTTCCATTGAAATTTAGTAAATCTTCAGAATATCCCTTCCATTTCTCCTTGAGTTCACATGTTTCATTAATATCTACTTGGGGAATTAAAGATTTTAAGTTGAATCTTATATTTCTGTCCAAAATTCCATATTGCTCATATGCTATATTAGGCCTAATTTTTTGTGTATACAAGTTTTAAGTTTGAATATTAATTTAAGTGCATCACATTACTATATTAATAATATACACATATATTTGTGTTCCACATAACTTCAGTGAGTCTTGTGATCTGTAGATGATAGAATAATACTGTTATTGCCAAATAAATTTTGTGAAAAGATTGTAAACAACTATGAGTGGGAAGTAACAATATTATGAAAAGGAAAGTTGCTACTCAGCATCTCTGCTATATGATGAGTATACTCATCATATAGCAGAGATGCTGAGTCGCAGATAGGCATAACAAAAACGCCAGCAAGGCCGCCAACAAAAAAGACAAAACACACACACAAAATGCAACTCACACACATGAGTGCCTGGATTTTCCATGAATGGGAAGTGTCTGAGCTGCCATAGGAAAGTTAGTTCTGGGGTTCTGTTCAGCTGTTGTGACAGATGGTTACATTTGGGGTAATGTTGTGGCATGGGAATTCGGGAAGTAAATGAGCCCCTTCCATGGTATTGCAAAGAATGTTCAAGGGATAGGAAAATAGCTCAACAGGAAGGGAAGATTAGAGCCCATAAGGCTGAACTGGTTAGTGCCAGGGAGTAAACAGTGAGGATAAGGGGGGAGAAGGGTGATGACAAGCAGGAAATGGTCACAAGGAATAGGGGTCAGAAAGAGAACAGTATCTGACAGTTTCGTCATTGGCACAAACAATAGATTTGGCTTGCTACCTCAGTTAACTAAAGAAGAGGCTCAGGTAGATGAAAGTGTAGTTAGTAATCAACAGACTTTTACAAGGAAATCAACTACTTCAAAAAAAGTGAAAATTAGGAGGAAAGTTCTGTTGTTAGGTAATAGCCACAGAAGAGATATGGGCCAGATCTTGCAGGAAAAATTTGGTGATGGATACCAGATCACAAGTTTTTTCAAGGCCAGTGTATGTAGGATCATTGTGCAAGGGCTACACAAAACAGAATCATGTTATGATAATAGGTAAAGCAGGAAACGGCATTGATAGAGATCAGGGCTACAATATTGAGTGTGTTCTGGTAAAAATAGCATCAAATGTTGGCTTGGTTCCTCCTTTCATGTGGTGCAATTGACCCCAATTGAACAGCTCTGTCAGGAATGTCAGTATGGAGTTAGATAAGCTGCTTCAGGCTGCTACTTTGTCAGGCATCAGTTTGGTTCCTGTTGATGCTATTGCTAGGTGGGACTTCACAAGGCATGACCTGCATCTCAGTATGAAGGGAAAGGGTAAATTGGCTGGAATGATAGCAAAATCTTTAACACTTTGGGTCCTGAGCCATTGCGCGCGGGTGTCTACCATAAAGACTGGCTGATTTTAACGTATTTTAAACTACTACAACTCAACACTGGAAATCATGATAGTACCTCTTTTTTAGGCTAAGATCAATGTCCAGTGATTCAATATTGAATGATATTTAGCTTAATTAGAAACTCAAGACAGGCAGGTACTAGAGATATTAAAACATCACAAGATTCTCATAAAAGTACAGTGAAAAATAATGTTAGTATGTTGCATCAGAATATTGGGGAATTAAAAAACAAAGCAGATGAGCTTTTTGTTTGTTTATAAGATTTAGAAACTGAGGGTGGAATACATGTATAAGCCTGCCTGAACATCATATAGTCACAGATATGACAAAGGTAAATATAGGTGGATATATGGTTTCAGCACATATAAATAGAGACACTATGTAGAGAGAAGGATTTGCCACATATGTTAAAACTTATCACAGTGTGAAAAATGTAGAAACTAAAAATTTTGTGTAGGGCAACATATAGAAATATGTGCCTGTGACCTTTACACTAAATAATAATACATTCATAATTGTGACTGTGTGTACTTCGCCGTTGGAAAATTTTCAACTATTTTTGAGAAACTTGGATTCTCTGTTGTGCTATCCATCAGTCAGAGGGAAGAAAATTATTGTTTTAAGGAATTTCAGTGTAGATTTTCTGAAAGAGTCTGATAGAAAGCATGGCCTTGAAGTATTACTTGATTATTTGAATTTGAGATCAGTTATCGATTTTCCTAATTGGGTAGTACAAGAAAGCAGCAAACTGATAAATAATGTTTATATAGATCAAGATAAAATGAATCAAATAAAAACTTTTCCTGTTAAGAATGGTCTTTCTGATCAAGATTAACAGCTATTTACAGTATATGACATAGCCCCATACAGTAATGCAAAACAGTCCTCCAAAATTGTGCATTCAGTTTACAAGTTAACAGTTGCAAGTTTTAGGGAAAGCTTGCAGCAGTTAGACTGTGATGAGGTGTACAGGGAACCTGATGCTAATTTAAAATTTAACGTGTTACATGATAGCTTTGTGAGTATATTTGAAAACAGTTTCCCTAAGAAAACAGTGAAACATAATTGTAAGAAACCATCTTAAAAGTCATGGCTTTACGGGAGGGGTAAAAAAATTTTGTAAGCAGAAAAGGAATATGTATCTTATAACTAGAAGGAGTAATGATCCAGAAACAGTCAAACATTATAAGTACTACTCCACTGTATTAAGAAAAGTTATTAAAAAGTTCAAGTATGTTCATTATGTCTGAGATTAGCACCTCTGATAATAAAATTAAAACAATTTGGAGTATTGTTAAAAGGGAAACAGGGCAACTGAGAGCACAGGAATACTGTATTTCTACCAAAATCAATGAAAAATTTGTTGACAAAAAGTCAGAAGTAGAAAATATTTTTAATACTCATTTTTTTAAATGTTGTAGAGAAAATAGGATCCAGCAGTTCATTAGAAAGAGCAAGGATTTACTTGGAAGAGGCAATTCCTAAACAGTTTGATAAAATGAAATTCAACCCACCTCTCGTACTGAAATTGGCAACATAATAAATTCACTCAAAAATAAAAGCTCACGTGGATTGATGGCATTTCCAACAGAGTACTAAAAGCTTATTCCCAGCAGATAAGTAGAATTCTCAGCTACATATGTAGCAGCTCACTGAAACAGGGCATTTTTCTGGACAGACTGAAATATGCTATTGTTAAACTATTGCATAAAGAGGAGATAGGCGTGACACTAACAATTACCACTCAGTCTCACTTCTGACAGCTTTATCCAAAATTTTTGAAAAAGTAATTTATTCAAGAGTAGCTTGACATATTTGTAAAAATGAAATACTAACAAAGTGTCAGTTTGATTTTCAGAAAAGCTTTTCAACAGAAAATGCTATATATGTTTTCACTGATCAAATATTAAATGCTCTGAATAACAGAACATCAAGCATTGGGGTTTTTTCGTGATCTCTCAAAGGCTTTCAACGGTGTGAATCACACAATTCTTCTACATAAGCTTAAGTATTGTGGTATTAGTGGGACAATGCACAAATCATTTAATTCAAGTTTACCTGGAAGAATGCAGAAGGTTGAAATTAACAGTATTGATAGTCTGCAAAAATCAGCAGTCTTTTAACCTGGGAGGCATCAAGAACGGTGTCCCACAGCATGCAGTCTTGGATCCCTTATTGTTCTTAATATTTATTAATGACTTGCCACTCTATACTCATGAAGATGCAATGCTAGTTGCTTTTGCTGATGGTGCAATTATAGGAATCACTCCTAACAAACAAGAATTAGCAGAGGAAATTGTAAAGAATGTCTTTCAGAAAATTAAGTGGTTCTCTGCAAATGGACTCTCACTAAACACTGTATATACAGTTCTGTACAGTAAATGGCATAACATCATTGACAAATATTGGCTTTGAATGGAAGTCTATTGTTAAGGCAGAATAATCCAAAATTCTGGGTGTGTGCATTGATGAGAAGTCGAATTGGAAGAAACGCATTGATGATCTAAGGTTCAGCTACTTATGCTATCAGGGTTACTGCAAATTTTGGTGATAAACTTATCAGTAAATTAGCTTACTGTGCTTACTTTCATTCACTGCTTTCATATAGCATCATCTTTTGGGGAAATTCATCATTAAGAGAAAAGGTATTCATTGCACAAAATCTTATAATCAGAATAATAGCTGGAGCCCACACAAGATCACCCTCACCTTTCGACCATTTGTTTAAGAAATTTGGGATATTCATAGCACCTTTGCAATGAATATGTCCACTTATGAAATTTGTTATTAATAACCAATCCCAATTCAAAAATAATAGCAAAATGCATTGCTACAAAATTAACAGAAAGGATGATCTTCACTAATCTGGGTTAAATCTGACTTTGGCACAGAAAGGGGTGAATTATGCGGCCACAAAAATCTTTGGTCATCTACCAAATAGCATTAAAACTCTGACAGATAGGCAACCAGCACTTAAAAACAAATTAAAAGAATTTCTGAATGATAACTCCTTTCACTCAGTTGATGAATTTTTAGATATGAAGTAGTAATAGTAAAAAAAGGATGAATTTTTAGATATGAAGTAGTAATAGTAAAAAAAGGATGAATTTTTAAATATGAAGTAGGAAAAAAACTATATTGTGTAAAGAATACTTATATTAAGCTGACACGTTCCACATCATTACAAAATGTCATATTCATGATCTATGGAACAAGTATTAATGTAATGTAATGTAGCTTCCTTTCCTTCATTGTTGGTCAGCCTAATCACTGTCCTCTTCCATCATTATTGACCACTCTTCCACCCAGTTCTTCTTCTGCCCTGCTATGACATTCTTAGACATCTTTTTCTTCTTCGTTATTCCACAATGGTGTTTCTTTCCACCTTTTCTTACCACTGATTCTCCCACATAGTCTTTCTGCTGCTTCCATCAGCATAGTTTTGAATCTTCCTCATTCCTCCTCTATTAACTTCATGTCATTACTTGGTATGTTGGTCATCACAATTTTCTGAAATGCTTCTTTACATTTCTCTTCTTTCAACTTCTACACTCATATCTTTCTGTCAATATTTCTTGTTCCCTTTTCCTCTTTAATCACTGTAGTTGTCAGTACTAAAAGTCTGTGATCACTGTCTAGGGCATAGGTGGGCAACCAGCGGCCTGTGGGCCAATTCCAGCTCACAATTGGTTTAAATCCATCTTACAGAAGAAATTTCTGGGAGAGAGAGTGAGGTGCTCCCATTGTACTCAGCCTGGGATTAATTTTCAGATATTTACACTAATGCTTGGTACATGAGTACTGCTTTCTTGGTGGCCATACAGTCGCTGGAAGTTTTAGTGAGCTCTGCTGTCACGGGTTCAAGCAGTTTCAGACATTTCATATAGTGCTAATAAAATACTATTTGCGTCTATCGTTTGCAATGGTAGAAATGCACATGGAAGTTAAGGGCCCCTCACATGTTCAATAGTATTTTCAATACATCAATATAATGATGATCTTGGGGCATATATTGTTATATTGTCAATAACAGAAATACTGACAAACAGTACTGATGTTGACCAAAATATCCTCTGTATTACCAATACATATAGATCATGTGAGGACAAGTATTATCTGTTTGACAATTCACCACAGTGTTGTTCACATTTTTCCAGTTTTACTTCTGTAAATTGCAGCTAATATATGCTACATAAAAGTGATTTAGACTTACAAACTTTTTAAAATGAACAAATAATTGATCACCTAGTTTATTTAGTGTTACAGAAACATCCCATGCCTGTTCGATCAGTCATAAAAAGTATTTTTGGACAAACATCTAAAAACACATGTTAATAGTATTTGTGGATATTAACACACACACATGTACCTATGACCTGTGACCAAAAAAAGCAAAGTTACTCCTACTTGCTTGTCAACTGATATTGCCTATCTCATTGCCATATTTTGCTTTACTATTCTTTTTGTTTTACATTAGTAACTAATTCTTGTTCTCCATTGTGGACATATTATAAAATTCCTTTTGTTGAAATTGAAGGTAATATGCAATGAAGTAGCCGCTTTATCAGTGTTCATTTTTCCATGAGAACATCTCAAGATGCCTGGCATTCCATTTCAGATGTTAACATTTATTTATGTCGCAGGAATATTATTTCCTTACCAATGGAGTCACAGTGTATTGCAACAAAACTTTTTAAGACAGCTACTGTAAAAGTCATAAGTGAACAAACAATGTTCATGGTGCATAAATGAATGTAAATGTCTGAAGATGGTATGAACATAAAAGAAATGTACTCTGAATAATGTGTATTATGAGGCATAGTTTATTGGTGCAGCATGTTGGGAAATGGATGCCATTCATATCTATTCATTGACCCATAACCATTTAATGCCACAAATGCTATAGTTTTGGCTTTATGCGCTAGGAGTGCTTCAGTCCTGTCAGTTGACAAGGTGGCCCACCAGTCTCAGAATGGGTGTGAATGAAGAACACAGTTCACGAAAGATTTTCCATGCATGATATAGGGCTTCAGTAGGTATTGCCTATACATATGTGACTGTTATCTTTGTGCCCTGGCCACAGATTATGTAGCCTACCACAGATTTACTCAACAATAGCTTATGACTTAACTTCTTCTCAGGTCAGGTGTTGCTGACTGCTTCCTTTTACAAAAATCTTCACAATTTTTGTCCTCCTTCGTTTCTCCTTTCTCACCCTTCCACTTCCAACAGTTCCTCATAGCACTGTCTTTCCTTGCCTGCAGTAAATTTTGATCTCTCATTATCATGGTCTTGTGTCCAGTTAATTGTGTCTGCATTCCCTCTTCAGAGCCCTACTCTTTATCAGAACATCCAACTTGCAGTGCATATACTTGCAGAATTTCCATATCCTCCTCTTTCATGTTCGTTCTGACCTTCATCATTCTGTTACTTGTTCCTTTCACCACCTCCCTGAACCACTTCCATAATAACTAATGCCACTCAAGTTCTTCATTTTCCCTTTATCAGAACAGCACAGTGTATATCCACTCATCCAAACCCTACTTCCTTTCCCTCCCATGTAGTTTCTAACAATCATAGAATATCCATTCCCCTCCTATTAAGTCCACCGCTTCCTCCACCCTCCCAGTTAGTGTCTATATGTTCATTGTACCAAATCTTAGTCCTTGGAAATAGCTAAGTTGTCTTGCATTATATTCATTGTTCCTGAGGCCTGTTCGGTGTTTGAAAGCATGAATTTGATCTAATACTGGCTTGCTGGTCATTCGTAGCTGTATTTTCTATCTAAGTTTCTCCCTGACCATTTTCGTCAGCAGGAGGCATTTTGTGTGTCTTATGCCCTTCAACAGCCAGGAAGTGTTGACAAACAGTTTACTCAGGACATTTTATTTAGTATTTGACCATTAATGTCTGTCCTGCAGGTCATTTTTGTGTATTTGAAGTGAGACTTACATTGTGAGCTGCAGACCAGTCGTAGGCATGTTCAACTATCATCTGACATGTCTCTTGGTAAGGCTGTTTGGACCCTTGATTGGTATATTTGTCCTATCAGCAAACATTACAATCTTATAACCACATATTAATACTTTGACTGCTGGCCATCACTTAGAATTATAGCCATTTTTGTGGATGTTTTAGAAACTACATGTCCGTTGCAACATGAGGAAATCCAACTGGGATCACCAGTGTACATTATTATTTATTTAAAAGTGGGAGGAATTGTACCCCTTCAAATTATGTGATCTGAATCTACTGAAATTCTCATGCCCCATCAATTGATGAGATTGACAATCAAAGTGTTGACAGTCATTGGAAGGTCAGTTATGTAACTTAGAAACAAGTGTGGGCCCAGTAATGATCCATATGAGACATCACATGTTATGTTTCGCCATTCTGAAGTTGTATCCATGACTGTGACACAGTCTGTCAATGAGACCTTGTTCTTTCTGTTATGAAGATAATGATTTCATCTATGCAGGAGAGACACCTTTAACATCCTGAAACTTTAGTTTGCTAAGTAGAATTTTATGTCCAACCCAGCCAGAGGCTTTGGCAAAGTCACAAAATACATCAGCAGGGTAACTGTTATTGTTTAGCTCTGCCAACACTTTATTTGTGAGCTCTTTTACTGATTTCACTGTGATGAATCCTTTACGAAAGACAAATTCAGAGGCAGTTGACAAGTTCTGCTCAGATAAATGAATTAGTACTTTATGATAGCCCACATTCTCCAATAGGCATGTATTTAGAGGTGGCTTGCTTATCTCCAGTTTTATGGATTGGTGCTATGATAATAAATCTAAGTCTGTCAGCAAATACAGTGCATCTCCAAAGTCTCTCCACAGTGACAAGTTTCGTGTGTCTTGCCTTGCAGGACACGTAAGGTTGGCAGCATGTTCATGTTGTACTAGGGGCTGCAGTTACATTAGGAGATGGGATTCAATATTATTACTATTGAAACAATGAAATCAATTAATTACAATTAAATACATTGTACTCGCCAATATCACAGTAGGTGCTGGATATGTTTTCCTCTTTCTCAAAGGCATAGCTCAACATGTTTACATTGTGGACACCTTTACCAGTGTTCCAAATGTAACTGAATGCAGGTAATGAATTATTGCTGTCTTCAGTTCATCTATTGTTTTTGGTTTATTGTGATACACGAGTGTTTTAGCTGAAATCCAAAGGAAACAGTCGACTGGAGAAAGATCCAGTGAGTGCAGGGACCAGAGACCTTTTTGTAATTACTCTATCTCCAAAGATTTCATCTAACAGTCGTAGAGATTGGTGCACCATATGACCAGTGGTGTTGTCATGTTGGAAAAATGAATGATTTATCTCGTTTTCATTCAGCAGGGCAATAAATAGATAAATTATTTGGGAACAATAGACATCAAAAGTGATGGTAGTATCGAAAAAGATTGGCCCAATAATTCGCACTCACATTACAGCAACTCATACCCTGATTTCTCTGACTGATGACCTCAGAAGTTAAGTCCCATAGTGCTCAGAGCCATCTGATTTCTCTGCCTGAAATGGTGTTTGTAGTAAGGTGGTTGGATTTTCTGATGATCAAATTTGTGAATTTTGGGAATTAATGTAGCCAAATAGGTGAAACCAAGCCTCGTCAGTGAGAAAGTTTTGATCTAGAACACCAGCTCCATGTTCGATGAGGTTCTGGTATTGCGGCCCGATCATGTTGTCTTCTTGTCACAATATTTTGGCTGACAGTTATCCAGCCATCTTCATGTGAGTGTCCGTCGATGGAGACTGTAAGTTCCCGGCGTTAGCTTTATAGTAAAAACTGGTGCGGAAACAAATGCACATCGGCGGCTTGCCACAGGAGCATCCTCTATCAAAATCCGCGCCCTCTGCAAATACTGGGCAGATTAGCACAGTGCTAAGAAGGAAGAAATTTGACCATCCACAACATCAAGAAGATAAGGTGCTGTTCAAGTTCTGGGCATTCCTTCCATATGTCAGCAACCTTTCATCTAAAGTAGGCAGGATCCTAAGGAAACGTCAAGTTAAAGTAATCTTCTGGCCACTGGTGGAGATTGGTGCCGTTCTCGGTTTGATAAAAGTTGATCTGGGTCTGCGGAAGACAGATCTACAAAATTCCTTGCCAGTGTGGCAAAGCTTACATCTGTGAAGACACGCGCAGTACACGAAAGATGCATTGAACATGAACGCCACACTCCTCTTTTGCAGCCCACTAAGTTGGCCGTAGCTGAGCATTGTACCACAGGACACACTACGGATTTTTCTGCTATGAAAATCTTGGCCCCAGCAAGAATTTTTTGGGATTCAGTAATTGAAGAATCTGTGGAAATACATCTAGCACAAAATCTTGTAAATTGTGATGGCAGTTTTCAACTGGACAGGGCTTGGGACCTGGTGATCTCTCTAATTTCTCCTGTGAGAAGACAGTTTAATCATAATGACACGCCTGGTAACATCTGACATCTGGTTTTTAGCAATGAAAGCATTCCGACAGAGGGTGGACATGTAGTTTTCACCTTTATGCATACGCCTGCGTACAACAGATAGAACAGTATTTGCAGAGGGTGCAGATTTCAATAGAGGACGCTCCTGTGACGGCCGCCAATGCGTATGGATTTCCGTGCCAATTTTTGCCATAAAGCTGACATTGGGAGCTTGCGGTCTCCAGTGACAGGCACTCACCTGAAGATGTCTGGACGGTTACCAGCAAAAATATTGTGGCAAGAAGTTAACATGATCCGGCTGCAATCCTGAAACCTCATTGAACATTCAGTACACCTGGAAAACGTCAAGAATCACTCCAACCCCATGTCAGTTAGCTAATCAATGAAACCATTCACTATATTATACTCATTTCACATGGTCTATACAATGTAATTGTTCCACAGCATTGATTTTATACGGATACATTCCTAGTTCTGCGGTTATAGACCTTACATGCTGTCATACAAGAAACTTTAGCCTGTTGCAATAATCTCCTAACTGATTTTGTTGGACTCTGCAACATGATGTCCAAAATGTCGTCAAGCTTCTGTTCTGTTGAAATTGTGGTGTGCCATGAACTGTACCTATTGCCTGTAGTTTGTGAATTAGGGAAAATTCATTATAATTGCTGTCTCCTGCACTCCATGAAGTTTCCTCCTGCATGGAAAACCTCTTCCACTAAAAACACTCTCTCTGCAGAGTAAGCATTCTCGCTACACTCAGCTTACAAAAGAAATGGACAATAACACAACTAACAGCTGCAGTGCACGTGCAACACTACTACCCCCACCCTACAGGTCCACGGAACATGTGCAGATGAGACTTGAACGTTCTGCCAATCATACGCGCCCCACAAGGTGAACCTCGCCAATGTGTAGAGACTCTGCAGATGCATGGTATGTCCTGAGTCACTGATAGACTACAAAAATGAATTAATGATAATCTTATCAAATCAGTACAAATTTTAATATTCTTTTAGAAACATGATCATAACCAGCTAATTAGAACTTTTTAGTTTGTGATTAATTTTATAATTTCCTTAGGATTGTAGTTGTAAATTAACATATCTTATTGATGCACGCAGTCTGAACAATTTAACCTAATAAATCAGTATTTTGTTGTTCATTAGTGGGTGCAATGTTAGTTGCCACTGTAATAGTGATTCACCAAGCTGATGTTGCCTTATTCTTAGAGTGTATTTATAAGAAGAAGAAGAAGAAGAAGATAGAGAGACCTCTGGAAGATGTACGACTGTCTTCTTTATATAACATTTTTACTGATGTCTTCAGCTGAATAAATATTTTATTTACTTTAGAGACATTGTTTGTGTAATTCTGTAAGTCAACAGGGAATGAAAGTGTGTAAAATAATGCTCCACTTATTACAAAGTAGGAAAAGATGGATTGCTACTTACCATAAAGATGACACACTGGCCCAAACTGGTCGAGTTGGCAGTTATGTGCACATGAGTTACGCTTGATTGTATGAATAAACAGTGTGTGTTTCTCTTTCTGGCAAAGGCTGTGGCCAAAAGCTCATTTGTATGTGTCTTTTTAATTGTGCCTTTCTGCAACTTAAGAGTATCATCTTTATGGTAAGTAACAGTCATCTTTTCCTACATTGTTGACGTTCTTACCTGGTGTTTCTACCACTTATTTAATTAGATCAGCACAATGGAAGATACTTTTAAGTACATTAAAATATTTGATTCTGATTATTCAGTTCATATGTAATCCAAAAAGTCACTGTTTTTCAGGCAATACATTTTTTCCAATGTAGTTGGAAAGGGAGATATTTAATGCCATGCTGGTAGCAAGCACTATGCATTATGTAAGGCTACCAGCACTTTTACATTGAATAAAAATTTCAATTTAGCTTTTTGGATGAAGAATCAAGTTTCTAATGAACATTGTTCTAGTCTATCCAGAATTGTTTTTCCTCAAATGTGTGTAATTCCTGCCAGATACTGACCTCTGTGAAGAAGGTCTTCATTGAAGACTGTCAGAGAGCAGTGAATTCCAAGATATACAGTTTTGGCATGAAGGATACAAAGAGAAGAAGATTCACACCACTTTTCTGAAGAGTCTTGATTTTCTGATTTCACCTTTGCATAAATGAAGCAGAATTGCTAATCACTGTTTTTTTGATAAATCTGTTAATGAGACAGAAAGAGTTCTGGTGCAAGTGTTAGAACAGTTTGTACAAATAATTGAATATTTCACAGTAAGTATCAACATGTAGAGTTGGTTAAACACTCATTCTGATTTTTTAAATTGAACATCTATTTTACAGTGCTGCAACGCACCTAAACATAACTGTACCATAAAAAAAGGCCATCTTGTAATTTTTCATGGGTTACAATGATCAAGAGTATGAGTCATGTTTGTTTGTTTCAGGTACAATAAAACAGAAGGACTGCAACATGGAAGTGAAGACATGATGCATTTTACGCATCTTCTCATTGAAGCAAAAAGTAAATATTCTCCAAATTTGAAACCATATATAAAAACGCATGAAATTTTGGATTCAGTAGAAGGATTTTCACAGATTATGTTTAACTATAACACATTTCCACCCATAAAGATAAAGACAAAACCCATGATATTCATTCTGAAGAAGAAATTGAAGAGTGATATATATGAACGACAATACAGATCCCTTGAAATTGGTGAAGCTACCTTAGTAACTGAAGATGCCTTCTTTGAAGATATGCAGTTAGAAAATCAGGAAACTATTGCATTTGATGAAGAGTCAGAGGTATCTGAAATTGATGAAGAGTTAGAAGTCAAAGGTCTGAGTGAGTCACCTGAAACAGATGAGCTTCGGAAAAGTGTTGGCGATATTGAAGATAAGATAGACAAACGTGTAAATATAGAAGCTTTTTTAGAAACTCCAACAAGACATGTGACTGAAGAACAGTCAGAAGCTACAACAGGTGAACTAGGCAAGAGGACAGACATTCCAGCTACACAAGAAGATAAGAGAAATCTGAAAATTAAAGAAAATATTAAAAAAATAATTGAAAAATATAAAACAAAAGTTAAATCACAAGGAGATATGCCACAAAAACAGAAATCTGCATCAAAAGACACAACAGCAGATGAAATCAGCAAAGCACAGGATATACAACATCAAATGGAACTGGAATTCAAAGCTGACAGTTTTCTTCAGAACCCTGAGAGTTCTGTAGAAAATGCAAGGAATGTGAATAGAGAAGCTGTCATGACAGGTTACAGTGCAAAAGAAAATGGAGAGTTGCATACAAAGCGAGAGCTAAAAAGAAAACTTGTTCGTGAAAAACTAAAATTAGCTAAAAAGATTACCACTACTGAAGAAATGATTACAGATGTTGCACAAGATGAAACTCAAGAGCCTATGACTGAAACTGAAATCAATTTTCAGGCTGATTTGCTAAAGCAGAGTGTGGAGGACAAAGGTGAAGAACCAAAGACACCTTCTAATGAAATAAAACAATATTTTGAAACACCTCCTGTCGGACGAATAAAACAATCAGCCCGCCAAACAACTTCTGCAGGCCAGCCCTCTGAAGCAGTAAAAGATACAACTTACATATCAGAGAGTGTAGTGGTCAAAACTGAAAACCATTCTGTGGGTGATGGGATGGAATCAAAAATCATGGAAAGAAGAGCAAAACTTAAAAATCTAATTAAGAAATTGGAACGTATGAATGACAAAGCACGTAAGACAGATACTGAAAGTGAAATTGACAGAACTGAAGGGGAAACAGTTGTGCCTGAAGAAACTTCATATGAAGCTGGTAGTGGATCTGAAAAGACAAATCATTCAGAAGAAATTATTCTCCAACCAGATGAAATGAAACAGAGCAGTCTTAGCAAAAGTGTAAAGCATTATATCAAGAAAAAAGTTCAAGAAGAGAAACTGAAGTTGCCTTCCACAGCTATTGATGATTCACATCTAAAAGCTGCTGCCTTAAAAAAGGATTTGCAATTGGAGAGCAAAGATTTTGAGATTGCAACAGAGCAAGCTATTTCAGCCCCAGATGTTATTAGTGGGGACACTGCTGATACAGCTGTCAAAGATGAGCATAAAAACAGTGAGAAAATAGCAGATGAAAAGCAACTTGACTTGAAAATTGATGGTATGCCAGTAACTAGCTTTAAAAAACAAAAAGAAGAAATTACAGGAAAAGGTTATTTTAAAGAAGCAACTGATACTGTACCACCTGACACTGGCCCTCAGAAAGCTAACAAGAAAAGGAAAAAGTTAAAAGTAGATATATCTGTAACAGATTCTTTGTCAAAAGTCATTGCGGACCAACTGTCTCAGGATGACGAAGTCACATCTGCTATAGATAAAAATACAGAAGAATCCAAGGTGATCTCTACTCAGGAAGCTGGTAAAGAAAAACGTTTATCAGAGCAAACCAAAGCTGAAAATGTAGCAAGTAAGGAATATGTTTTGGAACCAACTAATCTTGTTGTGGATCACCAGATAGAAGCTGAGAGCATCTCAGAGAGGACTGATGCACCTGAAAGTGGAGTCAGTAAGGACAGTAAGAGATCAAAAACTTCAAACACTTCTACGAAGTGACTAGACTTCCTTTGTGACAGATGTTCTGTCTAATACGCTTGAAGACTCCTGATTAAAATTTTGTTTATATTTGTAATATACTGTAAAGTGTTAGTACAGAGATCACACTATTTTACATTTGTTGAATATGAAAATGTTCTTTTTTATATGAAATGTTGTTTGTGATTATACTAAAAAAAGTATCACTTTCGTAAGTATATATATGCATTTTCATTGTGATTCTTTCTTTGAACGGTTCACCTCATTTATCTAAAACATATCCATTTTACAATTGCAGTCATCTTCTAGAGATTATATTCAGTAATAAACATGAAGCAATTTTTGTTACAGTATTATTAGGCTGATATCCTGTGCTAAATTTATGTTTTATTCAGCCCTCTTCTGTGCAGATAATCTCATGACATTTCATTTCCTCAAATTATAAAAATAATATCCAAAACTAGTCACCTCATCTACTTTAAATATTTTGGACTATCCAAAAAAACTACTCTATAATACCATCATTATTAGAGACAGATTAAAAAGACAATCAGAATTAATTGAGACATTTATTGAAACCTACATGTGGCAGTGGACAATACTTTAATGGAGATGTATTGTTTATTTGTTTAATAAGAGTATGTTGTAAGAATTTTATGAAATATTCCTACAGACCCAATGAGTTTTCACAATGCAGCACTGTATAAGTACCAACAGAAAAACTTGTATTAATTATTTGAATTGTGATTTGATTAGTGGACAGAGGAATCAGTGTGTGCGGCACACACACACACACACACACACACACACACACACATATATATATATATATATATATATATATATATATATATATATATATAATTGAAATATCTATTTTACAGTATGAGATGGAGTGGATATAACGGAGCTATCACACAAAGACTGGAAACACTGATGAAATAAGTCAGTAGCAATTATCATTCAGTTTTGTGCCTCTTAGAGGCAGTATATGGAAATTTCTTCCTTCATATTCTTTTTCTGGTGTTTAAAATGAATGAAAATCTGATCAATCAGTTACATTTGTTTCAAGCTCTTAACAAACAATATACATATGGAAAATGTATTGTTCAGAGTAATTACTTTTGACATTTTTTATTTTCATTGATCTTCCTTTTTATAAAAAGTGGTGATAGCTGTATTAAGGCAGCTTAAAAAGCACAAGGAGGAGTGCCTTATTCTCACACATAAAATACAAAAGAGAATATTGGGTGTATGTGAGATGGAAATGAAATGAGAGAAAAAAGTTAGATGAAGATGTAGATGGCAGAAGTACAAGAACAGAAAGGATATTTAAAATTAGATGTATATTGAAAAAAGAAAAAAACGATGATTATATAGAGTACTGTGACAGGTAAGATGTCTCATCTTACCTGTGATAGCTACTCAGTATCATCATCATCATCATCATTTTCTTTTTAATACACATCTAATTTCATGTATTCTTTCTGTTCTTGTACTTCTGCCATCTACATTTTCATCATACTTTTGTTTCTCATTTCATTTCCATCTCCGTTTTCACGTACACCCAGTATTGTCTTTTGTATTTTCTTCATTCTCTGAAACAGGATGGAATGACGTACAATGTTCAGTTGTTGAATATGTACCATGGTGTAGATTAAACTGGTACTTATTTGTTGATTAAAAGTCTTCTACAATCCATTGGTTTGAAGGACTGATAATAATAACTGATTCCTCAATAGAAAAAGCAGGTGTGGTATGTGGTGTTCATATGAGGATCGACAACTATAAAAAGAGTTGATCAGCAGACAGGCACAGAAAATGACAATACATCATCAGCTTTTCAACAAAGTCCTTTTTTCGAGCTAATGAAACCATTCGCACTGCAGTGTCAGGAGACAAGAACTAAGCAGTTTATTGTGCTTTCTACATACTTGTCAGTTGCTTAGCACTTCTATTTAGTGAGTAGTGAGATCTTCAGATACAAATGGTAATGTTTGTGTAACAGCAGATTTCCAAATGGTACATAGCTTATTTAATTAATATTTAATTCATCTTTTATTTGACCTTCAGGATAAAACTGCATCTTAGAATATTAGTAAAAACTTACTACTATGAGTGTTAAAGATTTTTCTTAGCAGAGCACAAGATTCATTGACAAAACATGTGCAGCACTGATTGTTCCAGTATACTATTATATAATGAAGGCTGTTTTATGGTAACATGAAACAAAGGTTTATCTACATTTGAGCAATAATGGAGATCATAAATGGTGTGATAAAGCCACATATTCGTGAAACAAATGAAACCCTGATTATTATAGAAATGTTCCTTTATTTGCCTCTTTTTATACGTGCAATGGCTTTTTTCTTGTTGAAAATATAACAAGTTTAAGCAAATCAAGTAAATCATCTGTTTCTTGTAGCAATGTTGTCAGCATTTATCAGGAAACAGTGAGTATTGGAACATGCTGCTGTGGCAAATATACAAATAAAAAGTCAGCAACTATCACATAAAATTTACTTCGAAAACATTTGTAGAAAGAGTAAGCAATAATAGTTATTAATTACTTTGTCTAGTCAGTGAGAGCTGTCAGTGAGGGATTTTTTTATCTTGAAGTAGTAAATTCTATCTCCCCTGCCCCAGTTACATCCAGTGATAAAAAGAGAGTCAAGTATTTAGTGTGTAATAATTTATTTCAATAGGAATAAAGGGAGAGGAAAAGATGGAGGAGGTATAGCAGGGGGGGGGGGGGGGGGTGGAGTAGTTTGAACACTGTATCAAACAGTGCAAAGTCATTCAGGATCCAGGGATAAAACATGTGCCTCATTTCAGAGGGAAACTGAATTAAACAATGTTGGTTGCTTTTCTGTGGTTTTGTGTGTTTCGCCAAAAATTGCATCAACAAGCTAAATGTGCTCCACATAAATTATCATGCCCCTTTCACCAGTTAAAACATCTGGGTGGAGAGGCTGCAGTTGATGTATAAAACTAGTAACTGACATTTTATCCCCATTGATGGAAAAAAATTTTAAGGATAAAGCAGCAGCTATATCACAAGCTCAAAGAGATCCCAAACTTAAAGACACATTTTGAGCTGTGTAGTGGGCACCACAATTTGCTGCTTGATGCCACATGCATATATCTCTCTGTTCAGTGACATTATTCTTAATCAAAAGTAATCATTTGTTACTCTCTGGTGCAAAGATGACTTCTGTATTTTATTTAACTCCCTCTTCTTTTCTATCAAAATTATCATGATCTTATAAATTTCTGTTGCCTCTCTACCAAGCCTGCATGATGATACATTGTCTCGGCTAAAGTACTTGTCTTGCAAAATTTTATTTCGTGGACTCTATTTTGACAGGCATGATCCACTATGACTGTTTATCAGTTAGTCCAATGTTAAAGTTCCTTTTATGTTCAGTTAACCATGTTTTAATCTTTCTTCTTGTGTTTACAGTATATATTTAGTCACAACTACATGGAGTTGTACACATACAATCTGTGGCTAGTGGTTGATGTACCTGTATTGCAATTCTATGGCATTCTTTCATTTTCCTCATTGGTTTAAAATCGATTGAACCTCGTGCTTGGCCAGAAGTTGTCGTTGTGATCAGCAATCTTGAAAAATGGGGGGGGGGGGGGGGGGGAGGGAGGAGGAAAAACTTTCCCTGTTGGCAGCCAATGTTCCTCATTAGTTCTGAAAACACACTATTTTTGGACTCCCTATTGGAGTAACCGTTTTTCTTGCAAGCTGACTGTTAGAAAGTGAGTTCTTTTTGTAAGTAAACCGGCTCACATATTAAACAACTGACGTACATGTGCCTCTAGTAACAGCTGGTGTGTAAAAAATTCTGTATAGCTGTGACCAAGCATATACTGGAACCACAAAAAGAAGTATTTAATACTCACTTAGCTGAACACAAAAGGAACTATGCCAGCTTGCACAGCTGGTATTTACATTCTTTGTGTCATTTTTTTGTGTACATAGCCATTAGGCCACGGTCTGAGGCATGTTTCTGTACCTAATGATCCATCTCATGATGCTAGAGACATCTTCAAAGGCTGTAAAGATGCAATTGGTAGCAGCTCCCTGCACACCCAGTCAATGTGCATAAGAACTTCCAAAAGAAGCATTAACACCTGGCTTAAAGAACACAAGAACAGTTGTCATCGGGGCAGCATGGATCAATTGGTAGTAGCAGATCATGCACTGGTACCAGGGAATCCCCAAATTTATCTCCTATAGGTTTATCAAGGTCCAATCATTATTATGCTGGAATGTGCAGAGAGATCATATGAATTAATAAGCGCTCGGGCCTAAGTGCTACAAAAAGGAAAACGGAACCAACTTTTCTGCTTTCCTAGCTCCATAACAGGCCGGTGCACCTCTGCGATCTTAGCAAGCAATCTGATGGCATCATAACTCAACTGCTGTGTAGGTGCACATACATGCTTTGGCTTGCTCAGCTTTTTTTTTTTTTTTTTTAGTTTGAAACTATTAACAGTGTCTTTATAGTCCCTGATGATGTCTCCAGCATTAAGAGACTAAACGTGACGTAATGCCCAAATAACAAAAATCACCAAGGAGATAAAGGGAACTGCCCATTTGGACAGATTGATAACTCACCTGTAGCAGAATATGCTTTTTGAAACAGAGACCATGAGGTGAGTTACTGTGAGATGAGTGCTCTAGTCTAGATGGTGCATCATCTGCATACTCAACTTATAAACGCTATGAGAATTTTAATAGAAATGAAGAGAGAGTTAAATTAAATAAGACATGGATGGCAACTTTGCTCCATTAGAGTAGCAATCAATTGCTTTTAATTGAGATTGATGTCACTAACAATCACATGTGCAGCATCATGTGATGACCCCCCCGAGCTACTGATGCAGTTACTGATTTGTCTGTGAATATGCCTTCTGCAGATGAGGAGGAAATCTGACTGAATAAAAGCATCAAGCAAGGCCTTAAAGCCCAGAAGTTATGACTGAAATTAACACTGGCCATGAGAGCCTTCATTGTATTATGAGACCACCTACTTGGTTACTCCTGATCTCAAACTACTGATAATAACAGTGGCCAACCATGATACAGTCATAAAAAATGTGAAGCTTCCTCTTGCTTTGGATTAATTTGTATCTCCACGGACAACAAAACTGTCCAGAGAAGTAAAGGAATGTATATGAACAGTCTGTACGTGCAACACGTAATATTCTGATATTCTGTAGACTACACACAATAGCAGTGTAAAATAGAGGTGTTTGGTACATTCTTAACCATTTGAGTACTTGTACATTGCTTTCTATGTCACTTAAAAATACTTAGGTTTTCAGATGGATTGGAATTGTAGTGTGGGAGATGAGTGCTCAAATTAGTTCATGTTATTAATAAAGTAAGTAAAATCTTTCAAAGTAAATAACTAGGTAGAATTACCACTTGACACAAGTTTTACACTGTCAGATGCAGTTGTTTTCTTAATATGTTGAATGAAACCATTTAGTTTCTTATAAAATTTGTTTTTACTGAACTGAACATATGGGCCACATGTTATTCCTACAGTTTGCTATTAATTTTGTCCTTTCCCCATCTAATTTCTAGAGGATGAGCCTCTTGTTTCTGAAAGTCAAAACTTCATTGTTTCATATTCACGTCAGCTAAACCATAATCCTTGAACCTCGTGGTAAGTATTGTGGCAGTTTATTGTAATGTTAATAATATGAATTAAAACAAAAATAATGAATATTGTGTAAAAAATAAATGCAAGTCTAGATAAATGAAAGCTATAAGAGGTAAGATATGTCTCTTTCTTTTATCTTTACTATCTTTTTCATTTTTGATTTCTTATTATGTGCTGGGTCTTACTGATGAAAAGTGGTAGTTATCTTTTGTGTATGACTCCCTCTCTATCATTAGTCAAGTATCTCTTCTTTCACAGTGCATTACAAAACTAATTGGATTGCTTTAAAAAGTTTTGAAATTTCATTGAGTCTGTCTATTCTGTATCTTCATATGTACATTAGTACAAGTTATAAGAGACATACTTTTCCCTGTGCCTCTTTTCTTCTGCCTCATTTCCAAGTCACTTCTACAGAAAACCCGTTACTTTTCAAATCTAAGGTTTCAGTGCCTACCATGGAATGATGGTGTATGCTAGATCAAGTTCCTGGCTGTGGCTGACACACAGCAGTCATAGTAATTACATAGAGTTCCTGTAATCATAACATTTACAGACAAATATGCTGTACTAATTACATCATGAGCAATTTCATTAACTGTAAAGGAAAGAATCATACATTTGTACATACAGCTCATTATTTGTGTTGGAATGTTATGCTTTAATCTTAATATTAGTCCTTGTCCGTTCAGTACTGCTAACACTATAAAACTCCATATGGACATGTGTTAATATTTATATTACAAGATTGATCATGTATTACAACCACTTGTCTCAACGAGTTTTCCTGTAAATAATTGAGTATTTTGAGACTGGAGTCTGCATTTTATTAATAATTTGTATGAAAGAAGACTGTGACGCTCAGTCTGTTAGACTTCATTATCAGTGCCTTAAGAAAATGTGACAAGAATAATAGTATACTTCTGAATTTTCACTTATTAATAATAAAAGGTGTTCAGTAAATAATCACTTTTATTCATGTTTTCTGTATTCTGTCTGTGAAGCTCATTATTTTTATATACAGTTTACTGTAAATATTTCCTTGTGATTAGAAATTGATGTGACCATTCGTAGGCTATAACACTGAAAAGTTATTAGAGAAAATTAGGTTAGTTAAAATATATTACATACTAGAGACTTATGTGATGATTGAAATTATTTACATTATGTTGTACTTGAACATCAAAACTAAAATGTCAGCTGTTTAAAATTGACTCATGTTTCATCAGTCATCTATCGATGGAATTAGGCTGATGTACAACACTGTAAAGGAATTAATGTGAATAAAATAGTTTCCATTTCTTTGTTTCAGCAAATTATAGTGATATACATTAAGCGTTTATGATACCTCAAAGTTGAGGACAGCTTGACACCCGTCATATAAAAGAGATTCTGAGAAGTGTGCAGGCACTTAGAAAAGATAATAAATTGCTTAGGTTTTGGACAAAATCCTATTTGAGCACTAACACTCACGCAAAATCACCAATTAGAACAAAATTTGATCTTTTGTTCTACCTGATGCACATTGTACAGACTAAAAATGTTAACTCATTTGTTTATCAAGTTAAGGGTGGAGAACAGAAAGAAGGTATTCCACAAAGTGATAATTCCATTCCTTCATAACTGTGTACATACTGTTTTGTTTTATTTTTTTTGTACTTTTGTTGTTGTTTAGTTTCGTTGTTTGTTTTTATTATTATTTACTCAGTTTTTTCATGTAAAACTTAAGTGGAAGGAAGCAGGTACTATTATTTTATGAGTGATGCCTCATAATTTCTTGCAAAACAAGAAAAATGTTAATGAACAAATAATTTTATTGTTTCTCGAAATATTCCCCAAATAATTTATACACTTTTGAATGCTTTTAAACAAATATTTGAAACATTCTTTTCCACTTTGGTGTTGATACCTAAAAAAATATGATATTTAGTGATTTCAACAGCTTCTTGAGGTCAAGGAAATTACTGTCCATGCATTTTTTGGTTTGAAGTAAGGGAACACAAAGAAGTCATTTCATGGTTCATTAGGGAATATGAGCAATCAGATATAAACTGAATGTTTCTCTCTGTCAAGTAATCAATCATTTCAAGTGCTGTAAGGCAGCTGCATTTATGATGATGGAGAATTATGCAATATTCTTCCTGTCATAGATTACTTATGGCAAGCAAACTGTAATATACCATTCAGCATTAATTGCTCTTCAGTCCTGTAAAGCAGTACTCACAAAATGTCCAGTGTAACCAAAGAAACACTGATCATATTTGTGCAAATACTTTGCTAACAAACCCCTTTTGTTGGTTACAGTTAATCTTGGAATACCCAAAAAGTTGATTATTTCTTAGTTTCTGGCTCCTACTATTACAACCAAGTTTTAGTCCTCTTAACATATTGTATACAGATTTTGCATTTCCTTGGTGCAATTGTTTGAACATTTTCTAACACCAATTGACATGGGCCCTTTATTGAGCTTCTATCAAATTGTATGGAATTCATCAAGAACAGATCATTTCCACAGTTAAATATTCACACAGAATTGAGTAATCCAATATTGTGCAGTTTCAGTATGTGTCTCAAGATACGCAACACACAGCATCAATTGTTTTTTGTCGATTTCCAAGAAACTTATCCCTGACAGATGTGTGACTACAATGAGAGTTTGCAAACAAAATGTAAACAGTCTTTTCTGAAGGTGGCTGGTTACCAAAAGTTAGTTGAAGTGATTCTAGGCATTGTTGATGAGTTGAGATTATTATGAAACTCGAAAAATTCATCCAAAGAAATCCTTCATGAAAAAATATAATTTCTTTCACAACACTTTTCTTTAAATTCTCATTGGAAATAAACAACTTGCACTATTTCTGAGCTACCATTGTTAACAATAGCAAATGACAAATTCGTGTCATCAAAGAAAATCTGATCTTCACTAATTAACACTTTTCGAGTTAAATACTAAAGATCCAGAACTCTATAGCATATAAAGATCTAATGTAGCACTGCCTCTGAAGAGGCAGAAAAGGCAGTTCCCAGCAGTTAACACTCTCAGTATTACATTATTGATAATTAAATCCCTCATATGGGTGTCTTATCATCTTGAATGCTATATAAAACTGCATATTTGTGCCTACACTCAGATTAAAAGTTCTTGTTATTTGACAATTGTCACCTGCATTACAGCATAGCTGTACTGGTTTTCAGCTACACCTCAGTTAAGATTCAGACAACAGAGAGTGAACTGCCAAAAGGAGCAGAATACATTTTTGCTGCTAATGTCAGTAACCAGCAAATTGGTTGCAGGCATGAACCATATAGAGCAAATATTTTCTCCTGGAGACACATAGTTAGCTAAAAAATAACATGAAGCATGGATCATGTGATGTAGGTGGCTTATGTACCTCAACAATACAGATAGCTGTACCATAGCTGCAACCACAACAGAAGAGTATCTGTAGACACAAAGGCAAAATGCATGACAGAAATACATGTATACATGCCTTCTAGATCCACGGGCTATGAAAAAATGAAAGAATATATGACAACATAAAAGAAATTATTGAGTTTGTCACCAGTGACTTTCTGTCTAACTACTCAGGTGTAAGATGTTGGAACATTGTTTGGTTTGCCATTTGCTGAGCCAGACATCTACAAGTCAGCAAGAACTGGAGGCAAATGTTATCTCTGATTTCCTAGACACCAAAAGACATGAAACTGAACTACCCCACATTAATCGACATAAAATTTGGTCAACTGTTGTAGGCAGGATTAATCCATATTCACTTAAAGCCACATCAAAGACGGACACATTGTGTGAAGCACATATTCAGTGATGTACACTGATGAGAATACACTTATCATCACCACCTGCTTGACAACTTGTTTCTCCTTCTGTGTAATGAAATACAATCACTGATTCTGCTTATCATTGATCCGAAAGTTTGTTGGTTGGTTTGTGAAAGTAGTGACATAAGATGTCTATGTACAAGTCATGTAACTCGCATAAATAATGGGCCGCTGATTTGTATACGCACCAATGGTCTTGCCGCAGTGGTAACACTACTTCCCGTTAGATCACCGAAATTAAGCGCTGTGGGGCTGGGCTAGCACTTGGATGGGCGACCATCTGGTCTGCCGAGCACAGTTGGTAAGCGGGGTGCACTCAGCCCTTGTGAGGCAAACTGAGGAGCTAGTTGATTGAGAAGTACGACTCTGGTCTTGGAAACTGATGACATACAGCCGGGAGAGTGGTGTGCTGACCACATGCCCCTCCATATCTGCATCAAGTGATGCCTGTGGGCTGAGGATGACACGGCGGCCCGACAGTAACATTCGGCCTTCATGGCCTGTTCAGGAGATTTGTATAAATGGTGATGGCACCCAATAGCTATCCACGTGGGTTCCACAGGATTTACATCAGGTATCTGTGGTCACTGAGACATCAACATGAGTTCACTAAATAGCTCCTTGAACCACTGTAGTGTGATAGTGGCTCCGAGTCATGGACTGCTATACTGTTGAAAGATGACATCGCCATTAGGGAAGATATCAGCATGAATGGATGCAGGTGTCTTCAATTACTGCCAAAGATCCCACGCAAGTGCAGGAGAATGTCTCCCATGGCATAATACTGCTCCCATCAGCTTGTGTCCATGGTGCGCTGCATGTTTTGAGCCGCCATTCACCCCAGTGAAGGCGTTCGTGCAGACAGTCATCGACTTAGTGTAGCAAAAATGTTGTTCACCCAAAGAGCCGACACATTTTCATTGATCAATGGTCGAATCTTGATGGTCTGTTTATCAATTGCAATTGTAATTGACGATGTTGTTGGGTCAACATGTGAACATGCAGGGGTGCTCTCTGTGGAGCCTCATGCTCAACAATGTACAATGAATGGTGTGGTCTGAATCATTTGTGTGTTCACCAGCATTGGGCTTTTTCGGCAAAGATGCCACAAATCACATTCCGTGAAGAGTCATGGACATCTAAAAATTTAGCACCTAGTGGTAGTTTCACTGTCTTCCTACCTCTTTCTATAAATGCTCATGACAGCAGCATGTGAACATTCAACCAGCTCTGCTGTTTTCGAGTTACTGGTTCATAGGCCTTGCGTAATAATAATCTGTTCTTCAACAAAGTCCTTATCTCAGTGGATTTCCCCATTTGCGGCCAATATCTTCACTAGGGTGATCCCCCATTGATTCTGCTGTGCTGACACACTTTTTTCATAGTGTGTCACATGCTGCAGTGCCTTCAGGCAGCATCCAGTCTCGTGCTGGGGAGTGATCATATTGTTTTGGCTTAGCAAGGTAAATCTCAGGATTGAAATAAAAGATTTTTTGGCTGATTAGCAGTAAAACGTGAAAGCAAATGCTTAGGTGAAATGCAACAACCCTCTCGTCAGCTAGAGCATCTTGTAGTGTTTCTCTGGCTGGTGAATTATAACTGCTGGGAATCGAACCAGGGCCTGCTTGCATGGGAGGCAAGCACGTTACCACACAGCTAAGCAGGCAGACATTGAAGACAATAATACATGGACTAAAGATAAAACTAGGTAGGATTCATTTCATGACATTGGGGGCCCGTAAAGCTAGTTAGTTAGTCTGCAGTTACAGAGATCAGTAATAGTGACAGCACATGCAGAGATATCAAAGATTGTTGCAGAGTGCCATGAAGCCTTTGAGAGATTAGGGGAAAGCAACAGGGTAAACTTGCTGTGGGTCTTGGTCACTCAGAAATAAGTGACAATGAAGAAGCTGATAGACTGGACAGGATAGGTGCGATGACTGCATTTAATGGACCAGAACTTGTCCTAATTATCACTAAAGTGAAGGTAAAATCAAAAGTGTGTAGCTGGGTCAGGAGGCTGTACATAGAATATTGGTCTATGGTCCAAAAACAAAAAGATGGCAAGCTAATGATGCTGAAACCATGTTTCAAGAGAAGTTCTGTAATCCTGAACTTGACCAGAAAACAGCTTAAACTCATTGTAGGACTCATGTCTGGCCATGGGGTCTTTAAGAAAGACGTACACATGATGGGTGTACAGGAAGAAATCCGTAAGTGTAGACTATGTGGTGAGGGTGGTGAAAATACACCATATCTAAAACCACTGTTGTTTTTGTCTCCCTGCATTAATCAAATCAGTGGTGACAAATTACTATTTAGAGAACAGGTTCCTGAGAAGCAGCGGGGAGCACAGAAGTAATATTAACTGAACGTGCAATTAAAGAGTTTGAATCCCTTAAATAGGTCTTCAACTGCGCACAGCTTGCAAAAGGTCCAAATCTTGTAATTGGCGTGGGCAGTAATTCTGTGACCTATGTGGGAGAACAACTAACCACTCTAAATGCTAAAGTTCAGTTGCAATTGACTAATGACAGTTCCCAGTAGTCCATACGATTCTACAGAATAGCTTTACAGGAGACACATTGGAAGGAGTTCTGCAAGTCAAGAAACAATCAACCAATAAGAAACTTGTGTAATTTCAAAACAGCGCCAGTGTTGTGAAAGTACAGTCACTATCTTCTGTCCACAAGCTAAGGTGGTGTTTCAGATGGTGTCCACATTTTCAAACAGTTCAACCATGCACTTATTTTCTAATTAAAGTTTGATACAATAACTGTGCATATGTTGTCTTGATTTTAAAACAACAATAAAACTTTAACCCTTAAATGCATGATTTTTTATTTCAAAATGTAAAAATTACCATGTTTAGTTTATAGTGCCTACATTACAAAAAATATTGAAATTTTTTAAAAATTAAATTAACAAAGCATTATTGTTGACAGTCACTGCAGACACAAAAACAGACCTAATTTCAAATTTATCATAAAAACACTCAAATTAACTGTCTACACCATATCTACTTATGTTTTCAAAATAAAAAAGTAATTTTCAAACCCACAAATCAGTGCACAAACATCAAAATACATCTCTACTTTCCACCAAAACACACGCACAGCATTACGTCCACACAGCTGATTGTCGAACTGGTTCAGTTCATCCTGCTATTTACGATCACTATGAAGAACTACTAGCAGCTTAGCAGCTGCAGTAGAGTGTATACACTTAACTACATAATGAATTTGTTACAAAATGTTGCTCTGTCTAGGATACATCGAAGAAATGATGTCTGTAGCTGATCAGCTACACTATGAATTAAAGGGTTAATTCTATATTTTGAACATCTTTTTGAATATCTATACACTGGGAACTTGCAGTAGAGTCATTAGCAATACTTACATTTGCTGTAATGTATGTGTGTTATGTCAATCTTAGATTTCTATGTCATTTGACTCCTTGGTATTGACGGCATTCCATGTAGGAATATGCTGTTAAAGGTGACACATTCTACAAGCAGTGTGACTGTATGGAAAGCGAATGTGTCATTGTTTACTTACTTTGGTAAAAGTAGTGAGTTTTAAAGTTATAAACAGAGTGAATTCTTGTCAAGCTGTGTTTAGTGTGGGAAAGTGAAGAAGACATGAGTAAGCATGATTTTTACGTAGCTGGTCAGCTGCTACATAGACACAGAGAGTGGAATTGGATCCCCATGGGACAGCAGGGGTTGTGCCCAGTGCAGGTAGGAAAATAGTTATTATTCTGAAAAAAGAAGGAAGAAAAGAAAAGAAGAAAAACATAACACTATCAGGCAAGGAGGCTAGCATTTGGCTTTTATTGAGTGATCACTCATCATCTTCCAATACATATGGTAGCATTCCTGAGTTGAAGTGGTAATTATGGTCAGTTTAAAACCTGTGACACAAGTGGCCACTTGTGGGATCAAGCTGGGAGGGCTGCCAGAGGCAACAAATGTAAAATTTGTGTACAGGGTGTATCATAATTAATAGCAAAACCTGATATGGGTTTCCTTGCAAGGTAATTATGAACGTGTGTTTAAAAGCTGCTACTAACTTCTGTTTCAAGCATTGTCCTAATTAGTATTAATGTGTATGAAATGTAAACTTTTGTGGTTAAGTCCCTATCTAATTGTGCTTAAGTTTCCCCCAAGGCTAACCTTAATGAGAATGTGCACTCATGCCTGTTAAAAGATGCATTTCGTACATTGTCTTCACATTTGGAGACACCACTACACTTTCCTCTGTAGTGAGTTACGAATTCTTTCTGAATCTACCTACTGGTGTTGTACTTTGAGGAAACAAGTATCCAATCTGACTGTAAAACCTCTCATTGTCATTTGTTGGGAAAGCCGAGTAGATGACTTGTAGGCTCTTAGACACTACAACGAACAAGTGTATGATAGTGTTTGTGAAGCTACGAGCGGTGTCAATAAATAACACAAAATATTTTTTTCTGGAGGCAGGCTGGCTTTAGTCAAGATTCCAGTACATCTTTCCCCACTCTTTTGTCTATAAAACCCTATTTTTCAACATAATCTCCATTCAACTTGATGGTCTTATGCCATCTTACTGGGAGGGCCTGTATGCCCACATGTTACCACTCCAGTGGTCTATGTCAGAGCCAACATCTTGCTGCATCAATATCCTCCCTATGAAGGTGACAATATTCAATGAAAAACTGTCACAATCAGCCTTGTAACATGCAAGCAACTCTGCACAGATGGTCCTTCTTTGCTCTTTATGGTCCTGTGTTACATGGTGAGACACCCCATGGGCACACACCTGTGAGTCCTGCAACTGGTGGACAAGTGTGTCTGCACTACCAACAGAGGTGTTCAGTTGAGCAGTGTGCTGCTTGAGTTTGATCCATCAGTCACCTTGAATGAGAGTGTCCATATGTTCCAACATTGCAGGAAATACAGCTGTGTGCAGCCGGCCGGCACATGGGAGACCAGACTGGTTTGCACGACCTGGTTGTGATGATGACAGACACCTCACCCGGTGACGCACTGTGCTTTTGTTCACTGCCAGATCACTGTAGACATTCTGCGAGCACCTACAAATAGCTGTGATGCTCTGGTTTCCCATGAAAAGAAATCCAATGACAGATCTCTGCTTGGAACACATCTCTTTTACAGGTGTCATTTCGAAGGCTACATGTAGCACCACCAGCTATTGGAACTTCATGAAACTAAAGGGGCTGAAGCGGGAATGTTCCACATTCTCCCACAACTAATTCTGCCTTTTTTCAACTGAAATTAGCCAATAAAAAAAATGTTGCATTACTTATTAAACACCTCTCGTAACAAAGATCCCAAAGTAGATACTTTGGCAGAAAAAGTGCAACTGTTATTGCAAGAAAGCTACAAGAATTCAGATTTCTACATTATACAGTTGTCTGGTATGATAATTTGTTTAGAGTCATCCAGGTCAGCAAAACTCTCCAAAGAGTTAACTTAAATCTACAGAGCTCTGGTATAAGGTGATAAAGACGTACGTAAGGTCAACACTTCTTGAGGAACAGTTGTGCAGCATAAACAGTCAGCATAAAATTAGGTGACAATGTTTATATGGCTGCCCCATGTTTCTGGAGGAAAGTGAAATAATTTATAAATTATAAAATTAAAATTCAATTATCAAACACAGAAAATAACAAATATTGCAATTGCCATTTAATTTGATAGGCTGAACATTCTTATTTAAGCAGTAATAATTTTATGGAGTGCACATCTTATTTAAGCTGTAACAATACAACGGGTATAATTACTTATGCTTTTACCAAAACGTTTTAAGAACTCAGGAATTACATTAAACTGAAATGAATTGTTTCTTGATGAAATATTTAGCACTGCAGAAATTTATTTCTATTACAGAGGAATGGCTACTTATTTAAAAAATAAATTCTACTCTCACTAGATTAATTTTTATAGATTCTATCAAGAATCTAAGGTTTAATAGCTAATATGTGGGGGGTGGGGGTGGGATGCCTCAATATGTTGCTTGTGACCTCAGTAAAAGCATTGCATCTGCGGTTTAAATAAGCCTCACTGGACTCACATTTGGGAGGACAATGGTTCAAACCCACGTCCAGCCATCCTAATTTAGGTTTTGCATGATTTCCCTAAATCACTTCAGGCAAATGCCAGGATGGTTCCTTTGAAAGGGAGTGGCCGACTTCCTTCCCCATCCTTCCTTAATCCAATGGGACCAATGACCTTGTTGTTTGGTCCCATCCCCCAAATCAACCAACCAACCCCTTTGTACCTATTATGAAACCCTATCTTAGAGATTCCCCCCAGCAGGTGCAGCTTGTACAATAGCTGAGTCAGACCCATTGGAAAAGTGGCCCACTTGCAATGTGGAATGACACTTACCAAACTGAGTAATACCATGTCAACCCCCAAGGGTATGGTACCAAATCAACAAGCAATGGCAACACCATTATCACATATTCCTCACTAGCTGCATATAAAGATTAAGATATGAATACATGTGTCTACTTATGTATACACTTGAACTCAACTTCTGTGTAATAATTAAACAACTTCTAGCCAATTATTTAATGTTCTTAGATAATTGAGTAGGATATGGAACAATCTTACATTGTCATCACGTAAACAGTACTGGTATAAAGTTTTTCTTTGCACACCAGAAGTTGAACGCACTGTAGAACACAAGTGATACATGAACACTGAAACTATGTCAATATTAGTTTGCTAATTTTAATTTCAGAGTAATTCAAATATTAATTAAAGACATTGTTACAAATAGTAATTCAGTTTAATATTGTATGCAAATTGAGATGTATTAAAAACATTGTTATGGCAAGAGATGCTTTGTGACATACTGTAATTCATCTCATGTAAATTTGGAAACGTCTTGGTATTAACTGCACAGATCTGATTGTCTTGGATTCCAAAGTTACAAGTTTCTCTTCGAAATTCTGTTCACTTAGTAGTTTAGATATTAGTGTTTGACAGGATGAAAGAACATTTTACCCCCATAATTTTTTCAAATAATGTTGACAAAACAATTTTCTTTTGTACTTCCAATATATTAACAGAACTAAAGAGTTTACAATCAACTTGCACTCCATAAAACTTGATCCATCATTGACTTCCTTGTAGTTACTGCAATGTCATTTAAATAATATTATATTAACGTCATTTAAATAATATTACTATTATCGAGAAATGAACTTACATTATTGTAAATATAATTGTGAAAAATTACAACAGAAAATTAAATATTTTGCAAAATTTACACATGATGTGAACTACAGTACGTCACGAACAATGTATTTGTGCAATACCAATAGGAAACTCATTGAATTATAAGAGACTTTTCCAGTAATAATGTGTGGGCCGATGTATCCATTAAAAGATTTTCTGGAGATGCCTGTTAATTTTGTACAATACTGTCATAATAATTTTGTTTTTGATGTGACTGATATGTTTAAAGAAGTTTGTGGGTGAATAAGTTTTTGGATAGGTAAGCACTGCCTTGGCAGAATCAGTACACTAATTCAGGCATCTTATGTTGAATTTGAAAAAGTTTTCTAAACAAATTCTGGTCAGACTCAGTCCAAGCTAGGATTAAAAGTGAATTTTTAAGCAGACCAAATTATATACAGGGAAGTGGGAGAGAGAAAGAATTTTGTGTAAAACAACTCAGAGGAATAATCCATTTAGATAGACCTTTTGATGAATTAATATAAATAGAGGCATTAAAAAGAAGATTACAATGGAAGGTACACTGGGGTTTACAGTAGTTTATGAATGTGATGATTCTATTGAGCAATTTCTAAAATATGTGGAAAAATTAGACAGAGCATGGAGAGGAACAAGGGAGAATTTTATGAGGGAGGTTATTATGGTCTTTGGCATGGGGGATGGAATCGAAGTTACAATGGGGGAAATCATGAGAGAAGCGATGTAGGCAATGTGAACTGATTAGCAAGGAGGAGGTAGCAGGAGAGAATCTGAGTGGGATGATGGAAACAGGAATAGAAACAGAATATTTGAATACAGGAATAAGCCATGGGAAAAGAATAATAGGCCACATGACAACAGATGACAAGATATTGGGGGAAACTTTCAGGAAAACTGCGGGTTATTCCATTGGAAGCCTGTCACTTTTGGGGTGAGAAATATTAATCAAAATTGGGCCAACAACTACAGAAAAACACCTGCAAAGGAATTTAAGGAGAAGTGTACCAGATGGATAAATGGTATTTTATGGGGAATTTTAGAATGGAATCTTATCAATGTGTATATGGACAGAAAGATTAAAGACACTTGCAGCAATGAAGGGGAACTGGATGCAGATGTACTCACAATTTTCTCAGTCAATCAGATAATAAAAATTTCAAGAGAGAGGTGGTGTCGGATAATAATTTTCTTGAACATGGAACAATTTTATGAGTAATGAAAGGGGGCAAACAAAAATGAAACTGCTATTTCTGATACTAAAGGTGGAGTGTCTGATAATCATGCACTGGGGAGGCAGAATGAGATTATTTCAGTTAATTGTGATGGAAGTGGTGAAGAGTTTGTGGCGACTATCAACAGCCACCGTTGATAGCCATCCATTTTTTGAGCTAGCTTCTTTGACTCTAACTTAGTTGATGGTCACATCACTTACTTGTATGTGCTTCCTGTTATTCTGTCCTGAGTTATCTGTGATAATAGTATACTTAAGTCATAAATGTGGAGTCATTCTATCCTCCACTGGGTGTAGTGTGTGAATACAGACGGTGTTGACCCCTTTTCCCGTTGATTTCACTATTTCACCATTCCGCACCGTTTCTGTTTGTGAGCCATCGACATAAACAATTACAAACAAAGGACTTGTTTAATACCAAAGTTCCATTGATGCCATTTGCACTGGATAGAAAGCATGTGACACAGCTGTGATCCTCTGAGCAAATGCAGCCACAAAAACATCTTGTCTTGCTGCCTAACACACCAGAACATGAAATTAACTCTTGTGAGACATTGCCACCATGGTGGGAATGCCATGCCATGCTGCAGACTCCGGATGCAACTTTCTCCATCTACTACAGATCTGCATTTACTTTACCACAAGTACTTGCACCAATCAACCATGAACATTACTCACTCCCGACATTCCAGCTGGCCTTTGATCCATGTTTTCTGCAAGAACCATGTCGTGGCATCCACAATAAAGATGCTAAATATGTGTGTCTCATCAGCCACTTGCATGAACATACCGACCTGATTAGTGACCTAATACTCTCACCACCTGCTCGGCTAAATATGCCAGTGCATGGGACATTATTATCGAGTGCCTGTCTTGCATGCCAGAGGATGCACTTCTTCATATCATATATGAAGAACAGCTGGGTGACAAATCACCAACATTCTAACACAGGTTCTTTGCCCTTGTCAACCATGAAGTTATCCCTTTGTGCCTCACTGGACTCTCATTTGGGAGGACAATGGTTCAAACCCACATCCAGTCATCCTAATTTAGGTTTTGCATGATTTCCCTAAATCACTTCAGGCAAATGCCAGGATGGTTCCTTTGAAAGGGAGTGGCCGACTTCCTTCCCCATCCTTCCTTAATCCAATGGGACCAATGATGTTGTTGTTTGGTCCCATCCCCCAAATCAACCAACCAACCCCTTTGTACCTATTATGAAACCCTATCTTAGAGATTCCCCCCAGCAGGTGCAGCTTGTACAATAGCTGAGTCAGACCCATTGGAAAAGTGGCCCACTTGCAATGTGGAATGACACTTACCAAACTGAGTAATACCATGTCAACCCCCAAGGGTATGGTACCAAATCAACAAGCACTGGCAACACCATTATCACATATTCCTCACTAGCTGCATATAAAGATTAAGATATGAATACATGTGTCTACTTATGTATACACTTGAACTCAACTTCTGTGTAATAATTAAACAACTTCTAGCAAATTATTTAATGTTCTTAGATAATTGAGTAGGATATGGAACAATCTTACATTGTCATCATGTAAACAGTACTGGTATAAAGTTTTTCTTTGTACACCAGAAGTTAAACACACTGTAGAACACAAGTGATACATGAACACTGAAACTATGTCAATATTAGTTTGCTAATTTTAATTTCAGAGTAATTCAAATATTAATTAAAGACATTGTTACAAATAGTAATTCAGTTTAATATTGTATGCAAATTGAGATGTATTAAAAACATTGTTATGGCAAGAGATGCTTTGTGACATACTGTAATTCATCTCATGTAAATTTGGAAACGTCTTGGTATTAACTGCACAGATCTGATTGTCTTGGATTCCAAAGTTACAAGTTTCTCTTCGAAATTCTGTTCACTTAGTAGTTTAGATATTAGTGTTTGACAGGATGAAAGAACATTTTACCCCCATAATTTTTTCAAATAATGTTGACAAAACAATTTTCTTTTGTACTTCCAATATATTAACAGAACTAAAGAGTTTACAATCAACTTGCACTCCATAAAACTTGATCCATCATTGACTTCCTTGTAGTTACTGCAATGTCATTTAAATAATATTATATTAACGTCATTTAAATAATATTACTATTATCGAGAAATGAACTTACATTATTGTAAATATAATTGTGAAAAATTACAACAGAAAATTAAATATTTTGCAAAATTTACACATGATGTGAACTACAGTACGTCACGAACAATGTATTTGTGCAATACCAATAGGAAACTCATTGAATTATAAGAGACTTTTCCAGTAATAATGTGTGGGCCGATGTATCCATTAAAAGATTTTCTGGAGATGCCTGTTAATTTTGTACAATACTGTCATAATAAGAACAAGAATCTTTATTAGCCGTTCAGTATTTTCTTATACAATGGGCTTCGTCAATAAGTCCAATTACAGTATAAAGATGGTTATATTCTCATAACAAAGTATATATAAATCATATGAATGTTAGTGTAGTACAATAGCACACATTTGCAATTTTATATATTGTTAATTTTACAATAAAAAGGAAAACATTATACAGATTTATATTAAGCAGGGAGTATTCATGTTGATGACATTATGTCATTATAATATACATGTTGATAACATTATGTCATTATCCTAAGCTATTGATACAAATTTAGGTCCTACTACAGGCAGAGGTACGTTTCTCTATGTTAAAACAGCAAATCTGCCATATTACAATCTTTAAATTCATCAACTGAGCTTTACCTTTGAGCCATTGACCCAATGTTGTCTTAAATTTACTTGTAGATACTGTTTGTACAATTTTAGGGAGCATATTAAATAGTTCGAGGCCTACATGTTTATAATTATTATGTATCTTAGACAATCTAGGGTATGGCAGATCAATTGTGTGGTTTTGTCTTGTATTGTAAGTGTGGACAGATGACCTAAGGGGATATTGAGCTATGTTTTCTTTTACATGTAGTAAGCAATAATAGATGTACAAACAAGGAACTGTCATGATGTTAAGTTTTTTGAAATGTTCCCTGCATGTATCCCTAGGAGATAAACCCACAATACATTGAAGAGCTTTTTTTTGCCATCTGAAAATTGATATTGAATTGGAAGAATTTCCCCAGAGCAGAATACCATATGAAAGATGGGGGTGGATATAAGCAAAATATGAATGCAGCAATAAGTTTTGGCTGACATTACTCCTAAGCTTATAAAGTAGGAACATAGCACGTGCAAGTTAAGAACAGACATATGTGATATGTTTATACCAGCTAAGTTTCTGGTCAATCATCATTCCTAGCAGTTTAACGGACTTATTTTCTTTGTTTCATACCTTCAAATTAAAGAATATTTCCTCAGTTTTTGTTTCATTTATGAATAGGGAGTTTGCACTAAACCAATGAACTGATTTTTTTAAATATTATATTATTTTTTTCTCATACAGATTCAAGAGTCTGAATTGATAAAAGTTGTATCGTCTGCATAGAGGACTGTTTTACAGGGTAAATACTGTGGAATATCATTAACATACTCTACAAACAGGAAGGGCCCAAGTATGGAGCCCTGTGGCACACCTCTTTTTATTGTTTGTGGGTTTGACAGCTGCCCATTTACACTAACAAATTGTACTCTGTTGCTTAAGTAGGATTCTAATAATTTCAGGGTGTCCTCTTCCATGCCGTAGTGTCGTAATTTCATGATCAAAGTACTATGAGATACAGTGTCAAATGCTTTTCTCAGGTCTAGGAGAGTAGCACAGGAGATTAATTTATTTTCAAAGCCATCATATATATCACTAACAATATTTTCAACTGCTTTAACTGTGGATAGTTTAGACCTGAATCCATACTGTGAGTTACTTAACAAGTTATTCCTCTCAAAATAGTGATTCATTTGTTGGTGAACACAGTCTTCGATTATTTTAGATATTATTGTGATTAATGAGATAGGGCGATAATTACTTGGATTTGATTTATCTCCTTTCTTAAATATGGGAATGGTTACTGCTATTTTCAAACAGTTGGGGAAAATCCCTTGCTGTAATATACGGTTAATGAGAGTGGTTAGAGGGGGCAGAAGATCACTTGATATCTTCTTTATGACAAAGTTTGACAGACCATAGAAGTCCTCTGCTCTGTAACTACTTAGTTTGCCTATTGCTTTGCTAACATTTTCAGTTACTGTTGCCCAGCAGAATTTATGGACTACATACTTATTTGAACCTAAAAGAGTTTTAGCATCAAGTATGGCGTTGAGGGGAGACAAATCTTGTTGTAAACTGAAGTTAACAAAGTGTGAGTTTAAGATATCTGGGGCTATGGGTATAGCTAGTTGAGTTGTTGGTCTATTTATTTCACTTTTAATTACTTCCCAGGCAGCTTTACAGCTGTTTCTGGATTTAAGAATATAGTTATCATTCGCCCTACGTTTTGCCAAACTTATTTCAGATCTATAAATTTTTCTTATTCTAATGTACATCTCTTTGTACTCGTTGTTATGAGATCTGTCCTTAAACATAAGAAGCATAATCCTGATGCTGTTGAGGTATGGTGTAAACCAATTATTTAGTCTCTGTGGTTTATGAGGTTGGTTATTATTCTGTCTTTTTACTAATATGGGACAACACTCATTTTGTTTTTGATGTGACTAATATGTTTAAAGAAGTTTATGCGTGAAGAAGTTTTTGGATAGGTAAGCACTGCCATGGCCGAATCAGTACACTAATTCAGGCATCTTATGTTGAATTTGAAAAAGTTTTCTGAACAAATTCTGGTCAGACTCAGTCCAAGCTAGGATTAAAAGTGAATTTTTAAGCAGACCAAATTATAGACAGGGAAGTGGGAGAAAGAAAGAATTTTGTGTAAAACAACTCAGAGGAATAATCCATTTAGATAGACCTTTTGATGAATTAATGTAAATAGAGGCATTAAAAAGAAGATTACAATGGAAGGTACACTGGGGTTTACAGTAATTTATGAGTATGATGATTCTATTGAGCAATTTCTAAAATATGTGGAGAAATTAGACAGGGCATGGAGAAGAACAAGGGAGAATTTTATCAGGGTGGTTATTATGGTCTTTAACATGGGGGATGGAATCAAATTTCTAAAATATGTGGAGAAATTAGACAGAACATACCGACCTGATTAGTGACCTAATACTCTTGCCACCTGCTTGGCTAAATACACCAGTGCATGGGACATTATTATCGAGTGCCTGTCATACATGCCAGAGGATACACTTTTTCATATCATATATGAAGAACAGCTGGGTGACAAATTACCAACATTCTAACACAGGTTCTTTGCCCTTGTCAACCATGAAGTGCTTCTGGATGTGGCCCTGTGGACATTGTTAGTAGTGAAGCTGTCTGAGGACCTGCAGCTACGACCATTATCACACGCCGCTGAGCCTTTGAAAGCCCGACTTCTCCTCGCCAACCAAGTATACCACTAGTACCTCATCACCAGCTCTTGCCCACAGAAAGTCACCTTGCGTTGGACAGAGATCGTGACTGTGCTTTAGCCACCACTTCTCCCTCTTACCCATAGTGCAGGGGGTGTGTGAAATTGTGTGTGACACTAGACAGCATTGCACTGCTATGTAGGAGCTAGCCATTAGCTCTACCGGATCTGGCCCCCATCCTCATCACACCCAGTCCATTGTTAGTAGCCAGAATAGTGCGGCATATGGCATGAGTGACTCTTGCCACAGTACACATTCCGTCTACCCACTATGCTGGTTCCTTTGCGTTTGGCAACATCATAAGGAACTGTCAACCTCTGTGCATACGTCACCCAAACACACCACACAGGCTGGTCTAGGTGCTTCGTCCTGTGTCACTGTAATAGGGTGCCAACTCAAGATGAGTCGTCATACCCTGTGGCTTCACCTTCTAGGAGACTTCATGTGCTAACTTGAGCTACTAATACACTATTCCTTGTCAACAAAGGTTCCATTTCAAGTTTCATCCCCCCCTTCGTAGTCCATCTGAGCAGCCAACAGCTCTGATATCACCATCCAAGGTGTCACCAATCTTTGTCTCCACATTATGCATGAGCTTCAATTCTCTTGGACTTTCCACATTGCTGATGTGGATGGCCCGATCCTTGGGATCAATTTCCTTAGACATTTCAGTCTTTCACTGGACCCTCACACATCTGCCTTGTTTCACCATGCTTCAGGCATGTGCAATCCCAGTTCCTTTGCCTCCTCCACTACCCTACATTGTGTACACTTCCTCCAAGTACTCTTGCCTGACAGCTTCTCTTTCCAGCTCCCTCACCAACCTGTTGACTCAATGCCAAGACATAAATGCCGTATGTGCCAATAACAACATCCTCTGTCAGCTGATAACTGATGCGTCAGCCAACTTGGAACATGCTCTCCACACTGTCGATGACCTCATTGCTACATGGTTGCCTTCCTTTGGGGGTTGTGCTAACTCACTCAATGACTCTCATTCTCTCTCATGGGAAACTGCACATGCCTTCATCCAGCACCTCTGAACTAGACATTGATGCAAAACCTAACCGTACCTGATACAAGTTCACTACAGCAAAAGATCATTTTGTCTGTTACAAACCTATTGTAAAAATTTGTAATCTATCAAAGAACCAAAATAAATATGAAGAATAAATTTTGAAGCTTGGTCTTGTTTGGTGTATATTACCCCGTTAAGGTAGATCAAAAACAAATGTGCCAGTAACATTTTAAATTATGTCATAAATGGTTGGTTTTCTGGGCTTGAAATTTTTATAAGCATTAAGGGCTTCAGCTGGAGGCTGAAGATAAAAAAAATTTGTTCAACTTTCTATACGAATATGATAAATATTAGAATTTGGAGTTAATATTCAGTTACGTAACATTGTCCTCTGATTTTTAATCTTGACTTAATACAGTGGGCTGTAAACAAAATTAATGCAACATCAGATAAGTCGTCCAGCTATAGATACTTAGTACTGCTTGCAAAGCCAAGGTGGGTCACTATAGAAATTTGAGTAATTGGGGAAGCCAGGATGCTGATGGGGAAGTATGTGAGACCCAAATTTTGACAGTCAGTATCAATAAATCAGTGAACACTTGCAAAGGTGGACTATGAAATAGTATAAAGCATGAAATTTTGAGGATAACATGTAACAATTACAATAATCATAATAGCAAAGTTAAAACTAAGTTATAAGAGGTTTGTAAGAACACATATCTAGACTGGTGAGAAGATTAGTTAATATGAAGGAATCTGGTATTCCTGCAAGTGGCATGCAGCAAAAAAGAAAAAGAGGGCGCTAGCACATAAAGATGTGAAAAATATGGGTTTTAGGGAAACTGAAGAATATCTTTTACATGAATCAGATTATGAAAACCAATGTGAGATACTGGGGAGGGTAACTGTTTAATTGACACTGACAGTCCTATACCTGCAGGATCTCTGAAGAATTAAGACACAAAATTAAGCACAGTAGAAACTTTTTTGAGAGGCCAGTAGTAGGGAATAAAGTGGAGGGGGGAGGGGGGGGTGGCACTGGGAAATGTGGTAAGGTTGTAAAGAGACAAGTATTACTTTCATTCAACTTTGGAAATGGAGAGTTTACTCAGGGGTGGCTTGTAATACCAGAGTTGAGTCAAAATATTATTTTAGGTGTGGACAGGAAAGCAAAAGTAGCATTTCCTTGGACAAGCAAGAAATTGGTTTTTACTGAACCTAAAAGTGGGATTTCACTTCAAACAATATTAATTATAACCAGATTTGGGGGGAGGGGATTGACTTATATGGGTGAAAGAGAATTCTATGAAGAGAATGATGATTCTCTCTCCCTCCCTCTCTCTCTCTCTCTCTCTCTCTCTCTCTCTCTCTCTCTCTCTCTCTCTCTCTGTGTGTGTGTGTGTGTGTGTGTGTGTGTGTGTGTGTGTGTGTGTCTACTTATTATCACCAAACAAAGTCGCTTCCATGCAACTTGACTTGCAACCACATTATTTAGCTAAATATCCACAAAGACGAAGTGTATTTTGCCATAACTGTGAGGACTTGCACTGCATTCTCCATGTACAGTGGGATGTCCTCCCCACTACTGCCCAACAATGGTGAAATGTAACAGCTAGGATGTTTCTGCTTCTTTAAAGTTTGTTACCAGCAGATTCTCTCACACATTAATTAATTCAAAAGTTAATAACATGTCAACAGCAATCCTAAGAATAGCCAAATATGGGCAATATGGAGCTGTTATGATGTAATAAACCTGTACAATGGATTCCTTATGCCTCAAGTACTCACTGTAATTGGGACAAATGTTTGAAAACATAGAGGAGAGTAGTACACAGTGAAACAAAAATTTGGTTTTTGATGATTTTGTAAAAATTGTTTCTTACTTAAGCAAATGATTATACTTATTTAAAAGATCAATGCATTGCCTAAATTTTGGAATAAAACAAGTATAACTTGGCAGCTAATAAATAAATAAACTTAGAGTTTTAAAAAGACATTGCAAATGTCTCACCATGTACCGTTAATAGTACACAGTGAAACAGATATGATTTTTCATGTTATTAATATTTGAATAACGTAGTTCACACAATAAAACCTTAATTTATATGGTAAATGTAATTACAAACCATATGATGCAATAAGTTTTGCTCACTGGACATCAAATTTATCAAAACTGATTGGATATATAATATAATTTAATAGTCACTTAGTAGCCATAGGCAATGTTAGAGGCAGAATCATCCAAATATCCTTATGTAATGCACTAACTTGGTCTTCTGCTACTGGGAATACAAAACATGTTTTTTTGTTTAAAAAAAAGGTATGAGACCTCACAGTCATCACCACCATCTGCAAGCTTAAAAACTTTAGCTACAAAAAAAAATATTGCTTTGTAATTACACCAAAATATAGTCACCAATCACAACATTCTGGTTCAAATTTAAAAGGTCTGATCTTGAACTCCTCTCTGATTCATCAGATGACACCTCATCTTTATTGCTTTGTTTGTCACTTTAATTTTAAGTCCTTGTACTTTCATGTTATTTAGTTTTATGCTTGTTAGCTCTCTTCACAGTTCTTTTCCATTTTTTCTTTTGAGTATATCACTTTCCTTAAGGCTTTTTTTCAGGAGTCACTTGCTCAAGTCTTTTGACTGTCCAGTTGTTTTTCTCAGAGGAGCTTTTGGGAAAGTATGAAATTCCATTTGTGAGATAAATGATTTGCTGGTGCTACTGTTATCAGTGTACAAGGTACATCTGACTGCCTCAATATTTTGCATATTATCTTTCAAAGTGTTTGGAGGGGTCACACATCTATTTGAATCCAATGGTTCTACTAGATTAGGCACACCATCAAAATTTGGAGAGGGATGTGAAACTGCAGACATGTGGAAATCTGACTCATCGAAGATGTTTGCATTAAGTGGATAAATTCCACATTTTTTAAACCCATATGTTGCATTTGTTGATATCACTGCCTTAAGAAAATTTTCACTAACACATTCTGTAACTTGACAAATTGTTATAGACATGGATTTCTTAGAATCAATGAGTCCACACTGTTTCACTGTGTACTGTATACAAGTGTTTCACTGTGTACTAAAGAAATCATAAACTAAAAAAAAACAATTACAATTCTTAACCTACATACCTAGCACATCTTGAACTGCTGTGAGGATGTAGAACCACTGGCTCTCCACCCCCCCAATAATATTGCTGCCCTACCACAGCAAGAACAACTGTGTCTTTGCCAGATCAGTTCTCTGTAGTATGCACTATGTATATGCTGTGAGAATAAAAGTATTCATAGTAAGTGATGAGAGTGCAAGTAATTATTTATCGTCAAAATTATCATGCCCACTCCCCATTACCTACACTGTTCTGTACGTAGCTAAAAGTGTAAATTTTATCACAAAATAGAAAATTACTCTTAGCTCTATGGATTATGGAAAATATTAAGTTTGTACGTATATATTAATTATAATTCCTGACTACCCAAACAGTACAATAGCATATGAAGAAGAATACAGATCACGATACTTTTCACAATTAGATTCAAGATGTCTTTCATAAAGGTCAACTTATACTGATATCAAAGAAAAGGTATTAGTAGAAACAGCTTAAACAGAGTGTTTCACAGTGTACTACTGTCCCCTACTATTTTCTCAACAGTGTTATGAAAAGGATAATTGCTACTCACCATATAATGGAGATTCTAAGTCGTAAATAATCTCAATAAAAAGGCTGTCAGAAAGTGAGATTTTGGCCAACAAGGCTTTTGTCAAAAGTAGACAATGTACACACACACACACACACACACACACACACACACACACACACACACATATACACGCAACTGTATTTCACACACATGACCACAGACTTTGGCTGCTAAAGACCAAACTGCAAGTAGTAGAACATGACTGGAGAAGCAACCAGGTGGTGGGGGTAAGGAGGAGGCTGAGGCAGGAGGGGGAGGGATTGCAGGGTAGGGGTGGTGAATGGTAAAGTGCTACTTGTGGAAGCATACAGGGTCGAGGTGGAGAGAGGGTATGGCAACTAGGTGCAGTCAGAAGGTTAGATGGAGGGGGGTGGGGGGTGGGGGGGTTGCAGAATAGGAGAGAAGTAAAAAGACTGAGGGTGCATTGGTGAAATAGAGGGCTGTGTAGTGCTGGAGTGGGAACAGGAAAGGGGCTAGATGGTTAAGGACAATGACTAATGAAGGTTGAGGCTAGGAGGGTTATGTACAAAAATAGATCTCCCATGCCTTATCTCTTCAGTCAGCCACCAACTCCAAAAGCCCACTGCCCGGCCACAGAAGAACATTCCCCTCGTGACACAGTACCACCCAAGACTGGAGCAACTGAATCACATTTTCCACCAGAGTTTTGACTACCTCCTGCTGTGCCCTGGAATGAGGAATGTACTACCCACTATCCTTCCCACCCTGCCAACAGTAATATTCTGCTGCTCACTGAACCTACACAATATCCTCGTCCATCCCTACACAACCCCTGCTCCCGACCCCTTGCCTCATGGCTCATGTCCTTGTAACAGACTTGGATGCAAGACCTGTCCCATACATCCTTCCACTACCACCCACTCCAGTCCAGTCACAAGCACCACCTTCACATCAAAGGCAGAGCCACCTGTGACACCAGTCATGTGATCTGCAATCCAAGCTGCAGTCACTGTGCTGCATTTTATGTGGGCATGACAACCAACAAGCTATCTGTTCGCATGAATGGCCACCGACAAACTGTGGTCAAGAAACACTTGAATCACCCATTGCTGAGCATGCCAGCCAACACAATGTTTTTCATTTCAATGACTGTTTCACAGCCTATGCCATCTGAATCCTTCCTGCCAACACCAGCTTTTCTGAACTGCATAAATAGGAACTCTCACTGCTATATATCCTATGTTCCCGTAAACCTCCTGGCCTCAACCTTCATCAGTCACTGTTCTTAACCATCTAGCCCCTTCCCTGTTCCCATTACAGTACTACACACACAGCTCTGTATTCCACCAATGCACCCTGTCTTTTTACTTCTCTCCTCTTCTGCAAACCCCCACCCCCTCCCCCCGCGTCTAACCTCCTCACTGCACCTGGCTGTTGTACCCTCTCTCCACCTTGACCCTGTATGCTTCCACAAGCAGCACTTTACCACCTTCCACTCCTACCTGCAATCCCTCCTCATCCTCCTTACCTCCACCACCTGGTTACCTCTCCCATCACGCACTGCTGCTCGCAGTCTGGTCTCAGCACCAGAGACTGTGGTCTTTTGTGTGTGTGTCTGTGTTTTGTCCATTTTTGATGAAGGCCGTGTTGGCTGAAAGCTCACTTTCTGACATTCTTTTCATTATGCATTTTTGCAACTCAGTATCTCTGCTATATGGTGAGTATCACTATCCTTTTCACAATATTGCTAAATTCCAGCCTTGATTTTCTACTATTTTCTTAAAATCAGAAACATACAATTTTTGCTTATGACACATGTTTTAAATCTGATATTATTTGAAAGTGAATAACAGAATCAAATTTCAATATGATTCTTACTATGTAATTGCAAATCATTATGAGGTCTGTCAGACTAATTTTCAAAAGACTGTTATTACTGAAACAAAGTACATTTTTATTAAAGCTGGGAAGCATGCTAGGAAGAAATTATATTTGGTATTTTATGAGTAATCCCCTGAAATGTGTATGTATTGTTATATTTACAGATATGACAATTTTCAATGTGAATGAGACTGATCTGTAATGAGGTTCATATATTGCATCAATTCATTTTATTTTACAATTCAAAGCTCATTTACTGTTCTGATATATGTCAAAATTCATTGTATTGCTTTAAGTTTCTGTTTTTAGCAATCATTGTAGCAAAATGGATATAATGCTCCTGTGGAACCAATTTTGTGAGCACAGTTTTGCTCAAAATTCGAGGTGGCCTTTGTGCTTATCTGATTTGTAAATATGTAATCGATTATTATAGGCACATACTGTGCCAGCTTTGTACAAATGTACAATGGCTTGTCTTATTGCCAGAATGTCTTTAACATGTTTGCTGCAGCTGACGCTTACAAGCATTTCTGCGATCAACACATCAGTGCAGCCGACACTTATAAGCGTTTCCACGATCAACAAGCCAGTACGGATAACGCTTATAAGTGGTGCATTTGCTAGCTGAGTACTCAGTTTAGTTTGTTTGGCTGTGCACTCATGTTAGTACAAACAACCAATGAGATATCAAGAGCCAGCCGCGGTGGCCGTGCGGTTCTAGGCGCTGCAGTCCGGAACCGCGGGACTGCTACGGTCGCAGGTTCAAATCCTGCCTCGGGCATGGATGTGTGTGATGTCCTTAGGTTAGTTAGGTTTAAGTAGTTCTAAGTTCTAGGGGACTGATGACCTAAGATGTTAAGTCCCATAGTGCTCAGAGCCATTTGAACCATTTTTTTAAATATCACGTTACATTTTCCTGTTTGCAGCTGTGTGTTTTTGTCTTTAGTCATCCGTGTTGTACATTGTTTGCAATGGTGGCGAATCAAGCAACACCTAGGCCTTCTAACCCAAAAAAGGATATGAAGAGTGAACAATATACTGACCATGAGTTACTGAGTGTGTTAGAAGATAGTGATGTTGAGTTCAAAGGGGAGAAACAAGAGGAGGGTGGCTGGAATTTGGAGACTGCAGAAACATACCATAGTGATGACAGTGTGGAAGCAGAACTGTTGAATATGTTTCGTGACAGTTCAGAATCAGACAAAACAGTTGATGATGTTGAGGAAATCGCTGATGATAAAGAACCCGCGCTCGCAGAAGTAAGCAAATCAAGTGCGATTTGGCATGAAGAACCACATGGGATGCAGTAGCATCCATTTACAAAAGCAGAATTTTTGCAGATAAATCCTGCTGGTAATATGCCAGTGGATTTCTTTAGGCTACTGGTTATAGATAACATACTGCAACGAAATGAACAGTAACACACGCAATATATTTGCAAGCGAAAATGTGAAAGAGGGCTCTAAGATTAGTAATTGGAAACCTGTAAGTATAGGAGAAATACTAGTCTTCCTGGGTATTTCATTACATATGGCTAATATCAAATATGCCCAATTACAATACTACTGGAAGAAAGACCCACTGTTTGAAAATAGAGGAATAGCGATGAGTATGGGCAGAAACAGATATTTGCTCATGTTACGCTCACTGCATTTAGCAAAAAATCCTCTGAGGAGAACCAAAACCAGATTATCGACTACATAAGGTACGCCCTATATTGAATTATTTTTTTAACAACAGAATGTGTCAAGTGTATTATCCAGGTAGGAATCTATCTGTAGATGAATCAATGATTCTTTGGAGGGGACGATTGTCATTTAGACAATATATAAAGAACAAAAGGAATAAATATGGCATCAAATGGTACATGCTAAATAATCCAGACGGTTTTGTAAATAAATGCGCTGTGTACATGGGGACGTGTGGTGATATGTGGGGAGAGGGGCATGCTGAAAATACAGCACTACATTTGTTGGAAGAAAAGCTGCATGTTGGCCATCACATTTATATGGACAATTTTTACAACAGCTTTGCTTTAGCTAAAACCCTGTTGAATGCAAAAACACATTGCACCAGAACACTAAGGATAAATAGGAGAAATACCCCTAAAGACTTGGTATGCACAAAACTGGGGAAAGGAGGCACTACTTTACAATATTCAGATTGTGTAATGATCAGCAAATGGAAGGACATACGAGAGGTCTCCTATATTTCCACAGAATATCCTAATACAATGGGACATGTGTCAAATACATGCCAGCAAATAGTCTTGAAAACCCTGCCAGTTATCAAATATAATAGTTGTATGTCTGGGACTGATAGGCAGGACCAGCTATCCTATTATTTATGTGAACAAAAGACCATCCACTGGCCAAAGAAACTATTCTTCCATGTGGCAATACCAGAGAAGGAAAGTTCCACTCACCATATAGTGGAGATGCTGAGTCGCGATAGGCACAACAAAAAGATTCACACAATTGTTCAGCCATAAATGCTTTTGTCAGCAGGACACACACACACACACACACACACACACACACACTCACACTCACGCAAATGCAACTTGCAGACACGTCTGCAGTCTCAGAGAGCTGAAACCACAATGCGAGCAGCAGCACCAGTGCATGATGGGGCGACTGGGTGGGGGTAAGGAGGAGGCTGGGGCGGGGACGGGGAGGGATAGTATGGTGGGAGTAGCAGACAGTGAAGTGTTGCAGTTTAGATGGAGGGCAGGAGAGAAGGTGCGGAGGGGGAGGGGGTAAGTAGCAGAAAGGAGAGAAGTAAAAAGAAATTAAAAGACCGGGTGTGCTGGTGAAATGATGGCTGTGTAGTGCTGGAATGGGAACAGGGAGGGGGCTGGATGGATGAGAACAGTGACTAACGAAGGTTGAGGCCAAGAGGGTTACGGGAACGTAGGATGTATTGCAGGGAAAGTTCCCACCTGTGCAATTCAGAAAAGCTGGTGTTGGTGGGAAGGATCCATATGGCGCAGGCTGTGAAGCAGTCTCTGAGATGAGGAATATCATGTTTGGCAGCGTGTTCCGCAACAGGGTGGTCCACTTGTTTTTTGGCCACAGTTTGTCGGTGGCCATTCGTAGGGACAGACAGCTTGTTGGCTGTCATGCCTACATAGAATGCAGCACAGGGGTTGCAGCTTAGCTTGTAAATCACATGACTGGTTTCACAGGTAGCCCTGCCTTTGATTGGATAGGTGATGTTAGTGACCGGACTGGAGTAGGTGGTGGTAGGAGGATGTATGCGACAGGTCTTGCATCTAGGTCTATTACAGGGGTATGACCCATGAGTTAAGGGAATGGGAGCAGGGGTTGTGTAAGGATGGACGAGTATATTGTGTAGATTTGGTGGAAGGCAGAATACCACGGTAGGAGGGGTGGGAAGGATAGTGGGCAGGACATTTCTCATTTCAGGGCATGACGAGAGGTAATCAAAACCCTGGCAGAGAATGTAATTCAGTTGCTCCAGTCCCAGATGGTACTGTGTTACAAGGGGAATGCTCCTCTGTGGCCAGACTGTGGGACTTTGGGCGATGGTGGGAGACTGGAAAGATAAGGCACGGAAGATTTGTTTTTGTACAAGGATGGGAGGATAATTACAGTCAGTGAAGGCTTCAGTGAGGCCCTTGGTATATTTTGAGAGGGACTGCTTGTCACTGCAGATGCGATGACCACAGGTGGCTAGGCTGTACGGAAGGGACTTCTTGGTATGGAATGGGTGGCAGCTGTCGAAATGGAGGTATTGCTGGTGGCTAGTAGGTCTGATATGGACAGAGGTACTGATGTAGCCATCTCTGAGGTGGAGGTCAACATCTAGGAAAGTGGTTTGTTGGGTTGAGTAGGACCAGGTGAAGCAAATGGGGGAGAAGTTGTTGAGGTTTTGGAGGAATGTGAATAAGGTGTCCTCACCTTCAATCCAGATAGCAAAGATGCCATCAATGAATCTGAACCAGGTGAGGGGTTTGGGATTCTGGGTTTTTAGGAAGGATTCTTCTAGATGGCCCATGAATAAGTTAGCATAGGATGGTGCCATGCGGGTGCCCATAGCCGTACTGTGGATTTGTTTGTAGGTAATGCCTTCAAAGGAGAAGTAATTGTGGGTGAAGATATAGTTGGTCGTGGAGACTAGGAAGGAGGTTATTGGTTAGGAATCCACAGGGCATCTGGAAAGGTAGTGTTCGATAGCAGTAAGGCCATGGGCACTGGGAATGTTAGTGTACAGGGAGGTAGCATCAATAATGATGAGCAGGGCACTGTGTGGTAAAGGGACAGGAACTGTGGAGAGTCAGTCGAGGAAATGGGTTGGTATCTTTTATATAGGAGGATAGGTTCTGGGTAATAGGTTGAAGGTGTTGGTCTACGAGAGCAGAGATTCTCTCAGTGAGGGCACAGTAACCGGCCACAATGGGGTGTCCTGGGTGGTTGGGTTTACGGACTTTTGGAAGCATGTAGAAGGTGGGAGTGTGGGGAGTGGTAGGGGTAAGCAGAGAGATTGACTCTGGGGAAAGGTTCTGGGATGGGCCTAAGGATTTGAGTAGTGACTGGAGATCCTGCTGGGACTGGAATGGGATCACTGTGGCATGGTTTGTAGGTGGAAGTATCTGACAGCTGATGGAGTCCTTCTGTCACATAATCCTCGCTGTTCAAAACAATGGTGGTGGAGCCTTTGTCTGCAGGTAGGATTATAAAGTCGGGATCAGTTTTTAGATGGTGAACTGCAGTTCTTACTGCAGTTGTAAGGTTAGGTTGCATGTTGAGGGATTTGGGAAATATAGTTGACATGTTAATGTTCAATTCACATTACCTATATAATAAACACTCAGGGCATAAAATGACATTGTATGATTATAGAATACAAATAATAAAGGGAGCACTTCCACCAGTGGACATTACAAAAGGTGTGCGTAACAAATATCGTAAAAACAGAGACACAAATTGTGCAAAAGTGGGATGCAGCCGAAGGGAAGAAGCAAGTTATGAGGAAACAATGTACAATGTGTGCGGAATGCGGCAATCGTACGGATACCCCATACATCTGCGTAACGTGTCCAAACAAACCTGGATTCTGTTTGAACTGCTGCACAATTACACATCCATAATGTAATGGGATGTCATATCTTCAGAGGAAGATCTGGTGTGATTTGTAAAGTGTTTGTATTTGTTTTATTAGATAGCCAAGTAAAATGTTGTTACATTGATTGCTCAGAACATGAGGTTTCTGTACAGTATGTGGACTTGTTTGTGGTTTGCTGTAAAACCATCACCTCTACACCATGCAAACTTATTTGTTATATGGGATTGGGTTTCCATAGCACCACATTGAAGATCAGTCCTGTTTCTTTTTCTCCAGTCCATAAATCTTTTTGTGTTTTCAGACTTTAATTCTTTCTCTATGTAGCAGATTTATCGCTTGTTTGAATTGCATTTTCCTTCCTGTTTGCAATAAAATCAATAAATCAGAGGGCATTGTTAGAAATGTTTGCAATAAATATGTATGATGCTTATAAGCATCAGACAGCGTGCAGCATTTATCGAATGATCAGCATGCAGCTAAAGCATACTTGTATTTCTATATCTGGCATCACCTCTTGCGCAGACATTATATTTGCTGTCAATATTATGTTCATGCACAACATTAACTTACAGGTTCACAGGAGTATGATTTCAGCTCTCAGCTCATGTGCGCTTAGAAACGTCTGCCTAGAGCGTTAGTGGCCCGCACTGGTGATCACAGCGAATGTGTTAACAGAGAAATAAAATTCACTGAAACTGTGAATCACGAATGGCACAAATTAATGTGGGCATTACTACTTGTTTGGTGAGTCTTTTTTATACCAGGACTTCAGCTTATTTTCTTCCTACAGCAATAGCAACAAATCTACTCTACAAAGCAGATAACTTAAGTTATGTATTTGATCACAGCCAAAAGAGGAAATATTTCATCTGGTGGAGGAGCTGGTATCAGTGTAAATTTCTGACTAGGATGTTGACACAGTTTTGAAGTTTCAGGTATATTTTGACAGTATATTGTGTACAATCAAGATCTGAAACAAAATTTGGACAAGGGAAAGAAAAAAACAAGGATGAACAACTATTTGAACAAAATATGACTCAAATTTCAATCATGAGTAGACAAACTAGAACATCATACAGTTCAGCCATCAGAACATCATCATTTGCAAGATGAAGAACTTTTTTTGAGGATTGCAGTTTAATTTTTTAATTTTATTTTGAGTGATAATTCTGATTTAGTTAAAGATCTGGGAAATATGGGTGTGGTAAATGAAGAAATTTTCAATTAAAGAAGGGAGGAGGATGAGGAAGAAGTAGATTTATATTGGAACAATGACAATATTAATAAGCAGAATTTGTGGAATTATGGTTTATTCATCTCATGATGTACATCTGCAATCCTTTTGGTTTGCATACAGGAGATAAGTCAAAAATTTATAATACAGTTACAATGATTTCACCAATAACGAATGGCACTAAAATACATAATAACACTATAATCATATTTCTTGGAATATATAACGTACTGTATCCAGCTCAAATTTACTGTACCCAGCTCAAATTTCCAGTTCGTCCTGCATGAATTCATCCACTGAGTAATAATATTTCAGTGTCAGTGCCTCATACAACTTTCTTTAAGTGGACCTAAATTCATCTGCATTAACTTGTTCTCTTTTAATTTACTACAAATTTTCGTCCCCATGTACTGACGTTCCTGGGCGCACAGTTTGAGGCAGTGTGTGAGGAGCATGAAATTTCCTTTGTTTCTAGTATCATGTGAATGAACAAAATGGTTTCCCTCAAATAATTCATGCATGGTGTACAAAAAGATAATAATCTCATATTACATATAGGGATGGCAGAGTTAATACTTTAAGTTTTCTAAATAAAGGATGACATGGTTCTTTATGATTTGCAGTGCACATATGTCAAATGATTTTTTTCTGTATTTTTAGTATCCACATTACGTTTGTTGAGCTACCACAAAAAACAATACCATACCTAACAATGGATTCAAAGTAGATTGTATTTGCTATTTTTCATGAGTCCATTTCAGCTGTAGTTGATAATATTTGCACTGCAAATGCAAAGCTGCTCAGTTTGTTTGTTAGGTACAAAGCTGCTTGGTTTGTTTGTTAGGTACTCAATGTATTCTTGCCAGTTCAAATTTTTATCCAGATTTGGACCTAAGAATTTGCTGAGTCAACTTCTTCTATATCTTGGTTGTTGTGAACAATCTTAATCTTCTCACATTTTGCTGTTTGGTCTTGAAGTGCATCATGTGAGTCTTAGATATGTTTAGATTCAACCCATTTAACTGAAACCAAGTTTCTAAGGTACTGACCACAGATTTGGAAATTTTTTCCAAACAGTGATTTTCAACTAATGCAAAAGTATCATCTGCAAACAGAACTGATGGGGAGCTAATATTTAATAGTAAATCATTAACACAGAAGATAAATAAGACAGAGTCTAACATGGAGCCTTGTGGAACAGCCTGAGATGTTTTTTCCTAATCAGAAGAATAATTTGTGCCATTTAAAAAGATGCAAATCTTTGCTTTCTGTTTGATAAGTAAGATTTAAGCCACTGTAGGGCACTGCCATTAATGCTGTACTTTTCAAGTTCGTAAATAAGCAATGCATGGTTTATGAAATCAAACGCCTTTCTGATGTTGCAGAAAATTCCTGCCACCTTATTGCTCTTATGTAATGATGTACTTTTCTCAGTGAAACTGTTCACTGCATCTATGGTGTTTTTCCCATGTTGAAAACCTAATTGATTATTTAGAATAATAGAATATTTGGCACTGAAGTTTTGTACATGGGCAACACCAAGTTTTTCAGATATTTGAGATATGATTGGGAGAATTGAGGACAATAATTTCCCATGATCTTTCTTGAGCCTCAATAATGTAGAGTCTGAGGAGGAGGCAGTAGATCATGAAGTTAGCAGTGTCTGTACACCTTTGCTTGGGTTTGATGAGAGAGAAGGCATGAACAGTAGCAGTAGCAGTAGCAATAGTTTGTTTGAAAGACTTGCAAATTTAATAAAAGAAACTTCAGAAAAACAGAGTAAACAAGTTAATGAAAGGTTTGATAAGCTATAAAAATATGTCAAGAGGCAAGGAAAACCACTGCTGGTAGAGAAAAAAGACTTAACTAAAACTAAAATCAAAGTAAGACAAACACTACAAAAAACAGAAAAACAGGGAGAAGTAATTATTATAAGACAAATCAGAGTGGAGACACCAGTAGGTCACATGCAATGAATAGAATAGAATTTACTATAGTATTTTGGGAGGATATTCTAGGAGAGATGAAAGATGAAAAAAAGCAAGAAAGAACTTGACAATATTAGAGAAGGAAAGTTGCTACTCACCATATAGCAGATGTGCTGAGTCGTGATAGACCAGGCCTCAACCTTCGTTAGTCACTGTCCTCACCCATCCAGCCCCCTCCCTGTTCCCATTCCAGTACTACACAGCTGTCATTTCACCACCACACCCAGTCTTATAATTTCTTTTTATTTCTCTTATTTCTGCTCCCCCCCCCCCCCCTTGCCCCTCTCCCCACCTTCTCTCCTGCCCTCCATTTAAACTGCAGCACATCACTGTCTGCCACTCCCACCATGCTATCACTCCCCCTCCCTGCCCCAGCCTCCTCCTTACCACCACCTAGTTGCCACTCCCATCATGAACTGGTGCTGCTGCTCGCAGTGTGGTTTCAGTTGCCTGAGACTACGTACTTGTATGCGAGTTGCGTTTACGTGAGTGTGTTTGTGCATGTGTGTGTATGTGTGTCTATTGTTGACAAAGACCTTAATGTCCAAAAACTATAATTGTGTCAATCTTTTTGTTGTGCCTATCTTGACTCAGCATCTCTGCTATATGGTGAGTAACAACCTTCCTTCTCTAATATTGTTACATTCCTTCCTGGATTTTCCATTGCTTGATTTGAAGAAAGAACCTGAAGTAGATCTTAACATGATATTTTAACAAATTTGTCTGATGACTCATGTAACAGTAAATGAAGTTGTGCTGTTGATAAGTCTTTTTGTTGTGCCTATCTGCGACTCAGCATCTCCACTATATGGTGAGTAGCAACTATCCTTTCCACAATATTGATCATGTGAATTATGATGAACATGGTAGTGTGAGATTAATGAATAATTCTGATGCAGAAGTTAGTGAATCTCTTGGTGCTGAGGTTGAATGTGTAGAGGAAAAGAATCATGTACTTAGGAGGAGAGAAGAGAATGTAAGGAGATGCTTAAATGATGATGCTATCAATGATGATTTGAGTACTGATGATGATGATGTATTTGCTGATGACTTTTCTGATGATGATGATGATGCTTTGCTATTGATGAGATAGATGGAATGATTTCTGTGGAGACTAAAGATTATAGTTCAATGCAGATTGAAGTTATTACTGTTATTGTAGGTTTAGAGGATGACTCTATGTTAGGTAGGGAAGTACATGATAAACTGCTCTTGCCAATTGATGTCAGTATGATTGTGTCCACTTGTTATGATGATAGAAAGAAAAAATATTTAACTAGTATTTAAATATTAAAGATAGCTTGTGATACTATCATAATGTTGGCAATGGTAATAAAATGCATTAAACTTAAAGGGAAATTTGCCAAAATAGGCACTCAGCTAATGAAACAAAATTTAATTCTAATGAGGAACCATCCAACCATAATGTAGTTTCGGAAAGTTTGCAGTCTATAGAGAATAATGAAGTTTCAGAGGAAAGGAAAGGATTGCAATTTAGAGAACTTGGGGAAGATTTATTATATGAAAATGAAAAAATGTGATGAACTGGGAAGCCATTATATTTCTGTTCAAAGTAATAGCTTGAGAGGTAATTGTCTTCTGAATACAGGTAGTCCCATAACAGGAATGTTGAAAAAGTTAAAAGATGGGATAAAGAGCAGCAAAAATTTTACTGAGTGCCTGTAGGATCAAAGGAGCTATTGGAAAATGTAGTAAGTTGATCACTAGACAAGTTTTGATAGAATTTAAAATCAATGATGTTAGCTTCACTCTAGGATTCTTAGTAATTGAGGAATTGAATGAAAGTCTGATACTTGGTATGGATTTGATACTTAAAACAAAGGTTAATTTTAATTGGAGGAATATGAAAATAGCTTTTATTATACCAAAGAGTGGGATTTCTGGAGAAATAAGTATAGTAATGTTAAACGATAGCCAGTCATTATATCAGGGGGTAGAAGAGTTTGGGGATAGAGGTTCTTTTGAGGAAGATGAAGACCATTGTAATGATGAAATAAAAAGTAACTCATTAGTGAATTTATAGCTAAAAAATTATCTGAAGCAGAAACTTTAAATGAAGAAAATAGAGAGGAACTAGACAATTTTCTATGGAAGTACAGTGATATTTTTATGCTAAGCCGGAGAGAGTCAAAGGTTATCAGTGTAGACTTAAATTAAAAGCACATGATCCATTTATGTTAAGCCCTATGCCATATCAATATGTAAAAGAAAGGAAGTAGAAAGAGAGTTGCAGAAAATACAAAAGTGGAGAATAGGTGAGAGAAGTAGGAGTCAGTAAAACCACCCTTTAGTGGTGGTATCTAAATATGACAGAGTAATAAAACTTGTATTACACTCAAGACATTTAAATCACTACCTTGAAAGAAAAACAGACTAAGCAGACAATAATGATTGCTAAATAAGTTTGAAAATGTAAAGTTTATGAATGTTCTTAATCTAACATCCAGTTTTCACCAAACTGAACTAGAATATGATTCCAGAAGATATAAAGCATTTTTTTATGATGGAAAAAGCTTTCAGAATTCTATTGTATCATTTGGTTTAAGTGTTTCTGTAGTAGAGTTTATCAGGAGATTAGATTTTGTTCTGTGAAGGGAACTTTTGGAAAAAATTGGTTCAAATGGTTCCAATGGCTCTGAGCACTATGGTACTTAACTTCTGAGGTCACCAGTCCCCTAGAACTTAGAACTACTTAAACCTAACTAACCTAAGGACATCACACACATCCATGCCCGAGGCAGGATTCGAACCTGCAACCATAGCATTCGTGCAGTTACAGACTGTAGCACCTAGAACCGCTCGGCCACTCCAGCCGGGGAAAAAATTGGCTGTATATGTAGATGATATTTTGTTGTTGAGTAAAACTTGGGAAGAACATATGAACACTTTGAGAGAAATTGGAAAAGAGATGAGACTAGGGGGAATCATATTAAAACTTGAAAAATGTAGAATTGCTGTGGAACAATTAAAATTCCTTGCCCACAGCATTACTGAATTTTTTCTGATTAAGAAAAAATCATAGCCGATGCAAAATTTCCAAAACCTGGGAATAAGAAGGAATTAAAGTTATGTTATAGATTAGTAGGATTTTATAGGAAGCACATTAGAACCTAAGCATTAAATGCAGGTTGTGTCAATATCATTTTAAAGACATTTACAGAGTGGGAGTGGAGTGAAGAATGTCAGCTAACTTTTAATGAAATTAAGAAGTAGTTGTGTGACAGCAAGATTCTATATAAACATAGAGACCTGATTTATCTTTACCATTTTGCTTAATGACAGACAGTAGTGATACAGGGTAAGGTGTGCATCTGTTTAAAGAAACAAAGGCTAATGGAGTAATAGAACATCATTCAATTTCATTTGCCAGAAGAAAATTGCAAAAGCATGAAAAGAATTATTTGATCACAGAAAAAGAACTTTTGGCAGTAGTTTGGGTTTTTAAGAAATTTAGAAATTGTCCACAAAATTAAAGTTTACTCAGTTCACAAAGCCCTATCATATATTCAGAAGTGTAATCTGGAGGAGGAGGAGGAGGAGGAGGAAATTAGCATTTAATGTCCCATTGACAATGAGGTCATTAGAGGTGAAGCACAAGCTCAGATTAAGGAAAGATGGGGAAGGAAATTGGCCATGCCCCCTCATACGTACCATCCTGGCATTTGCCTCAAACACTTTCAGGAAATTAAAGAAAACCTAAATCTGGATGGCCAGAAGCGGGTTTGAACAGTTGTCCTCTCAAATGTGATTCCAGTGCGCTAACTGCAGCACTATCTCGCTTGGTAAGTAATCTGCACCATGAAAGAAGGTGGGCAGTTTACTTACAACAGTTTGACTAGACAGTTCAGCATATTTAAGGAAAGGAAAATGTAATCCAGATACGTTATCTAGGTTACCAGTGGGTGGGTGAAGATGAAGTTGAAAGTCTAGGAAAAAATTTCAAAATTATGTATCGGAAAGGAGTAAAAGATAGAACAGAATATAAGTTTATTGCTTTGTAACATACAATTTCAACTCATTGACTTAATGTACAGGAGACTTGTCAAAACACAAAGATTGGTTTACAATTTTTCTTATAATTTCAAACAATGGAAAATTGCAACTCAGCATCCCCACTATCTTGTGATATCATTAATATAATGTAATGTACTGGATATGTAATTAGAATGCAACTAATTTTTTTCTTAAAAAGTAACAAACTTTTAAAAATTAACAGTCCTAAGTACTTGCTCTCTGCTGCTCAAATTTTCTGGTTGTTCAAGAAATATACTACTGTATAATAACATTTCTCATATAAGGTTTTTTTCAGTGTTTCTAAATTTACACCGAGCATTTCTCTTCCTTTCACTTTGTTATAATTTTGCATATCCATATACTGAGGACCTTAAGCTTAGGCTTTTGAATAGTAGGTGGTCATCATAAAATTATTTTGATTTCTAGTGTTGCAATGCTGAAAATGGTTTGTTATATGTAAATCAGGGTTGCTATGTACAAAGACAATCAGCTCATACATGTATAGTGAGGGAATGCTTAATACAGGGTGTTACAAAAAGGTACGGCCAAACTTTCAGGAAACATTCCTCACACACAAAGAAAGAAAATATGTTATGTGAACATGTGTCCGGAAACGCTTACTTTCCATGTTAGAGCTCATTTTATTACTTCTCTTCAAATCACATTAATCATGGAATGGAAACACACAGCAACAGAACCTACCAGCGTGACTTCAAACACTTTGTTACAGGAAATGTTCAAAATGTCCTCCGTTAGCGAGGATACATGCATTCACCCTCCATCGCATGGAATCCCTGATGCGCTGATGCAGCCCTGGAGAATGGCGTATTGTATCACAGCCACTGCAATATGAGCACAAAGAGTCTCTACATTTGGTACCGGGGTTGCGTAGACAAGAGCTTTCAAATGCCCCCATAAATGAAAGTCAAGAGGGTTGAGGTCAGGAGAGCATGGAGGCCATGGAATTGGTCCACCTCTACCAATCCATTGGTCACCGAATCTGTTGTTGAGAAGCGTACGAACATTTCAACTGAAATGTGCAGGAGCTCCATCGTGCATGAACCACATGTTGTGTTGTACTTGTAAAGGCACATGTTCTAGCAGCACAGGTAGAGTATCCCATATGAAATCATGATAATGTGCTCCATTGAGCATAGGTGGAAGAACATGGGGCCCAATCAAGACATCACCAACATTCGCCCAAACGTTCACAGAAAATCTGTGTTGATGACGTGATTGCACAATTGCGTCCAGATTCTCGTCAGCCCACACATGTTGATTGTGAAAATTTACAATTTGATCATGTTGGAATGAAGCCTCATCCGTAAAGATAACATTTGCACTGAAATGAGGATTGACACATTGTTGGATGAACCATTCGCAGAAGTGTACGCGTGGAGGCCAATCAGCTGCTGATAGTGCCTGCACCCGCTGTACATGGTACGGAAACAACTGGTTCTCCCGTAGCACTCTCCATAAAGTGACGTGGTCAACGTCACCTTGTACAGCAGCAACTTCTCTGACACTGACATTAGGGTTATTGTCAACTGCACGAAGAATTGCCTCGTCCATTGCAGGTGTCCTCGTCATTCTAGGTCTTCCCCAGTCGCGAGTCATAGGCTGGAATGTTCCGTGCTCCCTAAGATGCCGATCAATTGCTTCGAACGTCTTCCTGTCGGGACACCTTCGTTCTGGAAATCTGTCTCGATACAAACGTACCGTGCCATGACTATTGGCCCGTACTAATCCATACATCAAATGGCTATCTGCCAACTCCACATTTGTAAACATTGCACTGACTGCAAAACCACGTTCGTGATGAACACTAACCTGTTGATGCTACATACTGATGTGCTTGATGCTAGTACTGTAGAGCAATGAGTCGCATGTCAACACAAGCACCAAAGTCAACATTACCTTCCTTCAATTGGGCCAACTGGCGGTGAATCGAGGAAGTACAGTACATACTGACGAAACTAAATTGAGCTCTAACATGGAAATTAAGTGTTTCCGGACACATGTCCACATAACATCTTTTCTTTATTTGTGTGTGAGGAATGTTTCCTGAAAGTTTGGCCGTACCTTTTTGTAACACCCTGTATACTTAGATTTTTTAGGAGTGGGTGACATGATTTTCCATTGCCCTGCATTGTGCATATTTCTAAAGATGGTTTTCTGAAGTTTTAATATTTGACACATGATTTGAGTTACCACAAAATAGAATTCTGTACCTTATTACTGATTCAAACTAGCTGTGATATACTACTTTTCTTATGTCCATAGTGGTAGCATTGTACAATACCCTCATTGCAAATGCTAGGTTATTTAATTTATTTGCAAGTGAGCCCCATTAAATTTTTATCCAGTTGCATTCCTAGGAATTTTTTACAGCTAGCTTCCTGCAAATCCTGGATCATGTGACTGATCTGAACATCATTTAATTTTGCTGGTTTTGTTTTAAACTGCATGAACTGAGTGTTTCCCATGTTTAATTTTAAACTGTTTAAATCAAACCTGCTATCTAATTTTTCTAAAATATTTAATACAGAAATTAGGAGCATTTGCCATCAGTTCAGAATGGTTCCAAACCATAATGATCTTTGGAATCTTATAAAGAGCTATTTAGGAAAGAAGGGATATGAAAAAGTAGAGCTTTATTATCAAATTTATAAAGGTATTTTGTCTTAAAGACACAGCTCAGACTGCAACAGATGGAAAGTTTGTGGGCCAGAGCAATATATTGATATACTTATACTCATGAAAGTTTTGGAAATTGTGGTTCACTGAAGTGCCTTAAAAAAAAAAATCAGGAAAACATATTTCCACAACACTGCCAGAAGAGTCAGAAGTTTCTTGCTAATTGTGATAGATGTCAAAGGGTAAAGGTTAGCAATAAAATCAGTGGAGGCTATTTGCAAAGTGTTATATCCAATAAACAAATGGATCTAGTGGGCAGTGACTTTTTGATGAATTGCAAAGAGCTACAGGTGGGTTTCAGTACATATTTGTCATGGTAGATTTGTTCTCAAATCAGTATTAAAATCACAAAGATCTGTTTTCACACAGTAGCCATACCAAAAGCAATTTTAGCTGATAATGGAAGTAAACTGACATCAAAAGTTGTAGTGTTTTGGGATATTTGTAAACATCTCAAAACACCATTGGAAAGCCATTGACAAGAGTAAATTGAATAAGGATAAATGTAGTGGGAAAAGGAAACTGTGCATTTTACTTCCTTGTATCCATTGAATGTGGAGCAGTGGTGGAGCCGGTGAGAAGGGAACCAGTAAAAATGGTATTACAACCAATGGTTGTCCGGGAGTTATTTGTACCATGATGCAGCAAGTGCCTCAATCTGAGGGCCATGGAGTAAACAACACACCAACAAGTGTGTAATGAACAACTGAAGAGCAGAAGTTGTTTTTTCTGGTTTCTCTCTCAGGTATGCATGTATGGACGTTTGAATGTACTCAAGAGAGTGGTATTACCATAGCAATTGTTAGTTGTGTTGTGAAAAGTAATAATGAAAACGTTGGGCAAAATATACCCCTGTTTGTGAGAAATGTGGCTATTTATTTAGTAATGCAATACAGAGATCTTGTGGAAGCATTCCATGGATCTTCACCACAGTTGGATTGACAGGGAGGTGGCACAGAAGGATCTGGACCACCTAGAGGATAAAGGTAATACTTACTTTCATCTGGCGATGTATTGGGGTCGGCAAAATATTGCCCTGATATATATAGGCCAGGGACGCAACTTCCTGCTAGTGCTGGTATAAGACGCACCAGAAATCTTACAAAATAAACAACAGCAGGAAAAGAAGGAAAAATACACCCCAAAGTATGGAACAGTTTATAGAAGTCTACAAAAAAAAAAAAAAAAAAAAAAAAAAACATGTACTTATTTCCACTTACCGAGCGAGGTGGTGCAGTGGTTAGCACACTGGACTCGCATTCGGAAGGACGATGATTCAATCCCGCGTCCGGCCATCCTGATTTAGGTTTTCCGTGATTTCCCTAAATCGCTCCAGGCAAATGCCAGGATGGTTCCCTAATCCTATGAGACCAATAACCTTGTTGTTTGGTCTCTTCCCCCAAACAAACAACCAACCTTATTTCCACTTATTTACCAGACTTTAATCTGACTAAATGATACATAAGGGGGAGCAGGGGGGGGGGGGGGAGGGGGGGAGGAGATTAGTGTTTAACGTCCTGTCAACAACAAGGTCATTAGAGATGGGTTACAAGCTCCAATTAGGGTAGGATGGAAAAGGAAAGTGACCGTTCCCTTTCAAAGGAATCATCTTGGCATTTGCCTTAAGCAATTTAGGGAAATCACTGAAAATCTAGATGAGGATGGCCAGACACTGGATGGAACCGTCATCCTTTCGAATGAGAGTCCAGTGTGCTAACCACTGTGCTACCTCACAATACATAAGAGTAATAGACCATTAATGTAGAACCTACTGCAGTAAGAATCATTCAAATTAGAATATATCAGTAGTTTTGAAGATATATTAAATAGCTTACAAAATACTACAGCAGGATTCTCACCATATGAAATTTTCTATAAGAAGAAACCTGCTTATCTCATTAGTGAACTAATTGAATTCCCAGCATGTAAAAGCATATCTGCCACTCAGAGACAACTATGAAACAGCATTACATGAGAAAGCAGAGACACGATAGGAAAGTAAAATCCACACAATTTAAAATTGGAGTTTTAGTTTCAGCAAAAAGTTACACAAAATCTCAAGCAGTAAATAGTGAAAGTAAGAAATTTGTTGATATCTACACAGGACCATTTGAAATTTATCAAAACCCGCACCCTGATACTTACAGGCCCATTTACCCAAAATCCAAGAAGCTTTATGAGCTCGGAAATGTAACACAGCTGAAACCATACAGGCATTTTGACTCAGTTGGTACATTTTACACATCAGTTTGTTTACTCAGAACTTTTTTTTTGTACCAATTTGAATTTTCTTCAGACATACATGATCATTGCAACACTCAGGGGGATTCATACTCTTTATGATTGTGTGTGGCAATCTCAGGACCCTAGCCATTTGACATTGTCTTCAACATATACATAGTTTCCGATGTCACATCCTCTCTTTTCCTATTCTTTATAATCATTATATACACACACAACAGAATAAATACACATAAAAAACTTGCAATATATGATTTGCATGATTTCTTCATGCACAATCCTATCTGAAACCCCTGACGTTCGTTTTGCATACATTTTATCAGTATGCTTATTATAGCAAAATATGTCTTCCTTTTGGACATAAACTGCCTGCATGCTGCTTTTGTTGATGAAAACAATTCCTGACATCTATTCCTTTACACATGAGAAAACTGGTAATAAATCATCTACACTCACCCATATAAATGTCTGATAAAGTATTTGCAACATCTATAAAAAATTGTACTTGTCACTTTGTTTATCAATTTATTACACATGACTCAGTGGATTCTTTACTACATCGCTTATTGCTCACACTTGTCTGTATAAACAAACACTTGTCACTTTGCCTGTTGTCATTCAACTTTTTTTACACACATGGTTATATGAATCCAGTAGCAGTTTCCTTATTATCCACAAGCTTAAGAAAACTTCCTCTTGTCAGTTAACATACTTGGCTGGTTAGACCTATATGTGTCACTTGGATTGGTTATATGAACCGACACTTGTGGCTTTGCTTAGTGTCACTGTGTTAATTATCACACACACACACACACACACACACACACACACACACACACACACACACTGTTTTGGGAAGTCATAATATGTTATTGGTTATTGTGTAATGTGTAAGCTAGTTTCTCATCATATTGCGCCAGTATATACACTGAAATATTAAGCCTTACACAATGTATTGACCTAACATGTAAACAGGAGTCAACAAATGAAACACAAACTGGTATGATGTACTTATTTTCTCACAATTTTCAGCTACAATACTTTTGATAATATTGAAGTTAGCAGCAATAGTATCCTAGAGTGATGAGGATTTTGCTTACACTATGCCATGTACATTGTAACTTTGAAGGCACAACTGCTTGACAAGAAGAAAAATTTTGTGCCTACTTTGATCTTTACACTAATGAGACACTTAATTCTGTCACACTATTACTACTACTACTAATATTACTACTACTATTTGAAGGAATAGATGAAACCATGCATATATATTTGTTAATACTATAATCACTATAAGTTGGGATGTTCACACTGTCATGAAAGATTGATGAATTGTTACACATATACACACGTGCATTCGAGATTTGATATGCAGACTTACGGAGTTCGATAAGAAATGATTTGCAATGTTGCACTGAGAAATTTAAAATGATACATGGGGAAAGATTTGTTTACTTGTGGAAGTTGGATTGCCATATGGTTTATGTCTCGTCTGAACTACATTTATACTCTGATGTCTTATACTGATGATATTTTCTTGCATATACAAACTTGACTACAACATGTAACTGCACTTCTACATTTCTCATTGCACAAGGAGAGTGTAGGAACACTAAGTGGAAACAGAAAAAAGCTTTAAGTGGTTTGTATCTGTGCTGATTGAGATTGTGACTATGATGAGAGTAAAATATTGAAACGAGAAGTAAAGTGTCAACTGACTTGAGCTATATCTGACCAAAAATTATGCTTATAATGATAGCAGGGAGAAATTTGAATTTTGCCCATGATAGGAAAAGTTTGCTCAAATTTTAAATAGAGTAGAGTATACAACAGCATCACTTTTGAATAAGGAAGTATCAAGATGTAATGTGAAAACTTACCTGTTAAAGTCGGTATACAGAGTATTTCACTAAATGTGTTTGCCTCTGTAAGTTACGAAGTAATAGGTGACAGAAATATTTATTGCAGTAGGTCACCATAAGAAACATTACACTGTCTGTGGAGCTATGAGCATAGTTTATTGTGTTATTATCCAAAGAGTTACAGCAAAAAGATACAATTTTTTAAATGGAACAATTGTTGTTTCTATCATGCACTGTAATCAGTAACACCAGCTGTGTAGACATCAATTTAAATTACATTCTTGTCACTTTTAGTTTGGGAGCTACAACCCTTTAAAGTTTCAGGGGCAGATATCACACATGCTGTGCATAATGCAATGCGCCTTCTAAATGTGGTGTGGCCGAGTTGTAACGTCACTGGTGTCACGGAGTGAGAAGCTTCCTTGATGTGCTGTTAGACTGCCGAGTGTCACGCACATGGCTGTATACCTGACAGTTCGAGCCACACAAACGGGGCTCAATATACAACAGTTACTGACATCGGATGAAGATGGCGTACATGAACAATGAGTATGTTGACATGCTGCTATTGCTTGGTGAGTACCGACACGATGCCACTGAAGAAGCCATGGCGTACGCCATGAGATATCATAGGCAAAGAGCTCCGGCAGCCATTACGTTCTTACGTGCTGAACAACGACTTTGGGAAACAGGCAGCTTGGTAATGTGCCACAATAACAGATGAAGAACTGCAAGAAGTGAGGAGATGGAGGTGTTTGGTTTAGCTGCATTACACTAAGATCCTCATGTCAGCTTACAAGCCATTGCTGCAGTCGCTGGTGTCAGTCTCACATCTGTGTGGCGTATAGTACACGGCCACAGGTTTCACCTGTACCACCTGTCACTGACCCAGGAGCTGCATGTAAACAATTTTCATGTGAAAGTTACATTCTGTGAATGGGCCATGCATAATTTCATGCTGGAATCTTTACAAGGTGTTATGTTCTCTGACGAGTCCACATTCACAAATTACGGTGCAGTGAATCGTCATATTGTGCGCTACTGGGCCGCAGACAATCCTTGGTGGGTACGACCTGTAGACCGTCAAAGTAGGTGGTCTATTAATGTATGGTGTGGAATCCTTGGGGATGAAATCATTGGTTGACACTACTTTGCAGGTACACTAGCAGGTGAGTTATATCGCATGTTTATAGTCAACAGTTTGGGTGGTCTCCTTGAACATGTGTGTCTACACACAAGAGTCCATATGTGGATGCAGCACGATGGTCATCCAGCCCATACTGCGTGTGCTGTGGAAAAACTGAACAACAGGTTTGCAGGAAGGTGGCTAGGGCGCCATGGTCCTCATTCATGGCCTGCCAGGTTGCCCGATTTAACACCATTACATTTCTTTTTGTGGGGATATCTAAAGGATCGTGTTTAAGTCACTGAGCCCACATCCCCAGATGATCTAAAATGGCGTATTGAGGACACATGTTGCTCTGTGACACCTGCGATGTTACATCTCATCTGCAGATCCTTTAGAAGGTACATTGCATTGTGCATTCAGGAACATGGACACACATTGGAACATCTCATTTAAATCAACTTCCCACTGCCAGAACATCCATCACTCACCACACAGCCATGTATTAGGTATAGCATGTGGCATCTGCCCCTGAAACTTTGAATGGTTGTAGCTCTCAAAATAAAAATGATAGGAATGTAATTTAAATTGATGTATACACTGCTGGTGTTACTAATTCCAGTGCATGGTAGAAACAACTACTGTTCCATTTTAAAAAATTTTATCTTTTTGCTGCAACTCTTTGGATAATAACACAACAAACTGTGTTCCTAGTTCCGCAGACAGTGTAACGTTTCTTATGGTGACCTACCACAATAAATATTTCTGTCGCCTATTACTTCATAACTTACAGAGGCAAACACATTTAGTGAAACACCCTGTATACTTAGTTTGGTAACTGGAGTTGAGGATACTGCGATACATTTATATATGTTTGTTTTTTGTTTATGAGCCATTTTCTGTAAATGAAAGGTATACTTCATAAATATGTAGAGTAATGATTTAGATCCTTTATTAGCCAGAGACTTGATTATTGTGATATACATAAAAAAGATAAATGATTTTTGAAGCTGGATCTTACTTGGGACAGTGAATAATTACTATTACCACATGCTGTGCTGTGAATTTTGGTAAAACATAGACAGAGAGTAAAATGCTTGCAAGTAGGTTTACTTATCTGCCTCTTGAGCAATTAAAATGCTTGAAATGGAAAAATCAAAGAAATATGTTACAAATGAACAGTGACTAAAGTCAAAGTTAGAACTTTTGCCTATTTCCTCCTCAGACCCCAAAGGTTTTTGTTTTTCTTTTTTCATTAAGACATTTTTCTTTTGCGGACATTTGACATTTATCTACATCTACATCTATGTTTATACTTCGCAAGCCACCCAACAGTGTGTGGTGGAGGGCACTTTACATGCCACTGTCTTTACCTCCCTTTCCTCTTCCAGTCGCATATGGTTTGTGGGAAGAATGACTGCTGGAAGGCCTCCGTGCGTGCTCAAATCTCTCTAATTTTACATTTGTGATCTCCTTGGGAGGTATAAGTAGGTGGAAGCAATATATTCAATACTTCATCCAGAAACACACCATCTCGAAACCTGGACAGCAAGCTACAACCCGATGCAGAGTGCCTCTCTTGCAGAGTCTGCCACTTGAGTTTGCTAAACATTTCCATAGCGCTATCACGCTTACCAAATAACCCTGTGACGAAACGTGCCGCTCTTCTTTGGATCTTCTCTATCTCCTCTGTCAACCTGACCTGGTACAGATCCCACACTGATGAGCAATACTCAAGTATAGGTCAAACGAGTGTTTTGTAAGCCACCTCCTTTGTTGATGGACTACATTTTCTAAGGACTCTCCCAATGAATCTCAACCTGGCACCCACCTCACCAACAATTAATTTTATACGATCATTCCACTTCAGATCATCCTGTACACATACTCCTATATATTTTACAGAAGTAACTGCTATCAGTGTTTGTTCCGCTATCATATAATCATATAATAAAGGATCCTTCTTTCTGTGTATTCGCAATACATTATATTTGTCTATGTTAAGTGTCAGTTGCTACTCCTTGCACCAAGTGCCTATCCGCTGCAGATCTAGCTGCATGGAACTTCCGACACTATCTGCTAGGTCATTTATACATATTGTGAAAAGCAAAGGTCCCATAACACTCCCCTATGGCACGCCAGAGGTTACTTTAACGTCTGCAGGTGTCTCTCCATTGAGAACAACATGCTGTGTTCTGTTTGCTAAAAACTCTTCAATCCAGCTACACAGCTGGTCTGATATTCCGTAGGCTCTTACTTTGTTTACCAGGTGACAGTGTGGAACTGTATCGAACACCTTCCGGAAGTCAAGGAAAATGGAATCTACCTGGGAGCCTGTATCTAATATTTTCTGGGTCTCATGAACAAACAAAGCGAGCTGATGTGTAAAGATTTGTTACCTGTGGCATATTATGTAAACTACATTACCATGAATAACTTATTTGACACTTAACATTTGTACTTGTTGGCATATTAAAATGTTTTTTCACCTGAACTACAGTGGCATGCGTTGCCTGAAATATAATTAGCAATCAAGAGACAGCATTTGTAATATTATTTGGTAAAATCCATTACTTGTTGCTTATAAATGTATTGCATTATTACTTGTAAACATGCATACTGAAGTATTTACTTTGTCTTAAATGTTGCCATTACTCATTTCAGTTTTGTGAATTATTGGTATACTGGAAATGTAAAAGTTTATTTAATTTTGTCTTGAAGTACTAAGATTCATACCTGATAACCAGAATTAATTAAGAATAATACTGCACTTTTTGATGTAATAATGTTTTATACACCTGTGTTTCTTGCAATTTTGTGCCAAGTTAGAAACATGCGCTCCATCTCTTGTTTAAACAGTAAAGTTCCACAAAAATGTTTTGGTGTTCTGATTACGTAAATTACTATCATACTTAAGCAACAGAAGATTTACATGGTCATTTTCACTTGTAACTAACAAAAACGTAAAACTGTACCCACCTGCAGTTATTTGACTAGGTTTCGAAAGTTGTGTTCAGCCTTTGGCTGTACAAACCTTTTGGGGTATGTGAAACGTAACAGATAGGAGCTTCCTGCTTCTTTAAGGTTTGTGCCAGCAGATTCTCTCACACATTAATTAATCCAAAAGCTAATAACATGTCAGCAGCAATCCTAAGCATAGCCAAATATGGATACTATAGAACTGTTATGATGTAATGAAATTGTACAATGTTTCCTTATGCCTCAAGTAGACACTGTAATTGGCAGAAATGTATGAACCATACAATTTTCTTAAAATCACTAAAATACAGATAGTATCATTGTCTATGACACATTTTAAATTTGATGTTATTTGAAAGTAAAGAATATAATCAAATTGAAATATAAGTCTTACTACGTAATAGCAAACCGCTATCCTGCCTGCCAGGCTCATTTTCAAAAGACTGTAATTACTGAAATGATGTACATTTTTATTAAAGCTAGGAAACATGCAAGGAAGAAATTATATTTGATAATTTATTAATAATCCACTAAAATGTAATATGTATTGTTATATTTACAATTTTCATTGTGAATGAGACTGATCTGTAACGAGATTCATATATTGCATATGGCATTTTTTTTAATGATTTATAGAACGTCATTTACTGGTCTGATATCTGTCAAAATTTATTGTATTTCTTTAATTTTCTGTTTTTAACAACCACATCACTGTAGCAACATGTATATAAGGCCCCTGTGGAACCGCTGTCCTGCCTGCAGGTTTGCTCAAAGCTTCAAGGTGACCTTTGTGCCTATCCGATTTGTAAATATGTAATCAATTCTTAAAGGCACACACTGTGCCAGCTTTGTGGCTGTACCATGGCATGTCTTATTGCTGGAATGACTTCAACACAGAAATCAACTACATTGAAACTCAAAATCATGTTTGGCATCAATTAATGTGGAAATTACTACCCACTTAGTCAGTGTTTGTTGTACAAAGACTTCAACTTATTTCTTTTCTGCGGCAACAGCAACAAACCAACTCTATGAAGCAGATAACTCAAATTTAGTATTTGTGATATCTGCCAGAATTTTACCTCTCTCCTATCACAATACATAATAACATTATCAGGCTCTACTTTGTCACTGATTTTTTATGCCACTCTGGACTTCTTCGCCTATTCAGAACAAAGGTGTGTCTGTTGCTGCAAACTTTGCAGTAGGCTAGTTTTGTTTAGGAACAGTTCATATCCATCTGCCAGCCTTTAAACCTTTCTTATGCCACGGATTCACCTGCACCCTGATGTCTTGGATTTCTCGGTCAACACTCTATGCTGCGCCGATGGTGGAGCCCTCTCACTTTGGTCACTTTTCAATGAAGACCAACCAGCTGAATTGAAACATGAACAGCTCGTGATCCACTACTTGGACCATATTCCAATTTTCCCATCACACTTATTCCGGTAAAATACTCTATACAGCTAGATATGTTTCTACTTTCTCAGTTCTTTCTTTCCATATTTTAATTTATTCAATAATGGATGAAGACTATGATGAGCAAAGGCAATGGACAGGCATACCACTGTTATGTATCATGTTATAAAATAAGAATGACAAACCTGGTCAACTACACTCCTGGAAATGGAAAAAAGAACACATTGACACCGGTGTGTCAGACCCACCATACTTGCTCCGGACACTGTGAGAGGGCTGTACAAGCAATGATCACACGCACGGCACAGCGGACACACCAGGAACCGCGGTGTTGGCCGTCGAATGGCGCTAGCTGTGCAGCATTTGTGCACCGCCGCCGTCAGTGTCAGCCAGTTTGCCGTGGCATACGGAGCTCCATCGCAGTCTTTAACACTGGTAGCATGCCACGACAGCGTGGACGTGAACCGTATGTGCAGTTGACGGACTTTGAGCGAGGGCGTATAGTGGGCATGCGGGAGGCCGGGTGGACGTACCGCCGAATTGCTCAACACGTGGGGCGTGAGGTCTCCACAGTACATCGATGTTGTCGCCAGTGGTCGGCGGAAGGTGCACGTGCCCGTCGACCTGGGACCGGACCGCAGCGACGCACGGATGCACGCCAAGACCGTAGGATCCTACGCAGTGCCGTAGGGGACCGCACCGCCACTTCCCAGCAAATTAGGGACACTGTTGCTCCTGGGGTATCGGCGAGGACCATTCGCAACCGTCTCCATGAAGCTGGGCTACGGTCCCGCACACCGTTAGGCCGTCTTCCGCTCACGCCCCAACATCGTGCAGCCCGCCTCCAGTGGTGTCGCGACAGGCGTGAATGGAGGGACGAATGGAGACGTGTCGTCTTCAGCGATGAGAGTTGCTTCTGCCTTGGTGCCAATGATGGTCGTATGCGTGTTTGGCGCCGTGCAGGTGAGCGCCACAATCAGGACTGCATACGACCGAGGCACACAGGGCCAACACCCGGCATCATGGTGTGGGGAGCGATCTCCTACACTGGCCGTACGCCACTGGTGATCGTCGAGGGGACACCGAATAGTGCACGGTACATCCAAACCGTCATCAAACCCATCGTTCTACCATTCCTAGACCGGCAAGGGAACTTGCTGTTCCAACAGGACAATGCACGTCCGCGTGTATCCCGTGCCACCCAACGTGCTCTAGAAGGTGTAAGTCAACTACCCTGGCCAGCAAGATCTCCGGATCTGTCCCCCATTGAGCATGTTTGGGACTGGATGAAGCGTCGTCTCACGCGGTCTGCACGTCCAGCACGAACGCTGGTCCAACTGAGGCACCAGGTGGAAATGGCATGGCAAGCCGTTCCACAGGACTACATCCAGCATCTCTACGATCGTCTCCATGGGAGAATAGCAGCCTGCATTGCTGCGAAAGGTGGATATACACTGTACTAGTGCCGACATTGTGCATGCTCTGTTGCCTGTGTCTATGTGCCTGTGGTTCTGTCAGTGTGATCATGTGATGTATCTGACTCCAGGAATGTGTCAATAAAGTTTCCCCTTCCTGGGACAATGAATTCACGGTGTTCTTATTTCAGTTTCCAGGAGTGTAGATGGTTATTTACGTTCACTGATCTGGTGCGTAACTTCACTGACTAAATAAAAAACTGTATCATTATTTCTTATACTAATCTCAGTGATGTAAATAAACATTCATGTCATCAAATAGAAACCAATGCTTAACAGAAAGTTGACAGTATGAAAGCATAGAGCATGTGCATAAGTAGTATTGAGGAACACATAGCAACATGACAGCTTCATCACATTTAACTCCCTAAGTAGATCAACTTTACTGTCATGTCAGTGGAACCTGTGTTGGACTTGCCTAATGATAGTGTTGTACAATTATGTTTTGTGGTAACTATGACTGATGGTTTCAAGCGATATTGCCCAGTATGCATGTCCTGAGTGAGCCTATGCTGCTTAAGTGAAGGTACTGAAGCTGCATGGTCTACAGAACATGCCCCATAATTCAATTGGATTGATGAACTGCCCACAAGGTGTGCATCCCACCCTTCCTCCAGCAATAAAAAATGCTGGCATTAAGTATTTATCTTTCCTGTAGTACATCTCGAAAATGGCACATCAGGAATCTCAGGTTGTGTGAAAGTAGTGAAGCCTGGAAACAAAGGCAGCCCTTGTGGCTGCCAAGGGGTAGTTATCATTTCAACCTATCACATCCAGGCCATCATTATCTCACTAACCATCACACACTAATTAATTACCACCATGCCATATCAGTCAATGCTCACTTGGTTAACACCATACCCTGGCATGCAACATTGAAGTAAATGCAAACTGGTAATAGCCATTTGAGGTATATGAAGATGTATACAACCAGTGACGTGGGGAGTGGGAGGGTGACATTCAGAAGACAATGCTCTCCTATACACATATTTTCCATTATTCTTTATTGTGAACAATGAGAAGCCACCGAAAATCACACGCACCACATGCCATCCAGACAGTTGTGCCCAGGCAAGCCAACTGTGCACATATAAGTGTCGCTCCACATGTCCATGCCGAAAACATATCCCAATATTGCAGTACACCTCTAATATTCCCATTTTCCCTGGGACATTCGCTTTGACACAAAATTTCTTTATGGTTTTTGACCATATTGTCCACAGAAATACTTGTAGTGCTGGTAGACTCTGCTATTTCTTGTATCTCTTGTTCAACTAATACCTGTAGCTGTTCCTCCGAACTTAACCAAAGTGTTTAGTTCACTTGTTATGTCAACCAATTTCATACAATGTTATAATGTCTTTAACTGGTCTTGTGTACCTGAGATTTTATCATTTAATGTCTTAAATCCATCATGTACCTCTTTGAATTGCTCTTCATCCTCCTTCCTTATTAAATGACATTGTTTTCTATTTCATTCTGTAGTTTCTTAGGTAATTTACTAAGGTCAGGTCTACATTAGTAATTTTATCATTTAAAGAGTCTACTTTCGTAACTGCCTCCTTGCCTTGTCTTTTCAAAACTGACAATGCTTGTCCTTGGGTTGTAATATTATTTGACAGTTCTTCCAATTTCTTTAATTCTTCTGACATACTGTTATCCATTTTGCATGTAGAAACCAGTGTACAGTATAGACAAAATTTTACACACTTCCTTACACTTCAAAAATATGACTGAACACCATTGTGTAAAACCATTGAAATGTATCTCTACAACTTTTGATATGAGAAACTACTAAACAAAATTTTTAAGTCAATGCTGTGCACAGCTCACCTGCTTAACAGTACAAGTAGCTGCACCACACTGCCGATGTGTCATGTGAGGGTGAAGTGGTGTAGCAATGAGCCATTGTGCAGTTTGTGCATTCAGGTGACTAGCCAGTGCACTGCAAAGCAAAGCTATGTTGCTGTTGTTTTGGTTTATGTCTGACGAGATGCCATTGGACAATGATACCACAATCATAACCTTGAAATCAGCACTCTAAATTCTCCTGCATCATTAACGTAATGCTTCTCAACTCACATGGCAGAAGTTTTCACTCAAGCATACGAATTTGTCTTGTGGCTGACCTCGTAATGGTCAACTATTTTCCTTCATCCAGTTCTTTGTAGCAATATACATGTCTTTAGTTTTAACTAGGCGAGAATTACTTCTCCTTAAGTTCTTAAATTATTTTGGATGACACTACGGAATGTCATCCCCACTGTTTACTTCAATTGCTCTGGCAACATTGTATTTTCTTGCTATATTTATTGAAAATTCTTATTTCTGCAACATGTAACATTACGCAAATGTAGGCAAGCTATTCGACCACCTGGACTTAGTATGAAGTAGGATGAAATTGTTTGTTTGGCTGAACACTAGTGGCGCAATGCTCAGGATGTGGCATGGTTGGCTCAGCCAAGGTGCTGCAGCCGCACAAACCACAGTGACCACACCAGACCAGGCCAGTTCCAGTGAAAAGCTGTGAGGGAAGGTCCAGATGTGTATAAATCCTGGTACGGGGATGAAGAGATAGAGAAAGTATACGAGGATATTGAAAGGGTAATATAGTATATAAAGGGAGATGAAAATCTGATAGTCATGGGAGACTAGAATGCAGTTGTAAGGGAAGAAGTAAACGAAAAGGTTACAGAAGAATATGGGCTTGGGACAAGGAATGAGAGAGGAGAAAGACTAATTGAGTTCTGTAATAAATTTCAGCTAGTAATAGCCAATACTCTGTTCAAGAATCACAAGAGGAGGAGATATACTTGGAAAACACCACGTGATATGGGAAGATTTCAGTTAGAGTGGACCCTGGTCAGAAGAGATTACGAAATCAGATACTAGATTGTAGGATGTACCCAGGAGCAGATATAGACTCACATCAAAATGTTGCAGTGATGAAGAGTAGGCTGAAGTTCAACAGATCAGTCGGGAAGAATCAATATACAAAGAAGTGGGATACAGAAGTACTAAGGGATGATGAGACACACTTGAAGTTCTCCAATGCTATAGATACAGCAATAAGGAATAACTCAGTAGGCAGTACAGTTGAAGAGGAATGCACATCTGTAAAAAGGACAATCACAGAATTTGGAGAGAATAAAATAGGTACAAAGGAGGTAACTGCGAAGAAATCATGGGTAATGGAAGAAATATGTCAGGTGATCGATGAAAGAAGTAAGTACAAAAATGTTCAGGGAAATTCAGGATTACAGAAATACAAGTCGCTGAGGGATGAAATAAATAGGAAGTGCAGGGATGCTAAGACAAAATGGCTTCATGAAAAATGTGAAGAAATCGAAAAAGAAATGATTGTTGGAAGGGCGGACTTAGCATACAGGAAAGTCAAAACAACCTTCAGTCACATTAAAAGCAAGGATGGTAACATTAAGAGAGCAACAGGAATTCCACTAAATTCCATCAGAACAGCTTAACAGCTTATGCATCCAAGTTGCTGACAAGAATAACATAAAAAAGAATGGAAAAGAAAATTGAGGATGTGCTAAATGATGATCAGTTTGGCTTTAGGAAAGGTAAAGGTATGAGAGAGGCAATTCTTACATTGCAGTTGATAATGGAAGCAAGACTGAAGAATGATCAAGACATGCTCATAGAATTTTTCGCCGGCTGGAGTGACCGTGCGGTTCTGGGCGCTACAGTCAGAAGCTGAGCGACTGCTACAGTCGCAGGTTTGAATCCTGCCTCGGGCATGGATGTGTGTGATGTCCTTAGGTTAGTTAGGTTTAATTATTTCTAAGTTCTAGGCGACTGATGACCTCAGAAGTTAAGTCACATAGTGCTCAGAGCCATTTGAACCATTTGAAGAATTTGTCGACCTGGAAAAAGCATTCGACAATGTAAATAGTGCAAGATGTTCGAAATGCTGAGAAAAATAGGGGTAATCTAAAGGGAGAGAGGGGTAATATATGATACATACAAGACCAAGGAGGGAATAATAAGAGCAGATGACCAAGAATGAAGCATTCACATTAAAAAGGGTGTAAAACAAGAATGTAGTCTTTCCCCCTGCTGTTTAAACTGTACATCGAAGACGCAGTGTTTGAAATAAAAGAAAGGTTCAGGAGTGGGATTAAAATGCAAGGTGAAAAGATAAGAATGATAAGATTCACTGATGACATTGCTTTCCTGGGTGAAACTGAAGAAGAATTGAAGGCATGAGAATGATAAGTGGATCAAGACCACCTTTTTTTTAAATTTGAGTTATTAGCCCAAAATACAATTAAAATGGATGCTCCATCTATTGGTGTGTGAATGGTACTAAAATACCTCCCACAGAAGGTGTTAGATGCCTCTGCAAGTTATCACTTGGTAGATATTCACTTTTCATTGAGAGTGAGAAGTGGACAAAGACCAGTAAAATCCTATTCTCATGCTGAATGTGACAGGTATACCATGGCTACATCTACATGTTACTCTGATGAAAGTGTTGATGATCCTAGTTATGTTGTGAAAGGTTCTAGTGACAGTGCTGTTAATGATATTCAAGAATCTGCTAAGAAATCCAAGAAAAGATCTAGAAATGTGGCACAATGGAAACAAGTCAACAGAAAACTTAACCGGAATAGTGGACAAGCATACATGTCCATCAGTGGAAAATTAGTTCCAGAACATAAATCTGAGAGTTGCCAATGCAAGAGGCAATGCACGAAGAGGTTTCCTGAAGATATAAAGGAAAATATTCTTGACAGTTTTAATAACTTGAAAGTAAAGAATATACAGGATGCATATCTGTTTGGTTTGATATCAATGCAGCCGGTTTCAAGGTATGTATAATATATATTGTTACTTAATTATTTTGTTATTGGAGATTTACAAATGAAAATGTGTTTTGTATATTGTATGAATTAAGAAATCTTCAATTTAATATTTTAGGAGACGGCCTGATTTAATACAGAGAAGAAATTAGGTAAAACAGTGCAACTTAACCGAGTCTTTGGTCTTCGTATACTCCAAAGCACAGAAAGGGTTCATTTTACTACAAGGCATGTAATTGACAATATTCTACTACATTTTTATTGATGTGTAAACATCTTAGCACTCTGTTCCCAGTATGGGTTATCCGCAACTTCGAGTGCCAGATGCATAAATAATTCCCATGAAATGCTGGTAACTCATAGAGCTGTGCTGTAGGTGAGTGGTAAAGCGTTTGCTTCATGTGCGAGAGGTCGATGGTTTGAATTTCCCTAGTGGCATAAAGTTTTTTAATTCCTATATTACTATTTACAAGTGTTTTTTTTTTATATAAGTTTTTGTAAATTTAGTTTTGTTTCACTGATTGACTTTATACTCCATATAAGAGAAGTTGCACTTTGATATCATAGTTATTTCTCATTTCGTTGCTTTTGTGTATGCTGTATTTATGAATATTAATCAAGTTCTATGTGATTTAAGCAAGTGCTTTTATTTTGTACTTTTAATATTACTTTCTTTATTAAGAATGAGTGTGGTGCAGCCTGTGTTGAGTCTGGTCACTACTGTCCTGTTTTAATAATATTATTCCATTCTTTATGCTATTCTCATATTGTTTTATTACAAAATAAATCTTAATTAAAACATGATTATGATCAAAACCAGTGCACAACCTCAAATATTATTTTCCCAAAACAAACTAAAACAAGCTCATATGTTTACACATCAATATTTTCGTGAGTACCTTGGCATTCACACCATTTTTTATATAATACCTGTACTATATTGTTTTATTTATTTATCTATTTTAGGTTCATGTGGGTGCAAAGGAAGCAGTTGTTTGTAAACAAGCATTCTCTGGTCTTCATGACAAAAAGGGAAGGATTGACAGACTACTGCAGCATAGTATTCACAGTGCTTCCCCGCCTATGGATCAGAGACATCTCTCTGAAAATTCAAGATCTAGTAAGGAGCCTGAGTCTCTCATAGCTCAAGTGGAGGATCACATAAGGAGTTTCCCATTCCAATCATCACACTATTCTAGAAATACTTCCCAAAAAAAAAAAAAAAAAAAAAAAAAAAAAAAAAAAAAAAAAAAAAAAAAAAAAAAAAAAAAAAAAAAAAAAAAAAAAACATTTGAGCTCAGAGTTGACAGTAAAGAAGATGCATCTCCTTTATTTGGAAAACTTTTTAAGAATGAACAGGACCAGTAAAGTTAAGGTGAAACCAAGTGCTAATTATGAGTACTACAATAACATTTTTCACACATGATTAAATCTGTCATTTGGAGCACTAAGGTCAGACACATGTCCCAAGTGTGATTAGCTGAAAATTGATATAGAGACCGAAAGAGATGAAACAAAGAAAATGCTACTTATCGAATCGCTTGATCTACATTTGGCTAAAGCTGATGCTTTTTATAAGAATCTGAAAGAAAAATCTGAACATACCAAATTAAATAATTCTAGGGAGATTTTGTGTTTTGACTTCCAGCAGAATTTTCCTTTGCCAGTCATCCCAACAGGAGACTTATTTTACTGTTGTCAAGTATGGGTTTATAGACAGTGTATATATTCTTGATCAACTAATGCGAGCAAGATGTACATGTACTGTACGATGAAGTGGCAGGAAATAAAAGCTGTAATGAGACAACCTCATTTTTGAAGTGTTGTATCTCCACAGTGACAACTGTGGAGGTCTGAATAAGAATCTAGTCATGGTGAAGTTCCTGTGTATGTTAGCTGCAAGTGGAAAATTTGACAAAATAATATATCACTATCATGTACATGTCCATTCACCTCTGCCATGTGACAGTATGTTTGGACTTATTGACAAATTAAAGAGAAAGAAGAAGTATGTCTTCAATCCAGAAGTTTGGTATTCTCTAGTAACGAGAGCCTCAAAGCAATCTGAACTTGTCCTTGTGACTCAAGATCTCATTAAGGTTTCAAAGCCCATCTGTCACCATTTTTTAAGAAGTCTATCAAAACTGATAAACAACCATTCACAATATCCAAGTATAGAATGTTTGTATATTCAGGATATAGTATTTCAGTGTCTGAAGCACATAGCATGTTTGTAAATCAGAAATTTGTCACTATGAGGAAAGGAGTGCATGCTAATGAAATTAATTTGGATTTAGCAATAAATCTATACAATTCACCATTGCCAGTAAATCAGAAGAAACTGGATGATATTATGAAAGTGGAAAAGTTAATTCCTCCAGTGTACAAGCAATGGTATGAATGTATTGAAAAACTTGGTGTCGATAATGAAAAGATTGAATGAAAAAACTACCATGTATATTAATGTGTGTTATATTTTCCAATTAATTTGTTAATTTTTTCCATGTTGTTGTTGTTGTGGTCTTCAGTCCTGAGACTGGTTCGATGCAGCTCTCCATGCTACTCTATCCTGTGCAAGCTTTTTCATCTCCCAGTACCTACCGCAGCCTACATCCTTCTGAATCTGCTTAGTGTTTTCATCTCTTGGTCTCCCTCTACGATTTTTACCCTCCACGCTGCCCTCCAATGCTAAATTTGTGATCCCTTGTTGCCTCAGAACATGTCCTACCAACAAGCCCCTTCTTCTTGTCAAGTTGTGCCACATACTCCTCTTCTCCCCAATTCTATTCAATACTTCTTCATTAGTTATGTGATCTACCCATCTAATCTTCAGCATTCTTCTGTAGCACCACATTTCGAAAGCTTCTATTCTCTTCTTGTCCAAACTATTTATAAATCCATGTTTCACTTCCATACATGGCTACACTCCATACAAATACTTTCAGAAACGACTTCCTGACACTTATATCTATACTCGGTGTTAACAAATTTCTCTTCTTCAGAAACGCTTTCCTTGCCATTGCCAGTCTACATTTTATATCTTCTCTACTTCGACCATCATCAGTTATTTTGCTCCCCAAATAGCAAAACTCCTTTACCACTTTAAGTGCCTCATTTCCTAATCTAATTCTCTCAGCATCACCCAACTTAATTCGACTACATTCCATTATTCTCATTTTGCTTTTGTTGATGTTCATCTTATATCCTCCTTTCAAGACACTGTCCATTCCGTTCACCTGCTCTTCCAAGTCCTTTGCTGTCTCTGATAGAATTACAATGTAGTTCTAATGGAATGTTGTCTACTGGAATGTTGTCTACTCCCGGGGCCTTGTTTCGACTTAGGTCTTTCAGTGCTCTGTCAAACTCTTCACGCAGTATCATATCTCCCATTTCATCTTCATCTACATCCTCTTCCACTTCCATAATTTTGTCCTCAAGAACATTGCCCCTGTATAGACCTCCTTCCATCTTTCTGCTTTCCCTTCTTTGCTTAGAATCCATCTGAGCTCTTGATATTCAAGCCAGTGGTTCTTTTTTCTCCAAAGATATCTTTAATTTTCCTGTAGGCAGTATCTGTCTTACCCCTAGTGAGATAAGCCTCTACATCCTTACATTTGACCTCTAGCCATCCCTGCTTAGCCATTTTGCACTTCTTGTCGATCTCATTTTTTAGACGTTTGTATTCCTTTTTGCCTGCTTCACTTACTGCATTTTTGTATTTTCTCCTTTCATCAATTAAATTCAGTATCTCTTCTGTTACCCAAGGATTTCTACTAGCCCTCATCTTTTTACCTACTTGATCCTCTGCTGTCTTCACTATTTCATTCCTCAAAGCTACCCATTCTTCTTACACTGTATTTCTTTCCCCCATTCCTGTCAGTTGTTCCCTTATGCTCTCCCTGAAACTCTGTACAACCTCTGGTTCTTTCAGTTTATCCAGGTCCCATCTCCTTAAATTCCCACCTTTTTGCAGTTTCTTCAGTTTTAATCTACAGTTCATAACCAATAGATTAAGTAGATAGATTAAGTAAACTAGAATATTATAGTGTAACAGGAAATGCTGCAAAATGGTTCAAATCTTATATCTCTGGCAGGAAACAAAGGGTGTTATTAGGAAAGAGACATGTATCAAGCTACCAGGCATCATCCAACTGGGAACTAATTACATGTGGGGTCCCACAAGGTTCCATTTTGGGGCCCTTACTTTTTCTTGTGTATATCAATGACCTTTCATCAGTAACATTACCAGATGCCAAGTTTTTTTGTTTACTGATGATACAAACATTGCAATAAATAGCAAATCAAGTGTAGTCTTAGAAAGATCAGCCAATAAAATATTTGTGGACATTAATCACTGGTTCCTAGCCAATTCTTTGTCACTAAACTTTGAAAAAACACACTGCATGCAGTTCAGAACTTGTAAGGGGTGTCCCAAGAGTATATGTCTAACATACGATGACAAGAAGACAGAAGAAGTGGACAGTGTTAAATTCTTGGGATTACAGCTTGATAATAAATTCAACTGAGAGGAGCACACCACAGAACTGCTGAAGCGTCTTAACAAATCTCTGTTTGCAATGCGAATTTTGTCAGACATATGTTGTTGTTGTTGTTGTTGTTGTGGTCTTCAGTCCTGAGACTGGTTTGATGCAGCTCTCCATGCTACTCTATCCTGTGCAAGCTTCTTCATCTCCCAGTACCTACTGCAACCTACATCCTTCTGAATCTGCTTAGTGTATTCATCTCTTGGTCTCCCCCTATGATTTTTACCCTCCACACTGCCCTCCAATACTAAATTGGTGATCCCTTGATGCCTCAGAACATGTCCTACCAACCAATCCCTTCTTCTGGTCAAGTTGTGCCACAAACTTCTCTTCTCCCCAATCCTATTCAATACTTCCTCATTAGTTATGTGATCTACCCATCTAATCTTCAGCATTCTTCTGTAGCACCACATTTCAAAAGCTTCTATTCTCTTCTTGTCCAAACTATTTACCGTCCATGTTTCACTTCCATACATGGCTACACTCCATACAAATACTTTCAGAAATGACTTCCTGACACTTAAATCTATACTCGATGTTAACAAATTTCTCTTCTTCAGAAACGCTTTCCTTGCCATTGCCAGTCTACATTTTATATCCTCTCTACTTCGACCATCATCAGTTATTTTGCTCCCCAAATAGCAAAACTCCTTTACTACTTTAAGTGTCTCATTTCCTAATCTAATACCCTCAGCATCACCCGACTTAATTCGACTACATTCCATTATCCGCATTTTGATTTTGTTGATGTTCATCTTATATCCTCCCTTCAAGACACCATCCATTCCGTTCAACTGCTCTTCCAAGTCCTTTGCTGTCTCTGACAGAATTACAATGTCATCGGCGAACCTCAAAGTTTTTATTTCTTCTCCATGGATTTTAATACCTACTCCAAATTTTTCTTATGTTTCCTTTACTGCTTGCTCAATATAGAGATTGAATAACATTGGGGAGAGGCTACAACCCTGTCTTACTCCCTTCCCAACCACTGCTTCCCTTTCATGTCCCTCGACTCTTATAACTGCCATCTGGTTTCTGTACAAATTATAAATAGCCATTCGCTCCCTGTATTTTACCTCCGCCACCTTTAGAATTTGAAAGAGAGTATTCCAGTCAACACTGTCAAAAGCTTTCTCTAAGTCTACAAATGCTAGAAACGTAGGTTTGCCTTTCCTTAATCTTTCTTCTAAGATAAGTCGTAAGGTCAGTATTGCCTCACGTGTTCCAGTATTTCTACGGAATCCAAACTGATCTTCCCCGAGGTCAGCTTCTACTAGTTTTTCCATTCGTCTGTAAAGAATTCGTGTTAGTACTTTGCAGCTGTGGCTTATTAAACTGATTGTTCGGTAATTTTCACATCTGTCAACACCTGCTTTCTTTGGGATTGGAATTATTATATTCTTCTTGAAGTCTGAGGGTATTTCACCTGTTTCATACATCTTGCTCACCAGATGGTAGAGTTTTGTCAGGACTGGCTCTCCCAAGGCCGTCAGTAGTTCCAATGGAATGTTGTCTACTCCGGGGGCCTTGTTTCGACTCAGGTCTTTCAGTGCTCTGTCAAACTCTTCACGCAGTATCGTATCTCCCATTTCATCTTCATCTACATTCTCTTCCATTTCCATAATATTGTCCTCAAGTACATCACCCCTGTATAGACCCTCTATATACTCCTTCCACCTTTCTGCTTTCCCTTCTTTGCTTAGAACTGGGTTTCCATCTGAGCTCTTGATGTTCATACAAGTGGTTCTCTTATCTCCAAAGGTCTCTTTAATTTTCCTGTAGGCAGTATCTATCTTACCCCTAGTGAGATAAGCCTCTACATCCTTACATTTGTCCTCTAGCCATCCCTGCTTAGCCATTCTGCACTTCCTGTCGATCTCATTTTTGAGACGTTTGTATTCCTTTTTGCCTGCTTCATTTACTGCATTTTTATATTTTCTCCTTTCATCAATTAAATTCAATATTTCTTCGGTTACCCAAGGATTTCTACTAGCCCTCGTCTTTTTACCTACTTGATCCTCTGCTGCCTTCACTACTTCATCCCTCAAAGCTACCCATTCTTCTTCTACTGTATTTCTTTCCCCCATTCCTGTCAATTGTTCCCTTATGCTCTCCCTGAAACTCTGTACAACCTCTGGTTCTTTCAGTTTATCTAGGTCCCATCTCCTTAAATTCCCACCTTTTTGCAGTTTCTTCAGTTTTAATCTACAGGTCATAACCAATAGATTGTGGTCAGAGTCCACATCTGCCCCTGGAAATGTCTTACAATTTAAAACCTGGTTCCTAAATTTCTGTCTTACCATTACATAATCTATCTGATACCTTTTAGTATCTCCAGGGTTCTTCCATGTATACAACCTTCTATCATGATTCTTAAACCAAGTGTTAGCTATGATTAAGTTGTGCTCTGTGCAAAATTCTATCAGGCGGCTTCCTCTTTCATTTCTTAGCCCCAATCCATATTCACCTACTACGTTTCCTTCTCTCCCTTTTCCTACACTCGAATTCCAGTCACCCATGACTATTAAATTTTAGTCTCCCTTCACTATCTGAATAATTTCTTTTATTTCATCATACATTTCTTCAATTTCTTCGTCATCTGCAGAGCTAGTTGGCATATAAACTTGTACTACTGTAGTAGGTGTGGGCTTCGTATCTATCTTGGCCACAATAATGCGTTCACTATGCTGTCTGTAGTAGCTTACCTGCATTCCTATTTTCCTATTCATTATTAAACCTACTCCTGCATTACCCCTATTTGACTTTGTGTTTATAACCCTGTAGTCACCTGACCAGAAGTCTTGTTCCTCCTGCCACCGAACTTCACTAATTCCCACTATATCTAACTTTAACCTATCCATTTCCCTTTTTAAATTTTCTAACCTACCTGCCCGATTAAGGGATCTGACATTCCACGCTCCGATCCGTAGAACGCCAGTCTTCTTTCTCCTGATAATGACATCCTCTTGAGTAGTCCCCGCCCGGAGATCCGAATGGGGGACTATTTTACCTCCGGAATATTTTACCCAAGAGGACGCCATCATCATTTAATCATACAGTAAAGCTGCATGCCCTCGGGAAAAATTGTGGCCGTAGTTTCCCCTTGCTTTCAGCCGTTCGCAGTACCAGCACAGCAAGGCCGTTTTGGTTAGTGTTACAAGGCCAGATCAGTCAATCATCCAGACTGTTGCCCTTGCAACTACTGAAAAGGCTGCTGCCCCTCTTCAGGAACCACACGTTTGTCTGGCCTCTCAACAGATACCCCTTCGTTGTGGTTGTACCTACGGTACGGCTATCTGTATCGCTGAGGCACGCAAGCCTCCCCACCAATGGCAAGGTCCATGGTTCATGGGGTTAATTTTCAATATGGCTGTAAAATGACTCATTCTACACCATGAAAATTTATCATGCAAAATGATCCATAGAACATGAAAAGTAACCAATTTAAAGCAAATTGCCAGTCTCAGAGCACTTTGAAATCTTATCAAGATCTGACTGAATATTTACGCAGCTTCTTTCAGACAGTACTTCATCATAGGTAACTGCATCATATTCAAAAAGACTGATTTTACTATTAATATTGTCTGCAAGGCCGTTAATAGACAACATGAACAGCAAGGGTCCCAACGCACTTCCCTGGGGCACACTCAAAGTTACTTCTACATCTGACAATGACTGTCCAATGTAGAAATAACTTATAAAAGCCCAGGAGCTAACTCACTGCAAATAATAAACTTTAGCTGTGATCCTGCAGTCAAATAATCAAAGCATTGACCAGAATTGTGAATTAATAAAATACACAGGAATATTAAATTCAAGATAAATAATTAATTTAATAGAAAGGATTCCATCAAATGTCTGTAATTGACACAGATGCCAGAATTATGTTGAATAATGTTTATTCGAGATAATACATCTCAAGTAAGTGGAAAGTGGTCCTATGATATCCAAATAAATTGCTGACAGCAAATTACCTTATCAAATGTAGTAAAGTTGTGTTGCAAGCATTATGATAATGGTAGTAGGAACCCCCAGCTAAATAGTCATCAAAGACTTGTGAAAACTAAGACCGTTTTGTGATCACAATACACAAAATATTTGCTAGCTAAAAATAGTTCAGAGCTTAACTAAATGATTTACAAATTAACATGAGAGATAATGAATAGAAACTCGTACTCTGTGTGTTCTCAATTCCATAGTGCAACTGGAAAAAGTTAGAGCATTATAGTGGCTGTTCATTGCCCAGAATAAATCACCTATATGGCCAAACCACACACATTATGACAGTCAAGTCTGCTTTCTTCTAGCATAAATGTAAAAAGTGTCCAGAATCTTTTCCTTGAATTCACCACCTGAAAAGTGTCTGTCTCCACTTGACTTCAACAATGTTCCATTACTGTCTGCTTTTCCATTGGCTGAAGGCCATCTTGACCAAAAATACATCATTCTTAAGTTCTACAGACATGGTTTGACTCAGCCTGACCACTTCCACCATTAAACTAATATATTTGAACGGTATTTAAATAAAGAAATGTTGTAAACATTTGGTCACAATCAGACCATATGTCTGCTTGATAGAACTGTCTTTTCGTTCTCATTTCAACAGTCATGTCAGCTAACCACACGATTGGCCACCTCTTAAATTACCATGATATTGTATTAGCAATTTTAACCAATAGTGAAATAAATAACTGGCAAAAATAGTACACATTCATTAAATAAATACACAAGTATGACAAGGTATGAGGTATTTGTGATGTGTCCATTTGCTGTGTTATTGTGGAGATTATGGTGTTCTGAGAGAGAGATGTATAATGAGAAGGATAGGAGTTGTCATAAATCAATAAATACATGATGTGATCAAAAGTGTCCGCACACACCCAAAAACATACATTTTTTATATTAGGTGCATTGTGCTGCCAGGTACTCCATATCAAAATTCTCAGTAGTCATTAGAAATCATGAGAGAGCAGAATAGGGCGTCCACGGAACTCACGGACTTCAGACGGTGGTCAGGTGAATGGGTGTCACTTGTGTCATACGTCTGTACGTGAGGTTTCCACACTCCTAAACATTCCTAGGTCCATTGTTTTCGATGTCATAATATAGTGGAAATATGAAGGGACACATACAGCACAAAAGCGTACAGGCCAACCTCATCTGTAGACAGAGAGATTGTCAACATTTGAAGAGGGTTGTAATGTGTAATAGGCAGACATCTATCCAGACCATCACACAGGAATTCCAAATTGCATCAGGATCCACTGCAAGTACTATCACAGTTAGGTGGAAGGTGAGAAAACTTGGATTCCATGGTTGAGCAGCTGCTCATAAGGCACACATCACGCCAGTAAATGCCAAATGCCTCACTTGGTGTAAGGAGCTTAAACACTGGATGATTGAACAGAGGAAAAACATTGTTGGAGTGAAGAATCACGGCACATAATGTGGCGATCTAATGGCAGGGTGTGGATATGGTGAATGCGTAGTGAACATCATCTGCCAGCATGTGTAGTGCCAACAGTAAAATTCGGAGATGGTGGTGTTATGGTGTGGTCACGGTTTTCATGGAGGGGACTTGCACCCTTTGATGTTTTGCATGGCACTGTCACAGTTCAGGCCTACATTGATTTTTTAAGCACCTTCTTGCTTCCCACTGTTGAAGAGCAATTTGGGGATGGCGATTGCATCTTTCAACATGATCGAGCACATGTTCATAATGCACAGCCTGTGGCGGAGTGGTTACACGACAATAAAATCCCTGCAATGGACTGGCCTGCACAGAGACCTGACCTGAATCCTATAGAACCCCTTTGGGATGTTTTGGAATGCCGACTTCATGCCAGGCCTCACCAACTGACATCCATACCTCTCTTCAGTGCAGCATTCCATGAAGAATGAGCTGCCATTCCCCAAGAAACCTTCCAGGATCTGATTGAATGTATGCCTGCGAGATTGGAAGCTGTCATCATGGCTAAGGATAAGCCAACACCCTATTGAATTCCAGCATTACCGATGGAGGGCGCCACAAACTTGTAAGTGATTTTCAGCCAGATGTCCACATACTTCTGATCACTTAGTGTAAAATAACAGAAATACGTAGCTTTCAGGGATGACAGCTTTGGTGCAATCCTATCAACTAAGGTATCTTTTGGTGAAATGCTTGAAGTGTTTAAAAATAGTTAATTCAAAGGTTCATGATGAACCTGTAAAATATTTACTTCTGTAGTTTTAAAGATACTGAAAATATTGTTATATAAGTGGATGTGCTTCATTTTTCTGAGATCACAGGTGTATTCAGATTTGCTTTATTATTTGATTGTGATTTTTGTCGTATTTCTAAGTGCTGTAAGATGCGATCTTTCAGTTTGTCTGACACTCCACCATTGCTGGTGGACTGGCAATAGCAAGGAAAGCGTTTCTGAAGAAGAGAAATTTGTTAACATTGAGTATAGATTTAAGTGTCAGGAAGTCGTTTCTGAAAGTATTTGTATGGAGTGTAGCCATGTATGGAAGTGAAACATGGACGATAAATAGTTTGGACAAGAAGAGAATAGAAGCTTTCGAAATGTGGTGCTACAGAAGAATGTTGAAGATTAGATGGGTAGATCACATAACTAATGATGAGGTACTGAATAGAATTGGGGAGAAGAGGAGTTTGTGGCAGAACTTGACAGGAAGAAGGGGCTGGTTGGTAGGACATGTTCTGAGGCAACAAGGGATCACAAATTTAGCATTGGAGGGCAGTGTGGAGGGTAAAAATCGTAGAGGGAGACGAAGAGATGAATAAACTAAGCAGATTCAGAAGGATGTATTCTGCAGTAAGTACTGGGAGATGAAGAAGCTTGCACAGGATAGAGTAGCATGGAGAGCTGCATCAAACCAGTCTCAGAACTGAAGACCACAATCACAACAACAACAACAACAACAACTTTGCAAATTAATTTGTACATCTATTTGTACTCTTAACATCACCATATAATCCCCCTCCCACCCTCAAAATGAAAACAAGATATACAGATTGAGTTAGCAATTCCTACCTACCACCAATTACACATTACAAACATAGAAATTCTTCTACAGAATAGGAGTTGTTGTCAAGGAGAAACTTTTTGAATTTATTTTCAAATTTTACCTAGCTATCTGCTAGACATTTTTGTTACAGTGTTGTGCACCTCTCTCTGTGCTAAAAACAACCTTAAAGTTAAGTAATGAATGTCATTTTTTCTTCTAGTATTGTAATTATGTACCTCATTGTTCCTTTTTAACTGTAATGGATTATTTACAACAAACTTCATGAGGAAATAAATATACTGTAAAGCAGTAGTCAGAATAGAATTGGAAGGAGAATCAGCATTGGTCATATTTTTTTTTTTATTTTTTTATCCGCAAAATCGATTTTCGGTCACTTAGTGACCATCCTCAGTGCTGTAATATACAGTTAAAATTGGTAGGCACTAGTATCAACAAGCTTAGAGTGCTCACATATATGTGATCGCTCTAAGCTTGTTGATACCAGTGCCTACCAATTTTAATTGCTCACATATATGTGATCACTCTAAGCTTGTTGATACCAGAGCCTACCAATTTTGATTGTATATTACAGCACTGAGGATGGTCATTAAGTGACTGAAAATCGATTCTGCAGATAATTAAAAAAAAAAAAAAAAAAAAAAAAAAAAAAAAAAAAAAAAATACGACCAATGCTGATTCTCCTTCCAATTCTATCCACTATTTGGTCGTGATGCACAGAACACTCCATAGAGTCGTAGAGTCGCCAATCAAGTAGTCAGAATGCCCAACTCCTTAAACAGATGTCTACAAGACGATCTCATCAATATGGACACCTAGAATTTTGAAGTTTCCACCCTATATACTTTTTCCGGCATATTGACAAGCGCTGGCACGAAGACGAATATCACAAGAGCAAAAAAGATGGTGAGACGACATCAGCCAATAGCATGCTGACAAGGACCACACCATGACAGGAGCATCCTCTAGCTGAACAGAATATAAGCATCACTCCTGTCAACCTTGGCTGGACAGTATTAGACCTGGCCTAGCAGAGAGCACTATGGTTGCAGTTATCAGTAATCCATATCAATTGCTTATATGGACATTGTCTATAGCAAAGAACATTACTTGCTTGCATGTTACTTGCCACTCGCAACACCATTGTAAATTCGAAGTTGAGTATTGTCAAATCTGTTTTAGCGAAATAAAGCTATTAATGTTATTTGCTTGAATTGTTGTATAGCATTCCGAGAATGCAGCATCCTTTAGACACCCTATACGAGATGAGTGGGCAGGACCCCACAGTATTAATTTCATCACTGTGTGTTACACTTATCACTGGTGCAATACCCCTAGAGATGCATCAGAACTGAATATGACGTGTCTTTGTGAAATTCAGGGTAAGACCATTCACAGAAAACCAGCCAATGATACTTCTGAGAACTTTGTTCACCATTTCTTCCATTTCTGTATGCATACTGTGAGTGATTACAATATTGGTGTCATCTGCAAAAAGAACTAATTCTGCTTGTTGTACATTATATGGTAGATCATTTACATTTATGAGAAACAGTAGTGGGCCTAAGATAGAGCCTTGGAGAACCCCGTATGTGATTTCTCCCCAGTCAGGATGTCCCTGGATTTTGTTGGTTGAATTACTACTAAGTACAACTTTCTACATTCTTTTGGTTAGATATGACATGATCCATTGGTTGGCTATACCATCAATCCCATAAAACTTCAATTTATCTATGAGTATACTGTGATTCACACAGTCAAATGTCTTGGATAGGTGATAGAAAATATGTACTGGTCCTATTTTGTTATTTAATGCTAGTAATATGTGGTGTGTGAACATGTAAATGGCATTCTCAGTACAACAACCCTTCTGAAACCCGAACTGTGATTTGCTGAGGTGGTTACTGATGTCTCTCTTATCACCTTTCTTAAAGAGCGTTTTAACAATGACATATTTTAGTCTTTCTGGAAAAATGCCTTGAGTTAGCAATGCATTACACACTTCAGAAAATACCAGACTTATTATATGGGAACAAATCTTTAGTACTCTACTGGAAACACCATCAAAATCAGAAGAGCTTTTGTCCTTGAGAGAATGTATGACTGTCTTAATTTCAGAAGTAGAAATTGGTGTTACATTCGTATGATGTAATTTTATGAGAGTTACTAACATATTGCTGTGATCTTTCTCTTGACCTGTTGGTCCCTATGCTTTCTACTGTGTTTAAGAAATGATTATTAAATACATTTACTACTTCTGACTTCTTGTTTATAGCCCATCCATTCAATTAAATAGTAATGTTACCCTCTTCTGTGGTTGATTGTCCTGTTTCTTTGTTCACTATACTCCATGTTGCCTTAACTCTGTTGCCAGACATACAGATTTCTGCCATTATGTGCATATTTCTTGATTTTTTTAATAACCTTTCTTAGTAATGCTGAGTGTCTTTGTATTGCACAACTACTGCAGGGTCTCTACTTGTTCTTACCAAAAGATACTTTTCTCTTTTCCTTACACAAAACGCTTTAATCCCCTTAGTGATCCATGCCCCCCCCCCTTTTTTTTTATTTTTTTACATGGCTGTTTAATGTCCCTTCTGATTAGCTTATGCAGAAAGCTATTTTCAAATACTAATATGAATTTATCATGGAATAGATTAAATTTTGTATTGGCATTTGGTTCTGTATAAATTTCATCCCAGGTTATTTCTTGTAAACTACTCTTAAAAACATTTGATGATTCTGACTTATTTCCACTGAGGTGTATCCACACTGTAAGGCATTATGTCATTTATCCTGACTAACTGTGCACCATGATCAGAGAGAGCATTTGTTACTGGGTAAACAGTTATTTTCTTGCTTTGTGCCTCATCAAAGAAAACATTATCGATTAAGGGCCTACTGTCTTTATCCACTTATGTTGGAAAGTTAACTACTGAAAGAAAATTGTAGGATCTAGATAAGATTTCCAGGTCAGGGTTTGTTGAGTCCATGGTAGTGTGTCACAGAGATTTTGAAGGAACTGGACTGGAAGACTCTTGAAGACATATGTGAACTATACCAAGAAAGTCTATTAACAAAGTTTCAAGAACCAGCTTTAAATGATTACTCAAGGAATACGTTACAATGCCCTGTGTATTGCTCACAGAGAGATTGTGAGGATAAGATTAATTACTGCATGCACAGAAGCATTCAAACAATCACTGTTTCTGTGCTCCATACATGAATGGTACAGGAAGAAACCCTAATAACTCCTCTGCCTTGCACCTCATGGTGGTTTTCCAAGTACAGCTGTACATGTAGATTAAGTCATCTAAATGCAAGCTATGTTAGACTCTGATTACCTGCGTATGCTGCAGGTATGCAGCAAATGGACATAAAAAAAAAAAAAAGAGAGAGAGAGCATAGCACTTGCAGATGTGTAGCAATGGCAAAACTGCCTATGGGAGCATTAAGAGTCCTATAGCGAAGTTGTCCCTTCTCCCTCAGCAGTAAAACAGTGGTGTCTCCCCACTTTGGTATATACGTTACTGGCCAAACCCGATTTTAGGATGAACTAGTTTCGCCTAGGTCACACTCATTCATCCTGTTATCGAGAGGATAAAATAGTTTAGCCTAGGTTGAATTTGCATGCTTTAGGATAAACTGGTATGTCCTAGTCTGAACTAGTTTCACCTAGTTTGTATCTTCTATAAGCTTTTCAAAGTAAACTGAATAAAGGCACAGAAATAACATAGTCAATATGATTCATTAAAGTTATTTATTAACTAATCAGTAATTTCACATCTGTCACTAGATCAACTTACATATACCCATCCACAGAAATCACCTTATCTGCATTTTGCTTATTTACTTATTTTTGCAAGGTTTACTTTGGGAACACTTAGAATTGCAGAGTATTTTGTTTTTCTTACACTTGTATTTGTTTTTTGTACAGTTTTTCATGCAACTGCATTTCACAAAGCCTTGCCCAGATCTAACAGAATGTTTTGTGGCTGCGGTCCTTAAAGGTACTTCAGTATCCCGGTTAATATCTCCCATATCTAAAAACTTTTGAATGCAGATATTGAAATTGGTTCTTAAAAAATTAAAGAAGTTGCAACAAATATGGAAAATTTTAATAAAATTATGCCTGCAATAAAGTTTTTGAAGTACGCCATGTTTGGTGCCAACTTTGTAGAGGCCCTCATCAGTCTCTTGAAGTATTACTCCAATTATTTTTCAAAGGTCACCTCTGCCTTCATCTACATCTAGAATAGGTATGGTTACATTGTCTCCCATGTCAGCTGGTGGATGGGATTTGTCAGAGGAAGCTTTCATTCTTTTAGCTTCTTGTTGTTTTTTTTTTTCTTTTTTGTGTCGCAATTTTTCTAACATTTTGAATGTTGTTTGTGTCAGTTTTCACAATGTTATCATCATCACTGTCATTGTACTGTTCACTACTGCAGTCATCTTCAATTGCCTTCATTAGGTCATCTTCATCCTGAAAATCATTTCTGATTTCTTGAGGCAACGAGGCAGTGGAAAGTCCTACTCTGGGTTCGATTCCGAATAATGCTTTGTAAGGTGATTGTTTTATGCCAGAGTGGTAAGCTCGGTTTTTCATGAATTGGACATACCTTAATCCTTCCAACCACTTCGTCAAACTGCTGTCCCTTAACAAAGAACTTATATTTTCAATGTCTTTGTTGGTACTTTCAACAGAACCCCGACTTTGGCTGTTCCTGTATTTTCAGTTCTGACCAAAGATTTGAGAGTTCACTTATAACATTACTGACAAATCTCTGCCATTATCAGATTGATGAATGCACAGCACCCCTACAGTTAGGAGTATATCATTCAAATGATAAGCCACTTCTTCAGCCCTCTTTGGTGTTAACACACGAAGGAGAACAAATTTTGTGAGATGGTCCTCATAAACTCGAATGAATTTTAAATTCCTGTCTGGTTGCGTTTGGAAATCAATCAAATTGAAATGGCATCTGCTCCTCATTTCTGAATGGACAATTAATTGGCTTTGAAATGAGCCCTCTTTTCTTTTTTGTCTTCTTTTGTTGACAAACATCACACATTGATAAATAGAGGTATATCATTTCCTTTGTGATATTGGAATATTTTTTTGATGTCTTGGCTAACATCCTATCGTAACCACTGTGAACCACAACAACATGAGCTGTGTCAATCACATCATAAAGTACATCAGCTGGAACAACATATTTTATATTCCCTTCACACTGTACAATGAGTTTTTCACATCACCAGTTTTCAAAACAGCAATCGTTTCAATCTTCTTTTTTGTAATGATGTTCTTTTTACCAATTTTTCCGTGTCTTGTATTTGTTTAACCAAATCTGCATATTCGTCTACTGATAACACATTATAATAAGAACACTTTTTATTTTCATTCTGCAAAATTTCCTCCAGAAACCTTTTCTCTCCACAGCTTCTGATTGGCTTGTCTACTACACGAAGGCTCATCCATGATGAAACGCCTCACAATAATTATACTAGGATTATAATAAAGTCTTTTAAACACAACCAGCAACTTAACATGCACACTCATCAATGCAAAATACCATTCAAAACAAAGAACAGTGCAAGCAAAGAGCGGTTGAGAGGTGTGAGGGGCAAGCCAGAGATGATTTGGGGATTCCCCGTTCGTACAGGCAGCGATAAGCGTTCCGACTAAGCAAAATTAGACTAAGACGTACCAGTTTATCCTAAAGCATGTAAATTCTGACTAGGATTTGACCTAGGCTACACTGTTTGATCCCATTGGTAACTGGATGAACGAGTTTGACCTATGTGAAACTTGTTCATCCTAAAATCGGGTTTGGCTAGTAACATACACACCAAATCGCCCATTCTCCAATTACATTTTAATGTAGTCAACTCTTACCTTAGGTTACAAAATGATAAATAATTCCTTGCAGACTGACTTGCCAGCATAATTTTTTTTAACGGTTTTATTGTATCTTATACATTAGTGTCTTTCATACTTCATATCCCTTGATATCATATATAGTAATTTTTGTTTTGTTTTCTGTGACTTTGACTTTATACTTTCTCATTTTGCTGTTTTGTTTGCTATAATGGTCATATTAACCTCCTGGTCATTAGCACCTTACAGTGTAAGGTTATACTGTTATTTGTGTATGCAATTTTGAGCGTATGCTATTGATAATTATATGAATATTTTGTAGCTTTGATCATATTAGGTCAGCTTTGTTTCTTGTTGGGTGTGCCACCTCTTTGTTTAGATACCTGCGATTACTACTCATGAAACAGCTCATTTATAACAATTTTTTAAAACGAGAAGACTCATTTTACATTGAGAGTACGCCGAGTTCTTTGTCTCTTGTCACTCCTAGCGACACACTGTTTCTCTGCCACAACCAAAGTCTGCCTTTTATACTACAAAGAATACCTTCTGTCTATCCACTGAGTCAGCTAATTTATGGAGCAATATAGGGGGTGAAGAAAAATGCCACACTTGGCAGTCGGCATGCGATTTCTCATCACAGTTCAAGACAAAAGTGTATCTAGCAAAACCTAATTCCATTAATATGTATAATAGAAATGAGACTTAAAACATGACGCTCTGGCAATGCCGTATCTGTGTGCAGCCTGTCCAAGAACAGGTAACATGAATTATGCGCTGTCCTGGAGTTGTCTCATTAGCCCAATGCGATCAGGCAATGCTGCAGGAAACAATAAACAGACTCGCTGATGTTCAAGTCATGTTCATGACAAACATTTTTCTTTTTTTCTCTCAGTTTAAGCATCAAATTGATCCAGTTTACATCTCCACATTGCAGTATCCTGTGTATTTCTTTCTGTTATTGTTGCCTTTATTTAAACATTAAGACATAACACAAACTTCTTACAGACGTAAACAACCACTCTATTTCACCCATGACACAAATAAAGCCAATAGAAAATAATATAGGCTACTGCAACATGATCTGTATCCCATGAGATACAAAAAACACATAAGTAGGCTACACTAGATTACACATTATACTACGCACAATAATTCCATTCTGTACGCTTGACAACTAGGCTTACCTTCACAGTTCTGGTACGTTCATGTATGAGGAACATTCACTTTAAGATGTGTTCAAAGTGACCACCTTGCAGTTGCAAACATTTTGCCACTTGCTGGATAGTACTTTGCTGGACCCTATACAACATACCTGAATCCACCGTTTGCTGGAGAGGCATGCATGTGAGCTATTAGGTCGTGTACATCCATGGGTGGATTACTATAAAAGTGTTCCTGTAAGTGCCCCCTAATGAAAATTAGTGGATTAAGGACTGAGGAATGTGGAGGCCAGAACATTGGGCCTCAATAAACAATCCATATTACTGGAAACACTTCATTTAAATAGTTAGGCGTGTTCATTCCAAAGTGTGGTGTAGCACCTCCATGCTGAAACCATAGCTGTTGCCAGACACCAAGGGAACATTTTCTAATGTGTCAGGCAAATTACTGCAAAGAAATGCACGATACTGGGGCACATTCAACTTGTCCAGCAATACGTAAGGCCGCAAAAACACACCTCCCATGATTCAAGCCCACAGGTTTACGCCAAAGTGTGCCTTTCAAGTCATATTCATGGATGATGCCTGTTGTGTTCTGACCAATAGTGGCTGTTGTGGTGGTTGAAAATACCTTCACGAGTGAAGCTATATTCGTCAATCTGTATCACGTTATTTATAAAATGTTCCTTGTCTTCCACTTCACGCAAAAGCCAGTCACAAAACTGTATCGTCAAATAGGGTCTTCTGGCCACTGGAGTTGAGTTAGAGTATCATGATATGGATGCAGTTCTTCATCGAGCAAAACTTCAACAACCAGTATTTGAGACAACTGGAACTGCTTTGCCACATCATGGGTACTTTGCACTGAGAAGATTGGTAAACAGTTTCAAGAACTGCATCCTCTGTGGATTATGTCTATTCCTTGGATAACTTCCATCCATTACTTGTATATGGAGATTAACAGTTTCCTGAAGGTGTTGCTCCAGACAACAAGGAACGTTCTTATCACAATGGTGCCCCTAAGGGTACCATGCAGCAGCAGCAGCAGCAGCATGAGCAGCAGCATGAGCAGCAGCGCCGCCACCAGCAGCAGCTTGGTTATCGATGCACCCTGCAGCAAAAGCATATCGACATATTCATCGTCTGTCTGCTCCACCTGGAACCCGTGCTACATGAACTGGACAGGAACAGTTATGGTTGTGGTTGTGCACCGTATGGTTAGTAGACACATGCATGCACTTAAATGGATCCACTGTCATGTGACAAAATGATGTCCTGCTTATAAACAATGAGACCTAGGAGCAGATGTCTAAAATATTAAAACAGGACTTATGAGGATTGAAAACATAGCTCCATGGTGGATGTGGTTGTGATGCCCCAAAGCCTATGCAATGAGATATAATGGCTGATATAGTAGTGCAGGGTGATATGTCATTCTGTAAATTCTGATGCACTGCGTGATGTAACTGTGTTGCCAGTCCTCGTTTTCATATGTGTATTTTCAAAATGTACCTGATCTGATTTTGATAAATAAACTTTTGTCATTAATCTGGATGAGGAACTGTATGCTGGCCCCTTAGTGCTACATTTTTTCTTCAGCCTGTATTGTGCTTACAAGTAGGAGCCACACATTTTAACTTAAAGAGGCTACAGTAGACACACAAAAATGAAACATTTTGTGACAAGTGTCCGTCCATTACTAGCAATTTGTTAGTATTTTTAACAAACTTGTCACTGGTCATTACAAAATATATAGGTCTCGTCAACATCAGCATTAGCCAGATGAGCTTTCCTCATATCTTGTTTGATTTACGTTATTGGAATTCATTCGCAAATCCTTTAAGGTGATATTCCTGAACCTAATCAACTCAGTGGCCTGACATTGTTTTCCAAACAAGAAAACAGGACCTGTGTGGTGAGTGTATAACCAATAGCCAACAGCCAATTTAGGGCTGTTAGTAGGCAGGGCCAATAAGGCTGCAATTATTTTGGCATTATCATACTTCTGCGCGATAACCTCGAAGCAGTTTCTAGGTTTCCTGATGTGACATGTGTTTTAACATGTACTTTACTTCACTTTGCACAGTAGAATTGAAGTAACAGAATTTCTGTACATCATCAGTTCAGTTATAATTTACAATAAAACTCAAAAAAGGCATACCATTTAAGGTAGTCCCCTTTGAAACCAACAGCTATTAAATGTCTAACTTTCGAAGAGCTAACATTGCTTGACGAATTCAGTGATTCCACAGATTGTGACAGGTGAGCATGTCTTTTCATTAAAGCTTTCACACTAAATTCTAAGAGTCTTAGTAATCGTCAAATTCCAATGCATCCTTGCTGTGATCCATACATTCATTTTCAGTTTCTTGTGTGCTCGTGCTGATTCAAAAGTTACCGTAATCCGTATCCCAAGTACACTCATAATTTCAGCTCAACAAAATTGATGGCAGGACTATCAGCAGTTTGCTCAAAACTTCCCATCCACAAGAGAGTGGCCCTTGTTTGATCAGTCCTGTTCTCTCACAACAATACATTTTGTGCGTGAGTAGATGACAGGCAGCCAGCAGTTGCACTTACCAGCTGCAATCAGTACAGCAGGGCACTATGATTTGGAACAGCAGTGACATCACTGAGCCAGTAGCTGGCACTGTCTGGTACTGCAGTCTCAAGGGCAAACTTTCCGTGGGAATACATTGAGATGTAATAGAAGACGGTGCCTTTCCTCCTTGTCATGAGGAACACTGCTGTTAAGGCTGTTGGTTCTGGACAAGCCTTCAACTCCTTGCAGCACTTAAAAGATGGAACCAAAACCATGTGCAGTTCTTTAAAACACACACATGTGCATATGCAGCTATTTCTGGTGTGCACTGTATTCAGTTCAGAAGATCAAAAAATGTCGCCAGAAGTGTTCCCTTGCAGGTCTGTGATAGGTTTCTGACTGTAATTACAGTGATCCCAAGTTACCTACACTGCCGATCACTGCATATCCATACCACTTGTCTGCACTGAGCAGACAGACAGACTGCTCTAGGTGGGTGCACATGAATAGAATTATAAATTTCCCCGACAGGGAAGCAGCAGGCCATAGTGAAAAGGCTGACCTGAACAGTTACTAGCCAGAATAATACGTGTTGCAGAAATGAGAGAGGACAACATAGCTAATGGCGAAGAAAATCTATTTGTGATGGAGGACTGGAATTTGATAGCAGAAAAATTAAAAAGAAGAAAATATCTGGAGAACATGAATTAGGAGAAAGGAATGAAAGGGAAGCCACATGGCAGAATTCAACCCAAAGCACAATGTAATGATTTCAAACTGAAAGTAGATAATGTAAGAGCAATGAGCTGGATAAACTGATTGAACCAGAGGTTGTCTAGATATTGACTGAAACAGAGGGAAGGAATGCAAAAGAAAATGAAAGGGTAGCTTTGAGAGTTGGATCAGTGATTGCAGCAGAGGCAAAACTACAAGGCCTAATAGAAAAACATTGGATAGTATATAAAATACTCAAATTTAATTGATGAAAGTAGAAAATAGAAGCAGGAATGATTGAAATATAAATGCAAATCTATAGAAGCATGCATGGTCATTGGAAAGACAGATGCCACATAAAGGAAAATTGATGAGAATTTTAAAGAAAACAGCAGCACCTGCATAAATAGCACGAGCTAAAATGTCAAGACAGTGCGAAGCAAAGAAGTGTAAGCTGAAAGGAAGCATTCCACAGGGCATATCATGATTAATGGCACATAATTGAAAGTACACGATACTAGAAGCAAGAAAGTCCAGTAAACATGAGCTCTAAAATGCATAGCTTAAGAGCTACGAGCACCGCATTGTCGCTGCTGTGAAATATCTCCTCTACTGAAGAAGTGCTCATAGCTCTTTAGGGATGCATTTCAGAATCCATGTTTACTAGACTTTTTTGGTTCTACTATTCTGTATTTTCAACTGAATGCCTTTACACCATTAATTATGAAATACCCTGTATAGACAGGCTATGATTATAATGGAAAGAAACTTGAAGAAAATTTATGGAAAGGAAAGAAGACAGAGCACTCAAAAACTTCAGTCAAAAGAAGTCTCCTACAGTAGACAACATTCCCTTAGCATTATTGAGATCCTTGGGGAGCCAATTATGACAAACAGATTTCACCTGGTGTACAAAATATGAGACAGGCTAAATATGCTCAGACTTCAAGAAGGATGTAATAATTCCAGTTCCAAAAAAGGAAGGTGTTGACAGGTGTGAATATTATTAAACAATCAGTTTAATAGGTCATGGCAGCAACATGCAAGGACAGATTACTTACAGAAGAATGGAAAGACTGGTAGAAGCCGTCCTTGGGTACGATTAGTTTGCGTTCTGGAGAAACATAGGAACAGGTGAGGCAATACTGGCCCTACAGCTTATCTAGGGGGATAAATGAAGGAAAGGAAAACCTGTTTGTAGTATCTGTAGAATTAGAGAATGTTTTTGACAATGCCGATTGCACTACACTCTTTGAAATTCTGAATACAGGGAGCAAAGGTTGTTTATAACATGTAAAAAAAAAGAGCTGAAGGCCCTGAAAGAGAAGACACAGTAGAGATGTGAGAAAGACAAGGTTGTAACCTATCCCCAATGTTACTCAAACTGTACACTGAGCAAGCAGTAAATGAAACGAAAGGCAAATATGGAAAGGGAATTAAAATTCAGGGAAAAGAAATAAAAATTTGATATTTGCTGATGACAATGTAATTCTGTCAGAGACTGTGAAGAACAGTTGAGTGGAATGAATAGTGTCTTGAAAAGAAACTATAATATGTATATCAATGAAAGTTAATCAAGGCAAATGGAATGAGGTAGAATTAAATCAGACAATGCTGAGGGAATTATAGTAGGAAATGAGACATTAAAAGTAGCAGATGAGTTTTATTATTTGGGCAACAAAATAACTGATGATGACCAAAGAAGAGAATTTATAAAATGCAGACTGGCAATACCAAGGCAATTTCGAAAGCGGAAAGGGTCTGTGTTGACTGTAGTCTTGTACGGAAGGAAATGTGGACAATACACAGTTCAGACAAGGTGTGAATAGACACTCTTGAAATGTGGTGCTACTAATGAATGATGATGATTAGAAGGGTAGATCAAGTAACTAATGAGGAGCTACATAATCAAATAGGAGAAAAAAAAGTTTATGGCACATCTTGAATAAAAGAAGGGATTAGTCGACAGAACACATTCTAAAGCATCAAGGAATTGTCAATTTGATAATGCGAGAAAGTGCGGGTGGGTAAGAATTGTAGAGAAAGACCAAGGCTTTAGAAAATAAGAAGACTATGATGATGCCACAGAACAGCAACACACCAGTGAAATTCATAATCCCTGATAATAACACCTATTTCTTGTGTCTAGCATAGTTGTCTGTGCTGCAAACATAAATGGGTGTGAGATTGGATTGCTGCCTGCCAGCCTACCTATTTAGGTCAGGACTGCACTCACATTTATGAATGTTACATGAACTTAAAACATGGAATGGAAAGTCATGATAATTTAAATAATATTGCATAAATTTAACAACTCACTGGATATTGGAGGTGTTTAGTCATGGACAGGCACAAAAACAAGACTGAAAACGGCTGTCTTTTAGATGAGTCCTTTTTTGAGCTAGGGCATGCAAGCAATGCTAGGACTGTGATTTGGCAGGTAGACTGGATTGAAATGGTGTGACGGGTGGAGTGGGTTAGAGGAGAAAAGAGATGGGGTGTGAGTGGGCGTTAGGGGGAGAGGCAACATAGAATTGCAGGAGGGAGAAGCAGCAGGTGCATGGGTTAACAACAACAACACAAATGCACCTAACTGGTGAGTGTGTACAGTGCAGAATGACAACAACATGGGAGAGTGGATTGGGAGGGGGTGACAGAACAAAGGACGAGGGTACTGCCAGGAAGAGATGTGGGTGCAGGGTATTAGTGAAGACTGAGGACAGGACGATTAAGGGAATCAAGTGTGTGATGAGAAGAATCACACTGATTACCTGATAAGTCTTCTGTCAACTGCCTGTCTGCTCATGCACCACTGTAGTGATCCTGTCACCAAAATTCAGTATCACCCCAGAATCTTTCCCCTGTATCCATCTCTCTCCTCACCCCACACATTACTATTTCATTTTTGAGGGATAGTTATACAGACAAACTTGCGGCTTGGCCATGGGCAACTGAATGGCACCCTCTTATACCAATCTGTTTATAGGCCATCTAGAGGTACCCTTCCTTGCCGCCAAAAATCCCTTGTCTGGTTCACAAGGAGACTTCACGGCAATCATAATTTTATAATTTTTTAAATATTTATGGTATGCAAAGTACAAAACTCAAATATCAATTGCTCAAAGCAGTTTCACATAGCTCTAAAAAATTCTAGCAAATCAACTTGAAGTTAACTGAGTGTCTTTAATATCCTAAAGTGAGACTGTTTTTTTCGATAGGCAGCATAACTCTGTGGCAGAACCAACACTTGTCACATGAGGGGAGGGGGGTTGAGGTGTTTTCCTGTTGTGGATTGATTTAAGTGATCGATACAATGTGAGATGCCAAGTCGTTACTTGTTCTCTGTAATAACTGTTGCTTTCTTTTCCAAATTTCCTGGTCACCATCTCTTTTTCTCTTGCTGTTGCGGTCCTGCTTGGCAGTGCCAAGTATCTGACTTATTTCCCAATTGTAGAGGGGTGAGGAGTATAAGAAAGCTTCCACATTTAAACAACTCACTACAAAATCACAAAACATTGCTTCTCAATTCTTTTATATTCAATTACGTTCTCAACTCACAACAACTGATAATTTAAAAAGCTTTTCAGACATCATGTTCATGTTCATGTTTATACGTGATACTTCATTTGTACTGAAGAGAGCATGGCATAGAGTCTATGTAACATTTTTATTTAGTGCTCAGCCACTGTCGACAACCCCTTTCTTCTTTGAAATCCACAGCACCTCCAAAGCACGACTACAAAGTGCGACTGACGTCTCACTGGCCAGACCAAATTACACATCCATTGTTGCTTTCTGCACTGTGCCTGCATTTCTCTCTCTCATATCTACACACAAATTCCAATAAACCCAGACACAGTAGATGCTCTTTATGCCACTAGTAATTAAAGTCACGTTTTTCACATGCAGATCTTTTATCAGTCTAGTAAAGGGAAAGTGAGACTTGTTGATATGTTTTATAGCAACATGTACCACTACAGGGTTGGTTCGATTCCTAGCCAATGTAAATTTTTAAACAAAGGTACATGTTCTATGATCATTTCTGTGAAATGTAAAATACATTAAGATGGAAAGAAAAAAAAAATTGTCTTTTAGACTGGCAATAGCTGGATCGTTTCTCATTTCACTTATTATTATTATTATTTTCCCGTTGACTTGGAGTAGCTATGTCATTTAAATATACAATTCATCAAACATGTGCTAATTAACACAAATCTGTCATTTTATGAAAAATGCATTTCAACTTATTGCTAATTATGTTTCGCATACAAAATCCAGTAACTTTTGTGAATATAAATCCTTAATTACCAATATTTTATAAAATATCATTAAAATTAAAAATTAAAATAATTTCAAAAATTAATTTCTTTAATCTTCTTGTATTTCATACTTCACGGAAATGCTCATGGAACAAGCACTTTTGTTCATAATTTACCACATCTGGGAATCAAACCCAGGCCACCCACGTGGCACGGGAGCATTCTACCCCACAGCTACACAGGCCATTGAAAAGTGGGAAAATCGAATCCTCTGATGGTTCCATCCACGCTTCTGTTCATATTAAGCCCACTGTAAGTCAACAATATCTGTTTCTAGGAATTCCTTACCTCCAACGTGGCCTCATCATCCTTCCCCAGGTCTGTTCCCAAGAACTCAAACCTCTTAATTGAATAAATAACAGCCATCTGCAACCTCAAGACAGACTGGATCTAATCGCAAAGGCTTCACAACTGTTGTGATGAATTGAAGTGCGCCCCCCCCCCCCCCCCCCACATGTCCACTGTTCACTTCCTAACATCCACAAACCTAACAATCCTGGATGCACATTGTGTTCCCACTGAGAGAATGTCCAGTCTAGTTGACTGACATCACCTACCAACTGCTTGTAGACCAGCCTCTCATATTAAAGAAACAAACCGTTCCCTTCACTAACTGTCCACCACCCCACTACCATCTGGATCCCTATTTGTCACAGCCAATTACATTCTTACACATAACTATTACTCCTTTCAGGAGAAGATAAATATAAACACACAGTGAGAAAGAAACGTCTGAAATGACAGTCTTTCACTTACTCTAACACCAGTTGCATAGACCTACACAAACACACTATCTCACTGGCCTTAGTACAACAGAGAGGTTTGAAATGTGCTATATGTAGGATTAAAACAAAACTAAAACCATAGAAGAGCTAAAAGAACAGCATGTGGAAATGTGACTGGGTGATCACTTACGAAAGAATTTTGGGTAACTCAGTCACCCAGTTAACACATTACAAGCATCTCCCTAAAATTTTAAGAACCGCATTGGACACATCACAAAACAGTAAAAGTCTAAACACATTAGTTTCAAGGTCACTTAAAAACAGAGATAGCAGATCTGCTGGCAAATCTGGTGCTACCCTCTGGTCTTACAGTAAACCAGTCAAGTAAAATGTGACACTCAGTGACCCGTAAACCACAAGAACCACACATTGGAGCAAGAAGCATGCATCATAGATCTGTGGCCTACGCGAAGATGAGTAAGGAGGAAGTCATCCCATCTTCACATCAGAAAGGAAGTATGTCATAGCTACATCGTGGGCTTCATTAGACACAGCTTATTATCAGTCTCTTCTGGCCACTCGTCTTCCCATCGACATATGACTTTGTACCGCAACAGCTAGGTGATAGCATGCAGGGGGATAGCACACTGAAATAACTGAGGATTACTACATGCCTCCTTGACTACTACATGCACCATTTCATTTCCTGCAACACCCCAGCAGAAAGACACCACCTTCTCTAGACACTGTAGTTGGAAGGAGGTGACATGGATATTTTGGACTACTTTATCTGCTGGGTACAAACGTTGTAGAGAGTGAAGCACATCCAGAGAATCTGAACCACTGATGAATTTAACACTAAGGAGATCTCATCTGTTCCAGTGCCCACAACACTGCATACAGTTCCACGTCGAACACAGTAAAGTTTTGAGGCAGTCAGACTTTGAGGACATGATCAGGGAAAACAGCATAGCAACCAACAGACTCCCTGTTTCGACACACCTATAAAGACAGCTGCAGAATTGTGGTGCCCAGTTAAAATAGCAGAAAATAAAGCACAAAACATATGCAAGAATGGAATCTCTCACATACTACACAAAATCTAAAATCACCCTGGGCCTCTGCAGTAACCATGGTGGCTGGCAGTTAAAACCCTGGATTTGTGGCTGTACATGCTCTACGCCAAGTGACTCCAGCACACGCTGGCTAGCCCACTCCCCTCATGGTGGATAGCATCAATAATCTTTAGATAGGATGGTCTCGCTGACCCATACACTGTGCAGCCAGTCTAGTCGTGAATGCACAAAAGCTCTATAAAACTGAAGCAGATGCGCCACGCCCATCTGCTCCCATTGAACTTCAGCTGAGGCACTTTATGATACTCTGTGCCTTCTGGGTTCTGGTTTTCAGATATCCCAGGTTCTAACATTTGGACGAATTAAAGTGTGAGTATGGGTCTGGGTTATACCAATTTATTCCCCCAACCACATTCCACTTCGTTACGAGATGACTTACTTGGGATTTGCAGCCATCCTTCTTTACTAGCTAGCCGGCTGCTGGGAACTCTTTGGACTACTTCTCTGTCGAATAGTGGTAGGTACAGGAAGTTTTAAGCATATTTCTACTTATAAAATGAGTAGGCATACAAACTTTCCTTTTCGTCAGTTAACGATGTATTTGACTTTCATGCACAATATAGTTCACACCTTCAATATACATATGTAACTTTCTGTTAGTACCGTCGAATATTAGAAACAAAATGAGCTACAGTTAAAAGAAAGTTGGATTGACTACTATGAATTTATTAAAATGAATCAGAAAACGTGTCTTGCCTCTACCAAGGCTGAGTCAAGAGTCTCCAAGAGCACTTTTTCAACTGTTCTCATTTTAATTAACAATAGTCACTGACACAATAAGCACAGAGTGGAATGTAAACTCCATGGTTCTTCCTTACACACCCACTAACACGTCTATGGACTGCCTGACAGGTACTTGACGGTGCCATTCGACCACCGCATCTACTTTCTTCCCGTGACTGATTTTAAACTTGCACACACAAACATGTGATGCACAGTAGGTAGGATTTTACCATCATATCTAAAATATCATGTGTTCAAGATGGTAGAAGGCTGAGTGGTTCTAGAATTTACAAAGAAATTCTCAAATCACTACATATCCTCCTCCTCCTCCTCCTCCTCTCTCCCCCCCCCCCCCCCCCCCCCCCCCGATCAAACACAATATTTCATATATAATCATTATGCAAGTAATATCACTCATAATAGCATTTCATATCTTAACAGTACACTTTTTTTTTAACTGTATGTTTATATACATATCTATCCTTTGAGTAAATATTCTCTGTCCTCTCTTGCACAATCTTTCACTTATTTTTTCTCTGCTCTTTTTTTTTCTTTACTTTGTTAATAAGACATGAGGATTTATTCGTTGTTTTAGTCAAATTTACTAATATTTAGGAATTGTGAGGACTCTTTTTCTTTTATTTCCTTTTTCAATCGAAAACTTCAGGTGTTCATGACACATGAGTAATCTATTTTCTATTCTAATCTTTTTGTACTACCTTTTTCCTAATATTTACTATTTTCATTGGTTGTATCTTGGAGGAATTCTGGGCAAAATGAAAGTGTTCTTTTGACACTGTTACTTCCATTAAACATAATAATGCTAGTTGTTCATAGACTTTACACTTACCAGAATAATTCCTATAAAATTTGTGACTTGTCATGATACTGTCCCCGTCTCCTAGGATCAGCACCAATTCCTTGCTTGAGGGTTGACCTTGTGAGAGCACTTTCTCTTTCCATTCTGGTAGGTAGGCACCTTACAAAACATCTCTATTTTTTAGGCCACAGATAGTCCTATCTCCATCTGCCTTTTATACTTAGTGATTGCCGGGTACGGCCCCCTTATCCTTTCTGAGTAGGCCTCATGGTTCATTACCCTAAGTGTATATTTGTGTATTCTGATTTTTATCTAAAGATAAGATGTAGGTTATTAGTACCCACGGAAATAAGGAAGGACTTCAGCGATAGAAGTTTATGAATATGGAAAGAGTGAAAAAAATAGACAGGTCCTCAAATGAGAAGTAAGCAAGGAAAAAATGGATGTGGATGCTAAGATCAAAGAAGAGAAAGAAGATAGCCCCAAAGACAGGAAACCCTTCCCACCCTCCTTCCCCAGGATCCCTACCTCTCAGGTACTCGAGTGAGACGCCGAGAGGTTTGGTGTTAAATCTCCTCCTACAGAACAGACTTGGCCCACCTTCACCGCCGAGGTCCCCGAAGGAAATCCTAGCAACCCTATGGAAATGGCAAATGATGAAGAATCAGGCACACTTGTTTGTGAGGATTGTTTGAAAGGTGCGATATGTGTTTTGTGTTAGTCACGATTTATTTGTTCTTATGAATCATGCTTTTAGCTACAATACTCACCTCTTTCAAAATTTATACAAACACTTATCCATATCACATCTCATAAAATGTATAAAATACTCTGTACAAAATAGAAAAGCTATACACTTCGGTATAACAATTGTTCAATTAGTCATGTCATATTACATTTTCCACAAATACACTACTTATTCAGTTTATTTTGTCTAGATATCACCTTTTTCTGATCCTCTTAAGTTTTTCTCTATTTTATGGTCATATCTGGTTTTTTAAGCAATAAGATTATAGGATAATTTTAGATTTTAAAGGAATTCGGTGCAAGAAAACTATTTTGGAAGAAAACCGAAAACAACTCGGGATCCGACGGTCATCACTCTGCCTGTTAACTCAGAATGTTAACGTCCCTGGGGGATGATGACTCTGCCTGTGTCCCGTGGATCTGATACTAACTTTTCTTGTGCTCTGGCAGACCAGTAATTTTCTTTAAATTTCTTTTGAAAGTCTCCCCGAGAAGAAAAATTCTCAATATTTACTGTTCCCCATTCTGAGGCTTTCCCTAGAAGGCATCCCATGACAATTTTATCTTCTTGGAATCTTTCCTATTTTTTGGCAAAGCTTGGTTAAATCTTTTTAAGAAATGGGTCAGATGGACCTCTCTGTCCAGCTTAAATTTAGGGAATTGTCTAGAAACCCTGAATTAGCTCCCCATTGTAAATCAGTCACAGCTTCACTAGTTAATACAACATTAGGTGAAGATACCCTTTTTTTCTACTTTATCCTGGATAACCTTAATCTCTTTCCACAGGTCGTCCATACCCTTCCTGGTATCATTAAGTTTGGATGAAGGAATAGGTCATATGTTCCCGGATGTTACTCTCTTGGTAACTTTTTTAACTATAGTTTCTCCAAATTGTTCCTCGAAACTAATTACATTTATAATATCAGAGTTGGATATTTTCTCTTTGAAATTCCGTTCTACATTATCTACTTGTGTACTGACAACTGTAATTTGCGACTGAATGACTGGCATCAACTCATTATTCTTCTCTACACTCTCTTTCAAAGTATACAAACCATGCCTTACATCATTATATTTAATATTGAACACATTTTCGATAGATCCTAACTTTTCGATAAGTTCTGATTCTACATTGTTACATTTGACCTCAATGTCCCGTTCTAACCTTTTTGACAGATCTTGCTAATTGTCATTCTGTTTATAAGGTCAGCCAACATATGATTTATATGAGTGGTTAAAGAATTTGTCAGCTCGTTCTATTTTTAAATTCTCTACTTTAGTACTTAAAGTGTCAAATTCAGTCTTCAAAGCACCCACGCCTTCGTATAGTTTACTAAATTCTTTACTTTGAGTGTCTAGTCTGGCACTTAACAAACCTAAATTTGATCTTTGAATATTTAGAATTTCCCTCTGAGCATTTAAAGCTTCACTCTGGGTATTTAATTGCGAATCTAATGAGTTTAACTTAAGACTAAGCATTTAACTGAAAATTTACTGAGCCTAGTTGTGAATCTAATAACTAACTTAAGACTCTGAGTTTTGATTAAATTTATCAACTCAGCCTAGTTAGGCACCTCTTTGCTAACTTTCACGGCAATAGCTGGGTCTAGAGTTTCCCCAGCCTGTTGTATATTTTCCATACTCTTGTATACTTTAGCTCTTGTAAGCATTTAAAACTAACTTTAAATATGATAATTACACAAAGTTCACTCAACAGTATCTGTTACCACTTCATATTAAAGTAATGAAGTTTTGTTCCACGCTCACCCGGTGTAGAATTCTCTAAGCATAGGTGAGCAGATGTGGAGGCAGGTCAGCACCGGTGAACAGCAGCTGGCGCCAGTGGCCTCAGATGTACTTTGGTTTCCGCGTCTACGTCCCCACGATGTGTGTGTGAGCTGTATACTTCCCGCACTGGACCTTTTTGGTTGAAGTGTTCTACTCATACTACTTCTTAGACAAACACATAGAAACCTTCTTTGCTGTTTTTATTGTTGTGACTTTTTCATGTCTTCACCATTTTTCATTCAAATTTTGCTCCATTAGATACTTGAACATATTCCAATGTCTCAGAGTAAATCCCTTGTTGTATTATGTTTAGTTGCTATGGCAACACACAACAGATTCTTTACTCATTTTTAACTGAAAATTCCTGTTTTTTTTTGGTCCTTTCACACAGGTCGCCACATTCTAACGTTTTGCGATGACAAAGTGCGAAAGTAGACATACAAACTTTCCTTTTCATCAGTTAACAATGTATTTGACTTTCATGCACAATATAATTCACACTTTCAATATACATATGTAACTTTCTGTAAGTACCTCATACTGTCGAACATTAGAAACAAAATGAGCTACAGTTAAAAGAAAGTTGGCTTGACTACTACGATTTTCTTAAAATTAATCAGAAAACGCGTCTTGCCTCTACCAAGGCTGAGTCAAGAGTCTCCAAGAGCACTTTTTCAACTGTTCTTGTTTCAATTAACAATAGTCACTGACACAATAAGCACAGAGCGGCATGTAAACTGCATGGTTCTTCCTTACACACTCACTAACACATCTACGCATTGCCCAGCAGGTACTTGTTGGTGCTGTTTGACCGCTGAGTCTACTTTCTTCCCGCGCCTGATTTTAAACCTGCAGACACAAACATGTGATGCGCAGTAGGTAGGATATTACCATCCCACACTCGTATCTAGAATATCGTGTTCGAGATGGTAGAAGGCTGAGTGGTTCTAGAATTTACACAGAAATTCTTGAATCACTACAAGGTGTGGTGACAACTGGAGAAGGAACACAAAACAGCAAAATTGTCCACAGGCAAGGAGCACTGTACAGGACGTCTTACTGCAGTTGTGATACTGCTTATGGCTAAGGCAAAGAGGTAACACTTAAAGCACTACAGAGCGAAGCGGCACAGTTGTTAGCACACGGGACTCTCATTCGAGAGGATGGTAGTTCAAACCCACATTCGGCTATCCTGATTTAAGTTTTTCATGATTTTCTCGATCGCTTCAGACAAATGCTGGGATGGTTTCTTTGAAAGGGCACGACCGACTTCCTTCCCCATCCTGACCTAATCCAATGGAACCAATGACCTCGTTGCTTGGCCCCTCCCACAAATCAACCAACCAACCTGCTTAAAACGCTGCCCTGGGGAACACCATTCTACTGCCCAAAACAATCCAAAAGCATATCACCAACTTGGGACATAAAAAAAGTGCTTTGTACCACTTCTGCACAAAAAATATTTAAGGTTTTCATTTGACTCACCCTCATATGTAAGACTGAAACATTCAAGCAGGATTTCCTTTGATGTTGCTAGCAAATGTCAAAAGCATGCAGTACCAGATTTGATTATGACCAGGTACAGTATCACGAGTCTCAGATAGTGCCAATTCCAGCTTCCACATGGAGAGGGTAATTGGATCTGAAGTCCACTTGCACTTTCACCCTGTCTTTCTACCTGGGAGTGGAGCCTACCATGTGAGGAGGCTCACCTTTGGGGCGAGATGATGGCCCCAGTCCAACACCAAGGTCCATTAGCTCTGTAGAGGAATCAAGAGATATGTCAGAGGATCATCTCAACATCATCGGACAATTGACTTTTCGGCTCTGTCTGTGGTTGATACTTTGTCTATGATTTTTTGCCCTGGGTGGGCTCTGGAGGCACAACCATGGCTGTGGCAGTAACAGCACTGGACAGTCAACCAGGCTGAACCTTTGGAGGGGCAGGGAGCTCCACAATAGCAGTAACCACAGGCTTGTCTGCTATTCTAGTGTGAGGTATGGGCTTCAAAATAACTGCAGCAGAACAAGTGCACTGACAGAGGTACTTGTGCTAACACTGGCAACCTCCATTTGTGTAGCAGTATCAGTTTTAGGGACTGGCCGTTTAGCAACAGATGCAAAGGAGGTACAAACATCATGGACTACATGGCCTCATAGATCTTTTTAGTTTCCCCATACAAGATATGTTTAGTGGTTTTTATCTCTTGTATCTTCTTTTCTTGAAGAAAGACACTACTCCATACAGAGTGATCCCCAGAGCAGTTCACACACTTTACAGAAGTTGAACAGCTCCTTCATGGGTGACCTTTCCACTTTTGCCACAAGTGGCTTCTCCCTTACATTTGACAGTAGTGTGCCCAAACTTAAAACAGCACATTGGGTTGGGGAAATAAGGCTTCATGCTGAGTCAAAGGAAACCTCCGCGACATGCTCTGGAGTTTCGTGCTGCTGAAAGTAAGTATAAAGGAGTCCAATTTCACTAGACTGCCATCCACCCTTTTCTTTGTACTTTGCACATCAGCAATGCTGTCTTGGGCCAGCTTTCTGGGAATGTCAATGAGATCCATGCAAATCACAACACCTTTGCTGTAGTTCTAGGTGGTGTGCAGTTCTGTCTCTACTGCCTACTCACCAAGACATCTAGCTGTTTGGAGGTTCACTGCTTTTTGGGAATTAGAAGTTTCCATCAACATCATCCTGTTGCACAAGCACCTGACTCACTTTAAAGAGCCACAGATTCCCTCTAAGCCCTTTTGGATATAGAAGGGCAAAACCTCAAAACTGCCCTCTTTCCACTTGACTATGAAGACTGCATTCTGACTAGCAGCTTGTGTTCTGTTACTTTAAATACCACCACTCCGAACAAGTCCAGAATGAGGAAGACTGGCTGCACAAGCCCTCATTTTATTGTTTGTTGGTACCTACCAGCGGCCCACCCTTTCCACTTGGAGGAGGAGGAAGAGAACATTTTGAAGGACCCATACCGGTCCCACGAGCAGCTAAGGAAATAAAAGTCCACCTAGATATAAGCTCACGTGCCGGGGCAAGCATTATACAACTTATGTGTGACAGGTTCTCCAGAGGATGCCCACTAAGCACTGTTCCACCTCAACAGCCACGCAACTCATCAGCAAGCAGCACACCTGAGACCGAGGGTTTTTATATAGATGTTTTTACTGTCCTTGTGAACTGGGCGGTCAACCCAAGATCCCCATTCCCTGTGACACACCACGTTCCACTGCCTCACCACACGGTAGTCACTGAAGCACGCCCAGAGCTCAGGAACCCCGGGATTATCAAGCCCGTACCCAACAGACAAATGCTGAACTTCTGAGGGCTGCCCTGTATGAGTGGCATAGCAGTCAGCCTCAGTGCACACTTCCCCCACTGCCACCCAACAGTCCAATCATCAGGAGGGGGCAGAGGGGAAACTGCGAACACGTTGCATTTAAATGGCAATGCAGTTGCACTGCTCTGACTGTTTCATATTTCACATGTATCAACAACATAGATCACAAGCAAAATAAATTTTTAGTGTTATTTAATTAGTTTTGACATGCTGAAGACATAATTTTTATCTTGTACGAACCGTCAGCATAGATTTTCACACTTAGGTTCCCACGTAATCTTGTTTTGTAAATAAAAAAGGTCTTTCACACATGCAGGTTTAAATATTATACCACTTTTGTAACCTCATTATGGAGACATGGAATCTCCACCCAAGGAAAGTAATGTCGAAGTTGTGGGCAGTTTTAACGTAAAGGGATTTTTCTTTTAAACAAGAATTACCTTGCAAGGCAATCAATTACATCTGCACATGCACAGGAATACTTTCAACAGAAATGGTCTCGTAATCTGATGTAAAATTGGCAGTGTCCTCAAAACATTTAGTAAACTATAATTCTTTCAATGCCACCATGAATTCTTCAAACCTCACATTTAATGTCAATGAGCTTATAACTGGACTGTGTGTGTCAGAATGTGTTCCCTTATAGCCTAGCTACCTGCAGATAGCAGATCTACCGTGAAGAGAATTCACTTTCTGTGTATGCTGAAAGTCACAAGCACATTGGCAGTGTGGCACACAGTGAGTAGATGTGTGATAAGGGAGGTGATGGGACAGAGAGGGTGTGGGGATAGTAGGTTACTACAGTTTGTGGCTGGGATAATTTCTGGAGCAGAGAGTGTACTGTAAGGATAACTCCTCCACCTGTGAAGTTTAGAAAAGCTGGTGGTGAAGGGGAGGATCCAGATGGGTAACTTTGTGAAGCAGCCATTGAAATCTAGCATGCTATGTTCAGATGCATGTTGTGCCAGAGGGTGGTCATTCAGCTTAGTGGATAGCAGGTTGGTAATCATACCAATATAAAAAGCTGAGCAATGATTGCAGCAGAGCTGGTATTGGCTGAGGTGGCTTTCACAGGTGGCCCAGCTTCTGATGCGTAGGGTGAGCCTGTGACAGAGCTGGAATACAAAGTGCTAGGTGGATGGATTAGGCAGGTCTTGCACCTGGGTCTTCACAGGGATATGATCCTTGTGGCAAGCAGTTCATATTGGGAGTAGCACAGGGATGGACTAGGGTGCTGTGGAGATAGGGTGGGTGATTGAAGAGTGCTTTAGGAGAGATGGTAAGGGTAGGTTGTCCCTCATTTCAGGGCACATTGATATGCAATCAAAACCCTGATGAAGCATGTGGTTCAGTTGCTCCAGTCCAGGGTGGTATTGGGTGACGAAGGGGGAATCTCTTTGCAGCTGGCTCTTGGTGGTGGTGGTGGTGGGAGGATTGGGGTTGTGTGGGGAAATGGCACAGAAATCTATGGAAATAGACCAGGTGAGGTGAGGTGAGAAAGAAGGTGTTGAGCTTGTTGAAGGAATGAAGATAGGGCATCTTGGTCCTAAGTCCATACCATGAAGATAACATAATTGGACTTTAACCACACAAGGAGTTTGGGATTTCAGGAGGCTAGGAAGGTTTCCTCTACATGATCCATAAGAACATTGGCATATTTGGGTGCCATGAGGTGCCCTTGGCTGTGCTGCAGATTTGTTTCTATACCTTCCCTTCAAAGGAAAGCAGTTGTGGGTTAGGGAAAAGTTAGTAAGATGTAAAAGAAATGATATGGTGGGTTTGGAGTCTGAAGGATGTTGGGAAAGATAGCATTCAATAGTGCTAAGACCATGGGCATAAGGGATGTTGGTGTATAGGGAGGTGGCATCAATAGCGATGATTAGCAATCAACGATGTAAAGGGATTGGGATGATGCAGAATCTGTGAAGGTGGTTGGTGTATCTGACATGGGAAGCTAGATTATGGGCAATTGGTTGAAGGTGTGAGGGCTGAAATTCTTTCCGTGGGGGCACAATAACCAGCCACAATGGGGCATCCAGGACTGTTGGGTTTGTGGATTTTGGGGAGCAAGTAGAAGGCGGGTGTGCGGGGTGTCATTGGAGTGAGGACGCAAATGGATTCAGGGGAGGACCTAAGACTTTAAGCAAGGATTGGTGGTAATGTTGGACTTCTAGGATGGGATCACTCTGGCAGCGTTTACTGGTGAAGGAGTCATAATTGGCAGAGGCAGTGACTGTGATTCATAATGACAGTGGTGGAACCTTTGTCTGCATAAAGGATGGTTATTTCAGGATTTGTTTTGAGGTTGCATACGGCTGTCCTTCCTTCTACTGAAAGAAGTGTGTTCTTAGGAAAGGACCTGGGGAAAGGTCGTGAGGCCAAGTTGGAAGTAAGGAATTCCTGGAAGGTGACCAGGGGTGGTTAGATAGTAGGCTCACAGTTGGATGGTGATATGCACTGAGAGGCAGGGTTCAATATTGGTATTAGGTTGCCTGTGGTTGGAGGAATAGATGGGAAAGCAAGCATTTCCATTGCGGAGATTGGCTGAAGGAGAGTAGGTCTTTGCCAAGTTCAGATTGGTTAAATTTGGCTGTAGAGCTAAGGGCAATTCCTTTGTAGAGGACAAACTTCTATGGGGCTGAGGATTTTGTGGAAAGGTTAACAACAGTGTTCTGTGAATGAATCTACTCTGGGTTTAGGAGTGCTGTTAAGCAGTTTTGGGGATGTGGCAAACTGAAAATATTTCACCTAGGCAGTGTCCGAGAGCTATGAGGGGTTGATGAAGAGAAACACTGTGGGTAGGATAGGGGTTGGATAGTGGTGCCCCAAGGCAGCAGTAAGATGTCAGCGGGTTCCATAAGCTTACGAAAGTGGTGTTGGAAATGCTCCTCCAGATGTGGGAGAGCAGGGCATTCAGTTTTAGATATGTGTGTAGCAGGGACTGCACAGTAGCAGTACCTAGTGGAAGGCACAAAGGTGGTTCTGGGATACCTTTGCCATGGAGATATGGTTTAGCAGTACCAGTTTTGTGAAGACCAGAGACTGGTGGAATCTGAAAAGGTGAAGGTCACTGTGAAAGCAGGGGTAGGATCCAGAGAAAGGAACTTGAAGGTTAGGCCATGGGGGAGGGAGGGGGGGGGGGGGTGGAAGCGGGTGGGGTTCCATGGTTTTGGCAGCATTTAAGGAACAGATGTGGGACTGGGTTTTAGCCAGGGAAAGGGATACTTTTCTAAACTAGTGCTGAAAGAAGGAGCAGGGGTCCTTTGTGGTTGGGATGGCCTTGGGGAGATGGGAATGACGCAGTATTGGACAAATGAAGGTTTGGGTGGTTGTGAGAGAAGACTGACAACAGGAAAGACACGTAAAAATAGATATAGACACACAAAAGTACACGCAAGTACGTAAAAATTTACAAATACAAAGAAACAGACAAAAAATGCAAGAGAAAAGGAATGAATGAGGTACGGGAATATGCACATGTTGGGATACGGGAAAATGGGAGGGATTGGTTTGGTCGAGATTCACAAGTTAGTATGGCAAGGGTGGGTGTGGAAAATAAAACATGAAAATACATGAGAATGGGGGAGGAAATGTGATAAATAGGAATAATTACAACTATTGTTGTGTAGGGTTTGAGGCATGAGATGCAGCACCAACAATCTGCATGGTCATGTAGCCATATGTTGTGCGAGGACGAGATTGTTGATACAGCGTAGTTCGGAAGTCAGGTACTAAGAAGAGTAATGCTTTAGAAAATAGCTGTTAGTCAAAATCGAACAATAGGAACTCCACATTGGAATATCCACAATATTAGGGAAAGGATAGATTGCTACTCACCATGAAGTCGACATGGAAAGTTAACAGACACTCACAATAAAAAGAGTACTACAAATTAAGCTTTTGACCAAAGCCTTCTCCTTCACAAACCTGGTACTGCAAAAGCATGGCTCCCTGGCATAGTCATCTCGGAACCATCTCTGTCCCCTCTGCCAGATAATGCTACCATGCAAACCCTCCTACATACATCGCTTTTCTTGAATTGAATCCCCTGCTCTCCAGCACCTGGAGGAGCACTCTAAACACCACCTCCGTAAATTACCCTACTGCCACCTTGGGGCACCACTATCCAAACCTATCCGACCCAAAGTGCTGCTCTTTATCAACCCTTAATAACACACTGACTCTGCCTAGGTAAAATTTTCAACTTGCCACATCCCCAAAACACCCTACCAACACGCCACTAAATCTAGAGCTGAAACATTTCCGGAACACTGTGTTTCACCTTTCCACCTCAGCCCCACAGAAATTTGTCCTATCCAAAGGCATCACGTTTAGCCCAACAGCCGAATTTAACCATGCTGAACTTGTCAAAGACCTACTCTTCTCCTCTAAATCACTTAAAGGGAAACACTTCTTTGTCACCAATCTCACCATCCAAAGTCTACCATATCCTAACACTGAACCCTGCCTCTCCGTTTATACCAACATCCAATTGTGATCCTCCCACCTAAGCAACCCATGGTTACCTTTCCAGGAATTCCTTACATCCAACGTGGTCTCATCATCCTTCCCCAGCACCCCTCCAAAGAACACCAGCCTTTCAGCAGTAGAAAAGACAGCCACACAAAACCTCAAAACAAATCCTGACTTAATCGTCCTACGTGCAAACAAAGGTTATACCACTGTTATCATTAATCACAGTGACTATTACACCTATAAACACTGCCAGAGTGATTACCTCCCAGGAGGCCACCATAATCTGCAATCCCTACTTACAGTGTTAGACCCTACCCAGAACCTCTTCCCTGAATCAATTTCCCTCCTCACCCCTATGCCAGTTCGGTTTGTGGATTTTGGGGACTATGCACCTACATAGTCCCCAAAAATCCACAAACCAAACTCTGAACATCCCACTGGAACTGTTTATTGTGCCCCCACTGACAGAATTTTGGCCCTCATTGACAAATGCATCCAACCAACTGCCCAAAATCTAGACTCCCACATCAAAGACACCAACCACTTCCACTAAAATTCCCATCGCTTTATCTCCTGAATCCCTACTTGTCACAGTTGACACCTGGTCCCTATACACCAGTCTTACCACTCTTTAACATTACCTTTCCCAACATCCTTCAGACTCCACACACACTGCCTCATTCCTCATACACCTAATTAACTTTACCCTAACACATAACAACTATTCCGAAGAGAAAATATACAAGCAAATTCATGACAACCATGTCTATAGGGAACTTTCCCAGCCTCCCAAAACCAAAAATCCCTGGACTGGTTTGGTTTCACTGAAGACATCATCTTTCATGATCTGGATTCAGCACCACGACACCGTATCTTCATTCCTTCACAAGCTTAACACCTTCTCTACTACCCACTTCACCTGGTCCTTCTTAACCCAGCGTGTCACCTTCCTGGATGTTTACCACCACCTCTCCAATGGCTTAGCCCACACTGGACCCACCAATCGCCTGCACTTAGACAACTGTCACCCCTTTCACACGAAAAGATCTCTCCCGTACAACCTGGCCACCTGTGGGTGGCATATCTGCAGTGACAAGCACTCTCTTGACCAGAATGCTGAAGATCTCATCAAGCCTTTGCAGACAGGCACTATCACCCAGGCATGGTCTGCAAACAAATCTCTCTCAGCCCCCCCCCTACCTCCCTCCCCCCACACATGCCCTATCCTCCCACAACACCAAGAACCAGCTACAAAACAAAGGAGTTCCCTTCTTTATCCAATACCACCCTGGAGACACTGAATCACATCCTCTGTCACGCATCCTAGTACATCTCTATGCCACTCCCGATCCCAGCCTCCTGCCACAGGGATCACATCCATGTGGAAGACCTCAATCCACCCCCCCCCCCCCCACACCTCCTACTCATATCTATTCATAGGCTTATCATACCACATCAGAGGCCCTGCAACCTATGATAGCAGCCATATCATACAACAGCTCTGCAGCAATCACTGCACAGCTTTTTATATTTGTATAACTATACCAACCAACCAGCTGTGAGAATGAACAACTACTGCCAAACTGTGGCTAAGAGCATGGTAGGCCACCCTGTGGCACAACATACTGCTGAACATAAATTACATGCGGGATCTCAACAGCTGCTTCACGACGTGGGGCATCTGGATCCTTCCCTCCAGCACCAGCTTTTTTTGAAATGCACAGGTAGGAATTGCACTTACAATGTGTTCTCCACTCCATACATTATCCTGTTTTCAACCTATGGTAACTTACCCTGTGTCCAACAGCTTCCACCCCCTATCCCATCACCTCCTCCCTATTCATGGCCCCTTACCATCACTGTGTGCCACCCTCTGTCTTTACCCTTCCCTGTTACTCTCCTTTTCTGCTCCCTCCACTTTCCTGCCCCTCAGCCTCCCGACGTTGCTCCATTTATTTAACACTGAAGTTTGCCAACAGTCATGCAATTGAATTGTTAATTTATTTTATTTTTTAAAAATAAAATAACAACTCAACTGCACAGCTGTTGGCGAATTTCATTATTAAATACTTGACCAACCACTGCCCCATGTCCACAATGGATCAACAGACTGCTCCACTTAGTCCCTACATGCTCTGCCACACAACACTTCTCCTCCCTCCATCTGCACCCTGATATTCCACCCCCCCCTCCCCCTCTTCCCTACTCCACCCCAGACTGCTACTTCTATGTCTACACGATTACTCTGCAATTCAGTGCCAGGCAGAGGGTTCAACGAATCACATTCACCTATTTCTCTACCGTTTCCATTCTCTAACAGAGCAAGGGTGAAACGGATACTAAAATTTTCCTGTGTGAGCTCTGATTTCTTTTAGTATGAGAATCATTCCTCCCTATGTAGGAAGACAACAAGAAAATATTTTCACGCTCTTGAGGAGAAAGTTAGCGATTGAAATTTCATGAGAAGATCCTGTTGCAACAAAAAATGCCTTCGTTTTAGCGATTGTCACACAAATTCACGTACCTGTGGCTCTCTCTCCCCTATTTCACAGTAGTACAAATTGAGTTGCCCTTCTTTGAGCTATTTGATGTCTTCTGTTGATCCTATCTGACGTGGATCCCACACCACCTGCCAGTACTTTAGAAAAGGAGGTACGAGTTTAGTGTAGGCATTCTCTTTAGTATTCCTTAGTATTTTGCCAGTCAATCCTAGTCTGGTTTGCTTTACCCACAACATTACCTATGTTAGCATTCCAATTTATGTTATGTGTAATTGTAATCCCCAAGTATTTAGTTGAATTTACAGCCATCAGATTTATGTAACTGATCGTGCATCCAAAATTTGGAGGATTCTGTTTCGTATTCATGTGGAGGATTTCACACTTTTCATTATTTAGAGTCAACTGCCATTTTTTGCACCTTAGTCATTTTGCAATTTGTTTTGATCATCTGATGATGATAAATGACAGCATCCTCTGCAAACAATTTCAGCTGCTGTTATTAGGACACAAGGAAAATTACTGTTACACACTTGAGATTGTTACAACATGAACCAAACTGACATTCCAACTATTAACTCACAGCAACGGTCCACTGAGGGCCACATTATCCTGCCTCTCAGATCTGTTCAGCTGGAGCTCTCATTAAGACAAACAATTTCTTTTCTTTTTTTTTTTTTTTTTTAAAAAAAAAAAGGTTATTCAATACTTCAATCTTGGTACATGAAAATGGCCTCCTGCTTTAACAACATGGTCGTTGCAAGAAGACCCACTAACTTGTTAAAACATGCCATTGACTTGAAATTAACAAACTAGTGCTTGCTACCTGATTCTTCTTACAACAGCTGGCCTTCACCTCTTTCATGCCTCCACCAAGTAGCAGAGGTTTTCTTTTCTTTCATACTCTTATCCGTAGAAACTGCGAAATACTTTTCTCTTTCTTGTTTTTGTCAATGTACAGAAATACTCTATGGTTATAAGGTTTATCATCAACAAAAACTTTCCAACTAATAGTTATATCTTCAAACTTCTTTCACAGCATCAGTTTTGTATTTGGTAGTGGAAGTAAGATAGAAGTAGGTACATCAGTTTTATCTCACATAATGTTTCTTCTCTTTACTCAATTGCTACATATACATAAAACAAAAACATATTAAGTCATTACAGTCACACAGATTTAAAACTGTACGCTGGACTGATGTGAAGTTCAGGTCGCATCTCCGTTGCCAGTTAACAGAAACAATCACATTAATGCACTTTTAACGAGCAATGAGATTTATTTAAGATATGACATTCAAATTAAGAATAAACAGAAAATAAACAATGTTAATAATCTTTGTAACAATTCACTGTAAACACTAAGTACTTCTCAGTATTTATTAAATGCAATTTACAGATTTATACAGTCACCTGCAATAACTTACAGAAATGAGAATCTGCCTGCACTAACTACCTCTCCCATTTACACAAAGAACTAATACATCTACTTTCTAGGCACTGCCATATCATAGTAAAATTTGAAGGTCATGCCAAGTCCAACAGCACAAAGTCCCACTGTTGTATGGTACAGTACTTTGTCCACAATTCCACCTTTGAGAAAAACGGGAAGGCCATCATTAACCTGGAAAAAGAAACCAAAGAAGAGAGTGTTTACTTTATATTATCCAAGCACATGCTATGCAAATCTTACTCTTCGTACTTTTTCATGTTTTTCTTATCTTCTATTTTGTGCAAATATTCCCAGTACCTGCACTCAATAGTTTCATTACACTTGTTGCTAAGACACTATCTACAATGTTCTAATTGTGGATTACTGTGGGCAAGTGGGTTCAACTGAACATTACTGGCAAGTACAAGTAAACTAAAAAACATATCAAATATTCGTAACTTATGACAGTGTCTGAAGACAATGGCTAGATCAGGTGGCATTTTTATGAATTGTATGAACTGGAAGCAAGGACTACCACTCAACAAATCTGCTATATTTATTTACTTGCTCTCTTGTCCTGAAATTGGAAGCAACAGTACCATGTTATGCCAGATACTGAGAGATTACGGCCATATGAACAACACTAGTGGGACAGTTTTTCTGGTAACTTTATTATTATTATTATTATTATTATTTCTTTCTATTCTCAGACGTTATGTCTGGTAAAAAATGGACAGTGACGCGGACCTTGATCAAGCGTGACTTCCTTTTAACTCTACGGTATATGTTATATTGCATTTAGGAACTTTCGGGTCATTGAACATTTATCAATAATTACAGATTTTTGTAGTTGTATATATATATGTTTGGATGTAGCTGTATTGCATTGATGTACTGGTGGATATAGTGTGGTATGACTCCTGTAGTAGATAGTATAATTGGTATAATGTCGACTTTATCCTGATGCCACATGTCCTTTACTTCCTCAGCCAGTTGGATGTATTTTTCAATTTTTTCTCCTGTTTTCTTCTGTATATTTGTTGTATTGGGTATGGATATTTCGATTAGTTGTGTTAATTTCTTCTTTTTATTGGTGAGTATGATGTCAGGTTTGTTATGTGGTGTTGTTTTATCTGTTATAATCGTTCTGTTCCAGTATAATTTGTATTCATCATTCTACAGTACATTTTGTGGTGTGTACTTGTATGTGGGAACGTGTTGTTTTATTAGTTTATGTTTTATGGCAAGTTGTTGATGTATTATTTTTGCTACATTGTCATGTCTTCTGGGGTATTCTGTATTTGCTAGTATTGTACATCCGCTTGTGATGTGATCTACTGTTTCTGTTTGTTGTTTGCAAAGTCTGCATTTATCTGTTGTGGTATTGGGATCTTTAATAATATGCTTGCTGTAATATCTGGTGTTTATTGTTTGATCCTGTATTGCAATCATGAATCCTTCCGTCTCACTGTATATATTGCCTTTTCTTAGCCATGTGTTGGATGCGTCTTGATCTATGTGTGGCTGTGTTAGATGATACGGGTGCTTGCCATGTAGTGTTTTCTTTTTCCAATTTACTTTCTTTGTATCTGTTGATGTTATGTGATCTAAAGGGTTGTAGAAGTGGTTATGAAATTGCAATGGTGTAGCTGATGTATTTATATGAGTGATTGCTTTGTGTATTTTGCTAGTTTCTGCTTATTCTAGAAAGAATTTTCTTAAATTGTCTACCTGTCCATAATGTAGGTTTTTTATATCTATAAATCCCCTTCCACCTTCCTTTCTGCTTAATGTGAATCTTTCTGTTGCTGAATGTATGTGATGTATTCTATATTTGTGGCATTGTGAACGTGTAAGTGTATTGAGTGCTTCTAGGTCTGTGTCACTCCACTTCACTACTCCAAATGAGTAGGTCAATACTGGTATAGCATAAGTATTTATAGCTTTTGTCTTGTTTCTTGCTGTCAATTCTGTTTTCAGTATTTTTGTTAGTCTTTGTCTATATTTTTCTTTTAGTTCTTCTTTAATATTTGTATTATCTATTCCTATTTTTTGTCTGTATCCTAGATATTTATAGGCATCTGTTTTTTCCATTGCTTCTATGCAGTCGCTGTGGTTATCCAATATGTAATCTTCTTGTTTAGTGTGTTTTCCCTTGACTATGCTATTTTTCTTACATTTGTCTGTTCCAAAAGCCATATTTATATCATTGCTGAATACTTCTGTTATCTTTAGTAATTGGTTGAGTTGTTGATTGGTTGCTGCCAGTAGTTTTAGATCATCCATGTATAGCAAATGTGTGATTTTGTGTGGGTATGTTCCAGTAATATTGTATCCATAATTTGTATTATTTAGCATGTTGGATAGTGGGTTCAGAGCAAGACAGAACCAGAAAGGACTTAATGAGTCTCCTTGGTATATTCCACGCTTAATCTGTATTGGCTGTGATGTGATGTTATCTGAGTTTGTTTGGATATTAAGTGTGGTTTTCCAGTTTTTCATTACTATGTTTAGAAACTGTATCAATTTAGGATCTACTTCGTATATTTCCAATATCTGTAGTAACCATGAGTGGGGTACACTATCAAAGGCTTTTTGGTAATCAATGTATGCGTGGTGTAGGGACCTTTGTTTAGTTTTAGCTTGATATGTCACCTCTGTATCTATTATCAGTTGCTCTTTACATCCACGTGCTCCTTTGCAGCAGCCTTTTTGTTCTTCATTTATAATTTTGTTCTGTGTTGTATGTGTCATTAATTTCTGTGTGATGACTGAAGTTAATATTTTGTATATTGTTGGTAGGCATGTTATGGGGCAATATTTAGCTGGGTTTGCTGTGTCTGCTTGATCTTTAGGTTTCAGATAGGTTATTCCATGTGCAAGTGTATCAGGGAATGTGTATGGGTCTGCAATGTAACTGTTAAATAATTTAGTTAGATGTGAATGTGTTGAGGTGAACTTCTTTAGCCAGTAATTTGCTATTTTATCATTTCCAGGGGCTTTCCAATTGGGTGTAGAATTAATTGCTCGGGTGACTTCATGTTGCAAAATTATCACTTCAGGCATTTGTGGTATCATCTTGTATGTGTCTGTTTCTGCTTGTATCCACCGTGCATGCCTGTTATGTTGTACCGGGTTTGACCATATGTTTCTCCAGAAGTGTTCCATGTCTGTTATGTTTGGTGGATTGTCTATTTTAATGAGTGTGTTATCCATTGTTTGGTAAAATCTCTTTTGGTTTGTGTTGAATGTTTGGTTTTGTTTCCTTCTATTTTCACTTTTTTTGTATCTTCTAAGTCGTTTGGCCAATGCTTGTAATTTCTGCTTTTTTTCATCTAATTGCTCTATTGCTTCTTGTTGTGAGATTTTACCTAACCTTTTTCGTTTTTTTGCCTGATATTTCATTTCTTATAAATTGTGTTAGCTGTCCGATGTCTTAGTTTTTCTATTCTGATCTGTAGCCTGTGTTGCCATGCTGGTTTTGTGGGTTTCTTCTGTGTGTTGGTTTGTTCTGATCTCTGCCTGGTGTGTATATTTAGTGTAGTGAGTGCTCCTATATAAACCAGTAGTTGTAACTCTTCCATAGTTGTGTTCTCATTTATTTTGTTGTGTATGATTGTGTTGATAGTTTTTATTGTTGTTTCGACTTGTGGGTTATTTGGCGGTCTATGCAAGAATGGTCTAACGTCTGTATTTGTGTCTTTGTATTCTATATATGTCAGCTGAAATTTCTCTTCTATATCTAACACGTGTGTCTCTTCGTGTTCTATTTGTGCTTGTTCTGGTGTCTGTCTTAAGATTTCGTTTTCCTCTGATTGTTTAATTGATGTGTGTTGGTCTTTGTTTGTTTGCTCTGAGATGTTTGAGTCCATTACTGTATTTTCTTCTTCTTCTGATTGCACATTATTTTGTTCCAGTATTTGTTGTACTTGTTGTTTGATGTTTTCTAATTATGACTGGGGTATCCTGTTATTTTTTATTATTACACGGATCTGATCAGCTAGTCGTTGTTCTGTTAAAAATTTTAATTCTGGGTATCTGGTAATAAATGTTGTGTATACTTGTGATCTGTATCCAGTTGTGTTGGTTCCTAGGTTTGTTGCTTGGTAATAACAGAACATGAGGTGTCGATTAACTTCATCTGACCATCTCATCCTCTGTCTTTGTTTTCCTTCTAGGGTGGTTGCAGGAAGCATATCCTGCAAAACACCTCTATTTGGATTTAAATCATTTTCCAGTTGGCTAGCAGTGTCGTTACATTTGTGGGCGGGCATAGGGTTCACGCGTCGTCCCCGACCATGACGGCACTTGTCCGAGGCTTCTTTAGTTTTGTCCTGAACCAAGTAATCACACTAAAAGGGGGGTTAGCCCTATTAGTGGTTTGTTCTTTTCGTCGCCTTTCACGACTGGCAGAACATACCGGAGGCCTATTCTTTTCCCGGGCCTCCACGGGGCTCATCATCATCATCATCATCATCATCATCATCATCATCATCATCATCATCATCATCATCATCATCTTTCCTTTCTCAGACCTTAGGTCTGGTTAAAAATGGAACGTGACGCGGACCTTGATCAAGCGTGACTTCCTTTTAACTGTATGGTATATGTTACATTGTATTTAGGAACATTCGGGTTATTGAACATGTATCAATAATTACGGATTTCTGTAGTTGTATATATATATGTTGGATGTAGCTGTATTGCATTGATGTACTGGTGGATATAGTGTGGTATGACTCCTGTAGTTGATAGTATAATCGGTATAATGTCGACTTTATCCTGATGCCACATGTCCTTTACTTCCTCAGCCAGTTGGATGTATTTTTCAATTTTTTCTCCTGTTTTCTTCTGTATATTTGTTGTATTGGGTATGGATATTTCGATTAGTTGTGTTAATTTCTTCTTTTTATTGGTGAGTATGATATCAGGTTTGTTATGTGGTGTTGTTTTATCTGTTATAATCGTTCTGTTCCAGTATAATTTGTATTCATCATTCTACAGTACATTTTGTGGTGTGTACTTGTATGTGGGAACGTGTTGTTTTATTAGTTTGTGTTTTATGGCAAGTTGTTGGTGTATTATTTTTGCTACATTGTCATGTCTTCTGGGGTACTCTGTATTTGCTAGTATTGTACATCCACTTGTGATGTGATCTACTGTTTCTGTTTGTTGTTTGCAAAGTCTGCATTTATCTGTTGTGGCATTGGGATCTTTAATAATATGCTTGCTGTAATATCTGGTGTTTATTGTTTGATCCTGTATTGCAATCATGAATCCTTCCGTCTCACTGTATATATTGCCTTTTCTTAGCCATGTGTTGGATGCGTCTTGATCGATGTGTGGCTGTGTTAGATGATACGGGTGCTTGCCATGTAGTGTTTTCTTTTTCCAATTTACTTTCTTCGTATCTGTTGATGTTATGTGATCTAAAGGGTTGTAGAAGTGGTTATGAAATTGCAGTGGTGTAGCCGATGTATTTATATGAGTGATTGCTTTGTGTATGTTGCTAGTTTCTGCTCATTCTAGAAAGAATTTTCTTAAATTGTCTACCTGTCCATAATGTAGGTTTTTTATATCTATAAATCCCCTTCCACCTTCCTTTCTGCTTAATGTGAATCTTTCTGTTGCTGAATGTATGTGATGTATTCTATATTTGTGACATTGTGAACGTGTAAGTGTATTGAGTGCTTCTAGGTCTGTGTTACTCCATTTCACTATTCCAAATGAGTAGGTCAATATTGGTATAGCATAAGTATTTATAGCTTTTGTCTTGTTTCTTGCTGTCAATTCTGTTTTCAGTATTTTTGTTAGTCTTTGTCTATATTTTTCTTTTAGTTCTTCTTTAATATTTGTATTATCTATTCCTATTTTTTGTCTGTATCCTAGATATTTATAGGCATCTGTTTTTTCCATCGCTTCTATGGAGTCACTGTGGTTATTCAATATGTAATCTTCTTGTTTAGTGCATTTTCCCTTGACTATGCTATTTTTCTTACATTTGTCTGTTCCAAAAGCCATATTTATATCATTGCTGAATACTTGTTATCTTTAGTAATTGGTTGAGTTGTTGATTGGTTGCTGCCAGTAGTTTTAGATCATCCATGTATAGCAAATGTGTGATTTTGTGTGGGTATGTTCCAGTAATATTATATCCATAATTTGTATTATTTAGCATGTTGGATAGTGGGTTCAGAGCAAGACAGAACCAGAAAGGACTTAATGAGTCTCCTTGGTATATTCCACGCTTAATCTGTATTGGCTGTGATGTGATGTTATCTGAGTTTGTTTGGATATTAAGTGTAGTTTTCCAGTTTTTCATAACTATGTTTAGGAACTGTATCAATTTAGGATCTACTTTGTATATTTCCAATATCTGTAGTAACCATGAGTGGGGTACACTATCAAAAGCTTTTTGGTAATCAATGTATGCGTAGTGTAGTGACCTTTGTTTAGTTTTAGCTTGATATGTCACCTCTGTATCTATTATCAGTTGCTCTTTACATCCTTGTGCTGCTTTGCAGCAGCCTTTTTGTTCTTCATTTATAATTTTGTTCTGTGTTGTATGCGTCATTAATTTCTGTGTAATGACTGAAGTTAATATTTTGTAGATTGTTGGTAGGCATGTTATGGGGCAATATTTAGCTGGGTTTGCTGTGTCTGCTTGATCTTTAGGTTTCCGATAGGTTATTCCATGTGTAAGTGTATCAGGGAATGTGTATGGGTCTGCAATGTAACTGTTAAATAATTTGTGTGTATGTTTGTGTTAGTTTGTGTGTCTGTCGACCTGCCAGCACATTCATTTGGTAAGTCACATCATCTTTGTTTTTAGGTATATGTTAAATAATTTAGTTAGATGTGAATGTGTTGAGGTGAACTTCTTAAGCCAGGAATTTGCTATTTTACTATTTCCAGAGGCTTTCCAATTGTGCGTAGAATTAATTGCTCGGGTGACTTCATGTTGCAAAATTATCACTTCAGGCATTTGTGGTATCATCTTGTATGAGTCTGTTTCTGCTTGTATCCACCGTGCAAGCCTGTTATGTTGTACTGGGTTTGACCATATGTTTCTCCAGAAGTGTTCCATGTCTGTTATGTTTGGTGGATTGTCTATTTTAATGTCTGTGTTATCTATTGTCTTGTAAAATTTCTTTTGGTTTGTGTTGAATGTTTGGTTTTTATTATTATTATTATTATTGTGTCAAACATATACAACATCATTAATGCATTTCATTTCACGGCAATTGTGATTCCAAACACAATTTATTAATTTTTTTATTATGTACAAGAAACTATAAACAAAACTTTTATGAGGATGTTCTCCTTGGAAAACAAAAAGTGATTTCCAGCACTGTTTATGTCTATTGAGTAGATCACTATGTAGACAACAAAGAAATTTAAGTTGATCACAGGTAATTCTTCAGTGAGAAGCATGGCAATTCATGCTGTTATGGTTAAGAATAATGAGCAATATGCTACAGTAGATTTCCCAGTTAAGAGTTAACCTTCGCTACTTTCAAAGGAACTGCAACCACTCAACATGGCTGATTTAATCCATGATCATGTTATGTGCAGGTCTTAGCCAGAAATGAAAGTGACAGAAATGGAAGCTCCAGAAGGCCAAGTTTTTTTTTTTGTTTTTTTTTTTTTTTTTTTTGGGGGGGGGGGGGGGGAGATGACACTGCATTTATTGATGTTTTCATAAAACCCATGAGAAGGAAAGGCGTAGGAAAGTGTATGATTGCAAATATGTTTTCAGGCAGGGATTGTACACTTTAATTATAATCTATTCTTACAAAGTTTTTTTTGCAGAGTTCTTGTGGACTGTATTGTGTAAAATCCTTTCTCAGATATTTATTTGCCTTTTGTTTTCTTGCCTTTAATGAAAATATTAATAAACAGCTAATATTGAGTATTATTTCAATTTTTTGCTGTGCAAGTAAAGTAAAAAAGTTTAGAAATTATGCCAACATAAATGGTTCACAAAAATGCCTTTTTTTAACCCTTGGCCATTTGGAGTTCCAACTTCTGTCATTTTCATTAACAGCCACATCCTGCTTATACCATGAAATTAGGGCCAAATTAGTAATATGTTTAGGTATGATCCCCTTGTTTAGAAACTCCTCGAACACAATAACTCATTTTACATGCATACAACACATCCTGATAACAAGGGGCCTTCAAACTCAAATCATCTACATTCTACTCACTAGCAAATGTTAGTAGGATTTCTGCACATCTCATGCATTTTCTTTAGCAATTTTGGGGGGCTCTTATTCAGAGCTTTACATAGTAGTATCTAAACTGTTAAAATTAAACTAATGAATGAATGATACTATCTTAAAGGATGTGTACCTCATATTCCATCAATTTTGAACACATGCTATACGCCTTGTTTCGGAGTTGGGTAATAATTGCTGGCTTGGTTGTACAGAACTTTTTTAGAAATCAATCTTTCAATTTTATGCGCCAATGAAAAGCACTATCATATCTCAAGGCATATTCCTGACTTATCTTCTCGGACACCAGGTATTTTACGAGTCTCTTGATATCCAATTCTTCTTATATCATCCTAATTTTTCACCAAGCATGCATACTGCACCAAATATCCTTTATCTCTGCAGGACTTTCAAAGATCATAAAGTTTCCCCATAAATTTCTTCACTCATCTAGTATTGCGTCTTTTACTTTCAGTCAAAACTGACATTCTGTTACAGTACAGTAGTTATCGAGCTTTCCATGGCACATATTTCACTTCTACACAATGTTGAGTTTCATACATACACTTTTGATGTTTGATATCAGTACGTACCAGTCTCTATTACTGAAACGAACCTATATTTGCCTCCACCAATATTCTGCCTTACTCTCCACATGTACGCCTGTCTCCACTCGGAAACTTTTCACATTCTCCACTGCTTCTTTGACAAACACCAAACATCTAAAACCTTCCAGACACTACAGTGAACAGACTGTAATCATACGAACTACATATCCAAGTGTAATTACTCGTAAGTTCACACACACTTCATTACAGTCTTCTTCTGTCACTATCTCTCTGTTGAGTGTGGACCCCAGAGACACCTGACAAATGTAGCTGCTGGCTCATACCTTGTAGGCAAGCTGAAGTTGAGCCAGAACACTTCATAAGATTTATCAACCAACATAACATCAGATATATTTACCTTTTTTCTTTTAATCCAGTCACCTTATTTGATTCTCTTGAAGTTGAGGTCCTGATACTCACTGCCTCTGAAATCACGTCTGAAGGCAAAGAAAGGCCAACTTCTTCGTAACTTCTATTCATCTCACATAAAAGCATGTCCACTACTTTCCTTTTACAAATATATATTTGCTTGAATGGATGTACAAATCATTACAGTGACATCTGAATTAAAGTAGAACACAACTTTGATACTACATGCACCTCTATGGCTCAACATGACATTCAAGATTACAATATATTTCATCTTCCACAAAACCATCTAGTCTTGCTTTATTGTAGGAGATTGTGGTTGCTCCCTAATGGTCAAACCACTGCCAAGCCACAACAAGAAAAGGTAAAAGCCTCTGCTCACAGCAGGTTAAGCAGTTTGTCATCACACCTTGCCATCTTCTCATACTCCACACCTACTCTTTAACATCTGCACATACAAAAACAACCACCCACTCACACTATATGTTTTCCAACTTACTCCCTACTTAATGTTATTCTGTCACAATCATCCTTCTTTGTACTACACAAGGAATGAAATGTCATTTGCCTGAACGGCAAGTAACAGTTCCAAGTCCACACACATTTCTTCAGACTCATTTCTTGTCACTATGTTGAGTGTGGACCTCAGAGATGTCTGACAAATGGTTGGCTGTAGTGGATGTAGTGGAGAAGGAGTGATGGTCTGCGTTTTGATTGGCAGCAAACTGAATGTGGGTGTTTATGACTATAATTTTAATTTGCAAGCTCCCCAGATAACAAAAGTCTGTAATTTCATATTAACTGTATCTGCCAATCAAGTGAGGGGAATTTGTGGCTGAAGGAAAATCAGATGCATTTGCTAGACTGGTCCGCTATCAAAGCTTTATTGCCTCCCATTTAATATTTTTTAGATGAACTAGATAAGGAGTTGTGTGCCAGCCGATTCTACAAGTGTGGCTTCAGGAATGAAACGGACATAAGCTGCCTTTAGATGTAATGATCAAATTGTTCTAAGCTCTGATAGCATGTCTAATATTTTATGGATTTTAAACACCAGTTCATGACCTAGATTCTATACTGACAATTTCAGCAACTCCTAAGGCAACATTTGGAGTTAAAATCCTTCACTATTCTGAATCTCTCGCAAAATTAGTGGTTCCCCTATTATTATGACTTCAACCCCCTAATGTGAGGAGCCACACTGGGAACCAGAAAGAAAGACTAGTTTAGCTTCAGATGTTTTTTGTTGTAAAAGGAAGTATCCATCGAGAGATTTTGATGCTCCAATAAAGTGCAATTTCTGAGGTGTCAACGAGTGTGTTAATGATTAGACTTTTAAAACTATCAAAATTCCATTACTGATGATTGACACATTTAAAGGGCAAGGACTATCCCTAGCTTCCAGAAATGTTAGTTCCTATCTTGCTGAGAAAAGAGGGATATGATTGGGAGGGTGGAAGGAGGAGATGTCTCTGCAACCCTAAGTTAAAAGGGACAACCCCCCCCCCCTCCCCTGTAGTGAGCCCAAGTCAAGACGAAGATAATGAGGGAGGTGACAGAATAGGTTACGGTAAAGATGAAAATAACAAAAAAGCTGATGGAAATTCGGTAAATAAGGAAGTACTACCAATGAAGAAATATGTAAGGGTAGGAAATGGGGGGGGGGGGGGGGGGGGTGTTAACAGAGATTAAGCATAGGAAGCTGGTGGAATGCAATATGCTGGAGAAGAAACTTCCACTCTGGAGTTCTGGGAAAATGGTGCTGGACGGGAGGATCCAAACGGCTCATGTGGTATAGTAGGCACTTGGGTCCAATGAGTCCTACTAAAGAACATACTCAACCAACTGTGTACAGTTATGCCCCCAAGGTATACAATTGTTCTGCATGCATGCAAGAGTTCAGCTGCCAGTGGCAATTATTCTTATGTAAAAACCCATTTATTGAACATGTTAGTTGGCAAAAAACATTTATTGTTTCACATGTTGCTCTACCTTTCTGAAGTTTTAAGATTTTAAAAACTAGTTTCCCCAAACAAATTCTTCAAATCAAATTACTCAAATTACTAATGGGTGTCATCATGTTGTTTTTGTTGTGGTCTTCAGTCCAGAGACTGGTTTGATGCAGCTCTCCATGATACTCTATCCTGTGCAAGCTTCTTCATCTCTCAGTACCTACTGCAACCTAAATCCTTCTGGATCTGTTTAGTGTATTCGTCTCTTGGTCTCCCTCTACGATTTTACCCTCCACACTGCCCTCCAATACTAAATTGGTGATCGCTTGATGCCTCACATGTCCTACCAACTGATCCCTTCTTCTAATCAAGTTGCGTCACAAATTTCTCTACTCCCCAGTTCTATTCAATACCTCCTCATTAGTTATGTGATCTACCCATCTAATCTTCAGCATTCTTCTGTAGCACCACATTTCGAAAGCTTCTATTCTCTTCTTGTCCAAACTATCTACCGTCCATGTTTCACTTCCATACATGGCTACACTCCATACAAATACTTTCAGAAATGACTTCCTGACACTTAAATCTATACTCGATGTTAACAAATTTCTCTTCTTCAGAAACGCTTTCCTTGCCATTGCCAGTCTACATTTTATATCCTCTCTACCTCGACCATCATCAGTTATTTTGCTCCCCAAATAGCAAAACTCCTTTACTACTTTAAGTGTCTCATTTCCTAATCTAATACCCTCAGCATCACCCGACTTAATTCCACTACATTCCATTATCCGCGTTTTGATTTTGTTGATGTTTATCTTATATCCTCCCTTCAAGACACCATCCATTCCGTTCAACTGCTCTTCCAAGTCCTTTGCTGTCTCTGACAGAATTACAATGTCATCGGCGAACCTCAAAGTTTTTATTTCTTCTCCATGGATTTTAATATCTACTCTGAATTTTTCCTTTTGTTTCCTTTACTGCTTGCTCAATATACAGATTGAATAACATTGGGGATAGGCTACAACCCTGTCTCACTCCCTTCCCAACCACTGCTTCCCTTTTCGTGCCCCTTGACTCTTAGAACTGCCATCTGCTTACTGTACAAATTGTAAATAGCTTTTCGCTCCCTGTATTTCACCCCTTCCACCTTCAGAATTTGAAAGAGGGTATTCCAGTCAACATTGTCAAAAGCTTTCTCTAAGTCTACAAACGCTAGAAACGTAGGTTTGCCTTTCCTTAATCTATCTTTTAAAATAAGTTGTGGGGTCAGTATTTCCTTACATGTTCCAATATTTCTACGGAATCCAAACTGATCTTCCCCGAGGTCGGCTTCTACCAGTTTTTCCATTCATCTGTAAAGAACTCGCGTTAGTATTTTGCAGCTGTGACTTATTAAAATGATATTTCAGTAATTTTCACATCTGTCAACACCTGCTTTCTTTGGGATTGGAATTATTATATTCTTCTTGAAGTCTTGAGGGTATTTCGCCTGTCTCATACATCTTGCTCACCAGATGGTAGAGTTTTGTCAGGACTGGCTCTCCCAAGGCTGTCAGTAGTTCTATGGAATGTTGTTTACTCCAGGGGCCTTGTTTCGACTTAGGTCTTTCAGTGTTCTGTCAAACTCTTCACGCAGTATCGTATCTCCCATTTCATCTTCATCTACATCCTGTGCCATTTCCATAATATTGTCCTCAAGTACATCGCCCTTATACAGACCCTCTATATACTCCTTCCACCTTTCTGCTTTCCCTTCTTTGCTTAGAACTAGGTTTCCATCTCAGCTCTTTATATTCATGCAATTGGTTCTCTTTTCTCCAAAGGTCTCTTTAATTTTCCTGTAGGCAGTATCTATCTTCCCCCTAGTGATATATGCCTCTATATCCTTACATTTGTCCTCTAGCCATCCCTGCTTAGCCACCATATTACATAAAATTTCAAATTGTTAGGAAATACATCAAAACACAAAATGCTTAGCATGTTAAAAAGCAGAATGAGCACTTTATAGTGTGTTGTAGGGATCACACTGTGGGCCTGCATAAGCCTAGGTATTCATATCACACAACTGCAAGTCATGTTGAAAATTCCAACAGCTCAGATACCTAGGGCAGGTCAAACCACACATTTTACCAAGTCTTTCCATACCATAAGATGAGCATTGCTTTTTGTACTGTCACTACTGGTTCTGATTCTCACATCTGGACCGTGGTAATGAGCTAGAACATGATGTATCAGACTGCAGCATACTTTTGCAGTTGAAACAAATCCTCCATTCCACACACAGGCAACAACAACTAAATCCAGAACATAAACGACAGTAACAGGAATTTAAGCTTTACTCAAAACATATGGCTCTAGAAAAGTGACCATATATCATTCTTTGTAATGAATGGTAATTCAGGGGATCTGCAGACATTCGACTATGCATATCTCTAAAGTCTGCTAAGCACATACCAGATGTTTGCAGTCATGGAAATACTTTGATGGCATCTTAACCCTAAGTGGTTTCTTGCAGTAGGACTTAATGATCTGCAAACCCAGTTGTTTGTTGCTGGCACCTGTGTTACTATTCAAAATAACAGCATTCTAACGAACACAAAGTCTGGCTTATATGCATTATCTACAGCTCCACAGAATCTGGTGTCTAGATAATTTGATCACAAAGAGTGCATGTAAATTGATATTACATTTTGTTAATGTTTAATAACACTTGTTCTTTTTGAGAACAAACTGTTCTCCTTTCATAAGTCAGCCTCCTGTGTGTCTACACATGCATTTGGAACACTGAATTTCTGTTAGTACTAAAATTTAAACTGTGAGAATCACTCCAAGTATCACTCATCCAATTTTCATTTCAACTACAAATGACGGGATCAGCAGAAGGGAGAGCCAACCCACATGAGTCTGTTCCTTAAGTTGTTGCACATTATATGCTTGGTTAAATTCAAAGGCAAGACATACATAAAAAAATCATATATAAATTTGTTTTGTACACTGTTCTTTCTAATGACACGTGTGGAATTAAGTGCTATCAGTTTTTTGAGCATTTGAACATGCAACAGATAATGTGATCAGACTAATCATTGTTAAATAATTGAGAGTTAACATTTTCTTATGATGACCCCATCAAATGGAACATGTAAGAGCAACAGCAACATTCTTGGAACTTTATATGCAGATGCTGCTTCCCTCTCCTTCCCTCTTTCCTGACGAAGCAACCGTTATGTTGCGAAAGCTTGAATTTTGTGTGTCTATCGACCTGCCCGCACTTTTGTTTGGCAAGTCTCCTCATCTTTCTTTTATATATAGTTATAATAGAAGGAAACATTCCACGTAGGGAAAAAAAAAAAAAAAACCTAAAAACAAAGATGTGACTTACCAAATGAAAGTGCTGGCAGGTCGACAGACACACAAACGAACACAAACATACACACAAAATTCAAGCTTTCGCAACAAACTGTTGCCTCATCAGGAAAGAGGGAAGGAGAGGGAAAGACGAAAGGCTGTGGGTTTTAAGGGAGAGGGTAAGGAGTCATTCCAGTCCCGGGAGCAGAAAGACTTACCTTAGGGGGAAAAAAGGACGGGTATACACTGGCACACACACACATCCATCCACACATATACAGACACAAGCAGACATATTTTATATATATACACACACACACACGCACACAGGTTTCAAAACTGATACTATTTTACCTAAGCTAAATGTCACAACCATGTCACACCTCCCCCAGGTCAATCTTCCTCTCTCATTCATTTACATCGTAACACGCCAGATTAAAATACATTTGCGTTACAATACAAAAGTATCTATATAAAGGGTAAGATAAAAGCAACCAACTAGCCAATGCAGAAAAATGAAGACAACTGGGTTTTACACAAAATTTGAAAACTCTCACATTTGTCTGTCTGTCATCTAAAATATAGGCTTAATCAGTTTTTTTTTTTTTTACACAAATACAGCAAGTAAAAAATGTGGCATAACAAACACTGTGCATCAGCACTACTGGGCCCTGGTGTGCTCTCCTGCAGGGCGAGAATATAAGGGAGCATATAATTTTAAGTTTTTATTAAATTACTTTCTTTCTTTTAGTGGTTCTCACAAGGCACACCACAGCTGGGTGAGAGTTATCACTGAACACAGTTTCTTGTCCACCACTTCTAAACATAGTTCTTCCCACTAATATCTAACACTTTGCATTAATTGTAATTTAACAGTACACATGAGAACTGTGCTACACTGTGTGCCTCACATGCCACTCATGGTCAGGCTTGGTGGAGGATGTTACTTTTCTAAGACAGATTTGCAAATTCCACTGGATGAAGAATCACAAAGTATTTGTTGTAAATACACACTTGGGACTGTTCAAGTATTTGTGTTTGCCCTTCAACAGTGCTTCCACACCTGCCATTTTTCAATGTTACTTGGTACAGCTGACTGCAAAAGTGTCATTTGTTCAAACTACCTTGACAATATTGTAGTCTCGTGTCGTACACCAGCGAAACACGTTGCCAATTTGCATACTCTTTTTCAAGTGTTGTCGGAAGCAGAGCTCAACTGTCATCTCGAAAAGTTGACTTTTTTCAAACTTAGGTCATGTGATAAACAGTCAGGTTGCACACCTCCTCCAATCTCATTTGCTTGCAATCTGTGACCTGCCTGTTCCTCGCAATGTGTCTGAACTGCAGTCAGTACTAGGAAAGATGACGCACTACATTCGATTCATACCAAATTCCACCCAGATCACGCCTCCATTGCATCGCTTCTGTCGCGAAAATGCGCCTTTTGTGGGGACTAAAGACTGTCATGATGCATTTCAGAAATTCAAAGACGCTTTGCTTTGTGACACATGTTCAGTGCATTTTGACCCTGCCAAGCCAGTAGTTTTGCGAGTCAATGCTTCTGCCTATGGAATCGTCGTCATGCGTTCACACAGAATTGGTACACATGACAGACCTGTTGCTTTTGCCTCAAAGTTGTTAAACTCAGTGCAATTATTCTCAAATAGAAAAACAGGCTCTCGCTACAGTGTATCGTGTGGCAACATTCCATCACTATGAATGGTTGCAAGTTCTATTTAGCGACAGATCCGAAGCCTTTGCAGTCCTTGTTTCATTTGTCAAAGCTGGTTCCTGCACGCACAGTTGAAAATTTGCAATGCTGGACTTCGTTGCTTTCATAGTATCAGTATGAAATTGTGTACAGACCTACAGCAAAGCATGGCATTGCAGACACCCCATCTCATCTTTTGATTGGCCCAGACCCTGATTTTGAGGCATCTGCCACATCTTGTTGCCAATCAAGGTTGGTTTGTTGGGGGAAGGAGACCAGACAGCGAGGTCATCGATCTCATCAGATTAGGGAAGGATGGGGAAGGAAATCGGCTGTGCCCTTTGAAAGGAACCATCCCGGCATTTGCCTGGAGTGATTTAGGGAAATCACGGAAAACCTAAATCAGGATGGCCGGACGCGGGATTGAACCGTCGTCCTCCCGAATGCGAGTCCAGTGTCTAACCACTGCGCCACCTCACTTGGTGTTGCCGATCAATGGGCAGGACTCTGAATTACTGGAAACTTTTCCCTTGCATTACAGAAAAATAGCACAGATCATGGAAGCAGACCCAGATCTCAAGATTTTGTTGCATTATATCACATGCCTTGGCCTCATTCATCTTCATAGCCTTTCAGTTCAACAGGGTGCGATTCTAGTTCAAAATGACAATAGACAATCCCATGTGCTTATTCCAAAAATGTTGCTAAAGGATGTTTTTGTTTTTTTTTGTTTTTTGTGGTTTTTGGGCGCAAAACTTCTATGGTCATTAGCGCCCAGCCCGTGACTTAAGACAGTAAAAAACCGATATTTAAAACCAGCAGCAATGGGAACAAAGTCAGAAAATTGGAGAAACTAAAAATAGAAGACTGCTTAAAAATCCACTACAGAAAGGGGGTGATTGTCCCCAAAAAAGGCTTCAAATGACTGACGTCATTTCACTGTCACTAATAAACTGTAGAACGCGGTCGGCGGAGCGCGTGTCATCTGCTAAAATCGACGATAGATCAGGCGATAGCTGTAGACGGGAGCGTAACGGATTAAAATAGGGGCATTCAATTAAAAGGTGTCTTACCGTCCACAGCTGAGAGCAGTGGGGACAGAGTGGGGGAGGATCGCCGCTTAAAAGATGTCGATGGCTAAAACGACAATGCCCTATCCGGAGTCTAGCTAAAATTACCTCCTCCCGACGACGCGTTCGGGAGGAAGAGGTCCAAGCGCAAGGAAGGGCTTTCACTTCCCGCAATTTATTACAGGGAAGTGCCGACCAATGCGCATGCCATAATTGAGCAACATGGCGACATAAATCGTTCCGAAGATCGGTGAAGGGAAGCGACTGAATAGCTGGCCGAGGAAGAGAGACTGCGGCCTTGGCCGCTATATCGGCCGCCTCATTCCCACAGATACCAGCGTGTCCCGGGAGCCAGAGGAACGCCACCGAGACGCCCCTCAGGTGAAGCAAGCGCAGACAGTCCTGAATCCGGTGGACCAGAGGGTGCACAGGGTAAAGAGCTTGGAGACTGAGGAGAGAGCTGAGAGAATCTGAGCAGATAACGTACTGTATCCGCTGATGGCGGCGGATGTAGTGGACAGCCTGGAGAACAGCGTAAAGCTCCGCAGTATAAACCGAACACTGGTCGGGAAGCCGAAAGCGATTTGGGGTGTCGCCAACAATATAGGCACTCCCTACACCTAACGATGTTTTCGAGCCGTCGGTGTAAATAAATGTGGCGTCCGTCATTTCTGCACATAGAGCAGCAAATGCCCGACGATAAACAAGTGTAGGGGTACCATCTTTGGGAAATTGACAAAGGTCACGGAGCAGGCAGATCCGGGGACGGAGCCAAGGCGGTGCTGTACCCCAAGTTGTCAGGAAGGTTTTAGGAAAGCGGAAGGAAAGAGAATGGAGCAGTTGACGGAAGCGGACTCCCGGGGGTAGTAGGGAGGAGGGGCGGCCTGCATACCCTACATCAAAGGAGGCGTCGAAAAAAAGGTCGTGGGCTGGATTAGCAGGCATGGAAGACAGACGGCTAGCATAACGACTCAGGAGGACTGCTCGCCGATTGGACAGCGGAGGTTCAGCAGTCTCAGCATAAAGGCTTTCCACAGGGCTAGTGTAAAAAGCTCCAGACACTAAACGTAATCCACGGTGGTGGATAGAGTCGAGACGCCGAAGAATAGACGGCCGAGCAGAGGAGTAGACTATGCTTCCATAATCCAATTTCGAGCGCACTAAGGCGCGATAGAGGCGGAGAAGGACCACTCGGTCCGCTCCCCAGGAGGTACCATTCAGGACACGGAGGGTGTTAAGTGATCGCAGACAGCGAGCCGAAAGATAGGAAACGTGGGAGGACCAGCATAGTTTTCTGTCAAACATAAGACCCAAGAATTTAGCGACGTCTGAAAACGGAAGGTTGACAGGACCTAGATGTAAGGAGGGCGGAAGAAACTCCGTACGTCGCCAAAAATTGACACAAACGGTCTTACTGGGTGAAAAACGGAAGCCAGTTTCGATGCTCCACGAGTGGAGGCGATCGAGACATCCTTGAAGACGTCGTTCAAGAAGGCTGGTCCGTTGAGAGCTGTAGTAGATCGCAAAATCGTCCACAAAGAGGGAGCCCGAGATATCAGGAGGGAGACAATCCATAATTGGATTTATGGCGATGGCAAACAGTACAACACTCAGCACGGATCCCTGGGGTACCCCGTTTTCTTGGGAGAAAGTACGGGAGAGAGTAGTGTTCACCCGCACCCGAAAAGTGCGCTCTGCCATAAATTCGCGAAGAAAAAGGGGCAGCCGGCCTCGAAAGCCCCAAGAGAACAGTGTGCGGAGGATGCCTGTCCTCCAACAGGTATCGTATGCTCTCTCCAGATCAAAAAATATTGCTACCGTTTGGCGTTGCCGGAGAAAATTGTTCATGATATAAGTGGAGAGAGCGACAAGATGGTCAACTGCAGAACGATGCTTCCGAAATCCGCATTGGGCTGGTGTTAAAAGGCTGCGGGATTCCAGCCACCAAGCTAAACGGTAATTCACCATACGCTCCAAAACCTTACAGACACTACTCGTGAGAGAAATGGGGCGATAGCTAGAGGGGAGATGTTTGTCCTTTCCAGGTTTCGGAACGGGAACGACAATAGCTTCCCGCCACCGTCTGGGAAAGGTGCTGCCGGTCCAAATTCGATTATAAAGGCGAAGGAGGTAACGCAGACTATGGGTGGATAAATGCAGCAACATTTGGACATGGATACCATCCGGTCCTGGGGCGGAGGAGCGAGAAGATGAGAGGGCATGTTGGAGTTCCCGCATGGAGAAAACAGTATTGTAGCTTTCGTGATTTTGGGAGGAGAAAGCAAGAGGTCGCACTTCCGCTGCACGTTTCTTCGGGAGAAACGCTTGCGGGTAATTTGAAGAGCTCGAAATCGCAGCAAAGTGCTGACCCAACGAGTTAGAAATTGCGACGGGGTCCACTAAGGTATCATGCGCGACAGTGAGCCCAGAAACCGGGGAGAAACTAGGCGCGCCTGAGAACCGTCGAAGCCGACTCCAAACTTCCGAGGAGGGAGTGAAGGTGTTAAATGAGCTAATAAAGAATTTCCAGCTTGCCGTCTTGCTATCGCGGATGACGCGACGGCATCGCGCACGGAGCTGCTTATAGCGGATACAGTTGGCCAAAGTAGGATGGTGACGGAAAATGCGAAGAGCACGTCGCCGCTCACGTATTGCGTCACGGCATGCCTCGTTCCACCAAGGAACTGGGGGGCGCCGGGGCAATTCGGAGGTGCGTGGTATTGAACGTTCCGCAGCTGTAAGGATAACGTCGGTAATGTGTGTGACCTCATCGTCGACGCTGGGAAAGCGACGGTCATCGAATGTCGCGAGAGACGAAAAAAGTGTCCAATCGGCTTGGGCAAACTTCCAGCGTCGCGGGCGCATATATGGCAGTTGAGGCTGCAGTCTGAGGACACATGGAAAGTGGTCACTCGAGTGTGTATCATCAAGGGCGAACCATTCGAAGCGCCGAGCTAGCGGAACAGTACCGACCGCAAGGTCCAAATGAGATAAGGTTGTCGTGGAGGCAGACAAAAATGTGGGGACCCCAGTGTTGAGGCAAACTAGATCCGCTTGATGGAAGACGTCTAGCAATACGGAGCCACGTGGACAAGGGTGTGGAGATCCCCAAAGCGGGTGGTGGGCATTGAAGTCCCCAACCAGCAAATAGGGGGGTGGAAGCTGACCAAGAAGATGAAGGAGATCAGCTCGTGCCATTGGTGTGGACGATGGAATGTATACAGTACAAAGAGAGAACGTGTATCCGGAAAGTGAAAGACGGACGGCGACAGCTTGGAAGGAAGTGTTTAAGGGGATTGGGTGATAATGGAGAGTATCACGGAGAAGAATCATGAGTCCTCCATGGGCTGGAGAGCCTTCAACAGAGGGGAGATCATATCGGACAGACTGAAAATGAGGGAGAACAAAGCGGTCATGGGGACGCAGCTTTGTTTCCTGAAGACAGAAGATGACCGGCGAGTAGGAGCGTAAGAGGACCGACAATTCATCCCGATTGGCTCGAATGCCGCGGATATTCCAGTGGATAATGGACATGGGGTGAAAAGAGAATGGAGGAATGGGACCAAAGTTGCTGTCAACTCAAAGACTGCTCGGAGCTAGCAACCGACAGCATGGAATGGCATTCAGCCGAAGGCAGAAGCTCCTGATCCATAAGTTGGTCAGGAGCAGTCCCTGCCACCAGCGATCGGCCGGTTGACCGGCCACCAGCAGTGCGCCTCGGCGACACAGAAGATGGCCGAGGGCGAATTCCGCCAGGTGGTGCTGTAGAGGGGGCACGCCTTGGCGGAGAAGGAGAGGAACTGGGTTTCTTTGTAGCCTTCTTGGAAGAATGTTGTTTAGAGGAAGGAGGAACCGATGGTTGTGAAGCTGCGGTCCGTAAAAACTCTTCACGAGTATGCTCTTTTTTCGAAGACTTGGCGTCCGACTTTTGGGCTCGAGATGTAGCAGAACCCGACGAAGGGTGAGCCATAGAGTGGGCAGGCGAAAGTGGTGAGGTTGAACGAGCGATCTTTGCGCTGGCCGATCTGACGACCGTGGTACTAAAGGTGAGGTCGCAAGTCTGCGTGGCCGCCTCCTTTGTTGGCCGAGGAGAAGCAAGGACAGTGCTGTATTTTCCTGTCTGAGGCACGGTGGGCTTGCGACTGGCGAATAATTTTCGAGCAGCAAAGGTCGACACCTTTTCCTTCACCCTTATTTCCTGGATGAGCTTCTCATCCTTAAAAACGGGGCAATCTCGAGAGGAAGCAGCGTGGTCACCCATACAGTTGATGCAGCGAGGGGATGGAGGTGGACAAGCACCCTCATGGGCATCCGTGCCACACGTAACACATTTGGCTGGATTGGAACAGGACTGGCTGGTGTGATTGAACCGCTGACATCGATAGCAACGCGTAGGGTTTGGGACGTAAGGGCGAACGGAAATTATCTCATAGCCTGCTTTGATTTTCGATGGGAGTTGAACTGTGTCAAATGTCAAGAAAACAGTGCGGGTTGGAATGATGTTCGTGTCAACCCGTTTCATTACTCTATGAACTGCCGTTACGCCCTGGTCAGACAGATAGTGCTGAATTTCTTCGTCAGACAATCCATCGAGGGAGCGTGTATAAACGACTCCACGCGAGGAATTCAAGGTACGGTGCGGTTCCACCCGGACAGGGAAGGTGTGGAGCAGAGAAGTACGCAGCAATTTTTGTGACTGGAGGGCACTGTGTGTTTCTAACAACAGGGTGCCATTCCGTAATCTGGAACAAGACTTTACAGGACCTGCTATTGCGTCGACTCCTTTCTGAATAATGAAAGGGTTGACCGTGGAGAAGTCGTGACCTTCATCAGACCGAGAAACAACAAGGAACTGTGGCAACGATGGAAGAATCGTCTGTGGCTGAGACTCAGTATGCTTACGTTTGTGACTAGACTTAGTGGAAGGTGAGGAAACCATTGCGAAAGAATCCCCCATGATTACCGGCGTCTCCGATGGCGCGCTCCTCCCTTGTGGGGGCCCTCTCTGAGGGCACTCCCGCCTTAGGTGATTGTTCACACCTCAGGTCACACCTCCCGACAAACGGACGGAGGGACCAATCGGCATTTTCGGAAGGTATCAGCTCGGGTAATCACCCCTCCCTGGGCCTGGCCGTTACCAGGGGGTACGTACGTGTCCTACCTGTCTACCCGGGGCGGGGAATTACGCGTTACCCCGTCACCGGCTACGCACGAAGGGCGTGGGTCGGCCTTCAGACACGCACAGGGAGGAAGAAAGAGAAAGGGAAGGGAAGGAAGAGAGGTCTCAAACGCCACAGCGGAGAAAAGAGAAAGAAGAGGTAAGGAAAAGAGAAGGACAAAGGAAGGAAAAAGACAGAGAAGGACAAAGGAAGGAAGAAGACATAAAAGCAAGGAAGGCAAGAAATGCAGTACATTTACGAGCGTCCGTCTCCGGACGTAGGCACAAACCATACTCCCAGATGGGGAGAAAGAGAAGGAAAGAGCCAGAGGTGAGGGGAGGAGGGGCGAAGATAGGGATGGGGAAGGATGCGGAATGGGAAGGTATGCAGCCCGGAAAGGAAGGAAGGCCACATTAGCTCGGGGTCCCGTGCTCGCTACGCACGTATCCACAAAAGAGTTGTGGACCCCCTGGGGGGGCTAAAGGATGTGTTCCGACTGCTCCACCAGGAACATTGGGGAATTGGACGCATTAACAGTTATCACAACGGCATTTTACTTGGCAGGGCATGGACGCCCACTTTGAACAGACGGTGACACACTGCCGCGCATGTGCTGAGAACAATCTGCTCTGCAACGGACATTCGCAGCTTGGCCCAAGACTTAATCGCCATAGCAATGAGTGTACACTGACTTTGCAGGACCATTTTGGAACACTCATTGGCTCATAGCGGTAGACTCTTTTAGCAAGTTCCCATTTGGGGTGCCTATGAACAGCACATCATGTAGCACCATTCAAGCGTTGTCCTCCATATTTTGCATCGAAGGTTTGCCAGAAGTAATTGTGTCTGACAATGGACCATAGTTCACTTCACATGACTGATCAGTTTTGGGAACGCAATGACATTCGTCATGTAACAAGTGCTCTGTTTCACTCGCAGTCCAACAGAGAAGCAGAATGCTTCGTACGCACTTTCAAGCAACAGATGGGCAAGCTTTGCACCACCCACACTTAGGAACTAGTGCTGCAACTCTTTCTCGCCTCCTATCACTCCCATCCACGAGACGGACTTTCACCAGTGGGACCACACGGACTTCCCAGCCACCCGCTGGTGCCACCAGGGCACACTGGAGGAGCGGATGGACGATGTGGACTTGGTCCTGCCATCCCTACTCACTGACCGCATGGACCTGGACCTGTAATCGCCATCATAGTCCCAGTACATAGCCTCAGGCCTGGACGTTTACCCTGCAGTTTCCCGGATGATGTTTCTGTTGCCTCGCAAGCTAGATGGTGGGATACTGTTGGGAGTACACCATCCTTCACAGTCGTGACGCCTGACCCATCTCCAAGTCCAGCATCCTGTCTGCCTCCCCATTGTCATTTGCAGCCTCACTACATGACCATGGTGTGGCATTTTGGAAGGGCGGGGGATGATGATGATGATGATGATTGGTTTGTGGGGCGCTCAACTGCAAAATTTTTTCGCAGTCCAATCCAGCTACTGTCACGAATGATGAGGATGATGACGATGAAATGACGAGAAAACACACACACACACACACACACACACACACACACACACACACACACACACACACACTAACCTTCTGGATGGGAATCGAACCTGAGACCCCACGATTCAGAGGCAGCAGGGAGGGGACGACATGCTGGTATAAGCTGGCACCAGCAGACCAGGCGGCAAAGAGGTTGTGAAACGACAGAGGCCAACAAAAGACTCCCATGAAATGCCCTGATAATGCCAACTCTGCCGCCACTATTTAGATTGTCGCTGTGGACCGGAGAGCGAGTATGTTGTGCCAAGCAAGTACAAGTGTCATCAGTTGCAGCCCAGCGGGAATCGCAGTACCATTTAGCTCCACCGCTAATTCAGAGACAGGCAGCACATAGCAACCACAATCGTGAACATAGCAGACTTTGTACTTCACCAGCAGTGAGGCTAACATGGAATATTCATTTACCATGACTAATTTCTTGAGTTGAATAACTATCCATTCTTATGGATAAAAAGCCCAGTTAATGTGTGCAATTTGTGTTTTAGAAGGATGATACCAGCCACCAAACAACATCCTCTCCTTGCTACTATGGTACAGCTCTACAGAGACAAGGCGACATAAAATGAACAAACTTCATTACCTGCTTCAGATTTTAATTTTGCTTTGGGTAATCTTTTTCAGTATTGCAATCGTGCAGTTAGATAACAATTGAAGTTAATAATTTTTTGGGAACTTGCTCTACCAGGTGGTGATACTTTGGTGAAGGCCAAGACATGTTATTTCACCCACAAGGTAACTGAAGGAGGGGAATCTAGGACAATGCCAGCTGCCATCATCACTAGTGTCTGTAACCCGGGTAGATGGCTACCGTCCAGGTGTGGAGCAGCAGGGAAACATAGACAATGGAGCAGGACAACTGATGTGAGGACTGTGGGGTACAGACATTTCAATATTGTTTTAGAACAAGCTCTCAGTGCGATCCACCAAGTCCTGAAGACTTTCTGTGTGTTGATGGCAGTCACTTGACCCCACAACATCCCATTTTCTCTTCTGAGAATTAATCTGGCTGATATGCCTTTTGAGGCTTGATTTGCCTCACTATGTGGATACAGATGGGAAAGCACTTGCTAAAGACGGATATTCAAATGCTAAAAGGAGGTATTGTGACTGGACTTGTGAGATGGAATTTGCGACTGGCTCATAGTTAAAATCCTCCTAAGGCTGGTTGGATGGTTTGTTTAAAAGAGGGAGGGGAAGGGACCAAACTGCGAGGTCATCGGTCCGTTGTTCCCGGTAAAATAATTACACAAGGGAAAGACAAAAAGAAAGGAGACATATAGCACAATAATAGGAGAATAGAAGAACCAGAAGAATAACAGGACGACAACCAACACTACCATAGACAAAACAGGAAGAGAAAACCACAGAGAGAAGCAAGAAACTGGTAGAAGGGGTAAAAACAAGACAGCATATGACTGACTGGCAGGCTAGCCACGAGAATAAAAAGGAAAAGCCAGCCACTCCGTTTTTTTTTTTTGTGGTGCACAACTTCAATGGTCATTAGCGCCCTGACTACTCTAAGAATGCACCGCGAGGCACAAGTGGACAACAACAACTAAAAGGGAAAACACGATAAAAGAGACTGACAGGCATAGGATTAAAAAACAGCATCATCAAATGTCCTGAGAGAGGTTTGTCAAATTGATAAAACGAAGAACACGAGCAACTGCTCGTGGGTCATCCGTTAAAATGGCATCGAAAGTACTTGGCAGGTTAAGATCTAGACGCAGTGTGTTAAAATATGGACAGGACATTAAAATGTGTCGAACCGTCAGCAAGTGCCCACATGGGCAGAACGGCGCTGGCGCAGCCGTCAGCAGATGGCGATGGCTGAACCGGCAGTGTCCAATTCTTAACCGGGCCAAAACTACCTCCTCCCGCCGAGAAGGGCGTGAGGAGGACGTCCAAGCCACGGGAAGAGGTTTTAAGGCCCGAAGCTTGTTGTCTGTAAGTGCAGCCCAATCGGCATGCCACAGCAACACAATGCGCCGACAAATGACCCTGCTAAAATCGGACGAAGGGACACAACAAGAAGCTGTCCGAGGCTGGAGGACCGCAGCCTTGGCCGCGGCATCTGCAGCTTCGTTCCCAGGGATACCGACATGGCCAGGAACCCACATAAAGCTAACCGGAGAACCGACGTCCACCAGCTGCTGAAGAGAGCGTTGGATCCGGTGTACGAAAGGGTGAACCGGGTACGGATCACTGAGGCTCTGGATGGCGCTCAGGGAGTCGCAGCAGATGACATAAGCAGAATGTCGGTGGCGGCAGATGTAAAGAACAGCCTGGTAGAGGGCAAAGAGCTCAGCTGTGAAGACCGAACAATGGCCATGGAGCCGGTATTTGAAACTTTGTGCCCCGACAATAAAGGAACACCCGACCCCGTCATTGGTCTTAGAGCCATCTGTATAAATGAAAGTCATGTTGATGAACTTCGAACGAAGTTCCAAAAAACGGGAGTGGTAGACCGAACCGGGGGTAACCTCTTTTGGGAGCGAGCTGAGGTCAAGGTGAACGCGGACCTGAGCCTGGAGCCAAGGTGGCGTGTGGCTCTCGCCCACTCGAAAGGTTGCAGGGAGTGAAAAATTAAGGTGTTGAAGGAGGCGACGAAAGCGAACTCCAGGGGGTAGCAGGGCAGAGACATACAACCCGTATTGACGGTCGAGAGAGTCGTCAAAAAAAGGAACGATAAGACGGATGGTCGGGCATTGACAGTAGCCGACAGGCATACCGACAAAGCAGTATATCGCGCCGGTAGGTGAGTGGCAATTCGCCAGCGTCAGCATGAAGACTCTCTACGGGACTAGTATAAAATGCTCCGATCGCAAGTCGTAAACCCCGATGTTGTATGGAGTTGAGGCGGCGTAAGATGGATGGCCGTGCAGAGGAGTATAAGAAGCTCCCATAATCCAGCTTGGAGCGGACGATCGACTGATATAGACGAAGTAGGACAGTTCGATCCGCACCCCACGACATACCACTGAGGACACGGAGGACATTTAAAGAACGGGTACAACGGGTGGCCAAATATGACACATGTGGAGACCAGCTAAGTTTCCTGTCAAATGTAAGGCCTAAAAATTTGGTTGTCTCCACGATTGGGAGAGCAACGGGACCGAGTCGTAAGGACGGTGGGAGAAACTCTTTGTAGCGCCAGAAGTTAATACAGACCGTCTTCTTGGCAGAAAAACGGAAGCCATTGGCGACACTCCAGGAGTAAAGACGGTCAAGAGAACGCTGAAGACAGCGCTCCAGGACACGTGTACACTGCGCGCTGCAATAGATGGTAAAATCGTCCACAAAAAGGGAGCCTGATACATCAGCTGGGAGGCAATCCATTATTGGATTGATCGCGATGGCGAAGAGAGCGACGCTCAAAACTGAGCCCTGTGGCACCCCATTCTCCTGGCGAAAGGTGTCGGACAGGACAGAACCCACACGTACCCTGAACTGTCGATCCATTAAAAAGGAACGAATAAAAAGAGGGAGGCGACCGCGAAGGCCCCATGTATGCATGGTGCGGAGAATGCCCGCCCTCCAACAGGTGTCGTAAGCCTTCTCCAAATCAAAGAACACAGCCGCGGTCGGGCGCTTCCGCAAGAAGTTATTCATAATGAAGGTCGACAAGGTAACCAGATGGTCAACAGCAGAGCGGCGCCTACGAAATCCACATTGTACATTGGTAAGTAGGCGTCGAGACTCGAGCAGCCAAACCAATCGAGAGTTAACCATTCGCTCCATCACTTTACAGACACAGCTGGTAAGCGAGATAGGTCGATAACTGGAAGGCAAGTGCTTGTCCTTCCCCGGCTTAGGAATCGGGACAACAATAGACTCGCGCCAGCATGCGGGAACATGTCCCTCAATCCAGATGCGATTGTATGTACGAAGAAGAAAACCTTTACCCGCAGGAGAAAGGTTCTTCAGCATCTGAATATGAATAGAATCAGGCCCTGGAGCGGAGGACCGTGATCGGCCAAGTGCGTTTTCGAGTTCCCGCATGGTGAATGGGGCATTATAACTTTCAGAATTCGAGGAGCGGAAGTCAGGTGGCCTAGCCTCCTCTGCCTGTTTGCGGGGGAGGAAGGCAGGGTGGTAATGAGCGGAGCTCGAAACCTCTGCGAAAAAGCGGCCGAAGGCATTGGAGACAGCCTCAGGGGCCACAAGGACGTCATTCGCGACCTTCAAGCCAGAAACTGGGGAGTGGACCTTAGTGCCAGATAGCCGGCGCAGGCTACCCCAGACAACAGAAGAAGGAGTAAAACTGTTGAAGGTGCTTGTGAAAGCAGCCCAGCTGGCTTTCTTGCTTTCTTTAATAATACGACGACACTGAGCACGTAATCGTTTATAATTAATACAATTCGCCACTGTAGGGTGGCGTTTAAAGGTGCGTAAAGCACGTCGACGAGCACGTAAAGCGTCTCTACATGCTGCGGTCCACCAGGGGACCGGTACGCGACGTGGAGAAGAAGTAGGGTGAGGGATGGAATATTCAGCAGCAGCTAGAATGACTTCCGTGAGGTGGGCGACCTGACGATCGCAGCTTGTGAAGGTTTGATCCTGAAAGGTCGCCCTGGAAGAGAAGAGCCCCCAGTCTGCCTTGGAGATGGTCCAACTAGAGGAGCACGGAGAGGGAGTATGCTGCAGGAGATGGATAACACACGGGAAGTGGTCGCTCGAATATGTATCAGCAAGTGCATACCACTCAAACCGGCGTGCAAGTTGGGGAGTACATATAGAGAGAAATGGGAATAGGTGAGATGTGTCCGAAAGAAAAGTAGGGGCGCCAGTATTGAGGCAGACAAGATTGAGCTGGTTGAAAAGGTCTGCTAACAAGGAGCCCCTTGGGCAGGATGCTGGAGAGCCCCAAAGGGGATGGTGGGCATTGAAGTCTCCAGTTAACAAAAATGGTGCAGGTAGCTGAGCAATAAGTTGCATCATGTCTGCCCTGGTAACGGCAGATGACGATGGAGTGTAAACGGTACAAAAGGAAAACGTAAAAGTGGGGAGAGTAATGCGGATGGCAGCTGCCTGCAGGCCGGTGTGCAACGTGATGGGATCATAGTAAATATCATCCCGGACCAGCAACATAACCCCTCCATGAGCTGGGACACCTACCACAGGGGGTAGGTCAAAACGCACAGAGGTGTAGTGTGCCAAGGCAATTTGATCGCATGGGCGTAGCTTCGTTTCCTGGAGGGCTACGACGAGCGGACGGTGCAAGCGGAGCAGCAACTTCAAGTCCTCTCGGTTGGAGCGAATGCTGCGAATATTCCAGTGAATAAGTGCCATTGTAAGAAAAGGAAGATGAAAAAAGGGGTCACCTCGAAGGCCGCTGAGGGCATGGCTTCGAGCGAGCACCGCCACCGCTATCAGTAGGCGGACAGTCATCGTCCATTGGTGCCATAGGTTCATCGGCCATCTCGGGAGGATGGCCGGGAGGGGGAGCTTCCTCCGCCAGTGAACGGCCAGATGTACGGCTACCAGCGGTGCGGCCAGGCGAAACGGATGACGGCCTGGGGCGGCAACCGCTGGGTGGCGCAGGAGAAGAAATGCGCCGTGGCGGAGAAGGAGAACTGTGCTTCCTATGAGCCTTTTTGGAAGGACGTTTGGTGGAAGTACCGGTCAAAGGCTGGGAGGTCGAGGAACGCAGGAAGTCTGCACGGGATGGTTCCTTCTTGAAGGCCCGTGCATCTGACTTCGGGGTCTTCGTCATAGCAGAAGCTGATGAAGGGGCTGGTGTCTGTGGGGTGATGGGAGGAAGAGGAGACGTCGACCGCGCGATCTTAGCACTGGCCGAACGGACGACCGTGGTGCTGAAGGTCAGATCGCATGGCTGGGTTGCTACCTCCCTAGTAGTCCGAGGAGAGGCGAGGACAGTACTGTATTTCCCCGCTGGGAGCAGCGCGGGCTTCCTACTAGCCAATAGCTTGCGAGCAGCCGAGGTGGACACTTTCTCTTTGACCCGAATTTCTTGGATACAGCGTTCTTCCTTATAGACAGGACAGTCGCGGGAGGATGCGGCATGGTCACCCCGACAGTTCACACAACGAGGAGACGGAGGTGGACAGTCACCCTCATGGGCATCTCTGCCACAAGTGACACGTTTAGCCGCATTGGAACAAGACTGTCGAGTGCGATTGAAACGCTGACACTGGTAGCAGCGCGTAGGTGTCGGGACATAGGGGTGAACAGAAATAACCTCGTAGCCCGCCTTGATGCGCGATGGCAGCTTAACACTATCGAAGGTCAAGAAAAGTGTCCGGGTCGGTACAAGGTCATTATTGACCTTTTTCATGACCCTATGGACAGCCGTCACGCCCTGCTCAGCGAGGAAAGATTGAATCTCCTCGTCAGCCAATCCGTCGAGGGAGCTAAGTATAGACTACACCACGAGACGAATTCAAAGTTCGGTGGGCCTCCACCCGGACAGGGAACGTGTACAGGAGTGTGGCCCGAAGCAGTTTTTGTGCCTGAAAGGCACTCTCAGTTTCTAGTAATAAGGTACCGTTACGCAACCTGGTACAAGATGTGACAGATCCGGCTATGGCATCTACGCCCTTCTGGATAACGAAAGGGTTGACAGAGGAAAAATCCTTTCCGTCCTCAGATCGAGAAACGACGAGGAACTGTGGGGCGGTAGTACTTTTGTCACTGGTGGCTGGTCACGTTTCCGTTTTTGGGCAGAAGTCGAAAGCGATGGAGTAGAATCCATTGCGGAGGAATCGCCCATGATTGCCAGCGTCTCCGATGGCGCGCTCCTTCCTTGTGGGGACCCTCTCAGAGGGCACTCCCGCCTTAGGTGAATGTTTACACCTCAGGTCACACCTCCCGAGAACCAGACGGAGGGACCAATCGGCATGGTCAGAAGGTATCAGCTCAGGCAATCACCCCTCCCCGGGCCTGGCCTTTACCAGGGGGTACGCGCGTGCCTTACATGTCTACCCAGGGCGGGGACTTACGCGTTACCCCGTCACCGGCTACGCGTGCGAACGCGTGGGTCGGCCTTCAGGCACGCACAGGGAGGAAGGAAAAAGAAGAGAGAGAGGGAGAAAGAGGACAGACTGTCTCAAACGCCGAGGCGGAGACCAGAGAAGGCAAGGAGAAGAAGGCAATGAGAAGGCAAGGAGAAAAAGGCAATGAGAAGGCAAGGAGAAAAAGGCAATGAGAAGGCAAGGAGAAAAAGGCAATGAGAAGGCAAGGAGAAAAAGGCAATGAGAAGGCAAGGAGAAAAAGGCAATGAGAAGGCAAGGAGAAAAAGGCAATGAGAAGGCAAGGAGAAAAAGGCAATGAGAAGGCAAGGAGAAAAAGGCAATGAGAAGGCAAGGAGAAAAAGGCAATGAGAAGGCAAGGAGAAAAAGGCAATGAGAAGGCAAGGAGAAAAAGGCAATGAGAAGGCAAGGAGAAAAAGGCAATGAGAAGGCAAGGAGAAAAAGGCAATGAGAAGGCAAGGAGAAAAAGGCAATGAGAAGGCAAGGAGAAAAAGGCAATGAGAAGGCAAGGAGAAGTCAAGGGAAAGAGTAAGGAAGACAGTGAGGTGGAGAAGAGCAAAGAAAGGAACCAACAAAAGGAAGGAAGAAACGAGAAGTGAAAAACCAGAAAGACCACAATTATAGGTCGTGGAACCGTCCGTCTCCGGACGCAGGCGCTAACTACCCCCGTGAGGGGGATGGACTCCTTTTAGTCGCCTCTTACGACAGGCAGGAATACCTCGGGCCTATTCTAATCCCCGGACCCGCAGGGGGGAGCCACTCTGTGACACATTAAAACATCCACCCTAAAAGCATTAGAGTGGAGAACACGAAGGGACAAAGGACATGCTCTACAACTTATATAAAATGATAAAACCCACCATCACGTATAAAACATAAAACTAAATTAGCCGATGAGGCGTTGTCAGCTAAAATTAATGGCATGAGTCTGGCCACTGAAGAGTTCGTCGCAGGGCAGCCAAAGAAGGACGGCTCACTAGGATACGAGCCACTGTCAGCCCGGCGCCGCACCGACACTGAGGTGGGTCATCACAGCGCAGGAAGTAGCTGTGTGTCACCCAAGCGTGGCCAATGCAGAGCCTAGGTGTACAGCATGGAGGTGTACATGAATGGACCACAAGTATAGGTGATAAAGGCAAGGACTCCATTTCGGGAAGACGGAATCGGACGCAAACTGCAATTGGAAGCCCTGGCCTGGGCCGCCGATGCACGAGATAAACTGCCATGGGTGGGAAAAGGAGACGGTTATTCGGATGCGCAGGAGAACTACGAACCTGTTCAACATAACTGGGCAGCAGTTCAGCAGTTGTACATGCCTAACCTGCAATGGAGGGACTTGTCCTAAGCTCTCCTGTCACTAGGCGAACGCCACCGTGGTGCACTGAGTCGAGTAAATGCAATGCTGAGGGTGCCACCGAACCATAAACCAGACTCCCATAGCCAAGGCGGGACTGAACAGGACCCTGTACAGTTGCAGCAACATAGAGTGTTCTGCACCTCAGTTGGTGTTGCTCAGGCAGCAGAGGGCATTGAGGTGCTGCCAGCACTTCCGTTTAAGCTGACGTATGTGAGGAAGCCAAGCCAATCGGGTGTCAAAAACCAGTCCTAAGAATCGATATGTCTCCACTACAGTGAGTGGATTGTCCTTAAGGTAAAGTTCTGGTTCTGGATGAACAGTACGACACTGACAGATGTGCATAACACACGACTTTGCGGATGAAAACTGGAAACCACGGGCTAGAGCCCACAACTGCGCCTTGTGGATGGCTCCCTGAAGGCGCCACTCGGCGACACCAGTGCTGGTGGGGCAGTACGAAATGCAGAAGTCATCTGCATACAGAGAAGATGAGATGGACGGCCCTACAGCTGCTGCTAGACCATGAACAGCCACTAAAAATAGAGAGAGACTCAGTACAGAGCCCTGTGGGACCCCATTCTTCTGGATATGGGGGAACTACGGAAGGCACCAGCTTGGACAAGGAAAATACAAAGTGGCAGGAAATTTTGGATCAAAATCGGGAGCGGGCCTCTGAGACCCCCACTCGTATCATGTGGCAAGGGTACGATGTCGCCAAGTGAAGTCATACGCTTTTCGTAAATCAAAAAAGATGGCAACCAGGAGTTGGCATCTGGAAAAGGCTGTTTGGATGGCAGACTCTAGGGACACAACATGATCAGTGGTAGAGTGACCCTGGCGGAAGCCGCCCTGACATGGAGCCAGTAGGCCTCATGACTCCAGGAGCCAACCCAACTGCCGACACACCATACATTCCAGCAGCTTACAAACAATGTTGGTGAGGCTGATGGGCCGATGGCTACCCACATCAAGGAGGTTTTTATATTGGGTTTGAGCACTGGAATGATGAGCACTGTGATGGAGAGTCGCCATTGCACCAGATCCAGTTGAAGATGATGAGATGTCGCTTGTAGTCAGATGAGAGATGTTTAATCATGTGACTGTGGATCCAATCTGGCCGAGGAGCTGTGTCAGGGCAATGTGCAAGAGCACTGAGGAGCTCCCACTCTGTAAATGGGGCATTATAGGATTCACTGTGGCGTGTAGTGAACGAAAGGACTTCCCCTTCCAGCCACCGTTTGAGAAAGCGAAAGGCTGGGGGGTAATTCTCTGACGCACAGCAAAGTGCTCGGAAATCGCGGTGTGTCTGCAGATAACACGCCATTTATGTTTACACAGGGAACACCTGTTGGGGACTGGTAACCGAAAACATGTATGATCTTTGCCCAGACTTGTGAAGGTGATGTATGACACCCAATGGTTGAGACATTTACCTCCCAACACTCCCACTTCAGTCATCTGATAAGTTGGCAAAAGTGGGCACGGAGACATTTAAAGGCTATGAGGTGGTCCAGGGAAGGGTGCCGCTTATACCACTCGCCGACTCTCCTTAATTGCTTCATTGACTTTCGACAACCACCAAGGAACCGCTGGGGGCACCCTGAAGTAACAATTGCTGCACTCACCTGCTCACCATCACACTGATGTGATCATGTGGGGGGAGATTCAGCAGTGACAGCAGAGGTAAAGGTTTCCCAGTCCACCTTGTTTAAAGCCCATCTGGGTAGGCGTCTGTGGGCCTGATGCTGGGGCAGTGACAGGAAGATGGAGAAGTGGTCACAACCACTCAGGTTATCATGTGCTCTCCAGTAGACAGATGGGAGAAGTCCTGGGCTGAAAACTGATAAATCAGTGGCCGAGTAACTATCATGAGCCACACTGAAATGTGTGGGGGCCTCAGTGTTTAAGACTCAGAAGTTCAAACTGAGACAGTAAAGTTTCAACATCTCTCCCTAAGCACTAAGAAATGGGCAAACTCTTTCATCCTTGGGAACTAGTTCACTGCTGATCGTTCTTTTTTGGGAACCGTTCATTTTTACTCGTTCACCGTTCATTTGTGCTTGGTATATGGTTCTTATGAAAAACTGAAAACTAGTAGTGCAGGTGACTGAAGGATGGAGGGCACCAAGAGGGAGCACTTGCCTCCCTCTGGAGTATAGAGTTTTTATTCATTACAGAATTCTTACACACTTTTAGAAGTGATTTCTGTGATTCTGCAGAACCTCTCGTTTAGCCAACTGTAGCGTTGTGTGGCTGATTGCAGGGAAATAATATACGGTGGCGCAAGGAAAACCGGCCCCGAGTACAGACTGTTCGCCAAATACGGACGATGTGTTGCCTGTTACGAGCAGATACAATACACAGACAAACATGTAATAATTAGGCAGTGAAGAAATAACAAGCTAATGCAAGCAACAATTGCAAAACAATCGATGATAATGTGTAGACAGCTGGATAATAGAACATTAAAATCTCACGCGACGCGCATGGGCTATGGCACATGTAGTCTTGTAAACTTGTTGGTGGCTGTTTCCTAACTTAATAGATCACAAGTGTCTTGTATAAAATTCTTCGTTTCGACTTCCAATACATAGCTATGCTACGTTGTAAACAATAATCGTTTACACCCTATATATACTTCACGTTGTCTCTGTGTTCGTAGGCAAAGTAGATTTCATGGAAGCATAAAATAAAAAGTGGTTTTCTCATCATACTTAGTAAAAAATTAGGTTTTTATGTTGAATTATTAAAGTTAATGCAGCAATAATAAGATAAGTAAATACGATTTTATGACAATCTATGTCTTTTCAAATGGAGAGGCACCGCTTTTCCTACTGAGCCAAAATGACCCACAATCCACCTTCTTCTTCTTTCTTTCCTCGGTCCTTTCGTTCATCTTGTTGAACCGTTCCTTTGCGCCCGTTTGTTCGCAAAGTATCCATCTCTACTAAGCACGGTACCACCCCACTAGGGGTTATAGCGTTAAAATCTCCCAAAAGTAGGAAAGGTTTAGAGAGTTGATCAGACAGTGCAGTTAATACATTCAGGGACACTGCACCATCTGGAGGAAGATATACATTGCAGGCAGTTATTTCCTGTGTCATCCTTATTCTGACAGCCACAGCGTCAAGGAAGTTTGAAGGGGCACAGTTTCACTACAGACTGAGTTTAGGGCATAAACGCAAACTCCACCCGACACTCGATTATAGTTGCTACGGTTCCTGTAGTATCCTTTATAGCCGCGGAGGGCAGGGGTCTGCATTGCTGGGAACCAGGTTTCCTGGAGGGCAATGCAGAAAGAAGGTGCAAGGCTTAACAGTTGCCGTAGCTCAGCCAGGCGGTGGAAGAAACTGCTGCAAAAATGATGTCATTGTGAGACTGAGAAGGCATGGAACATTCAATGAGGTAGTTTACGCCTTAGGGTCACCTGCTGCCACCGAATTTTTGCCTGAGCAGTCTATATCCATTGTGTCGGAGGGTTCAAAGAGATGTAGGTCCTCAGTGGACACCAGAATATCCATCTCGTATGCAGACACACAGCCTGTAGGTAGCGGTGGTGTGTGTGCCACCGCAATTCCCTTGGTCTTGGGGACCTTCTTTTTGGGTTTCTCTCACTGTTCCTTGGGTTTCCCTGGCTGGGAGGACTTCACTGATTCAGTCTGACTCGGGATGAACATGAAGCTCTACGACCAACTTCTTTTGGGCTCTTCAGCCACTGGTGGGTGTCATCTTTCCCACACGCAGAAACCTGGGAATGTAGTGACCCAAGGGACCCCTTCCAAGCGAGAGGAGCTGAAGAAGACTTGCACTTCTCTGGCTCAGAAGTGGGGACTGATACCCCCCCATGGTTGGGGGTGGGGGATGGTGTTGCTCCTGAAGTAACTCTAGCTGCCCCCCCACCAAGGGGGCAGCTAGAGACTTCTGATTCTGTGAGGCGACAGTAAAGCGAGGAACTAACGGGGCGACAACTGTTCTTGTAGTGGCGGCATATTAGGAGGTCATAGCCACAGGATGTAGGCACGCAAATTTTCTCTTAGCCTTGGTGTAGGTCAGTTGGTCCAGGGTCTTAATTTATACGATTTTCTCCTCTTTCTTTAAAATCCTGCAGTCTGGTGAGCAAGTTGAATGATGCTCTCCGCAGTTGACACAGATGAGAGGAAGGGCACACAGAGTACTGGGATGTGATGGACATCCACAATCTCGATATGTGATGCTGCAAGTACAGTGGGAAGACATATGGCCGAACTTCCAGCACTTAAAGCACCGCATTGGGGGAGGGATATATGGCTTGACATCACAGTGGTAGACAATCACCCTCTAAGGCCAAGATGAAGGCACTGGTGGCAACCTGATTATCCTTCGGACCCCGATGGACTCGCTGGACGAAATGAACACCACGCTGCTCTAAACTTGTGCGCAGCTTATCATCAGACTGCAAAAGAAGTTCCCTGTGGAATATAATACCCTGGGACCATATTTAAGCTCTTATGGGGTGTGATGGTAACAGAAACATCCCCCAACTTGTCACAAGCGAGTAATGCCCGGGACTTGGCAGAGGATGCTGTTTTTATCAAGACCGACCCAGAGCGCATTTTGGAGAAGCCCTCCACCTCCCCAAACGGGTCCTCCAAATGCTCCACAAAAGACTGAGGCTTCATGGACATGAAAGATTCCATCAACTCTTGTACATATGAGGTGCCGGGGTGAATAAGCTTCACTGCCATCCTGGCATGGTGTGGCCAGGGAGGGGAACGATTTGGGGTCATATTTCTTAGCATTGAAGTTAGACTTTGCTCGCTTAGGACTGCTGGCGCTGGACCACCAGCAAGAGATGACGTACTACACTTCGTGGCATGTCATCCACCCTGATGCCACCCACTCCGACCAGGGGGCCTCCCAATGGGCGCCACCTAGCCTCAGCAAGAGCCGCCTGGCAGGATGGTCATTGCCAGGAGTCCCGATGCCTCAGGGAGATGGGCATCTACTCCATGGCATGTGTGGGGAGTTAATGGTGCAGGCATCAGCAGAGCGATCCGTGTTGTCAGGGGGCTACAACCAACAGGGTACATGACGACCCCACCACAACGGACTGGCTACCGTGCTGGATATCAGGTGACAAGGAGTCCATGGTCATCGTCTGCGTAGTAAGGCGCCCTTCCCCAATTGGCTCGCTCTTTGGAATAATTTTGAGATATGGAGGTCAAATCCGACAGGGGACCATCACATAAGCGCCGAAACGTTTGAGACTCCTTTTAGTCGTCTCTTACGACAGGCAGGAATACCTCAGGCCTATTCGAACTCCCGGAGCTGTAGGTGGGCCTTCTAAGGCAGTGGAGATGGGAGGTTGAACTAACCATACCCTAGAGAGAATGCAACTGAACTGAATAATTTACTTGAGATGGAAAGTGTAGAACAATATATGTCAAACAAATTTTGCTCATTTTTTGTCCCTTTAGCCATTCATGTCATCATGCCACTGGCTGTTGAGGACATACAGCATGAACCCCAACGCCACTGAAATTTTGGAGGTTTTTAGGGACATTTTCCAAGTAAAAAAAGAGGGAGAGAGAGAGAGAGAGAGAGAGAGAGAGAGAGAGAGAGAGAGAGAGAGAGAACAGTGTAATGCAACGACAGAGATTTGCATTGTTGTGCCATTCTTCCATCACATTCTGTGAAACTAAGACCAAAGTCAAGACAGAGCAGAAAGCTCAAAAGAGTAAGGTGCCTTTACTGTTATCAGCAGCATGTACTGTGAGGGGATGGATCCACATTTGCATTGCCTTTCACACATTTTCAGTGCAAGAGAGATACAAACAAAATGGGGTACAGAATTAAACAAAATACAACTGCTCTGTGATGTCAATCAATGGGTATCACAGTTCCCTTACACCAAAATTTTCAGAAAATATGGTTGAAAAACCTCTGAAATTTTGTCAGAATTCACATTCAGGCTGCATGTCTTTAGCATAGAAATGAGCAATTTGAGAATACGTAAGTCTTCCAGTACATCATCAGCAATCTTCCTCATACTAATACTTCATTTCCACACAAGTTTTCTGAATCCACTGCAGCAGACAATATCTTTACTTTATCCTTCACCTGAGTGGAAAAGGAAATAGATAAGTTTGTAGACTTATGTTCTCTGAAAAAGGTATTTCAACTGATTAAGAGAATATAGCTTTCAGAACATTAGGTAGACATGAAGAGCAAGTGGATATGATCCTACGACTGAGCATTCTGTATACAGCAAAAGTGAAGATGAGACAACTGAATACAATATGGCCAAAGATCTACTCAACAGAGTGACATGAAGCATAGTCGCCAGTAATTCTGTGCATTTGTTACTTTACTTAAGAAGAATAGTGGACCGAGCTCTTCTCTAGTCTCATAAGACTGATCGCAGCGTGTGGGATTATTGACAAATATGGAAAATGATGGGCCAGTCTTGCAGGGCATTTGTTATAGAACCGAAATTTAATTTGAGCCTGGTTACCTGATCCTTTGAATAGTTTCATATTTTTCCACCAGGCCAAAAATCAGCCAACAAAGACATGAGATCCCGCAAGTTAGGTAAATACACCAATGTATCTGCACATCGTCACACTCAACAAGGAAATTGTATACAGAGTGTCACATCCTTTTGCACAGTGTTGGGATCACCTCAATACGTAAGGCTTCTTAATGTTACATTTGTTGCAGACTTCGTCGATGTTTGGCTCGAGCCAATAGAAAACACGTAAAGTAACCGATATGGTGTGTCAAATCATTGTAGAGTTGCGTATAGCCACCAGCGATTTAAAAAACGGCAACACTTTTAAGTCACATGGCACAGTTATTACCGTCCAAAAGGCATCGCTAAAGCAAATAGCTTTCTCCTTTATGTCTATTTCCTACTATCTTACCTGAAATTTTTCCTGTTTCGCCTTCAGCTTTTTGTATCCTGGATGCACATTATCTAACGGAGCGCCGGTTGTGGCTTTCCTCGTCAGCTGTGATGTCGGTAATTGCCGTGAACTTAGCTGCAGCAGCTGAACCGCCCTCTGAGAGAAACCAATTTGCCAATGAAATCGTATATCACAATTTTCACTCAACGAATATTTGAAAACATAAGTTACATACCTTAGCCGAATTCATTATCTCCGTTATTTAAGAGCAACAACCCACACCGAACGGACACTCAGTAGCTTTATTCGGTTAATCGGTTAGATTATCGGCTACCCTTTTTTTTGTTCCCTTCGCTTATCAAGAGCAAAGATATTAGAAACGTATAACGAGGTGCATGTATCTTCTTTCCACAGTTAAATGTACAGTTTCAGTTAAAAAGTTACATGGAGAATTAACTGGCAGTTGCAAATTGTAATTTATTGTAATACTGCTTATTTAGAAACTGAAGCTGTTTAGATTGGATACCTCTACTATTTTCTTAATTCAGATGTATTGGCATAATGGCGGATATGTGGTGACTACTGGGAAGTTGTTGAGTAGTCTGAGAGAGTTATGTTTCCTAATGGCTATGATCAGATTGCTGTTTGTATAATTTTACTGGTAACTGCTAAAAGTGTTTTGCACTAATATGTATGAAATTTGGGAAGGCTGGTTTAATGATTTCCAGCATGTTTTGGTTTGATGATGTTTGGTAGCTGACGTCATAAGAGAACTAACATGGCGGGTAAGTGTTTGGTGTTGTGAATGGGTAGGCGTATTTTATGCTGTTACCTACACAATCTCTTCGAATACTTTTACTAACGCTTTTATATTTTGTCTTTCAGATTTATTTGCAAAATATAACTGTACATATTGCCAGGAAGATATCACGGGACTAAGAATAAAGTGTGCAGAATGCCCTGATTTCGATTTGTGCCTACAGGTAGGGCGCTGTACGTCACGTGATGGTGGTGGGGATGCTAATGGGCGGTAAATTTGTAATTCGTAGTGACATTTATGAAAGATGTTTTATTTGTTATGTTTTAGTGCTTCTCTGCTGGAGGAGAGATTGGTCAGCATCGAAATGATCATGCCTACCAGTTCATGGTAAGTACAATTATTATTTATGCGTCGTTGGTTATTAATGATAAAAATTAAAACCTTTTACAAGGCATACGGAATTAAAAGGTGATTAATCATCCTGGTAAGTAAGTGGTCTCTGCTTCTTGTTACACTAGATTTTTGTTTTATTTTGTTGTAATTAGAAGACTTTATTTGTGTAAATGTTTTTAATGTTGAGAGATATCACATTTGTTTAACTTGTATTGCAGAGGCAAACATGTAAACTATTAGATACTGTTGTCTTGATTGAAAACGATGAAGGTAAGCAATTACCTAGGCGTATCATTAAAGTCCTTATTTTGCCAGTTAGTTTGCATCCACAATGTTCGAATATAGTTTAGGACTACGCTGATATCGTTTTGAAATCAGTGCTGCAATTTCTTTTTAATAATGTTAGTCACAGTACTCGTTATTGTATTGAAACACAATTACAAGCACCTAGTAAATAGCAACAAAAGATAAAAGTACGTTTATTTACTTGTCTGTGTAATGATTAAGTGCTCGACTTTTTGTACTGGCTTGTTGGATCAATAATGATGCTGTGCATCATCATACTGATTATTATTATTTCCCCTGAACTTCATGCAATAGTCTTTTCCCTATTAAATTTACGTGGGAGTAGTAAAAATCCAGTATTGTGCACACAGACCAATGATATCATTAACATGGTGGAGCTATGAGCTTTAAGAAATAATCAGTGGTTGAGATCACTAATAACACAAAAACATTAGCTTAACAAAAATGACAAACTAATGGTGTTTCCACAGGAGTGTGGTTAAGGGGAGTGTCGTTATTAATTCCTTGAAACATATTTGAAACTTGAAAATATTAGACCACAGTGAGAAAAAAATTGAGGTTTTTGTCATTTACTTAATAACTACTACAGAATGCACACACACCTACACACATCATGCAATACCTTAAATTGTGGTTGGTGGATAATGAGCACAGTGCTAGCAATGGATAGTTAGATGTTCCTCCGGGTTCAGGCGAATTTGATGTCCAAAGTGACACCATGTGTTTACTGTAATGCTCCTCAAGCCACTTCAGCATGATTCTGGCCTTGTGGCACAGACAGTTAGCTACCTTGCTGGAAGATGCCATTTGTCACTGGGAAGAACATCAAACATGAAGGGATGTAGTTAGCCCGCAAGTAAGTTTAGTAGTCCACAGCTGTCATGCCCCCTTCGATTACTACAACAGGTTCTGTGGAAGTGCAAGTAAATGTCCCCCATAGCGTAATACTGCCCCAGCTGCACTGCATACAAGGTGCGACAATAAAGTAATGAGACTGATGTGAAAAAATATTTGCTTACTATTTTAGTCAAATCTAGTGTTGTCTCCTTCAAAGTAGTTCCCTTCTGATTGCACACACTTTTTCCAGTGCTTCTGCCATTGATGGTAACATTTCTGGAACTCAATTCCTGTAATATCCTCCAAGACCCTCGTCACAGCTTTTTGGACATCTTGTGTTGTTTGAAAATGGTGTCCCTTGACTGCCGTTTTGACTCTTGGTAATGGAAAAAAGTTGCACAGAGCAATATCTGGTGAATAAGGTGGTTGTGGTAGTACTGAAATTTGTTTTGAGGTTAAAAATTGCTGTACTGACAGAGCAGTATGGGATGGCGCATTATCGTGATGCAGAATCCAATTATCAGCAGTGTCGGCACGGACACAAAGAACTCTTGTACGAAGTCTTTCTAAAATTTCTTTGCAGTAATATTGGTTAACTGTTCGTCCAGGAGGCACCCACCCTTTATGAACAATTCCCTTGGAGTCAAAGAAGCACACAAGCATGCATTTCACTTTTGACTTTGACATGCAAGCTTTTTCTGGTCTGGGTGAGCCCTATGAACACCGTTGCAAACTTTGACGTTTTGTCTCTGGATCATACTGAATAAACCAACTTTCATCACCAGTGATAACACGGCTCAACAATCCTGAATTGATTTCCATTTGCTCTGACAGATCGGCTGCCACATTTTTCCGTGATTCTCGCTGTTGTGGTGTGAGATTTTTGGGGGCCATTTTTGCACAAATCTTTCTCATACCAAGACGAACTGTTTTTTTATTGATGTTTAGTTCTTCTGCAATCATTTTCATGGATTATCTTCGATCAGATCGTACGAGTTCACACACCCTGGCCAAGTTGACATCTGTCCGTGAGGTTGATAATCATCCACTGCAGTCTTCATCTTCAACATTCGTTCTGCCTTCACTAAACATTTTATGCCAACAGAAAACTTGACCTCTTGACATAACCTCCTCTCCAAAAGCCTTCTGACACTTACCATAAGTTGTCATCGAATTTTCACCCAATTTAATGCAAAAAGAAATGGCATACTGTTACACAGTATTATGCGGTTCCATTTCCATGACGAAAGACACAAACACATGCTAACTTATTACAGCACAACGCACGACTGAGCAGTTGTGTCGATGTGAAACTTAGATTAGAAGCAGCTTATAGACCTAGGTCAAAGATATTGTACCTATGCAAGCCTGCAGGGTTGCCACACCTTGCAAAGAAAATCAGTCTCATTACTTTATTGTCGCATCTTGTATGCGGCGCGGTGCATGTTTTGAGCAGCCTTTCACTGGGTGGTGAAATATCTAGAAAGACCATCAACCTGGACTACCAAGAAACAATGTTCATGTGACTAGGTGACACATTTACAGTGATCCACAATCAAACCTGAAGATCCTGTACCCACTGCAGTTGTAATTGGCAATTTCATTGGGTCAGCGTGAGAACATGTAGGGGTCACTTGCTGCTGAGCCCCATGTTCAACAATGTGACTGAATGGTGTACTCCAAAGCACTTACCTGCACCAGCTTTGTAATCTGTTTTCAGATCTGTCACATATTATCACCTATCTCACTTTACGGAGTGGGTGAGTCTCTAACTTCTGCAGTTTCTGATGAGGTGTGAGCACCCAACACCTTATCAATTATGTCAGTAGAATTGCCCATTTGTGGCCCAAATCATTGCTATAGTATGAATCTCTCTCTCTCTCTCTCTCTCTCTCTGTGTCTGTGTCTGTGTCTGTGTGTGTGTGTGTGTGTGTGTGTGTGTGTGTGTTTGTGTGAAGGGGGGGGAGCTCTTTTTATTGTGACACATTTGTTGGATTTGTCAACTGATACCCAAAGTAGGCCTGTTACATTGCAACATAACCTAGAGCTCAGGCTACACCACAGAGCAGCCTGTCACCAAAACCACTATTGAGAAAATGAAAAACAGAAAGTAATATTGTGATCATCAATGCACTCTCCACCTCCACTAGTCCTATATGGGTCTGGTACACAACACGATCTATGCAATCACCCACATTAACTAAGACGTTTTGTTAAAGAACAAGTACAGTATTTGAATTGAGACATATAAACAGAAACATTGCATATGCCAATTACCTAACATGTGATATCACACTTAAGTGGATATACCGATGGTTGGCTTTGTTCACTAGACTGATTTGCGTGTTCTGTGTGTGACCTTTAGTCTTCAGTGAGGTTGATATTTCCCCACGTCCAATGCTTTTCCAGATATTTGTTACCATTAAATCTTTTAATATATGACAATAGGCCTACAGAGATTAGAGATACTGCCTTAGGAAAACATCATACCCATCATGTAAAATTTTGTTTACTATTTTCACTGCCTGACAGAAAAATGAAGCACCCAGAAGAGGAAAAGAAAATGAAATAAAACTTCAGATGCTGAAAGGGTATGTGATGTTATTTTAGTGATTACAAAATCAAGTCAGATTTACAAAGAACTTGGCAGTATGAGTCCTCTTTTGTCACTGTTATGTTGCACACCCTGTGTTGTGGATGCATGGACTGATTCAGTTGGGAAAGCTGTCATAAAGCCATTGTAGCTTCTGAGGCAAATTGACCCACAACTTTCTAACTGGTTCTTGATATCCTGGGTACTGGCACAAGGATGGAGTAGACATCCAAGCTGGTGCCACATATTCTACCAGGGACAGGTCTGGGGATCTTATGGGCCACGAGATTACCATAGCATCATGCAGACATCTCATTGACACGTGCCTTGTGTGATGGACATTGTCTTGTTGAAAAATGTCAACAAGACACTGTTGCCTGAGAGGTAACAAATGAGGATGCAGGATGTCTGTTATGCACCATTGCACCATCAGAGTTCCCTCAGTCACTGCTAGCTGTGTATGAAGTCATACCCAAAGGCTTCCCACACTGACGCAAATATCACCACTGTGCCTGTCCAAAACATTGGATGAGTGGGACCTTTGCCCAGGTCACCGTGATACTCACTGACGAGGATCATCTATGGTGGTTCAGAACCAGTATCCATCCCTAAACAATGCAACACCATTCAGCAGCAGTCCATGTTTGCTGGTGACAGCACTATTCCAAATTCAGCCATTTGTGTTGTGGTGTTAATGGCAGCCTGCGAATGGGCTGGTAATTCCCTGTTCTGGCCACTGCTAGTAGCCAGCCAATGGTGTGAGATGACACACAATGTTGCAGAGTGTCTGTTACTAGTTCTTGAATGGTAGATACTGTTGTGAAGGGGTTACTATATGCTTGGCAAACAATATGGCAATCGTCCCGTTTGGTGATCTACTGGAACCTTGACGAGTATGCTTGCCTTCATGTTTCCATGCAGTCACACATCTGAATGCCCTACATATCTGGATACTGCATGATTTGACCAGCCAGCCAAATGAAGATCCAAAATAAGGCCCCTTCCAAACTCTGTTTGGTGCTGATAACACTTGGGTTATATGAGTATACAGCACCCTCAGTATCCTCCACAATGATCACTCATCATCTGATCGTCTTCACGTCCCTTATGTACTGTACTAGGCCTGGTAATAATGCAAAACATGGACAACACTAAAGTGATCTGCTGGCCATCTCATAGAGAATTGAAAGCCTTAATCATTTACATACCTGCTGATGGCATTTATGTGTACATTGACATGTGACCATGTCTTTTGTGTGCTTGCTTTTTTTCTTTATTTTTATTTATTTATTTTTATTTCAACTTCAGATCACAAAAATGGTACCGTTTCCAGTTTTGAGTTTTTACCAAGTCGTCATAAGATGATTTGAATACGTTACGTTGTAACTTGTCAACTGGAGAGACACTCACCAAAACAACTTTCTCACATTGTTGTAAAATTGTGTACTGCAGTAAAATTTTTTGATGCCATTAAATTTGTAAACTTTTCTTGTGTACATTATTGTCTGAGAAATGGACAGATGAGATAAATGAGTGCATATGTAGTCCAGATATTAGTGTTACAGTTTGAAAAGTAGTTGGCTCAGATGAAGACATCAGTGTGTTCATGTACTGTCTACACGTACCCACATAGACATATACAGAGCTATGCCATCTAAGGGCAATAATAAATTTCAAGCAGCATGTGTTACAAAAAATCAAACAGCAGCAAACCCAGTCAGTGGTTAGAAATTTTCTTGCACGAAATTTTGTGCAGTTCTTACAGCTTCGTTAGTTAATATTAACTTTGTGGGAAGGACATGCAGATTTTTTATTATTTGTCTAATTTTATTTATTTTTATTTACATGTTTTTAAAGAGATGTCAAAGTGTTCTTAAAATTCCTCTATAGTGTGTAAAATTCTTAATTGGTCAAACCTGCCCGCTGTTAAACGTAACTGCAGTGAACACCAGTGTCAAACTTGGAGTAATCAGCTGGAAAAATCAATGATTTCTGAGCACTTTCCAAATACAGGACATGGATTTGATGGTGTTTCCAATCCATACTAAAAATTCATTTCCATACAATAAGCCCTGTCTTATCTGAAATATGCCATTGTTAAATGTCTCTTTGAAGAAGGTGATAGGAGAGATGTCAGTAACTACTGACCTGTTTCACTACTGATGTCATTTTCCAAAATTTTTGAGAAAGTGATGTATTATAAAATAGTGTCTCACCTGAGCAACAGTAATGTCCTCAGCAAATCACAGTTTGGCTTTCAGAAGAGTTGCTCCAATGAGAATTCCCTTTACGTGTTCTCTCACTAGATTTTACAAGCATTAAAATAACAAAATAGAACCAGTTGGTACATTGTGCGACCTATCAAAGGCATTTGACAGTGTGAAGCAAAATATTCTCCTACATAAACTGTCCGTGTTATTGGACTGATGATATAACAAACCAATGGGTAATTTCATATCTAACCAAAAGAATGTAGAGTGTTGTACTTGGTAATTCAACAAATATAGTTTGTGGGCATTATCTGGAGTGAAGAGAAATCTCATATGGGACTCCCAAATGCGTAATCTTAGGCCCGTTATTGTTCCTCATATATTTTAACAATCTTCTGTCTTATATACAGCATGCAGAATTAGTTCTTTTTACAGATGACACTAAAATATAGTATTGTATTCAGTCCTAGCATACATACAGCAACTTAAGAAATTGTAAACAACATTCATAGAAGTATCATTGTATGATTTTCCGCAGATAGTCTTGTCATCAATTTTAAAAAGGTGCAATGTATTCAGTTCTGCACATTTAGACATACTACACCAATGATAAGTGTAACACATGGTGAGGAAATAAAGAGTGTGGGGAACTTCAGAATTCTTAGATGTCTATATTGGCGAGAATTTAAACTAGAAAAAGCACATTTTGGGACTCATAAAACAACTTAGTTCAGGCAAAATATTAGTAAAAACACATATTGCTACTCACCGCAGAGATGACCCATCAAGTTGCAGACAGGCACAATGAAAAGATTGTTACACATTGTAGCTTTCGGCCAAAGCCTTATCGGTAAAGGAGACAGGAACTATAGTGGAGATGTTGTGGAGATGTTGAGTTGCAGGCAGACACAACAAAAAGATTGCTACACAAGTGAGCTTTCAGCCAAAAGACCTCCTTCTCAGTAGACACCACACATACACACACACACACACACACACACACACACACACACACACACATTCATGCAAGCACAACTCGCACATACATGACCACGGTCTCGGGCTGCCGAGTCCTGACATGACATCGTACACAAGAGCCTTCCCACTCTTCTAAAAGGGTGTTCCATTGCCCACCCAACCTTTGCAACATTCTTGTCCATCCCTGTGCCACTCCCAGTTCCAACCCTTTTCCACAGGGATCAGTATACCCCTGTGAAAGGCCCAAGTACAAGACCTGCCCAATCCACTCATCCAGCTCTTCTTATTCCAGTCCTGTCATTGGATTACCTTAGCCCCATCAAAGCCAGGGCCACCTGTAAAAGCAGCCATTTCGTATTCCAGCTCTGCTGCAACCATTGCACAGCTTTATATGTTGGTATGACTACCAACCAGCTGTCTGCCAAGATGAATGGCCACTGCTAAACTCTGTCCAAGAGCAAGGTAGACCACCATGTGGCACAACATGCAGCTGAATGTAACATGTTTAATTTCAATGCCTGCTTCACACCTGGAGCCGTATGTGTCCTCCCCTCCACCACCAGCTTTTCTGAACTACACGGATGGGAGTTATCTTTGCAACACATTCTCCACTCCCGAAATTATCCCATCCTCAGCGCACAGTAACACACTGACCCATACCCTCCACCCAATAGTTTCCACCACCTCTGTCCTGTCGCTTCCTCCCTCTTCATGTCCCCCACAGTCATTGGCAGTCTCATCAGCCTGTGATCTAGTCTCTGCATGCCCCACCAGACAGCACTCCTCTCCCCCAGCTGTATCCACCTATCCCTCCCCCTTCCCTGCCCCACTCCGGATTGCAATTCACGTAACAGTTGCATTCCAGTGAGAGCTGCCGCTGATAGCAGTCATTTGTGCTCCTTTGTGTGAATGAGTGTGTTTCCTTTGCTGAAGAAGGCTTTGGCCAAAAGCTATAATGTGTAACAGGCTGTTCATTGTGCCTGTGTGCAACTCAGTGGGTCATCTTTAAGGTGAGTAGTAATCTATCCTTTTCCTAATATTGTTGGGATTCCAACCTGGAGTTTCCATTGTGTAGTTTGGCTACATTTGCACCTAGACTTGTTGCAAATCTTGGGGAGAGACAAATCAGTTAGTTGATATATTTTGCATATTTTCATTCCGTAATGTCATACGGAATAATGTTCTGGGGTAAGTCAGCTTGAAGAAAGGAAGTCTTCATTGCTCAAAAATATGCTGTAAGAATAATATGGGGTGCTCATCCATTACAATCTTGTAAACCTCTTTTTAATGAGCTGGGCGTTGTGACTACCGCTTCACAGTATATTTAACCTCCCATGAAGTTTGTTGTATATAATCCTCCATTGTTCAGAAGAAATAGTTATGTAACACAATTACAACACCAGAAGGAAAAATGACATTCTTTACAATGCTGCTAAAATTCTTGATAATTTACCCAGAAATATAAAATGTCCGACAAAGTAAAATGTGAAAAAGAGCTGAAAAAGTTTCTGCGTGACAGCTCCTATTCTTTTGAAGAATTTCTGTTATTGTAACATGTGAAACGTTGTGGCTAGGAATTACTAATTTACATCTGAATATTTAATAATAATAATAATAATACTAGCAACAACAACATAAAAAAGAAAACTTATAAATGTTCATAATGTAGCCATATCTACAACATGAATATAAAATAATTTGTTTCATATCATTATGATTCGTCACGCAAATGATCCGTGTGCCACGAAACTAACTAACTAAAGGATGGACAACTAAAATACAAAAGCACTTGCTCCTGTGTCTTCTTTCTAGAACTCAGAGATGTGGTATAAAGGTGCAGCAATGTGTGGGATCTGGTGTTACTAAAAAGAATGGTGAACAGACTACAGTAAGAACCAACTTTTCACACTTTCGGATTTGGCAGCTTATTCAGTGCCAAATTTCACAGCATATGCATTGTTATAACCAAGGCAGGATCAAGCATTTTTGCTTGTGGACTTCATTCCCATGACCATAGATAGCATGCCACTGACGTCTTTCATGAGCAGTTGACGCCATTGCTTGAAAATGATGAGTACATGCTTTGCCTAAGTGGTGTATAGTTTTGTGACACCACTTAAAGCTGTGCTCCAGATTCTTACCAATTTTTAATTACAAATATTCAAATTTTTTAATTAGGACAGCTTTTGACAACTGCAGCATCATTTGAAGAATAAACTACTCAATGTGCAGTGTTTTATCCTACATGCTGGCACTCTCACATAGATGATATATGTATTCCCCAACCATTTAACTAATGACATGGTGTCATTCAATTTATGCGAACAAATTGATATTAATTCTGTAATCCTCTTCACTAATGTGGATGTGTACAGAAACTTGGGTGGAACACTTTGCCATTGTGTGCACAGGACACTTACCAACATGGAGAGGTACCAGCATGATGACATTTACCATCATCCTCAACAGAAAAATTGCACCCTACACACATTGACTAGTAAGTCGTACTGAACAAATGTTACAGGAAGTGAGATGGAAACTGTGTTCTACTTTGAGCCAACATGTTATATAATAGAATCAAAACTAATGAAATTGGTGGAGCTTATGTACAGGTTGACACTATTCCAGCTTTCATTCAAACTGTCAGATGTTGCAGATTTATATTAATCTGAAACGAAAAGAACTCTTACCCCTTACATCACTTTAGGCATGTTCATACAGTTGCCTGGTATAAGTTTACCAACTGCCATATGGGTTGTGTAGCAGTGCCATTGATACCGTCTACAATGCCTCCCATGTGACATAATGAGGGAGTTTTGTTTGTGGCACCAAAATCTTGTAGAGAATATGTCAAATTAAAAAAGAGTGTAACAATTCCTAATTGTCTAGCACAGCCATCAGATAAGATCTGAATATGTTCCATAATGGGAAACTCTTATTGAAGGATCTTAATTATGTTCTTCATAAAAACCCACACACTGTGCTTGTTGTGAGTTAAGTTTTCGCTGATATGTACTAAACTTCTCAGCACTGTTATCATCAAATCGAGCAACAGCAGTGAAGGGAGTGACTTGTTGATGTGTACATGCACTCTGTGCACCACCCTGAGAAGCAGCAGTATAACTGAAGAACAGCTGTTTCATTTTTAACATTTTTCTGGAGTCTTCAGAATGTTAGGTCTACATTTTTTAATATATCAGTCAGTTTTGAAAGCTGTTAACTGCTTTCCAATTTCTTTCAAACATCTACTGCTTCTCTGTGTTCATATACAGTGAATCTTCAACTTTCTGAATCTTCCCTTATCATTGTTCCATTCAGTCTCACTGTCCACAATGCACCGTCCACTAGTCTTTGAATCGAAAACTGTTTACATTCACGTTATTAACAGATGTGTAGTATCATGCTCATAACTTTCTTTTCTCAACTTCACTTCAGCTGTATCTGAAAAAGACATCATTAATGATTGTAAGTTTTATAACTAACTACAGGAATTCTAAACTTCCATCATTAGAGGATTAATCCTTATAGAATTTATTGTGTTAAAATTCATGATTAAATTTAATATCTAGTAAGCATATTATATCTATTACATGATGTAAAACCTTCTCTTCTACAGGTCTTCAGCATACATAAATGAAGATCCAGTTTAGAGATATATTTCTAGAATACCTAGGTAGTCAATATAGGAAACAGACCCACCAATGAATTTACCACTCAGCTAACAAAGTTCAAATGTTCTATTTGTGGTAAGATGTATATTTTTATTTTCAAAGACTGTATTTCCATAGGGGTAATGCAGGAGTAAGTTTAATAATGAATAAAAAATAGGAATGCGGGTAATCTACTACACACAGCATTGTGAACGTATTGTTGTGGCCAAAATAGATACGAAGCTCACGCCTACCACAGTAGTAAAAGTTTATATCCCAACTAGCTCCTCAGATGACGAACAGATTGATGAAATGTGTGATGAGATAAAAGAAATTTTTCAGATAGTGAAGGGAGACGAAAATTTAAGTCATGGGTGACTGGAATTCAATAGTAGGAAAAGGCAGAGAAGGAAATGTAGTAGGTGAATATGGAATGGGGGTAAGGAATGAAAGAGGAAGCCGCTTGGTAGAATTTTGCACAGAGCTTAACTTAATCTTAGCTAAAACTTTGTTCAAGAATCATGAAAGAAGGTTTTATGCATGGAAGAAGCCTGGAGATACTGGAAGTTTTCAGATAGATTATATAATGGCAAGACAGAGATTTAGGAACCAGGTTTTAAATTGTAAGACATTTCCAGGGGCAGATGCGGGCTCCGACCACAATCTATTGGTTATGAACCGTAGATTAAAACTGAAGAAATTGCAGTAGAAGAAGAATGGGTAGCTTTGAGAGGTGAAACAGTGAAGGCAGCAGAGGATCAAGTAGGTAAAAAGACGAGGGCTGATAGAAATCCTTGGGTAACAGAAGAGATATTGAATGTAATTGATGAAAGGAGAAACTACAAAAATGAAGCAGGCAAAAAGGAATACAAACGTCTCAAAAATGAGATCGACAGGAAGTGCAAAGTGGCTAAGCAGGGATGGCTAGAGGACAAATGTAAGGATGTAGAGGGATATATCACTAGGGGTAAGATAGATGCTGCCTACAGGAAAATTAGAGATCTTCGGAGAAAAGAGAACCAATTGCATGAATATAAAGAGCTCAGTTGGAAACCTAGTTCTAAGCAAAGAAGGGAAAGCAGAAAGGTGGAAGGAGTATATAGAGGGTCTATACAAGGGCGATGTTCTCGAGGACAATATTATGGAAATGAAAGAGGATGTAAATAAAGATGAAATGCGAGATATGATACTGCGTGAAGAGTTTGACAGAGCACTGAAAGACCTAAGTCAAAACTAGGTGCCGGGAGTTGACAACATTCCATTAGAACTACTGATAGCCTTGGGAGAGCCAGCCCTGACAAAACTGTACCATCTGGTGAGCAAGATGTATGAGACAGGCGAAATACCCTCAGACTTCAAGAAGAATATAATAATTCCAATCCCAAAGAAAGCAGGTGTTGATTGATGTGAAAATTACCAAACTATCAGTTTAATAAGCCACGGCTGCAAAATACTAACACGAATTCTTTACAGATGAGTGGGAAAACTGGTAGAAGCCGACCTTGGGGAATATCAGTTTGGATTCTGTAGAAATGTTGGAACACGTGAGGCAATACTGACCCTACGACTTATCTTAGAAAATAGGTTAAGGAAAGGTAAACCTATGTTTCTAGCATTTGTAGACTTCGAGAAAGCTTTTGACAATGTTGACTGGAATACTCCCTTTCAAATACTGAAGGTGGCAGGGGTAAAATACAGGGAGCGAAAGGCTGTTTACAATTTGTACAGAAACCAGATGGCAGTTATAAGTCAAGGGACATGAAAGGGAAGCAGTGGTTGGGAAGGGAGTGAGACAGGGTTGTAGCCTATCCCCAATGTTATTCAATCTGTATATTGAGCAAGCAGTAAAGGAAACAAAAGAAAAATTCGGAGTATGAATTAAAATCCATGGAGAAGAAATAAAAACTTTGAGGTTTGCCGGTGACATTGTAATTTTGTCAGAGACAGCAAAGGACCTGGATGAGCAGCTGAATGGAATGGACAGTGTCTTGAAAGGAGGACATAAGATGAACATCAACAAAAGCAAAACGAGGATAATGGAACATAGTCTAATTAAATCAACTGATGCTGAGGGAATTAGATTAGGAAATGAGACACTTGAAGTAGTAAATGAGTTTTGCTATTTGGGGAGCAAAATAACTGATGATGGTCAAAGTAGAGGGGATATAAAATGTAGACTGGCAATGGCAAGGAAAGCGTTTTTGAAGAAGAGAAATTTGTTAACATAGAGTATAGATTGAAGTGTCAGGAAGTCATTTCTGAAAGTATTTGTATGGAGTATAGCCATGTATCGAAGTGAAACGTGGCCGATAAATAGTCTGAACAAGAAGAGAATAGAAGCTTTTGAAATGTGGTGCTACAAAAGAATGCTGAAGATTAGATGGGCAGATCACATAACTAATGGGGAGGTATTGAATAGAACTGGGGAGAAGAGAAATTTGTGGCACAGTTTGGCTAGTAGAAGGGATCGGTTTGTAGGACATATTCTGAGGCATCAAGGGATCACCAGTTTAGTATTGGAGGGAAGCGTGGAGGGTAAAAATCGTAGAGGGAGACCAAGAGATGAATACACTAAACAGATTCAGTGGGATGTAGGTTGCAGTAGGTACTGAGAGATGAACCTTGCACAGGATAGAGTATCATGGAGAGCTGCATCAAACCAGTCTCAGGACTGAAGACCACAACAACAACAATGACAATATTTCCATGTAGCCTAACATGTTTTGAATACTGTTCCATTAAGAAGAAACGTTTCTGTGGGAAACTAATTTTGAAATAGTGGCCCACGTTTATATGGAATAACACTGGAGTCTATGAAATATGTGTAAGTGCGGACTAGTACTAACTGTGGAGACAAAGGGACCTGTCGACTTATTAACTGACATCTAACAGAGTTGAGTGATATGTGAAGCTTATCAGTGTAGGGATTCAGCGGTGGTAGAACATCCCAATTAATGTGACATGGCCATACAATTCTAGGAATCTGGCGTATTTGTTAAGTAGCACTTGCCTTAAAGGCAAAGATATGAAAGGCAATTGAGATAATGGAAGTGCCTGCCAACAGAAATCATGACAATGAATACAGGCTTCCATCATATTGACTGCCATCAGTAGAAAGCCTACAAGCCAACTGCAGTCACAAGGCTATTCCATCGGGTACAGCATCGTAAGCCATGTAGCACATATTGTTTTAGCTGCCATTAAGCATTGCAGGAGTGGTATCGCATCACATCAGAACACTGGCTTGCCCCTCATTCAACACTATCATTCACACTGCTGTCTTTCGTAGTTTCTTGTTGAATACTGTTCCTAATTATTTTTGAACTTTATTTTTTGCACACATTTTTTGGTTTTTGTAACTACAGACTTTAGGATTTTACAGTAATGTTGGTTACCAAATGAGGATGTGCAGCTGTTAGGATGCTGACCTCATAGTTTAGAGGATGGAGCTGCTCTGCCCAGCCATCTTGATTTGGGCTTTCCGTAGTTTTGCTGGATCACTGTGGCACATTCTGGTATGGTTCCTTAATCTAGGCCATGGCCGATTACCTGTCCTACCCCTGTAAGCTACCTGTTCTATCCCCTTAAAGCATATTATGTATGTTGTGTGTTATATTTTGGCCTATTGATTAGCATTGTATTACCTTGACAAATCTTACATCATTTTGAGATTATCCCTGGGTAAATAAAGATAAGCCAGTAATAGAATTTCAGACCTTACTACATCCTGTCCTGTTAATGGGGTAAAGCTCTTCCTCACTGGTACAAGATACATTAATCACTGGATTTCTCCTTCCATGGTTGTGCTTCAGTGACTGGTGTTAAGGTACACAAGTGCCTATATTTGGTTGAAACTGAAGCTCCAGCCACTGAAAGGTGCCTGACACAATGTATAGGAAGATGCTAAATATATTTCATCTTTTGGATAGCATTTATCCCATCTAGTAAGAGGTCTGCTTTTTCAGGTTTTGGCAAATTTTATTGTATTCTTTAACTTTGTGGCTGGATCTCTTACTGATGCCACAGTTATCAAGGTAACATAAGGGAAGGAAGCTGTGTGTGTCATCTGTATGTGAATTCACCCATTTCATAGTCTGTGCATTAATGCTTTGAATTTTATTTGGGAATATTAAATCGGTTCATCCTGCTGCAAATGTAGTCTATAAAGCTGCACTCTATAGAATCAAGTTATTGAAATGTCGCCCACATTCACTGGGAGGAGGTGGCAGAAAATGAGAGCTTTATTGTCCACCTCATAGACTTACTACCTTATGAAATATAGATAAACAGTTAAGTTGAAGGCCTTTGCATGGGATGTTAAGTGGTAGAGAAATCAAATACTATTCCTATTTCAGGAAGCAAAATATATAAATTATATCTTATTTATATGAACAATTAATATGATACTGGAAAGTGCTAAATGTGCAGTATAAATAATAGTTGACTGGCATGCAAACAATACTGAAATCATTACTGAGCTTCTGGGTGTCATTTATCAGGGCTAGCTATATCTACAGCTATACTTTGCAAACCAGTGTGAAGTGTGTGGCAGACCTAACAGACTAAGAAAAATGTACATATTCTCTCGCGTGATTAAATTGTGCCAACACTGCAGACCAAATGAGACCACACTGTCCTGCATACTGTTCTTTTGAATATTTAGCCAAGGTGTCATATCTTTCTTGCACAATGTTCTGGCAACATAACTGGTTGCCATGAAATGCTCCTTAACGTATTGTTTTGTCCAGGGAAACTACTACTCCCATTTATATATTCTGATTATCCCCTCCCTTTGTATTGCTGTGATGAAGGGAAGGGAGGGGTTAGACAGTGAACTGAAGGGAGGAGAGGCTTCCCCAGCTAACCCAGTGTGTCATGGAGGACTTGATGGTGGAGTAGTGTGGAAATACTGTCCCAAGAAGACATGACAACCTGGCAGCATACCTGAAAGGACATTCTGCACAATGAGTATAAACATAAAGTGAGAATTTACAAATACTATCATATGCTTTGGAAAAATCATCTTTGGCATGCAATTCATAACTTAGAGGTAATTTGAGTTGCCATTCCTAACTTCTTATGAATTCAGAAGATGGGTACTGGCTCTCTCTAACACATGCTGTGACCTCCACATGTGGTGTTTTTGTCCAGCTAAATGCTCCTATTTAAGATTTTTACCTTCTCTTTTCTGTTTAAATTTTGCGCTATCATATGTGTTCTTTGTCCCTTGCCCCCCTCCTTCCTCTTCTGTACCTATTTCTGCTCTCTTGTTTATTTTCTCTTCATTTTTGTTGGCATTAAGTCTGTTTCTTGTGCCCCTCTCCTATTCACTTATCTTTCTTTTGTTTTTCCACATTATGGATTGTTGCACCTTTGTTTCATTTTGTGTTTCACATTTGGCGCATCCATCTGGCTGTTTACTGCTCATTCTTTAAAGTATTCTAGACATTGAATTGTTACTTTCTAATCATTTCCTTTACATGGTGTCAGTCTTGCGAGGATTTGGAGAAGTTTCCTCTCCCTTCAGCACCTGTCCATGTTCTGTTTCTTTTCCTTGTTTTCTTAGTTTATTCTAAAGACACAATTAAAAAAACAGAAATCTGATATTCAACATAGAAAAACGAAAAATAAAATAAAGAAATAAATAAAAACGTCTGATGTGTCTGTAAGATCAGCTTTAATTGTTCTGGGTTTTTCATGTGATTCTTGATGTTGCTCTTCTCTTGCAAATATTTTTATTAAGTTCTGTTTTCATTTTGAATGTATTGTCAGTACTAGATTAATAATATCTGCTGGTGCTATCCTCGACTGCTCAGTCTTTTCTACGATAATTCGTAAGATTTCTGTGGTGGGTAACGCAAATGAAACAGGTAAAATGAGTAGCTGATAGTCATTCAGATGTACAAATTTTGCCTGATTAAAACTGGGAGTGTTGCTTTGTGGTGTGGTATGATGTATCTCTTTGGTATAGAGATGTATGTAATACTATGATAAGGCATCGTGTGAGCAATACTGTGTATAAGGACCAATGTGGCATGTTTGATGTTTATAACGTTAGTTCCCTCTGTCTGTCCTGCTCTGAATGTTGAACTTGTGATGTCATCCAAATAACATGGTAGTGTATTTTTCATGTGCTTACCAAATTCTTGCTGGCTCTCTCACAAAATGACTTTCGCCGATTACATTTCCTCTTTCACATGACATTATTCCCGTAATATTTAATTTGTATTGTGTCATACGATGCAGAGCTACATTTTTCATGTGGATTGTTGATTTAATACCTCGTATGGAGGTAGACTCAGAAACCTGAGCTATTTGTGGCACTATATACTGCATCAGGAATGAAAAAGCATAGGGGAAAAAAAGCTTATTAAAGAATCCCATTTTCAGTGTTAAAGACTTTGCTGAGTCAGTTATTGAATGTTGTATGTTACTCTTTCTTAGGATTCGGGTGCAATTGGAGTTGGTCTTGGACGAGGTGGATGGTCAGCTCGTGAAGAACTGCATTTATTGAATGCCATTGAACAGTATGGCTTTGGAAACTGGGAAGATATAAGCAGACATATAGAGACTCGTACAAGTGAAGGTAATTTATTGTCCAGGAATGTTTGAGCATGTGTGAGGGTTTATGGAGGAGGGTTTTTCAATACATTAAAACAAAGAATTATTTTCTTTGTCTGATTCCAGCTGCTGTTGAATGTTTTGTACTTCTCTATAAAACAAGCAACTCTTTGTTCATTACAATTGCATTTTGTCATGCATGTTTGTTTAACAGCTTCACTGATTACTCTTTGGTTTTCATATAGTACTTTATATGTGACATTGCATTTCCAAAATTTGATTCCATGGTTAATTAACAAATGCACATCTAATTGCAGAAGCCAAGGAAGAATACATATCACGCTTCATAGAGGGAAGCATCGGTCGTTTAACATGGCCTCCTGCACAGAGTTCAAAATCGAAACTGACTGATCAGACATGCACAAATTCTGATCCACTTTCTCCTACACTGACAGCACAGCTGCCGCCAATGGATATTACTCCAGAAGAGGCAACACAGCTTGGATATATGCCACAGCGAGATGATTTTGAGAGGGTATGTTCTTCCAAAGTGTTCTTAACATGGACTTAATTAGAAACATGAAGAATGCAGCTACAGAAATGAGACTGGCAAACACTATTGTGGAACAGCTAAATTGGCAGTTTGGGGGCAACGGGACGGGGGGCAGGCAAGTATTGGAGGTGCACCCTCCTCTTTTCTCCTGCCCCAACTTGTGTTCTCATTTTTGACATCAGTCATCAGAAATGGCCTTCGTGTTGTCTAGCCAAATCCAGCAGACTTTGCCATTTAATAATGGTGTCGACAAAAATGTCTGTACATGTAAGAGATGGCTGTGCACCATGCATTACAAGGCACTCACTTGAAACTGACATGTTTACCATAATCAATGGAGAGCACATTGCAATACAAAAATTACAGGTGGAAGTTGACAGTGACTTCTTTTAAACAATTTATTGTAGCTGTGGAACCATATGTCGCGAAAACATTTGAAAACACCGTAGTGAAATAGCAGTTGTAACTCCATTTTTGAACATTTTTATATATAATGTACATTTTTGTGAAATATAAGGTATATTGCAGCAAAATACAATGTTACTCCTCATCATTTATAAAGCAATTCAGTTTTGATGACGTGGACATTTAAGTATTAATTTTTTTTTTTTTTACTAAAGTTCAGTCTTGATCACACCATTTATGTTTCAATGATATAGGTAACCGATTTCGGTTATTTTTACATAACCATCATCAGACCCATGGCTCCCTTAGGATGGTAGGCAGAGCTCTCCTCAGCTGCTATGAAGCTTCGTAGCAGCTGAGGAGAGCTCTGCCTACCATCCTAAGGGAGCCATGGGTCTGATGATGGTTTTGTAAAAATAACCGAAATTGGTTACCTTATCGTTGAAACATAAATGGTGTGATCAAGACTGAACTTTAGTCAAAATATAATAATCTATTGATCACTGTATTCCAAAAATGTTGTAGAATATTACACCAGTGTTGTGTGTGTTTCATTCATTAGATTAGATTAGATTAGTTTTTCATTCCATAGATCCTTGTGGATGTGGAACATGTAAATTTTTTTTCTTTTTTTAAATATAAAGCTGAAATAACAATACTAATAGTATGAATATGTATACAATACATCATTTGTTTCTATTAAAAAATTCGTCAATGGAGTAGAAGGAGTTGGCCACTAGTAAGTCTTTCAGGCTCCTTTTAAACTGATCTTTATTTGTAACTAAATTTTTTATGTTTGTTGGCAAATTATTTCCACTGAACGCTGAAAGGCATAATCAGTCTTAAATGATGATGATGGCAAATTATTGAAGATGAGTGTTCCTGAGTAGTGGGCCCCTTTTTGAACTAAAGTAAGTGCTTTTAAGTCCTTGTGCAGATCATTTTTGTTCCTGGTATTGTATGTATGGACTGAGCTGTTTGTTGGAAAAAAGAGATATATAAAATATTCTACGAAGAACACAAAAGACAATTAATTATCTCTGCCTGCTAGTTTCGACGCGTATAAATTAGAAAACTGAGTCCCCTGCTTCCAGCAAATAAAAGCAACACAAATGTCAGCAGAGGCCATGTACACCTTGTGGCTGTTGGGCTGTCTATTGCTATATTGTTGAGAGGAAAAAGGAAATGGGAAGAAGACAGGAACAGTGTTTACATGTCCTGGTATGAAAAACAAAGTGTAACTTAGAATTCAGGGTCCAAAGACTCATTGAAGCAATGATAATACTTTTTAACAAATTGTTTTAGGCACTTACCTTCAGAAAGTTGTTTTCTTGAAAATTTATAGTGTGGCCTATGCACTTAACCCAGCTTCCCACAGTAATATTATCAGTGGCTTCCTCATGTAAATTCTACGCTCATTTAATTCTGAATATGTACTTTTAGATGCAACCTTTCCTTTCATTGTGCCACTATATTTTCAGTTGGGTTGTAGTAGAAGTTGGCCTGGTTTTGAACGGACTTGTGGCATGTGACTTCTCCAACATATCCACTTTTGTATAGCTTCCAAAATTCAAATGTTTTTCTCTTCACCACTGAGTTTCTTTCATCCTTGTGTTTGAATTAGTCATTATCCATGTTGATGACACAACTGCACAGTAAATCAGTGGTCTGAAATGTCACTATTCATCTTCTCATGATAATTGCTACATTTCTGAATGTAAATATTAGCTTTGCATTTTTGATATAACTGTATTCTGATGACTTTTCTTTTGCTAGTGAGCATCCTGCCAAATATGCTTCTTGGAATAGTTTTGGATGAGTTGGGTATCATTAATATAAATAATTGTCTGACTGATTTTCTATCCCAGTGTTGTGCATTTTATTCAGAAAAGTTGCACAAACTGTTGCAATATTAAATTTCTCCACCAGAACACATCTTTCATTATTGCATTTTCTGTATTTGGATCCTGATGATTTCTAAATCATGCCAACAGAATCTTGTCATGTAAGACATCTGCTATCTTTTGCTGAATGGGTTACATGCCACAGTTGTAAAATTCCAGTACAATATGACAGACAGTATCCTTCTGGAAATCATCCAAACCAGTGATATTTCTTCTTCCACTAACATTTTTCCTCAGAAATTGAAACTTTGTATCTTGATCAAAAACAATGAGAAGATAATAGTCTTGGTTGCAATGTTGAAATTACTGTTTACTTATTCACAGTGATGCATGTTTCACCTACTTCAAGGCATATTCACATTGTCTGATAAATGTTGATTAGCACATTATGGATATAAATGATAAAATATCTGCAAAAATAAATTGCCCTCTTCACGTACAATAAAAATATTCAAGGCAGATATATGCTCTTGTCATGTATTAAAAAGCATAATATCTGATAACCTTGCTGGGACGTGTCAAACGGTCCAGTGAATACAAGGCAGCATGAGGCCTGTACAATCTGTCAAATGCTAAAATTCTGGAAACGTCATTCTACATCCTCTGACCACATATGCATAAAGTGTGTGTGGTCATGGTATACAGAATTACATTTCCAGCAAGTTTATGATATCACTGGTTCAAAACTCTTATGACCAATGCTGCCATTTTTCTTGTTCACAATAGTAGATATTTGTGCTTCTCATTTGTGTAGCATTTTCTGGTATATGCTCCTGTTCTATGCCAATCAGTTACAGTACCAGTATGGCTCTTATATACTCTTTGACTTACTCTATGGCACTATATTGTACTTGAATATTCTTATTCCTTACATCTTGGCTCATGACATTACTTTTATTTAGGAATATGACAATGGAGCAGAATCATTGGTGTCGTCATTGTTTGTAAATAACATTGAAGATGAAGAATTGGACATTGGTAAGTGTCTCAAAAATTTTAAGATAGCTCCTTTTTTTCTTTTTTAAGGCATGAGTTAGACTATGAAAAAATATTTTATTTTAATCAGTTCTATGCGATTGAATATACATATGCATTCGATTCGTACTCTGATGGCATATTGCTTGCTGAACGAACACTTAGTGTAAAACAAATGGTGATTCATTTATTTAGCCAAAATTAAGTTTTGTTCTAATGTTGTGTCACAAATAGGAATATACTGATGTCATTGTTATAATTTTTCAGCACTGAAACTGGCCCAGGTTGACATGTACACAAGACACCTTCGTGAAAGGGCGAGGCGGAAGAGATTGGTGAGAGACTATCAGTTAGTTTCGCAGTTCTTTGCTTCCAACAGGAAAGACAGACCAGTGCAACGGAAGAAGCTTTCTAAAGAGGAAAGGTAAGATTTGGTACCTATGTGTAGCATGAATTGCAGTAATCGCTATTGTCACATTGTGACCAAAATAATCCAAATCCAAAATCAGGGTCATCAATAGGGTACAATGCTTAGAACTGAAGGCACATTTACTACAAAGTCAACATACAGATAGAAAGAAACAGAACTGAACTGGATGGAGAGTGCTGCTGTTTATAGAAACATCGAATATTCCAGACTGTACTAACATAAGGACTTTTGAGACCCTTCCATAAATTATAAATACTGACTAACAAATAATTGCTGTTGGTTTCGTGTGACATGTTGACCTGCAGTACGCGATCCAGTGATACTAACTGCTACGCCACATTGCATGCACCACAACTTGTAACATTGCTCTCTCTCCTGGAGAGACCTTCAGACCTTCTCATAAGAACCAACTATAGCCTCCTTGATCTAGATGTTATCAATGGCTGTGCTGACAGAATTTCACAGCCTTGTCATATTGTCATGTGCTCTTCACTATGATGAGCATTGAAGGCAGACCCTCTGTCAAAACTTCATGTTTGTTGAGCAGGCCTTAAGTTCCCTTGAGCGAGAAGTCCCCATCACTGATTTGTGCCTCAGGACTGTAGCAGGGCTTCGCATGGAGGTCATGGATGATATCTCCACACTTTTGTGTTCATGATGCAGTGTCATAATCATCCAGAGTAGTGCGTTAGTAACTTTCCTGATATTTCGCATTTCCTCACAGGTGTAAAAATCCATATCGAGTCTCCTATGCTGAGTCTCACCAGCTGCTGATTGGCGTTATAGTGCTCTTGATGCTTCTCTCGTGTGTCCAGAGTGCATGTGAAGCCAACTGTCTTGCTTCTTCAATCCTGATATGACACATCTCATGTAGTTGCGTTAGTAACATCTGGTTGAAATGGGAACAGTGTATCTGTTGTCATTTTGGCCTTGTGACTGTAGAGCAGAAAGAACAGAGTGAAGTCTATAGTATCTTGCTTCTCTGTGTTCTAGGGAACTCTCGTTACTGTCAGTGTTCTATCCCAATCTCCATGTTAATCATTAACTTACGTTGAGAGCATATCGGCCAGTGTCTTAGCAAAGCATACTGTAGGTGGTAAGCATTTGTCATCCTGCTGGTAATATTGCAATGTGAATTTACCTGTGATACTAGTCTTGACTGAAGAACTTTTACACCATCAGAGGTCATCACACTGGGTCTTCTACTAGGGACCTTACAATTTCTGGAGAGTCAGCATTTGGTACAGCTTTGGTGGCAGCGTAGCAGATGAGGTAGTCAGTGCAGACTATTATCCATCAATTCCTATTTGTTAACTTAAGGAACCTCCCTAAGAAGTTGAGTCCGGTCCAGTGGAATAGTGCTGCTACAGGTGAAACTGGTATCAGATGGCTCGAAGGTAATTGCGGCCCATGTTTCAATCAACTGGGTATTCCTGAAGTCTCAGTGCCTATCTCACCAGGTGACTCGATTGATACTTCGTGCTAGACAATTAGCATAGAGAATGGTGATCTGTCACAACAGTGAATGATTTGCCAAATAAATACAACCAGAACTTGTTAATGGAGCTAACAACTGCCAGGCACTTTCTCCTGGTTGTAGAGTAATTCATCCTAGACTTCTTGAATTTCTGCAAAATTGCAGCTATCAGTAACCTCTAGTGTCTGTCTGAAGTTCTGTCTTGGCATTCTCATCATATGTTGCTAGGACTGGAGCTGTTAATACTTTCTTAAGGACAAGGAAAGAACTTACTTGCACCTCATTCCAGGAAAATTTGGCATTTCTTCAGTATTTCTTTCAACAGATGTTCCTTTGTAAAAGAGCCTTTTGTTAACAGCTGATAGTACGAGCACATTCTGAGAAAACTTCTTATATCACAAATATATGACAAATATGCTTAGGAATCAGAAAATTTGTGACTGCTCTAATTTTCTCTGGATCGGGAAAGGCTCCATCACCATTAGCTGGATGCTGCAAGATTTTTATTTTGTGGTCAATCAAGATGCACTTTCTTAGATTCATGTGGAGGCCTGCAGTTGGAATACACTTTAATGTGGTTGTCAGGTGGCTTAGATGATCTAAAATGTCTGCAATGAGACAGTGAGGCAACTAGCACCTGGACAGGTTGCCCCTCGATGAGATTTCCTAACACCTAGGCAACTGTTGGCCATGGAGATTTTAATCTGTGGCGGCCTCATCTCCATAGATTCTTGCCTTACTTAGTTTTCCTGCATTCTACAGCTAGATGATCGTTGGAACGAGGGGGGGGGGGGGGATCAAATATAAATTGGATTTTTGTTCCTGAACATCAATAGTTGGTAGGACTGGCTCCACACTTCTGCTATGCTTAGGCGGGACCGTTAGAAGTGAGGAGATCATGCTGTTAGATATTTCCCTCCATTTCGTCAGTAACACTCATGATTTCTGAGCAACAGGTGCACCCCCTCCATTGTGCAACAAATAATTATCAAGTTTCTCCCTCGTGAAGGAGTTAACAGCAGCAGAAATTTGCCAAAGATTGACTGCACAGTTCGATGATAAAACATTATCAAGGACACGCGTGTTTGCCTGGCATAAAAAGTTCAAGGAAGGACAAGAATGTGTGGAAAATCAGCAACACGACTGCCATCCTCGGACCAGCATTGCAGACAAACACATTTGTGCAATTAAAGACATTACTGACGGCAATCGATGGACCATAGTATCAGAAATTGCACAAAAGGACGGAATCAGTTACGGGAGCTGTCAAGCAAACATCACAAATGACCTACAGTTCCGTAAAGTGTGTTCCAGCTGGGTTCCTAAACTTTTGACCTAAAATCTGAAGTTGAGATGTTTGGAGGTCTGTCAGAGGCTCAGCAGGGTTTGCGGAAGAAGGCGATGCATTTTTGAGTCAGATCGTTACCTGCGACGAAAGATGGGTTCACCACAACACTCCAGAATCCGAACAAGCCAGTAAGGAGTGGCGGAGGAAAGTGGAAGCAGCACCAGTGAAAGCCAAGACTCTACTGTCAGCTGGCAAGGGGCAAGGTTCTTTCAACAATTTTTTTCAATCAGCAAGGTGTTTTGCTGAACAAGACGAGAGGTGCATATCGCTGTAAAAGATGAGACCAGTCGATTCGATAGGTCATCCTCCACACACACACACACACACACACACACACACACACACACACACACACACACGCGGATGGCAAGATGCCAGTATAGCCCATACAAAAGTGTTCCAAAACTGCTCCAGGACCTAAATGGAGACTCTGTAGAAGAAACAGTGTGATTTCCTTGCAAAACGCAGTTCGATAAATTTGTAAACCTCAGTGTTCACGGAAGGCTGCGTGACAGTTCTGAAGTGAGCATAGAGAATCATGCATGGGACTACTGAGTATAAGATAGAAGAGATTAGAACATGTGCCAAGACATGACTGCAGTAATTTTTTTTGTCTCGATATGTGAATGGAATTGCCTAGAATGTCACTAACATTGGTATTAAGTATCCACTGTTGTGCACTTTACTGTGACTTGCACAGTGTGTTTGTATGTGTGTACATTGATCAGGCAGAGCATTATGATCACCTACATAATAGCCATTATGTCCATCTTTGGTATGATAACAGTGATGACGTGTTGCGAATTTGGGTTTAGAAAATATCGTCCCCTTAATACAGTGCAGTCTGTTAAATGGCCACTAGAACCTTAAGTGCAAGTGATGATTATACTGCGAACCGTATGTTTCTACCTCTCCCCATTTCTGAAATATTTATGGGCAAAGTTGTTACGATCTTTTTGGAACACCTGTATTTTCCATACCTATTTATGAAGACAATGAAAAGCCTCTGACAGTTGGCAGTCACGTGCACTGTGATGCTGCCCTGCCTGCCAGACAAATGAATATTTTTAGTGTTGTTTGCCTTCTACTCATTGAGCTGGCTTAAAACTAACTTATGTTTCTGTTCCTTATTGGAAAAGAGTACTACATTTGAACATGAACATCTCTATAATGCTCTGTCACAAATCCTTGTTAATCTCGTGTGTGATTTATATCTGCTGATCGGTAGGAGATGCGTGCCTGCTGGCATTCTCAGCACTGAAACACAAGAAAGGATACATTGCCCCCTCTCATATCCTTGCTACCCATGGTACATCATGGCCATCAGCCATCATATTGCCTACAGACTGTGTGTCCATAACAGCAATCTGATTTGACCCAGATGTCAGGAGTTTTGTAGGTTTTTGTCTGTAGTTGGCAGTTTAAGTGATAACAGGCCTACCTCAGTGATATGTCAGTTTAATTAGTTATGTTTTAATGGCACTTGGAACAACTTAATCCACAACAATATATGAATCAGTTTTAAGTGATGAAAAGAAAAATTACTCCTTTCAGTACATAATTAAAAGACATGTATAATCCTCATTTTTAAATTTTGCATATCCCCTGACATATATTTTTACTTACCTTTGGGGGTAGGGCTACCCTTTGATGGTAAATTGTAGCACTGCTTTAGTTCAACTGATGAGTACTGCAGGCTGGTGTCAATCAGAAGAATGATCGGATAGCTCTGTCAGCTAAAACACTAAAGACTGGTTTCGGTCAAACAATGAAAACTCCAGGTAGGAATATGAACAATGCAATAAAAGACAGATTGCTACTCACCTTAAAGAAGACACATCACACTGTAGACAGGCACAAGGCACAATTAAGACACTTATGTAAAGTTCACAAGTAAATATGTGAAGTGACAAGAGTGTCAAATGTTTTCATTCTGTTGCTTTTCATTCGATTGCTGGTTTCACTCGAAAGAATGTATGACTAGTCCAACTGACTGAACAATTATTTTCATTTGGTTGCTCCCACAGACTACCTTCACTCAAAAGCATGAATGAATAATTCAACCGATATGTAAAACTACAACCAAATTAATCGATTGTTTTCATTTAGTTGTTCCCACTACTACAATCATTCATTGACCATCCTGGTATGGCAGTTGAAGATAGCAAAATGAAAGCTGAAGTTATAAATTCCTTATTTAAGAAATTGTTCGAGCAGGAGAATGTAAAAACATACTGTCATGTGACCATTGCACAGAGCCCCGTATGAATGACAAAATTAAAAGCATCCCCATGGTATGAAGAAGTGACTAAAAAAAAGTAGCCAGGGTCCAGATGGAATCCCATTAGGTTTTACAAAGAGTACTCTATGGCGTTAACCCATTACTTATCTTATATTTATTGTGAATCTCTCACCCAGTACGCGAAGTCCCAAGTAACTGGAAGAAAGTGCAGGTGACACCTGTATATAAGAAGGGTAAAAGAATTGACTCCCAAAATTGAGGACCAGTAACCTTAACATCAGTTTGCTGCAGAATTCTAGAACATATTATGAGTTTAAATATAATAAATTTCCTAGAGATGAATCAGCACAGTCTTAGAAAGCATTGCTTGCATGAATCTAACCCTGACCTTTTCTCACATGATATATTGCAAACTATGGGTGAAGGGCAACAGTTAGACTCTGTATTCCTAGATTTTTGAAAAGCATTTGATACAGTACCCCACTGCAGACTGGTAACGAAGATATGAGCATACAGAATACATTCCCAGATATGTGAGTGGCATGGTGACTTCTTAAGTAATAGAACCCAGTGTGTAGTCCTTGACAGCAAGTGTTGATCAGAGACAAGGGTATCATCATGAGTGCCCCAGGGAAGTGTGATAGGACCACTATTATTTTGTAGACACATAAATGATCTGGCAGACAGGGTCAGCAGCAATCTGCTGGTGGTGATGTGGTGTACATGATGTCAGAGATGAGTGACTGTAGAATGATACAAGATGATTTAGACAAAATTTCTAATTGGTGTGCTGAATAGCAGCCAGCATTAAATCTAGAAAAATATAAATAATGGAAAAACAAACCCCTAATGTTTGGATACAGCATTAGTAGTGTCACATTATTTAAATATCTGGGCACAACGTTGCAAAGTGATATAAAATAGCAATAGAGTGTGAGGATAATGGTAGGAAGACAAATGGTTGACTCCAGTTTATAGGGAGAATTTCAGGTCAGTGAGGTTCGTCAGTAAAGGACACCGCATGTAGGATGCTGTTGTGACCCGCTCTTGAGCACTGCTAAAGTGTTTGGGATCTGCACTAGGTCAGATTATAGGAAGACACTAAAGCAATTCTGAAATGGGCTGCTAGATTTGTTACCAGTAGTTTTGAACAACATGCAGGCATTATGGAGATGGCTTGGGAATTCAAACGGGAATCCCTGGAGGGAAGGCGACGTTCTTCTTGAGGAACACTACTGAGAAAATTTAGAGAAACAACATTTGAAACTGCCTGCAGAATGATCCATCTGCTGCATACAACGAAGAAATTTCTTATAGTCAAATCAGTTAATTTAATCTTATTTTCGGGATAAATTTAAACTGTGTATGCTTCATATCTGGAATATTTCTTGTCTACTATGTTGTACTTTATCCATTCTACTACATTCTGCATTGCCATTTGGTGGTACATTGAAATGTGAATTTGCCTGAATATGTTAGATCAGGCGCGGCTCGTAATTAAACGCTCTGAGGCAGAGCCGCTCCAAAATATATGTTAAAGTAAATTTTACAAGAACGTATTACATAATTTAAATTATCAGGACAAATTTCGCATATTTCCCATTCCAATTAAAATAATGACGGTCAACGTTTTTGGAACTGTTTGTATCGATAGATGTTTTCCATACGGTTAGTAGTGTATAGGCTGCGCCTTGGAACGTCCGTAAGCTGCATGTAGTAGCAGTTTGGGGGCGTGGCTTCAACATAGTACTGCTCTTTATGGGCGACCCGAAGGCTCAGAGCTTGCAGCCTAAGGGTGTCGTACCAACCACCACATGTTTTTCATGTTCCACTATCTATGTAATAAAGGAATGTAGAGAGGCCGAAACTTTGCTATCCAATCTCTGTCTCTGCACATCTCTACTACACTAAGATGCGTCATTAATCGATGTTTAGTATTATTGTTTTGATAATGTTTTACATAGTTGTTTTGTTTCTGCCATTGGATATTTTATCCACATTTAGAATAAGTTTGCAAATATCCCGCCAGAGTGCACTACACTACAGCAACATAACAGTACTGCCTTCTAACGAGAGTTTCATAAGTGATTAGAGGACAAAGCGCGCGAAATTTGTCCCGTTAATTTACCTTCCTTGCTTGCTGATGCTGACTGCTTTTGTTGATACCGTGTGATATTGGCAAGTTTCTTTTTCGGAGTGTATTTTGCAAGATTTTAGTGAGTTTTACTTGCTTGTAAGTATCTGTGAATACCGCGAGTGTGAAACCAGCGCAATATGAATTCAGTGTGCAATTTAATAGGTAAAAACCGGAACACGGCCATAGGATGAAAGTGAAAGAACTTGATGCACCCAGACCAGCTCTAACGATCAATCAAGAACAGAAACAATGGAAATCTAGGCAAGGATACAAACACAGTTTTAATAGAGCAATGTACGATGCAGCTGTGTGGTTGTGAAGTGAAAAATGCATTTTTCTGTTTCACCTGTCTTCTTGCAAATAGTACTGATAGTGCCTGGACCGAAACTGGTATCACTGACTTAAAGAATTTTCACGCGAAATTGAAAAAACATAATTCCAGTGAAAAATATTTAAATGGTTTCATTGAGTTTTCAATGCTAGGGCAAGTGGACATTACGTGCCAATTAGACAGTGCTTACCGCCGTAGTATAAAGATGTTGTTGTTGTTGTGGTCTTCAGTCCTGAGACTGGTTTGATGCAGCTCTCCATGCTACTCTATCCTGTGCAAGCTTCTTCATCTCCCAGTACCTACTGCAACCTACATCCTTCTGAATCTGCTTAGTGTATTCATCTCTTGGTCTCCCCCTATGATTTTTACCCTCCACGCTGCCCTCCAATATTAAATTGGTGATCCCTTGATGCCTCAGAACATGTCCTACCAACTGATCCCTTCTTCTGGTCAAGTTGTGCCACAAACTTCTCTTCTCCCCAATCCTATTCAATACTTCCTCATTAGTTATGTGATCTACCCATCTAATCTTCAGCATTCTTCTGTAGCACCACATTTCGAAAGCTTCTATTCTCTTCTTGTCCAAACTATCTACCGTCCATGTTTCACTTCCATACATGGCTACACTCCATACAAATACTTTCAGAAATGACTTCCTGACACTTAAATCTATACTCGATGTTAACAAATTTCTCTTCTTCAGAAACGCTTTCCTTGCCATTGCCAGTCTACATTTTATATCCTCTCTACTTCGACCATCATCAGTTATTTTGCTCCCCAAATAGCAAAACTCCTTTACTACTTTAAGTGTCTCATTTCCTAATCTAATTCCCTCAGCATCACCCGACTTAATTCGACTACATTCCATTATCCTCGTTTTGCTTTTGTTGATGTTCATCTTATATCCTCCTTTCAAGACACTGTCCATTCCGTTCAACTGCTCTTCCAAGTCCTTTGCTGTCTCTGACAGAATTACAATGTCATCGGCAAACCTCAAGGTTTTTATTTCTTCTCCATGGATTTTAATACCTACTCCGAATTTTTCTTTTGTTTCCTTTACTGCTTGCTCAATATACAGATTGAATAACATCGGGGAGAGGCTACAACCCTGTCTCACTCCCTTCCCAACCACTGCTTCCGTTTCATGTCCCTCGACTCTTATAACTGCCATCTGGTTTCTGTACAAATTGTAAATAGCCTTTTGCTCCCTGTATTTTACCCCTGCCACCTTTAGAATTTGAAAGAGAGTATTCCAGTCAACATTGTCAAAAGCTTTCTCTAAGTCTACGAATGCTAGAAACGTAGGTTTGCCTTTCCTTAATCTTTCTTCTAAGATAAGTCGTAAGGTCAGTATTGCCTCACGTGTTCCAGTATTTCTACGGAATCCAAACTGATCTTCCCCGAGGTCGGCTTCTACTAGTTTTCCATTCGTCTGTAAAGAATTCGTGTTAGTATTTTGCAGCTGTGGCTTATTAAACTGATTGTTCGGTAATTTTCACATCTGTCAACACCTGCTTTCTTTTAGATTGGAATTATTATATTCTTCTTGAAGTCGGAGGGTATTTCGCCTGTTTCATACATCTTGCTCACCAGATGGTAGAGTTTTGTCAGGACTGGCTCTCCCAAGGCCATCAGTAGTTCCAATGGAATGTTGTCTACTCCGGGGGCCTTGTTTCGACTCAGGTCTTTCAGTGCTCTGTCAAACTCTTCACGCAGTATCGTATCTCCCATTTCATCTTCATCTACATCCTCTTCCATTTCCATAATATTGTCCTCAAGTACATCGCCCTTGTATAGACCCTCAATATACTCCTTCCACCTTTCTGCTTTCCCTTCTTTGCTTAGAATTGGGTTTCCATCTGAGCTCTTGATGTTCATACAAGTGGTTCTCTTATCTCCAAAGGTCTCTTTAATTTTCCTGTAGGCAGTATCTATCTTACCCCTAGTGAGATAAGCCTCTATATCCTTACATTTGTCCTCTAGCCATCCCTGTTTAGCCATTTTGCACTTCCTGTCGATCTCATTTTTGAGACGTTTGTATTCCTTTTTGCCTGCTTCATTAACTGCATTTTTATATTTTCTCCTTTCATCAATTAAATTCAATATTTCTTCTGTTACCCAAGGATTTCTAAGAGCCCTGGTCTTTTTACCTACTTGATCCTCTGCTGCCTTCACTACTTCATCCCTCAAAGCTACCCATTCTTCTTCTACTGTATTTCTTTCCCCCATTCCTGTCAATTGTTCCCTTATGCTCTCCCTAAAACTCTGTACAACCTCTGTTTCTTTCAATTTATCCAGGTCCCATCTTCTTAAATTCCCACCTTTTTGCAGTTTCTTCAGTTTTAATCTACAGGTCATAACCAATAGATTGTGGTCAGAGTCCACATCTGCCCCTGGAAATGTCTTACAATTTAAAACCTGGTTCCTAAATCTCTGTCTTACCATTATATAATCTATCTGATACCTTTTAGTATCTCCAGGGTTCTTCCATGTATACAACCTTCTATCATGATTCTTAAACCAAGTGTTAGCTATAATTAAGTTGTGCTCTGTGCAAAATTCTACCAGGCGGCTTCCTCTTTCATTTCTTAGCCCCAATCCATATTCACCTACTACGTTTCCTTCTCTCCCTTTTCCTACACTCGAATTCCAGTCACCCATGACTATTAAATTTTCGTCTCCCTTCACTATCTGAATAATTTCTTTTATATCATCATACATTTCTTCAATTTCTTCGTCATCTGCAGAGCTAGTTGGCATATAAACTTGTACTACTGTAGTAGCCGTGGGCTTCGTGTCTATCTTGGCCACAATAATGCGTTCACTATGCTGTTTGTAGTAGCTTACCAGCATTCCTATTTTCCTATTCATTATTAAACCTACTCCTGCATTACCCCTATTTGACTTTGTGTTTATAACCCTGTAGTCACCTGACCAGAAGTCTTGTTCCTCCTGCCACCGAACTTCACTAATTCCCACTATATCTAACTTTAACCTATCCATTTCCCTTTTTAAATTTTCTAACCTACCTGCCCGATTAAGGGATCTGACATTCCACGCTCCGATCCGTAGAACGCCAGTTTTCTTTCTCGTGATAACGACATCCTCTTGAGTAGTCCCCGCCCGGAGATCCGAATGGGGGACTATTTTACCTCCGGAATATTTTACCCAAGAGGACGCTATCATCATTTAATCATACAGTAAAGCTGCATGCCCTTGGGAAAAATTACGGCCGTAGTTTCCCCTTGCTTTCAGCCGTTCGCAGTACCAGCACAGCAATGCCGTTTTGGTTATTGTTACAAGGCCAGATCAGTCAATCATCCAGACTGTTGCCCTTGCAACTACTGAAAAGGCTGCTGCCCCTCTTCAGGAACCACACGTTTGTCTGGCCTCTCAACAGATACCCCTCCGTTGTGGTTGTACCTACGGTACGGCCATCTGTATCGCTGAGGCACGCAAGCCTCCCCACCAACGGCAAGGTCCATGGTTCATGGGGGGGGGGGAGTATAAAGATATATAATGAAAATGTATCAAAAATTCAGCATATTCTGGGTAAACTGATAGACTGTATTAAATTTTGCGGCAAATTCAAGTTTGCCTTAAGGGGCCATGACGAAACAGAAGATTCCAAAAACCCAGGAATTTTTCGAGTATTAGTCAGTCTGATGGCACAACTGGACTGCGTATTGAAGCAGCACATTGAGAAATCAGAAAACCGTGTTTTCTTAGGCCTATCGAAGACAATTCAAAATGAACTCCTGGAATCAATTTATGAGGTAAATATGGCAGTTGCACGGATTGCTCATGCCACCCAATCACAGCACAAGACCTGTGACATCACCAAAGCATCACAGTATCGTCATGCGAACTCATAAACTTAGAGCTTTGGAGGTAAACCACAATAAACACCTTAAGTTTAGAACTGAAAACACCAAAAATATTAAGCAGCCGCAAAGTTAACATTCATCGCATTAAAGATCTGTCCGAAACGCGTCTTTTCATATGATTTGCTGCAAAGTGTCAGAAAATGTAATGATGACATATAAAAACACTAACTTAAGATTTTAACTCGAAGTTAGCTTCTAATGATATTTAATACCTGATTATAGAAGATACAGTATGTAAAATTATGGGTAGAGAGTGATCTGCCCACCCCTCTCCCCCTGAATTCTTAGTTGTTTATGTCAGACTAATCTGTAGCGTAACACGAGGTCCATGTTGGCTCTGATTGATAAATGCCACAGCCTTCCCCAGTATAGAAACCACGAGCTGCGCCTGTGTTAGATATTTTCAATAGTGTCCATAATTAAAGTTCCAGTTTCAAAATGCAGTAGAAAGAGGACATGCACACCAACAGATTCGTGGCACACAGCTGTTCCTCAGTTTGCATCCAAGGTGCCCAACATCACTGTCTTTGGGAAGGATACTTCACCACTTGTGAAGCTCTTTTAGAAGAATGGTGACTATGTGCCAGTTGCACTGCAGAGGTTTCGGACTCTCATGTGTATGACAGAAGGCATTGGTCCAATGTCTACCAAGGGTCTGGAGAAAATGATTACCAAATTTTAAAAGACATGTTCCTTTTAAGTGTGGCAGAGGGAGGAAAGCAGTTGATCTGACGTCTGTCGAAAATATGGTCACAGCATTGCAGAGGTGTCGAGTGGTAGTCTGCAAACGTGCAGTGCATGGGGAAGTGCCCCGCCCGAACGTTGGACATGCCTGTGAGCACAGTGCATCCAACGAAACATAATGCATTGATATCCATGCAGAATCACTCATGTTTAGGAGTTGCTTCCTGCTGACCTGCCAGCAAGACAAATGTTAGCTCTGGAATTTCTTGCTCACATGGAAGTGAAAAATGAATGGCCATTGAACAGTCAGTGGACAGACACATTGTTTATCATAGAACTGTATTTTTTTTGGAGAGACAAGTCGTGTGAGTCCTGTTACCTGTACCTTTGCTGGTAAACACTATAAGAGTCTTTTGCGCACCATCATCATTCCCATCTTTCAAGGACGTGGATGTTGGTAGGATCCTTTTTATGCAAGGTGACGCTCACCTGCGAATTGCACAGCAACTGAATGGTTGCTGCAGAATCATTTTGAAGATGTTTGAATTATTAGCTGTCATTTCCCTACAGCCTGACCAACCGGATCATCTATCTTAACCTATCTTAATCTGTGTGACTTATGGCTGTGTGGTTTTCAGAAAGATGCTGTGCTTAGTGCTCCCATTATGAAAGTAGCTGAACTGTAGGTACGCATTGCGCAACACACTCTGTATGTGGCCCCCGAGGCACTACAGTCTGTTGTGGAACGCACTATTTCTCAATTTCAGCTTTTGGCAGAAAACAGTGGACAGCATCTTGTAGATGTCTTACACTAGTCTGGCAACAATTATAAACAGATGTCGTTTTGCTTTGTAAGCAGTCCTTGACCCCATGACAGCTTTTCCCATCTGATGTGGCACAACCTTGCTGTGGTGGATGAGCTTGCATAACTAACAGTGCCACAGCTGTTGACTACCGAACTCAAACTATAGCCATTGTATTACAGTTCATCTGTAATTTGTAGCTGACCCCATCTATGTTAAGACACTTACAGTGCCATTTATTGGAACAATTTTCGTTAAATTTTTTTGTTCCATGATGTTATTGTCTTCCTCACGTCGTAATATGATATTCAAATTTGACGCCATTCTGAGTGGTGGTTCTCTTTCTACAGCATTCTGAAATGGGAACATTAATTATGGACACTGTATAAAAGCAGATTTTAAAAAAAAAAAGTCAAGAAAAATACTGAACATTTAAATCATGCTTAATGTTCAGTTTCCACCCCTAAAAAGGCTATTTGGGGGAAAAAAAAAAAATATAATAAAACCCTGGAGAAGTCCCGGGAAAATCTGGGAAATTTAGTCGGACACAGAGAGGCCACCCTGTCTGTAGTCAGACTTGTGGGCTGAGATTATTGTACTGTCTGTTAAAAAAAGAGAAGAATGAGGGCTCTGGATTTCTGAATCAGCAGAAGTTGTTCTACTTTGGCCTGATCATGTGTCTGGGTGCTGCCAACCTGTGATCTAATATGAAACCTCATGTGTGTAGCCATGTCAAAGTGACTGTTGTGCTGTGTTGTTGTGTCGCACATTAATATGTCTGTGGATCAGTGACAAAGTGGTTCCTGACCCATTATGGGCAATGCCAGATACACTGTACACTTCTTGGTGTAGAGCAAATGCTAGAGCCATACGGAGTGGAGCAAGAAAAGTACTTGATAATGTCTCTGGATGTTGAGAGTAGGAGAATGAAAATAAAGAGTTGCTTCACACTCTTCCTCACAGCCGATGAGACAAACAGTGATGTACATAGAAGCAAGTTTCTGTGTTGTGAGAAGAGTTCAGAAATTTTACGCAGATAGCTTGGGAAATCACTCGAAACACCTGGTAAAAAGAGGTAAAATTCAAATTTTTCAATCCATCAGTGCTTTGAAACTGCCTTTACCTTTGTCTAAATTTCTTAAGTGTGGTAAATTTGTTTGTGTGTGTAAAATCACTTTTCCCTTAGAAGGAGACTTTTGCAACCACATATGCTGTTTTGTGTGTTAAGGTCCGAGGCATTATCACACCCTGTTGTCTTCACCATGGTGGGTGCCCGTTTAGGGCTAATAAACAAAAAAGAATTTCCTGTAATCCGCTACACAGCTAAAGTGCACTAATAATGGCAATTATTGCCACAATGTAAGTTCCACTGCTGGCTCTTTTCAATTTTGAACTGTCTATGCGAACTGATGCAGAATTAGTAGCAACAAGCACCATTACTCAACATGAAACTGTCAATTTCGATTTTACGATCCTGTATGCTTTCATTATGTCTCTCTGCCAACTTTTACTTTCGTAGATGTGCAATGTGTAGCAGTTGATAGCTGGTATGGTGGCTAATAGACTGCAGCCTCAGCACCACTTGGAGCATAAACAAACATGTGAGTGCGAGTGTTGAGCCAACACTGCTTGACATAATCGCAGCTCAGGTCTCCTCACTACCCCTCTCCCCTTGGCAGCAGACAGTGTGCAGGGAGAGGACACACCTTCCTTCCTCTGCACCCCTCCCCAGTCAGAATTTGTTCTTTTTTTTGTGAATAGACTGTATGTACTCGCCAGTATTGTCCAATTGCTTTTCAGTAGGCATTGCCCATGTGCCTTCCCTCGTCCTACTCTTTGTAAGACAAGAATCATATATCCGCATAGTCTGAGGCTTTCCTCTGTCCTTTTGAAGTTATTCTGCATATGGCTATCAATGTATTCTTGGAAAAAAGAGGTATGGTAATTCCTTTCCACAGATAGAATTTGGATTTCGTGAATTTTAAACACTTTCATGCATCACATGCTGCACAAGGATTGAGTATTGTGGAAAATTGTATAAAATTAACCGTAACTCAAGTCTGGGTTCCTTCAGTTCACAACTCCCAATATTCTTACACCCACACTACACTGCTGATGACCCAGGAACTCACACTTACTGTTGGGCCTCTGACAGTCCAACCCATGGCACACTAACTTCGTGCATTCAAAGAGTTTAGCTGGGCATGTGGACAGTGCTAAATCTCAGTGTACTCGTGTTCTCAGTAGTCTCAACCATCGTCTGAGTGTGCCTGCATATCAAAGCATGCGATCAACATTACTAATTTCTGTGCTGATCATGCGCTGTCAGATACCTCAAGTCGGTACTGTCATTTAGTAGTGTCTTTGTATGAGTGCAAGCATCTATCAAAATGTATACGCTGTGAGTACAAACAGCTGCATAGCATGCCAGTCTTGGTTGGATATCAAGATTTACACTGCTCAGCCCCCTAATTCCTCACCCCCTCCGGGTTCGGGGGTAAGAATAGGCCCGCGGTATTCCTGTCTGTCGTAAGAGACGACTAAAAGGAGTCTCAAACATTTTGGCCCTTATGTGATGGCCCCCTGTCGGGTTTGACCTACATATCTCAAAATTATTCCGAAGAGCGAGCCAATTGGGGAAGGGCGCCTTACTTGGTGCATTGTCTCCATCGTGCGTTGAGATCTTTCGCCAGCTTATTCGTTGTTGCATTGCAGTCCTGCCCGCTCTCCATCCCTTGGGCATGGATACGTTTCTGTGTGCACTTTCCACCATGCAATGTGCAGTGCCACTTTCTGCACAGGCGATGACCATGGACTCCTTGTCACCTAATATCCAGCACAGTAGCCAGTCCGTTGTGGTGGGGCCGCCATGTACCCTGTTGGTTGTAGCCCCCTGACAACACAGGGATCGCTCTGCTGATGCCTGCGCCGTTAACTCCCCACGTCTCCCTGGGGCATCGGGACTTCCGGCAATGGCCATCCTGCCAGGTGGCCCTAACTGAGGCTGGGTGGCACCCGTGGGGAGGGCCCTTGGTCGGAGTAGCTGGCATCAGGGCGGATGACCCGCAATGAAACGTGGTACATCTTCTCTAGCTGGTGGCCAGCCGCCAGCAGTCTCTAAACATTCGAGGGCTCACTTTAAAGCTAATGTGTATGACCCCAAATCGTTCCCCTCCCTGGCCACACCATGGGAGGAACGAAAGGCTATGAATGACAGTGAAACGTATTCGCCCCGGTATCTCATCTGTACCAGAGCTGACGGGGACTACTTTGTGTCTCTGAAGCCTCAGTTCTTTGTCGAGCATTTAGAGGACAAGTTCGGGGAGGTGCAGGGCTTGTCCAAAATGCGGTCAGGGTCAGTCTTGATAAAAACAGCATCCTCTGCCCAGTCACGAGCCTTACTCGCTTGTACGAAGCTGGGGGATGTTTCTGTTACCGTCACCCCTCATGAAAGCTTAAATATGGTCCAGGGCATTGTTTTCCACAGAGATCTTCTTTTACAGTCCGATGACGAGCTGTGTGCCAACTTAGAGCGATGAGGTGTCCATTTCGTCTGGCGCGTCCACCGGGGCCCGAAGGATCATCAAGTTGCCACTGGTGCTTTCATCTTGGCCTTCAAGGGTGACACATTACCTGAGAAGGTCAAGGTGATGGTCTACCATTGTGGTGTCAAGCCATATATCCCTCCCCCGATGCGGTGCTTCAAGTGTTGGAAGTTCGGCCATATGTCTTCCCGCTGTGCTTCCAGCCTCATATGTTGTGATTGTGGTCGTCCATCCCGTCCTGATACTCCATGTGCCCCGCCTCCCATCTGTGTCAACTGCAGAGAGCACCCTCCCCCTTGCTTGCCGGACTGTAAGATTCTCCAGAAGGAACGGAAAATAGTGGAATACAAGACCCTAGATCGACTGACCTACACTGAGGCTAAGCGGAAATTTGAACAACTTCATCCAGTACGCATGACGTCACCTTATGCCGCCACTGTCACTCCTGCTACAGTTCCCATAGCTGCACCACATACCGTCAGCTCTCAGAGCCAGAGGACCACACCTGCCCCTTGATGGTGGGGGCCCTTCTCTCTTTGTTGCTCCCACACCACCTGCCTCGGGAGCAGCACCCCATCAACCACCGGGGACACCAGTCCCCATGTCTAAGCTGGTGAAGTGTAAGTCTTCTTCGGCTTCTCTCGCTCGGAAGGGATCCCTTGGGTCACTCCCTTCCCAGGTTCCTACCAGCAGCACAGCAGCTTCGCGATCCTCTTTGGTTTCTTTCACCATCTTGCTGAGCTCAGACAACTTCTCAGCCTTCACCCTTTCTTCTGCATTGCTCTTCAAGAATCTTGGTTCCCAGCGATGTGAACCCTCTCCCTCTGTGGCTATCGGGGTTATTATAAGAAACAGGCAGCTTATGAGAGGGTATCTGGTGGCGTCTGCATCTACGTCCTTCACACTCTTCACAGTGAGTCTGTCCCTCTACAAACACCTGATCGACTGACCTACACTGAGGCTAAGCGGAAATTTGAACAACTTCATCCAGTACGCATGACGTCACCTTATGCCGCCACTGTCACTCCTGCTACAGTTCCCATAGCTGCACCACATACCGTCAGCTCTCAGAGCCAGAGGACCACACCTGCCCCTTGATGGTGGGGGCCCTTCTCTCTTTGTTGCTCCCACACCACCTGCCTCGGGAGCAGCACCCCATCAACCACCGGGGACACCAGTCCCCATGTCTAAGCTGGTGAAGTGTAAGTCTTCTTCGGCTTCTCTCGCTCGGAAGGGATCCCTTGGGTCACTCCCTTCCCAGGTTCCTACCAGCAGCACAGCAGCTTCGCGATCCTCTTTGGTCCCGGAGACTGACTCCGAAAAGCCCTCCCGGCAAGGGCAACTGAGGGAACTGCGCGAGAAAGCGAAATTGAAGACCTCTAAGACCAAGGAACCTGCGGTGGCACCTACTCCACCGCTATCTACAAGCTCTGCGTCTGAGGATGAGGTGGAGATTCTTGCGTCCACTGAGGACCTCAATCTCGCTGGTCCCTCGGACATGATGGATGTTGCTCCTGTTGGTACTCAATCGGTGGCAGCAGGTGACCCAGCAACGTAATTTGCCTCCTCAGTACCTTCACGCCTTTCTCGGCCATGGACAATGTCATCCTCCAGTGGAACTGTAGCGGTTTCTTCCACCATCTTGCTGAGCTCAGACAACTTCTCAGCCTTCACCCTTTCTTCTGCATTGCTCTTCAAGAATCTTGGTTCCCAGCGATGTGAACCCTCTCCCTCTGTGGCTATCGGGGTTATTATAAGAAACAGGCAGCTTATGAGAGGGTATCTGGTGGCGTCTGCATCTACGTCCTTCACACTCTTCACAGTGAGTCTGTCCCTCTACAAACACCTTTAGAGGCTGTTGCTGTTCGGGTGTGGACGACTCAGGCTGTCAGTGTCTGCAGTCTGTATCTTCCACCAGATGGTGATGTCCCACAGCATGTCCTGGCTGCGCTCATAGCCCAGTTGCCGCCACCTAATCTGTTACTGGGCAACTTCAATGCCCATAATCGCCTGTGGGGTGGATCAGTGGCAACGGGCAGAGGCAGCACCATTGAACATGTGTTGGCACAGCTCGACCTTTCCATTTTAAATGATGGTGCCTTCACATATTTCAGTGTGATGCATGGCACATACTCAGCCATCGACCTTTCGATCTGCAGCCCTAGCCTCTTACCATCTGTCCAGTGGAGTGTGCACGATGTAGTGACCACTGTCCGATCTTTCTGTCACTGCCACAGTGTCACTCTTCTGGGCGTCCTTGCAGATGGGCTATGAATAAGGCTGACTGGGACTTGTACTCCTCCATTGTCACTATTGAGCCTCTTTCCAATGAAGCCGTTGATGCGGTGGTTCACTCAGGTCACCACCAGCACTGTTACTGCCGCAGAATCTGCCGTTCCCCGTTCTTCTGGGTCTCCTCAGCAGAGGACTGTGCCTTGGTGGTCGCCTGAGATCGCTGAGTCGATTAAATATCGCCGGCAAACGCTCCAGCGTCAGAAGCGACATCCCTCATTAGAACACCTAATCGCCTTTAAACAGCTGCATGCGCGGGCCCGCCGCATCATTCACCAACACAACAGGAGTGCTGGGAAAGGTATGTGTCCACCATTGGCCTCTGTATCTCTCCATCGCAGGTTTGGGCCAAGATTAGGCGCCTCTATGGCTATCAGACCCCTGTCAGCGTCCCTGTGCTCTCACTGAATTGAGCAGTTTGTACTGACTCCAACATAATCGCAAACCGCTTGGCAGAGCATTTTGCTCTGAGTTCTGCTTCTGCAAATTACCCACTGGCCTTCTGCTCCCTGAAAGAGTGGTTGGAACGTCGGAGCCTTTCATTTCACACGCGCCACCCTGCATCCTACAATGTTCCGTTCAGTGAGTGGGAATTCCAAAGTGCCCTAGCTGCTTGCCCTGATACAGCTCCCGGGCCAGATCGCATCCACTGTCAGATGCTCAAACACCTCTCGGTGGACTGCCAGCGACGCCTCCTAGACCTTTACAACCGTATCTGGGTCGAGGGTGAGTTCCCGTCGCAATGGCAGGAAAGCATCATCATCCCCGTTCTAAAACCTGGCAAGAACCCACTGGAGGTGGACAGCTACCGCCCCATTAGCCTCACCAACGTTCTTTGCAAGTTGCTTGAACGCTTGGTGAGCCGGCGGCTGAGTTGGGTACTCGAGTCTCAGGGCCTTCTGGCCCTGTCTCAGGGTGGGTTCCGTAAGGGCCACTTTGCCACCAATAATCTGGTGAGCCTGGAATCTGCCATCCGTACGGCCTTTGCCCGCTGTTAGCTCCTCGTCGCTGTCTTTTTTGACATGCGGAAGGCATATGATACGACATGGCGGCATCACATCCTCTCTAGGCTTCGTGGTTGGGGTCTTTGGGGTCCGCTGCCGATATTCATACGAAATTTTCTGTCGCATCGTACCTTCTGCGTGCAAGTTTCGGCATCCCATAGTTCCCCATGAGTTCAGGAGAACGGGGTACCGCAGGGATCTGTCTTAAGTGTCTGCCTGTTTTTAATTGCAATTAATGGGCTCGCTGCGGCAATGGGAATGTGTGTCTCAGCATGCTTGTATGCTGACAACTTCTGCCTCTACTATAGCTCCATTGGCATTGCAGCTGCTGAACGTCAGCTGCAGGGCACTATCCGCAAGGTGCAATCTTGGGCTGTAGCGCAAGGCTTCCAGTTTTCGGCTGCCAAGACCTGCGTTATGCATTGCTGCCAGCGACGCATTGTTCGCCCTAAGCCATGACTTTATCTTGATGGCAAACCTCTTGCTGTGATGGAGACCCATCGGTTTTTGGGTGTGGTTTTTTATGTGCGGTTGACTTGGCTCCCTCACATTCCGCAGCTTAAGTAGATGTGTTGGCGGCATCTCAATGCTCTGCGATGCTTGAGACGCACCAGCTGGGGAGCCGAGCGATCTACCCTCTTACGGCTCTACCAGGCGTTAATTCAGTCCCATCTGGATTATGGGAGCCTGACTTATGGTTCAGCATCCCCTTCTGCGTTGCAGGTGCTGGACCCCATCCTTCACAGTGGGATCCAACTTGCCACTGGAGCTTTCCGGATCAGCCCTGTGAACAGCATACTTGTGGAGGCAGATGTCCCTCCACTGCGGTTACGGCGCTAGTGTTTACTGGTTGCTTATGCTACACACATTTGTAGCTTGCGCGGGCATCCTAATTATCATTTCCTGTTCCCAGAATGTCGGCCCCGGTTGGGCTGTACGATCGCGGTCCGTGTCAGAGAGCTTCTCTCCGGCTTGGGGTTTTCCCTCTTCCACCTCCTTACCGGGCCCCTCTGCGTACTCCCCCATGGTGTGTGCCCTGCCCATGCCTTCAGCTCGAATTGGCACAGGGCCCGAAGGACTCAGTCCCTCCTGAGGCCTTCTGCCGCTGCTTTCTTTCTACCCTTGCCACGTATCAAGGCTCTGGTGTTGTTTACACTGACAGTTCGATGCAGTTCGATGGTTGCTGGTTGTGTCGGTTATACTCTCACTCTAGGGGACCATTACGAACAACACTCATTGCCGGCTGGGTGCAGCATTTTCACTGCTGAGCTGGTCGCCATCTTTCGTGCCCTAGAGTATATCCGCTCCTGCTCAGGGGAGTCCTTCATTATCTGTAGCGACTCCCTGAGCGGTTTACGAGCTATTGACCAGTATTTCCCTCGCTCTCGTCTGGTGATGGCTATCCAGGAGTCGCTCCATACTCTTCCCCGTTGCGGCCGTTCTTTGGTCTTTGTGTGGACACTGGTCATGTCGGCATCCCAGGAAATGAACGTGTTGACATGCTGGCCAAGCAGGCTGCCGGTGCTCCAGCCTTATCAATTGGTCTTTTGGAGAATTACCTCAGATCCGTTTTGCGGCAGAAGTTACTTCGCACCTGGGGTGAAGAATGGCCCTCCCTCTCTTCACCCAACAAACTTTGGGTCATCAATGAGTCTACCGGTGCGTGGCGCTCCTCCTTGCGGGTCTCTCACAAGGAGTCTGTTGTCCTCTGCAGGCTGTGCATTGGGCACACCCGGATGATGCAGAGCCACTTATTGTGCTGTGAGGACCCACCTCTAGGTCGCTGCGGATCCGCTTTGACGGTGGTCCACATTTTGTTGACCTGTCACCTTTTAACTGCACTCAGGCAGACGTTTGCGGTGCCTGATACGCTCCCTGCACTTTTAACAGATGACACTGCCATGGCAGGCTTAGTTTTGCATTTTATTCGTGCAGGGGGCTATTATCACTTGATCTAAGTGTTTGTCTTTATTTTGTGTTGAGTCTGGCCTTTGGCCTATGACTTTAGACTGAGTTTTTTAGTGTGTTTCTTGGTGGTTGGCTTTTCCTTTTTTGTCTCTATGGTCGGCCATCCACTGTCACACTCTGTGTGATTTTAATTCCTTTTGTCTGGTCTCTGTTTGAGTCTTTTTTTGTCCTGTGTCATCTCTTGTCGTCTCCATTGTTCATTTTCATTCTTTGTGGGTGTTTGAAAGTTTTAGAAAAGGGAACCGATGGCCCTAGCAGTCTGGTCCCTTCAATCCCACTATCCAACCAACCAACCAAATTCCTCACTAAGATATAATTAAGAATTCTCTTGGGCGTAGTAACCTTCTGTGAAGACTAAATAGAAGTAAAGTGAAACTGCAATGATAAATGGCAGCATTTAGTTATCTGAATTTATACATTTTAATGCATTGTGATTATCTGCACAGATATAAGACAATACAGTTGTAGGCAGCTAGATAGATGGTACCCATAATGTGTGTACAATTGTTATGTTCTAAAATTCAGTGTATCTTCATATAGATTGATGTAAAGTGTCAAATTGTTCTAGGGAATTCCAGGATCGTATGAGGGTTTTCACTCAGTTTCATACTGCTCAAGAACATGAGCACTTCCTACACAACCTTCAGAGGGAGAGAGAACTTAGACTACGCATCAGCGAGCTGATGAGGTATCGACGCAATGGCTTAACTCAGCATGAAGAGTGCACTCATTTTGAGCAGCAACGTCTACAGTTTGAGGAGTGGAAGGAAAAACGATCTGTAAGCATGTCACAGACTTTATTCCTGTACTTATTTACTTTCAGATACAATGTGTCTGATAAATCGAATAAGTCGGTATGTTAAAGTTAAATCTGAACTAGGCTGTCACATTTCAGATGTCTTCTTGTTTCTTGTACAGATTTTTGCCTAGTGAATTTCCAAATTAGGTGTAAATACAAATGAAACTTCTTATGGTGCTTGATAGTTGTAAAACAGTTAACTGTTTCATTGTATTATTTCAATCCTGATGCATATTTTGACATGACTGATAGCATTTATATTCATGTTTACAGTTGTAAAATTTCTTTATATGTAAACTTAATATGAATTTTTGTATTACCATTTTGGTAATACTGTGCATTGTTTTATATATACGAGGGTCACTCCAAAAGAAATGCACACTATTTTTTTTATCCATCTTTTATTCTACATGTTTGAAAGTTTTACAGTGTGTAGATACATCCTTTAGGAACAATATTCTCATTTCTCCACATAATTTCCATCCCTGTCAACTGCCTTACGTCATCTTGGAACCAGTGCCTGTATACCCGCACGGTAAAATTCTGGACCAACCTGTTGGAGCCACTGTTTGGCAGCATGCGCAAGGGAGTCATCATCTTCAAACCTTGTTCCACGAAGAGAGTCTTTCAGTTTCCCAAAGAAATGATAGTCACATGGAGCCTGGTCAGGGCTGTAAGGCGGGTGTTTCAGTGTTGTCCATCCGAGTTTTGTGATCGCTTCCATGGTTTTTTGACTGACATGTGGCCGTGCATTGTCGTGCAACAGAAAAACATCCTGCTTTTGCTGATGTGGCTGAACACGACTCAGTCAAGCTTGAAGTTTCTTCAGTGTCGTCACATATGTGTCTGTCAGCAGTCACCAATTTGTTAACTCTCTGCACATTGTCTGGAGTGAGTGCAGTATGAGGCCTGCCTCTGCGAGGACAATCCTCAATATTTCCGTGCCCGCTTTCATCCCGTAGCCTGCTTGCCCACCAACTAACTGTACTGTGATTGACAGCAGCATCTCCATACACCTTTTTCAATCTCTTGTGGATGTTTCCCACTGTCTCGTTTTTACAGCACAGGACTTCTATGACAGCACGTTGCTTCTAATGAACGTCAAGTGTAGCAACCATCTTGAAGACATGCTGTGACAGCGCCACTCACGGGGACAGGATGAACTAAGTTTGAAAACAAGCGAGAAGGATGTATCTATACACTGTTAGACTTTCACAAATGCAGAATGAAAACTGTATTTTTACAAAAATAGTGTGCATTTCTTTTCGAGTGACCCTCGTAGATATACGAGGGTAATTCAGAAAGTAAGGTCCGATTTGCCATGAAATGGAAAGCACAGTGAAAATACAATGAAGCTTTGCACAGATGTGTGGGGCAGTGTTTGTAGTATTCTTTTCAATTATGAGCACACAGCGAGCATGTAAAGACGCCTAGAAAATAGTCTCTCCCACCAGCTGTGTGTGTCTGCTGAGAAATTTTGCCTGATTTCATGCAACCCCACATAACTTAGCAATCGCACATTTTCTGCTGCTTACTGCAGGGACAAGAAAGAAGCTTCTGCAGAATTTTCAATGGAAAGTGTTTTATCACCAACTATACAGCTCTGACTTGGCTCCCTTTGATTTTCATCTCTGCTCACATGAACTGCTGGCTATAAAGAAAACCTTATGACACAGACAACAAACGGAAGACCAGCATAGAGAATTGATGGAAAGCACAGACAGCTGCCTTATATGACGAGTGTGTTTGAAAGCTGGTGCAACACTATGACGGAAATTGTAAGTCAGAGCAGTGACTGTGTAGAGAAGTAGCGGGAAGGTGTAGGTAATTGTTGCAAGTAAAACATTTTTGATTTTTACTGTGACTTCCATTTCGCAGCCAATCAGACCTTACTTTTCATATAACCCTTGTAAAAGCAAATGCTTATAACAGATGATACCGTGATGGAGTTGGAAAAAATCTGCCATATTTAACCAAATATGATGACAAATGACAGAGCTACATGTAAACAGACCTTTCCTGTTCAACTGGTGTGAGATATAAGCATAAAATGCTCATTTTTGGGTACACTGTAGAAACCAATTGCTCTTAGATTGCTCTCTCTCTATTTCTCCTCTTTCTTTTTTACTGCTCTTTCAGTGCTAGCTTCTTGTAATCTCCATCATTGGAACACCTCTTGTTCCTGTTCTGTGTTGCTTGAGCCTGTTTTCTTCTTTTAATTCTCTTGTCTCTATCTTTTCTGTCTACTGTACATTTTACAGTGATGTAATTTCGTTATTGCAGCTCCACTGAAAGGTACTCCTGTCTCCTGTTCGGGAACGATTAAAATGTTGCTTTATAAGCTACTTCACTTTTTATTCATGATATGCAAGAGTAAAATAAGGAGAGCCAAAATATTTTTAATTTCTTCATGGGAACCTGTTGAAACTTTGCAAATTACAGTGTAAAAGAAAAGTTTGCATAGCCTCTTTTTAGAGGATTACCAATTGTGAATCCGTTTCTTGAACATAGACAAGATAAATATTATGTTTTGCAGGGGTGGTTATTTTCTCTGCTCCCTTCATGTGCATAGTAATAGCATTTTATGGATGCCTCTGTATATTTTCCAAAGTGTGGAGTACTCCATCTACACAGTCTGCTGCTTTTTATGCTCGCAGCAAAATTGGGTAATCAGTTCTTTTGCTGACATCTCGTATTTTAATGGGTCAATATAATTATTTTACCCAATTGATATTTTAGTCAAAGACTCTCAGATTTCACTATATAATATGGCATAATTTATCAAATGAAGTGCACAAATACAAATCCATGATCATTTGTAACTGCCTCACAAATAAGCGGCAAACTTACTTAATTTTTTTAAAGTTGAGGGTTTTTATCCTGCCATTAATTAAATGATGGATGTTTAGTAGTGTAATTTGTCATATAAGATTCTAATTATTGTTCTCTTAGTCATAAATTCAGACTGTAAGTAGTAATTCTGCCACAATGTTACTGTTAATGGCATCTGATTTGCTTTTGCCTAAGCTGATACTTGTCCATTGAGCGTAACAGGCAGGATTCCCGTTGTAAAAATTTCAAAAATGCTGCTATTTATTTTGCTGGATCTATAATTATTCCACAGTGACAACGTGAATTGTTTTTTGAATTATACACTATCTCCCAACTAATCAGTTTGCTGTTATATAAGGAACACTCAAAAAGTTTCCATTTCAGGTTACAGTCCAGAATCAGTATGCCGATCAGGCACAATTGCTGTGACCTTAGAGGTAGTCACTCAACCAATGCACCAGGTTGAAAGTACCCATTTGGTAAAACACCAGGTCCTACTGCATGAAGAAGCCCAGAACTGCCTGCAGCTTATCTTCATCCGACAAGTCATTTTTAAGGGATCAAGGGCATGATAAACACACAGGGAGAGATTAGGACTATAGGGCATGATGAACTTCACACTTTTTGGCCATAATGGATGAGGCTGGCCTCTTAGATCGACCAGCATCTTGTGTTGAATCGCGAGCAGCACAGAACTTGGCACACCAACTCACAACAGAAGTTTTTGACAGACATGCTGCCTTGTACATACTCTTTATTCTCCGATGGATGTCTATTCTTGTTTGTCCTCCGGCAGCCAAGAAAAGAATAATAGCATGTTGGTCCTATTTGGATGCATTTCATAATAACACCGCCATAGTTCTTGTTTCCGCATTTACCACATGCACTTTGGGAAGACATGCATGCCATGTTAATCCCTTGGGTAAACGTCGATGCATTGGGGTCGCTCATTGCATATACGCTGCAGCAACCCCCTCAGATGGAAACTTTTTGATCATCCCTTACACACATCTTTATTTCTAAAATCTGGTGTGACTTACATGAAAAAATCTGTTTCATAATTCTGAACAACTGCTATGGGAAAGATCTGTCCTGTTAAGGATACTTGTGTATTGTTCAAGCAGAGAGCTGAGTGTGTTGACTTGTAGACTTACATAATTGAGTTATATCAATGGTAAATATTTTGATTGTATCAGTTTGCCTTTTACCTAGGGCAGCAGTGGGTCCATCCTCTCATCGCAATCAAGAAAAAGGTAAGCATACAATTATATATTTTTTCAAACCATTCTATTTTTGAGATAAGTCATTATTAATTTGTATACTATAATTTTGTACTTGTGTTAATGGTACGTTTTTTAGTTTTATTAAAACTCTACCAGAGTTAAAGGAATCATGAAGATGGAAGGGTAATAGTTTGCAGCACAGTGTTTCTTTAATTATTTTATTTTATTTAAGCTATTTTAACTCTTTTTCTTAAAATTCCTGTTTTAAATGTGGCATATCAGATAGTCAATGGACATTTTGTATTTTGCACTCTTATGTCCAGAAAATATTGTAATGAATTCATTGTGTTGTTTCTTTATTCTTGCAGTTTTCACAAATTTTGTTTTGAAGTCTCTTAATGAAATCTTAATCAGTTACTAATGTTTCAAATGTGCCTCCTTTTCTTAGTATGTCACTTGTGATGTTTATATTGTGTAGACCTTCTTTCGTCGGTCTCTTCTGATAAGTTAATCTTCACTGTCTTTGAAATGATCATGTTAAATGGCGAGTCTTAGTATGCAAATATGTCCATAGAAACTGAAGAATCTTGTGTATACTGAATTGTTGATTTGGGTGCAGAGATCTGCAAGGAAGTGTACATAAATGATCAGACGGACAGCGTGAGCACCAATCTCTGGCTGGGTGCTGATGCACTGTTGTGTATCAGAAGGTGTCATTGTTGAGTAATTGTAGGAGGATACTATATGACTTAGACAAAATTTCTAGCTGGTGTGATAAATGGCAGCTTGCTCTAAATGTGGAAAAATGTAAGTTAATGAATATGAGTAGGGCAAATATCCCATAATGTTCAAATACAGCATTAGTAGGCTGGTGCTAGACAGTCACATTAATTAAATATTTATATCTAAAAACAAAGATGATGTAACTTACCAAACAAAAGCGTTGGAATGTTGATAGAGACACTAACAAACACAAACACACACAAAATTCAAGCTTTCGCAACCCATGGTTGTTTCATCAGGAAAGAGGGAAGGAGAGGGAAAGACAAAAGGATATGGGTTTTAAGGGAGAGGGTAAGGAATCATTCCAATGCCGGGAGTGGGATTTTACCTCTAAGGTAAGTCTTTCCGCTCCCGGGATTGAAATGATTCCTTACCCTCTCCCTTAAAACTCATATCCTTTCGTCTTTCCCTCTCCTTCCCTCTTTCCTGATGAAACAACCATGGGTTGCGAAAGCTTGAATTTTGTGTGTGTGTTTGTGTTTATTAGTGTCTCTATCAACATACCAATGCTTTCGTTTGGTAAGTTACATCATCTTTGTTTTTAGATATATTTTTCCCACGTGGAATGTTTTCCTCTATTATATTTATATCATTAATTAAATATTTAGGTGTAAGATTTGCAAAGTGATATTAAGTAGAACAAACACAAAAGGGTGGTAGCACAAAAGGTGAATAGTCAGTAGGCTTCGATTTATTGGGACAGTTTTAGGAAAGTGTGATTCATCTGTCAAGGAGACTATGCATAGAACTCTAAAGTGACCCTTTCTCGAACACTGCTCAAGTTTGGGATTGCCACCAGGTAGGATTAAAAGAAGACAATTAAGTAATTCAGAAGTGGGCTGCTAGATTTGTTATGGATAGGTTCAATCAACATTCGAGCATTATGAAATGCTTTGTGAACTCAATTGCAAATCCCTGGAGAGAAAACGATGTTCTTTTCATGGGACACTATTGAGGACATTTATACAACCGGCATTTGAAGCTAACTGCAGAACGATTCTGCTGCCGCCGACATCCATTTTACATTAGGACCATGAAGATAGAGAAAGTAGGGCTCTGACGAAGGCGTACGAATAGTCGTTTTTTTCTGCTGCTCTATTTGCGAGTGGAACAGGAAAGAAATGATTAGTAGTGGTACCATCTGGTGACTTGTGGGATATGTATGCAGGTGCTAGTTTTCCATTGAGTCAAATTTCACTTTGTTATGTGAAACCATGCATTTATCTAACAACTTTACATTCTTGTTATTTGGTGCAAAATTAGTTTGACCAATAATGGCTATGGCCTCTGATGCATACAAAACTGCTAGTGGGATAACTTTCTTGTAACATCACTATTTTCTTTTATTTTAGTCCATGTTATTGTCTGTGTCACTTGGAATGCTATGGCTCATCGTAAATTCTTTGCACCATCCAACCCTGATGGGGAACTAAGGTAGAGCAAATGGATAAGTGCGAAATCATTATATACACCATCTCAAGCAGAGCTTTCCTGCAATTCTGATGTAAATTTTCAGTGTAATAGGTTTTCTTGTACTAAATGTAGTCATCCGATTTAGTCATTAATATTGCAGATGCTCTATAGTTTGTCTACTTTTATTCTTAATGTATAAATGCTTAGTAGATCACTAGATAAAGCATTTTTCAAAGCTAGCGGTTCACCTTGATTTTTACATCAAGAATTTACTGTGTGTAATCATTTATTTCTTTTTCATATTCTCCGTAGTTTTGTCTATAATCTATTTGAAAAAGGCAGGAAGATTGTGTCTTGCCACGCATCAGTACGTGTTTTGAAATGCTTTGAAATATGTATGTGTAATATGTCTTTAGATATTGTAGTTGTGTGTGTTTGATGGATTAGATACATAGTCTTCTTATTAACTCTAGAATTTTCCTTCGTACTAAATTACTGAATACCGAGATCATAACACACATCACTGATGGAAGAATTACAGTAATCTGTCCATATTTAGAGTTCAAATGTGATTTATTACTCATCAGTGGTTTTACTGTGATTTAACATTCACTTTTGGAAAGAGCGCTTTATTTACTTCAACATTGTGCATTGCAAATAAGAGCCTTATGTTGTTTGCTCTGACTTCCTCGCATCATCTTCACATGAGAGAGTGTACACATTCTGGAAGTCAAGACTTAATTACACTTTGGATAGTTATAAATTTTGCACTGTTAAAGTTGCTCTTACTAAATGCATACACCATTCACATTTGAGCTGTAGCATTAAATAATTCATTGGATAAAATCAGATGCGTGTTGCATAATCATCCAGTGAGAATACTACACACATTTAGAAAGTACACAATTAAGCTAGCAAAATATGTGCTCATCACAAAAATGAATAAAAGAATTTGTGTGAGATTTCCCTAACAACATTAAAAAGAAGAAACAAGTTGTAAGGGAGCCAGAACAAACATCATCGGGACTCTTAAACTCATTGTTTAGTGTATTTTTTTTTATATAGAAAATCATATGGTATGTTGATCCTCAGCCCCAGGTACTCTCAATGTCTGTTGATGCTATATTTATTATGATACATCCTCTTCAGCCCCACATCTATTTTGCAGTTGCCAACCTTCCTTAAACTAGCATTGTACAACTGTCATGTGGTATGTCAATTTTTATCAGTTTAGGAGATCTGTAAAATATGTTTTTAGGCAGCAACAAAGTGGAAGAATTTTTGCAGTAGTTCAGACCCACCTTGATGTACTTCTTTTGCAGTGGTATTTCTTATGCAGTGGTTTTTTCCAGTCCTGTTGTACAGATTCCTGGAACTCGATTAACAATGTATTGAGTTTCAGGAATTTCTTAGTGATTTCAAAGTACATCTACTGTTACTTTTTTTAAGGCAGACTTTCTTTTGGTGAATCAGTCACTAATGTTCCATCTGCTTCACCGAAACATAGGTGATTAATGATAATGGTGCAAATTCTCACAAAAGTCCTTTCAAACATTACCTGCTCCATTTGTGAGGAAATCTCTAAATTCTATGAGACTGCCTTTGTTAAAAGTTTGTTTTTACTTTCAGACATTATGTTTGAAATTTGTTGCAAGGGATTAGCAAGTTTTTATGATCCAGTTCTTGTATGTGCAGTAGTCTACGTTTATAAGTATAAGGGGTCAATCACAAAGTTTTCTGATTTCCAGAATTCTGGAAGGCATGACGTCAGCAACTATTCTGCCTAACGAAATTACGCAAGTTGCAGAGAACCATCAAATAACAATTTCCTTTATTATTTGACAGACTAGTTTCAAGTTTATGCTCATTATCAAATCATCCAGTAAGCTATGCAATAATTTTCATTATGACAGCCACATGAATGTTCATTGTCGTTACACATATCTTTAGTATAAAGCAGTAAAGGGCTGAACTTCATTCACCAGTTAGGTGCAATATCATGAAAACAAATGGTACTCATTACAACTTAAGAAACTCAGGACCCTACTAATCATTGTGAAAAGTAGGTCACATAAAAGTGGTCGGGACAAGGATAAGTACATAAAAACATGGAAAAACTGTATAGATTCCAAAAATGGTTCAAATGGCTCTGAGCACTATGGGACTTAACATCTATGGTCATCAGTCCCCTAGAACTTAGAACTACTTAAACCTAACTAACCTAAGGACATCACACACATCCATGCCCGAGGCATGATTCTAACCTGCGATCGTAGCAGTCGCGCGGTTCCTGACTGAGCGTCTAGAACCGCTAGACCACCGCGGCTGGCTATAGATTCCAAATCAAAGTTGTGAAGTGCAGTGCAAATGATGACTATATTTAAATTCTAAATATAAGTGCAATGCAGCCTGGAGTGTTATCAAAAGGGAAATTAATAATTTTGATAAAGAAATCTGTATCCTTGTTGACTGTGATACTTTCAAAGAATGTTTTGTAAATAGTGGCAGTACCATCACGCCACATAATAATTCTGCCTTAGATGTAGAAGCCTGGGTCACATCATGTGAAACAGACAAGATGTAAGAAATTTACTTGGGCCTTAATCACATTGAATTACATTCACAAACAAACTAACCAATTCTAAAACAAAAGACAATTTACATTCAGTAATTACATCATAAAGTGTATTGCAAAGAAAATCAAAATATCACTTCTCTCAATGTCAGAGTATTCAATGATGAAATTTCCTTAAAAGTCTTAAACTCGCAGTTACATTGTCTATGTATACAAAAGGTGATAAAACACTCTGTTTCAAAGGTACTAATCATATTTATGATAATAGAAAATTGCATGCGTAGAAAGATGTATAGCTATTTTGAAAACAATGGAATTTTAAGTGAAAAGCAGTTAAAGACTCAGGTCTCGCCTGTCAACTGTAGAAGCAGTTGGAACATTAGTGAAGAGTGTTTATGAAGGGTATGGAACAAGGATACTGTGTTTGGAACATTTATTGATTTAAGCAAAGGACCTGACTCAGTCTCATACAATATGATTATCTAAAAGTTGGACTCCTAGAGCATGGAAGATAAATCATGCCATTTATTCAAATCTTATTCAAGCAATAGGTTACAAAAGGCAGAGGGGCAAACAGTTGACACACAGGCAGTTTTGCATCAGGCCATAGTATTTGCAGTTGTTGGTTGGTTGGCTGATTTTGGGAAGGGGACCAAACAGAGAGGTCATTGGTCCCATTGGATTAGGGAAGGAAAGGGAAAGAAATCGGTTGTGCTCTGTCAAAAGAACCGTCCCGGTATTTGTGTAAAGTGATTTAGAGAAATTATGGACTACCTAAATCAGGACAGCTGGACGCGGGTGTTAACTGCCGACGTCCTGAATGCAAGTCCAGTGTGCTAACCACTATGGCACCTCGCTTGATTCTGCAGTTTTATTGCACTGACTAAGAGCAGGTGGGCAGAGGTGGCCAAGCAGGTCACACATGTGCAGAATGCATGCAATAGGGCCATCTGGCAAGTAGCCTACCTGCACCTGTCCATGAATGAGCTGGTGGGCACTTGTGGCTGCCCTGGCCTCATAGGGCAGTATTGGAACAACCTGGTTTACAGCTTTTATATGCAAATAAGAGAGACCATGATACTCCCAGTAAAAAAGAGAAATGCCCAAGGCCCTGTTCTTGGCAGAGAGCCCAGCAGAAACTTGTTTAAATGTCTTGGCATTCTGACAGTGCCCAGTCTGTATATATATAAATTTTTAATCTCTACTGGAGAAAATTTGGAAAAATTCAACATGAGTTATGATGTGCATGTACACAGTCACTTGTTGTATTTGCCTTCTGCAAGACTTGCTATAGTCCATAATAACTACAAGCACTTACACATAAATTTTTTCAATAAATTACCACCTACAGCTGGTATAGTGGCCCTAAACAAATATAAGAGCATAGTACAAACTTAGCTAAATTGCAATTAATTCCTAGAAACTAATAATTACAACGTGTTTTCCTTAAGTGATAAAAGAATATATTTTAGTTCTTTAATAAGCTAGTTATTTTGTGTTTTCTTTTCTGTGTTCATAATTGATTATTGTATAAAACTTGTCACCACTGTAAAGTTTGATGAAGGTACTTGTATAAAAAAATATTGAAAGTCTAATAATAATTCTGGTTATGATAATATCCTCAGAAAAAATGGCAGTTTCTTCATTAACAATAAAACAGTGTATATGATATCACAGATTTATTATTATTATTATTATTATTATTATTATTATTATTATTATTATTATTGTTGTTATTATTATTATTTTTGCTTCTTCTGAGCAGCAACTTGTCGCACAGGTATGAAACCTATTGTTTCAGGGATTAAATTAATGTTACATATAAACTGTTGTGCATTAGGTTTTGCAGTTTTGTGTTATCAGTAGTAATTCAGTAGTATCATATTTGTTTAACATGCAGAATATGTCCCATCACTGGTACAGATGTTCTCTTCATATTAATATGAATCCATAATGACACAGAGGACGAAAAACATTTTAATATCATATCTAGTTATATGTTGAGTGTAGGCACCAATATTTGCATTTTGTTTTATGTTGCTGATTTATTATGTCATTGTCATGTTTTCACCGTAGAGAGACATGTGACTTAAATGGGATACATAAATTATTTATTAGAGAAAGAAACGACGACGGCTCATCTTCTATCGAAGAAAGGTCCACCTGCAGAAGCAGCAGAAGTCCCAGCCACGATAGCAGTGGAGATGGGGTGGAGACGATGACACCAGAGGAGATCTCCACCCTGCCAGAATACCATCTCCTGACACCTCATGAAGTTAAGGTAATACAACCTACTTATCTAGCCTTTGTTATTGCTGCTGTTACTTTGATTACATTCTCTTATGCTTTGAGATCATAATGTTCCCAAATTTATGCTTTTAACAATACAATGAAACTGAAGACTACATATAATTTTTGGTAACATTCAAAATGCTATCAGAGATGTGACACTTGTCGTAGTATGCAAATGAACAGGACATTATCTGTAAATTGTCGAATAGACTGACTTACTTAATTATATAACAGTTGATGTGCTTATACATCAAATAGTAGTATTTTATGATAGAAAAATGAGAAACAAATATAGGCTTCTGAATATTATATGTTTTGAGCAGATGACATGTAACTTTACTTGAAGAAACAGTCTCTTGTGAAGCATGTTAGAAACCTTTTTGATGTTACAGTCTTTATTTTCTAACAGTGCGATGATCGTACAAGAGTGTTATCAGGATGTACCTTTCCAAACAGTGAAGAAAGTTTATGTACGGGGAAATATTCTTTTGTATATTTAAAAAGAAAGATGATGAGACTTACCAAACAGAAGCGCTGGCAGGTCGATAGACACACAAACAAACACAAACATACACACAAAATCTAGCTTTCGCAACCAACGGTTGCCTCGTCAGGAAAGAGGGAAGGAGAAGGAAAGACAAAAGGATATGGGTTTTAAGGGAGAGGGTAAGGAGTCATTCCAATCCCGGGAGCGGAAAGACTTAGGGGGAAAAAAGGACAGGTATACACTCGCGCGCACACACACACATATCCATCCATCCATACAAGACACAAGCAGACATTTGTGCTTGTGTCTTGTATGGATGGATGGATATGTGTGTGTGTGCGCGCGCGAGTGTATACCTGTCCTTTTTTCCCCCTAAGGTAAGTCTTTCCGCTCCTGGGATTGGAATGACTCCTTACCCTCTCCCTTAAAACCCATATCCTTTTGTCTTTCCTTCTCCTTCCCTCTTTCCTGACGAGGCAACCGTTGGTTGCGAAAGCTAGATTTTGTGTGTATGTTTGTGTTTGTTTGTGTGTCTATCGACCTGCCAGCGCTTCTGTTTGGTAAGTCTCATCATCTTTCTTTTTAAATATATTTTTCCCACGTGGAATGTTTCCCTCTATTATATTCATATCGAAATATTCTTTTGGAGTGAAAAGAAATGTGCCTTTGCAGCACCTCTTCCCTTTCTGTGCTGCATATCTCTCCTCCTGCTATTCTTTTTTCCCTCCCTTGGGGAACAAGTCTGGGATATTTGTGAGAATGTGTTAGTTTCAATAGCCCGATAATTGGAACAGTCCCTCATCTTTTTTTTCTCCTACCCTTCCTCTGCTTTGGCATTTGTGGTATGTCTTTCTCTCTTATTTCTCCCTGTGCGCTCCTGAATGCCGGCCCATGCATTTGCTGTGGAACAGGCGACTGGGTAACGCGTAATTTCCAACCTCAGGTCAATGGGTAGGGTTCACCTGACAGGCACTTGCGGCTGCTCCTGCCCCGTACCGTAATGCATGCCCCCCAGTTGGAAGGAGTGCACCATTGGAGCCTCTGGCAATCATGGGGGATTTTTTTGTAATGAGCCAGTCATCATCATCATCTCAGTCTCCATGTTACTAAATGTAAATGGAACGAGGCTAAAGATTCAAAGACTCTCCTGGCTGCACTTCGGTTCCTTGTTGTATCACATACTGAAGGAGGTGAGTCCTATGCTATGGTTAATCTGTTTATTATTCAGAATGGTGTTGCAGTTGTGAGCCCTGTTTATGTGTCGGGACTTTGCTTCTGGAGACCAATTGTGATTTTCAAACCCAACAGCTGCTTACAGCTTCTCTCCTCCACGGCTCTCCTGTTTGTGTTGATGACCACCAATGCTAAATTCTTTGCATGGTGTTGTTTGCACTCAGGTGCTTGACGGTTGACTGAGGGAGAAATCCAAACTTACCTGTCTGATCAGGGCGTCACTGCAGTCCATGGAGTAGTGAAAAATGTTGATGCAATCCTATTGCCCACATGCACTCTTTTTCTCACACTTTATCGAGTAGTGCTTCCACCGAAGATCAAAGCAGGCTACAAAGTCATCATGCTCCAACCTTATATTCCAAACCTGATGCATTGCTACCAATGTCAACCTTACAACCACCTTTGCTTGTCCTTTCAAAACATGACCAAATGTGTTACTTGTGTAGGGATTCTCATGAGGGTGATTGCCTGTCTCCCTGCTGTATCAATTGCGATGTCTCATACTGAGACTGTCCCGTGTATTTCAATGAGCGGACGGTCTAGGAAATCTGTGCGAAGAAAAAGTACTTCACCCTGTCACTTGCAAGTTGTTGGCTTCTCGAAAGCACAGCATCTTGCCATCCGGCACTTACAGTACCGATCTTGATATGCCTCGCTCCAAAAAGGACAGGGCCAAACAGATTTGCAACCTCTAATTCAGCACTGCGGTTGTAAAATTGACCAGTATCATGGTAGCATCCCCATCTCCTTTTCCTACAGCTGAGCAACAAGCCACCAAATCTTTGCCCCTGGCAGCAAAATCACCTGCTACACAACTGGCAAGCTGAAAAGGACTTTTTACGTCCTTCCAGCCAACAAACATCTTTGAAGGGCGGCACTCAGTGGCCGCCAAGGTGCCTACCCTTCACATTCTCTCTCCTTCCCATGCCCTGTTAGGACTCTTTTCCAATGGAACATTCACAACATTAGATCAAACAAGGAGGAATTACAGCTGCTCTTGAAATCGCAACGTCCGCTTGTTTACTGCCTCCAAGAAACAAAATTGGGTCCTCACAAGAGCTTTGACCTCCCGCATTTCCTTGCAGTCCTCTTTGATCTTCTCCTTGAGGGTGGACTCATCCGGAATTATGTCCATAGCCAAACCATCTCACTGAACACTCGGTTGCAAGCTGTTGCAGTCCGCATTACCCTTCCTTGATTCACCTTTTATCTTCGCAACGTCTACATCCCTCCGTCATCCAGTGTTGCCAGGGCAGACTTCCTCCACACTGTTGGGCAGCTCCCTCACCCCTTTTTGCTGCTCAGTTAGTTTATTGCTCACCATCCCTTTTGGGGCTCTCCCTTAACCTGTCTGAGAGGTTCTCTCTTGGCTGACCTCAATCAACTTAACCTCATCTGTCTTAACACTGGAGCACTTATGTACTTTCAGACTCAGTGCACACCTGTGCCCATTTAGACCTCTTGTTCTGCACTGTTCAGCTTGCCTGTCATCTCCAGAGGTTCGTTCTCTGTGACATGTACTTGAGTGACCATTTCCCATGCGCTATCCATTTGCTGACTCCTACCCCCACCCATGTATAAAACCCAATTGGCAGCTTTCTAAGGCTGACCGGAGGCTTTACTCCTTCCCAGCAACCTTTGACGTACAACAATTTCCCAGCTGTGATGACCAGGTAGAGCACCTTAACAACATTCTCCTTACCACTGCAGAATGTTCCATACCTCACACTTAATCTTTACCATGCTATGTCCCAGTCCCCTGATGGAATGAGGCATGCCATGATGCAATTTGCATTTGGAGACGTGCTCTCCATGTTTTTAACTGTCATAATACCATGACGAACTGTACTCGTTATAAACAGTTGTCTGTGCAGTGTCATTGCATTCTTTGGGATAACAAAAGAGCTAGCTGGGTTTTATTTACTAGTTCTTTCAACAGATTCATTCCCTCTTCCATCGCGTGGGGCAATCTCCGTCGGCTGTCTGTCCATTCTCCAATTTCTGACCTGATTGTAGCAGATGTCATTGTGGACCGTATTGCTATCTCCAAAACCTTTGGCCACTATTTTGTGGAGATTTTGAGTTCTGCTCACTATCACCACAGCTTCCTCCCTTGGAAATGAGTGGAGGCGGCTTGGGCGATACCCTTCTCGTTTCAGAATTTTGAATGCTGCAATGCCGTCTTTACTATGAGGGAGCTAGATGATCATCCTGATCTTCTATCCCAGGTCTGGACAATGTTTGCATTTAGATGTTTCAGCACGTTTCTCTTACGGGCAAGCAGTTTCTCCTTCATACATGCAATCACATGTGGGCAGATGGCACATTTCCCAGATACTGGCGTGAAGCCACTTCCATACCCATACCTGATCCCGGTAAGGACAACCACCTTCCTTTTAGCTACTGACCCATTTCTCTCACCAGCTGTGTTTCCAAGTCGTTGGAACATACGATTCATGGCCACCTGGTATGGTGGCTTGGAACTCGCGCTATACTAACCACTTCACAGTGTGGATTTCGAGCTCACCATTCTGTAGTTGACCACCTTGTCACTTTGTCCACCCATGTCATGAATGGTTTTCTGTGGAAATACCAGACTGTGGTTGGGTTTTTCGAATTGGAGATAGCTTATAACACCTGCTGGAGCGTTGATATCCTCCTCCTCTCTACATGTGGGACTTCCAAGGCTGCCTGCCCCATTTCCTCCAGGAATTTTTAAAAGATAGGGTTTTCAAGGTACATGTGGGTTCTGCTTTGTTGGATACCTTTATCCAGGAGAATAGGGTACCTCAAGGGTCTGTCCAGAGTTCGTATTCTTTGCTATAGACATTAATCCTATCATGGCGTGTCTCCCACCATGCATCTCTAGCTCCCTTTTCATCAATGGCTTTGTGATCTATTGCTGTTCTCCTTGAGCGGCTTCTTCAGCGTTATCTTGACCATCCTTATTTGTGGAGCATCAACAATGGCTTTTACTTTTCCATCAACAAAACTGTTTGTATGAATTTCTGGCAGCACAGTGGGTTTCTTCCACCATCTTTACATCTTGGGCCTGTTGCCCTTTCATTTGCTGAAACTACAAAATTCCTGGGACTTGTGCTCAATAGAAAACTTTCTTTGTCCTCCCAGATGTCTTACCTGGCCACTTGCTGTACCCAGTTCCTCAGTGTCCTACGTGACCTAAGCAGTACTTCCTGGAGTGTGGATCCCTTGTCCATTCGAAACTAGACTATGGGTGTTACGTTCATTCATCTGCACATCTGTTCATCTTATGCCTTCTTAATACAATCCACCATTGTGGAATCCATTGGCCACTGACGCTTTGTACACTAGCCTGATTGAGTCTCCATGCAGAAGCTGTTGAACTACTGCTGTCATACCAGCATAATGTTCTCCCCAATGGATGCATGTGACGTTTGTCTGTCACGCCTGGCCAACCATCCTATGCCTCCATTTTTGATGACTCCCTTGACTGCCAGTATGTAGTGTGCCCTTCTTGTCTGTTACCTCCTGGAGTTTGCTTTTTACTCCTACTCCAGCAGCTTAACTGCATGCTACTGGCCAGTGAACCCTTCACTGCCTTGGCTTCATGCATCAGCCTGTGTCCATCTTCCTAAGGAAATTAATCCGTGTCCGATCTGTTGAGTGTGCCCTCATCTTTGGCACTAACCATTATCGGTATCAGCTTCCAGAACACTGCTCAATATTTACAGCAGAGCTCTTTGCCCTCTATCAGGCCACTCAGTACATCCAATGACTCAGGGTTTTTAATTGTGTCATATGCTCCAATTCTCTTAGCGCTCTTCAGAGCCTCTGTCCTCGGGAGCCACTGTGATGCTCATGTGGATTTCTGTTCATGTCAGTCTGACAGGAAATGAGACTGCTGACGCTGCAGCCAAGCCTGCAGTCCTCCTACCTTGGCTCGCTAGCTCTTCCATTCCTCTCCTTGATATCCTTGTTGCTATCTGTAGGTAGGTGGTGTCACTTTGGCATTACCATTGATTTTATCTTTGTGGGGACAACTTCCAGGGAATTAAAACTTTTCCCAGCAGCTACTTGGCTGACCTCCTCTAGGCCCTCTCACCATGAAGAGATCATTTTTTAGTCATCTCCATCTGTCTCCATCTGTACTCGTTGTCATCAATCCTTGACGGTTCACCATTTCTCGAGTGAATGCCCTTTTTTTAACCAGTTACATTCTAGTGTATGTTTGTCATCTGAGTTATGAGCCATTTTAGCGAATGACATGCGGGCTGTTGACCACATTTTAATTTTTATCCATTGTAGCAATATTGCAAAGGACATTTAATCTTTGTTCGTGACCTCCGCTGTCTCTACGGCGTATTTTGTGGCCCTCTCTCAAAGAGGAAGTCCTTGGTCTTAGCTCTCTTCCCTTCCATTGATTGGGCGTAATGTGTAGCTGCTTTTAACTTCTTTTTTGTATTAGTGTTCTAAGGCTATAACATGGGCACTTATCCCCGAAAAAGAAAACACACACACACACACACACACACACACACACACACACACACACACACACACACAGCTACACTGTGCCAGCTGAATCCACTATGCTGGGATTTCAGTTAGGTAGGTAAATTTTAGTGAGTTATTGTTGTGCAAGTGGGGGAGTGGGAGAGAGGTTTGGGAAATAGTGCTTAATGGCTTGGAAGGAGGCAGCAGATGTGCGAGATAGATATGGGGAAAGTGAGGCAGCAGGTGTACAGGATAGGAATGTGGTACGCTGGAGCCAATGAGTTCCCTTTACTACTATCTAACACTTACATCTGTCCATTTCCTACATTTGTATTAAACTTTCACTTTTTCCTGCTAGCAACATCCCATTCACAATGGAATCATGCTCCATCTACCTGTGCCAGTTCAGAAAAGTATTACTATCCCTAGTTAAAACCCAATCTCACATGAAATCCATCTCCCTGACCCCTTCCCCCCCCCCCCCCTCTCCCCCTGTCCCCTACTCTCTAACCATAAAAATTCTCTTCTCTGGGTGCTACCTCCTTTCGTAATGATCTTCAGATTTTCAGATTTTATGAATCCCTATACTTCATCAATCTAATGCTATAAAAGCAAATATCCTGGGTGCAGACATCCCTCAACCAACTCTCCTCCCTCTCAAGACACCTAAACCATACCTCCAAATTGAATCTGTTGCCCTACAACATCTGAAAGAGCACTCCAGACACTATCTGTAAAAGTAATCAGATTTATTGATATCTTACTCCTGCCTCAGAGCACCACTGCCATTCAGTGCCTATCCTACCCCCATTGAAACACATCTCAGCTTCTCATAGCACCCACACCCTGCTTTGCTGACCTTTTCCATCTGCCACATACTTCAGAATTCCCACCCTGCATCCCATGAAACAGAGAACCAAAACAAGCTAGTGTTGTCAACATATCCATCAGAAAACTCAATCCTACAGAATTTTCAGTCCTACCCAAAGGACTTACCTTCAGCCACACTCCCAAGTTCGACCATGCTGGACTCGTCAGAGACCTGTTTCTTTCTCCTGATCCCCACAGTGGAACCTGTCTTTGATACCAGTGGTTTCAATGAAAGGCAATCTAATCCCAACATTGAACCTTGCCTCTCTTAGTTCATACCACCACATAACCCCCCCCTCCCCCCCTCTCTCTCCCCCTCTCCCTCCCCCCCCCCCCTTATGTAACCAGCTCCTGGTTACCTTCCAGGAATTCCTTACTTCCAAACTGGTCTCACCATCCTTCTCCAGGTCCCGTCACAAGAACTCAAATCTGCCAATGGAAGAAAGAACAGCTGTCTACAACCTCAAAACAGGCCCATATTTAATCATCCTTCCTGGAGAAGAAGCTTCCACCAGTGTCATGATGAATTGCAGTGACTAGCTGACAGAAAACATCTGCCAGCTGTCTGACTCCTCCATCTACAAGGCCTGCCATAGTGATCCCATCCCAGCTGTCCAGCATAAACTCCAATCCCTACTCAAATCTGTAGGCCCATCTCTCAATTCTTCCCCTGAATTCATCTACCTCTTCAACCCAACGACTCCCCACATGCCCACTTTCTATATGCTTCCCAACATCCGTAAACCTAACAATCCTGGCTGCCCAATTGCAGCTGGTTATTGTGTTCCCACTGAAAGAATCTCCACTCTAGTTGACATCCAACCAACTGCTTGTAGCCTATCCTCTCATATTAATGACATAAACATCTCCCTTCACTGACTCTCAGAACTGACCTTACCCCATTTCCACCTAAATTCCTACTCATCACTGTTGATGCCACTGTCTCATACATCAACATTCCCCATGCCTGGGCCTTGTTGCTGTCGAACACTGTCTCTCCCCAAGTACTTCCGACTCAATACCCACCAGCTCATTCCATATACATTAACCAGTTACATCCTCATACAAAACTATTTCTTCTTTGAAGGGTAGATATACCCACAGATCAGCAGCATGGCCATGAGCACCCACGTAGCACTCTTCTGTGCCAATCTGTATATGGTCCGCCTGGAAGAAACCTTCCTAGACCCCTACACCCCCACATCCCTTGTCTGATTTAGATCCATTGATGTGGACTCAGAGCCAAAACACTTGACCCCCATTCCTCCACAGAGTCAGCATTTTCTCTCCCATTTCACTTCACCTAGTTCTCCTCAGCCCAACAGGTCACTTCATGGGACATTAACTCCACCTCTCTAAGAACTTCTTCCTTACTGTCACCTATATCAAGGCCACTAACCATTAATGGTGCCTGCATTTTGACTGTCATCCCTTCCACATCATCGAGTGAGATGGTACAGGGGTTAGCACACTGGACTTGTATTCAGGAGGATGACAGTTCAAAACCTGCATCTGGCCACCCTGATTTAGGTTTTCCGTGATTTCCCTAAACTGTTTCAGACAAATGCGGATGGTTCCTTTGAAAGGACACAGCCAGCTTTCTTCCCCTTCCTCCCCTAATTCTAGGGGAGCGATAACCTCGTTGTTTGGTCCCCTCCCCCAAATCAACAAACCCCTGCACACAAAAAAAATCTCACCTGTTGGCGGTGTGTCTGCAGTGATAAGTCCTTTGCCCAGTATGCTGAGGGTCTTGCAATGCACACTAGCCCCCAAATGTAGTCTGTAAAGATGTCCTGTGCCATATACTCACACCCCCTAACCATATAAGCACCTACAGCAAACCGCCCCCCCCCCCCTCCCCGCAGTGGAAGCACCCCTCTCATCACCCGATATCATTCTGGACTGCAGCAGCTGTAGCACGGTGTTTGCCAGGAATTTGGCTATCTGTGCTCAGAAATATGGGACATCCTACCCATAACCCTTCACATCTGTACAGACGTGATATTTTGTATCCTATCCAACCTACAAACTGTCATAGTCAATCCATATGCCACTCTCACTCTCAACTACTTGCTATATGGGTCACATCCCTCTGGGAGACCCAAGTGCAGAACTTACCTGATTCGTCCACCCATAATGTCGTATTCCAGGCTTATCCTTTCCCATAAGAGGCAGGGATACCTTGAAAGCAGCCACAACACGCACTCACATGGTGTTTGTAGAGGTTTTCAGTGCCATGACCAGCCCCAGATTGACATGTCTGTTAACCATGTAAACAAAGAGCTGAGTAGATCGGTTTTGACTGAAACAGTCTCATATATGTGTGATGCCTGTTTCTCAGTTTGGAAATGGGGATACATGGATCATGATCAGCACATGAGTTGGAGGGGGAAACTTGCAGAAAGTGTATGGGAGCCCACAGGCACACAATACAAAATCCCTTTTGTTACAGGTGTCAGAGAGGCATATTTTTAGGTTAGATTCAGGTTGCAGACAGAGTATTGAAAGGAATTAGAACAGAACATAACCACAATATATGTAACAGTTTCCAGAAAAATAAAATTAATTTGTTTTACCAGAACAATAGGTGATTAAAAACAGGATAGATGAGCTGCTTGTTATCTAGAAGATGTGGAAAATTCTGAAATTCAATATGTTGTGTGCCTCTCTGAACACCATGTAACTGCACCTCTGAATGCCTTATAACCACTGAGATGAATAAGTTAAATATAAGGGGTTGTAAACTAGCATCATTTTCATGTAGAGTTTAACATGAAAAGAGGAGGAGGAGTTGCAACATAATATGTAAAAGTTGGACAAAAGACAAAATTTTAACATAAATAGTTTTTGATCAATCAGAACCTAGAGGCTTTTGCTTGCGGGTTGTTGCTCCAGAGTACTTTTCTGGTAATTGTAACAATCTACAGATACCCTGTACGAAACTTTCAGTTATTTTTGAGAAGTCTAGATGCATTATTGAGCTACCTGTCAGAAAGAAGAAATGGTTAGTATTCTGGTAATTGTAACAATCTACAGATACCCTGTATGAAACTTTCAGTTATTTTTGAGAAGTCTAGATGCATTATTGAGCTACCTGTCAGAAAGAAGAAATGGTTAGTATGTAAGTCTGCAGGCTTTTGTGACCATTGCCACTGAAGTTAAAATCTTCTTGGTTGTTAGGCCGCATTGTATTTTTTCAAACAATCAATGTTTCAGCCCCTCTACTGGAATTTTGTGCAGGATCTTCTGGTGTCCACTGTAGATTGATCACTGTCAGAGACCAGTGTTGCTTTCTCTCATAAAGGGGATTTTTTCCACAGTTGTGCTAAAGAAGTGGGATTATTGGGTAAAAATTTTGGGCCGCCATTGGCAAGCCATTGTCATTGACTATCTGTGCTCAGAAATATGGGATATCCTACCCACAACCCTTGACACCTGTACAGTGCCAAAGAGGACTTCATGCTAGCAACTCCAGATGCAGTGCGCTGGATTGAAGGACTGGATATTCAGTTGTAAAGACAAACTTAAGTTTCTTGTGTGTCGATATGTACATGTGTATATGTAATTTAATTTCATGATATGTCTGTATTAGCCATATGCTAAATAAAAAATAAGTAAGAGGTATTTTGCTGTGCTAATGTCGAAGAAGGGGTTTATTGGCTAAAACTCCCGTGGTTACCATTGGTGGGCCAACGTCATTGGTTAGAAAGGGATTTCCCCCTGCACTTAAGCTGGGGAAGAGTTATTGGTTAAGATTCCTCCAGCTGCTGTTGGTGAACCCACATCATTGGCTAGAAGTGAAATGGGCAGAGCATGAGAGGGGGTATGTTTATCCAAAATACTATTGTCCACAGTGCAAACAACTTCCTGGAAGCCACCTCTGTGGACAATAATATTTGGATAAACATTCTCCCCCTCATGCTCTGTCCGTTTCATTTCTAGCCTAGAATTGGGGCTCACCAATAGCAGCAGGAGGAATTGTAACCGATAACTCTTCTCCAGCATAAGTGCAGGGAAAAATCCCTCTCTAAGCAATGAATTGGTCCAACAATGGTAGCCCTAGGTTTTTACCGAATAATCCCACTTCTTGCATAAGTGTGGAAGAACCCCTTTTATAAGAGAAGGTGACATTGGTCTCTTATGGTGCTTGGTCTACAGTGGACACTACAAGATCCTGAAGAAGATCTCAACAGAGGGGTCAGAATGTCAATTGTCTGAAGAAATATGATGCAGCCTTACAAACGAGATGATTTTAATTTAAGCAGTTAGTAGTTTGTGGGGACATCAGTGTAGACTCCTTAAAAGATACAGACAGAAAAAATTAACTGGGATCATTATTTGGGCGTTTCAATCTAATTTCAATAGTAAGTTTTCCAACTCATTTGCAGCAAGATAGTAAGACACTGATTGATTTATATAGTCAGTGCCCAGGCTGTAACAATTAATGTGAACCCAGTTGGTAATGAACTATCTGACCATGTTGCACACTCAATGGGGATAAACAATACAGAACATACAGCCCTGGAACAGTTTCATAGGAAGCAGTGTGTCTTATTAATGAGAACAGAATACAGTGTTTCAAGAGTAAGTTAAAAGAGATGGTATGGGATGAGGTAAAAATAGATAAAGATGCTAATGTGAGATCCAGTTTACTCCCTATAAAATTTTTGTCAGTATTTGAAAGTTGCTTTCCTAAAAAGTTATCCATAAAATCCATATAAAGAGAGCGATAAGCTATGGATAACTAAGGGAATTAAAATCTCAGGTCAAAGGAAGAGGGAAATTCATATAAAGGCCAGGAATAAGTAAAAATCTGACATTGTGCATTCTGCAAAAAATAAATCAGTAAATAAATAGTATAACATTTTAAGGAAATAATTTCAAGAATTATGTCCTGACAGAAATCAATAATGCTTTATTTATTAATTTATTTATTAAACACTTTCGCAAAAATAAATCTTCTGCAAACTCTTTTATACGTTTTCATTAAAAAGACCATGTTCTAAACCATCTATAAAACTATTTTTGGTTTTGGAATAAGAGCATATAAGACCATAAAAAAAGAATGAGGTGGAGGTGCATTGAAAATGGGGCCCATATTCTGCTGGTACTCAAATTAGATCTTTTAGTATTTTTTATAATTTCTTAGAACTCTCTGAGGAAGATAATATTAAGCCTTGGTGACTAGGAAATGAGCATTAGTCAGAAAAACTGTAAGTAAGTAGTCTTTTTTGTTTTTTTAGACATCTCTGCAACATTCAGATCTACAAAATTCTTTTTATAAAAAATGGAATGGAATAAGGAACCTAATATAAAAAAGTTTTCTCTTTTTTGTGTCTCTGAAAGTTTGAGGTAATCACACCTGAAAAGTGCAATTTTTTGGGTTCTTTTCTCTTAACATTTCTTGCCAAGCAGTCCCATCAATGACATTATGTGGTAGGCAGTATAGCTTTCTTCATGACATTGTACAGCAAATTAATGAAACCTGTAAAAAACCAAGTAGCTTGATGTAATCATTAGCATAAGATCGTAAAAAGGACCTCTTCTAGTGCTGACCTCTGACACTTACAGAAATGTATCAGCACCTTCAAATCCTGTGTAAAGAAACCCTTACCTGTGCCAAAGAAACCCACCTGTGACTACTGTTGCACAGGTACAGGGCATGGCCACTATGGCGATGGAGATGCTGGTTTTCCAACTTTTAAAAGGAACCGTCAGTTGTTTAGCCACTACAGAACATACTAACACATTTATACGATTTTTCATGTGGACACTAATGTTCCACATTAACTGCTAACTTTGTTGACACACAGTACCAGAATTAAAGCAGCACATCAACAGCATTACACAATCAAAAAAATAATTTAAAAAAAAGACTAATTGTTCTCTATTACATGAATCCAATCCAATCCAAAAAAATCCCAGGAAGACTGCTGTGAACGTCACCAAAATTTACACAATGTGACAATGGTGTAAAACCTGCAGACCGTTTATACAATGTGTACTGTAGCTGCTATGCAACAATTTTACTACCATAATTTCCATTCCATTGGTAACACACTATTAAGTTGTGAAGTTTATAACTAGTTTCACTTTGAAGTTATAGCAGAGAACGACTAAGTGAAGCAAAGTTGACCGAAAAAATTCAGGTTCAGCTTTTTATATCTCCAGAAGTAACTGTGGGATAAGCCTGAAACTCTGCATGTAATAACTTACCGACACAAGTTCTCAGGATATAAATACGACATGATGAGTGTTCACAAAAGGAACAACCCCACCTCCCATCTTTTTTTCCCCAAGTTATTCGCACTTTGACACTTCCTGGTCATCAAGACTTTTGATATTGCCTGCACCAGAGAATAATAAACAATTATAGAATGTAATAACAGATGTCAGATTTGAGTACCTGTGGAATATAGTCCCATTTTCAGTGCACCTCCACCTTGTCGTTTCTTAGGGCCTTATATGTTCAGATTGCAAAGAGAAATATAGTGTTTTAGGTTGTTTAGAACATGGTCTTTCTAATGAAAATGATTTGAAAGAGTTTGCGGAAGACTTTTTTGTAAAAGTCGGTCAAAAATAACCATTTTTGCCATTTTTTGTAAAAATCTTCAATTTTGCCCATAGTTTATGAACTATTGGAAAGTTATAGGAGGATGAAATTTTGTATTCTAAGACCTTGTATTGATAAGTTATTATGTGCAAAGTTTCAGATATATCCTGCAATTACTTTTGAAGATATAAAAGCTAAACTTCACTTTTTTTTTTAAATTAGTCTCTTTTTTTTCCAGCCGACTTTACTTCAAATTATCCTTATGCAAATCGCTCAGGAAATCTTTCTTTGTTATTTCACTTAAGAGAGTTCAAAACATTTTACCCAGTAGCCAAGTTTTATTTCTTTCAAGACACTATTGCTGGAGGTGGTAGGTCTCGAAGTTGCCAAAAACTCGCGGATGCACTATTGATAGCTGTGCTATGAGGTCAGAAAAATGACTGTATCTGCAGAAGTATTGAATTAATGACCGTGAAACTTTACCCACATTCATTGGGAACATGTGTGATTGTTCACACAAAATTTCATCAAAATCTGTGATGGTCATGTGGGAACCTCTAGAGCATTTGACATTTTATGGCCCAGCTGTAGTTTCCCCTTGCTTTCAGCTGGTCTCACTACTAACAAAGCAAGGTAATGTTGGGTATGTTACTAGGCCTGATCAGTCAATCATGCAGACTGTTGGCCTTGCACCTACAGTACGGATATCAGGATCATTGGGGCACACAAGCCACCTCACCTGTGCAAGGTCATGATTCATGAGGGGAATATCAGGCACACTGTCACATAAAACACACTGCTCAGAGAAATGTGTGTACAATGAAAACAAATAACAAATTATAGTGGAGCAGTATGACAATAGTTAATAGAAGAGGAATGTCAAGCTTATTTTTTTATTAGATACTATATGGTAGATATAATGTAAACAAATGGCTTCATTATTCTGAACCAGTTATAGATGGTCATTAACTACATAGGCTACTATTTGACCTGAAGTTCCACAGTCACCTGCATGTTCACTAACTTCTTGCTCGTGTAGAAAACATTTTGCTCGCGTGTGATGTCTCTTCATATTTTTGGCTTCCATCCATGAAAATATTGCAATAGAATAGTCTATCCTAGGAAGAACATCCATTTATTTTTCTGCTTTCTCCAGGTCAAAATTTAGGATTAATTGGAGTTTGTTTCTTAAGGGCTCGTGTAAATTTGACAATTCGGTGTTGTTAATTGGACTCTCCGCTGTGGAACTTTTTATCTTTGTTCACTTGCACATTTTTGCCTGTTACAATCTTAGCCTGGATAGACCGTACTGGCATTGGCTAGAAAATGAGTGTGGGTTTTAGGCCCCCCCCCCTCTGCTCCCCTCCCCCTTGCACAGTCCATATGCTGGACTGCTAGTAGCACTTTGGAACCCACAATCGATTCTGTCTGCTGGTTTTATGCAAGTTTTTTCACAACCAACCTTCGAAGTGCTCAAAGGTCCCTGTCTATCAGTATATGAACTCCGCCTTGTCTTGGTTTAGCTTTAGTTATCCCTTGACATTTCCACTTCGCAATTACATAACCAGCTTCAGCAGCTTTAGGACTGAAATGTACCTGATGGATATGTTACACATGGGACATACAATGACTAGTGCATGTTCAGAGTCACCGACACCAAAACCTCCAGATGTCAGACACTCAGATCGATACCAAATGTTGTGTGTCAATAGAGTATCAACCAAGACATTGATTTTGTTCGTGCTGTGTGCGGTCGTCCAGTAGAAAATGCGTAAACGATAATTAAAAGTAACACCACAACTACGGAGTATAGGAAAAGTGTGTCTGTGAGTTAATAATGTGAAGATCTCTGGTAGGTGAGTTGGTAGAGCATCAGATCATCATACTAAAGGTCACTAGTTTGAAACCTACAGGTAGCTTCTTCTTTTACTTCTTCTTCTTCTCCTCCTCCTTCTCTCTCTCTCTCTCTCTCTCTCTCTCTCTCTCTCTCTCTCTCAGTTTAGGAATGACCTTCCATTCAGCACAGGAACAATCACAATAGCAACACACCTGCACAATATACCAAGTTGACTCAAAACTGTTGTTGATGTGTGTATTTACAATTGTGGTTTGAGTTCTAGAGCTGAAAACAGTTTATATCACAAGGTACTTAAGTTTGATATTTGCTCTATGCATTTTGTGTTACTTGTGCCTACATGAAATTGGTATCTGCATGCGTATTCTCCAAGTATTCTTGCAGTTCGAATTGGTGTTTTTGACCTCGTATCACACTAATGATAAATGCAAGACTATCTGGGAAACGTGCAAGCAGGCAATATACATATATAAGCCAAGGTTGCTTCATCAGGAAAAGGAAAGAGGGAAAGACAAAAGGATGTGGGTTTTAAGGGAGAGGATAAGGAGTCATTCCAATCCCGGGAGCGGAAAGACTTACACACACATATCTATCCGCACTTATACAGACCCAGGCAGACATATGTAAATGCAAAGAGGTTGGGCAGAGATCTCAGTTGAGGCGGAAGTACAGAGGCAAAGATGTTGTTGAATGACAGGTGAGGTATGAGCAGCAGCAACTTGAAATTAGCGGAGGTTGGGGCCTGGTGGGTAGCGGGAAGAGAAATATTGAAGGGCAAGTTCCCATCTCCAGAGTTCTGATAGGTTGGTGTCAGTGGGAAGTATCCAGATAACCCAGACGGTGTAACACTGTGCCAAGAGGTGCTGGCCGTGCACTGAGGCATGTTTAGCCATGGGGTGATCCTCATTACCAACAAATACTGTCTGCCTGTGTCTGTTCATGCAAATGGACAGTTTGTTGCTGGTCATTCCCACATAGAACACTTCACAGTGTAGGCATGTCAGTTGGTAAATCACATGGGTGCTTTCACACATGGCTCTGCCTTTGATCATGTACACCTTCCTGGTTACAGGACTGGAGTAGTTGGTGGTGGGAGGGTGCATGGGACAGGTATTACACCGGGGGCGGTTAAAAGGGTAGGAGCCAGAGGGTAGGGAAGGTGGTTTGGGGATTTCACAGGGATGAACCAAGAGGTTATGAAGGTTAGGTGGACGGCGGAAAGACACTCTTGGTGGAGTGGGGAGGATTTCATGAAGGATGGATCTCATTTGAGGGCAGGATTTGAGGAAGTTGTATCCCTGCTTGAGGGCCACATTTAGAGTCTGATCCAGTCCCGGAAAGTATCCTATCACCAGTGGGGCACTTTTGGGGTTCTTCTGTGGGAGGTTCCGGGTTTGTGGGGATGAGGAAGTGGCTCTAGCTGTTTGCTTCTGTACCAGGTCGGGAGGGTAGTTGCGGGATGCGAAAGCTGTTTTCAGGCTATTGGTGTAATGGTTTGGGGATTCAAGGCTGGAGCAGATTCGTTTGCCACAAAGACCTAAGTTGTTGGGAAGGGACCATTTCATATGGAATGGGTGGCAGCTGTCATAATGGAGGTACTGTTGCTTGTTAGTGGGTTTGATGTGGACGGATGTGTGAAGCTGGCCATTGGACAGATGGAGGTCAACATTGAGGAAAGTGGCATGGGATCTGGAGTAGGACCAGGTGAATGAAAAATGTAATACTACATGCTATTAATTAGTTTATTATTTGTTCTAAAACCTTTTCTCTCCCTTACATCGCTGGCTGCAAGGTATCGTACAATTTATTAATTAGGATTGTTACTCGTGCTCCAGCACAATCAAATAAATGTATCAACTATGTAGTTCATTTTTGCCAGTAAATTTGCTTTTAAATAAATAATTCTCTCTCTCTCTCTCTCTCTCTCTTTCTCTCTCTCTGCATAAGAGTGGGAAGTCTTTAAACTGTGTTGGTTCTTGCTATGTACACGTGACACAGTTCGTTTAGTTCAGAATGTTTCGTACCTCATATGTGGAAGACGCCAAGTGATTTTGCCTTTACTGATTTTGCTAAGATGCTCTTGATTTTCTGTGAATGTAAACTACAGTATAATTGACACTTTTGGGCAATAAATTGGATTGAATCAAACAGCCTCTTTTGAAAAGTACAAATAAATTCGGTGCAGTATATGAAGGAGTAACCAGTTGGGGGTAACAGCTGTAATTTATTCATAGTCACAGTTTTTCAGTCATGTTTGATTGCAATGCTCAACATATAATAGCAAGGCTGTGATTGTTTATTAACCCCTTAAATATAGATTTTTTTCACATTACATTCTAAAAAATAATATATTTTTATTAATGAAAATCCTCCTGTAGTGAATGACATTACATACAGACATATAAAGACAGCTATAAAGCTCAAAATAATGAGTTACAAAATTTTGAAGATCACCAATAATAAAATCCCAAGTACACTTGTGCACTGGACCTTGGCTGAACTATTCTGAAACTTGAAGTAATTTTTTAGTCTCTGTGTAGCTATGAAGTTCAACTATGTAGTTTACAATGGTTTCCTGTGAACATAAATCTTGTTGGAGCTGGCTGGAGCACGGTGGATGTATTTATCTTGTACCACTGGTGAGCACTTGTCACTCAACTGACAAACTGTCGTCACTTTGTCTCTAATAAAGTAACATCATATTCTTCTTCACTTCCTGAGCCTCTAAATTCAGTGTCAAACTCAAGATCACTATATCCATCCGTATTTGAAAGTATTGCCTAAACAACAATACAGGAGAGACTCTGAAAGCGCACATTTTGTTATAGAGTATCCAAAGCAGCACACAGTAAAGACGATATCTCGTGGCAATCACCTCTGTCAAAACAGGACAGCCACACTACAGCTGTAGTACCAGGTGCTCTCTAGCCACTGAACACTTTAGATATAAGTGCTGAAATGGATGTAAGTGGGATTTGTTTTTTCCAGTGTTAAGTTGCCTGAGTATACTCGGGATTTTAAGTTTCTGTCAAAATAATAAAAATGAGCTTGGGGGTTTATTGCACACAAAGCAGTTAGACGTGCCATGTCTTCACAAAAGTGTTGTTTAGTAATCAATCATTCCTCACCATAATTCAGTAAAAGCCACTTTCTTCAGTCATTTGTAGCTGATATTTCAGGTCCTCTATACTTGTAAATTGTTTACCGAATCTCAGCAATTTTAATCACTTGGAATGAAGTTCTGTACTCCATCTTCATACACCGTTATCGCCAACTTTTAGTCCTTGAGTCATTGAAATCCTCATTTTCATACATTTAATGTTTATAAAATCTCACATCAACTTTCTGTTTCTTTCCATATTCTTTCAACTGCCTGTTCCTCGAATTCTACACAGATATTAACCTCCGTGGGGATATCATCCATGCAAAAGAAAATGTGCTTGTATAATATGTACATACATAAAAATTTACATCTTTTAGGTAACATAGATGATATTTATTAAAGGAAAATAAATGAAAAAAATAAAAACACACTGGGAAAATTCCATCTTAGGAACAAAAATCAGATTAAACTGCAGAAAGTAAAAATCACACTTCAGTTTGATATGGAATACATTGTTTTTAAATCTAGAACTGTAACCAAAAATGTAAATATCTTGGTTTTCAGACCACTGATGGTCTTTTAAATTAATGAAATGAAACACAGATGATAAAATAAACAAACACGCATTTTTAGTAGTTCCAAGGACGGACTTGAAGCATCATATATAATCTAAACAAATACTTTAAGTTCCATTAACTTTCGGGGGTGCAGCCGCAAGAAATCTCCTTCTTCTTCTAATATTTCGGCTGTGTAATGTTCAGCCATCTTCAGAGTGAGCCGTAAGACTGCCGCTCCAGTGCTCGCTTCGTCCCTTTATACTGTTTTACCGCGCGACTGCGCATGTGGCCACAGATGCAAATGCGCCAGAGACGTTGGGCGGCAGAGACGTGCATAATGCGCAAGTTGTATCTATGACTCCGCAGTTGATCTGTGTTGGCGTATCGATATATCATTGTGAGCTGCCCTGTGACGACGTCTTTGCGAGTTTATTACAGCAAGTGCCGGATTCCAGGATTTATCAAGATTGAAACCACTATCTCTATTAATTAAATTCGTTGTCAAGTGAATTTCAATTGCCTCCTTTACTATCGAGTCCCAAAAGGATGATGTAGTTGCCAAAATTTCGACGTTGTCATACAACATACTGTGACCATTATCAATACAGTGTTCTGCCACTGCTGACTTGTTAGGTTGTAAAAGTCGTGTGTACCTCCGGTGTTCGGTACATCTTTCTTGGACAGTACGAGTTGTTTGTCTGATGTAAGAAAGGCCACATTCACATGGAATTTTGTAAACTCCAGATTTTCGGAGCAGCAAATCATCTTTGACGGAGCCCACGAGTGCAGCTGTCTTGGGTGGAGGACGAAAAATCACTTTTACTTTGTGTTTGCTGAGAATGCGTCCTATTTTTGATGAGAGGCTACCCACATATGGCAAGAAGGCCATCGATTTAAAGGTTTCTTTATCTTCTTCTGCTTTCTTTGTGGCCTCTGTTGGTTTCATTTTCAGTGCCCCCTGTATTTGTTGTGGAGAGTACCCATTGTCTTCAAACACTCTTTGTAAGTGGGAAAGTTCATCTTGCAGACTGCTTTCGTCAGAAATAATATGCGCTCTGTGAGTCAAAGTTCGGAGAACACTCATTGTCTGGGCAGGATGGTGGCAGATATTTGCACGTAAATACAGATCGATGTGTGTCGGCTTCCTATAAACTTCATGTCCCAAAGTGCCATCCTCTCTGCGCCGAACCAAAACATCCAAGAATGGAAGGCATCCCTCCTTTTCAATTTCCATTGTGAACTTTATTTGATCGTGGAGGGAGTTCAGATGTCTTAAAAAGTCTTGTAAGTTGTCTTCACCATGGGGCCAAACTACGAAGGTGTCATCAACATACCTCCAGAATACCGTGGGTTTCAAGTCGAAATTTCGGCAACTACATCATCCTTTTGGGACTCGATAGTAAAGGAGGCAATTGAAATTCGCTTGACGACGAATTTAATTAATAGAGATAGTGGTTTCAATCTTGATAAATCCTGGAATCCGGCACTTGCTGTAATAAACGCGCAAAGACGTCGTCACAGGACAGCTCACAATGATATATCGATATGCCAACACAGATCAACTGCGGAGGCATAGATACAACTCGCACATTATGCACGTCTCTGCTGCCCAAAGTCTCTGGTGCATTTGCATCTGTGGCCGCATGCGCAGTCGCGCGGTAAAACAGTATAAAGGGACGAAGCGAGCACTGGAGTGGCAGTCTTACGGCTCACTCTGAAGATGGCTGAACGTTACACAGCCGAAATATTAGAAGAAGAAGGAGATTTCTTGGGGCTGCACACCCAAAACTTAATGGAACAGTCTTTGCACCGCCAAAACCTGAAGATTCAAATACTTTAAGATTTCTGGTCACTTAAATTGCTATTTAGAGAGAGAAGAAGAAGAAGAAGAAGAAGAAGAAGAAGAAGAAGAAGAAGAAGGATGCTATTGCCACCACCAATTGTTCTGCTGCTGCAATGATACAACACATCTACTACTTTTATAATTGCATTTACAAATCTAATTTCTTCAGCATCACCTGGCTTAATTCAGTTACATTCCATTACCCTTGGTTTATTTTGGTTGGTGTTCCTCTTATAACCTCTTTTAAGGATACTATCTCTTCTGTTCAAGTCCTTTGACATGTCTGACAGAAGTACTGTGTCTCCAGGAAACCTTAAACTTTTTATTTCGTTTCCTTATTTGTTAAGTAGAAATTTGGGAAGGGTATGAGTTCCTTTGTTGTTTGCTCAATCTCCAGATTGAAATATAGGCAATAGACTAAAATCCTGTTTCTCTCAGTTGCTACCTCCCTTTCATGTCTTTCGACTCTAATAACTACAGACTGTTTTCTTTGCAATTGTACATTACCTTTCATTCCCTGTAGTTTATCACTAATTACTTCAGGCTTTCAAAGAGTGTGTTCTAGTCAACATTTTCAAATGATTTTTCTAAATTATAATGCTGTAAACACATTTGCTTTTCTTCATCGTAGTTCCTAAAATAAGTTGTAGGGTCATTATTACTTTTTCCCAGAACCCAAATGATCTTCTTCCTGGGTGGCTTCTTCTAGATATTTTGCTCTTGTGTATATATCTCATAATAGCATTTTACAATTATAATTTATCAAGTGGTTCAGTAGTATTCACTGTGATCAGTTTGTTTTAGGATTACTACATTCTTCTAGAAATTTAAGGATATTTTGCCTCTGTCAAATATGCTGAGACCCAGGTGGAACAGTTTTGTCATGGTTGTAGAGACATGGATGACAAGGGGAAAGATAGCTGCCATGTCTAGGAAAATTAAAGAGACCTTTGGAGATAATAGAAGCAGTTGTATGAATATCAAAAGCTCAAATGGCAAGGCGGTACTGTGCAAAGAGGAGAAAGCTGGAAAGTAGAAGAAATATGTAGAAAGTTTGTATAGGGGAAATAAACTTGAGGACGTTGTTGTTGTTGTTGTTGTTGTTGTTGTTGTGGTCTTCAGTCCAGAGACTGGTTTGATACAGCTCTCAGTGCTACTCTATCCTGTGCAAGCTTCTTAATCTCCGAGTACCTTCTGCAACCGACATCCTTCTGAATCTGCTAAGTGTAGTCATCTCTTGGTCTCTCTCTACGATTTTTACCCTCCATGCTGCCCTCCAATAAAAAATTGGTGATCCCTTGAGCCTCAGAACATGTCCTACCAACCGATCCCTTCTTCTAGTCAAGTTGTGCCACAAATTTCTCTTCTCTCCAATTCTGTTCAATACCTCTTCATTAGTTATGTGATCTAACTATCTAATCTTCAGCATTCTTCTGTAACACCACATTTCGAAAGCTTCTATTCTCTTCTTGTCTAAACTATTTATCGTCCACGTTTCACTTCTGTACATGGCTACATTCCATGCAAATACTTTCAGAAAAGACTTCCTGACACTTAAATCTATACTCGATGTTAACAAATTTCTCTTCTTCAGAAACGCTTTCGTTACCATTGCCAGTCTACATTTTATATCCTCTCTACTTCGACCATCATCAGTTATTTTTCTCCCCAAATAGCACAGACCATCTACTACTTTAAGTGTCTCATTTCCTAACCTAATTCCCTCAGCATCACCTGATATAATTCAACTGCATTCCATTATCCTCGCCGCACGGGATTAGCCGAGCGGTCTAAGGCGCTGCAGTCATGGACTGTGCGGCTGGTCCCAGCAGAGGTTCGAGTCCTCCCTCGGGCATGGGTGTGTGTGTTTGTCCTTAGGATAGTTTAGATTAAGTAGTGTGTAAGCTTAGGGACTGATGACCTTAGCAGTTAAGTCCCATAAGATTTCACGCACATTTGAACATCCGTTATCCTCATTTTGCTTTTGTATGGATAGTAGGACAGTATTATAGAAAGAGAAGAGGAAGTCGGTAAAAATGAGAAGCGTCAAATTGCAAGAATAATTTGCCAGAGCATTGAAAAATCTATGTGAAAACAAAGTCCCTGGAATAAAAGACATATGTGGAAACAAAGCTACTGGAATGTTCAACATTCCTTCAGAATTACTGAGATCTTTGGGAGAGTCAACCATGACAAACTATTCTATCTGGTGTGCAAGATGAGATGGGACAAATATCTTCAGACTTGAAGAGGAATGTAATAATTAAATTTCAGAGAAGGCAGGTGCTGACAGGTGTAAATAGTACTGAAACATCAATTTTATAAGTCATGGTTGCAAAGGTGACACAAATTATTTACAGAAGACTGTAAAAAACTGATAGAATCCAACCTTGTTGAAACTCAGTTTGAGTTCCAGAGGAACATAGAAACATGAGGCAATGCTACACCTATATTAAGGTAGTTTGAAGAAAGAAAAGTCTACATTTATAGCATTTGTAGATTTACAGAAAGCTATTGACAATGCTGATTGAACTGTATTATTGAGAGTATAAAATACAGGGGTAATAGATAATTCACAACTTTTACAGAAACCACACTGCAGTTATGAGATAAAGGACTTCAGGGAGAAGACAAAGTAGTGAGACAAGGTTATAGCCTATCCTGGATGTTATTCAATCTGTACATTGAGCAAGCAGTAAAGGTAACCAAAGAGAAATTTGGAAAGGGAAGCACTATTTGGAGAGAAGAAACATTGGGGTTTGCAAATGGCATTGCAACTCTGTCAGAGACGGTAAAGGAATTGAAAAAGCTGTGTCTTGAAAAGAGGTTACAAGATGGCAATGCCGAAGGAACTAGATTAGGAAAAGATATTCTAAAAATAGATGCTGACAGCAAAATAGCCAGTGATGGCTAAAATAGAGAGGTTATAAAATGCAGACCAGCAATAGCAAGAAAAGCCAATAGCCTTTCCGCAGCGGTGATGCCAGTTCCTGTCAGATCACTGAAGTTAAGTACTGACAGGCTTGGCTAGTAGTTGGATGGGTGAAAGTCTGTATCTGCTCAATGCTGGTGATGACAATTCAGGAGCTACTTAATTCAGAAGTCGTGGCTCTGGTCACAAAAACACACAATGGCAGGGAGAGCAGTGTGCTGACCACATGCCTATTGATATCCACATCCATTGACGCCTAAAGGACTGAGGATGACTGGCAGTTGCTCGATATTGTTTGGCTTTCTGAGGCCTGTTTGGATGGAGTTTAGTTCTTAAGCCTAGTTTACACGACGACATTGGGTTGCGCCACTCTTTGTGTGGAATGAGTTGCACACAAATGGTTATATATTTGACTGTAGACACGGCGAAACCAGTATATACTTCAGTTTCGTCGTTTTGTGGTTTCCTAAGTCGTGTCTAAAATGAAAGTTTTGGCAGCTGCACATCGCACTAGTTGTAATGGAATTAAAGCTTGTTGCATGGAATCGCTGCATAAGAAAAAAATAAGAAACGTGTTTCGATTCGTGACTGAATGAAGAAAAGACGTCAGCTCGGTTGCACAGCATCCTTGCTGAAATAATTTGTAATAGAAGACCCAAGATGTTTTTTTACGTATCTTAGAATGGCACCAGAACTGTTAACAATTATCCTAAATAGAGTTAATTATGCGATAAGTAATAAAGATATTGTACTACATGAATCACTGTCACCAGAACTGAAATTACATATCACATTGCATGCATTACAATTGAGAACACTCGGCATGCTGTAAGATGCGGTTTTAGTTGATGACGTTTTTTCATTAATACCAATAATTATTAACAGTAATAATTATTAACACTAACAGCAGTAATTATTTGAAGCAGGCCACATTAAGAAGAGAATGGTTTGCAAACTACTCTCTTGAAGACAGATCTGTACAATGGCAATATTTCAAAATTCAAACATTTGTGAATGGGGAGCACAGCTGCCACATTTTAAATAGATGAATATTGAATAAAGAATGTAGCAGTTTGCTTTGCGTAGTCTTCCCTCCTGTCAACAATATTCTCTTGAAAAAAAGAGTGGGCCAACTCGGATTTTAGTCTTGTAGACAAGAGCATTTCTACAGCTAGAATTACATTTGCTTGTATTTTTCTTAGTTCATATGTATATGTGCTCCTAATTCAATAAATTTTGCCCTGCAGCTCAGATATTGTCAAACTACCTATGTTCTGATTGCACGATGGTCCCAGGAGCAGCAGTATGTTACTTATTTTTGTAACCAGCATCACTGAAGTCCCAAAAACACCTATGCATAGCATAGATATCCAAAAAGCGAACATTATTCTCCGTTCCTCACTTCATATTTCAGTTTGTCTACACTCTGCGGACACAAATAACCTCAAAACTAAAGCAACTAGTGTCGCCAAAGTTGGAACATGCCAAAACTGTTTAGTTTCACCGAAGAGTTCCGCAAAAGCGTGGCGCGCATGCGCAGTGGCCAGTAGCGCAGTTGCCTGCAACCTTGTGTCGTTGTGTAAACTAGGCTTTAGTTTAATAACAAGAGAAATATTTCTGAAAAAGAGAAATTTGTTAACAACAGATATAAGTTTAAATGTTAGGAAGTCTTTTCTGAAGATATTTATCTAGAGTGTAACCTTGTATGAAAGTAAAATGTGGATGAGAAAAAAATAAAAATTTGTGAAATTTTGTGTACAGAAGAATGCTGAAGATGGACTAGACTGATCAAATAACTAATGACGAGATACTGAATCAAACTGGATAAAAAAGGAATTTATGGCTTAACCAGACTAAAAGAAGGGATTGTTTGATAGGACATGTCCTGAGGTATCATCAGTTTTGGTGATGGTGGGAAGTGTGGCAGGAGCGGGCTGGGGTAAAAATCGTAGAGGGAGATCGAGACCCAAATATAGGTAAACATGTTCAAATGTATGTAAGCTGCAGAGATGTAGATACTTGCGTGGGATTAGATTAGTGTTATGAGCTGCATCAAACCAGCCTTCAGACTGCATACCAAAACAGTGGTATGGTTCTTCTAAGAATATTAACAACACTGGCTCAAAGTATCTCATTTCAGCCAAAGTCTTTCAGTCGTCTGTTAAATTATTCTCGCAGTGTCACATCACACTTATCACCTCCATCCATTTCCTCTTTGCGTTCCATAATATTGTCATCAAGTTTCTTTCCTTCATATAGTAGTTCTGTGCATTCCTCCATCCATATAGCTTTCTATTCTTTCTTAGTGCTGGCTTGCCATCTGAGGTCTTGGTTCTAAGATAAAAAGAGTGGTGATACAGTTCATTATGTTCCAGTATTATTATGCATCTCTTATTGTCATTTGATGTGCTGTTTCCTGTGTAATTATTACACACACAGGATCTCATAACAAATTTTTATCAGTATCAACTTTGGATTTTGTGAATAGGGGTGGAATCTCTGTCACATTTTTGGAAAAAGTACCTTTCTGGTTGGTTTTCCCCACAAATATCTTTATATGCTTGTTCAGTATAATAATTTATGATAGAGGAATATCTTGTGCTACAGGCAGGGAAGTTACTACTTAATAACGACTTTTTTTCCCCATTACGTTTTACCAGCTGCTGGTTGAAAACTAGAGTAATGTCTTACACGAACATGAAAACTTACACATCAGACAAGGGTTTGTTGGCAACATCTTTGAATCAGTGTTAAAAAAATGAAACTTTTGTCCTTATTTTGGCAATTAATAAAGATCTAGGATACAGTTTATGATATTGTGAAATTTTATATGCATATATATCAACAATATTATGAAAAGGATTGATTGCTGTTCACCATAAAGATGACATGTTGAGTTGCAGACAGGCATGATGGTAAGGTGAACTTTTGGCTGAAGCCTTCTTGATGTGGTATACATATACAGGGTGAAAAGTATTTAAACCGACAAACTCTGGGAGGTTGTAGGGGACATCAAAACAAATATTTTCCCCCAACGTCATTTTTTCCTACAAGGATTATTTAAACTGTTGGAGGCCGTATTACGCTCTTCAGTTGATAGAGGCCATATTATGATCTTCAGTAGTTACATGGCGTATTACGCTTCTCAATTATAGGCAACTGCTGTCCACCAGTGTAGTAGTGCGTTGTCTCTGTTTACTAATGGAGCGATACACCTGGAGTGAGTACACTGATATGGTTGGTGCATACTGCGTAGCGCACCACAACGGACGAGCTGCACAGCGGGTTTATCAACAACAATATCCTAATCGCCGTATCCTGCATAATACGACATTTGATGCTGTGTACCAATGTCTGCGTGAGACCAGGTCATTTAGCAGATTACCTGGACAGGGACGCCGTCGCACGGTAAGAACGCTGCAATTTGAGGAAGCTGTCTTGCAGCATGTGGAGCGGGAGCCTTCAATCAGTGCTCGTGCAATTGCACGTCACATGGGGACGAATCAGACGACTGTAAGAACAGTCCTTTGAGAGCAATTGTTACGTCCATTTCACTTACAGCGTGTCCACAACCTGGAACCAGTTGATTATCCACCCAGAGCACAGTTTTCGCAGTGGTACCTGGAACAGTGTGAAATGCATCGTAGATTTCCATCCTCTGTGTTGTTTACCGATGAAGCAATGTTCGGGCGTGATGGAGTCTTCAACACGAGTGAGGATAACCCACATGCCACAGTTACTAGTGCTCATAAAGTGCGGTTCATCGTTAATGTGTGGGTCGGTGTTGTTGAAGACTGTTTAATTGGGCTGTATCTGCTACCTAGTTGTTGTCTCTTGGTCATAAAAAAATGGAAAAGTGTTTGTTGGTTTAATTAATTTGCCGCCAGAGAAATCTTCCTCTACCGGTTTAAATACTCCTCATAGGAAAAAAATGACATTAGGGAACAATATTTGTTTTGATGTCCCCTACAACCTCCGAGAGTTTGTCGGTTTAAATACTTTTCACCCTGTATATGTGCTTATGTGAATGCATGTGTGCTTTTCTTTTCTGAAGAAGGCTTTCAATGAAAGATCATATGCAACAATCTTTTCATCATCTCTGGCTGCAACTCGCATGCCGTCTTTACAGTTAGTAGCAATATATCCATTTCATAATACTGTTGACATTCCAACCTAGACTTTCCATTATATACATATATTGTGTTTGAAATATTATGTTGTTCCCTAATAAAGTAAAGCAAATAAAAAGAAGGCAATTGAATTGTTGTAAAATACACTTTTTCCTGTGTTCCTGTGGCTGATTTCCATTGACTTCCATAATTGTATGTTTATGTTAATACATGACTTTTTGAACAACTTGTTTCATTTTTGCACATTATCCTTAAGCCGAAAATGCAGAACCCATTTTTCAAATATTTTGAATTGCATAAATTTAATGGCAGTGTCATTTATCTTAATGCAAAATATACTAACAGAATACGAAACTAATTCAGAAATGTTATTTTATACACACTGTGACTCGAACAGAATGCAAATGTCAGTATGGTGAACAGTTATATGATTTACACTTCCTTACCATGTGTGTGACGGCAGACATCAATGTCCATATAACAGGGTGTATACAACCTGGGACAACCGGGAGATCCAGGAGAAAACCGGGAAAAACGCAGGAATTTTTCATCATTTTAGTTTTCAGTTAAATTTTTGTAATTTTGCTGGTGAAAACTGATACTCTAACAAAGGATATTACTGTATCCCACTACTGCAGCAATAAAAACATGAACGGGAGAAAAAAATGAAAATAAAAGTTAAATTACTAAGGAAATGTGCCACATACAACAACAAAACACAGTGCTTGTACAAGCATCTGTCAGCAGCAAAATGTGTCAGAGGTTTTAGGAAGACTATGGAATGCTTCATGACGACAAATTGCCTCCATGAGCGTGATGTCACAACTGTTTACATTAGATTAGTTTGATCAGTTAGGCGTGGGCTCGTGCGGATGCGCGGTCGAATTGCGTATGAGTAGTACCTTCTCCCACTTCTGGGTACAGAAATTTGCCCATTGGCTGTGTAAGCAGTTGCAGCAATCAGCGAGATGCTACCTGGAGAAATTTTACTAGCTCAAGGTGTCAGATTCACGCATGAGCAGCGGGCCCGGATCTTGGGGGGGGGGGGGGGGGGGGCGTATTCTTAAGGAAAAAACCTCGTTTCACAAAGCACCTAGCATCCAACACACATTGGTCTGTCGATAATTCATATGATTTTAAATGCATCACTGTCGGTTTTTGAACATTTTTGAACACATTCTAAATTGATTTCTGAATGAACCTAAGTTGATTTTTGAATCCGTGCATAGTGTACTTGATGTCTCTGTCAGGGGAATCCTTGTCGCATGTAGAAATAAACTTTGCTGTAGACAAAATAGGATGGGGCTATATGAGCTGAACTGAATAAAGCCGAACGGATGAATGCCAATCGCTGTTTGTCTATGTGGTTGACTGGGTTTGTGAATGATCAGCGTTGTTATAATTACTAGCGAAATCCACAGATTCTGACTACCAGAGTGGAAATAATTGACTAACAGGAATAACAGGTAAGAAAGATCACGTATTATCTTTTGGGTGTATCCAAGAAAATGAAATTTTGACAGAAAATTTTTAGCTAGATTGCTACACTAGTAAGGGCCAGTTTGTACAGTCCCCAGCTAGTAGCCGCTTGTGATCTGTTCTAAGAATAATGTGGAAAATCCGTTGTACGAACACATTATAACGCCTAACCGGAGAATAATTGTGGGAGAACTATACCGGTGATTCTGGCAGGGTTATTGAAGTCAACTTGAAAATAAGTTTTGACAATGGCAGGAATAGTTACAGAATTAGTGATGACAAGATTGTTTGTTAGGACGAGAATGGAGAAGAAACATTGGTTGACTACATCATGTGTCCTATGCTCTGAATATCTGTTGTCATCAGCTGGTGAGATCATGTGACATGAGCTAAAATTGGCTTACAAAAGTGCATTGCAATCTTGATTTCAGTGCTGCGGAAAGTAACATTTGGTGTCCGGTGTAATTTGAATTTATACTTTCGCAATACGAAAATATGTAGTGTACATGTTGCTGCACATCAAAGATCTTTCCAAAACATGTTTTTTTGTCCTGAGTTTCATTTTTTAAAGTGCCGGGAAATTCTATGCTGGCGTATAAAACTATAACCATTCAAAGGATTGATAAGTTTCGCAGTTCCGAGGGAAAGTATAATGTCACTTAGCTCACCCAGGAGAAAGTGTATTTTTAACTGGGATATCTGAGTAAAATCCGAGAATTTTTTTTCCTTGTCTGCGTATACATGCTGATATAAGTACTTTACCTGATTGAACACACCCAGAAAACAGTTGCGATTTGTTGTGTCTTACTTTTTGAGGTTCTGCTGGTAAATCTGCTATCTCTTATGCTGATCAGTAGATCATAGGAGATTTCATAATGTATTTTTTCATTCTTTGTGACTAAGGCCAAACAAAATATCACTAAGTGTTTAAAGTTATTCTTGTTATATGTTTCTTGGGTATATTATATTGATATAGGAGCAATGTGGGAATATACAGGTGTGTAGTACCAAGATTCTTATTCAAGTGTACTGTACATATACTGTCCGTGGCTGAGAAGAATACACACTGGAGGAATGCGGCTATGAGTCAAGAGTGCATCATGACATGCTCTAGACTGGATAGTATGATCTGTTCTAAAAACATTTACAATGAATGCAATTATATCAGCACTATAAATGTGACTAACTTGAAGAGGTTTCTGTGATGCATACACAAAAAAGCATGTCACCTTTTCAGTTCCTGTGTACATGGTGTCAGTAGTTGCCTTATCAATAATTTATTAATACTCGTGTTGTATATGCAATAACTTAAATATGTTTCTTTGGATACACATTTCAGTTTATTCAGTTAAAACATTGTTAATGCCAAGGTTTTCTCGTCCATTTTCTTGCTTGTAATGTGGATGTGATGTCTGCATACACTTTTCACTAGAAATTTCCTCTTTCTCGCTAGTGCTGTACATAAAAAATAAAGGAAACTGGGAGAACATACATGGCTAACAGTGAAAGACAATGAGGCTAAAGATGGCAGGGAAAGGAGCAAGGGGAAACACTTCCTGCCTTACTCCTTGCAGGTCTTCTTCTCAGCTGCCTACAGTACTTTATTTGTGAGTTTGCATGACTAGCCGAAGATCAAATGTCAGCATCTGTCTTCAGCCCTTGTTTGATCTATTCCATGTGTTTGGATACTGTGTTGATGGGAGCTTTAAGACTTAAACTTGATTATCTGTAAATGTACAATGTGAGCAAAAGCCTCAAGGTCTAAATATTGGTATTCTTTCAGTTTTGGTATAGTTGTTCCCTCTTCCATTACCATAAATCACACACTTCTATTCCTTTAGTCTTGTAAGTGAAACCCAATATAAATTAAAGATTTCTGTGTTTTATTGTGCCTTAAGTGCTTTGTATTTTAATTGTTGGCAGAAATCAGCTGCAAGACTTGCAGTTACATATTAACATTAAAACTATTTTACTTATTGTCTGATTAGTCACTTTGTTTGATTCTATTAAAAATAAGAGTTGTGTTTTTTATATGTTTTAGCTGTGTACATCATTGAATATGAAGCCTTCCCAATACCTTACGTGGAAGACACTACTACTTCGTGTAAGTTTCTTTTTTGTTATAAAAATTCCTAATATGGTATATGCATGTATGTGCATGTGTTTCTGCCTGTGTGCTTAAGGTAGAATTCAGTAATTACAAACTACAGTCAGTATTGTACTTAACTTATTCCTCCTGAACTGTAAAACTGCACAGGTATTTCATTTGTCTAGAAATTGTATTTCAGGTGTAGGTTTTCGAGTGAGCACATAAGTGCTTTTCAACTTTCATGCTGAAACAGTTAAAAAGTACTTTTGCCCCCAAACATAGCCACTTTTGTAAGTCATGTTCTAAACTTAACTGGGATTGCTGTGCTTCCAAAACTAGCATCTAGAAGAAGAGCAATGTGTAAGACATATGTAACTGGAACAAACTTTAAATCAAATATTAGCTTCCCCTGAGGGTCCCGGGGTTAGAACAGACCTGAGGTATTCCTGCCTGTCGTAAGAGGCGACTAAAAGGAGGCTCACACACTTCAGCCTTTATGTGATGGTCCCCTGTCAGGTTTGACCTCCATCTTTCTAAATTTTCCCGAAGAGCGAGCCGATTGGGGAAGGGTGCCTTACATGGTGCATTGTGTCAATCGTGCACTGAGATCTTTAGCCCACTTTCTCATTGTCACATTGCAGTCCCGCTCATTCTCCATCTCTTGGGCGAGGATGCCTTCCTGGGTGCATTTTCCACCATGCACTATGCAGTGTTGGCTTTCTGCGCCGACAATGACCATGGACTTCTTAGCACCACATATCCAGCATGGTAGCTAGTCCATTGTGGTGGGGCCACCATGTACCCTGTCGGTTGTAGCCCCCTGACAACACAGGGATCGCTGTGCTGATGCCTGCACTGTTAACTCCCCATGTATACCATGGAGTAGACGCCCATCTCCCTGGGGCGTCGGGACTCCCGGTAATGGCCATCCTGCCAGGTGGCCCTTGCTGAGGCTGGGTGGTGCCTGTGGGGTAGGGCCCCTGGTCGGAGTGGGTGGCATCAGGGCAGATGACATGCCGTGAAGCGTAGTACGTCATCTCTTGCTGGTGGTCTGCCGCCAGCAGTCTCTAAGCAGGCAAAGTCTAACTTCAATGCTAAGAAATATGACCCCAAATCATTCCCCTCACTGGCCACACCATGGGAGGACCACCGGGCTGTGGATGGCAGTGAAGCTTACTTGTCCCGGTACCTCATATGTACAAGAATTGATGGAATCTTTCATGTCCATGAAGCCTCAGTTTTTTGTGGAGCATTTGGAGGACAAGTTTGGGGAGGTGGAGGGCTTGTCCAAAATGCGCTCTGGGTCGGTCTTGATAAAAACGGCATCCTCTGCCCAGTCACAGGCATTACTTGCTTGTGACAAGTAGGGGGCTGTTTCTGTTACCATTGCGCCTCATAAGAGCTTAAATACGGTCCAGAGTATTATTTTCCACAGGGACCTTCTTTTGCAGTCTGACGATAAGCTGCACGCCAGTTTAGAGCAGCGAAGTGTTCATTTCGTCCGGTGAGTCCTTCAGGGTCCGAGGGATAATCAGGTTGCCACCGGTGCCTTCATCTTGGCCTTCATGGGCGACACATTGCCCGAGAAGGTCGAAGTGATTGTCAAGCCATATATCCCCCCCCCATGTGGTGCTTTAAGTGCTGGAAGTTCAGCCATATGTCTTCCTGCTGTACTTCTAGCATCACATATTGAGATTGTGGATGTCCATCACATCCCAGTACTCCATGTTCCCTGCCTCCCATCTGTGTCAACTGTGGAGAGCATCATTCACCTTATTTGCCATACTGCAGCATTTGACAGAAAGAGAGGAAAATCATTGAATATAAGACCCTGGACTAACTGACCTACACTGAGGCTACGAGGAAATTTGAGCACCTACATCCTGTGGCTATGACGTCCTCTTATGCCGCTGCTATGAGAACAATTGTCGCCCCATCAATTCCTTGCATTTCTGTTGCCTCTCAGAACCAGCGATCTATACCTGCCCTCTTGATGGTGGGGGGCACTTCCCTCCCTGTTGCTCCCGCACCACCTACATCTGGAGCAATACCCCCCCCCCCCCCTCAACCATCAGGGATATCAGTCCCCACTTCTGAGCCAGAGAAGTGTAAGTCTTCTTCTGCTTCTCTTGCTAGGAAGGGGTCCCTTGGGTCACTCCATTCCCAGGTTTCTGCTTGTGGGAAAGGTGACACGCACCAGTGACTGAGGGAGCCCAAAAGAAGCTGGTCATAGAGCTTCACGCTCATACTGAATCAGTGAAGTCCTCCCAGCCAGGGCAACCCAAGGAACAGTGAGAGAAATCCAAAAAGAAGTTCTCCAAGACCAAGGGAATTGCAGTGCCACCCACACCACCGCTACCTACAAGCTCTGCGACTGCGGATGTGGTGGATATTCTGGTGTCCACTGAGGACCTAGATCTCGCCGGACCCTCAGACACAATGGATATAGACTGCTCAGGAAAAAAGTCAGTGGCAGTAGGTGACCCTGAGATGTAAACTACCTTATTGAATGTTCCATGCCTTCCCCAGTCACAATGATGTCATCCTCCAGTGGAACTGTGACAGTTTTTTCCAAAGCCTGGCTGAGCTATGGCAACCATTAAGCCTTACACCTGCTTTCTGCATTGTCCTCCAGGAAACCTGGTTCGCTGCAATGCAGACCCCTGCCTTCCGCGGCTACAAGGGATACTACAGGAACCGTAGCGACTATAATTGAGTGTCAGGTGGAGCTTGCGCTTATGTCCTAAGCTCAGTCTATAGTGAAACTGTGCCCCTTCAAACTCCTCTTGACGCTGTGACTGCCAGAATAAGGACGACACAGGAAATAACTGTCTGCAATGTATATCTTCCTCCAGATGGTGCAGTGTCCCTGAATGTATTAACTGTACTAATTGATCAACTCTCTAAACCTTTCCTACTGTTGGGAGATTTTAATGACCATAACCTCTAGTGGGGTGGTACCGTGCTTACGGAGAGATGTTGAAACTTTACTGTCTCAGTTTGACCTCTGAGTCTTAAACACTGAGGCCCCCACACATTTCAGTGTGGCTCATGATAGTTACTCGGCCATTGATTTATCAATTTTCAGCCCAGGACTTCTCCCATCTGTCCACTGGAGAGCACATGATAACCTGAGTGGTTGTGACCACTTCTCCATCTTCCTGTCACTGCCCCAGCATCAAGCCCACGGACACCTGCCCAGATGGGCTTTAAACAAGGCGGACTGGGAAACTTTCACCTCTGTGCTGTCACTGCTGAATCTCCCCCACACAGTAACAGCGATGTGATGGTTGAGGAGGTGACTACAACAATAGTTTCTGTGGCAGAAAACACGATCCCTCGCTCTTTAGGCTGCCCCTGGCGAAAGGCAGTTCCTCAGTGGTCGTTGAAAGTCAGTGAAGCAATTAAGGAGCGACGGCGAGCTCTCCAGTGGCATAAGCGGCACCCTTCCCTTGAGCACCTCATAGCCTTTAAATGTTTCCGTGCCCATGTTCACCAACTTATCAAACAACGGAAGCAGGAGTGTTGGGAGATATGTTTGACCATTGGGTGCCATACGTCACCTTCCCAAGTCTGGGCAAAGATCAAATGTGTTTTCGGGTACCAGACACCCGGTGTTAACATAAATGGCGTGTTATCTACTGATGTAAATGCAATTGCTGAGCACTTTGCTCGAGCCTCTACATTGGAGAATTACCCCCCAGCCTTTTGCACTTTCAGACGGCGGCTGGAAGGGAAAGTCCTCTCATACACTACATGCCACAGTGAATCCTATAATGCCCCATTTACAGAATGGGAGCTCCTCAGTGCCCTTGCACTTTGCCCTGACACAGCTCCTGTGCCAGATCGGATCCGCAGTCACATGATTAAACATCTCTCAACTGACTACAAGTGACATCTCCTCATCATCTTCAACCGGATCTGGTGCGATGGCGTCTTTCCATCACAGCGGCGGGAGAGCACCATCATTCCCGGTGCTTAAACCCGGTAAAAACCCGCTTGATGTGGATAGCTATCAGCCCGTCAACCTCACCAACATTCTGCTGGAATGTATGGTGTTTTGGCGGTTGGGTTGGGTCGGGTCCTAGAGTCACGTGGCCTACTGGCTCCATGTCAGGGCGGCTTGCGCCAGGGTAGCACTACCACTGATAATCTTGTGTCCCTCGAGTCTGCCATCCGAACAGCCTTTTCCAGACACCGAAACCTGGTTGCCGTCTATTTTGATTTATGTAAAGCGTATGGCACCACCTGGCGACATCATGTGCTTACCACATTATACGAGTTGGGTCTCAGAGGCTCGCTCCCGGTTTTTATCCAAAATTTCCGGTCGCCTCGTATTTTCCGTGTCCAAGTTGGTGCCTCTCATAGTTCCCCCATATCCAGGAGAATGGGGTCCTGCCGCAGGGCTCTGTGTTGAGTGAAAATCTTATTTTTAGTGGCCATTAATGGTCTAGCAGCATTGGTCTCACCTTCTCTGTATGCAGATGACTTCTGCATTTCATACTGCTCCACCAGTACTGGTGTTGCTGAGCAGCGCCTGCAGGGAGCCATCCACAAGGCACAGTCGTGGGCTCTAGCCTACGGTTTCCAGTTTTTGGCCACAAAGTTGTGTGTTATGCACTTCTGTCGGCGTCGTAATGTTCATCCAGAACCAGAACTTTACCTTAATAATGATCCACTCACTGTAGTGGAGACATATCAATGACATTGCACATGTTCGTAGTTCTCCTGCGCATCGGAATCACTGTCTACTTTTCCCACCCACGGCGGTTCATCTCCTGCATCAGCGGCACACGTCAAGGCTTCCAATTGCAGTTCTTGTCTGATGCCTTCTTTCTGAACTAGAGTTCTTGTCTTTACCACCTGTACTTGAGGTCCATTCATGTACGTTTCCATGGTGTATGCCTAGGCCACGGCTTTGCCTGGGCCTTTCACATGGCCCTAAGGACTCAGTTAACCCCAAGGATCTCCACTGCCATTTCCCCTCGATTCTTGACATGTACCAAGGCCACGAAGTGTTTACATCGACGGCTCGATGGCTGATGCTCACATCATTCATTGCCTGATGGCTGCAGTGTTTCCACTGCCTAGCTGGTGGCTATATCTCATGCTCTTGAACACGTCCATTCATGCCCTGAGGAGTCGTTTCTTCTGTGTACTGACTCCTTGAGCAGTCTACAAGCTATCAACCTCGTCATCCCTCGGTAGTAACCATCCAGGAGTCCATCTATGCTGAGAAGTGGTCCAGTCATTCAGTGGTGTTTGTCTGGACCGCAGGTCAAGTCTGAATCCCAGGCAACAAACTTGCCGACAGGTTGGCCAAACAGGCTGCGCGGAAACTGCTTATAGATATCGGCTTCTCTGCAACTGACCTGCGTTCAGTACTATGCCGCAAGGTTTTGTGGCTTTGGGAGACGAAATGGCATAACCTCAGCATGCACAACAAATTGCGTGCCATTAAGGAGACTATGAATGTTTGGCAGTCCTCCATGTGGGCTCTCGAAGGGACTCTGTGGTTCTCTGCCGGCTCCGCATTGGCCACACTTGGGCGACACACGGCTGCCCCCCTGCACCGTGATGACCCATGTCAGTGTCGGTGCAGCGCCCGGCTGACAGTAGCCCATATCTTGCTGAGCTGTCCTTCTTTGGCTGCCTTGCGATGGAATCTTCAGTTACTGGACTCGTTGCCCTTAATTTTAGCTGATAATGCCTCATCGGCTAATTTAGTTTTACGTTTTATACATGACAGTAGGTTTTATCATTCTATGTAAGTTTTAGTGCATGTCTGTTGCCCCTTTGTGTTCTCCACTCTAATGCTTTTAGGGTGGATGTTTTAATGTATCACAGAGTGGCTGGCTTTTCCTTTTTATTCCCGTGGCCAGCCAGCTCTCTTGGTTACCTTTGTGCCTTTGGTGACCATTGTACCTGTAGCAGGATTGTCATCATTAATTTTTTTTTGGTGACATTCTAAAAATGATTAGGTTTGTCTGTAACCAGATTAAACATATTGCTGTGACATGTAGGTTGTCAGACTAGTTGTTAGAGGCAGTTAACTGAAACTGTGCTTAGCATTTCATTACAGTATTCTTGGCCTTTAATACTTTTGATGGAAGCATAATTTTTCCAATCAATATTGGACAAATTAAAGTAATAATCCCTACTGTTACCATACGTTTCCACACATTAGATTATCTTTGAGTGAAACTTTAAGAGTCCTGTGTGCATCTGATGGCTTATAGAAACATTAGATTATTATTGAAAGTCAACTGACCCATATTACCCTTGTCATATGAGGTCACAGTTGGCTATATTTTGGAAATCACTGGACTTAATGTTTCTGCTAATCACTATAAACACTCCATTGAGTGGGAGATGATTTTCCCAATATAAGTACCACGTGCTGAAAATTTCTGTAATCTATACTTTGATCTTCAACCATTTCTTGGTTCCTAATATCTGGGAGGGAATGCTGTCTTGAAGGTATATGATGTTTTGTAGTTTACTGCTTACACTCTGGCAATTCAAAACTAGCATTTCACTATCCATATGTTCTACATGATTTGTTTCACTAATTGTGTTGTCCAGTGGAGATGTCTGAGTAGGCACGTGGTAGTTTCACCTAACCAAAACAAAAAAGTGTGCCACACATGCTGTGCAACTTAAGACATTGATGGCACATTTGATTTGCTCTCCTCCTGTGACACTATTTCTCTTGGAAGGTTCATCACACACCTCAAATTCAAGCTGTCTACAACTGGCAGCCTCTTCTTCCCCCACCCTGCGTGTGGCTCAGAACTCTTACGTGCGTGCTTGGTGAGCATGGGACCCCAAGCTATTGTAGTACTTTTTCCTTGCCTGTGTTGTAGTTTTACCTTCTGACTGTATGTTTTCTCTGAATTATTGTGTTAAGAAGATTTTCTTGTGGCAACCTATTTGTAATAAAGTTCCTGAATGTACTGCCCTCCAGGAACGTTCTCGCACCCAAATTATTCTTGGGACTAAGAACTGGCTGAAACCCGAAGTGGAAAGCTCTTGAGACATTTAGCGAGTCATGGAACGTGTATCGGAAAGACAGATTAGAGGCCACAGGATGCGGAGTGTTCATTGCAGTTGACAGAAATTTCTCTCTATTGAGGTCAAAGTTGAGTGTGACAGTGAAGTGATCTGGTTGTGTGTAACAGGCGCAGGTCAAACCGAGTAAATTGTTGGATGTTTTTACCAACCACTCAATTCTGTCAAATACCCAGATCATGCAATGCTAGTTCGAGCCAACTTTAACCTACTGAGTATAGATGAGACATCTACAGGTCCGTTGCAGGGAGACGCACACAGACAGTCATGCAAAATACTTTTGAACACACCTTCTAAAAACTATCGTAAGCAACTAACTTGACAGTCCACGCGCAATGGAAATGTCTTGGACCTTGTAATAACAAATAGGCCCTACCTTATTGACAATGTCACTATAGAAATGGGGATTAGCAATCATGATGTCATTGTAGCAACTATGTTTACAAAAGTTAATAAATCAGTCAAGAAGACTAGGAGAGTGTTTCTGTTGGATAGGGCTTATTACCCATCTCTCTTAGACAGATCCAGTAAAGTTGATGTAGAGGAATTATGTGCAGAGTTTAATCAGATTGTAAATTGTGGTCTGGAAAGTTATGTGCCTAATAAGTGGATAAAGGATGGAAAGGATCCATCATGGTTTACTTATGACATTCAGAGGATGCTGAGGAGGCAGAGGCTGTTGCATTCTTGGTTCAAATGATGTCAAGTGAAGGTTGGTAGAGATTTTTCTAAGCTGGTCTAAGGCTTCCAGTCAGTCCCTTGTTGACTAGTCTGGTGTGGCAGTTGAATATACCAAAACAAAAGCCAATGTTATAAATTTCACAGTCAAGAAATCATTCACACAGGAGAATCATACAAATATACTATAATTTGACCATCATATAGACACCCATATGAATGACACAGTAATAAGCATCCCTGGTGTAGAGAAACAACTGAAAGATTTGAAAGCAAATCACGAGGTCCGGTTGGAATCCCAGTTTGATTTTACAAAGAGTACTATACGGCATTGGTCCCTCACCAAGATTGCATTTATCATGAATATCTCGCCCAGCAGAAAGTCCCAAGCAACTGGAAAATAAGCACAGTTGACTCCAGTGTATAAGAAGGGTAAAAGAACCGACCCGCAAACTTACATACCAATATCCCTAAGTTTGGTTTGCTGCAGAATCTGTGAACGCATTCTCAGTTTGACTATAGTAAACTTTCTTGTGACTGAAATTATTATGTCCATAAATCAGCATGATTTTAGAAAGTATCGCTCACGCGAAACTCATCTTAACATCTTCTCACATGATATACTGCAAACTGCAGATGAAAGGCAACAGACAGATTCCATATTTCTAGATTTCTGAAAAGCGTTTGACACGGTGCCCCATTGGAGTCTGTTAATGAAGGTATGAGCATATAGAATAAGTTCACCGATATGTGAGCATCTTAAATAATATAACCCAGTATTTTGTCCTTGACAACAAGTGTTCCTCAGAGACAGTGCCCTAGGGATGTGTGATAGGACCACTGTTGTTCTCTGTATACATAAATAATTTGATGGACAAGGTGGGCAGTAATCTGTGGTTGTTTGCTGATGATGCTGTGGTGTATGGTAAGGTGTCAAATTCAAGTGACTGTAGGAAAATACAAGATGACTTAGACAAAATTTCTAGTTGTGATGAATGGCAGCTAGCCCCAAATGTGGAAAAATGTAAGTTAATGTGAATGAGGAGGAAGATCAAACCCATAATGTTCGGATACAGTATTCCTAGTGTCCTGTTTGACACAGACAAGTCATTTAAATATCTGGGTGTCACATTGCGAAGCAATATGAGATGGAACGAGCATGTGAGAACTGTGTCAGGCAGGGCAGATGGCCAACTTCGGTTTACTGTGGGAATATCAGGAAGTAGTGGTTCAGCTGTAATGTGACTGCATGTAGGAGACTGGTGCGACCTATTCTTGATTGCTGCTAGAATGTTTGGGATCCATACCAAGTCGGATTGAAGGAAGACATTGAAGCAATTCAGAGGCAGTCTGCTAGATTTGTGACCGGTAGGTTCAAGCAATACAGGGTTGAGAAAATTTAGAGAACTGGCATTTGATGAAGCTGTGAAAAGATTCTGCTTCTGGCAACGTTACATTGCACATAATAAACATGAACATAAGGTACGAGAAATTAGGGCTCATATGGAGGCATACAGTCATTTATCCCTCGCTCTGTTTGTGAATGGAACAGGAAAGGAAATAGCTAGTAGTGGTACAGGGTACCCTCCGTCACGCACCGTATGGTGGCTTGCAGAATATCTATGTAGATGTGGATGTTCTAGGGTGCAGATCATATGTAATGGTATCGACTAATACATAAATAAAAGATTGCAATCATGATTTAGTCCAATTCTCAAACTTTCACTCATGCCGCAGTTGTGATTCAGTCCAATTCTCAAAAGTCCGCTCGTCCTGCAATCTAGTGACGCCTGTTGGTACTACTTGCACGGTGGGTCTAAACAGTATATTTTATTTTCATAATGTTTCCAGTCAGTTTAATATGATTTATTTTGTTTGTAGACATGTCAGGAGTCAAAGCAGGAATAGCACAATGGGGTGTAGGGCTTTACATCAGGAAAGAAATGGAACCCAGCGTAGTTGCAATAAGGTATGTAAACGAATGACTGATGTGGATAGATGTGACAGTGTCTAGCAAGAAAATTAGGATTGTGTCAGTATATTCGCATTGTGAAGGGACAGATCGAGATAAGATGGATAGTTTTTATGAGGCACTCAGTGATGTAGTTGTTAGAGTAAAGGGTAAAGGACAAGGACAGTGTTCTGCTCATGGGTGATTTTAACGCCAGGATTGGAAATCGAACAGAAGGGTATGAAAAGGTTATAGGTAAATTTGGAGAGGATATGGAGGCCAACAGGAACGGGAAACAACTCTTGGATTTCTGTGCCAGTATGGGCTTAGTAATCACAAACTCCTTTTTTAAACATAAGAACATTCACCGATATACTTGGGAAGGCAGGGGAACCAGATCTGTCATTGACTATATAATAACAGATCAGGAATTCAGGAAGGCTGTGAGGGACACACGTGTATTCAGGGGATTCTTTGATGACACTGATCATTATTTAATCTGCAGTGAAATTGGGATTGTGAGGCCGAAAGTGCAGGAGGTCAGGTCCATATGTAGGAGGATAAGAGTGGAGAAACTTCAGGATAAGGAAATCAGGCACAAGTACATAATAGCGATCTCAGAAAGGTACCAGTTAGTTGAATGTAGTCAATTACAGTCATTGGAAAAGGAATGGACAGGGTACAGGGACACAGTACTAGAAGTGGCTAAAGAGTGTCTTGGAACAGTAGTGTGTAAAAGTAGGATGAAGCAAACAGCTTGGTGGAATGACACAGTCAAGGCAGCCTGTAAAAGGAAAAAGAAGGCGTATCAAAAATGGCTACATACTAGAACTCAGGTAGACAGAGAAAGTTATGTTGAAGAAAGAAACAAAGCCAAACAGATAATTGCAGCATCCAAGAAGAAATCTTGGGAAGACTTTGGAAACAGGTTGGAGACTATGGGACAAGCTGCTGGAAAACCATTCTGGAGTGTAATTAGCGGTCTTCGAAAGGGAGGTAAGAAGGAAATGACAAGTATTTTGGACAGGTCAGGAAAACTGCTGGTGAATCCTGTGGATGCCTTAGGCAGATGGAGGGAATATTTTGAAGAGTTGCTCAATGTAGGTGAAAATACGATCAGTAATGTTTCAGATTTAGAGGTAGAATGGGATAGGAATGATGATGGAAATAGGATCACATTTGAGGAAGTGGAGAAAATGGTCAATAGATTGCAGTGCAATAAAGCAGCTGGGGTGGATGAAATTAAGTCGGAACTCATCAAATACAGTGGAATGTCAGGTATTAAATGGCTACACAGGATAATTGAAATGGCCTGGGAGTAGGGACAGGTTCCATCAGACTGGACAAAAGCAGTAGTCACACCAATCTTTAAACGTGGAAACAGAAAAGATTGTAACAACTACACAGGTATCTCTTTAATTAGTGTTGTGGGTAAAATCTTCTCAGGTATTGTTGAAAGTGCGAGTATTAGTTGAGGACCAATTGGATGAAAATCAGTGTGGGTTTAGGCCTCGTAGAGGTTGTCAGCACCAGATCTTTAGCTTACGGCAAATAATGGAGAAGTGTTATGAGTGGAACAGGGAATTGTATCTATGCTTTATAGATTTAGAAAAGGCATATGACCGGGTTCCTAGGAGGAAGTTATTGTCTGTTCTATGAGATTATGGAATAGGAGGCAAACTTTTACAAGCAATTAAAGGTCTTTACATGGATCGTCAGGCAGCAGTTAGAGTTGACGGTAAATTGAGTTCATGGTTCAGAGTAGTTTCAGGGGTAAGACAAGGCTGCAACCTGTCTCCAGTTGTTCATATTATTTATGGATCATATGTTGAAAACAGTAGACGGGCTTGTTGAGATTAAGATATGTGAACACACAATAAGCAGTCTTGCATATGCGGATGACTTAGTTGTGATGGCAGATTCGATCGAAAGTTTGCAAAGTAAAATTTCAGAGCTAGATCAGAAATGTAAGGACTATGGTATGAAGATTAGCATCTCCAAAACGAAAGTAATGTCAGTGGGAAAGAAATATAAACGAATTGAGTGCCAAATAGGAGGAACAAAGTTAGAACAGGTGGACGGTTTCTAGTACTTAAGATGCATATTCTCACAGGATGGCAACATAGTGAAAGAACTGGAAGCGAGGTGTAGCAAAGCTAATGCAGTGAGTGCTCAGCTACGACCTACTCTCTTCTGCAAGAAGGAAGTCAGTACCAAGACTAAGTTATCTGTGCACCGTTCAATCTTTCGACCAACTTTGTTGTATGGGAGCGAAAGTTGGGTGGATTCAGGTTACCTTATCAACAAGGTTGAGGTTACGGATATGAAAGTAGCTAGGATGATTGCAGGTACTAGTAGATAGGAACAATGGCAGGAGGGTGTTCACAATGAGGAAATCAAAGAAAAACTGGGAATGAACTATAGATGTAGCAGTTACGGCGAACGGGCTTAGATGGTGGGGTCATGTTACACGCATGGGAGAAGCAAGGTTACCCAAGAGACTCATGGGTTCAGCAGTTGAGGGTAGGAGGAGTCGGGGCAGACCAAGGAGAAGGTACCTGGATTCGGTTAAGAATGATTTTGAAGTAATAGGTTTAACATCAGAAGAGGCACCAATGTTAGCACTGAATAGGGGATCATGGAGGAATTTTATAAGGGGGCTATGCTCCAGACTGAACGCTGAAAGGCATAATCAGTCTTAAATGATGATGATGATGATGGTAGTCATTTAATTCTGAATTAATTTTCCTTCTTGCTGCATCTGAATGTCACCATCTTGTTCTTAAGTTGATAGAAAGGTTGTAACATTTTTACTCGGTATTCTAATACGTGAACAGCGACTGAACTTCTCATTTGCAATTCACTTGGTATATCATTACAGTCTCTAATAGCCAATAAAGTATTGACTTGCATTCAGAATCAAGTAATGTTTTTTGAAGGATAACAATTTTGCCTCTCAATATTAGCATTAATAAAAAGCACCATAAATATCTGTATACAGTAGCCATACATGTATGAGAACTTTTATTGAAAATGTGTTTAGATACAACAAGAGTCTATAAGATGATATAATCTAATGCCTCGTCCTCTAGTATTTTACAAAATTGTCAAATTTTAAGCAGAGCAATAGATTGTAGACTGTAGTGGTGGCTGGTTCACAATTTCTCATGTATCCCTTGCATTGGTGCCATGTGAGTCAGATGTCACACGATTGTTTCAGGAAGGGTGATACTGTATTGAATGCTTCATTGTATCGAGAAATCTCAAGCATATTTGAGCATGAGAATTTTTTGCTTCATCTACCCTTCCAAATTCATATAAATAAATCTGTGTATGACATCAATAGCCAAAGTTTTATCTGTAAATGTAAAAATGTTGATCTCAGCAGCAATCATTTAATGCACAAATATGAAACGAACCTATATTCTTTGACTAATGCTTTTGGGAAAGAAACCTCATCTTATAATCGAGCACATACGCTATCCCACTGGTTATCTAGGTTGGAGATGCTACATAATTCAACTCCCCAAGAGTCCAAGAGAATGGCTTCTCGCAGAGTTCAGTGCTGATGTTAGGCTTTTCCTCACCACCACCAATGGGCAAATGACTTCATTGGATCACTGGTCACTCCCATGCCGTATGTCGATGACTTTTGCTTTTGGTATAGCTCCCAGTCTGTAGTCTTGATTGAGTGCCAGGTCCAAGATGCCATTCAAAGGGCGTCCATTTAAACCCCTTCTCACGGCTTCCAGATCACTCTTGCAAAAACTCGAATAACTCATTTCTGTTGTCATACCATAGCCTGTCCTGACCCGGAACTCTACTGGGATACCCAGCACACACCGAGCGAGGTGGCGCAGTGGTTAGCACACAGGACTTGCATTCGGGAGGACGACGGTTCAATCCCGTCTCCAGCCATCCTGATTTAAGTTTTCCGTGATTTCCCTAAATTGCTTCAGGCAAATGCCGAGATGGTTCCTTTGAAAGGGCACGGCCGATTTCCTTCCCAATCCTTCCCTAACCTGAGCTTGCGCTCCGTCTCTAATGACCTCGTTGTCGATGGGACGTTAAACACTAACAACCACCACCACCACCACCACCATACCCAGCACATGGATACTGTCACACAGTCCCAGCTTCTGGTATTCCTCTTTGATAAAAAGTTGATATGATGCCTCATATTCATTAACAAAAGACAACTGCAGGCGAAAGCTTAATGCTCTCTGTTTCCTTGCCCAACTCTCATCCATATTTACTGGTGCCTGGTCACGTCTTAGTTGGATTACAGTTGCAAGGTTTATATCTCTGGGGCACTTTCAGCTTTGAAGTCGTTGGACGCAGTTCACCACTGTGCTGTAAGAGTGGCCACTTTGCCTAACCTCCTCCTTAGAATGTCCCCTCCCCCCACCCTCCCTTTCTGCTCTGTACACAGACCACAAATTAGGGCAATCTATTTCAAGATCCTAATGTGTGTGGTCCCCATGATCTTTCAGTGACTGTTCCTCACAGTTCTTCAGGAGTGTCAGGGTGGTATATTCATTTACTCAAGCCTTTGAAATCATGGATAGAATGGGATAAGTTTTTACATCTTCCACCAGTCAGAAATAACATTTGTTGCTGGGAACATGTAGGTGGTTTTACAGTGGAGCTGAAGGCCATTAACAGAGTCCACCATTTACTAAACAGATTTCCTTTGACCATATTTTAATTAGTAGTGACTTGATGAGGTGTCACCAGCCTATTGTTTGATGTTATCTTGTCACTCTGTGATATCTGCTATTCGTGAGCTTTCCTCTGACCTTAGTCACATTGCCTGCTCAGTCGTCTTTCTCTGAGCCCCAAGTTATGTGGCTATCTCAGGGAAGGAAGTCCTGACGGTATGGCTGTAGAACTGATTACTTCCCTGATTGTTTGCGACCTTTGGGTCGCTTTGACGATCCCAAGTGCAGATATTTGCATGCAAATAAAGATGGAAAAACATCTGGTTTCCGCATGTAATGAACTCCCCACTGTCAAGGATACTAATGCTGCAAGGCATTCCTCCTTCCATTCCTTCCAGATGGAATACACTATCCTATGTTGCCCATGCATACCATATTAACCCATATTTTTATTTTATGTAACTATCCACTGCCACATTGTAGTTGTGGGACCTTACAGACTAGCTCACATCCTGGTGGAATTTTGCCTTTTTGTGGCTCTCCATGCTAAGCATGGTCTTCTGTATTCTTTGTCTCTAATATTAGTGGATGACCCATGGTGTTTTTCTGTGAATTCTTCTCTCATATGTAACATTTTAAATAACTTTCGAGTTGGGGTGGATGGGTTAGAGATGTCTCCCACTGCATGCTAAGTCCTACCTCTTTTGCCAGCTGTTTTGGTCATCCCTCTTCTACTGTGTTTTAACTGCTTGTAGGTGCAGTTAGCCTCTTACTCTGTCTCATTCTATTTTCCATTTTAGTTACAGCACTCTGATGAATACTGGCACTATTTTCCTTTCTAATGCTTTGACTATAACAGATTGTGGTTGGGACGGTTCCTTTCTCACACGAGGACACTCGACTGGTCCCACCCACCTGCTGACCTGTTATTTCCCATACTGTGTTTAATTATTGTCAGTTCAACTGGTTTCCATTACATTTTTAGCCTTCTCAATTTTACTGTTATGGATCTCCCAGCTAGAAGGATTCTTTACTCTGTAACTGCCTACACCCTTAATCATGTTGGTGGGAGGTTGGATGCTGGCAGGGTTTCTCTAACCACATATGAGCTTCAAGAGACCCCTCATCTGCTCTGACCTACATACCAACCTGACCCATATACCTTTACTTGTCCTTAAATTGTTTCTCAGCTCTTGCATCAATATTGTTTCAGTGCCTCGATTCAGGCATAAAATATGATCAGACTTCTGGCAGACGTTACTAACGGCAGATGAATTACCTCTTGATCGAGGAACTGATGATCTTGCTGTTTAGTTCCATAACAACCATCACCAGCCAACCAACACACCGACCTACCTTCTTTTCTCCTCCTGGCTGCTTGGATTCAACATAGGGGAGACTGGTACTTGAGCATGAGTGGTAACACCCAGTGGCTCTGACTCACCAGCAGAAGGCAATGCCTCTACTCTAACCTATTCATGACTAATGTGGAGTTAACCTACTGGCCATTTAGTTTTCCTACAGATCATCAGACCAGGGCGTGACACAACAATGCTCAGGTGATCACTTAGTACTAGATTAGGGTTCTCTGCAAGCCACATCGGTGGCTCTGGCAGGTCGATAGACACACAAACATACACACAAAATTCAAGCTTTCACAACAAATGGTTGCTTCGTCAGGAAAGAGGGAAGGACAGGGAAAGACGAAAGGATGTGGGTTTTAAGGGAGAGGGTAAGGAGTCATTTCAATCCCGGGAGCGGAAAGACTTACCTTAGGGGGAAAAAAGGATCCTCCTACAAGTCACATCTGTGTATAGCCATTGTTGTGCTTTCGTTTGCCTCCAAACCATCTCAAAGAGGCCCTTGTTACTGTTTGCCCCTAAGGTAAGTCTTTCCGCTCCCGGGATTGGAATGACTCCTTACCCTCTCCCTTAAAACCCACATCCTTTCGTCTTTCCCTCTCCTTCCCTCTTTCCTGATGAAGCAACCGTTTGTTGCGAAAGCTTGAATTTTGTGTGTATGTTTGTGTTTGTTTGTGTGTCTATCGACCTGCCAGCGCTTTTGTTTGGTAAGCCTCATCATCTTTCTTTTTAGATATATTTTTCCCACGTGGAATGTTTCCCTCTATTATATATAAGGAAACATTCCACGTAGGAAAAATATACCTAAAAACAAAGATGATGTGACTTACCAAATGAAGGTGCTGGCAGGTCGACAGACACACAAACGAACACAAACATACACACAAAATTCAAGCTTTCGCAACAAACTGTTGCCTCATCAGGAAAGAGGAAAGGAGAGGGAAAGACGAAAGGATGTGGGTTTTAAGGGAGAGGGTAAGGAGTCATTCCAGTCCCGGGAGCAGAAAGACTTACCTTAGGGGGGAAAAAGGGACGGGTATACACTCGCGCGCGCACACACACACATATCCATCCACACATATACAGACACAAGCAGACATCATCTTTGTTTTTAGGTATATTTTTCCTACGTGGAATGTTTCCTTCTATTATAACTGGAGACTATCCTACCAATACATCACTGATGTGATTACAGTGGCCACATGAAGCAATTCAGCAGTTTCCAATGCAGCTTCCAGCTGTTTGCACACAACAGTCAGCTTCTTCAGCAAGATGCCTCAACAGCCACAATCCCTCATTATCATCGGTTTTCCAGTCCAGTTGCCCAGATGTGGTTTAAGGGTGCTCTCCACTTGTATCTGTCCACATAACCATTCTTTCCTCATGACTTTTTTTCCAGGTTTTTTTCCTATATCCTCCTTCACATGGTCCAACCATCTCTTTCTTGATCCTCCTACAAGTCACATCTGTGTATAGCCATTGTTGTGCTTTCCTTTCCTTGTCCATTCGTTTGCCTCCAAACCATCTCAAAGAGGTCCTTGTTACTGTTTCTTTCAAGGATGTGTACACTTCAGCTTCTTCCTAATTTTTTTGTTTCTTACCTTATCCTTTCTAGTTTTCCAACCATAATTTGTAAGAAATTAATTTCTACAGCTCACGGTTCATTGTTGATCTGTGTGGTGGTTGTTCAGGTTTCTAAGCCATTTCATGTTATGGAGATAAAGTATGACTGAAGGAGAGTCTGTTTTGATCTTAAAGCGACTTGCTGATTCCACAGTAGATTCCGAACTACATGATAGAACTGAGCTGATTTTTTAGTTTGGTTATTGATGTGCTATCACTTGAAATGATCCACTCAAGATATATCTATTGGTCTACTATTTCCAGCTGTATATCTAGCAGCTTCATATTTCCTGTTTTGCTCTGCCTAGCGTGTCTTACCCTGAAAACTGCACCTGGGGTTAGTGATTGCAAAGAGAAAGGAATAAAGAAATTAAAAGCACTAAGTACAGCCAAAAACTATACTCCATACAACGAGAGAGGAGTCTTGGCAGCTGGTAGCACTGTTGCTAGCTTTTAACCACAAAGTGCCAAAAGATTGCCTTCAGTATTGTCTGACAGTCATTGTTACCTAGAACTATATCAACGCTGTCAGTTACACATAAATGTATATCACGTTATGGAACTGCTCACAGTAGATGTACAAAATAGGAGTACAAAGGTCACTTTAACTGTCAGGGAACTTCTTTTGCTGTTCAGACTACAGTTGCTTCTTACGTCCAAATGGGAGCGTATAAAAAATCTGAACTACACGCACAGTACTTTATCGTTCTGGTAACTAGTGCTGGTGCTTTGGAATCTGGAACACTAAATTTATCTAGGATTAAGGGAATAAGCTTTTATGCATCCATCAGTGACATGAATTAGGCTGGGTGAACTAGTGAAAAAGTGTGAAGTTGTGGCTGAGAAAGAACTGTCCTGCTCATTCTTGTCCAGTCACTTCTACAAAAAGCTTCTCACTACTTACCAGTCTGCATAAGCTCTGTTGCTTTCTTCAGCATGGCTGCATGTCAGAACAAACAGATATGTAGCTTTTACTAGGAACTTGGGTAAACTAACATAAGAAAGACATAGATCAATTTTTAAGATGATATCATTTATCTGGCACAACATCATGTCCCAAGTTTGAAGAACATTCAGCGCATAAAAACATAACTTTGCCAAGCACAGTAAATTCAGGCATATTATTAGATCTGATACAGATATATATGTAACTTAGTACAAGTCTACACATTGCTCATTGCCTTACACATCACTATCAGAAAATATTACTCATTATGGACCTGCTGGCAAGAACTAGTGTGAGAAATGAGTCAATGGTTTTAGTTTATACTGAAATAATGTTTGCATATCACTGTAGTATAGTTAAGAAACAAATAAGTGTTTCCCAGAGATATGCTTCTTATTGTCATTGGCTTTAGTTAGTAATTAGCAATAAGTATTGACAGTTTGGGCTGACATTGGTATCCTTTAATAGTGACACTAGAAGATATTTATTTTCCCATTTCAGTGGCCACCTCACTCCACTGTTCTCTTGCAGCCAGCCACCTGTTGCTGAACTGAGGCACCTCTCACATGGGCATGTGGGAATGAATGGGACAGTAAAGGCATAAAGTAACAAGCACTGTTAAACTGAAATAATAAAAAAAGAAAACAAAATGGTGCAAGCTCTGTGATAGAGACATCACCATCTCCATCCAAAGCAAATTAAAGTCAAACTACATAAAAATGTAAGAGTGGGGAACACAGTATGTGATAGCAGATTTATTGGGGAAACTCTAAAGAAACATAATTCATTTGTGAAGGGTGTTACTTAAAGAATCCTTGTCTGACTTGTTTATCAGTCTGGAATGTTAATGGAGTAGATGTGTTTGTTTATTCACTGTGATAGTGCAGCAGAACCATTTAACAGAGTCTGTGGAAAATACTGTAAGGAGTCTCTCAGACTTTTAATAGTAAGTACAAATCAAGAAACAATTTTGTTACCTTAAATAAATCCTTGGGTAACAGAAGAAATATTGAATTTAATTGATGAAAGGAGAAAATATAAAAATGCAGTAAATGAAGCAGGCAAAAAGGAATACAAACATCTCAAAAATGAAATCGACAGGAAGTGCAAAATGGCTAAGCAGGGATGGCTAGAGGACAAATGTAAGGATGTAGAGGCTTGTCTCACTAGGGGGAAGATAGATACTGCCTACAGGAAAATTAAAGAGACCTTTGGAGAGAAGAGAACCACTTGTACGAATATCAGGAGCTCAGATGGCAACCCAGTTCTAAGCAAAGAAGGGAAAGCAGAAAGGTGGAAGGAGTATATAGAGGGTTTATACAAGGGCGATGTACTTGAGGACAATATTATGGAAATGGAAGAGGATGTAGATGAAGATGAAATGGGAGATAAGATACTGCGTGAAGAGTTTGACAGAGCACTGAAAGACCTGAGTCAAAACAAGGCCCCGGGAGTAGACAACATTCCATTAGAACTACTGATGGCCTCAGGAGAGCCTGTCATGACAAAACTCTACCATCTGGTGAGCACGATGTATGAGACAGGCGAAATACCCTCAGACTTTAAGAAGAATATAATAATTCCAATCCCAAAGAAAGCAGGTGTTGACAGATGTGAAAGTTACCGAACTATCAGTTTAATAAGTCACAGCTGCAAAATACTAACGCGAATTCTTTACAGACGAATGGAAAAACTGGTAGAAGCCGACCTCGGGGAAGATCAGTTTGGATTCCGTAGAAATGTTGGAACACGTGAGGCAATACTGACCTTACGACTTATCTTGGAAGAAAGATTAAGAAAAGGCAAACCTACGTTTCTAGCATTTGTAGACTTAGAGAAAGCTTTTGACAATGTTAACTGGAATACTCTCTTTCAAATTCTGAAGGTGGCAGGGGTGAAATACAGGGAGCGAAAGGCTATTTACAATTTGTACAGAAACCAGATGGCAGTTATAAGAGTCGAGGGGCATGAAAGGGAAGCAGTGGTTGGGAAAGGAGTGAGACAGGGTTGTAGCCTCTCCCCGATGTTATTCAATCTGTATATTGAGCAAGCAGTAAAGGAAACAAAAGAAAAATTCGGAGCAGGTATTAAAATTCATGGAGAAGAAGTAAAAACTTTGAGGTTCGCCGATGACATTGTAATTCTGTCAGAGACAGCAAAGGACTTGGAAGAGCAGTTGAACGGAATGGACAGTGTCTTGAAAGGAGGATATAAGATGAACATCAACAAAAGCAAAACGAGGATAATGGAATGTAGTCAAATTAAGTCGGGTGATGCTGAGGGAATTAGATTAGGAAATGAGACACTAAAAGTAGTAAAGGAGTTTTGCTATTTAGGGAGTAAAATAACCGATGATGGTCGAAGTAGAGAGGATATAAAATGTAGACTGGCAATGGCAAGGAAAGCGTTTCTCAAGAAGAGAAATTTGTTAACATCGAACATAGATTTAGGTGTCAGGAAGTCGTTTCTGAAAGTATTTGTATGGAGTGTAGCCATGTATGGAAGTGAGACATGGACGATAACTAGTTTGGACAAGAAGTGAATAGAAGCTTTTGAAATGTGGTGCTACAGAAGAATGCTGAAGATAAGGTGGGTAGATCACGTAACTAATGAGGAGGTATTGTATAGGATTGGGGAGAAGAGAAGTTTGTGGCACAACTTGACTAGAAGAAGGGATCGGTTGGTAGGACATGTTTTGAGGCATCGAGGAATCACAAATTTAGCATTGGAGGGCAGCGTGGAGGGTAAAAATCGTAGAGGGAGACCAAGAGATCAATACACTAAGCAGATTCAGAAGGATGTAGGTTGCAGTAGGTACTGGGAGATGAAGAAGCTTGCACAGGGTAGAGTAGCATGGAGTGCTGCATCAAACCAGTCTCAGGACTGAAGACCACAACAACAACAACAAATAAATCTCGTTGGTAAAATTTTAGATGTTCAAATTTATACAAAGATTATTGTTCCTGCACAACTTAATGAATGCCATCTGAAAGGGGTGGTGGTGGCCCTATAGTGCATCGTGTGGAAACTAATGCTAAATGGGGGTGGGGGGTGAAGTACAAATATAGAGGCAGGTTCCATTAATCATTTCTGTGCAGCACACTTGTTCATTTAGTAGTAACAGGGAAGTAAACCAAAAGATGCTCTGTCATCGTGGTTGTTTTTCCTGCTAAACGGTTTCAATAATGTATGTTTTCTGCTGAAATCTTAGGCATCTGAAACATGTCTACTCTGTTTTTAATGGCGTGTGACATCTGCAGTATATATTTATTATTTGCACATTGATATGTGGTTTGATGGTTAAGTTTCTAGACTAGAAGTCACAAGTGGTCTAAGAATTTTTTCAGTCATTTATTGCTTCTTTCACAATGATTTTACTAAGTTGAAAGGTCAGAGGAAGGCAAGGACATATGGACCTAAGTATGATGATGTGTATCGAAGCACTGGTGTTCATGCCAACCTTCAGGTTGAGAACAACTTTAATTTTACTTGTATATTCATTTGCTTTCCACACATCACTTGTAACTGTAGCTGATGACCCTTTTTGTGTATAAATCTACGATAAGTTGTGAAACAAATCATTAGTGCAGATAGTAGTAATCCTTTGATTTGATGACTCCAAAAAGAATAATTTATTTTCCAGAACTTAATATTCACACATGCTATAATTTGCTCTTCCTGTGAGTCATATTGTACTTAAATCATGTGGACATGATTTTTGCTGTATTTAGTGGTAACTCATTATCCATATCATAATACAAGAGAAATTGAAGTTTGTGTAGCGTGTTCTAAAGTTAAAGATGAAGAATGTAATGTGTGATTCAGCACAGTAATTGCTTTTAACTTTTTGTTTTATAGTAGGTGCATAAAAGGTTGCATGTAACAGTACCTTCTGCACATTAAATATTAAGTGATAGTGAATCTGTACTAAACAGAAACACAAACCTGAAAGATACTGCAGATTTTAAGTGTTATGTTAAAAGCTGCTAGAATTTTATTAAAATGTGTAACTGATCCTATATTGTTAGTTACTATTCTATTGTGACTCTTGAAATTACTTCACAATATTTAATTCTTTAATTTTAAAGGAAGTTTTTAATCCACAGGAACATGGGAGAAAGGGAGCAAAGAAGGAAGACTTTTTATCTAGTGAAAATTCTGGCCCAGAGACCCAGATCTTACATTACCTTGTTAATAGTGGCTGGATCACTGCCCGCTAAATAATCTTCGTTTAATAAGGGTACAGTTGTGGACCATAATTAAAACATAATGTGATTAAGTGAAGTAGGCCATCTTTCTCTTCCTTTCAACGTATGTCCACTGTTGTTGGCTTATGCATAGACCACTGAACATATATTTACTGTGTACATATATGAACTATGTAATCAGAAGCATTTGGTGATCTCAGCTACCTTTTATTAGCTCATGTAGTACAATTCTTATTAAGTCATTGGCTAGGGGGAGAAATGCACCAAATATTTCTTTCATAGTTATTTTTGATATGCATATTGTCTGTAAGTGTACAGTGTAAAGCTAACGTATAAATATTACCAACTATCAGTAAATAAACCAAATGAAATTTCGTAAATAAGGCAGAGAGAAATCAGTGCCGTTAATTAAAATATTATGTACTTTCTGTACATAATAGCTTCAGTGATTTCACCTTTTAAACAAAAGCCAAATTGTAAAAATAGAGGGACAGGCAGAAGTATAATGCTTTTGGTAGCAGGCCTTCATCTTTCTTTATTTCTTTGCAGATTCTTTGCAACACTGATTGTTTAAACAATAGGAAGCTATTTAATTTACTTTAGATTGTATGAGTTGTCCATTTCTTTATGGTCAATATTGATTCCTCATACATGAATTTTGTGATATTTGATGTGGAAACATGTAAGAACTTGGTTGTATATAGTGTACCTGAAATGTGTTGTATATATTTTGTGGAGTTGCAGTTCAGAATATGTTCATTATGTTGTTGTGCAATCACTTCAAAGATAAAAAATTGTCAGTATGTTATTAAACAACTAATAGTTCCATAAATGCTATGTAGTGACAGTTTGCAGTTGTTCTAATATTCTGGCTCTTATGCATCTGTTTTGCATTTATAATGCATGAAGTAATGCAGTTTTTTGGTAATCAGAGAAAGTACAATGTTTTGTGAAAAAATTCATTATCAAGCTATGGCTAAAATGATAACACTGTAAAAATGTTACGAAAATCAAGTGAATAGTGGGCTTCATGTAGTTACAGTCACATGCCCTTATTACAATCTTAATTTCATGTGTAACTCTGTAATATCTAGTCCAAGTACCATCTCCTAGTTCTGTAAGTTTAATTTAAATTTATAGACAGTATGCTCTGTCATTAAAAACTTTTACCTCAATGCTGCTTGTTAGTGTCATTGTCAAAGTATACAAATATTATAGGAAAAAGACTTTAAAGCTCTAGATGAAATGTGAAATGAAGTCTGTGACAATACCAATACAATCTGCTGAGCTGTTTCAGAAATGTATTGCTCTTTTTTGAGTTTGTGGAGTACAAGTTTGAATCATGGCTTCACCTGGAAATATGACATTTTAGCTTCTACTATATAAATGGAATTAATTTAGATCCAATTTGTGGCATTTTGTGTAAGAAATATCACATTGTTATCAATTATATATTTGCCAGAAGTGATCAAAATAGTAAAAATTCTTAACAATATTGAACTTGGCATGATGCAAATATAGTTGTTTATTATGGCATAGAAATTGACTTGATTTTTTAAAGTTTTTCACTTTTTGTATTACCACCACCATTAGACATTGATTATATGCCATGCCTCGTGGCAAAGCACTATGAATTAGTCTTAGATGGCTAAACACTCAATTTTTGGTTAAGAAATTATTGTTCTGCTTGCTGGTTAGAAGTCCCATGTAACATGTAGTAATGCATCAATCTCTCTGAACAGTAAAATTAGTGCACTCCTGTAAATCAGTTGATAAGTAAGCAAGCTATTAAACAGTGAGTTACATAAAAGTCTTCTGCTCCATACTTACAGGGAAAAACTGCAAATTCATCTTTCTTTTGCTTCCTTTCCAATTCTATAAATACTGAACAGGCTTGCAATTTGCCAGTAACACCTGGAATTCTCAAGAGTGTTCGTTTTACCTTGCAGTGTCAGGTAGAAATTTTTGTTATTATTTTTTTGAATTATTTTAAACATCTAGTTCCACAGGAGCAAACTGAGGAGCAAATCTCCGTGGTCATGGAATTAGTCAGTATGTGCAATTAACATCATAAAAGTTAATAGAAAAAATTACACAAATCCTATTCAGAGAACAAGCTGCTGAGTATACACTGATCAGCCAGAACATTATCACCACTGACAGAGTATCGATATAAACCCATCCAGGTGATAGGAGTGTCACCTGCCGAGGAATGACTGCTAGTCAGACACATGCACAGTGCATGTAGTATCAGTGAGCGTGCTGTCCCAGTGTAGAATGGGGAAGGCGCATGATCTATCAGAGTTTGACCAAGTGCAGACTGTGATGGCCCAGAGGCTCGGCATGAGTGTTTGAGGAGTGCTGTGGTGAGTGTCTTCAACACATGGTGAAACCAAGTTGAAACCATGTCCAGATGTCATGGGGTTGGGCGGCCACCCCTCATTACAGATGTCATATGTCGTAGGCTGGGCAGACAAGTAAAACAGGACAGGTGGCAAAATGTGGCAGTACTAACATTAGACTTAAATGCTGGGCAGAGTATAAGTGTGTCTGAACACACAGTGCACCAGACCCTCCTAATGATAAGCCTGCATATCCGATGACCCAATGTTACCATCATGACACTGGCAACTTTGATGGATATGGGCAAGTGACCATCAGCGCCAGATGTTGGCTCATTGGTAGAGCTTTGCGTGGTTTGATGAATCCTGATACCTTGTTCATCATGCTGATGGGAGGGCATAAATCCATCATCTTCCAGGAAAACAGCTCCTTGACACTTGTACTGTGGGACCGAGTCAAGCTGGCGTCAGCTCCGTTATGCTCTGGGAAATATTCACGTGGAGCATCCATGGTTCAAGTGGAGCTCTTGCAGGACACCATGACACCCAAGGAATACTGGTTGCAGGCTATGTACCCCCTTCATGATCATCATGTCTCCCAATGGCAGTGTCATTTTTCAGCAAGATAATGCGCCATGTCATAAGGCCAGGAGTGTGATAGTGATTTGAGGAACACAGTGGCAAGTTCCAATAGAGGTACTGGCAACTCAACTCACCAGATCTAAACTTGATCGAACACATCATGGATGTGATTGAACATGGCGTCAGAGCTGATCCCCCCCCCCCCCCCCCCCCCCCTTCCCCCGAGAATTTATGTGAATGAAGTGACTTTTGTGTGGTTCTGGCTGATTAGTGTATATTATTAAAAAAAAAAAAAAAAAACAGCAATATAGCACAGGAATTAGCTTAATTTCTTTCCCAGGAGGTCCCTGACAGAATAGAACGAATGAGCCAGGAGGAAGCTCTTCAGTTTAAGTTTGACAGTACGATGATTAATGCTAAGAGTTTTTAGTTGTGGTAGCTTGTTAAAAATCTATGCAGCAGAATACTCTACACCTTTCTGCATGCAAGTCAAGTTGGGTACCATCCAGATGCGGATTGGATTTCTGCCAAGAATTAACTGTGTCAAAGTTGCTAATTCTTGGAAACAAGGTCATATTGTTACAACAAATGACTGTAAAGACAATATTATTGGGAGGCCAATGTCAGAATTCCCAGACTGCTGAACTGGGATTGACAAGAGTTTCACAAACTTACACTACATATTGCTCCAACTGCCCATTTCTGAGCCAAAAGTACCCTTCATTAGTGGGAAGATTACTCCAGAACGTAATGCTGTATGACATAAATGAGTGAAAATAAGCAAAGTAGACTAATTTTTGAGTTGGACTTGTTGATTGCAGACACTGTTCTGATGGTAAATGAAGCAGCACTCAGTTTTTGAACAAGATCCTGAGCATTGGCTTTCCATGACAACATACCATCCATCAGAACACCTAGGGATTGGGATTGTATGCCCAGTATGTGCAATCAAAATGTCAGTTTGTTTCAGACAATGAATTTAGCACAGTGGGCTTGTATCAGTCTTACTTACATTGCATTGTAGTGACCGCTGTTTGAAACGTGTTCCTTTGAGGATTCATTATAAATGCAGGCAATAATTTCAAAAGCCAAAAAAGAAGCAAGAACTTATAATTGCATTGTTACCATACAGAAGCACAAATATAACAAATCTCTCAGGCACACAGGTAAAAATCTGTTGAGGAGAAAATCATAATGCTGAGAAAAAAATTTGCAACACCAAGAAAGAGCTGTTTAACATAAACAAAAGTTGATAGGCATATTTCTATATCTGTAAGATTTCTATTCAGATTTTGTACCCGTGAATAGTTACCTTTGAGGCTGGATATCGTGAGTTGATGTTAGTAAAGAATGCATTTAAGGTGACAGAGACACCATCATCACTATCTCACTGAGTCATGTAATAGGGCTACGAGAAGCTGGATGTTCCTTCAACGATATTGCAGAAAGACTTGGCAGGAATGTAGTGGCTGTACATAATTGCTGGCAGTGATGGTTGCGAGAATGCACAAATGCAAGGAAATAGGGCTCCAGATGGCCATGTGGCACTACTGAGGGGGAAGACCATTGTCTTAAGCATATGGCTGTGGCGGATCATTCTGTATCTGCAGCAACAATTTGAGCAGCAGTTGGCACCACAGGGACACAATGAACTGTTATAAACTGGTTACTTCAAGTACAGCTCCGAGCACGACACCCTGTAGCATCCATTCCACTGACTACAAACCACTGCCATTTGCAACTTACGTGGTGTCAAGCTCCAGCCCATTGGAGGGCAGAGTGGAGGTCTTCTGATGAAATGTGAACCTGCCTTGGTGCCATTGATGGCTGTGGTTTGGTTAGACTCAGGCTCGTTAACGGCATGCAACCAACCTCTCTGCATCCTAGACGCACTGCACCTACATCTGGAATTATGGTTTGGGATGCAGTTATGTAAGACAGCAGGAGCACTCTCATGGTGGTCCCACACACCCTGACTGCAAATTTGTATGCCATGATTCGACCTGTTGTGCTGTCATTCATGAACAGCATTCCTCAGGGAGTATTCTAACAGGACAACACTTGGCCACGTACCTCTGTTGTAACCCAATGTACTGTACAGTGTTGACATGTTGCCTTGGACTGCTCGATCACTGGATCTGTCTCCAATTGAGAAGATAAGAGACATCATCGGATGACATCTCCAGCATCATCCACAACCAGCCTTAACCATCACTGTGTTGACCGACCAAGTGCAATGAGCGGCATGGAGCTCCATCCCAAAAACTGACATTTCGGCACCTGTACAACACAATGCATGCTCACAGTCAACATTCTGACATTTGCGCAAGTTATTAATGTACTAGCATTTTACATTTGCAATGACGTATCTCGTGCTTGCATTAACTTGTGATGTTAATTGATTAAATTGTTACCTAGACAAATGTATTCCTGAGACTTCATTACTCTACATTAATAATTTTTTTGGTGTTGCAATATTTTGGACCAGAACTAGGTCATATATTTTCTGCCTCTTGGTGAAGATTCTCTCATGTGCAGTAGGCTGGAAACAGTGAAGCATATGTTGAACAGTCTTCTTCTGCACAGTCATACCGAATGTTTTTTTGGTGTCGCACCATCCTACAAGATTAACCCTTGATCTGTCAACTTATGATCCCAGCTTATAAAGAGCCAGTTGTCTTTGTTGCTAGTGAGTGATGTTCTAAAAATCTTTTCCTACCCAAGAGGATGGGTGGCCTTAGGTCATCTTTTTGTAATCTGACTTGCAACAATAGTTCTAAGTTCTTCTGATGTTGTGTAGTGATTCAAGAATTTCTGTGTATTCTAGAACCTCTGTCTTCTACTGTCTCAAACACATGATATTCTAGATAGGAGTGTGGGATGGTAGAATCCTACCCACTGCGCGTCACGTGTTTGTGTCTGCAGGTTTAAAGTCAGTCGCAAGAAGAAAGTAGACAGAGCGGTCGAACAGCATCGACAAGTACTTGTCGGACAATCCATGGATGTGTTAGTGAGTATGTATGGAAGAACGATGGAATCTATATGCAGCTCTGTGCCTGTTGTGTCACTGACTATTGTTATGTGAAAGATGAACAGTTGAAAAAGAAATCTTGTGGACTCTTAATCCAGCCTTGTTATAGGGAAGACCTATTTTATGATTCATGTAGAGTAGTGTCATGGTTATTAAGCCAACTCTTTTATAAATGTAATTACATTTGTTTCTGACGTTGGATGGAGCGAATGACTTACTGTAAGCTATATACATATGTGGAAAGCGAGAATTTTATTCTCTATGGAGTTCAAATATACCGTTGGTTGATGTATCATGGTTCATGTCTCTACTTATTTCACAAGTAGAAAGAGAGGCTTAAATATTTCTGTACCTAGCATCATTCTGTGGAGAAGAAGTCAAGAGGGTTTTCCAGCAGCCAGCTAGCTAGCAAAGAAGATCAGCTGCGAATGTCAAGTAAGTCACCTTGTATAAGAGAAGTGGGAAGTTTGTACGTCTACTTCATGCGCTTTAAATCGGCGTCAAAAACGTTAGAACGTGGCAACCTATGTTAAAGGGCCCGAGAAAACGGGAATTTCAAGTCAAAAACTAGAGAAGAAGTTGTTACGTGTTGCCCTAGCAGCCAAACATAACACGACAACCGATTTACTCTGAGACATTGGAATATGTTCAAGTATCCAGTGAAGCAAAATTTGAATGAAAAATGGTGAAGACATGGAAAATTCACAACTATAAAACAGCAAAGAAGATTTCGACGCATTTGTCTAAGAAGAAATACGCGTAGAACACTTCAACCAAGAAGATCCAGTGCAGGGAGTATACAGCTCTTGCACCCATCCTGGGTATGCAGACGCGGAAGCCAACTTACATCTGACACCGCCGGCACCAGATGCTGTGCACCGGTGCTGACCTGCCCGTACATCCGCTAACCTATGCAAAGCGACTTGTAGACTGAGTGAGCGTGAAACAGAACTTCATTACTTTAGTTCGAAGTGGTACATACTGTTGATTGAACATTATTGTGTAATTATAGTATTTAAAGTTAGTTTTAAATGCTTACTAGGTCTAAAGCATATAAAAGCATGGGCAGTATACAACGAGTTGAGGACACTCAAGAACCAGCTATCACTATGAAAGTTAGTAAAGAAGTGCCAAACTGGGCTGAGTTGATAAATTTAATTAAAGCTCAGAGTCTGCAATCAAATGCTCAGAATGAGACTATAAGGAAAGAATTAGGCATGGTAAATTCTCAGTTAAGTACCTAGAGTGATGCATTAAATGCTCAGAGGGAAACTCTAAATGCCCAGAGTGAAACTAAATAGTCAAGTGACAAATCTAGGTTTGCTAAATGTTATAGTCAACTCGAAAAGCAAAGAATTTAGTAATCTATGTGAAGGCATAGGTGCACTTAAGACTGAAATGGACACCTTAAACAGTAGAGTAGAAAATTTAAAAATAGATTTAAAGAATGAACTGACTAATTCTGTGACTATTCATGTAGATCAAATGTTTACTGACTTTAGTCATAAACAGAATGACAATTTCCAAGATTTATCAAGAAGGTTAGAATTTAACATTGAGGACAGATGTAATAATGTGGAATCCAAAATTAATGAAAAGTTAGGATCTTTTGAAAATGTGTGCAATGTTAAGTTTAATGCTGTGAAGCAGGGATTGAATTATTTGAAAGAGAATGTAGAGAAGAATAATGAATTAATACCGATTATTCAATTGCAAATTACAGGTGTCAGTACAGGAGTAGATAATGTAGAAAGAAATTTCAATGAGAAAATAATGAACTCTGTTATCATAAATGTAAGTAGCTTGGAGGAACAATTTGAAGAAATTATAGATCAAAAAGTTACCGAGAGAATAACTTCCAGAAAGGTATCGCTTATTCTGTCTTCCAAACTTAGTGATACCAGGAAGGGTATAAACGACTTGTGGAGAGATTCAAGATTATCCAAGATAAAGAAGAATAAAGGATAACATCAGCTAATGTGTGATGTGGTGTTAACTAGTGAAGCTGTGACTGATTTATAGTGGGGGGCTAATTCAGGGTTATCTAGACAATTCCCTAAATTTGAGCCGGACGGAGATGTATAGGGCTATTACAAATGATTGAAGCGATTTCATAAATTCACTGTAGCTCCATTCGTAGACATATGGTCACGGCACACTACAGATAGGTAGAGAAACTCATGAAGTTTTGTTCGGCTGAAGCCGCACTTCAGGTTTCTGCCGCCAGAGCGCTCGAGAGTGCAGTGAGACAAAATGGCGACAAGAGCCGAGAAAGCGTATGTCATGCTTGAAATGCACTCACATCAGTCAGTCATAACAGTGCAACGACACTTCAGGACGAAGTTCAACAAAGATCCACCAACTGCTAACTCCATTCGGCGATGGTATGCGCAGTTTAAAGCTTCTGGATGCCTCTGTGAGGGGAAATCAACGGGTCGGCCTGCAGTGAGCGAAGAAACGGTTGAACGCGTGCGGGCAAGTTTCACGCGTAGCCCGCGGAAGTCGACGAATAAAGCAAGCAGCGAGCTAAACGTACCACAGCCGACAGTTTGGAAAATCTTACGGAAAAGGCTAAAGCAGAAGCCTTACTGTTTGCAATTGCTACAAGCCCTGACACACGATGACAGTCAAGCGCTTTGAATTTTCGGTGCGGTTGCAACAGCTCATGGAAGAGGATGCGTTCAGTGCGAAACTTGTTTTCAGTGATGAAGCAACATTTTTTCTTAATGGTGAAGTGAACAGACACAATGTGCGAATCTGGGCGGTAGAGAATCCTCACGCATTCGTGCAGCAAATTCGCAATTCACCAAAAGTTAACGTGTTTTGTGCAATTTCAGGGTTTAAGGTTTACAGCCCCTTTTTCTGCTGCGAAAAAAACGTTACAGGATACGTGTATCTGGACATGCTGGAAAATTGGCTCATGCCACAACTGGAGACCGACAGCGCCGACTTCATCTTTCAACAGGATGGTGCTCTACCGCACTTCCATCATGATGATCGGCATTTCTTAAACAGGAGATTGGAAAACCGATGGATCGGTCGTGGTGGAGATCATGATCAGCAATTCATGTCATGGCCTCCACGCTCCCCCGACTTAACACCATGCGATTTCTTTCTGTGGCGTTATGTGAAAGATTCAGTGTTTAAACCTCCTCTACCAAGAAACGTGCCAGAACTGCGAGCTCGCATCAACGATGCTTTCGAACTCATTGATGGGGACATGCTGCGCCGAGTGTGGGAGGAACTTGATTATCGGCTTGATGTCTGCCGAATCACTAAAGGGGCACATATCGAACATTTGTGAATGCCTAAACAAACTTTTTAAGTTTTTGTATGTGTGTGCAAAGCATTGTGAAAATATCTCAAATAATAAAGTTATTGTAGAGCTGTGAAATCGCTTCAATCATTTGTAATAACCCTGTATATCCGACCCATTTCTTGAAAAGGTTTAACCAAGCGTTACCAAAAAATTAGGAAGATTCTAAGAAAATCGAATTTGCTGTGGGGTACTTTCTAGGGGAAGCATCAGAAGGGGGAATGGTAAATATTGAGAATATTTCCTCTTGGGAGGACTTTCAAAAGAAATTTAAAGAGAAATACTTGTCTGCCAGTGCCCAAGAAAAGTTGATATCAGATCTATGGGATCCAAAATATTACAATAATACTCGGGTGCTATGTGGAAATATTTCTATTGACATTTAACACGAGCAAAGTATTTAGATAAGCCACTGGAAGAAGAGGGATTGGTACGTATTTTAATTAGACAATTCCCCATCTATGCGAGAAAGGATATCTTATGCAGTGGTTGGAAAACGATAGACGAGTTGTTGTCTTATGTTGATGCACTCGATGCAATAAATAAGGACCGCAAAGAAACTTTACACCAAGGTGGAAGTTCAAACTATAAAAGAAATAGTGGGAATAACTTTAAAAAGCATGAGACAAACTTAGCAAAAGTACACCTCTACAATAAGAAAAGTTGTAAGGATAATTATCAAAAGAAACATCCACATTCAAATTTAAATCCAGTAACTTATCAAGAGTTTGCACCGAGTAACCTAAAAACACAAAATGGGAATGTAGTACCACGTTACGGTTACCAATCCATAATTAGTAGTAACGAGGAAAACGTTGTTCGACCTGGATCTAGGGCTGGGGCCCAGGTCGTGGAGATGCATTAAGAGATCTTGTTCCGTACAAGTATGTTAATTTTACACACAAAATACCCTCAACCTGTGATAGCAGAGACAGTGGAAAATTCCGAGGTTAACATATTTATAGATTCAGGGAGTGAGGTATCACTCCTCTCAAACACATTCTTTAACTCGATACAGAATAAACAGCACTTACCGCTGTTGCCAGTGACTGGAGTATACATAGTCAGTATAACAGGAACAAAAAGTAAACTTGTGAAATATGAAACTAAAGTGAACTGCAGTTCAGTTGAGAATATTAATAGAGAAGTACAGTTTGTTTTGGTAAAGGGGACAGTAGATGTTGGACACTATTTGTGACACATACAGTAGTTACCTTGGAAAACAATTTTCACCAAAAACTGATAATATAGATCAAGGAGCACGTAGGACTGATATACAAGACAAAATTAATGAAGCCCTAATATTAACCGATCAACAAAGGCAAGATTTATATAAAATTTTAATGGACTATGAAGTATTGTTTTCTGACTGTCCGGGTAACATCAGCTACTATATCTGTAAGCTCAAAATCAAGGATGACACTCCATTTTTTTGTAAACCGTAACCAATACCAGTGAGTTTGAAGAAGTGGTTAGGGATGAAATCAACAAAATGATTGATAATATTATTATACAACGAAGTTCCAGCATAATAAATAATCCTCTAGTCATGGTAAAGAAAGCTACAGGCAGGGTACGATTAATTTTAGACGCTCGTACATTGAATCGACATATAGAGACAGAGAGAGACTGACCGATTAATATTGACGAATTGTTATCCAAATTTGAAAAGGCAAGGTTCTTTAGCACAATGGATTTCACTGTGGGATATTGGCAAAATTACATCCAGAATCCAAAAAGTATACAGCATTTTTGTTGGATGGGAAATCATATCATTTCAATGTATTGTCATTCGGACTTAATATCTTTGTGTCTGTATTTATATGTGCGTTAGATGAAACACTAGGGAGAGATTTATTGAAGGATTTGATAATATACATAGACGATAGCCTAATAATATCACCTACTTGGGAGGAACATTGTCTAACCTTGCGCAAGACTGAAAAAATTTAAAGATAAAGGTATTACGATGAATCTGTCGAAATCGTTTTTGCCCGCCAAGAACTTAAGTTCTTAGGTCATATTATAGGGGTACAGGGTATTAGACCGGGCCAGGAATGCATCAAAGCTATAAAAGAAAGTCCACACCCCAAGGATGTGAGACAATTAAAAGGATTTGTAGGTATGGCCTGATACTATCGACGGTACATACAAGGGCAAGAACTAAATGACCCAAAAATTTTATGTTTGTTAGAAAAGGGAGTACAATGGACTTGGGATCAAAGTGCAAATAATGTGCTGGAAAACGTTAAAAGAGCTCTTGTTGAACCACCCATATTACGTCATCCAGTTATGGGTGAACCATTTAAATTGTCAACAGATACGTCTGATTATGGTTTTGCTGCCGAATTGTTCCAAGGAGAATGGGATGCAACTAATGTAGAACACAGAACCAAAGTTTTTGCTAGCTGTAGTCTAAATCAGCATGAGCTAAATTACATAGCTACCAAAAAGGAACTATTGGCAATTGTATGGAGTATTCAAAAATTTCAAACACATGTATGGGGATCAGAAATCCATGTTTATACAGATCATTAGGCTTTATCCTTTCTGATGAGAAGTCGATTATTACGCAGTAGGTTAGTGCGATGGATGCTTTTCCTAAAGGAATACGATATTAAGGTACAATACGTAAAAGGTTCCGAAAATATTGTACCTGATGCTTGTCTAGGCTACCCATAGGAATGGAAGAATTGAAGCATACGGGAGGATCTGGTGTTACTTTTTCCATTAATTTTATGTCAGCAGAATATCTAAACATCAGAGTAAAGGAAATGGCTCAAAGAATAGCAGAAAATATCCATCATGATCCCTATTTCACAAAAATATTTTCTATGTGCATCCGGAACTCATTACCTCCTAATCAATTAGGGAAGTGGAGAATTATAGATCATAACTTGTTTTGGAGAGACAGCGTAACCTCACAGCGTTGGCACTTATGCATTCCGAAGGTAATAGAAGACAAACTTGTGTGGTGCATTCATGTTGTTGTTGTGGTCTTCAGTCCTGAGACTGGTTTGATGCAGCTCTCCATGCTATTCTATCCTGTGCAAGCTTCTTCATCTCCCAGTACATGCTGCAACCTACATCCTTCTGAATCTGCTTAGTGTATTCATCTCTTGGTCTCCCTCTAGGGTTTTTACCCTCCACACTGCCCTCCAATACTAAATTGGTGATCCCTTTATGCCTCAGAACATGTCCTACCAACCGATCCCTTCTAGTCCAGTTGTGCCACAAACTTCTCTTCTCCCCAATCCTATTCAATACCTCATCATTAGTTATGTGATCTACCCATCTAATCTTCAGCATTCTTCTGTAGCACCACATTTCGAAAGCTTCTATTCTCTTCTTGTCCAAACTATTTATCGTCCATGTTTCACTTCCATACATGGCCACACTCCATACAAATACTTTCAGAAATGACTTCCTGACACTTAAATCTATATTCGATGTTAACAAATTTCTCTTCTTCAGAAATGCTTTGCTTGCCATTGCCAGTCTACGTTTTATATCCTCTCTACCTCGACCATCATCAGTTATTTTGCTCCCCAAATAGCAAAACTCCTTTACTACTTTAAGTGTCTCATTTCGTAATCTAATTCCCTCAGCATCACCCGACTTAATTCGACTATATTCCATTATCCTCGTTTTGCTTCTGTTGATGTTCATCTTATATCCTCCTTTCAAGACACTATCCATTCTGTTCAATTGCTCTTCCAAGTCCTCTGCTGTCTCTGACAGAATTACAATGTCATCGGCAAACCTCAAAGTTTTTATTACTTCTCCATGGATTTTAATACCTACTCTGAATTTTTCTTTTGTTTCCTTCACTGCTTGCTCAATATAAAGAGTGAATAACATTGGGGATAGGCTACAACCCTGTCTCACTCCCTTCCCAACCACTGCTTCCCTTGACTCTTATAACTGCCATCTGGTTTCTGTACAAATTGTAAATAGCCTTTCACTCCCTGTATTTTACCCCTGCCACCTTCAGAATTTGAAAGAGAGTATTCCAATCAACATTGTCAAAAGCTTTCTCTAAGTCTAGAATGCTAGAAACGTAGGTTTGCCTTTCCTTAATCTAGCTTCTAAGATATGTCGTAGGGTCAGTATTGCCTCACGTGTTCCAATATTTCTACGGAATCCAAACTGATTTTCCTCGAGGTCAGCTTCTATCAGTTTTTCCAATTGTCTGTGAAGAATTCGCGTTAGTATTTTGCAGCTGTGGCTTATTAAACTGATAGTTTGGTAATTTTCACATCTGTCAACACCTGCTTTCTTTGGGATTGGAATTATTATTTCCTTCTTGAAGTCGGAGGGTATTTCGCCTGTCTCATACATCTTGCTCACCAAATGGTAGAGTTTCATCAGGGCTGGCTCCCCAAGGCCGTCAGTAGTTCTAATGGAATATTGTCTACTCCCGGGGCCTTGTTTCGACTCAGATCTTTCAGTGCTCTGTCAAACTCTTCACACTACATTCATACACTTCGGAATCAAAGGGTATATAACCCATATGAATAAGTATTATTATTTTAAGAAGCTAGGGCATAGAATAGCATCTTTGATTAGAACCTGTGAAATTTGCCAGAATAATTTATTACACAACCTCACAGTGGCAGACTTTTTTGGACCAATTCCACAAGGAAAGGGAGAAGTATCGTATATTATGGTTATCATAGAATGCTGGTCAAAATATGTTAAACTATATTCTATTAAAAAAGTAAATATGCAAACGATTATACACTGTTTACAACAATACATCCTAGAAGTAGGTAAAGCAAAACAGTCTCTTACGCATAATGGATGACAATTTGTGAGTAACGACTTTAGAGAATTCCCAGCATGGGAAGGTATTCAACAAGTGTTAATATCCAATTATAACCGTTATCAAATCCGTGAGAATGAGTAATGAAGGAAATTGTAAAATTATGTCGTACTTACTGACATGAAAAACATACTTCGTGGGCAACAAAAATGAAAGAGTTTGAACTTATCCTAAATGAGTTACCACATTTATCGACTGGGTTGACACCTTTAGAAGTTATAGGAAAACCTTTTATAAGAGAACCTTTAATTAATTGTTTTAATTGGCCTTATCAACCTAGGGTCAATTACAAAGTAAATCAGGAAATACTTTCTAAGAATGTAATTGAAAAGGCACAACTAAGAGTAAGTAATCATAATGAAAAGGCTGTGGAACCTCAGTACCAAGTCGATGACATGGTTCTTATAAAAGAACATCTTCCCAGCTCGACTCTGAAGAAAGAGACTAATAATTTTTTTCAAAAATATGAGGGACCGTACCGGGTACAAACTTTGGTCCATCCTAAGATGTTATTTTTAGTAGATTCCACAACTGGATTAGAGAAAGGGAAATACAATGTAAAGGATGGAAAACTGTATATCCCCCAGGGACATTAACATTCTGAGTTAACGGGCGGAGTGACAACCGTTGGATCCCGAGTTGTTTTCAGTGTTTCTTCCAAAATAGTTTTCTTGCACCTAATTCCTTTAAAATCTAAAACTATCCTATAATCTAATTACTTAAAAAACCGGATATGACCTTAAAATAGAGAACAACTTAAGAGAATCACAGAAAAAAGGTGGTCTCTAGATGAAATAAATTGACTAGAGTATTATATTTGTGGGAAATGTAATGTGATGTGACTAATTGAACAGTTGTTATACCGAAGTGTATAGCTTTTCTATTTTGCATAGAGTATTTTATACCTTTTATGAGATGTGATATAGATGAGAGGTTTTGTATAAATTTTGAAACCGGTAGGTATTGTAGCTAATAGCATGATATATAAGAACAAATAAATCGTGACTAACACAAAACACACATCACACCTTTCAAACAACGCTCACAAACAAGTGTGCCATTTCCGTAGGGTTGCTAGGATTTTCTTCGAGGACCTTGACAGTGAAGGTGGGACAAGTCTGTTCTGTAGGAGACAATTTAACACCGAACCTCCTCCGGCGTCTCACTCAAGTACGAGAGTATTTCGGAAAGTAATGATACACCATACGCCAGAGGAACAGAAGAGTTTTGGCGAGCAAGTTGACAATACTGGTGTTAACGTTGAACCATTAGCTTTCTCCTTGCGGGCGTTCGGCAGTTGAACGTTGCTTCTGGTTGGAGTAGGTCGTGTTTAAAATGGCTGCACCAATTCAGAATCCTGCCAAATACGAAGTGCGCTCTGTCATAAATTTTCTTCATGCAAAAGGTCAGCGACCAGCGAATATTCACAAAGAAATTGTTTCTGTTTATGGTAACATTATGAATCGACAAAATGTAACAAAAGGGGGTCATCATTTCTCTGAAGGTAGGACCGATGTTCATGATGAACAAAGAACAGGTGTGATCTCTGATGCCCTTCTTCAGAGAACGGAGGAAGCAATTCATGCAAACAGACGTCTCACATTGAAAGAATTGCTTCAGATCATACCGGACGTGTCAATGACAGCTCTTTATGACGATGTGACTGCCAAGTTAGGGTACAGGAAATTGTGTGTGCATTGGTTCCAAAACTGTTAACAGAAGAACACAAAAAGAAAAGGATGGGCTTTGTACTCGACTTCCTCACACACTATGCTGAAGCAGGTGATGAGTTCCTTGATCACACTGTGACAGGTGACGAGACGTGGGTTTATCACCATACACCTGAATCCAAGCAACAATCAATGCAATGGCGCCATTCGAATTCACCAAAAGCCAAGAAATGCAAAACGTCGATTTCAGCGAAGAAAATCATGGTTTCTGTTATGTGGGACAGACAAGGCATTCTTCTGTTGGAATTTATGCCTCCTGGAACGACAATTAATGCTGCTGCATATTGCCAAACTTTGAAACGTCTTTGAAGGGCAATTCAAAACACACAGAGTGGAATGCTGACAAGTGAAGTCCGCTTGCATCATGACAACGCTCGGCCTCACACAGCGCTCATAACCAAAGCCTACTCAAACAATTCAAGTGGGACGTAGTGGATCATCTGTCATACAGCCCGGACCTTGCACCCACCGACTTCCATGTCTTCCGTTACTTGAAGTCACATCTTGGTGGAAAATCATTCCACGACGATGAAGAGATCAAAGATGAAGTTGAAATGTGGTTCCGACAACAGGCGGCAACCTTCTATGACTGTGGGATACAAAAGCTTGTGCACCGACTTAACAAATGTTTGGATAACGGGGGTGATTATGTCGAAAAATAACAAATAATCCAGTTAATAAGATGTAACTGACGTTTTCTAAATAAATGTTCTATTTAAGGACTGCGAACCATTGTATCTTTACTTTTTGAAATGCCCTCGTACCTGAGAGGTAGGGATCCTGGGGAAGGGGGCTGGGAAGGGTTTCCTGTCTTTGGGGCTATCTTCTTTCTCTTCTTTGATCCTAGCATCCACATCTATTTTTTCCTTTCTTACTTCTCATTTGAGGACCTGTCTATTTTTTCTCTCATTCCGTATTCATAAACTTCTATCGCTGAAGTTCTTCCTTATTTCTGTGGTTTCTAACCCACATCATATATCTAGATAAGAAGGCCGAAGAATCAGACTACACGAACATACAACCGCATATACACAAGTGTACACTTAGACACAAACATACAATTACAGACTAGAAAGCCTGTCACGATGTGAGAACAAGTGTTGTACGGAAAAATGTGGGTACATCTAGAAATATGCACACAAATGTATGAAGTTATGATGGTTCTACATCGAATATACATAAAAAAGGTGTATATATTCTAAGAAATAGGCATGAGCAAAGAGAGAACGAAAGCAGGAGAGTGGGGAACCGCACTGCTGCTACGGTCGCAGGTTCGAATCCTGCCTCAGGCTTGTACGTGTGCGATGTCCTTAGGTTAGTTAGGTTTAAGTAGTTCTAAGTCTAGGAGACTATGATCTCAGATGTTAAGTCTCATAGTGCTTAGAGCCATTTGCAGCATCTGAAAGCAAGAGAGAATGTTAATTATGCTGATCAATAAGAAATGTCAGTATAATAAATACTCTAATGAATTGAAGGATAGTGGGACATGAATAGTTTATGTTGACATAGTATCTATTGAAAGTATAGAAGTTGATAAGTAGAGGAGGACTCTAGGGAGTAATTTATGTATTAAAGAATAAATTTGAAGCTTAAGATAGAAAACACTTAATTATGTTATACATAGAAATGTAATGAACCATGAGGCATACTCAGAAAGGATATGGGGGGCGTACCCAGCATTCACTGAGTATAAAAGGTAGGTGTACCTATGTGGAGATAGGACCTGTGACCTAAAGGTCAACCCACAAGCAAGGTATAGGTACTGATCCTTGGAGAAGAGGACTGTATCATGACAAAAGTCACAAATTTTCTAGGGATTATTCTGAAAAGTGTGAATTCTATGGAAGACTAGCATTATTAAGTCTTGAGTAAATAAATGAGTGTCCAAAAGAAAACTTTCAGTTAGCCCAGAGTTCCTACAATTAAAAGAGAGAGGGAGAGAAGTGATAATAGTACATACTAAGGAAAATTTAGTACAAAGGAAAAAAAATAGAAAACAGATTAGTCATGTGTCATAAACACCTGAAGTTTTCAATTGAAAAAGAAAATAAAGTGTCCTAACGGTTCCTAAATGTTAAGAAAGCTGACTAAAACCTCGAGTGAATGCCCATGTCTTAATGTCAAAGTAAAATAAGAATGAGTAGCAAAACAGTAAGCAAAAGATTGTTCACAGTTATTGAAAGAAAAGAAATGAATACTGTTAAAATATAAAATGTTGTTATGTGTGATATTAGTTGCATAATGATTATGTATGAAATGTCACGTGTTCGATCTGAGGGGAGGGGGGATATGTAGTGATTTGAGAATTTCTGTGTAAATTCTAGAACTACTCATCTTCTACTGCCTCGAACACACGATATTCTAGAATGAGTGTGGGATGGTAGAATCCTACCCACTGCGTGTCACATGTTTGTATGTGCAGGTTTAAAGTCAGTCGCGAGAAGAAATTAGACATGGCGGTTGAACAGCACCGACAAATACTTGTCGGACAATCCATAGATGTGTTAGTGAGTGTGTATGGAAGAACCATGGAATCTATATGCAGCTCTGTGCCTATTGTGTCACTGACTATTGTTATGTGAAAGAAGAACAGTTGAAAAAGTAATCTTGTGCACTCTTAATCCAGCCTTGTTAGAGGCAAGACCTATTTTATGACTGATGTGAATTAGAGACATGGTTATTAAGCTAACTCTTTTATAAATGTAATTACATTTGTTTATGACGTTGGACGGAGCAAGTGACTTACTGTAAGTCATATATGTATGTGGAAAGTGAGAATTTTATCCTGTATGGAGTTAAAATATACCGCTGGATGATGAAAAATAAAGTTTGCATATCTACTTATTTCACAAGTAGAGAGAGAGAGGCTTAAATATTCCTGTACCTAGCATCATTCTACGGAGAAGAAGTCAAGAGGGTTTTCCAGCAGCCAGCTAGCCAGCAAAGAAGATCAGCTGTGAATCTCAAGTAAGTCACCTCGTATAAAAGAAGTGGGAAGTTTGTACATCTACTTCATGCTTTAAATCAGCGCGAAAAATGTTGAAGTTGTTATGAAACTCTTTGTTGATTCAGTTGCAGGGTATGGTTCATGCCCATAAAGTGGATGGATTCTTTCCTGATCCACTTTCTTTCCTTGTTCGTAGTCATTTCCCTCCGAATAGAAGGTGGCGATGTTTCTGCTATGTAGTAAATCCGTTTGGAACTGATTCCAAGCAACCTTTTCTAATTAGCTACATGCACTATGCTAGATATGATGTGACATCTATAACATCATTTTACAAATCTGTGTGCTCAGCCTCCCCTACCCTGTAAAAATGTATAGCAAAAAGACATAAGTTCAATTGAAATGGCCTACTGTGGCAGCGTGTAACATACAAGACTATCCCTTGTGCAGGCATGCCATTGTTAAAAGGACAACAGCAGTAATTTTCAACTCTAATCAATGCGTTAACCTTGTGTATTCCATTGGTGATTTCTTGACAATGTTTAAGTGGCTTCAGTTCCTTTGTTTAGCTTTGTCAGTTTGCTTTCTGAATTTTTAAACAACAATATGTCAAATGTTGTAAAGTACAATCATTGCCTGCTGGTGTGACAGGTGCAAGCTTTGTTCCACTAGTCAGTATGCAGAGGCAAGTGTAATAAAAAGTTAACTATAATAATTCTTTTTTTTCCATTTTGTACATTAGATGCCGATTTGGTTATACTGGTGTCAGAATTTATTTGTTTGTTTCATTTCTTTCAATGTTTTTTTTCAGTTCAAAGGGCATATCAGATGAGGAAATTCACAAACTACTCAAGAAAGTGATGAGTGAAGTCTGCCCAGACATTTCAGAGCTGGAAGAAAGAGAAGTGGATTTGATTGATGAAAACATTTGATACGAGGACTGTGGCAGTGAATTTGAACTTGATGATGAGGATGCTAATAATCTCAAAGAGGTACCAGATGTGCGGAAAAGACAAAGTTACATGTTGGTGTAAAAGAGAGAGTGCAAAAACATCAAAAACCAACAGAAGAAACCTTGTGAAAATTATATGAGGTCCAAAGATGTGATGGATATAACTGATTAAGTTAGTGCTTTTCTGAAAATAATTGACCTTGACATTATTGTTGAAGTCATGAACTAGACAAGTGTGTATATAAATAGACACCAAGACACAAATCAATTCAAATAATAAAGAAACATCAAGACTGCAACTAATTTGGACTTCAATGAGTTACAAAAGGTTTCTGTTTCTTCTATGCTGTATGCAGTTTGATGATTTGGAAAGGAGGAATGACAGAAGAAAAACTGGTAAATTGACTGCAATTCTTGCAATATTGGGCACTCTTGTCACTAACTGTCAAAGTTGTTACAGCCAGAGTGAGTTCAGCACAACAGATGAAAAGCTTCACCCTTTCAGAGCTAAATATAGGATAAAAATGTTTACACTATGTGATGCCAAAAAAATATTTTATTGCAGTAATCTGGAGGTTTACTATGGCATACAACCAGAACTGAGGACATAGTGAAAAGTCTATTGTTGCCTATTGAAAATTCTAATAGGAAACTTACAACTGACCATTCATACACAACCTACCTCCTTTCTGAATATACGCCGCAGAAGAAAATCACTTGCATTGGTACAATGAGGAAGAGCAGATGTGAAATTCTTCCAGAATATCTATTAAAAAAAAAAAAAAAAAAGGTTCATGAAGAAACACACAAACCTGAAATCAGAATTAACTAGAGTGTGATAAAAGATGGAGTTGACGTTGTAGATAAACTGTTTGCCAATTACTCAGATGCAAGAATTACAAGGAGATCGCCAATGGCGTTTTTTTTCCCTTTTTTTTGAACATGATGGAAATTAATTCACGAGTATTGTTTTCCTTCACAAAGCCCTAGTTGTGATTGGCACATGTAGGTAGAGGTTGGCACACACCCTGTTGACTTTGTTATGTGTACGATCGTTGAGAATCTCAGCAGTCTAGATAGTTGTCATTTTTTTCGCCATTTATTGCGTTGTATTACAACTATTTTAATTTAATTTGATATTATTTGCTACAATTAAGAGGGTTGGAACTGTAATAGTGGCAACTATTTATTTACAGCTTGTACAAAATAGATAAGTGTTTCAAAGTTTTACTGACCTTCAAACTAGTCACCAGCATCGTGTATAACTCGTTGCCAGAGATGTGGAAGTTGTAGGATGGCTGTGCCAGTTGTGTTGACAGTAGAGGTGTACAAATTCCCCTTGCAGCCTGCTTGCCCCTAGCTCCTCTGCAACCATTCATGCAGGTCAGCCTGCCGCGACGTAAACACAAGCGTGAGCGTGTACTGAGGCATAGTGGGTAATGCGGCCGACTTCGGCTCCCGCAAGCCCGGGCTACCTGGGTTCCCACAGGCCTGCCAAGCTTCACGGGCCCCGCTCAGCTTGCTGCGCCTGACAACAGGTTGCGCTGTGGACTCTCATGACGCAAACGAAGACGCCGCGAAAAATGGTTCAGAGTCGCCATTGTATTCCCAGCACTACAGTTTTTAGACGAACTGGATACGAAACAAGGGCTTCGATTTTGTTAAAATGCATTTTGGCAATTTAGAATGATTTTGCCAACTTCGAATGAATTCACAGAACCAGTAAAATACATCCTGGAAAAGTAGTTAAATATTTGTATAACTGGTGTCATATTTGGCTGAAACATAGTAAAGTTAAAGAATCTAGACTTCCAAAATCTTAATTTGGTTCTCATTGCAGTACCGTGGTTATCAGGGGCGTAGATAATTTATTCTTCTGGGTAGGGGACCAATCTTCTTTTTGGAGGGTGGAGGTTCACTTCTTTAGTACAAATATCCATCCGTTTCAGTGTTGAAAACTGCAACACAGACTGCATTGAAAACAAAAAACACTATCAAGTGTGCCAAATCTCATCAAGGTTGGAATAAAAATCTACAATTTGTCGAATTCCGTTTGGTGAAGTAACCTCTGCCATGCACCCTACGAAATTTTATGGTTTCAAGGTATAGTGTGCAAAATTTCATCCAGATTGTATGCAATACAAATACAATGGCACAATGAAAACGCACTTTCAGTTTTTCTCAAATTTTCCAATTTTAGGTCAATTTTCCCAAAATTTTATTTCATATAAACTTTGCCCTGAGATTTACGAGCACAGCAAAAAAAAAAAAAAAAAAAAAAATTGCCGAATTTGTCCAGCCGTTCTCGAGTTTTACGATTATCGACACATTTGGCAATTCATTTTTAGTAATGGCTCTGAGCACTATGGGACTCAACAGCTTAGGTCATAAGTCCCCTAGAACTTAGAACTACTTAACTAACTACTAACTAACCTAAGGACATCACACACACCCATGCCCGAGGCAGGATTCGAACCTGCGACCGTAGCAGTCCCGCGGTTCCGGACTGCAGCGCCAGAACCGCTAGACCACCGCGGCCGGCGTCATTTTTATTTATATGGATAATAAGCCCGAAATGTATGCGTAAAGGAAGAATGTACAAATGAAGCCCAATATTATTTGACCAGAAATTAATACATATATTGGGGTTATATGCGTAAAGGAAGAATGTACAAATGAAGCCCAATATTTTTTGATCTGAAATTAATACATATATTGGGGTTTGTCTTTTGGTGCTCAGGTAAAATAAAAACTTTTAACTAACGTTCGTAATACGACAATGACGCGCGCAGTGTAAACGAATGCGTAGCGCAGCTCAGCAGTAATATGGGCAGGCAAGCAAATTGCCCGCAGCCTGCCCGGGTTGGGTTCTGCTTGGCTTGGCTGGGAGCGAAGCAGCCTGCCCGTTCTGTTGACAACGCGCGGCGGCCTGCCCGCCTGGCCACCGGGCAATCATGGGCGGGTTAAAAGCGGAACGTGTACACCACTGGTTGACAGTTCGAGCGGCGCAGTCTGTTGCCCGACGAATTTGTAGCAGTTCTGAAGTAAATGCCGTGAAGTGTTTCCTTCAGTTTGGAAATCGAGTTGAATTTACAAGGGCTTAAGTCAGGCGAGTGCAGTAGGTGGTATAGCACTTAAGCAGCCCCATCAGCCAAACAAATCAGTAACAGCTTGCACTGTACGTGCTTGAGCATTGTCCTGCAAAATGATGGTTAGGTCCTGCAGAAAGTGTCATCACTTTGTCTCTTTGCTGTTCATTTTTGGAACACAACCTATGAACAGTGACGGCATTTTCTGCAGGACCTGACCATCATTTTGCAGGACAATGCTCAAGCACTTGTGCAAGCTGTTACTGATTTGTTTGACTGATGGGGCTGCTAAGTGCTATACCACTTACTGCACTCCCCTGACTTAAGCCCTCGTGAGTTCAACTTGATTTCTAAACTGACGGAAACACTTCACGGAATTTGCTTCAGAACTGCTACAAATTTGTCGGATACTAGATCGCGCCGCTCGAACTGTCAACACAAGTGGCACTGCTAAGAGTATCCTACGACTTCCATGTCACTGGCGACGGGTTATACAAAATGCTGGTGACTACTCTGAAGCTCAGTAAAAGTTTGAAACACGTATCTATTTTGTACGAGCTGTAAATAAATAGTTGCCACTATTAAAGTCCCAACCCTCGTATGTACCAGATTTGAAGATAGCTGTGTCTATAATATGCATTCAGGAATTCCTGTTACTTCAGTGTTGGATACATACTGGGATTTTCTGACATTTAGCACATCTGCTATTTTTTTTCTCAGAGGAGTTCAGATGCCTCATACAACTCAAACACCTTTTGTGGCTTCATATGTTCAGTGTCGGGGTTGGAAAACAGGGATAGGATTAGGGTCTCGTTCGCTTAAGACTCATGCAATTAAACGAACTTCTTTACATAGGTTCAACACACACACACACACACACACCTTTATTGGAGCACCATTCAACAATAGTCTGAAATCACTCCTCCATGAAAGGGTGTTTGCTGTCATGGACCCCGCTTATGATGCTACAGGTACCGAGAGTATCGTTTGGTGAAGAAACTGTGGGCCAGATTTTTGGATGCGAATAATAAGAGAAAGAGATAGGGATAGGAAAAAGATAGATAGAGATATGATCAGACTCCTAGTGAGTAGAGGGAACAGGTAACGCCAAGTTCCAAGCTCTCAGTGCTCCATTTTCTCTCTCTCTCTCTCTCTCTCTCTCTCTCTCTCTATCTGTATCTACCTACCTCTATTCAGAATTGCAATCACAATTCTTTTCGTAAAGTTCTACAGACCCATGCACAGAAAATGTCATCAAGGTGTTCTGTAGAACTCTTGATATTTAGAATTGTGATTATTATTTTTTCGCAAATTTGGTAGTTAATTTTTTGTAAAAGACTAAAATTTTCCCGATTTTTAGTGATTTTTCGAGAAATTCTGCAGCACCAGTCAAGAGAACTGTAGAACTATGGCATTAATATCAAGAGCGCTGAAAAAATGTATATTTCTCGCATGTCAGGTGCCAACTTCACTTGACTGCCGGAACTGCCCACCTCCTTTTATTGTACACAATGGTAAGATCCTCGTTGAGATTCGCGTTGGTCCTCTTGATATATTACTGTATTCCATCATTCAACCGTTGCATGTCAGACACACCTTTCACAGCTGTTGCATTGATAATATTTTCAAATTAAATTTACCATGTGTTGACTGCTTGCTTGCTTCGATGGAGTCAGCTGAGATTCACCTTTCTCAGCCGCTGCCGTGACACTGCAGTCCAATTCTGATAATCTTGCATTGATTGTGTCGATTTTTTCGCTCGATGCATAATCGTATGGTTGGCTTATGCTTTATGACATTGGGATGAGCACACTGTACAAGGTTTCTGACTAATTTTCTTTAAATTTAATTTTGACATTTTCGTAATTTTTCAAGGTTTCTTGTTCAACTGAAATTTTCCCTCTTTTTCTTCCTGTTAGTTGTACTTTTTCCTTCTACCTTTGGGAAATACAGAGCAGGAAATATAATAAGTTCAGTAACACAATTTATTCTCCAATAATTATAAGTTCATCCATGTTCTAGGGGTAGTGTCTTTGAATACTAATCAAAACTTCCTGTGATGCAGCGAAACTACTGCTTAAATTTTGAATAAAAATCACTAGCAATGGTAGCTAAAGACTTCTGGCACCAAGACTAGTTCCTAAGTTCCTGACAACTACAATACACAGAAGAATGGAAAAGAAAACCGAGGATCACTTAGATATCAATCAGTTTGGCTTTAGGAAAGGTAAAGGCATCACAGGGGCAGTTCTCACATTGCACTTTATAATGGAAGCAAAGCTGAAGACAAATCAAGACATGCTCATAACATTCGTTGACCTAGAAAAAGTGTGAACAATGTAAAATGGTGCAAGATGTTGGAAATTCTGAGAAAAATACGAGTAAGCATTAAAAATGGCAATGTGCTGTGCACAAATGACCACACTTCAGATAAGCAATAGTTTTAAGAACTTTATTCGGTAGCTAAGAATATGAGGTGGCTTCAGACTGCAACCCGGTTGTTGTATGGGCAATGAAACTAAAGTTATAGCATTTTTAATAAAGTGAGCGCCGATTAGAATGCAGGGGGATAGCAGACAGACGGACAGCCAGAGCGGGGGTAGCGTGCCGAAGGGTTACGATAAGAGCCGAGCCAGGTGCAGTAGGCACGCACAGTGGCTTGCAAGAACGTGAAAGCACGACACAGAAAGCCAGGGGTAGCTTAGAATACGACTTAGCATCCACAGGCGGACACCCCTTAGGTATGGAGAAGGTGGATTGGTCTGACCAGAGGCTGCCAAAGGGTAATAAAGTAGTTCATTTGAAAAACATTAAATTATAGCAGAGGGCCAGAGTAAAATTTGCAGAAGAGTGTAAATCAAAAGTGTATATGTGCAGAAAGCAACAGGAAAAGTATAGTGTAGAATGTGGCTGTTTTAAGTGAAAAGATGCTGGCTGATGTCACAAGCGGTTTAGTCGGGGAGAAGGGCACACAACACGCCACTGTTGAGGACTAGCTGTTCGACCAGGGAGCAGTATGGATGGCCGGCAGTTGCGATCCCGCAAGATTACAAACTAAGCTTTGCTATTTGGCTAAGCCTGAATAAGACCATGACAAAGTAACATTCGCGTAGGTTGTGAAGTTATTTTGACTGTGAATGAATGTTTATCTTAATATGAGACAATTACTGAGGCACAGACGCAAGTAGTTAATTGAGTAAAGCTTATTGTGTGCAACAAAACGACAGTCAGTAAACACAGCAAGTCAGTTGCTGCACTTGCTACTGCTGTTGCAATTCTGTTTTTGTTTTCTGCCAATGAACATTATGACCAACTGGTTATGATCACGCTTATTTTTATGTGGGGTATCAAGTGTAAGTCAAGACTGAGCTCTGTGGCATCCGGTAATACAAGATCCTGCCCTTGTGCATTAAAAAAACCGTGTGGCAGCTGAGTGAATTATATTAACATTATATTAACATGATCACAATTGGAATTAGACTGATTGAGACAACAACTAAATGCAATCGGTATCTGACAGTGCTCTCGAACCTACCTAGAGGGGTGGACAGTGGAACAGTTGAAGGCGTGAAAACAAGATGATATCTTCAACTGTTCCACTGTCTGCCATCTTGTTTTCACACCTCAACTGCTCCACTGTCTGCCATCTTATTATTACAGCTGGTAAACAACGACAGTGACAACTTGACAATGAAGAAGATGACGAAAAAAGAAACTGTAAGTGAAACATAATTTAAATAGTTACCATATCATGTGATAAGAGGGTATGAATACACAATTTTATGTGCTTTCCAAAAATCTGTAATTACGATTTAGAAACTAATATTTATATGTATTTAAACAGTAAAGAACATCCCTTATGTTTAACAGCCGTAACAATAAAAAAAAAAAACACTGATGATGCTGCAACTGCAATGAAACATTTCTGGGACAAAAAACAAAATTGCGTTTTGCTACAGGCGGACCCCACCCAAAAAATATGCTATTGTCTATCATGGTTTTCCCAAAGATGAGCACTTGGAATGCGAATGGATAGTTCGATGCAAGTACACAAACGAAATGACTATGAAAACTGCGGTTATGTGTTCAATTCATTTTCAGCGAGAAGATTACGAACGACATTTGCGAAACATGGTTACCTTCAAGAATGAAGCTACTACCCAGAACAACCCCCAGCGTAAACATTTCGAACTGGAATGGGGAAGAAGTTACAGAAAGCAGAGGTGCAAGCGGAAAGATAAGAAGTTAGTACATAAATAACTCTCAAAATAGTTATAACACAAAAATTACCTTAAAGTAAATTAAAGTCACATACATTGTTTGCTTTTTTCATGCGTACTGGATTATCCTACGACAGTGGAAAGTTCGAAATTTGCTAAGTTCCTATGGGACCAATCTGGTGAGGTCATTGGTCCCTAGGCTTACACATTACTTAATCTGACTGACGCTAAGGTCAAAACACACACACACACACACGCCTGAGCGAGGACTCGAACCTCCGACGGGAGAACCCGCGCAAACCGTGACAAGGCTCCTTAGACTGTATGGTTACCCCACGCGGCTCTCTGCGACAGCGAATGACTCGCTATATTGTGTAAGAAATAAATAATGTTGTTCAGGTTTATTAGCTTTTGCTCCTGGTTACTATAGCTTCATTTCTCATGGAAGTAGCCAATATATTTTTCGTATTCTCGATGTGTGTTAACTATGTCAGTGTAAGAATATAATACAACTCGCGATTGAACTCTTTTCTTTTATGTGCAAGTTTCGTGTGCTGCTCTATTGGTCTAAAAAATAAGAGTGTAACTCCCAGTGACTGCACAGCTCACCAGAGAAGATTTGTGCCTAACATATTGAATGTTGTGAATTCGAAACCCGTCGACTACTTGAAATCTTCATGGAGGTAACCTATTTCGGCGATTTATGTCACTGATATTTATCCCTTTTATCTACCATTTATTTATTAATGATGAAAAACTAATGTAGTTGTATAATACTTAGTAAATAATAAAAGCAATAATAAAAGTTAATTCATTCCTTAGAGGCCTGGAAGTCATACACAACGCTATGTGGCAAAGATACAAGTTTGCAAAAATGAGCTTTGACGAGTTTAGAAACAGTGTTACCCAAAAAAAAAAAAAAAAAAAAACAACAGCCAGTGATCCTGTTCATGAGCTAAGTGAAAGAGTGAGTAAGGATTTAGAAGTTAATGATCTGAAGGCTGAGACTGAACTTCTAATAAAACTAAATGCTCAGTAAGAAGCAGCACTAAGGAGATATGATGTAGTTTTATGAAATAAAACAAATGCTCTTCGCCATGTTCTTTTGTTAAAGCGGACAAAAAGATCGTATGACGCAAAAGAAGAAAACTAAAATACCCCTTCGAAATGTGTTATACCGCCGCAAATTCGATGTCTGTTGAATGAAAGCAAAAGGGTGAAGTGGAATTCATAGGAAATTGCCCATGCATTGACTTCAAGGGCTCAATCGCCAAAAGCAAATGCTTATTTGCGAAAGCGAAAAATACCAGTGCTTGCAGGGCAACACTTTAGAAATGGACGAATGCATTTAAATGGTGACGAGATACTTTCGAAGATATCCAATGTTTTCTGAAGACCAACTCGAAAACTTTCACTGTACAAAAGAGACCAGCAGTTTTGATCTTTAGCTAAACGAGTGTTGATGTTCGCATGTCGCAATTAGTCGGACATCCTAGTCAGTCCACATTCCAACGTTCACGTTTACATGATTCGTGGATTGTTAAAGCACTGGAAACAATCAGTTTAGTGCGACTTCGCCACTATTATGACAAGCATTTTGCTACAGAGTAGGATTGTTGATATTTTTAAAAATATCAGGAATACAATTTATCGGTATTAGAAATGTATCATTATCGACACTCGATATCCCGAAACATCGATATATCGCCGGAAAAGTATTGACATACAAAAAAAAAAAAAAAGTCGGCTGCACATTGTAAATATACTGCCAGTTTTAGAGCTGTGTATTTGAGTATCGAATTAGACATTCTGCATCAACAAGCTAACAACCTGCTTATCCCCCTTAGAGCAAGAACTGAAAGGAAAACTATGCATATTCATGCTTGGAGGTAACGGTTTGCTATCAATGGTAACTGTATGTTAGTAGCACAATGAAAGGTGTCCATCGTTAGGTTTTGTCACATATCGGATTTGTCCGGAACATTTCATGTCGACTAAACCTATTCCTTCATTTGTGCAAACGCCAGCGAACTTGCTGTCGTAGTGTCAAAATTGCGTTGCAGTTACTGTTGGTAGCGCCGATTACGTCACAACTTCCCTCACACGTGTCCGCTCACTGCAACGACCAACCTTGTCATTTAGATTTTCGTTCATCAGTTGCAGCAACTGGTTTTGAAATATGCCGATGTGGAGAAATAGCACACTAGTTGCGTTAAAAGTTCTTTTCGTAACGCAACTGGTGTGCTATTTCTTCATAACTTGTTATTCCATTCACACCGCCACCCCCAGTGCAATCGGACTTCTTCCTTGTACCATCTATACTTCCTTCACAAAATCAAAGAGAAAGACTGGACGTGATGAAAGCTAAAAAGTAGTAAGACTCCTTCACACAGTTTAAGTAAAATTATGTGCGACTACAATTACAAAAGAACAATTTCAAATATTTACCGAAAATTGTGAAAAAATATGATATAAAAGTATCTGCATTGCCCCTTCGATATAGATATATCTATGGAAAAGGATCGCCGACACATATCGATGTATTTTGGAAGAGATCTCGATATTTTATCAACAGCCCTACTTCAGAGTATCATCAAGGCAGTTGAGGAATTGGGAATAAAAGCTCTAAATGCTACAAGTGATATGTGTGGTAAAACTAATAAAGTTTGAAAGGAATAGTGTGTTGATAGAGATAAAACATATTTCATAGATCCAGCAGATGATACTAGGAAATGCATCGGTTCTCTTCGATGTACCACATCTGATAAAATTATTGAGGAACCACTTCTTTACGCTACCTAATGGGTCCACAATAAATAAAGCGGCTATCAAAGAACTTTTTAAACATAAAAACTAACCTAGTAATAACACACCACATAACCGAAGCACACTTAAACGTAACTGGACGAGTGCATACTTCATTTTTTCACGACAAACAGCTTAGGGCTTAAAATATGTTCTTCACAAAGACATTGAAAGTAGTTTTGTTTCCAGGGCTCTCGGGTGTCCAGCCGGATGCGATCGTTGAAGTCCCACGATATTTTGACGAATAACCTTTCCGCCATCATCAGGTGGTTGTGATGGAATGGTCTGTTTGCTCTCTCACTCACCTTTTACTTTCCCCTCTTTGGGGAAGTGTATGGAGGAGTTTATACCCTGTTGGCTTTTACTCCACAATGTATGATGTTTGTGTATGATTATCTTGGATAGTTTTGGCTGTATTGTGGTGGTGTTCTGAAGGTGTCCTGTACTTGCCTGAGGTTAGCGAGATGTTCGGTATTTTGAGGATTAAGGATTGGTATTAGGACTTGCAGATTTTGCGATTTCTCTCTTCGACTTAGTCGTCGAAGATCGTCATAGGTCGTTTATGCTTATCACAGGACATGTCATACCGACATAGGGAGTGGATGAGGTTATTTCCAGATCTGGAAAATCTCTCGAAGAAAGTCCTTGCCAGATCTAGGAATCTTTCTTTGAGGAGGGGGATTTCGGCAGCGGCGTGCAGATTGTCGGTGGGGAATTCCATGAGTAAATGCAGTGCCCTCCTGAGGGTGTGGTTCTCCAGCCTCTGGAGTTTGTCCAGACGCTGCTTCACTGCGTATCCCCAGACAGCAGATACATACTCCATTATTGGCTATATAAGGGGCTGATAGACATTTAGGGAAGGGAGCTGCTTGTGAAGGCGACTGGGTATAGGATGGACATTCTGGCAGAGACCTTCTTGTGGTCCTTGTCTATGTAAGGTTTCCACATTAGTCTCGAGTCCAAGGATATGCCGAGACACTTGGCGGATCTGTGCCAGGGGAGTCGGGATCAATGTAGGTGCAGGTGAAGGGGGGAGGGCATAGAGGGCATCCGCATCCCCCTAGGCTCTGTGTGATCAGCATAGCCTGCATCTTTTCAGGGTTGATGGTGATGCACCGGCGATGGGCCCAGGCTTCTGTGTCATCTAAAACCCTTTGTAGCCTACGAATGACCAGGTCCTCATTCACATTACGAGTGTAAAAGGCTATGTCGTCAGCATACTGTGCAGTGTGCACCAGGGGGACTGTGGGAGTGTCCACTGTGTACAGAATGTACAAAATGGGCCCCAGGACCGATTCCTTTGGCACCCCAGCACGAATACGCCTTTTGGTGGAGGTGGCAGTTTCTACACTGACAGAGAAAGTTCTCTCCGTGAGATAGCTTTGGATTAACCTGACTATGCTCCTGGGGAACCCCTGTGTGTATAACTTGTACAAAGCAATAGGTGGCGGAGTGCGAGCGATATCAGAGGCGACAGTTTCTCGGTATCGCTCCTGGTCTGTACGTTCGTAAGACATCTGGTACCGTGGGAGTACTACCCATTCTCCCACGTCTACCTCTAGAATCACTGGGTTGTGGTTGGAGGACATTCTATTGATTGTCCTTGCGGTCACAAACCTCTCGATCCTCCTAGTTAGGGCTATGTCTAACACGTGAGGCCTACCTCCATTTTTTGGAAATTGTGTGGGCTAGTTCCGACCCAATGTTTCGAAGTGGTGGTTGCACGCTAGTTGTTGCAGTTGGGTGCCTGCTCTGGAGGTTACTCTAGAGTTCCAATTGTGGTGTTTGGCATTGAAGTTGCCTCCTATTATGAGTTTGTCTTCAATTTGCCCAAGACCAGCTATGTCTCCCTCGTCTGTGACGTCTTGTGGGGGTCGTTAGATTGCAACAATTGTTAGGGGCCCAGTGGCAGTGGTTACTTCCATCGCCACTGCTTCGATTTTATTGGTAGCTGGTCGTGGAGATCCCTGTTTTTATGTATGTGGCCACTCCTCCACCTTTGGGTGGCCTGTCTTTACGGTAGCGAATGTAGCTGGAACTGTCACTTTTATTCCTGGTTTTGGAGGGTTTCCCCCATCATGCATATGTTGATGGAGTTCTCTTAACTCGATCTCTTGATTAACAATGGTGTCTGCATTAAAGACGCACATTGTCAGGTTTGGATATTTGGTCATCTATCCATGAGGGGGTTTTGAAACTGCTGAGAAAGTCGCAGAGGTGAGTGACAGCTGGACTGCTGCTTGAAGGGCAATGAGGATCTGTATGTTTTGCCTCGGGGCCTCCCTGAATTCCTTCATCATTTCCATGTCGAGGTTCTTGGTCTGGACCATAATGTCTAACAACTGATCCTAGAGGGTGGATTGAGTGTCGGGTTCCCTAGAACTTCCCATGTCTTGGTGGACCTGCTTGTCTTGTTTTTCCTGGTGTTGTTAAAAAAAAGGCGTGTGAAATCTTATGGGACTTAACTGCTAAGGTCATCAGTCCCTAAGCTTACACACTACTTAACCTAAATTATCCTAAGGACAAACACATACAACCATGCCCTAGGGAGGACTCAAACCTCTGGCGGGACCAGCTGCACAGTCCATGACTGCAGTGCCTTAGACTGGTGTTTTCTTGCATGTGTGTCTGCTGTTGTGGTGATAGGGCTTGCATCGATTTCTCGACGTCTTCGTGGCTTTTTGGTGGAGAAACTACATCCAGCTGGAAGGTGTGTGTCGGGCCTTGGTTTTATGCAATTTTTGTCTGTGTTTGTGGTCCTGTTTTGTCTCTCTGTGTGATGTGATGGGGTGGTAGTATCTTGTTTTCGTGTGTGGGGGGGGGGGGCCTTTGCACCCTTTACCTTCTGTTTGTATTTTTTGTGGACCTCACAGCCGTGGTACCCTGCCGTGTGGTTTTTCCCACCTAGTATGCAGTTTATCTGCGGGTCCATGTGTTTCATGTTGCAAGTCCTTGTGTCATTGGGTTTGGCGCATTTTCTTCAGCACACAGGCATCTGGCAGTGGGCGGCACTGTGATCTTGTCCCTGACACCTGAAGCATTGCACCACCTTGTTCTTGTGGCAGAGTGACTGTGGTGAGAGGGACTGCCACAACAACCTTAATCTCACGCCTTCCTGGGATAATGGCCACTTACTCTCTGTCCTATTTTCGCCCAGCTGCTTGACAGTTTTTATGACAAATCTCTGGGCTGTCAGGTCTGTTTTGACTGCCTGAGGGGAGACCCTCTGAGGATGTCCCTAATGACGATGTTTTTGTTTCTTGTCTTGGTGGTGGGGAATGTGTAGTGTGGTATATTTTTGCCAGTGAGCGCCTTTTTTAAGGTGTTGTAGTCTTCTATGTTGTGTAGTGTGATTTTTATTTTGTCCCCCCCCCCCCCCCTGTAGGTTTGCTGTGAAGTTGTCCCCCTTGATGATTTGTGTTTTGAGCATGTCGTGGAGTTCCTTGTTGTTGTGGGGAAACTCCATGACGATCTTTGGGATGCGGTGTGATGTGTGATTCTGTTTTGTTGCTTCGTGCGGTTCCTCTGGCGCTTCGGCCACCACCTGAAACCTGTTTGGGGTGGGTTCCACTCCCCAAGTAGGTGGAAGCCTCGGCTGGTGAAAGGTTTTTTTCTCGCCAGCACATAGCCCTCCAAATCCTCGCCAGTTTCATGGTTCCCTTCCAGGGCAGCGGTTCCTGGTTTCCTTCCAGGACGACGACAGGTGCTGTCGGTGGCTCAGGAACCGCGGCTCCTCAGTGGTAGGGGGGCGATTTGGGTCAGAGTGGTGGGATTCCTGCTCTTCTTACGCCTATCTTCATGGTCCTGCAACTGTCTGCTCATTGTCGGTGTTATTTATGTCCGTCAGTCGGACTTCGATTTCCTGCGCCGACGGTCCGATTGCGGCCGCCGACATTCCGATTGCGGGCGCCGACCCAGGTCCGCACCTCCCATATTCTTGCAAACTTCAGGCTAAAGCGAAAATTATACAAACTCTTCAAACACGCAATATGACCACCACAAAACGGAATGGAAGAGACTAAACACTCTCGTCAGACAACAACTTCCCGACTATAGAAATCAAAGATGGGCACAAACTTGTAGAAAACTAGACCACAGGCAGGTGGAACTATGCTGGAAAACATTCAAACGAATCTGTGGCCACTCACTCGCATCTGAACCGTCTATTACAGACAATGACATCGTCATAACACAAAACGAAGACAAAGCAGAAATATTCAAAAAGGTGCTAGTCCTCGCTGTTGTGCGCCCTAAAACACTAATAATCATCAATCAAAAAGGTGCTAGAAAACGTCCACAAACTACATGAGGATGACAGATTCGATCTCGAACACGAAGCAATGGTAGAAAAAGAGCTACCAACCCTAGTGTCCTACCCCACAGTATGCAATGCAGAAGAAGCAAATCTTATGGTGGAAATCAGCAGCAAAGAAACTGCGGAGGCAGAAGAACTCAACCTATGCGATATCCCATCGACACTGATGCTAGACATGAAAGGGCCTTCGATAAGGTGTGGCACACCAGCCTATACTGCAAGCTGCTGAAAATGGGACTCCCTCAAAGGGTAATCACCCTGCTTAAAAACATACTAGACAAAAGGCCGACCAGAGTGTACGTTAACAGCAAACACTCGAACACCTTCTATCCAGAGGCAGGGGTACTGCAAAGTTCCATACATTCGTCACTGCTCTACTCACTGTACGCATACACCGATGACACGGCACATAGGTGCCATTCTGTGACAGTGGCAAGACTCTCAGAAATGACCACGCCTTACATACAAAAGCTAGAACCATGGCTCGCAAAGTGGAAAATACGACCGAACGCCCTCTAGAGTCAGCTCGTCGTACCCCAGCACAGAAATAGGACAATGGAGAGAAACAAAAACCGAACAGATGTCACTGTCCAACAATGGGGCCAAAGCATCACACCTAAAGACACAGGGAAGTACCTAGGCATCAATCTAGACAGAACTCTGTCTCGGAACCAACACATCACAGAGAGTCTATCAAAAGTGCGGCGCAGAATGGGATTAATCAAGATCATCAGGGGCAGGGCACATGGAGCTAGCACTGAGACAATGCTACACAAAATACAAGGTTTTCATCGGGCCGGTCTAAAATATACAGTCCCAGTCTGGATGGCGCACAACTCACAAACGCAGAGTGTAAGTGCAACCAAAAGACGAATCGTTAGAATCGTCCTGAATGTACAATGCAGCACAGGAGGAACAAGAGTCTACAGCCAAGCGAAAATAGAACCACAGAGAGTAATAAAACTAAGAGAGTAATAAAACTAAGAGAGTAATAAACTAAGCTCAAGAATAGGACTAAACAGACTAAAATGCAATACCCTAACAACAGAAGAATGAAGAAAGAATACCACACAGCAAACTTTCCTGCATACAGATAAGCACTACCAACATGGAACATAATACCAGCAATCAGCATAGAAGAACCACAAAACGAAGACATTACGACACTACACATAGGCCAACAAATACTGAAACACCTATTTCGAGCGGAAGGGAACGAGTGAAAACAAACCCACAAAGACAAGAAATGAATAACAGAAGCCAAATAGAAGGATGCAAACACCCAAACCTTGCTCGGTTTTTAAGGAGGTTTTCGCTCAGTAGTAAGACAAATGCCAGGGTTGTGAATATTCCATTCAACAAGACATGATGAACCAAAATAACAATTTAAAAAAAGAGAGGCAAGATAAATGAAGAGAGACCGACTAAATAAATAAATTACCAATCAATGCCGTTCCTGGCGTCGCGCCGGCTGGTGGAAGGTGCAAAATCCTGTGGAGTGTCCCCAGCGGCTGTCGTTGATGGATCGTGTGTTTGCTTGAGGTGTGACTCCCTGACGGAGCTACATAATGGTTTCCATGCCTTGCTGAGTTGAAAACCTGTGTCTCGGCTTTCGAGATTGTCCGTTACGCGAATTTCAAAGGCCTCCTTGAACATTCTGTCCCAGAAGAAGCTGGTAGGAGCCAGAATCTAGGCCTCTTCGTATTTAGCGTTGTGTCCAGTTTCCAAGCAGTGTTCTACCAGTGCCGATTTGTTGGACTGGCCTAGGCGCATGTGGCATTGGTGTTCTTTGCAGAGGTCTTTGGCTGTTCGGATTGTTTGACCCGCGTAGGATTTGCTGCAACCACACGGAATATTATATATCCCCGTTTTCGTGAGGCCAAATCCGTCTTTCACTGTCCCCAGTAAGGTGCGTATCATGGACGGTGGTGGGAAGACCGTGTCAATCTTGTGTTGTTTTAGCAGTATCCCAATTTTTGACGTCACGTTGCCTGCATACGGTAGAGAGGCAAGGCCTGGTTCCTCATCTTTAGATTGCTCTTCAGCTGTGTTTGTGCCGTGTTTCCATCGTCTGAGGGCTGTCTGCATCTGTCGATTGCTGTACCTGTTCTTGTGGAACACATTTTCTAGGTGTTTGAGTTCTTTGTGCAGATTTTGTTCATCCGATATCAAGTATGCCCTGTGAACCAGTGTGCTGAACATCACGTTGAGTTGTGTAGGGTGGTGGCAACTCGAGGCACGTAAATATAAGTCCGTATGTGTATGCTTGTGGTACACGCTATGACCCAGTGTGCCATTTGATCTCCGCTCTACAAGTACATCAAGAAAGGGTAATTTCCCTTCCTTCTCGATTCCATGGTGAATCGTGTGTTGTTGTGCACAGAATTTAGATGTTCTAAAAACGTCTTTAGATGATCAGGTCCATGGGGCCAGATGACAAACGTGTCGTCCACATATCGGAAAAAACACACAGGTTTCTGTTCGGCTGCATGTAGTGTCTCCTCTTCATAACTCGCCATAAATAAGTTGGCAACCACTGGTGAGAGTGGGCCCCCCATAGACACGCCGTCGGTCTGCTCATGGTATTGGCCGTTGAAGACGAAGTAGATGGATGTAAGTAAGTCCTGAAAAGTTGTGTCAACTCGGGACCAAATTTCTCGCTGATAAGGTGGATCGAATCTTCTAGTGGCACCCGTGTGAAAAGTGACACAACATAAAAGCTGACCATCATGTCTGTTTCTCGTAGGATCAGCTCCTTAAGACGACGAATGAAGTCCATTGAGTTCCAAATATGGTCTTCACCCTTTCCCACATACAAGACGAGCAGGCCCGCAAGGCGTTGTGCGAGAGGGTAGTGGGTACCCCTACGTTGCTGACAATGGGATGCATCCTTTCCTTATGTGCCTTAGGGAGGTCTATATTCTCGGAGCTACTGTGGAGCGCTGTCGAAGTCTCTTGATATCCTTCTCCTCAATTGCGCCATTTTTCAGTAGGTTGGCAGTGCTTAGTTGTATCTTGTTGGTTGGGTCCGTCATGATCTTTTGGTATGCCGAGTCGTCAGGTAGTTGGTGCATCTTCTGTTCATAGTTCCGTCTGTTCAGAACGACTGTGGTGGTTCCTTGTCAGCGGTCAGAACGACGGTCTCTTTGTCTTCTCTGAGGGCCCGGAGTGTCGCTATTTCATCCTGTAAGAGGGGTTAAGCATCAGACCGCCTGTTCCACTGCGGAGATGATCTCAGTGGAGGGGAGGTGAGCTGGCGTTGGTGCATTTTCGAGTATGGAAGTGGCTGTGTCGTCCAATGGCTTCCCCATGAGGTTAATTACGGTTTGTTTCATTGGCTCTGTCTCTTCTTGTTGTTTGCCTGGCAGCCTTGCAAGCTTGTCAACCTGTTTTTCAGTGGATTTCAAGTGTGTCCAGTCAGCCTGGGCCCATGTGATGGCATCCACCCATTCCCAGGAATGGTTTGAAGCGTGGATGCTAATTGTAGGTGAAGGTGCAGCAGTTCTTTGTCATTCTTGTCGAGTTGTTGCCGAGTGTAGCGAATCCTTTCCCTGACCAAGGCCAGGCGACTCCTTTTTTGATCCAGTTTGCTGCGGGTGTGCATATATGGTGCACCATTTTGGCAAACGTAGGTATGGTGTTTTGTCCCTACACCTTAGCAAAAAGGCGAGTTAACTTAGCAGACGTCCTTTCTGGTTCCGAAGCTTATTTAGTTTCTTCACCAGGTGGTACATATCCTCCCCATGGAGGTTATTGATATGTGATCGGAGGCTTTCCTGGTGTATGTATTGTTTCCAGGGCTCTCGGGTGTCCAGCCGGATGCGATCGTTGAAGTCCCACGATATTTCGGCGAATAACCTTTCCGCCATCATCAGGTGGTTCTGATGGAATGATTTGTCTTCTTTCTCACATTTTACTTTCCCCTCCTTGGGGAATGTGTTGAGGAGTTTATACCCTGTTGGCTTATACTCCAAATTGTATGCTTGTGTATGTGTGATTATCTTGGATAGTTTTGGTTGTTTGTGTATTCTGATGAAGTTCTGGATTTGTCTTGTACTTGCCTGATGTTGAGAGATGTTCAGTATTTTAAGGATTAAGGATTGGTGTTAGGACTTGGAAATTTTGGGAATTTTCTCTTCGACTTAGTCGTCGAAGATCGTCATAGAGCGTTTGTACTTACCACAAGACATGTCATACCGACTTAGGGAGTGGATGAGATTATTCTCAGATTCCCAGATCTTGGAAGCTATCTTTGTGGATGGGGATGTCAGCAGCGGCATGCAGGTCGTCTGTTGGAAACCCATAGGGTAGGTGCAGAGCCCTCTTGAGGGCGCGGTTCTGCTGCCTCTGGAGCATATCCAGGTGCTGCTTTACGCATACCCCAAGCAGGACACGCATATTCCATTATCGGATGTATAAGTGATATTCACCCCTATCGAGCACGAGAGGGATCTGGTTGTGTTCAGGATTGGGTATAGAATGGACATTCTGGCACAGACCTTCCTGTGGACCTCGTCCATGTGGGGTTTCCACATTAGTCTTGAGTCCAAGAATACACTGATATACTTGGCAGATCTGCACCAGAGGAGTCGGGATCCATGTAGATGTAGGGGAAGGAGGGGGGGGGGGTCTCCTGATCAGCATAGCCTGTGTCTTTTTAGAGTTGTTGGTGATTCACCAGTGACGGGCCAGGTTTATGTGTCATCTGAAACCCTTTGTGGCTTACAAATGACCAGGTTCTTATTTGCATTACGAGTGTAAAAGGATGTGTCATCAGCATACTGTGTGGTGTGCACCAGGGAGGCTGTGGGGGTGTCCACAGTGTACAGAATGTACATCCCTTTGGCACCCCAGCACGAATACACCTTTTCGTGGAGTTGGCGGTTTCTACTTTAGCAGAGAAAGTTCTATCCGTGAGATAGCTTTAAATCTGCTTAACTATGCTCCTAGGGAACCCTTGTGTGTACAACTTGTAGAGTAGCCCTTTATGCCATACTGAGTCGAAGGCTATGGCTACATATAGTAGCACTATCCCACACTAGCCTCTATGGTTGAAGCCCTCTGTGGCTGCTTCAACCACTCTCAGGATCTGTTTCAGGGCAGAATGGTTCTGCCGGAATCTGAATTGTAAATTCGGCAGAAGTTGCTCTCTGGTAATATATCCCTGTATGGGTATTAGCAGGAGGTGCTCACAAATCTTGCTGAGAGTTGGTAAGAGGCTAATCGGCCTGTAGTGTTGAGGAATAGAGGATCTTTCCCTGTTTTATGTATCACGACCACTTCTGCATGTTTCCAGTAAGCTGGGAACTCGCGGAAACGAGTAATCTCGTTGAAGACGTTCACGAGGTGTGCGATCGCCGAGGGTTGGCGGTTTTTAACTAACTGATTGGTGACACTGTCGTCTCCTGGAGCCTTTTTTGTATGGAGGAACCTAATTACTTTTGCCATGTCTTCGGGGGTGAAAAGTGGTGGTTTGTCCTCTGGGTCCTCCTCAGGATTGAGGAAGACAGCCAGTTGACGACGGACTACCACTTCATGTTCATCATCCTGGGGTTCTGCCGCTTGAAACTGCTTTTCGAAGGAGTCGGCGATGGCGTTGACCTTTCCAGCATGGCTGTAGGTCAGACCCCACTCATCGTGCAACGGCGGCATCCTAGCGCGCCGTTTGGTGAATTGCTTGGTTGCTTGCCACAGTGTGTGATGGGTTCCTTTGAGAGCTGTGAGGCGGATTGCCATGACTGGTTTCTGTGCTCATTGAGCGCTACCTTCAGCGCTCTCTGTAGACGACTGAGCAGCCACCTGGTAATCTGATTTCTGGCGATATTCCACTGTTTTGCCGCTCTGTTCAGATGGTTCAAATGGCTCTGAGCACTATGGGACTTAACGTATGAGGTCATCAGTCCCCTAGAACTTAGAACTACTTAAACCTATCTAACCTAAGGACATCACACACATCCATGTCCGAGGCAGGATTCGAACCTGCGACCATAGCCTCTTCTGCTGCCTGCAAAATGGTGCCTGTTAGGTCTTGTAATGCTTGTTCTACTTTTTCGGTAGTAGGTGGTGGAATGCGAGTGATGTTCGTGGTGACAATTTCTTGGTATCGCTCTCAGTCTGTATGTTTGTGAGATGACTGGTACTGTGGGAGTGCTACCCATTCTCCAACATCGACCTGGAAGATGACAGGATTGTTGTTGGAGGTCATTCTGTTGACTGTCCTTGCAGCCACAAACCCTGTGATCCTCCTAGTGAGAGCTTTGTCTAGTATGTCGGGCCTACCTCCATTTTTAGGATAGCGAGTGGGCTCGACTGGACCCCATGTTACGAAGTGGTGGTTGCGCGCTATCTGCTCAAGTTTGGTGCCTACTCTGGGGTTATTCTAGAGTTCCAGTCTGGGTGTTTGGTAATGAAGTCGCCTCCAATTAGGAGTTTGCCTTTAATTTGGCCTAAAGCTGCTATATCTCCATCATCAACCTTGTCATTTTGGGGTTGGTAGATTGCAACTACTGATAGTGGTCCGGTGGCAGTGGTTACTTTTATTGCCACTGCTTCGATTTTATTGGTAGCTGGTATGTATACCTGGTGGTGGGGGATCCCTCTTTTTATGTACATGGCCACTCCACCACCTTGGGTTGGCCTGTCTACATGGTAACTATTGTATTGGGAACTGACACTTTGATTCCTGACTTGAGGTGGGTTTCTGCCATCATGCATATGTCGATTGCGAATTCTTTCATGAACTCTCTGATTTTGACCACTTGATTATCAATGCTGACTGCATTAAGGACACACATTGTCAGGTCATCTATCCATGATGGGGCTTTTCTGCTACTGCTAAAGTCTCAGAGGGGAGCGACTGCTGGACTGCTGCCAGAAGGGCAACGAGGATCTACACGTTTTGCCTCGGGGCCTCCCTGAATTCCTTCATCATCTCCATGACAAGGTTCATGGTGTGGACCATCATGTCTAACAGCTAATTCGAGAGGGAGGCGGGGGGGGGTGTGTGTGTGTGTGTTGGGGAACTGCTGGGGTGAGGCTTACACTGTCTGTTGCAGGTTGTGTTACAGGTCCCTTGTGCTTTCTCTTTTGGGGACCTGGTCGCTGTTGTTTTGTCTTACCCGGTGTTGTTTTTGTATTTTTGGTTGATGTTGTGGTGACTGGTCTACGCTTTGGTGGCTTCTTTCTGGAGAAACCGCTTTGGCATATGCTGCCCTTAGCATGTCGTCTTGGTTTTAACACAAGTCTTGTTTGCGTGTGTTGATGTGTTTGATTTCTTTGTGTGTCTAGATGTGGTGATGGTGTTTTGTTTTTGTGTGTGGGGGGCAGCCTTACCGCCTTTTACTTGCTGTGTGTGTCTTCTATGGACTCATAACCTTGCTAACCGGCTGTATGGTTTTTGCCACACAGTGCACACCTTATTTGTGGGTCTGTGGGCTTCAGTGTATAGGAACTCGTGGTGTGGGCTTTGGCGCACCTCCTGTATCTTACCGCCATGGTGCAGTGTGTGGCGACATCGTTCATTCCCTGACACCTGAAGCACAGCACCATCTTGATTTTGCAGCACAGTGGCTTGGTGACGACAGGAACAGCCATGACCGTTTTTATCTCCCTTTTGTTCTGGGGGATATCTGGCAGTGTGACCCAGAATAAAGGCCATTTGCTTTCAACTTTGCCCATCTGCTGAATGCCCTTGTTGACAGATCCCTGGGCAGTCAGGTCTGTTTTAATAGCCTGAGGGGACAGGCATCTTGGGAGGTCTCTGATGACAATATTTTTGTTGCGTGTTTTTGTTGTAAGGAACGAGTAGTGGGGTATTTTTTGGTGAAAAGTGTTTTGACTGTGTTGTAGTAGTCCAGTGTGTGAAGAGTAATTTTTATTTTGTTACCACCAGCGGTTTTGCCTTGAAACTGTCTTCCCCGATTTCCCTCTTGAACAGCTCGAAGAGTTCTCTTAATTTCGAGGAAACTCCGCGACAATCGGAGGGAGATGGTGGGTGACATGTTTCAGTGTTTGTGTTTCTGTTGTGTTGTTTTGTGTTGCCTCTGGCTCATCAGCCACCATCTGAAATCTGTTCGGGAAGGGTTCTACTCCCTGGGCTGCCAGAAGCTTTGGCTGGTGAAAGTTTTTCCTCACCAACACGAAACGATCCGAATCTTGCCCTATTACTCAGTTCCCTTCCAGGGCGATGGTTTCCTGGTTCCCTCCCAGATCGACAACAGGTGCTGTTGGGGGCGCAGGCTGCTCAGAGTGTGAAGGAGTGGTTGGGGTAGGTGTGGTGGACATTTTCTTGCTCTTGGAGCGTTCCTTCTTTCCACACCGCTATTTGGATGAAGTGGACTTGTGTGGAGGGGATTTTAGGTATTTGGATCGGTTGGAGGGTTGGGTCGAGGCAGTAGGTTTGGGAAGGATTTCAATTGGCTGACGGGTCGTCTGCTTGCCTTTACTCAGGGATGATATGTAACCTGTGATGTTATTTGTGGCACTGGCAAGCAGGAGCAGACTTTCGACAAGGGGAGGAGGGATGGGATTGCAAGTACTGACTATGTATGGTTGTATTGGGATTTTGTGTATTACAGCATTACATGTGTCAGTGCAAATGTCTTGAGCGGAAAAGGGGGCTGCTGCCAGGGGGGGGTGTCAGTTACAACCTTCGTTGGCACCGTTAGGTTACCCGGTTGCATTGCTAGCGCTGTTGTGCTGGTGGATGCGGAGGTCTATATGGCAGTGGCGGGAACCTTCTCGTTGGTTCCGCGGCCGGCTTCCGGGTCCTGACCCACGATTTTCCTAACCTTAGGATGAGCAGAGACTGACTCTGCAGCAGCTGAGATGCTCGAAACGGCCGGCTTCTCGACCCACGGCAACAACAAGATGCGAGTCACGTATCCTGCCTGCCGTAATTGCTATACTGCAGACCTCGATGTGAGCTCCCGCCATGCTTTAATAACAGCAAAGCCAGAAGAGACTTGGAGATTTTGCGATTTTTCTCTTTGACTTGGTCATCGAAGATCGTCATAGGGCGTTTGTGCTTATCACAGACTCCCTACTGACATAGGGAGTGGATGAAGCTCTTTCCTGATCTGGAAGAGTTCTCGTAGAAAGCCCTTGCAGATCTTTTAATCTATCTCTGAGGAGGGGGATTGCGGCAGCGGTGTGCAGATCGTCGGTGGGGATTCCCATGGGTTGATGCCGTACCCTCCTGAGGGCACGGTTCTGCAGCCTCTGAATTTTATCCAGAAGCTACTTCACCTCGTATCCCCAGACAGGGCATGCACACTCCATTACTGGCTGTACAAACGCCTGATATACATTTACTCCTACAGAGCAGGGAAGGGAGCTGGTTGTGTAGGCGACTGCATATAGGATGGACATTCTACCACAGGCCTTCCTGTGGACCTCGTCTATGTAGGGTTTCCATGTTAGTCTCGAGTCCAAGGTTACTCTGAAATACTTGGCGCATCTGCGCAAGGGGAGTCGGGATCAATGTCTTTCCTTGGTTTTTGTATCGCAACCATTTCCGTATGTTTCTAGTTAGCTGCGAACTCGCAGGTACGAGTAATCTCGTTGAAGACGTTCGCGAGGTGTTCGATAGCCGAGGGCGGGATGTTTTTAACTAGCTAGTTGGTGACACTGTCATGTCCTGGCGCCTTCTTTGTAGGGAGGGAACTAATTACTTTTGCCACGTCTTTTGGTGCATAAAGTGGGGGTTCCCCCACTCTGTACTCCTCAGCGTTGAGGAAGACAGCCAGTTGACGATAGACTATCTCTTCATGTCCATCATCCTGGCGTTCTGCCCTTTGAAACTGCTTCTCGATGGAGTTGGAGAGCGCATTGTCCTTTTCAGCATGGCTGTACACCAGACCCCACTCGCCGTGCAGTGGCGGCATGCTAGTGCGCGTTTTGGTGAATTGCTTTGTTGCTTGCCATAAAGTGTGATCGTCTACTTTGAGAGCTGTGAGGCGGTTTTGCCACTGCTGATTTATGTGCTCATTGAGCGATGCCTTCAGCTCACACCACTTCTATGTGGGGGGCCCAGAAGAACCCTCACATTTCCCCTTCAACGGAATTCATGCAGATGCCTCAGACATGGCCATGACAAAGAGGGTACCGGGTTTTGTGACAATGAGTTCACTGAACAGAATGTCATCCAAACACAATCCCATCCTCCTCGAACTCGACGTAGGCGAATGGCTCCTCATAATGCAGCGTCAGTACTCATACAAACACGCCAACTTGGAGCAATTCCGTGACGACTTGGCCACGGACATTGCCGACACCCTGCCTCCCACCGCAGAAACCACAGAACACGCACTGCATCACCTCACTGGAACAATCCCACAAGCAGTTCAGGAAGCCACACTCAGGCCTTCAGAAAGCGATCTCCCCTCTAAACAGCTTCCACCGCGCCTACTTGCTCATATTAGGAACAAAAACTGGATCACGAAGGAATGGAAATTAAAAAGAAAACCCAGGCACCAGAAGACTGCTTAACAGGCTCCAGAGAGAGCTGAAAGCAGCCCTCATGGAACACAGTAACCAGGAATGGTCTGCACGTCTCTCCACTCTTGAAGTGGAAGACAACAGCCTTTGGCAGGCAACCAAACTGTTTACCAAAAGATGCCTAAAAATGCCCCCTTTGTACAGTGAGCGAGGCCTCTTGTTTAATGCTGCTGACAAGGCTAATGCACTAGTGGACGTCTTTGGAAAACAATTCCAACCGGCAGAGTCACAGAATAGGGAACACGACGCCATCATCATTGGGCAATTGGCCTCCTTCCTCGCAGCAGAAGACGATGAAAATGACATGCTACCACTCTTCACCGCAGAAGACGTAGTGGCAATAATAAAATAGCTATCAACTAGCAAGGCGCCTGGCCACGACACAGTCACAATCAAGCTGTTGAAACAACTCCCCCCCACCCCCCCGGTAGCGATTACGCACATTGCGAACATTTTAAATGAGATCACGTAATCATGCAAGTTCCCCAAGGAATGGAAACATGCAGAAGTGATCGCGATTGCGAAATCAGGCAAAGATCCAGTCTTTCCACAAGATTAGGGCCCATAGTGAAACTCATAGAAAGCTACCTGTCAGGCAGAAGTTTCGCTGTAAAAATCGACAACACACACTCAACAAAATGGGGCATCCGAGCAGGAGTACCCCAAGGTAGCGTCGTAGGACCCATCCTATACAACCTATACACAGCAGGCACCTGCACCAAACCAGAAGCAGAAACAGCGCAGTTTTCTCTATTTTTTTTTCGAGTTTCTGCGTAAATGTCTTCGCATGCGTGACAAGTTTCTAGTTAGTCAGTGGTTTACTGCACACTCCACCTAGCTAAGGTTTTGGTTTGTAGAGAAATAATTTCCAGTCTATATCTTCGGAATTATGTTGTGCGAGCGATCAGTAAGATACTGCTGTGTGCTTGATATCGAGAAGTACCGCGAAAATGGTATAATATTATAGCAAACCATGTGAAAATACATGTGTTCTTGTAATCCGAGAGTCTGGAGATGGGTGTAGCAAAGCAAGCAGGTCCGGACCAGAAAAAGTAACGCGTTTGCGCCGAGAAGGAACGAGCCCGTATTTGTAGAACAGTTGTGAGAGTGACTTCGGTCCACTGAGGGTGCTCTGGTCATCCATAAGGGTTGAATGACTGCCAAGCTCGCAGGGAAATATCTAGTGCTGTGAGGGGTGTATACAGTGCTGTCTGTCTTCGCAGTATATGTACAAACGATGTAAAAGGGGCGATTTTGTATGACACGGGATACGAATGGTATGTTTACTACATGGACATGGTAGTCGGTGGTATATTGCTGGGTTGGAGATCAGTTTCACACTCTAATATTCAAGCTCCTGTCCTCAGTTGGACAGCAGTGTAATTGAGTGCTGGTGCAATAGTTATGGGGAGTGGGTGACATGGAGCAAAACAGCAGGTTAAGTGCAGAACACTAGGTTAATTTGCAAATTTTTTATGTAAACACAGTACTAATGAATGGTATTTTTACTACATGGACATCGTTCTCGATGATATATTGCTGGGTTGGAGATCAGTTTCACACTCTAATATTCAAGCTCCTGTCCTCAGTTGGACAGCAGTATAATTGATTAAGAGCCTTTCCGTATTTGACGATATGTAGGGCACTTCACAAGGTTTAATTGTGGGTGCAATATGGATATCTGTATAAAATAGTTTTTGTGGTTGTAGGTCTCGTCTGCAGAAAGAAAAAAAAGGTGTGCAGTGCTTCCACACTGGCGGCATCAGTAATTCTGTGGATAAATTCGATAAGAGCCAATCGTAATCCCCCATTCATTAACAAGACATCCTTTGTGCTGGGATATTGGAGTCTCTACATAGCGGTGAGAACGTTTGTGTACGTTGAAAGAAGGAAGGGTAAGACATGATGGATGGGATGCCACGTTAGGTCCATCAGGAGGAATGCATTCGGCGTTATTCCGTGCTGATTTCGTAAACAGGTTGTGTTAGGACAAGAATTTCCATGCCGACAAGCTGGAAAATCATAAAAGCTCCTACAAAAGCGACCATTAACTACACTCCTGGAAATTGAAATAAGAACACCATGAATTCATTGTCCCAGGAAGGGGAAACTTTATTGACACATTCCTGGGGTCAGATACATCACATGATCACAATGACAGAACCACAGGCACATAGACACAGGCAACAGAGCATGCACAATGTCGGCACCAGTACAGTGTATATCCACCTTTCGCAGCAATGTAGGCTGCTATTCTCCCATGGAGACGATCGTAGAGATGCTGGATGTAGTCCTGTGGAATGGCTTGCCATGCCATTTCCACCTGGCGCTTCAGTTGGACCAGCGTTCGTGCTGAACGTGCAGACCGCGTGAGACGACGCTTCATCCAGTCCCAAACATGCTTAATGGGGGACAGATCCGGAGATCTTGCTGGCCAGGGTAGTTGACTTACACCTTCTAGAGCACGTTGGGTGGCACGGGATACATGCGGACGTGCATTGTCCTGTTGGAACAGCAAGTTCCCTTGCCGGTCTAGGAATGGTAGAACGCTGGGTTCGATGATGGTTTGGATGTACCGTGCACTATTCAGTGTCCCCTCGACGATCACCAGTGGTGTACGGCCAGTGTAGATCGCTCCCCACACCATGATGCCGGGTGTTGGCCCTGTGTGCCTCGGTCGTATGCAGTCCTGATTGTGGCGCTCACCTGCACGGCGCCAAACACGCATACGACCATCATTGGCACCAAGGCAGAAGCGACTCTCATCGCTGAAGACGACACGTCTCCATTCGTCCCTCCATTCACGCCTGTCGCGACACCACTGGAGGTGGGCTGCACGATGTTGGAGCGTGAGCGGAAGACGGCCTAACGGTGTGCGGGACCGTAGCCCAGCTTCATGGAGACGGTTGCGAATGGTCCTCGCCGATACCCCAGGAGCAACAGTGTCCCTAATTTGCTGGGAAGTGGCGGTGCGGTCCCCTACGGCACTGCGTAGGATCCTACGGTCTTGGCGTGCATCCGTGCGTCGCTGCGGTCCGGTCCCAGGTCGACGGGCACGTGCCCCTTCCGCCGACCACTGGCGACAACATCGATGTACTGTGGAGACCTCACGCCCCACGTGTTGAGCAATTCGGCGGTACGTCCACCCGGCCTCCCGCATGCCCACTATACGCCCTCGCTCAAAGTCCGTCAACTGCACATACGGTTCACGTCCACGCTGTCGCGGCATGCTACCAGTGTTAAAGACTGCGATGGAGCTCCGTATGCCACGGCAAACTGGCTGACACTGACGGCGGCGGTGCACAAATGCTGCGCAGCTAGCGCCATTCGACGGCCAACACCGCGGTTCCTGGTGTGTCCGCTGTGCCGTGCATGTGATCATTGCTTGTACAGCCCTCTCGCAGTGTCCGGAGCAAGTATGGTGGGTCTGACACACCGGTGTCAATGTGTTCTTTTTTCCATTTCCAGGAGTGTATTACTAGGACACTATACAATTTCCGAGAGGTCGACTTCGCTCTTATTTTACATAGCCATGTGACATCAGTATAACATTGAGAACCTTTTAAATGGTGAGTCGTCATGCAGAATATTCCTCGGCGATACGTCAGTCACGCTGGGGCAGGTAAGCACAGCTAGACACAGCTCCTATGTCCCATTAGGATCGCTAGGGAGAAAGCAGCCTGTGCTTTTCTGGAACAGATTTGTATAGTGTGATCTGTGATGTCAGTATCCACCAGTATAGCATCAGTAACGGTAAACACTTGTGCTGGCCAGAGGCATTTCGTGTATGGGATCGGTGTGAGTGCACCTTGGAGTTCTGTGGCTAGCTGGAAAGGGGTGTGTGCTGTACCTCAAGTGATTGGCAAGGATGTGATGACAGAGTAGGAGACACTGCGGAATCGGACTGCTGCGAGCAGCCTGGTTGCTGCAGCCCTAACCCGCTAGCCTGAGGGAGGGCGGCCCACTGATGCCAAAGCGATGCTGTGGCGGCTAAGGCCGGGCATGGTTGGGGACGGGTGGCAGCAGCGGCAGTGGTGGCAGCAGTGGGTGTGGTGGTAGCATTGGGTGTCGAGTGGTGGGATGCGTTTTTTACTAGTGATCTTTTGTTTAAACTGTATTCCATAGATTTCACTGCCCAATAGGATGCAGAGAATTAAAAAAAAACTACCCCATACATGTGAAAAATATCAGTTTAATTAATTTGCATAATTTTTTATATTGACATGGTGTTAGTCGTGCAATAGTTACAGGGAGGGTGTGCGTGAGTGGGTAACATGGAGAAAAACAGCAGGTTATGTGCAGAACACTAGGTTAATTTGCATAATTTTTATGTTAACACAGTACAATAGTTTGAGGGGGTGGGTGGCAAAGAAGAATTCGCCAGAAATGGCGTTCAAAAGTATGTGAAATTCGAAAAGTGTACCAGAAAATGGTGGGAGGACATAACTAATTACTTAATTTAATATCAAAGGTTGTACAATAGTTTAAGGAAATGAGGATGACATAGAAAACCACATAACAGAACAAGAGATTAAGTGCTGACAAAGGGCCAAACATTAGGTTAGGACACCCAGAGTACAGTGCCAAACATTAGTCTATGCAACATGTTAGCCCCATGTAATTACTTCTTACAAGAGCTACATGTTTCACAAAAGCAGAGAATGATGGGCTAGAGAAATCCAACCCCCAGAAACTGATTTTTTATAAATAAACAATATACCCTTGAATTTCCTGTTATAGGATCCTTCCTCTCCGCTACCAGACTGTCATCTTGGATTATGTCACAGAAGAGATGACAGCACCCTCTGGTGGGGTACTGTGTACTAGGCCCAGACCTCATGGCGAACACACTGTTTCCCGCCATTTTCCCCCACCCCAGACCGCCATCTTGATTTACATTACAGAACGAATAACAGTGACTCTGGTGGCAGCACTGTGTACTCTGTCAGTTGGATTCTGAACCTTGTGGTTAACACACTGGATGGAGGTACTGCCTCTTATTGTTTAAATAAAGACTGAAAATAAAGACTTATGTCCAGCACAGGTCGAGTCCTCTTCCCACCATTTTCTAGGAAGAGGTGGCAGTCGGTTCACTTAGGTTAGTGGAGGTATTTTCCCAATATTTTATTAGGCTAGTAGAGGTTGCATTGTCCCGATGGAATTTCAACTTCCCACCAGGGGGACGTGCCGGGGGGTGTGGCACTTTCCCGCCAGAGAGGATAATTAATTGGTCAATTTAATTAGTCATTCAAATTGATAAGACTGAGAGGGGGCCTATTCCAATAACTCAGACCTGAAAGTGTAACTTTAGCAGTGAAGGGGCTGGGGGTTGAGGAAGGGTGATGGGGCAGGGGGAGCAATAGGTTAAGTGCCTGTCAATCAAAAGGAAGGATCCTTTTAGCAGAACAGTAGGTTAAGTGCCTGTCAGTCTAAGGAGAACAACAGGTACACCCCTGAATGCATACTTGCCCCTGATGTAGGCAACCCATACTATCAAACTGTCCTCGTATGAAGGTAGTTCCACTACTGACGGTATTGTTAATCAAGAGATCGAGTTCAGAGAACTCATGAAGAAGTTCTCCATCGACATATGCATGATAGAGAAACCCATTTAGAACTACGAATAAAAGCGATCCCAACTACATTAGCTACAATAAATACAGACCAACCCAAGGTGGAGGAGTGGCCATGTACATAAAAAGAGGGATCCCCCACCACCAGGTATACCTACCACCAACCAATAAGAGTGAAGCACTGGTGGTGGAAGTAACCACTGCCACTGGGCCCCTAACAATTGTTGCAATCTACCGACCCCCACAAGACGTCATAGACAAGGGAGACGTAGCTGCTCTAGGACGAATTGAAGCCAAACTCATAATTGGAGGCACTTCAATGCCAAACACCCCAATTGGCACTCAGAGTAACCTCCAGAGCAGGCGCCAAACTACAGCAGCTAGTGCGCGACCACCACTTCAAAACATGAGGTCCAGTCGAGCCCACACATTTTCCAACAAATGAAGGTAGGCCCGACGTGTTAGACATACCCCTAACTAGGAGGATCATGGGGTTTGTGGCCACAAGGACAATCAACAGAATGCCCACCGACCACATCCAAATGATTCTAGAGCTCGATGTAGGAGAATGGGAAGCACTCTCATGGTACCAGACGTCTTACAAACGTACAGACCAGGAGCAATACCGAGAAACTGTGGCCTCTGATATCACTCATGCTCCGCCACCTACTGCCGAATAAGTAGAACAAGCACTACAAGACCTAACAGGCACCATCTAGCAGGCAGCGGAAGATGCCACTCATCCACATAGGGACGTCCCGCAACTGCAACTACAACTCCCAGAACATTTGCTAGCCGAAATCCGACACAAGAACAGGTTGGCAAAAGAGTGGAAGATCACCAGAAATCAAGCCACCAGGAGGCTGCTCAATCGTCTACAGAGAGAGCTGGATGTAGCGCTCAATGAGCACAGAAACCAGCAATGGCAAAACCGCCTCACAGGTCTCAGAGTAGACAGTCACAAACTATGGGAAGCAACCAAGCAAATCACCAAAAGCCGCACTAGAATGTCGCCACTGCACAGCGAGCGGGCTCTGGCCTACATCAATGCTAAAAAGGACAACGCGAACCCCAACACCTCTGGGAAGCAGTTTCCAGTGGCAGAATCCCAGGATGACGAACATGAAGAGGTAGTCCGTCGTCTACTGGCTGTCTTCCCCAATGCTGAGGAGTACAGAGCGGGCGAACCCACACTTTTTGCACCCTAAGACGTGGCAAAAGTAATAAGATCCATCCCTACAAATAAGGCGTCAGGACACAATACTGTCACCAACTACCTAGTCAAAAACCTCCCGCCTTGGCTATCGGACACCTCAACAACGTACCCGTGAGTTCCCATCTTACTGGAAATACGCACAAGTGGTCACAATACACAAACCAAGGAAAGACCCTTTATTCCCTCAGCACTGCAGGCCGGTTAGCTTCTTGCCAACTCTCAGCAAGATCTATCAGACCCTCCTGCTAATACCCATACGAGATGACATCACCATCGAGCGACTTCTGTCGGATTTCCATTTCTGATTCTGACAGAAGCACTCCACCCCATAACAGATCACGAGACTGGTGGAAGCAGCCGCAGAGGGCTTCAAAAAAAGAGGCTTCTGTGGGATAGTGCTATTTGATGTAGCCAAAGCCTTCGACTCAGTATGGCATAAAGGGCTACTATACAAGTTATTTACACAGGGGTTCCCCGGGAGCATAATCAGGTTAATCCAAAGCTATTTCACGAACAGAACTTTCTCTGTGAAGGTAGAAACAGCCACCTCCACCTCCTCAGGAGGGCACTGCATCTACCCATGGGATTCCCTACCGACACCGCTGCCGAAATCCCCCTCCTCAAAGAAAGATTCCAAGATCTGGCAAGGGCTTTCTACGAGAGCTCTTCCAGATCTGGAAATAACCTCATCCACTCTCTCTTTCATGACATGTCCTGTGATAAGCACAAACGCCCTATGACGATCTTCGACGACCAAGTCGAAGAGAAAAATCGCAAAATCTGCAAGTCCTAATACCAATCCTTAATCCTCAAAATACCCAACATCTCGCCAACCTCAGGCAAGTACAAAACAGAACCAGAACGCCACCTCAATTCACAGACAGCCAAAACTATCCAAGATAATCACACACACACAACATAAAATGTGGAGTTAAAGCCAACAGGCTACAGACTCCTCCATCCACTTCCCCAAGGAGGGGAAAGTAAAAGGAGGGGCCAGCCCACAGACAGACCATCGCTGCTGCTCTCACTCACTGTGACTACATGCCTGGACCCAGGAAGGGAACACGAGGAGAACAAGTTGCCACAATAGTTAGCCTCCTGGGCCAAGTGCTCGGGCTGGACGGCAAGCAGAAGAGGAAGAAGCCAGTACAGTGCTTCTGCTGTCAGAGGCTGGGGCACTTCGCCACGGACTGCACTAGCACACTCGCGTGTTTAAAGTGTGCAAAGCCGCACCTCACACGCTAGAGTAAAAAGTCGAGGTACGCCGTGACCACATGTGCCAACTGCGGCGGCGCATTTGTCGCCAACTACCTTGGCTGCAGTTATCTCAAGAGCTGTGGCCGCGGGAAGGGGCGGTACACATGCCGACAGCTAGCCACCGCGCAAGACGAGGTGGCAATGGATCAAGATGCAGCAGATGCCCCGTTCGCGCACTACATCATCGGTACCTTTGCCGGTGTTGGCGTGGGTGGAGGGCCATGCTGCTGCACTCCTGACAGCATTCGCAAGAGTGAAGACGCTGCTTTCAAATCAGCCATGGCGGAAGAGAGGGCTGCCCTCCGGGCCGAGGCGGAGGAGGCGCGCCGCCAGCTCACGCATCACGCAACAGCGCGAGTCGCTGGCCTGCGAGTCTCGCAAGGCGCGAGATGTCACGACTGCCACCATCGCCACACAGACGGACGCTCTCCCGGTCCCTGCTGCAACACTTGTCGCTGTCGAAGTCTCCATGGAGGTAGCGACAGAGATGTCTGCCCCCTCCCCGAATGGGGAGGCCCTGCAGATACAAGACGTGGACCCAGCCCCATCAGCAACACAGGATGTCGTGGCTATAGACACCGAACCGCCCGCCTGCTCTCCTGAGGACGAGACGGAACAGCCGCTGCCGGGAGAAGAAGCCCCAAACTGCTGCGCCCAGCCAAGAACGGGGAGCAGAAGAGGTTATCTATAAGCAGCCAGGGAGACAACCGCGCCACAACTACTGAAGATGGTCACGAAAGCATTGCATGACAAGACATAAACGCACCACAATACCCCCTACCATTTCACCCTCCCTAATGTGCCTAACCACCCCCCTCCCCCTGCCCCACAAACCTTACGACTTCGAGTCGGCCGTTGTAAACCTGACTGCTGTCATTCCCAAGAGAGACCTGGACGTTATAAACAGTGAAAGGTCTCTGTTGGATTCCTTTCATGTTAATTTCTTAAATCTGTTGTCATTTACGGCATAAATTCCTCTTCTAAATTTACTGTGGCGTTTCTGACTATCTGGGAGGAAACTGAGTAGTGGAACGTGTTACTTTTACACATAAACAAGAACGATCTGTCACACTACTACACTTTAAAACACAGTTTATATGTAATTCATGTCACACAGTCTCATACGAAACCTACATCCGCTTTCTTTTATATACTGTATATGATAAGATACTGTCATCCCCCTTCCCTTCTGTGTGAGAGGATGAATGAGCAAATGTATTTCTAGTTGCATGCTTGAGGGTAGCAGACAGGCTTGTCTGCTAGAGAACAGTAGGACCAACGTCGGAACAGGTAGCTACACTTTCTAAAAGCAAAGAGGTTTTTATCCTTAGTATGGTCCTGTCCATCCCTTGTCATGTTGGTATAGGAAGCTGCCCCTCTGGCCACTTCCGTTTGTATTTGTGAGCCACCCTCAGGAACGGCCCAAGGCAGTCTGTCCGTGGCGAGCGTCTGAAGTGGTAAGATCTCCGGCTAAGCGCGTGTCTGCTAAGTCCATAGGACAATGGATTTCTTAAGTTCAGCCTAACTGAAAAATTTAATCACCTTTATTTCAGGTTTAGCTCTAAAATATCTAATGTTATCTTAAATTGCAACGCAGTGTAATTCGAGTTTGAAGTTCAGAATATATTCCGGTAGTTGCTTTGTCACTACTTTGTGAGTAAAGTGGAACCACGTGTTGATCAGTGACTCTAACCAGCATCATCAATCTTCAATGCGAATGTGCGTGAGATTATAACGTCTCGTCTTGACAATATTTTTCAATATAGCAACTTTTCTTTATTTTCAACCAACATGGGGTGTACTTTGTGAGACCAGTACCACGTGCTTATAAAATTGTTTTACCCATCAGGTTAATAGTAAGACGATAGTAACCAGTTCGAGGTTTTTCTTTTGTAAATTGCTTTTCGATCTAATTTATTTTAATTATCAAAATTATTGTGGAGTTACACTCTTTGTGTAAAACAAGTTGACCACGTGAAGTATGTGGTGTAATCATCAAAGTAGCCCTCAGCTATTCTTTTCAGGAAGATTTCACAGAGAGTTAGTATGAATTTAGTATACCAGTGTGTGGTAATTTCATGACGGACAGGATTGTGCTATGAACGTAACTTCTTTCGGTGAAAATTGAATCGGTTGGTTGTGGTTAATTTCCTCTTGCATATGTTTCAACGTTCTTCGTGTGTTATTTTATGAATGCAGTGTTGTATGCAGTCTCCCAATCTTGGCTGCATATTTGATGTGTTCCGTAAGATTACAAACTCACATTTTCACAGTCCTAAATAAGGCACCAGCTTAGTTATGACTCACGTTTAATATGCTGAAATTTCAATGATCAATGTTAAAATAAATTTCCAAATATAAACTGATTTACTGATTTATTTCTTTTTATTTAAATTCTCTTATATATATATATATATATATATATATATATATATATATATATATATATGTATGTATATCACCGGTTGTCGTATGACTATTACAAGATTATAAATAATGTTGTTAGTCTGGTTGGGAATTTGGTAAGCTAGACTGGATACCTGGTGAAGCAGTTGCTCAGTAATGCAAGGTTAACTTCCTCAGACCGCTCACAGCTTTTAACCCGCTTTTATTGTCTTGAACATCAGCACCGCTTTCAGAAGAAATTAAAGCAACAACATTACAACAGCTTCCCTATTTTTACCGAATGCGACGGGCAATGTATTATCGATGCTACGCCAAGGATCAAGCAGAAGAAGAAGAAGATACATTCCTCTACCTCGCACCACTAGTTACCTAGCACCTACGGTTATTTTATTCTGTCTAGCGCGGACAAGTTTTAGTCAATCCTTTTAAATCCCAGACAAATATACTCATTTTAGCCATGTGGAGTAAATGTCAACCGACAAAAAATCGAATACTGTAGACTACCTCAGGTGAGGTTGTCAATACTAGAGCACAGAGATAGCAGACAGACCATTCCATCAGAATCACCTAATGATGGCGGAAATGTTATTCGCCGAAATATCGTGGGACTTCAATGATCGCATCCGGCTGGACACCCAAGAGCCCTGGAAAAAACACATACACTGGGAAAGCCTCCGGTCACATATAACATTGAAAGTAATTTAATTGAGCTCGTTAATAAAGTATCTTTAACTCTACAGTTCCACAAGATGAATGTTCACTCCTATGTAGTGGATTTGGAATGAATCTCAGTATTCAGGTGAATACAATACACAGTTTTCTAGACATTAGTTCAGCATTGTAAGCTAGTGATAGAGAAATTGTTGCCTTTCCAAAAGAGTTTCATCAGGCCGATAAAATCTCTCTCTGATCTTTTCGAAAGCCTAAGAAGTACGAAGGTCAGCTATTAATTTAACTTCCATACCCAATCAAGATTTCTTGGACATTTTTTTCTGTGGTACAAGGATTAGGTAAATTTTACAATAATCCTAAGCCATTTGAAGTAAGAAATAGAGTGTGTTGCCTTATACTGACAGGTAACACAAGAGAAAGTAGAGAAGGATTTCTGGTCAGATGAGTATAAGGTAATATCGAGAGCAGCAGAAAATAGTGTAATGGGAGTGGGATTCGTTAAGAATAGGAAGGTAGAGTGACTTACTGTGAACAGTTCAGTGATAGGGTTATTCTCATTGGAATTGACAGCAAACCACCACCGACTACCATAGTTCAGGTGTCTATGCCGACGTCATAAGCAGAAGAGGAAAGGATAGAGAAAGTATATGAGGATATGTAACAGGTAATTCAGCATGTAAAGGGAGATGAAAATCTAATCGTAATTGCGAATTGGAAAGTGGTTGTAGGGGAAGAAGTGTAAGAAAGGGTTATGGGAGAATATAGACCTGGTACTAATAATGAGAGAGGAGAAAGACTAATGGAGTTCTGCAATAAATTTCAGCTAGTAATGGTGAATAATTTGTTCAAGAATCACGAAAGGAGGAGGTATATTTAGAAAAGGCTTGAATATACAGGAAGATTTTAGTTATATTATATCATAGCCATGCAGAGATTCAGAGACCAGATATTGAATTGTAAGGGCTGCATGGGAACCGATTGGGTCTCAGATGACAATTTAATAATGACGAAGAGTAAACTGAAGTTTAAGAGAGTAGGCAGGAATAATCAGTGTGCAAAGAAATGGGACACAGAAGTACTAAGAAAAGAAGATATACATTTGAAGTTCTCTGAGCCTATAGAAACTGTGATAAGGATTAGCTCAGTAGGTAGTTCAGTTGAAGAGGAATGGTCACCTCTAAAAAGGGAAATCACAGAAGTTGGAAAGAGAAAGGTAAGTACAAAGAAGGTAACTACAAAGAAACTATGGATCACAGAAGAAATACTTCTGTTAGTCGATAAAAGAAGAGAGTACAAAACCGTTCAGAGACATTCAGGAATACAGAAACACATATCACTTAGGAAGGAAATAAACAGTAAGTGCAGGAGAGCTAAGGCGAAATGGCTGCAAGAAAAATGTGAAGAAATCGAAAAGTAAATGATTATCGGAAGTCTGAGTCACCCTATGGAATGCTCAAAACAACCTTCGATGAAATTATAAGCAAGGATAGTAACATTGTGAGTGCCATGTGCATTCCGTTGTTAGATGCAGAGGAGAGAATGGTGAGGTGGAAAGAGTACACTAAAGGCCTCTATGAGAGGTAAGACTTGTCTGATGATGTGACAGAAGAAGAAACAGGAGTCGATATAGAAGAGACAGGGGATCCAACATTAGAATCAGAATTTGAAAGAGCTCTGGAAGTCTTGAAACTGAAAAGGCAGAAGGGATAGACAACATTCCACAAGAGTTTCTAAAATCACTGGGGAAAGTGGTAACAGAACGACTATTGATGCTGGTGTGTACAATGTATGAGTCTGGTGATTCCCATCAGACTTTCAGAGCAACATCATCAGTACAATCTCGAAGATAGCAAGAACCGACAAGGGCGAGAATCATGGCACAATCAGCTCATGCATCCAAGTTGCTGACAAGAAAAATATACAGAAAAATGGAAAAGAAAATTGGGGATGTGTTAGATGACGATCAGTTTGGCTTTAGGAAAGATAAAGGCACCATTTAGTCAGTTCTGACTCTGTAGTTGATAATATAGGTAAGACTGAGAAAAAATCAAGACACGTTCATAGGATTTGTTGACCTGCAAAAAGCGTCTAACAATGTAAAATGGTGGAAGATGTTCGAAATTCTTAGAGGAATAGGGTAAGCTATAGGGAAAGACTAGTAATATACAATATTTACGAGGGCCAAGAGGGAACAGTAAGAATGGAAGACGACGAACAAAGTGTTCGGATTAGAAATGGTGTAAGAAAGGAATGTAGGCCCTCGCCCCTACCATTGAACGTATACATCGAAGAAGCACCAACGGAAATAAAAGAAAGGTTCAAGAAATGAATTAAAATTAAATGTGAAAGGATATCAACGATCCACTCAAAGGCGTATTCGCGCTGGGGTGCCACAGGGATCGGTCCATCCTATACCCAGTCGTCTACACAACCAGCTCCCTTCCCTGCTCTGTAGGAGTAAATGAACGCCACTGGCCATTAAAATTGCTATACCACGAAGATGACCTGCTACAGACGCGAAATTTAACCGACAGGAAGAAGATGCGGTGATATGCAAATGATTATCTTTTCAGAGCATTCACACAAGGTTGGCGCCGGTGGCGACACCTACAACGTTCTGACATGAGGAAAGTTTCCAACCGATTTCTCATACAAAAACAACAGTTGACCGGCGTTGCCTGGTGAAACGTTGTTGTTATGCCTCGTGTAAGGCGGAGAAATGCGTACCATCACGTTCCCGACTTTGATAAAGGTCTGATTGTAGCCTATCGCGATTGCGGTTTATCGTATCGCGACATTGGTGCTCGCGTTGGTCGAGATCCAATGACTGTTAGCAGAATATGGAATCGGTGGGTTCAGGAGGGTAATACGGAACGCCGTGCTGGATCCCAGCGGCCTCGTATCACTAGCAGTCGAGATGACAGGCATCTTATCCGCATGGCTGTAGCGGATCGTGCAGCCACGTCTCTTTCCCTGAGTCAACAGATGGGGACATTTGCAAGACAAAAACCATCTGCACGAACAGTTCGACGACGTTTGCAGCAGCATGGAGTATCAGCTCACAGACCGTAGCTTCGGTTATCCTTGACGCGGCATCACAGACAGGAACGCCTGCGATGGTGTACTCAACGACGAACCTGGCTGCACGAATGGCAAAACGTCATCGGATGAATGCAGGTTCTGTTTACAGCATCATGATGGTCGCATCCGTGTTTGGTGACATCGCGGTGAACGCACATTGGAAGCGTGTATTCGTCATCACCATACTGGCGTATCACCTGGCGTGATGGTATGGGGTGCCATTGGTTATACGTCTCGCTCATCTCTTGTTCGCATTGACGGCACTTTGAACAGTGGACGTTACATTTCAGACGTGTTACGACCCGCGGCTCTACCCTTCCTTCGATCCCTGTGAAACCCCACATTTCAGCAGGATAATGCACGACCGCATGTTGCAGGTCCTGTACGGGCCTTTCTGGACACAGAAAATGTTCGACTGCTGCCCTGACCAGCACATTCTCCAGATCTCTCACCAACTGACAACGTCTGGTCAATGGTGGCCGAGCAACTGGCTCGTCACAATAGCCAGTCACTAATCTTGATGAACCACGTCGTCTTGAAGCTGCATGGGCAGCTGTACCTGTACACGCCATCCAAGCTCTGTTTGACTCAATGCCCAGGCGTATCAAGGTCGTTATTACGGCCAAAGGTGGTTGTTTTGGGTAGTGATTTCTCAGGATCTATGTACCCCAACTGCGTGAAAATGTAATCACATGTCAGTTCTAGTATAATATATTTGTCCAATGAATACCCGTTTATCATCTGCATTTCTTCTTTTAATGGCCAGTAGTGTATGAACGGTCTATACTCATCGTCATAGAAACCATGAAGTAAAGAAATAAGTCATTAAAAAAGTAATAGCAACTTACTTGGTAGCAGAACAAACATTATTATTATTGATCTTTTCCGCCACACACCCAATGGAACACATTTTAATTGATGGTGGTCCATCAATCTGGCATAGAGCATTCGAGTTAAAGTGCTTAAAGTGGGGCTCATCCCTTTTAAATATATCAGGTGGAAAATAAAATATGTATCGCATAGTAATGGTACAAGTTGTGAAGGGTACATGTAGTAATCAAAAGTATTCACCTGTAAGCAGTAACATTCTCTTTTCCCTGCTGATCCGTAGTCCTTAGGGCTAATTGTAGTAACATATTTTTTTCTAATAAGTGGCTACAGCTCTGTTCTTTAATAAGCAGAGTTATGCAGTCACTGTCCCCCTTTAATAGCGGTTACTAAAGCATGACCTAACTCTGCACAATACATTCGCTGCTACTCCTCAAATTCGCTATCAGAAATACGGCATTGCCTTATTCACAGCCATCGTGCATACACTTGAAGCTGAATGACTGAATGGCGGTGGATTCATAGCGATTACTCAGTTACACACAGCTGATGCGCTGAAAGGGAAAAACAGAAGTCTATTGTACGCTTGGATTAAATCATTCTTTGCATTCAGGGCTATAGAAGGTTTCTACATAACATGGTATTCCTTTTTGAAAATTCAGTTCCCACACACACACACATTATAGGGTCTAAACAGGTCTGTATCATTAAGTTGCCGTTACCCGCATATGTAACAAAAATATCTTTGTATGACTCTCTAACAGGCTCTTTTGTTTCTTTGGAACAGACTCAATTTTGCCAGCTGCAACAACAGATCCATCTCGCAGTGATCCTCTTCCTGCTTCAAAGTGTTAAATAGGTGTGATGCTTAGCAACAGGAACTTAAAGTGTTGCGGTTTCTCCACCCATCTGCTAGGCCCATGTAAATTAATGCTGAATGGATGACTCTAGTATATATTATCCTCACAATGATTTCTTAGTCAGCGGACATTTGTATGATCTGGCTGGTGGTAGGGAGGTCTACGGTAGCTATGCGTGGAATGCACTCACACAAACCCGAACTTGGCATTCTGAATATATAAAAAAGACGCCTCTGTGTGTTGGTTGGATATCGAAAATACGAAAACGTTTTGTGTAAGTGGTGAAATACGCTAGGGCTTTTTTGTATTGTAGTTATATCCTTTATTCATCGGCAAATATGTGATGGCGGGAGGATTTTTGCTACTCGGGAGTGTGAAAACGACATCCAGCTGGCGTGGTCGTGGACGTATCATAATTTTTTTGTACACCTATAATTAATACTCAGAAATGTTATGCTGCTGCTTGAACATGAAGGTACTGTGGCTTATGTTCCGACATACCACCAGACGTATGTGGGAAGTAATCAAACTACTATTCATGTAAAAAAAATTACCCATGTCTAATCGTAAGGGAAGATTGATTTGATGTGGTGAATTGTGATTTCAACGCTTTGAGGAATATATCCAAACGTAAGGGGTGACAGATTCATTTTGTAAACAGCTGCACAATACAGGGTGAGTCACCTAACGTTACCGCTGGATATATTTCGTAAACCACATCAAATACTGACGAATCGATTCCACAGACCGAACGTGAGGAGAGGGGCTAGTGTAATTGGTTAATACAAACCATAAAAAAATGCACGGAAGTATGTTTTTTAACACAAACCTGCGTTTTTTAAAATAGAACCACGTTAGTTTTGTTAGCACATCTGAACATATAAACAAATACGTAATCAGTGCTGTTTGTTGCATTGTAAAATGTTAATTACATCCGGAGATATTGTAACCTAAAGTTGACGCTTGAGTGGCACTCCTCCGCTGTTCGATCGTGTGTATCGGAGAGCACCGAATTACGTAGGGATCCAAAGGGAACGGTGATGGACCTTAGGTACAGAAGAGACTGGAACAGCACATTACGTCCACATGCCAACACCTTTTTACTGGTCTTTTTCACTGACGCACATGTACGTTACCATGAGGGATGAGGTACACGTACACACGTGGTTTCCGTTTTCAATTACGGAGTGGAATAGAGTGTGTGCCGACATGTCAGGCCAATAGATGTTCAATGTGGTGGCCATCATGTACCGTGTGTACCGTAATGTGCCTACAACCCCAGAGGATATGAAACAACGTATTGCGGCAGCCTGCGGCGACTTACACCAGATGTACTGCGGCGTGTACGACATTCATTACGCCAGAGATTGCAATTGTGTGCAGCAAATGATGGCCACCACATCGAACATCTATTGGCCTGACATGTCGGGACACACTCTATTCCACTCCGTAATTGAAAACGGAAACCACGTGTGTACGTGTACCTCACCCCTCATGGTAATGTACATGTGCGTAAGTGACAAAGACCAGTAAAAAGGTGTTAGCATGTGGACGTAATGTGCTGTTCCAGTCTCTTCTGTACCTAAGGTCCATCACCGTTCCCTTTGGATCCCTACGTAATTCGGTGCTCTCCGACACACACGATCGAACAGCGGAGGAGTGCCACTCAAGCGTCAACTTTAGGTTACAATATCTCCGGATGTAATTAACATTTTACAATGCAACAGACTGCACTGATTACGTATTTGTTTATATGTTCAGATGTGCTAACAAAACTAACGGGGTTCCATTTAAAAAAACGCGGGTTTGTGTTAAAAAACATACTTCCGTGCATTTTTTTATGGTTTGTATTAACCAATTACACTAGCCCCTCTCCTCACGTTCGGTCTGTAGAATCGATTCGTCAGTATTTGATGTGGTTTACGAAATATATCCAGCGGTAATGTTAGGTGACTCACCCTGTATAGCAGTGCAAGTATTTAACTGGACATGCTATAGTGTACAAACAGGACGGAAAATATGGGTGTAAAAAATGGATATACAGAACGTCCCCTCATCGACACCCCTAAGTGTATGCTTGCGTTTTCCTTGTTGCACTCTCGACAGTGATCTTGATTACAATACACCGTCCCATATCAGTGATATCTTTCCAACCCTTTCGTCTGCGGGAGTGTTGTTGATTATCACATGGTCTGGATGCCTGTGCTTTATAACACTTGTTTGAGAGAGTCTTGGCAGGATGCAGCACCTTCCGGAAGTGCTGACTGATAAATGTCATACAATTTGCTACAAGTGAAGAGAGTCATGACACATAGCTGGTGTGTGTGTGGGCATACCATAATTTCTTCGAGTGCTGTAAACATATAAACGATAACTTTACTGCTTCTCCGAAATGTGTATATGTTTCAGTGTAAAGTTACTGTGGTGTCACCGCCAAACACCACACTTGCTAGGTGGTAGCCTTTAAATCGCCCGCGGTCCGGTAGTATACGTCGGACCCGCGTGTCGCCACTGTCAGTGATTGCAGACCGAGCGCCGCCACACGGCAGGTCTAGAGACACTTCCTAGCACTCGCCCCAGTTGTACAGACGACTTTGCTAGCGATGCTACACTGACAAATTACGCTCTCATTTGCCGAGACGATAGTTAGCATAGCCTTCAGCTACGTCATTTGCTACGACCTAGCAAGGCGCCATTTATCCTTTGCTAGGTATCTTGTTAAGCATGTACAGTCAAGAGAGATGTTCAACAATTGTGGATTAAAGTTAAGTATTCCAGAAGCTATGTACTATTTTTGGCTACTATAATTCCTTGTCATTTTCCAGACCTCACGCCAGCCTGCGTGAGCTTAAACGCGTGCCTTTCGGCTTCCTGCAAACTCCGTGAATTGGCTCCTGCCAATTCACAACAGTTACTATGGCTGATGTTCCGGTATGTCCAGAAAAAATGTCTGTGTGTCCTATTGTGAGGGAGGTATAGATGCAGCACATCGATAGCCGTAAGGGTACGGCTGAGATTTTATGCGGAAAATTGTGCGTGCTATAGATATTCAGATTCATTCCAGGACTGCAGCCGTTAAGAGGAGGCATTCCCAGTACAATGATCACTGTCAGACTGCAGCGGCTATCGTAACATTTAATTGTAGCTACACTGATAAATATGTGCCTGGTTTCCAATATTCTTGTGAGTCTGGAGATGGCCATACAAAGCAAGCAGGTCGGGCCTGGAAACAGCATCTCAATGGACGCCTATGTTCTGGGTTGGGGCTTGCCCATCCCTTGTACACCAGTTCAGAGAGTCCGAGAGAGCTTCTGGCTTAGGACGATTTCGCTCACGGCTGCCCCTGGATGGGCGAATAGTGAACTAATACCCAGTTTGAATTGAGTTGCCTTCAGGACAGCGTGTGTCGCTTGTATATTCTGTGGAAACTTGAGAAGATGCAATATGACGAGTGTTTGCACTGGAAGTATCGATAGCGTTCGAACATCTACTACTCATGTCCCTCTGGGGTGGTGGCACTCCACGGCCGGCGAGCATCTCTCTGGTTGACACGCTTCTGCTGCTGTAGTCGTGGGCCGTGATTACAGCCAGCCTCTGACTGCTTGCACTCTACTGCAGCATTGCGTGAGTAGGTGAGTACGTGGGATGTTAGAGTGTTTTCAACATTGTCAGTCATCTATCCGTGTCACTAAATACACTGCAGCAGTTTTTGCTGTCGTTGAGGTAGACCCTTTACTCCATCCTTCTTCATCATGGTGTAGTGGAGAGAACCAGTCAATTTAGGAATTCTATACTACTTTTAAAAAAGCAACTATGCTTAGCAGACCTGTAGTGGTCTGGAACTCTTTAACCATGACAGTATAAATTCACGTCGAAATTTGAATTTCCTGCTGTCGTTTCGTACATCAGCAGTTGCAATCGTAACGTCAAAAATAACATGTTCGGATTATTTAATGAAATTTCTCATCAAAAACGTAACATTGTTGTTTATGCAAGCAAACTACTGTGCAGTGTCAATTTTTTTTATTTCGAGTAATTTTAAACTGTGTGAACCAAACTGTGTAAATGCTATATTAACGATTTCGTTAATATTTCCCCTGACACATCTTCTGAGGCACCATTTGTGACATTTAAAGATGTGACATTTCGCACCAGATTTAATAACTCCTGAAGCAGTTCGTGAACTGTTCCTGAAGAAAAGTGCACAGGAATGCTGGGGTCGTTTATAATCCATGGCAGAATAAATATCTCATGCTAGTTCCCACATTATTCGCAAGGCAAACTACAGATCTCTCTCTCTCTCAATCTCTCTCTCTCTCTCTTACACACAAACTGTCTCTGTCTCTCTCTTCCTCTCTCTCCCTCTCCCTCTGTATGCAACTACCTTCTTTTAAAAGTGTATTTCGAGTCAGCCTACTACTAGTTTTGTGACATCGTCGATTTGTGTGTGTGAGACAGCTACCGTGTCTGCCTTACATCCCATACATCACGATCCAATGAAGAGCGGCGCGTTTCGTCACAGGGTTATTTGGTAAGCGTGATAGCGTTACGGAGATGTTTAGCAGACTCAAGTGGCAGACTCTGCAAGAGAGGCGCTCTGCATCGCAGTGTAGCTTGCTGTCCAGGTTTCGAGAGGGGGCGTTACTGGATGAGGTATCGAATATATTGCTTCCCCCTACTTATACCTCCCGACGAGATCACGAATGTAAGATTAGAGAGATTCGAGCGCGCACGGAGGCTTTCCGTCATTCGTTCTTCCCGCGAACCATACGCGACTGGTACAGGAAAGGGAAGTAATGACAGTGGCACATAAAGTGCCCTCTGCCACACACCGTTGGGTGGCTTGCGGAGTATGAATGTAGATGTAGATGTAGATGTAGATCATATGACTAGAAATTAATTATTTATGAGCTTCACCAGTATTTCTGAATCGATTCTTATTCAGGCATTTGCCCTGGACGGAAGGCGTCTCACATGTGTCGGTATTCCACAGGGGTTTACAGGGTAAACACTGCTTTGTTTGCGGTTCAGTCCAACCTCGACCGACGGGACTTACAGGACTGGCAGTGGCACGTTGTACGAGGAGAAATAGAGAGAGAGAGCACACGTTTTGACAGGAATTTCACGGGTGCTTTTATTCGGGGATTAGCGTAACATCCGGTCTGTCAGTCGCAGGGCCTGAGCGAGCCATCACTACTCAGGCTCTCGCCATTGTGGCGTGGCCTGGCAGCCAACGCAGGGCCTGGATTGCACGACTGTGGCAGCCTGCACAGGTGGCGAGACATGGGAGAGTTTTTCAGATATGTCTAAGAGATCTGTGATGGTGTAATTAGTGTGACGGGTGTTTCATGACAGTATTTATTGCGCGATCGGCGCAAAAGGTGATCGATTTAACTACCTTACAAGACCTGCTCTTCCCAAAGAGCTGAGGATGACGAGGAAGAGGGATCCAACCCCATGCAAAGTGCATTTTTTTAATAAATAAACAATATACCTTCTGCTATGGAATTGAATTTGCTATCATGAGATCCTTCCTTTCCAGCATAGAGCCGCCAATTTTCAGGTAGAGGAGGGGGAGAGCGGAGGCGAGGGTTGAATTGGGTGATTTACCAAAGGGGAGAGGTTAATTAAATGATCAGTTTAATGAAGTAGTCAATCAAAGTGATATCAAATGTGCACTTTTATCGGTGAGGCGAGTTCCCAGAGAGGTGGAGGAGGGTTCAGGGGAGGAGGAGGGGGAGGAGGATGGGTGGGGGAATAATATGTTAAGGACCTGTCGGTCAAAAGAAGAATTATCCCCAGAGGGTCATAATCCTCTTAGCAGAACAATAGGCTAAGAACCTGTCAATCAAGGAGAACAATAGGTTTGCCCATGAATGTAAGCAATCCACACTAACCAATTGTGCTGATACCCCTTTGCTCTACTACTAAGGTCTCTGTGCTCTATTTTGAAACAAAAGTTATCTGAGGTTCATGTCATAGTTATTGCTTTTTATGTAAAAATAAGAATGTTTATAGAGATTAGGTGTCTGAGTCAAGAAGCAAAGTTGGAGGCTGTGAAGAAATTTGCCATAAGGAGAAAGCAGCTATGCATCTTCATTTGGTAAAGAGCAACATAAATCTAGAACAGGCTTCATTAATCTGCTTCTTTATCAAACTAGAGAATGTTTTTCATCTTAATTATCATTTAGTTGGTGCTAATATGTAATAGATCTGTCATGTCTTGATTTCATTTGTCCAGCTGTGAACTGAACCAAACCGAAAGTAAAATGGACGAGTAACACGTCAAAGCGTCTGTGGTGCGGCGCTTTTGCCATATAATCACAGCCCACTGCTACGGCAACCTGACTGTGTCAGGGATCAGGGAGCTCCAACCAGTAACAAAAGCGTTCATGCTGCAATCTCCCCCCCCCCCCCCCCCCAGAGAAAAAGGGCACTTACAGGGACTGTAAAGGTTAAAAAATCTTTAGAAGAGTTAAAGAAATTTGTAAATATCGCGGAAAGAGAAGTTCGGGAAGAATACAATGAACTTCTCCTGAGGTTACTCAATAGAAAGGTTGACGAACTTAAGAGAGCCGTCTATAAGACTGTGTAAGATGCGTGTGATCGGTATGCGACAATGTCGACAAAACGTAATGTCATACAAGCGTGGAAAGCCATTTGACGCAAGCTGCATGTCTTACAACTGGGGCAGCTGGATCGTCAACAGTCACTCTCTGAAAAATTTAGATTCCAAACAGAAAGCATTAAACAGATCTCAAACATGGTGGCTGTGTCGGATAGGGGTAGAAGAAGAAGAAGAAGAAGAAGAAGAAGAAGAGAAGATGATGAAGATGAAGGATGTACTATTTCCGATTTCATCAGATGTAACAGTGCTAGCGATTTAGACTATACGGTGTCAGACAGTATCAGGCAATTATGCTGAGAAAGCTACCTATACGCATGAAGCTGGTGACAGGGAATTTTAGCGAACCTCTGGTTCAGTGGAGCTAATATTCCTAAAAAACGCAAATAGGAGAGACAACACTCCGTAAGGAAGAGTAAAAAGCACAAACAGTAGGAAATACATTAACATTATTAGGCCACTGTTAAGCAATGAATGGCTTTGATGTTCAACATAAAAAGGTGAGCACACCATTTCTGCAGGAATGGTCGTCAAAGTGCGCCCCTAATAAAGCATTCGCGCGGCCCGCGGTTCTCGGCCGTATTTTTTAACGCTGTGCGTCTAGCAACTAGCAGCTGAATCAAAAGACGTCAAATAAAGTTAAGAGCATCTTAAGAGTGTAGTTTCCCTGCTTGTAATCAGTAACAAATATAAACACTTAGAGCGACATTAATATTTTAAGATGCACTTACTGTTTACAGCCGTTGCTGACAACTCATGGCCACATGTGCCACATACTGATCAATTGCTCAGTTGCTATGGTATAAATTTCAAGCTGCCTTGTTATACATTTCAAACAGAAGTAACATGGAATCTTGGATGTGCATTATAGAGACAGTCATCTTCAAATGTGGTACATATTTGTAGCAAAGAATATGAAATTAAGGTGTAATATAACACAATGAGTGGAATAAAAACAACATTAAAACATTTAGTAAATACTTATGACTGTGTTTCATGTCACTTTTAAATATAAGTACAATTAATGTTATTAATCAGTTAATCATTTGCTCACGCAACACAACAACACATCGACAGGCAGTTACAGTATCACAACTTAGGGATGCCTGTAGGTGACAGTATTCTGAAACAGAACAGTCAACACGAAGAGTTCCAAGTGGTTCCGACTTCTGACGATCAGTACCTGGGGTCTGGCAGCCAGCTTACCGCATCCTTACTAAAGCTAATCTATGGTGGACTCGAAACATACTAATTTATGTAGGTCATCAGTGAATAATAAGATCAGAATTCAAGCATTCCGAGATGCTGCCCCATAATGTGAATTTGGCTCTTGAACGAAAAAGTCCCTAATGAAACTGTAAACCGGCTACGGCTATTGAGCATCAGCCGCAGCTGGAAATGCGGCGCACACGAACGAAATGACATCAGTCATCTTGGAGCTTCGAGAAAGACGCATTACTGAATAGTGATGAACTTCATAGGCCCTCTCGCAGGTTGTTACAGTGCAAATGAATCGTAATATGTGATTTGGATGATTTATGGCAGGCTGATCTCGTGGATATGAGAGAATATTCATGACCGAATAAAGGCTTCAGAATCGCCTGGCACCTTCCTGTGAAGGCAAAGATTTGGAGCTACGTGGTACAATCTTTTGAACAACTGGTTCAGACTGGTACGAATTGATGTCCTGGCAACTTACAGACCGACCAAGGAGGTGAATTTTACAATAAGGATTTCAAGTCGGTAATGAATAGATACGGGGTAAACCACCATTTAACATTCTACTGCATGAAAGCTAATATTATGGAGCATCTGAGCAGCACTATTAAGAACTGTATTTGGATACAGTTTAATCTTCGTGTCTCATACAGATGGCTAGACCGCCTCCCACAAATTATTAGGGAGTGTAATTGAATTGAACAAAAAAACCATTAGGAAGAGACCTGTCGATGTATGTGACAATGGACTTCTGAATACACAGTAGAATCGTTGGTGGATCCACGCAAGAAGTTCAAAGTAGGTGATTTGGTACATATTTCAAAATACAAAATTGCATTTGAGAAGTCTTACCTTTCTAGCTGGTCAATAGAGAAATTTACAGTATCCAATGTACAGGGGACAAATCCAAGAACTTACATCTCAAAGTACAGTGACAGTGCAGAAATCAAAGTGAGTATTTACACAGATGAATTACGGAAAAGTTCTGAACTGAACATGTTTCTTGTAGAGCGTGTCGTAAACTGTCGCAGAAACAGAGCATTAGCGAAATGGCTTGGATTTCTAGAATGACAAAACAATTGGGTGAACACTAGTGATTTGCTATATAACAAGGTGCGGAAACTTCAGACAAGGTAGTAGCATACCATGAGTGCTAGGAAGCGCATCAGCAGAAATTGTTGTGGCATTCGCGATAAACTGTCAGCTGAGCTGCATCTTCCTGGATGTAGCTGACCTGCGAACAAACTGAAAAAGCACCTGGCTCATGGTGACACGGGGAGTAATTTACTTGACGAGGCACGCGAGGAGCATGATTTAGTGTACGCTGCGAAGCAAGGTTTGGCAGAACGTCATGCTGCAGGTAGAATTTTAGCCAATAAGGCGAAGGAAACACGCTACAGAAGGGACATAGGCGTAGGACAATGTATTTCAGCTTCACAGCTCATAAAGCGATGCGTAACAGACTTAAACTGATTGCTGGAATAAATTTCAAACAAATGAATGAGGCTCGTCACACTCTGAAGAAGAAGAAACCAACTGGATAGTTAAAAAAAATTGTATCCAGTCAGCGGTGGTGGTTGCAAAAGATGTCATGAAGATGAAAGAAGAAGGGAGTAAGAAGAAGTCGTGTTAAAGCACCTAGGGTCTTGCCACTACCTCAGACGTTTCGTGGAGTTATCCCATTTCTAATTCCAGCATCAGTGCGGCTATTACCAGTTAGGTCGTTTGCCGTGGCGCTACCGTCGTAGCATGAACAGTGAAGAATGCACAAAACGCTCAAGAGCACTTAATGGAATGTAGAAGGCATAATAGGGTGGTGGAGGCTGTCGCTATTGGTAGGGGACTATATTTAAAACCATACAAGAAAGGACTTGAGCTGTTTATCATAAAAATGCCCTCTAAGTATAATACCTAACAGACCATTTACCAACACTGATCTGATTAAATTCATTAAGAAACTCAAAATCCCAGGATTTTGTGGTTTTTTTAAATGCAGAATACTTTGCAGAAGAAATTTGGAGATGCAAAGAATGTGGGATCGCAAATTCAGATGTCGCAGGAGAAACTGGAACGCACTGGGTTGCGTATGCTAAGAGAAAACAGAATAACGTGTTGTGGCTTGACTTGTACAGGGATTACACCGGACAGAAGAATTGCTCCAATACTTTGCCAAAGGTTGTGTGCTCTACCGTTTTCGATGCTGTTTCACGTGACGAATGCATAAAACCAAGCAGTATGTAAATCATCACATCATTTGAGCCTGTGATGTCATGTCGTACACTCTGTTGTTAAGAGACCACTCATCTGAGTTAAGTGCAGATTGTCCTTCCACCCTCCCTTCCTCCCCCCTTCCCCCCCGTACCATTAGACCTAACCAAGGGTGAGTGGAGCATTGAACTGACTGATCTGGAAACTTGTAATAGCATTCCAAACATCATTGAGGCGAACAATAAACTTCACCTAGCTGGCGGCAAGGTTGTGGAGGTTTATCTTGGATCATACGACATTGATGATCTAAATGCAGTTATAAAACGATCTGTAAAAGGATTCAACTTATGTGCAAACGTTAATACTTTTAAAGCAGAGATGAAAACGACAAGACATATAGTAGACTTTAGCCAGAAAGGTACAACAGAATCAATACTCGGTTTCTAGAGGAGTCAAATCTTGACTAATAATACTCAGAAAATTTACGAGTCGGTCCATCCACTGGACACGCTTCCTGTTAGTATGATCCGTTATTGAGTGCAATATCGCTACGAATTCGTACACCAATCACGCATTAATACATACAGTTTACGAGTTTTTTCCTACAGTGTTACCAGGGTACAAACTCCCAGTAGTCCAATATATCGCCCAGTGACTATTCAGACATTAGACCATCTCGAGTTGAACATCGTTGAATAGGACGTGAAAATGGTTGATTTTCGGGGAGAGGAATTTATGGTATGTCTTCATTTGAAGCAGCACCATCTGATTAACTTATAAAAACAACCTATTTACCAGTCAGTGTAGCATTCTGCAGCGGAAGGACAAGGTGATAACACGTCAGAATTATGAGTTCCACAAGTCGAGTGGATTGAAACCTCGCAATGGCGTCACTCGAATAAAAACACCAGTCCAATACAATGAATGAATCACTCATCAAGAACATGTGTCTCACAAACCATGTGCTTTGACAGTGGTCAATTATAATGTCGAGATACGTATACTGATTGAGCAAGAAGATGGATTAACAATACCAAGCAGTATTTCCCTACACTCGGAAGGCACAGTTTTGATGAACAAAGGAAGTGCTCCAGCGCAAACATCACGACTTACCTGTAATGTGTTTGCCTTCTTGTTTCAAGAGATAAAATATGAACTTAAACGCATTGATGTCAACAGAACGAGATATACTGGAATCACATCAACACTCAAAACTTATGTATCCTCATCAAATTCCGACCGGAATGTTGTACAAAAGGAGCACGATGGTTGATTGACAGGTTGATAAGTAATCGCTTTAGTATGTGCATCCATCTCAAAATACTTATGGGATTCTTTGAAGACAATAAGAGAGTCATTGTGAACGCTAAACAGGAACTGATTGCCCGCATCTCGTGGTCGTGCGGTAGCGTTCTCGCTTCCCACGCCCGGGTTCCCGGGTTCGATTCCCGGCGGGGTCAGGGATTTTTTTATAAAATATTGTGAAAAGCACAGCATATTTCTGTATCAGATGAGACACGTCTGAAATTTTTACCTGTGCTGAACAGTGGAGTTCAACCACCATTAATTGTCAATTCGTGGGAACTCCATGAGTATCCAGCTCTACCGACGACTTCAAATCATATCTGGTTGATTAAGATGGGAATTCAAATAGAAACACTCCAATTCATTATTATTTGATTGCAAACAGGCAGGAGAGGGAATGTGACTAAGGATACTAGCGTATTCGACAATTGTAACCTAACCAATGCAATAGTGTTCCTGAATTCTATATGACACCAATACGATAATCTACAACTAGAACAATGACAATTTCGGTCTCCTGTAAGACATTTACTCGAGATTTCTATCTTCTTACTTTGAGGGCCATGAATTTGGATGTCTACTCAATCCACAGAAGTTTAAAGAATTGGTACCAGTTGTTGTGATTGATTGCTTGAAGCAAAACGAAAGTATCAAGATAGACCCTATAGACATCTACAACGAATTTGATCCTTCGGGCAACTTCCCACCAAGTAAAGCAGCATACACATTATTGTTGCACAGTCATATTATTAATTACTCACCTCTCATAGGAGTTATGCAGCAAATATTATATACATGGAGGAAGCCTGGAGATACTATAAGGTATCAGATAGATTATACAGGGTGTTACAAAAAGGTACGGCCGAACTTTCAGGAAACACTCCTCACACACAAATAAAGAAAAGATGTTATGTGGTCATGTGTCCGGAAACGCTTAATTTCCATGTTAGAGCTCATTTTAGTTTCGTCCACCTACGCTCAATGGAGCACTTTATCATAATTTCATACGGGATACTCTACCTGTGCTGCTAGAACATGTGCCTTTACAAGTACAACACAACATGTGGTTCATGCACGATGGATCTCCCGCACATTTCAGTCGAAGTGTTCGTACGCTTCTCAACAACAGATTAGGTGACCGATGGATTGGTAGAGGCGGACCAATTCCATGGCCTCCACGCTCTCCTGACCTCAACCCTCTTGACTTTCATTTATGGGGGCATTTGAAAGCTCTTGTCTACTCAACTCCGGTACCAAATGTAGAGACTCTTCGTGCTCGTATTGTGGACGGCTGTGATACAATACGCCATTCTCCAGGGCTGCATCATCGCATCAGGGATTCTATGCGACGGAGGGTGGATGCATGTATCCTCGCTAACGGAGGACATTTTGAACATTTCCTGTAACAAAGTGTTTGAAGTCGTGCTGGTACGTTCTGTTGCTGTGTGTTTCCATTCCATGATTAATGTGATTTGAAGAGAAGTAATAAAATGAGCTCTAACATGGAAAGTAAGCGTTTCCGGACACATGCCCACATAACATATTTTCTTTCTTTGTGTGTGAGGAATGTTTCCTGAAAGTTTGGCCGTACCTTTTTGTAACACCCTGTATAATGGTAAGACAGAGATTTAGGAACCAGGTTTTAAATTGTAAGACATTTCCAGGGGCAGATGTGGACTCTGGCCACAATCTATTGGTTATGAACTGTAGATTAAAACTGAAGAAACTGGGGAATCTGAAGAGATGGGAGATGAATAAACTGAAAGAACCAGAGGTTGTAGAGAGTTCCAGGGATAGATTAGGGAACGATTGACAAGAATGGGGGAAAGAAATACAGTAGAAGAAGAATGGGTAGCTTTGAGAGATGAAATAGTGAAGGTAACAGAGGATCAAGTAGGTAAAATGACGAGGGCTAATAGAAATCCTTGGATAACGGAAGAGATATTGAATTTAATTGATGAAAGGAGAAAATATAAAAATGCAGTAAATAAAGCCGGCACAAAGGAATACAAACGTCTCAAAAATGAGATCGACAGGAAGTGCAAAATGGCTAAGCAGGTATGGCTAGATGACAAATGTAAGGATGTAGAGGCGCACATCACTAGGGGTAAGATAGATTCTGCCTACAGGAAAATTAAAGAAACCTTTGGAGAAATGAGAACCATTTGCATGAATATCAAGATCTCAGATGGAAACCCAGTTCTAAGTAAAGAAGGGAAAGCAGAAAGGTGCTTCATAAATTGTTTCCTTAGGATGGATAGGATGTGTGACTGCTGTGTACGGACGCAGGAGGAGCTGGCCACTGTTCGCGAACAGCTGAGCGTGTTGATGGCCGCGGTCAGCCGTCTTCAGGCTGCTGCCTCGGAGTGTAGCGGCAGTGGGGAGTCTGGTGCGTCGCAAGGTACACCCCAGGTGTTACATGCTTCACCCACTGTCCCTGCTGTCGAGACATCTTCGCGGGTACCGGGCGCGGTTGGGCCACCCTCTCCCCAAGGGGAGTGGCGGGTTCAGCGGCGTTCGCGGCGCACGAGGCGGAAGGTCAATGTGGAGGCTGGCCGTGTGGCATCGCCCGCTCTGCCTGTGAGGGACATGTGGCTGCTCCTTCAGCAAGGTCCGAGCAGGCACACGGGGGGAGGGGTTTATTAGTTATTGGGAGCTCCAACGTTAGGCGGGTGATGGAGCCCCTTAGGGAAATAGCGAGAAGGTCGGGGAAGAAGGCCAGTGTTCACTCTGTCTGCTTGCCGGGGGGTCTCATCCGAGATGTGGAGGAGGCCCTACCGGCGGCGATAGAGAACACTGGGTGCACCCGACTGCAAATTGTTGCTCATGTCGGCACCAATGACTCCTGCCGTCTGGGTTCAGAGGTAATCCTCAGTTCGTACAGGCGGTTGGCGGAATTGGTGAAGGCGGAAAGCCTCGCTCGCGGGGTGGAATCAGAGCTAACTATTTGTAGTATCGTTCCCAGAACCGATCGCGGTCCTCTGGTTTGGAGCCCAGTGGAAGGCTTAAAACAGAGGCTCAGACGATTCTGCGGAGATCTGGGGTGCAAATTTCTCGACCTCCGCTATCGGGTGGAGAAATGTAGCGTCCCCCTGAATAGGTCAGGCGTGCACTACACGCCGGAAGCGGCTACAAGGGTAGCGGAGTACGTGTGGAGTGCACATGTGGGTTTTTTAGGTTAGAGAATCCCCTCCCTAGGCCCGAGAAGACGCCTCCTGAGACGCGGCAAGATAGGAGTAGGCAAAATGCAACAGGGAATAACAATATTAATGTGCTAATAGTAAACTGCAGGAGCGTCTATAGAAAGGTCTCAGAACTGCTCTCATTAATAAACGATCACAACGCCCATATAGTACTAGGGACAGAAAGTTGGCTGAAACCAGACGTAAACAGTAACGAAATCCTAAACTCAGATTGGAATGTATACCGCAGAGACAGGCTGAACAATGAAGAGGGAGGCGTGTTTATAGCGGTAAGAAGTGCAATAGTATCGAAGGAAATTGACGGAGATCCGAAATGTGAAATGATTTGGGTGAAGGTCGCGGTTAAAGCAGGCTCAGACATGGTAATTGGATGTCTCTATAGGCCCCCTGGCTCAGCAGCTGTTGTGGCTGAGCACCTGAAGGATAATTTGGAAAATATTTCGAGTAGATTTCCCCACCATGTTATAGTTCTGGGTGGAGATTTTAATTTGCCGGATATAGACTGGGAGACTCAGACGTTCATAACGGGTGTCAGGGACAAAGAATCCAGTGAAATTTTTTTAAGTGCTTTATCTGAAAACTACCTTGAGCAGTTAAACAGAGAACCGACTCGTGGCGATAACATATTAGACCTTCTGGTGACAAACAGACCCGAACTATTTGAAAAAGTTAACGCAGAGCAGGGAATCAGCGATCATAAAGCGGTTACGGCATCGATGATTTCAGCCGTAAATAGGAATATTAAAAAGGGTAGGAAGATTTTTCTGTTTAGAAAAAGTGACAAAAAGCAGATTTCAGAGTACCTGTTGGCTCAACACAAAAGTTTTGTCTCAAGTACTGATAGTGTTGAGGATCAGTGGACAAAGTTCAAAACCATCGTACAATATGCGTTAGATGAGTATGTGCCAAGCAAGATCGTAAGAGATGGAAAAGAGCCACCGTGGTTCAACAACCGAGTTAGAAAACTGCTGCGGAAGCAAAGGGAACTTCACAGCAAACATAAACATAGCCAAAGCCTTGCAGACAAACAAAAATTACGCGAAGCGAAATGTAGTGTGAAGAGAGCTAAGCGAGAGGCGTTCAATGAATTCGAAAGTAAAGTTCTATGTACTGACTTGGCAGAAAATCCTAAGAAATTTTGGTCTTATGTCAAAGCGGTAGGTGGATCAAAACAAAATGTCCAGACACTCTGTGACCAAAATGGTACTGAAACAGAGGATGACAGACTAAAGGCCGAAATACTAAATGTCTTTTTCCAAAGTTGTTTCACAGAGGAAGATTGCACTGTAGTTCCTTCTCTAGATTGTCGCACAGATGACAAAATGGTAGATATCGAAATAGACGACAGAGGGATAGAGAAACAATTAAAATCGCTCAAAAGAGGAAAGGCCTCTGGACCTGATGGGATACCAGTTCAATTTTACACAGAGTACGCGAAGGAACTTGCCCCCCTTCTTGCAGCGGTGTACCGTAGGTCTCTAGAAGAGCGTAGCGTTCCAAAGGATTGGAAAAGGGCACAGGTCATCCCCGTTTTCAAGAAGGGACGTCGAACAGATGTGCAGAACTATAGACCTATATCTCTAACGTCGATCAGTTGTAGAATTTTGGAACACGTATTGTGTTCGAGTATAATGACTTTTCTGGAGACTAGAAATCTACTCTGTAGGAATCAGCATGGGTTTCGAAAAAGACGGTCATGTGAAACCCAGCTCGCGCTATTCGTCCACGAGACTCAGAGGGCCATAGACACGGGTTCACAGGTAGATGCCGTGTTTCTTGACTTCCGCAAGGCGTTCGATACAGTTCCCCACAGTCGTTTATTGAACAAAGTAAGAGCATATGGACTATCAGACCAATTGTGTGATTGGATTGAGGAGTTCCTAGATAACAGGACGCAGCATGTTATTCTCAATGGAGAGAAGTCTTCCGAAGTAAGAGTAATTTCAGGTGTGCCGCAGGGGAGTGTCATAGGACCGTTGCTATTCACAATATACATAAATGACCTGGTGGATGACATCGGAAGTTCACTGAGGCTTTTTGCAGATGATGCTGTGGTGTATCGAGAGGTTGTAACAATGGAAAATTGTACTGAAATGCAGGAGGATCTGCAGCGAATTGACGCATGGTGCAGGGAATGGCAACTGAAACTCAATGTATACAAGTGTAATGTGCTGCGAATACACAGAAAGATAGATCCTTTATCATTTAGCTACAAAATAGCAGGTCAGCAACTGGAAGCAGTTAATACCATAAATTATCTGGGAGTACGCATTAGGAGTGATTTAAAATGGAATGATCATATAATGTTGATTGTCGGTAAAGCAGATGCCAGACTGAGATTCATTGGAAGAATCCTAAGGAAATGCAATCCGAAAACAAAGGAAGTAGGTTACAGTACGCTTGTTCGCCCACTGCTTGAATACTGCTCAGCAGTGTGGGATTCGTAGCAGATAGGGTTGATACAAGACATAGAGAAGATCCAACGGAGAGCAGCGCGCTTCGTTACAGGATCATTTAGTAATCGCGAAAGCGTTACGGAGATGATAGATAAACTCCAGTGGAAGACTCTGCAGGAAAGACGCTCAGTAGCTCAGTACGGGCATTTGTCAAAGTTTCGAGAACATACCTTCACCGAAGAGTCAAGCAGTATATTGCTCCCTCCTACGTATATCTCGCGAAGAGACCATGAGGATAAAATCAGAGAGATTAGAGCCCACACAGAGGCATACCGACAATCCTTCTTTCCACGAACAATACGAGACTGGAATAGAAGGGAGAAGCGATAGAGGTACTGAAGGTACCCTCCGCCACACACCGTCAGGTGGCTTGCGGAGTATGGATGTAGATGTAGATGTATATGTAGAGTATATAGAGAGTCTATACAAGGCGATGTTCTTGAGGACAATATTATAGAAATGGAAGAGAATGTAGATGAAGATGAAATAGAAGATATGACACTGCGTGAAGAGTTTGACAGAGCACTGAAAGACCTAAGTCGAAACAAGGCCCGGGGAGTAGACAACATTCCATTAGAACTACTGACAGCCTTGGGAGAGCCAGTCCTAACAAAACTCTACCATCTAGTGAGCAAGATGTATGAGACAGGCGAAATACCCTCAGACTTCAAGAAGAATATAATAATTCCAATCCCAAAGAAACCAGGTGCTGACAGATGTGAAAATTACCGAACTATCAGTTTAATAAACAACGGCTGCAAAATACTAACGCGAATTCTTTACAGACTAATAGGAAAACTGGTAGAAGCCGACCTCGGGGAAGATCAGTTTGGATTGCGTAGAAATGTTGGAACACGTGAGGCAATACAGACCCTACGACTTATCTTAGAACATAGATTAAGGGAAGGCAAACCTACGTTTCTAGCATTTGTAGACTTAGAGAAAGCTTTTGACAATGTTGAATGGAATACTCTCTTTCAAATTGTGAAGGTGGCAGGGGTAAAATAGAGGGAGCGAAAGGTTATTTACAATTTGTACAGAAACCAGATGGCAGTTATAAGAGTCGAGGCGCATGAAAGGCAAGCAGTGGTTGGGAATGGAGTGAGACGGGTTGTAGCTTATCCCCGACGTTATTTAATCTGTATACTGAGCAAGCAGTAAAGGAAACAAAAGAAAAATTCGGAGTAGGAATTAAAATCCATAGAGAAGAAATAAAAACTTTGAGGTTCGCCGATGACATTGCAATTCTGTCACAGACAGCAAAGGACCTGGAAGAGCAGCTGAACAGAATGGACAGTGTCTTGAAAGGAGGATATAAGATGAACATCAACAAAAGCAAAACGAGGGTAATGCAATGTAGTCGAATTAAATAGGGTGATGCTGCGGGAATTAGATTAGGAAATGAGACGCTTAAAGTAGTAAATGAGTTTTGCTATTTGGGGAGCAAAATAACTGATGATGGTCGAAGTAGAGAGGATATAAAATATAGACTGGCAATGGAAAGGAAAGCATTTCTGGAGAAGAAAAATTTGTTAACTTCGAGTATAGATTTAAGTGTCAGGAAGTCGTTTCTGAAAGTATTTGTATGGAGTTTAGCCATGTATGGAAGTGAAACATGGACGATAAATAGTTTAGACAAGAAGAGAATAGAAGCATTCGGAATGTGGTGCTATAGAACAATGCTGAAGATTAGATGGATAGATCACATAACTAATGAGAAGGCACTGAATAGAATTGGAGAGAAGAGAAATTTGTGGCACAACTTGACTAGAAGAAGGGATCGATTGGTAGGGTTATTCTGAGGTATCAAGGGATCACCAATTTAGTATTGGAGGGCAGCGTGGAGGGTAAAAATCGTAGAGGGAGACCAAGAAATGAATACACTAAACAGATCCAGAAGGATGTAGGTTGCAGTAGGTACTTGGAGATGAAGAAGCTTGCACGGGATTGAGTAGCACGGAGAGCTGCATCAAACCAGTCTCTGGACTGAAGACCACAACAACAACATTATAAACGTAGTGGTACTGCTTCACACCTCAAAGTGTGAGCATCATCGCAAGTGTGCAGGGCATTCACGACAAGTGTGGGCAATTTGTGCTCAAAGATGTTGCACTTCTTGCATTTGAACACACCGGACAAGACATAACGTTCTCAGCAATCATCGCTTCGCCCAAACCATTCACAACAGTGCAGATTGCCAAGATTCGCCAGACAGCAACCTGGTTAACCGACAATCTCCACAGAAGGCTACGGGATGATGACTGTCTACAGTATGAAGAAATGGTGCCAATACTCCGAATCTATGATCATGAAGACAACATTGTTGACATCAGAGGACATGAAAAAGCTGTGTGGTTTTGTAACATTTTCAAAAGTGAGTCAGTAAGGAACCTTGAAGATCATAAATGCTCAGCCCTTCGGAAACTGTGGACACATAAGTAATATTTGTGTGTCAGGAAATGTACAAATACTTCTAAGTTGGATATCTGATAAATGATACTGTACTTCTAAGTCGGATAATAGATAAATGATATTGTTTTTTTTTTTAAGAAAAAATGTTATTTTATTTATTTATTCAGTTCCTCACCTTTTACAGGGTTTAGATAAGTATTCATGATATGCTGTCTGTGGAGTTCGCTGAGTACTGGATTTATAATTCTTGAAATGTCCTCAATACGTTTCTGAAAGCACCACCTGTCAGCAGCCGCCTACATCCAACGACGCAAACGAGCCTCTCACTGTACGGTAAGTGGTGAATCATCTAATACGTGAACTACAGTGAATAACTCTTCTGAAAATGTATGTTTCCAAGTTTTAGATCTCCAGCTGATTTTGAATAATTCTGTGTGTGCTGTTGTTGCTTCCGGCAGCGGAAAACACTTGATTATTAACTTCTTCTCTACCAGGTTAGTTTCGCCAGAATAAATTCGCATTTCGAATAAGTTAAAGGATTATATTCATAGCATCCATACATATTAATTTTGAGTATAGTTCGAAAATTGTGCTGTCAGAAACACTTGTATTAAGAGAGCATGCGTCATCCTAATACGGCATAGGGAGGGTAGGGGATTTGATCGGCTAGACTTTAGCTGTCGTAAGTCTCCAGTGAATGAGGGGGGGGGGGGGGGGAAGAGTCTCTTTACAAACCGACTATGCGTCAAAAATGAGATTGACAGGAAGTGCAAAATGGCTAAGCAGGGATGGCTAGAGGACAAATGTAAGGATGTAGAGGCTTATCTCACTAGGGGTAAGATAGATACTGCCTACAGGAAAATTAAAGAGACCTTCCAAATTCTTAAGGTGGCAGGGGTAAAATACAGGAAGCGAAAGGCTATTTACAAGTTGTACAGAAACCAGATGGCAGTTATAAGAGTCGAGGGACATGAAAGGGAAGCAGTGGTTGGGAAGGGAGTAAGACAGTGTTGTAGCCTCTCCCCAATGTTATTCAATCTGTATATTGAGCAAGCAGTAAAGAAAATCATCATCATCATCATCATCATCATTTAAAACTGATTATGCCTTTCAGCGTTCAGTCTGGAGCATAGCCCCCCCTTATACAGTTCCTCCATGATCCCCTATTCAGTGCTAACGTTGACAAAAGAAAAATTCGGAGTAGGTATTAAAATCCATGGAGAAGAAATAAAAACTTTGAGGTTCGCCGATGACATTGTAATTCTGTCAGAGGCAGCAAAGGACTTGGAAGAGCAGTTGAACGGAATGGACAGTGTCTTGAAACGAGGATATAAGATGCAAAAAGCAAAACAAGGATAATGGAATGTAGTCGAATTGAGTCGGGTGAAGCTGTGGGAATTAGATTAGGAAATTAGACACTTAAAGTAGTAAAGGAGTTTTGCTATTTGGGGAGCAAAGTAACTGATGATGGTCGAAGTAGAGAAGATATAAAATGTAGACTAGCAATGGCAAGGAAAGCGTTTCTGAAGAAGAGAAATTTGTTAACATCGAGTACAGATTTAAGTGTCAGGAAGTCGCTTCTGAAAGTATTTGTATGGAGTGTAGCCATGTATGGAAGTGAAACATGGACGATAAATAGTTTGGACAGGAAGAGAATATAAGCTTTCGAAATGTGGTGCTACAGAAGAATGCTGAAGATTAGATGGGTAGATCACATAACTAATGAGGAGGTATTGAATATAATTGGGGAGAAGAGGAGTTTGTGGCACAACTTGAGAGAAGAAGGGACCGGTTGGTAGGACATGTTCTGAGGCATCAAGGGATCACAATTGTAGCATTGGAGGGCAGCGTGGAGGGTAAAAATCGTAGAGAGAGACCAAGAGATGAATGCACTAAGCAGATTGAGAAGGATGTAGATTGCAGTAGGTACTGGGAGATGAAGAAACTTGCACAGGATAGGGTAGCATGGAGAGCTGCATCAAACCAGTCTCAGGACTGAAGACCACAACAACAACAACAATGCGTGCACATGAGTACTTTTTCGCTGTGCTATTTCGGGAGAATAATACGGTAAGCTGCTGAGCCATTAGCACATCCTCGTTTTTGGCCACTATCCACCGTCGTTGTTTCATTGTTAACATATTGCTTCTACGTGAGTGCTTGTTTGCGTTATTGTTTTGTTGGTGTCTGCACTGTGATATTGTGGTTAAGAAAAGTGAGCAATACAAAAACTGCCGAATAAAAAGCGAAGCCAGGAACTTCGTCTACTTCTTGCGTATTTTCGAGAGGGTGTG